>NC_092349.1:85866555-87225111 GCF_963676685.1 Mytilus edulis
GCATTTAATTATTTATGTCCATTATCACTGAACTAGTATACATTTTGGTATAGGGTCCAGCTGAAACACACCTCCAGATGTGGGATTTTCTCCGTGTATTGAAGACCTATTGGTGGCCTTTGACTGTTATCTGCTTTTTGGTCGGGTTGTTGTCTCTTTGACATTTTCCCCATTTCCATTCTTAATTATGTTGGGCTAGATATCTGTGTAGGTAACTGTTTCTGTATAGCTGTTATATTGTGTTATAGGATAAAGAAGGAGAGTTATCCAGAATGATAGATTTAGTGAAGAAACTAGAGGAGGACCGAAGGGATGTTGAAACAAGAGTCAAAAGTGATTCACAAAAACAGGTACAAATGCACTTTATAAATGGAAAAAATTGATAAATTTGCTATTTTCACTCTCTAACTTTATTTTTGCACAATTAAATTTTCTCAAACTTTTACACAATCAATATAACCACCAAACACAGACCAATTTTAATTTGGGTAACTTCACTTTCCTGTCTTCTAGTTACCCTATTACTGTTTGTTATTGAACAATGAGAGTAATTGAAAAAAAGAGCAGTCTCTAATGATAACAAACAGAAACAAATGATGTTAAGGTGGTACCTAACACTACAGGGAGATAACTCTGTAAAATAAGCTGAACATTTTAATTAGGTTGTGTAGGGAATGTTAAGCTTCGCAATGATCAAAATTAGTGTTTGTCAAACTGCTATATAACCAGTGTAATTTTTGTGATTAATTGGTTGGTTCAAATTTTTTGAAATTTTTATATTTTTGCCAAAGGGTCAAAGTAAATGCTTTGTCAAAATTTTATGAAAATTAAATGAGCCAAATTAATTTTAGTGCAGGTTTTGGGTACCACATTAAGTGTTAAAAATAAAACAAAACTTCAATAAGTCTGATTAGTACTTTTACTCTTACATATTTACAAGGAGAGCATCTGAACACATTTTTCTTTATTTAATAAAAATGGAAAGTTAGATATATAAATCCCACAACATACTTTTTTCAAATAAATATGTTTACAAGTCAGCTGTTAGCATTATTTAATATTATAACTGATAATTTATTGAATGTATAAAACTTTCAGATTGATGATTTTGTCAAAAAGGAGAAATTGAAATTAGAAGCTGACTTTGAATGGCGATTACATAAAGAGAAGGAACAGTTCCAACAGGAATTTAAAGTGAATTTTACTGGATTATCTAAAGAATTGGAGGAGGCTAAGAAGGTCAAGGCTACATTACTGGCACAGATTGAAAAACTTACTACTGTAAGTAATACATTTTTATAACTCACCATTAAATAATTTATGTGTGAAAAACTTACCTGGGTTCCTGCAGAAAGTTGCACTCTTCAAAGTTACAACTCACCAATATTTTAACAAATTCTATAACCTATTATTAAGCATAAATAGTATTTTCATAAGAAGCCGGTTATTTTATTTTATCAGTTTTTCTTCTCCTTGAATAAGAAAATCAAATTCTGTATGATTTTCTATGCTCCATTTATGGGCATTATGTTTTCTGGTCTGTATGCCATTTGTCTGTTTGTTTGTTTGTCCGTCCGTCTGTCCTGCTTCAGGTTAAGGTTTTTGGTCAAGGTAGTTTTTGATAAAGTTGAAGTTCTATCAACTTGAAAAAAAATTGAAAACAACACGTTTAATGATTTCTTGCGTCCGAAGCACTTTTCTGGATTTACCTTCATCAGGAACGCTCAAAGCCAAACATTTGAAATCCTAAGAAACCTAGTACATATGTTCCTTATGATATGGTCTTTTTTATTTCAATGCCAAATTTCAGTTCAGACCCCAATTTCATGGTCCACTGAACATTGAAAATGATGGTGTGATTGGGGCATCTGTGTACTATGGACACATTCGTGTTTAAAGTTAACATGTATAAGCAGCCAATTGAGATTTCTTTTAGATTTGTAAAGTTAACCTCTATAAAGTGTGATTATTAAGACCTTAAGCTTATTGGTCAGCTCACTTGTTTTTATTGTTCTGACCAGTTATAATGTATTCATAAAGCAATATGTTAAATGTTCATATATTATAAAATGAAAATATATTGTAAAAGGTAAATATTGTTCTTGGTGATATTTGACTTATGTGGTTATAATGGGATGATCTGGTAAATATTGCCTTAACTATTTACCACAATGTGTTGTGTAGGAAACATTTAATAAATATAATCCCTACTTAGTTTAAAAATTTACCTTCTTGGTTAAAAGAATTATATAACCAGAATAATACAAACGGGAGAAACATAGAAATATATACTTACAATAGAGTTGTATGTAGATATTGGCTGTTTGGAAACAGAAATATATACTTACAATAGAGTTGTATATACTTACAATAGAGTTGTATGTACTTACAATAGAGTTGTATATACTTACAATAGAGTTGTATGTAGATATTGGCTGTTTGGAAACAGAAATATATACTTACAATAGAGTTGTATATACTTACAATAGAGTTGTATGTACTTACAATAGAGTTGTATATACTTACAATAGAGTTGTATGTAGATATTGGCTGTTTGGAAACAGAAATATATACTTACAATAGAGTTGTATATACTTACAATAGAGTTGTATGTACTTACAATAGAGTTGTATATACTTACAATAGAGTTGTATGTAGATATTGGCTGTTTGGAAACAGAAATATATACTTACAATAGAGTTGTATATACTTACAATAGAGTTGTATGTACTTACAATAGAGTTGTATATACTTACAATAGAGTTGTATGTAGATATTGGCTGTTTGGAAACAGAAATATATACTTACAATAGAGTTGTATATACTTACAATAGAGTTGTATGTACTTACAATAGAGTTGTATATACTTACAATAGAGTTGTATGTAGATATTGGCTGTTTGGAAACAGAAATATATACTTACAATAGAGTTGTATATACTTACAATAGAGTTGTATGTACTTACAATAGAGTTGTATATACTTACAATAGAGTTGTATGTAGATATTGGCTGTTTGGAAACAGAAATATATACTTACAATAGAGTTGTATATACTTACAATAGAGTTGTATGTACTTACAATAGAGTTGTATATACTTACAATAGAGTTGTATGTAGATATTGGCTGTTTGGAAACAGAAATATATACTTACAATAGAGTTGTATATACTTACAATAGAGTTGTATGTACTTACAATAGAGTTGTATATACTTACAATAGAGTTGTATGTAGATATTGGCTGTTGAAAGAAGAACACATGTTTTACTGTGTATGCTCTTTATTGACCCTGTGACATATATGTTACAATAGAAAGTCTTTCTTCAACATTTAGGTTAAGTGAACATCAGCCAATGGCTAGAGTTTTCAGACATCAATAACTTTTTTAATCCTAGTGTATGGAATTTATTGAATTTGGATAAAAAAAAATTGTATCCAGAGCTAATGAGCCTGCTTTATAACATTTTGGAATTAAATTTGTTACACTTCGATTATTTTATCAAACATTCATAGAATTTGATGATACTTTGGCAAAAGCTTTCTTATGATTTCATGGGGAAATCTAAAGTTAACCTCTGAATGTTTTCTAATAAATCGTTAAATCGTTGTATTGTGATGATAAAGACTTTTTTGCTTGCTTGTATTTATAGTTTTAAACACTGCATTCATAAAGTTATATCCTTATTCATATAATTGAAAAAAATAGAAAAGGTAAATATTGTTCTACAATGTCTGAAGCCAAATTAAAAAAAAACTAAAAAATTTGTTTGAAGTATTTTGCTGGTTGTTTTAAATTTTTTTTAAAATTAGCATATGTATAGGATAAATGGACTCACTTTAAACAGTCTAATTTTACACTGAAAGCAGCAATTGCAGAAGAGACACATAGAACTCTACAAATATTACTGCTTGAAATTTAATATTTTACAAATTTATGAAGAAAAAGTCAATGTCTTCAGTATTTTATTTTCAAATCTAGTAAAAGTAATGGTTGTCTTAAAGTAATGGGTGTCTTAAAGTAATGGTTGTCTTAAAGTAAAGGTTGTCTTAAAGTAATGGGTGTCTTAAAGTAATGGTTGTCTTAAAGTAAAGGTTGTCTTAAAGTAATGGGTGTCTTAAAGTAAAGGTTGTCTTAAAGTAAAGGTTGTCTTAAAGTAATGGGTGTCTTAAAGTAAAGGTTGTCTTAAAGTAAAGGTTGTCTTAAAGTAATGGGTGTCTTAAAGTAAAGGTTGTCTTAAAGTAATGGGTGTCTTAAAGTAATGGTTGTCTTAAAGTAAAGATTGTCTTAAAGTAATGGGTGTCTTAAAGTAATGGTTGTCTTAAAGTAAAGATTGTCTTAAAGTAATGGGTGTCTTAAAGTAATGGTTGTCTTAAAGTAAAGGTTGTCTTAAAGTAATGGTTGTCTTAAAGTAAAGGTTGTCTTAAAGTAAAGGTTGTCTTAAAGTAATGGTTGTCTTAAAGTAACAGTTGTCTTAAAGTACAGGAACTATAAAGGATTACTGATAAATTACCAATATCTAGAGTAAAAATATTCTTTTCTGACCATACTTTTCTTTAACTGTCCTTAGGTGACATTTGGAGAATCGGTAAAATACAATAATTGGACAAATTCATTTGTTAAATATTTAAAAAAAAAAACAAATATGTAACTTAATATTTTAAGAACAACCTTGAAAAGAGACTATTGTTTATTTGGAGTTTTCTGAAATAGTACAAGCACAACCAATTACATTGATAGTGGTCAATGCTGTTTCATTTCTGTACAGGTACATATCGTTGATACCAAAAATCTAGTGTCAATGATCCATAAGCTCAGGAAAGACTTGGGCTGGCAATTAACATATTAATCTTATAATGAACCAAATAATGAAATTTTAATTAAATAATAAAGCACCATAAGATAAGTAGTTTACTTTCACTTTTTTACCAACCATAAAATAATTCAAAATTCCATGTAAAAATTAATCTTTTGGTGATTTAATTTGTATTAGGATATATACTGCTACCATCTTCTTTTTATGAATAAAAAATTCAAACCCTGTCATTGCCAGTGTGGATCTGATTATTATCCCTGCCGTTTGTGAATGTGATTTCCATATTTTGAACCATTCAAAAGAAAATGCTGACATGAAATTTGTTTACCCCATGAAATCAGATCGGTTGAAATCTGACTTGTTTATAATACTTTTAAATAAGCTTATTAAATTTTTTATCTGCAAACAATAGAATGCATATATGAGTGTTATAATCCAATTTCATTTTCTATCCGATCTAGGGCAGAATTATTATTCATGCATATAAAACTGGATCAAATTTCAATGAAATTATATTTTTTGTTTATTTTTATACAAATGTGTGTATGGGATCATTGATTTTCATATAAGTATTTATTGTTAGAGTTACAATAAATACAAAAGTAAACTGTTTGTGCTGATATCTGTTTAATATTGGATAACGGTGTACTGACTTTGTATAGTAAATCTATTTAGTGTTTAACTATTAAAGACCTGTGTAAATTTTTGACATTTATAAACTTAGCTAGATAAGACTGAAAGCTAGGTAGATTTTCTTTCAATTAAACAGTATGTTTGCTTAGTGGATAGGATAGCAAAATACTAAGGCGGGTATTTATACCCCTGATATTATACTCGTCAGAACAACGGGACTGTCGCTGGAGAATTTATTGATCACATGGATATTTTAATGACTTGAAATTGATTAGGCATTGCTGATTTCAATTGAAGGAGTGAAATTATATGTGTTTTAAGTGTCGGGACCTAATTGCTGAAATATGCCATGACATGAAGTAGAAAAATAACAATTCTAGTTGACAAATTTTGAACATACCATTGAAAAAGCAATTTGCTTTGTGTGGAATTGTTAAAATCTATTGTTACTTTCATCTAACTAATGTGTTTTTTAAAAAGGAAAGTAATTCACATTATAAAGGACCATTATTGAAGGGCTGTCAATTTGTAGCATTTAACTGTTTAGTTTGATTTTGAATTAGTCACTGCCAATTTATAGTGATATTTAGTTTTGAAACCTTGGTAGAAGCATGATGGATTTGGATTATGATCAGCTTAGAGATGTTAAACAGAGATTCTTTGATTGTTACAAGGTACGATTGTTTGATAACAAATTATATGGAAATAAATTTATAACAAAAATAAATTATATTTTTGTAAAATTATCTTGTACTCCTCATAAATGTATCTTCAATGTAAAGAAAAACATGCAACTTTCTTCTTCAAGTAGTTAAAGGTTTTTTTTAACTTGTGAAAGCTTATTGCAAGCACACAGAGCAGAAAATGCAGTTTGTCTTGTTCATGACTGCCTTAGAGTTTTGTTTGACTGTTTCACTTCAGTTCTATACGGAATGCTGGGATTTAGTTATTTTTGTTGGTACTTATTTTCTTGCACTGATGAAAAATTGTTTCTTTGAGTTCCAGGATATTTTATATCATGGTTGTGCATGAGTTGGCATAAGTTGGCATACAATAAGTGTATAAATGATTTTGACATCGCTGAAAATTTTTTGGGTTCACCTTTACCCACCAAACAACAAAAATTAGAACCCCTCAGATAATAATGAATCCACAGTACCCCTTGCTTTAAGGTTGTTCAGTGTGTAATGTCTGTCAGTCTGTTATCAGGATCACACCTTTATTGATTGTGTCCACTTTTAGCTCCTTTGCTGCATTATAACCTCTTTGTAGTTTCTTTTTAATGCCAAAAAAATTGATATTTTTTGAAGGAATGCAAGTATCAAGTTTGAATTCATTGATTATTACATATGACGACATTACTGATTTATGTCTTTTGTACTTTATTTGGCCTTTTCAACTTTTTTGGATTCAAGCGTTGCTGATGAGTCTTTTGTAGACAAATCGTGCGTCTGGCGTATATACTAAATTTAGTCCTGGTATCTATGATGAGTTTATTTATATTAACAGTACAAATAACAAAAGCATATGATTTATGTTCAAGGCACTTAACCAAAGGCTATGAAATGGGAATTTAATGTTACTAATTATTCGTGCTATTATAGCTAATATACAGGTACAATGTATATTTGAAATATATATAACATGGGAATTTAAAATTGATGCTAAGAATAGATCTGATAACAGACCGTTCTCATTGTTCAAGATATGCTTTTCCAGGCTCAGGCCTGACACTTGATTTTGGTGTTTTGCAAGTCTGGACTAGTGGGTCTGTGACAAAGCTTAAAGATTCGATTCTGATGATATTAAATTTTTTTAGAATAGCTACACTATAGTATAGTACTTTAGCCATATTTCAGTGGCGGATCCAGCCATTTTCAAAAGGGGGTTCCAACCACATATCCTCATTCAAATGCATTGATCATCCCCAAAAAAGGGGGGATTCCAGTCCCATTAATCCCCCTAGGTTCGTCACTGTTATTTTATCATGTGACTAGCACTTTTCATCAGAACTGAGTATCTGTACAACAATCAAGAGATTTATACCAGTGGCAGATCCAGAAATTTTCATAAGTTGGGGCCCACTGACTGCCTAGGAAGGTGTCTGTCTTTTCATGCTTCAGTGATTCCCTATATAAGCAACCAAATTTTTCCTAGACTAAGTAAGGTCCCCTTATAAATCTGCCTCTGTATACTTCTAATTAGTATCATCAATGAGCTATTGACATCATTTGTCCATCCATCTATCCATTTTACTTTTATAAAATGACAATTTTTTGTTGTTTTGACTTCTATGAAACATGCAGAATAAAATACATACTCACTGTCAGGGATGCTTACCTGGCAGACAGTTTCTCAGAAAATTTAGCAACTATGTTTGGTTTATGGAATGATTGAAGGTGTACATGTCTGCCTGGCAGTGTTCCTCTGACCTTAACTTTATTTTCATGGATCCACATCTTGTTAAGTTTAAGAGTTTGGTGTAACAATGTAACAAGCATATTTGATGAATAAATATATATAATGTTGTTAAAAAAAAAAAAAAAAAAAAAAAAGTTTAAGAGATATCTATAGTATATAATACTTTGATCCTAAAGACTTTCAACATGAAATCACCTATACATCATCATGCTTAGTCCCTAGGTTATTTTCGTATCATGACTTTGAGCCATGAGCAGACATTATCAGAGACGTCAAAATGTCTAGTGAAAAATGATTAGCCATCTAATAATGTGTGAGGAGGCATATCAAGATTTCTATGACTACTGTAGTGAGGGAGAAGGACCCATAATTTAAAGACAAACATTTTATCTGTTTTTCTAAGTATATTTATTGCAAAATATCAGCTGCTCAACACAATATGTGACTCTTTAGCTCTTTTGCTACATTCACTCACCAAAAAGGTTCACATTGTGGCTCAATGCTGATATTTTACATATCATTGTATAGAAAACCAGATAATCTATATTGATCAGAAAAAAAGAGACATCATGTTAACTGGAGCACTGTTTTTTAATTGAGTTTCTTTTTTATGTTCAGTTGAAAGTATTACAGCTTTTTTTGTTTGTATATAATGCTTTTTATCTAAACATTTAGAATAAAGTTTATTACTTTAAATTTTTTGATGCATAAAATTTTACTTTGAAGATAACATTGTGAATAACATGATTAGAAATTAATCTGTTTAAACTAGGATTAAACCAGGATTATTGGTGAGTGTAAGGGAATTAATAATATGTTATGGTATTCCTTACTTGATCAAGGGGGTTGTATTATATCATGGAGGTCAACTGATTCAAAATGTTAAAAAATCCTACTTTCAATGAAGCTGAGGTAAAGTGGGTGTGTTTGTGTGTTTGTAATGATATTTCGGTTTAAACTCTAATGTTTTTTTCTAAAGATAAATAAACTGTATAAGATATTATATTACATTGTAATGTTGCTATGATATAACTTATTAAAACAATAAAATATAAGTTTATGTAAATATACACCAGGTTTTTGATAGGTTTATTGTTTATCAAGTATTTAGGTCTTATTTTATGGTGATTTTTTGTTCTAGTTAAATATGTACTAGTACTTGAAATTCCTGAGTAAACATGATTTTTTTATTAAGATAGTTTAATATTTATGACAGTCTCAATCAAGTTAAGACATAGAGTTACATTTTTATATTCTTTTTTACTAGTTCTGATCTGTGGTGATGTAGCCTTTTTTGTGCTTATGTGGCATAAAGCAATCTTCAATCTAATTTGCCAATTCCCCAGACTGGTTGATTTTCTTTTTATAATCAGTGTGTGACACATTTGATCTCAGTTCCTGATCAGTCAAAATTTAATTATTGTTTCAAGTTTTCTTGCTTTCCTCTGAATTTGCTTTTTGTGATGTCAAGAAAAGTCTACCATGGATGTATGCCTTATAAAAAGAACAGGACCTTTTTTATGTATAATTGGAAAAAAAAGATTCAAGTTTGTCTAAGAATTCTATAGAGAAACACATTTCACTCACTACCAAATCTTGTGCAATACATGTACAATATTTTTCTGCTTTCGATAATTTCAATATTTAAAATGTTAAACAAATCTCATGTATAGAATAGTTTAGATTGGAGAAATATTATATTATATTTGATGCATCAGCAGAATCAATATTGAACTCATACATGCATGACATGATAGCTGGGAATTCTTTATTTGGTTTTCATATATGAGACATAGTCAAAACTTAATGTGGTGGCAAGGCTGGTGATTTTTTGTCAGGGTTTAAATCTGACTATGTATAGCAGGTCTAAGACATGGATAAATTAAAAGTAATTTCTTTTATGTTAAGTGAAACTTCATACTTAAATTAAAATGTTAAGTGCCATTAAAATAATCATTAAGGTAAAATTTTAGCACATCAAAATCATTTATTTAAAATTCAAAATTTGGTTAAAATCTGTGAGAGTTTAATATAGTTTAAAATCTCACACCTAAGTGCACAATAAAACACTTATGTTTGATTAATAGTTAGGGACGTTATCATTTTATTAGGCTTTCAGATAGCAAATTAATTTAATGATAACATCCAGTGTTTAAAATCTAAACAACAGTTCCTTTTACTTTGATAAAATGAAATATTATCAATGATTTATAGATTAAATTTAAACACCTTTTGGCAGGTATTTTGTACAGGTATACACATGTTTTCTCTGATTCATAGATCTTTATAGTATACACAGGTCTTATGAATGGAATGCTGTTTCAAAAATAAGTAAAATTAATAACATCAAAAAGTAAAAAGGCATAGGGAAAACATTGTAGTAATCCATCAGTATCTCAGTAGAGTATCTCACTGTGGCAAGACTTCATAAGGAGGGGGCCCACTGACTGCTATAAGAGGAGCCCACTCCAGCCATGTTTAAGTGATTCCCCTTAATAATCAACCAATATGTTCCCACAAAGGGAGGTGGACTGGGCCCTCTGGCTCCCTAAATCTGCCTCTGCATCTTCATTTAATCTTCTGTATTTTATGTGCTAACTGGTATAAACATGAATTACTGTGGATTCATTAATTTTCGTTGGATACCAATTTTCGTGAGTTTCGTGGTTACATGTAAACCACGAAATTAAATGTTCCACGAATGACAAATTTGCTATGGGCTTATAGGAAGACTGCATCAAAACCACGAAATTAAATATCCACGAACATCCATGTTTTCCCTTATCCACGAAAATTGGTACCCACGAAAATAAATGAATCCACAGTATCAGATTTCTAATATTCCTCAAAATAGCCCAAAAGGAGTGCTTAAAAGTTGCGTTAAAACACAGAAAAGCAGAAATCTCACTGAATCAAAGATAATGCTTTTAGTGTGTGATTTTTCATGTTTTTTTTTGCACTAAAATTAAAATATATAATTATACTTTCAGGAGTTAGAAACTCAGCGTCTACAAAATCGCCAATCTGTTCATGACCGTATGTTGGCTGTTGCTAGAGCTAAGGAGTCTATAAAACAAGACATGCAAGTTGATATGGAAAAAGTCAAATCCAAAATGAAAGAAGTAAGTTATTGGTGTTGGAAATAAAATTATGAGTTCCAAAGGGCCCTAGTTAAATTTCAAAATTTCATTCTAAATCAAATGTATTATTTGAATAGTATAAAAGATATAAAAGGTTTCCATAATTGAAAATTTTCTGCTAAAATTTCTGGAATAGTGAGCTTTTTTATCTTTCCAGTGATGACTAATTTTCTTTTTATCCAAAAATATGTTATAGCTATCTGCATGATTTTTAGAAGATCTAAATCCTAATAAAGCTAACTGCATGCTAGACTGATATAACTGGGAACAAGGGAGATAATTCTAACAGGGTGGGGGCTTATTGGATATATACTTGAAAATTCTAGTTTTCACTTCAGGATTTCCAACAAGAGATTGACAAGCTACAGGATACGATAAGAATGCAAGAAGAAGAAATAAAACAATTACGTGGAGAAAGAGCCGAAGTGTTAAAATTAGCTAAAGACAATCAAGGTTCAGAAAGAGTGGAAAGAACTATTATTAATGAAATAAATGAAGAGTGTCGGAAAAATTCACATGTTTTAGGAATTAGTCCTCGCAAAGTTAATATGACAGAGTGAGTTACTATCATAAGGTAGTTTAGTAGCATAGCTGTCACCATGGACCTTAAAAGATCAGTAGATTATTAATTGGAAATAATTACTGTAAACATGCAATTTAATTGCATGGATTATTTAATAACCTTTCATCAAGTAAATGACTTAGTGTGTCTAGCCATTTAAGCAATTAACCAACACAAAATACAAGGACTTAGTCTCTACAAAATGCACATGTGTATATGAACAGTTTAAAATGTATTTGTAGTAAAATGAGTTCAAGTTTAATAATTCAGCGGTAGTAATTTTAATGGTTGGACAAATTGCTTGGTATATAACTGCTATTTTAAACTTTAAGGAAGAATTGCCTATGTATTCTGTTAGTATTCATCATACGTTTCATGAATAGAGATTTGTTGTTAGTTCTTGAAATAATGATATAGAATTAAAAATTAAGTAATTAAACTTTTAAGCTCTGATGAACACTAAGGAAAGTTCTGTAATATCCATTTATAACATACATTACAAAATAAGTTGGTCTCCATTAAGATAGCAGTTGCATATGTGTAAATTTTAGATGTGTAGTATACATAAGTAAGACAGCAACCTAACACCACCATAAAAAAACACATTAACATTATGGTTAACAAATGATCTTCAGTGACAGACAATGGTCTATACCATGTGTCAATTGCTTATAGCCCTGAATGTCTTTCTATAAAAGTAACACATAAGCACCTTCAGTCCAGAAACCCTCAAAATAGAGTTAAAGGATTAATAAACCTATGCAAAACTGATATAACAAATAAATGTAGAATAGTAAAGGGTCAGCAGCTCTTCTTATCCTTTTTTATCAGATTTATCACATTCAAGTATAATGTTTTTCAGTTTTCGAGAAAATGGTTATAACTCTCCTGGGAGAATTAGAACACCAACTACAGCAGCCCTGGTAAGTTTTAGTTACATTTGTGACCTTGACCTTTTTATGGATATTTAATCAGGAATACATATACCAAAAGCACATTGTGTGTTACATTATCACAGACCGTTTTCCTTATATCTTTTCTTTTTATTTCTAGATCATTATCTGAAAAAAGCATGAAAAAGTTGCACTTAATTGCATGTGTTGTCTTTAATTTATTTGACAAAAGCATATATATATTTTGTTTTATTTGATATAGTAACTATAGACTTAATAGTTCATTTGTATTGTGTATTATTACACACAGATTTAATAGTTTACAAACTTTTATTTCATTTTATTTGCCTTTGAATAATCTTTGTGCATGACTCATATTTTCATTTTGCTTTTGAAAAAAAAGTTATGCACTAGCTTTCTGCTTTAATTTCTACCCATGTAAATTTATATGAATAAATACAAATCTAGAAGTTTCTTTAAAAGAAAAAAAGTAGTCTCCCCTTATCATAGAATTTTCATTGTTAGATGGGTAGCCGTAGATTTGAGGATAGAAATTCAGAGGTTTGTTTTTGTATAGAATAAATATATCCATATATTCCATATTGTTCCCTCCTTTCTCCTGACAAACTCTTTATAAAATTTCTTTACTTTAAAACTGCCTGTCAGCTTTTTAATGCATTTTTCCTTTGCTTAATTTGTTCTCTAAGCCTGCAAATTTATCATCCATATGAGTGAAATAGTCTTGTACTGAATGACCAATGATTCAGTATCCACTACTTACATCTATCATAAGAATAAATAAATCAATAATTTTGTAATTCAGGGGAAAAGATAAGCAAGGACCCAGTAGCCTAATGTACCAGAGATGGAAGAAATGTTTTTTCCACTAGCAATAAAAGCTTACTTTATTCTTATGATAGATGTAAATCTTAAATATTATTTAAAGGAGCTTTCTCAAAGATTTGCAACTTCATATATAATTCATTCAAATGCAAGACTTGATGCTGATTGATTGAAACAGCACTATTGTTCTATTTCGTGATGGTCAGTTTTTATCATAGGAAGCAAGAGTGCCCATAGAGAACCAATCACCTTTGCTTATGAAGACAGATAATCCTAGTTAATTAAGATTAGAGTTGCATGCACCTGCCATATGTGGGATTCGAAATCAAAATTTCAGTGTTGACTGGATAGTGAAACAGTAGCTTGACTACTTAGACCACTTACCCACCAAGGTCCCAAGACTTGTTAATGATGTTATTTTCTTAATTCCTCATTAAATCAATTAACTGCATGCTTTCTTTTGTGATTATCTCCAGTAACAATTACTTTTCTGATATTATTAATCTCATAAATCTTGTAATTAATTTAGGAATCTATATATCTTTTGTTTTGAGAAGCTAAATTTTATGTAAAGGTTAACTTCATATATTTAAAAATGTACATGTATGTATAGGTTATATCAATTAATTAAAATAAAAAACTTAGTTCTATACACATGCAAATAGTAGACTCAATATCAGTATAAATACTATAATATATAATTAACAATTGTACTAATTATTTTTTAAAAGTAACAGATATCTCATATACAACTGTTGAAGATCTGTTCACTTCAGGAGTTATTCACCAAAAATTTTAATGTCTATTATTGTTATACAGTGCTGTAATTTAACTTTGTATCATTTGACTTGATATTTAGAGCATCACCATCATGAATGTTTCTGTTGTATATTATGTGTTTGTATAGCTGCAATATTTAGTGTGAATGTCTGATTTATAACACAATTCATATAAGCCATGAAAAAATACTAATGCTTAAGTTTGAATTGCTGCCATTTCTTTCAAAGAAGTAATTTCTTTATTATTCTTCATACTGAAAGTAACTGAAATATGAAACAAAAGGGCAGATGATTTTCAAGAAAAAAGGGATATATTGTATGTTGTATTTATTCCAGATTCTAAATTTTAAAATGCTCTTGACAAATTCAAAGCAAAGGAAATGCACATATCTTTCTGTAAGGTCAACAATACGGAGCAATAGCTTACACTGTAGGTCAAAGAATGCCTCTTGCTGTAGTTAGAGAAGAAATCTATGCTCCATGGTGTAAAAAACTGTATCCTTGCTATCAGAACATTTTCATGGCTTTTAAATTAACATTCGTATTATGTTATATATAGTTAATATATGCATGATTTGAGTGCATGTTTTTAACTGTAGGCTAACTTACGAGCGTGCAATCAAGAACTACGTAACCATGTCCAAGAACTGAAACAGGAAATGGAACATCAAAAGAATGTGTTAATTCAATCACAGCGGGAAAAGGTACTAACACATCATATATCATCTAACAAATATATATATATATGTTCCAGCAAGTTTTAAATGTATGATAAATAGTCTAGTTTTACTGGAAATTAGATAAAGCTACAAATTTGACAACATTTTCAAAATAAATTACTCTGTCTTTGTAACAAGTGGAAAATTTATATGTACATCTCAGTAATATACAGAATAAAGAGAAAGGAAATGTCCACATTTTCTTGCCTTGAGGAAGTGACTTGTCTAGCACACATTGAATCAAGATTTAAGGAGCAAAAAGAGTTAAAATGAAGACCTGTTGCAATCAATTTTTGTTACTGGTAGGCATACAAGCAGAAAAATAAATTCAAAGTATTTGCAATTTTTGGTAATTTTAATGTTTTTACATATTATTACAAATTACAAGCATGCTTTGTTTTCTTTATGCAGCAATATATGCTCAGTGTGTTAATCATTTAACAAATGGGAAAAGGTTTCTAATAGCTGCTGGTTTGCAATTGTTCAAAGCTATGCATTTTGTTATGTTTAATAATTTTGTTAGTTATGTCCCTTGCAGTCAGATATTGTTCAAAGTGTGAAGAGTCAGCTGGAGAGAGAGAAAAGTTATGAACTGGACAAACTGAAAGAAAAATTTGTCAAGGTAGGATGATAAAAAAAATCAAAATGTTTGCCTCAAATTTGTTACCTTATTGTCTGTTGATTATAAAAGGTAATTATGTTTTCTAATGGAATATTTGTCAAAGAAATTTTTGTGCTGTTAGCAACATTTATACATTTTTTACATTTAACTATTATTAAAGACAATATATTCATACATTTTTGCCTGATTAAAACATTTGTTATGGACCTTTGAATTTTATTATTCTTATGCCACCACTGTTTACATTTTATGTATGCATTTGTCCAATGTTTCTCAGTAATCTTAGTAACAACGGATGAATAGTTAAAAGAAATACCATTATATCATGTTGGGCTAAAAGCATTAGTAAATCTAGGAACAAACTACAAATCAATGTTATCAATACATGTAGATTAAAAATGCATACTCTTTATTGTCAGTACTACTTTTGAATTGTTTAGATTTGTATTAATTAATTATGCATGTGGAAGCACTGTCAATGTTAAATGTGTATTGTATTTTTATTGCAACCATTGATGAACAAGACATTTAGTTTCACTGGCTGGGATACATATATTTAGTTTAGTGGTGAAAGTGTATTCTCACGAATCTGTCCATACCAGACATTGCTTGCTTTAGAATTACCGTAGAACAGTACTGCACATAAAAAAAATAATTCATTTACAAAAGATGAAAACGCAAAATTAAAACCAATTGATTTATTTTAAGTAATAGTTATAGATATAGAATTTTTATTCCCTAATATATCCTTTTTGTATTAATTAAAATTCATATTTAGATATTAGTCAGTAGCCAGAAATGGAAACACCTATATACTTTACTTAAATTACTGAGTTAAAATTATATGTATGTCCTCCTATTTATTTATATGTATCTCTCCTTTATTTTAGGGCAACCCTCCCAATGGTTATAAACATCATAATGATGTCAGAATGTAAGCCTTCAGCTAGACCTAGCTATTTGCTTGTTTCCTTTATATAATTCCTACTGTCTAATATGTTTATTCTTCATGGTAAAATTCATACTAGTTATAATCATCAGCTAATGCTTGTCTCCCCTTTTCCAGCCTTTTTTACTCAGACCATAACAGCATGTTTAATTTATTTTTGCATGTGAATTCTATTTCTTATATGAACTGAGACTCTTAAATTTTTATGAAAATTGTACTGCTTGAAAATTATTTGATATTGGAACTTGTGAGTCAGAACTTTAGTCTACTTAATATAAAAATATTTTTTAAAAGAAGTTACTCATAAGAAACTTACAAAAATGTTTTTCCTTCAAAATGGATACCTGTATGGAATGCAAGCAAAAGTTTTATTTCTAAAAATATATTGATATGCTAACATTACCATATGGGCATTGTTCTTACAAAGCTGATTCTTTTTAATTTGATATAAGGAGGCTATCTTCTAGTTCATATAAGAAGTGTCAAATAAAACTTATGCAGTATAATGGATATATATCATGTTTTATTAATATCTTTTTCATGTAAGTAACATTGTTCCAGTTTGAAACAATTTTTTTTGAAATATTTTACATATTTGCTATTTGAGTATAAATGCATATGAGATTAAATGTATGTTTTGTTTTTTTTTATATTTGGAACAATGTTGCTTTATGTTAAAATACATATAATTATAATCAAATTTAAATAATGCATGATCAGAAAGGTCAACAGGGATAGATCTACCATGATAGGAGGAAAGCAGGAAGGGTAAATATAGGAAATATTCTAGGACATAAAAATGAAACTTAATCAATTATTTATTTTTTATATGATGGAAAATTCTCCTAAACAAAGATCTACCTCTGATTGGATCATAACTAATAATATAATATATAGTATAACTTCCAGTGTAAAATATCCTAAGCAACAATAAAAATATTTTCACTTATGTTTTGATTCGTTGTTCTAGTCATTTTGCATCATATATTTGTTATTTTTTAGTGTGTAACTTTAAAATATGTTCATTTTAGCAATTTATTGCAAATTTTTAAGAATGGGGATAAAGAAGGTACTGTAAATTCCAAAATCATTGGTTGCATTTATCATTGTGTATTTGTCATTTAAGTCTAAAACTTGATTTTAATTTTTGCGATATTTAGGAAAATCCTGTTTAATTCATATAAAAAATTACAAACTGCATGTTTATATTATTGCAATTGTAACCCTGTCACAATATCTGCAATAATAAAAACATTGCAATAATTACTGAATTTACAGTAGTACAAATAAAAGCATAAGTTTAGATAATTTATTGTTGCTTTATGTTCAGCTAACATACATGCACCTTTAATGTGGTGGAGGATTTGTTAGTTTTGCTAAGGGGAGATAACTCTTGCTAATTATTTCCCTTGATTTTGCTCTGTAGGATCATGCAGATGAAATAAATAGTATAAACAAGAAGTACATTGACCGTGACAAAAAGTACATGAAACTCATTCAGGACAAGAATGATGAACTTCAGAAATTAAAAGAAAACTTTGACAAGTGGAAAAAAGAAACTGATTCATGGCTACTGCCAAATGGAGATTTTGACCCCAAGTGAGACTGAAAACATATATAACTTCAGCTTAGTTGTCATATCTTCACGCTGCGTTTACATAGATGCACAATTGTTGGTTAATGAAGCAACAATTTTTATTTAGACAGTAGATCTAACTATTTTAAACACAGTTAATACAATGGTCTCACTTAATAGAAAGGTCAAAGGTCAATAAATCTTAAAAAAAAAAAAAAAAGGATTGATGATTGTAAAATTCATGTTTTTTTAATTTGATTTTATTGGTGTATGAACAATATATCTGCAAATCTTTTTAATGCTTTTTGATGGTTTGCAATTAACATTTAATGGGAATGTGCATTCTTGTTTGAATTTTACATGTTTTAGTATACTTTGTAGAATCACAATATTACATATGTGATGTTTGTAGTTTTAATTCTTGATAAACAGTATTCTATAAAAATGTAAAGCAAGAGGATATTCCTACTCAAATGTTTGATATTCTAAATAACTACAACAAGATATAGTATGTTCAAGCACAAGTATAATGTAAAAAAAATATTTTATACTAATTAAGATTTTTAAATTTTGACTTGTGAGCAAGTCTGATTAAAATTCTGTATAAATGCTCTAATATGATATAAGCAATACAATGCTAACTTTTTTTATTAACAGTAATGATAAAGAGAATCGTTTTTGTATTTTTTTAAAAAGATTTTTCGATATGATGATTTTAATCAATTGACTTATTTTTGTTATAAAGGCAATATACAAAGTCCACACCATATGAGTATGGACCAAGAACGACAGCTCAGGAACAAGAGTTAGAAAGATTAGAGAGAGAAATCAAAAGACTCACAACGGTATGTATTTATTGTCATTTAAGTAACTACTTTGTATATATTCTGTCATAACAAAAATATTAATAATGATATTAAGTATATTCCTAACAATACAAGGGGAAAAAATTCAGATGACATAAATTATTAGAACTTATCTTTACAACATATAACATGTTTGCTTTTAAATATATGTTTGATTCCATCCCTTGACTCTGTTAAAATTACTAATTGTGCTTAACTTCCTGAAATGGTTTCATGTTATATTTTTCAATTGAAATACATTATCAAAATATAAAAGATAGTTTGAAAAAACAATTTTTAAAAAATCCTTTCAAGAATATTGACAAGTAATAAGAAAATTAAAATTAATTGTTTCAAGTTTATAATGAATAAATGGTAGGTCTTCTCGTCTTAAGCTACTCAATACATCTGCTTTGCTTTGGTGTTAGTATGTAAATATAGAAATAATATACTGTAATTTTCATATATTCAGAACTATAGCATGCTAGTTTTAAACTTTGTCAGCATGTAATGATATCTTGCTAGTTCTTTACTTCAAACTTACCTTAAGTTGTTAGTGTGTTTAACCTTACAAACTTGCTGAATCTGTTTCAAGTATTTTAGTGACTTGCTGAGATAAATTGCACATTTAGATGTATTCCATAGACGATCAAATCTATGCTTTGTACAAGTTTCAAGACCTTTTAATTACATGTTAATTGAAAGATTATGAAATATGATATGATTGCTAGTGAGACACTTATCCAGTGTTACAGTCAAACAGACAAAGGTTTTACTAACAAAGGCAACTATGATGCAATTTTTAAAAAGTGTGGACACAGATTCGGCATGTTTGTATGTTTGTGTAAATAACTTTTATGTGTGCATGTGTCTCTTCTCTCTCAGAATCAGCAGCCTCCTCCTCCACGGTACTACAACTCTTACGACCAGGATGATATTAGTACGACTAAACTGGTCAATAATTTACGGACAAAAGTAGCAGAACTTGAACATCAAAACAGCAACTTATCTAAATATTCTTATTCTGTTCCGGATCTGTCAAATCCTGTCTATTACAGGAGGGTAAGTTACTATGGTGATTGGAATTTCTCGGTGAAGAAAGTATTTTAAGATTGGCATGTCGCAATGCTGAAAATTGTTTTTGGGTAAACAATATGTACATCTTTTGCTGTCTTTTAAACTAATAATGCCTTTTGGCAGTATTTTTTATAATTTTGTTTGGAAATTTTGTTTAAGTGATAACACTGCTCTTCAAATTTTTACTGAGGAAAAAAATATTTACTGCTAGAAACTAATAAACACAACTTATTTTTTTCAAGACCAGTATCAACTCTTCAGATATAAGAGGTAGTCCTCAAAAACAGTTTACTTTTTGAGTTGCAGTCTGTCAATAAGTATTTCCTGTTAGAATAAAAACAATTATTGCCAAAGCTACTTTACACATAATTGGTTAAAACCTAAATAGATTCTTCTGTTATGCTTTTTAACTCTTATAAATCTATTAATTATCATTAAAAAAAACCAAGACAAGTGTAGTTGACCAAATTTTCTACAAAATACTGGGTTGTTGGGGTACAGAAATTGCATGAGATTCGTTTTTTTGAGAGTTCATGCAACTAATTGTAGTCCTATCCAGCCCAATTCATACAGCTAATAGTATTTTCAAAGAACATTATGATGTGTACAACCTCACATGCCAAGAAAACTATTTTATTAAAAATTGCATGAACCTTATCTGTCTAGATTCAATTACACATAGAACTATAGATAAAGGAAGATAACTCCCATTGCCAAATTATTTTCTATTGCTAAATGCAATGCAATGTTCAATTTAAGGTTACTTTGCAGCACGTTTTGGCATCCCTAGAATATTTGGCTCATTGTAATTTATTTGTGAATTTTTTGTTTTGTACTGAATGCTGTGCCTTAACAAACTTCTAACTTTCTTTCTAGTGACTCTAATAAATAATACATTTAATTTGTTTTAAACTGAACTTAACATACATTGTCTTATGTGTGTAATATTCTTTATTATAATTTTACAAATAATATTATGTGTATTTAGTTGTATATAAAGATTTCTTTCAATTTTCTGTCAAGATATTTAGATATCTGTTAGTGGAGGTGGAAAAGGGACCATCACATCTTAAACTGAATTTTATAAATATTCAGATACAGAATTGATGTTTTGAGTAAGGGAGAAGTTCAAATGGCATCTCCATTTTTGATATACAGATAAATTTTGGGGTTCATGATAACAGTTTGCAAGTTATTTCAAAAGACATCATTGTTTGGGACTGAAATCCATCTGTATAATTCCCTTTGTAATTTTTATTCATTACTCAATGCTCTTCAACTTTGTATTTGTTTGGCTCTATACATATTTTGATATGAGCGTCACTGATGAGTCTTGTGTAGACAAAACGTGCGTCTGGTGTGCTAAATTATAATCCTGGCACTTTTGATAAATATTTACTACCGTACAACCTTACTTATAGTTAGAGGCTTTTTTTTTCTATTTTACAGACAATGAGATCACCTTCTCCTACACCTCAACAAGAGAGAATTGTAAATATTTTAGAACAACGAGCCAAAGAGGCAGATTTTGAATCAGATACTCTATTAGATCAACAACAAAGAAGTCGCAATATGATGTCACAGAAAATGCAAGAAATGACCAAACTACAAACCTCATTAACAACACAAACAAAAGTAAGATAGGTTAAAACTTTGAATTCTTATATTAGCAAAATATTCCCATTGGTTGCCTTTAGCTGTTTTCTACTCTTTAGTCGGGTTGTTGGCACTTTAACATTCTCCGTTTCCATTCTTAATTTTATTTCAGTTTTTAAACAGCTGATAACATTTAGTATATGTCATATATAGTTTCATCTTATATGGATGTATGTTCTGTATCTCAATCCTTAAATAGGAGTACCACCATGGGTTATGGTGAATAGGAGGACATTTAACACACTAGATCAAAACAGATTTAATGTTAGAAACACAAACTAACAGAAATTCAAATTTACCTTCCCAAAAACAGTTTATTCCATAGTAAGAAAACCAGGACAGTTTCAAGCAGAATGATTTTAAAATCAGAGAAAACTATGCACCTTACAATCAGCATGACTTTATCAGATGACAATACCAGTACTTAAAACAGACTAGATATAAAGCATAGGTACTTTAATTCACTAACAGAACCTAGATAGCACAGGTGTGTTTTTGTATTGTCCATTGTTGAAGACAATATTAAACATTTTCTGTTTTCCTTTTAAAAATTGAATAGTGTTTAATTTGATACTGATTTTTCTTCGTCTTTTTCAGGATTTAATTCATTTAGGGCAAGCATATTCTAAATTGAACAACAGTTACAGATATGGGAAGACATGAAGACAATAGACATTAGACTATAGTATTAAAACAATTGTAGCTTTAAGTATGGTGCAAGATATATATACTGTACATTTTGTAAACATATAGCTAAGTATATATCTGTTAATACTAGTTTATATATACTCATGTTTTGTGGTGACAGTGCTGTACCAAGGCTACTATGCAATGATAATGTCAGTACAATGTATAAATATGTTTCTAACTTAAAGTAAGTATACAAAATTCCTTGTAAGAATAATTTATTTACCAAAAATAACTTTAAAGTGGAATTTTTTTTATGTGTCAAGAGTGAAAATTGGCTTGATATTTCAAAATGGCATTTTTAGATCAAATTTGAATCCATCTTGAATATTTCAGTCCTTCAGTCAAATACAGTTGATTATTTGATCATAAAAATTCTGTTAATTTCTGAAATTGGAGAAAATAGTATCAGTATTATATCTTTGTAGAAAATTTATGTGGTGACTTTTTGTGAAAAATAAGTTATTAAAAAAACAATATTATTCAACCATACCTGATACAGTCATAAACAATATTAAACTTGACCTATGAAAACAAATATCATTTCCAAATGTATATTTTATAGTGGCACTGCCAAGTTTATGTATAAGATTTAAAACAAAATCTTGTATGTTTGGAGCCAACAATGTCATTCCATCAAATTTATACAACAGGTGCTTGAATATCACTGTCAAAATAATTTGCATTTCTTATGCATGAAAACATCCCATAACAGTTTGAAATTTACAGAACAAAGATATGATATTACAAGATGAGTGAATATTTGTAGACACATTTATCTGAACAGAATATTGAATGTTTGAAAGAGATATTTCTGCTATCAAATGCAGTGACAGTCTGTTAAGATACTTTATTGTAGAATAAGTGTACACATATTATTTGTAGCAATTTGTGAAAGTCATATTCATGTATATATATTTACTTGTTATGGTTTTCTTTTTATGTTGTTATTGCTATTAATAACCAGGACACCATTTTTCAAAGTACCAACAAAACTTACATGTTCATGTCTTTCAAAAGGTGTAGCACTATCATTTATGTTCTGAAAACTCTAGTTTGGTGAATGATCTTCAATGCATTCATTGGCTGTCTGTACAATGTATGCATTTGAAAGAAAGTTAAAAGTGTATTGTATATTATTTAAGTGACAGTGATTTTGCCTTGAATTTACTAGAGTTCTCCACTTTACAATTTTGTTTTAAACAACAGTCAGTATGTTTTATTTTTTCCAATACAGTTCAAATTAAACTCAGTGATTGCAAAAATCACAGGACAAACATGAGACATTTCTAAAGTACAGCACATCTTTCATATGCCTTGAGGAATGGTGTCCTGGTTATTTAAGAGAATGCAAGTTATCATATTATATAAAAGATGATTTATAATTTATGTTCCTCATTGTAATGTGTAGTTAGTATATATGTGTGGTGTACTAGTTTACCGCTGGAAATCAGATCTGAATTGTAATATATTTGTTTGACTAGAAGTAGTTTATCAATATTAGTACATTGATTTAAGACAGTGATTTATCAGAGTTCTCCCCCTTGCAAATTAAAAAACATTTCCAAAGTACCTCACATCTTACATATGCCTTGTGAAATGGTGTTGTGGCTATCAATTATTTTTAAGGCAAGCAAGTTTGTCATATTATATAAAAGATGAATCATAATGTACCTTCCTCATTGTTATGTGTAAAGGATTGTTGTTAGTATATATGTTTAAATACAGTGTAATGTATCACTAGTTTACCGCTGGAAAGCAGATCTGAACTGTAATATATTTGTTTAAAAAGAAGTAGTTTATCAATATTAGTACATTGATTTTAAGACAGTGATAACTCAGAGTTCTCCCCCTTGCAAATTAAAAGACATTTCCAAAGTACAGCACATCTTACATATGCCTTGTGAAATGGTGTCCTGGCTATCAATTTTTTTTAAGGCAAGCAAGTTTGTCATATTGTATAAAAGATACATAATGTACCTTCCTCATTGTTATGTGTAAAGGATTGTTGTTAGTATATATGTTTGAATACAGTGTAATGTATCACTAGTTTACCGCTGGAAAGCAGATCTGAATTGTAATATATTTGTTTGAATAGGAGTAGTTTATCAATTAGTGCTTTAATTTAATACAAAGTAAGGATCCAAGGATTTCTGTGATAATTTTGTTTTATAGAATTTTTCAAATTTTTATACACACATGTTTAGTTTATTGTACAAAATATACATATTTGAGTGATTTAGTTTTTATAGAACTTTTGAATTTATTTTGAATTCCGTCCATATTTATGTGCCATTTAATGGTTTATTTGATTCCATTTTAAGACCCATCACTTTATTTGAATCCGTCCATTTTTGACCGATCATGATTTTTTTTTTATTTTCATGACTTGTTTTATTATTATTTGTTTTTTTTTCCAATGGTCTTTTAACTAAAAGTTTCATTTGTGTTATTCTCAAGGGAAATAACTCTGTATACATGAAAATTTTATCAAAATTAATGTGCACATTTTATATTGTGTCTGTAGTGAATTTTTTTCTCTGTCTGTTTTTTTCTTTTACATATAAAGTTAAGCCCACTTATATATTTTTTTTCAAATAATAATATGTAAAAACGACTTTTATTTTGAAACTGCCAAGCATTATTTCTTTTACTTTCAATAGTTTTAATGTATCCATTCTTAAAAAAATCAAATTGTTTACTTTAAACATTTTATGGATTTAAAGTTACATTGTATCCTTCACATTAAAGGGAAACTTCGCAAAAAAATCAAAAATTGATATTATGTTCATTCTGTATAAAAATGTTCAAATTCATAGATATTAAAGTTTTATTCCGCTAGATAAGCGATCACCATCGATTTTAAATTTAGAGTATCAATTCTCCGAGATCCGCCATCTTGTCTTCTTTCCCGATGAATAAAAACGATATGTCTATAAACCACAAAGAAACAAAACTACAGTAACCGATGTAGTCGTAATTGCGTGTCGATATCTTGTCAATCGTACGGTTGTTTAATACGACTAACTAACTTGATACGGAAAATATTCTTACTTTTTTTAAATTACCATGGTCTGTTGTTTTTAAACTGTTGATATTGGAATTAGGTGAAAAGTCAAAGTTGAAATCATAAATAAGTGTTCCGTGAAAATTGTTTTCGAAAATCTAATTTGTTCATAATTCTTTAAAGTAATAAACTTTTTTCAAATATATTTTGATCTTCCCTTATCTGATCACCAGCATGGCTAAAGGTATTACTTCCAAAGGTATTGTGAGGGGTGTGAGGTGACACGTCCAGGTATTCAAGCGATTTCCTGTCGGGCTTGCAAGTTCATGCATCGTTTCACTTCTGCAGGTATTGATCAGTGTACACGGCTGATAACTTATAACTTATAACTTTCCATTTTGAACTATCAGATGTATAATATACAACTCTGTCTTACTTGTCATTACTAAACTCATACGCTTGTTTATAAATAACATTTCTGGTGTAAAGAATATAATTCATAATATATAAATAATACCCAAAAAATAAGATTTGATGAAATTAAAATCTATTTAAATATTTTTTCCAAGGGTGAATTTGGGAAAATGTAATATATAGTCATTGTCAATAGTGAAGGACAGATTGGAACCGACCAGAAATATTGATTTAAAAAAATGTACGCACTTGCCGACGATTCGTTTATACGACTGGATATAAAGTTACGGAACTATAGCGCAATTTAAAATATATACGTGTATACATTGAACATAAGAAAAAAACATATATTTTGAATAAATAGGGGTAAAAGTGTTGTAAATAGACTAGCCAACGTATGCCAACAGTATGTAATCATCGAATGTCGATAGACTACAGATGTATACCAAAAGAAGAAGAGAACCAATTTGATTTAAATACAGGTCGATGTATAACTTTTGCTTTGGTTCATTGAAGCTGTGGACCTAGGAAAATCACAGATTTATATTTCAATAAGATTGTTCTCAAACAAAGGAAGGAATTCGTCATCACAATTGTTATATATGCCACTGGACGAACACTAATTATCCCCAGGGGATGTGAATATTTTGCTGGGAAACTTTTGAGTATCAAAGTTTCAAATTAATTTCGGGATTTATTTTCTTTCTTGGTATTCAATAACCGAAAAAAGAATAAATTACTTGTTCGCTAAATAGGGATATTCTTGTCAGATAAAAGAATTTTAGTTATATTTAAAAAATAGGGAAATATGACATTAAATTGGTTCTGTCTTTTTTTAAACATCGTTAAAACGATGTGTGTCTAAGGTGAACGCCACAAGAACCCTGTAATACTAGTACGAGAGTATAGCATGTAAACATTCCTTCTCAATAATATGGTTGTATTGGAAAACTTTTCATACAGATTGACAACTCATTGTCCAATATGCATGTAATATTTGCCACATGACGCCCATAGTTCTTTCTACCATCATCACCTTATTCCTTGATATTGCTGTAAACATCGATGGTTCACACCCAAACAAAATGGGAGTAATGAACCTTCAGAGCTTCTCCGTGTTATACACTTGTGAAATATATAGACGAAATTTCTGTATTGAAATGAATCTACATCTCACAAACAGGATTTTCAAATAATGATTTTGAGTAATCACCTTACAAACCAATATAAACGTATGGCAAGATATAACCATGAAGGAATTTAGTTTTTGTCAGAACTCATCACTATATCATAAACGTATACGTATATATATGCATACAGTTTCAAATATCAAGAACAAGCGTTCGATGTCGATAGTCTGTTCTCTAACTGTTCAGAGTTAGACATGTCACTTGTTCATTCTTGGAAGCCTTCATATTCCCCGTCTAACGATGGGAACTCTTTCTGATTGTGTTGACTATAAATGCTTGTATGGTAATTCTGTCGTTTATCTGTACAAGCGGTTGCATTTCCTCTCCTTTCCCAACAAACAAACGAACGAAACGCAACTAGTCTGATTTCTCTGGAGCTCATCCTCAATGGCTCTTATACGTCAGGAAACTTACATGTATACTAATAATGATTGTTTCATGAACAACGATGTATGAACGAACTATTATAAATTCGTCAATATCTGTAATGCATGACTAAAGTATAACTTTTATTACAACTACTGTATTACTTATTTGGATTAATGACGGCTATCATGTTCAACATTGCACAACTATTATCATAGAATTTTAAAAAAAATCCTCAAAAATCCTCAAAAGATATAATGCCTTAGCTTAGATAATTAGTATTCTTTTCACAAAAAGTTCGTGTAAATGATTGTCAAATGAATTTAATTATGTAAGAATAAAATGTTAAAAAGAAACTAAAAAAAAATTATGCATGTTGTATGTTGTATTTTTTTGTCAATTAAAAACTTTAAAATTGCAATAGTTTTATTAGCATTTAAACACAGCCAGATTTGAATACAAGTTAAGAAATTCCGGTAAAGTCAATGATATCAAACAGATGTACAATGGTATATCAAATTGGGTAATATTGCATTTAGTTTTTATTAAAGATTAAAACTACTATTTTTTGCTTCATATTTGAATCTTTACGCCAATTGCCGCTAAGAAAGTAATCAAAAATTGTTTCCTTTTATTTTTATACACTTTCGGAATTACGAATCTGAATTTTATTTTCAATTAATTTACACAATTTAATTATTGTATCTTTATTCTCATCGTGTATTTAATCTTAGTGTATTAACATCATGACAGCATATACTCTAATCCTTTCTATTTATCCTTTCCAAATAACAACATTTATACCTGTGTACGCTTGAACTCACACCTGCGGCTAAATAGCTACAAGGTAAACGAATTGACCTCAAGCCGAGAAATATACAGTGACCTTTACAAAATAATATACACACTCTGCTCACACATTAGTTGCATTGAAATGATTATCAAAACAATAACGGTAAATAGAACTGAAATATTTTCAGTTCAATATCAGTAAAAATGTTCAATAAATATTTTATGAAAAAAATCTCAACAATAATTAATTAAATTTATTCAAAAACATTTACTAGAGATAATTTTATAGGAGTTTAATTCAATCAATACAAAACGGTATATATATGCATATTCACTTTCGTTCATTCTTATATTGTGGTTTATAACTTCGACCATTCGTCAGCTGTGCGCTTTTAATTACGTATATTGTCGATAAGCTATAAGAGTTAAACAGATTTTATTTTTTCCCAGAATTCAATAAATCGGGCTAATACGTCACGACCCACTCGAGAATTCAACCAAAAAAGTTACAAATACTTGATTTTCTCCGTTATTAGAAGGAATATAAATTTAAAACTTTGCAAATGTGTTTTTTATGTTAAGATGAACATAATTAGATGATAAGTAAAAAATCGCGGAATTTCCCTTTAACTGTGTTTTTTGTAAGTAAGCAAAAGATAATTTTGAGGTGTACATTCTTTCCTTTTATCCATACCCAAGCAATCTCTTAAAAATCTATGGTCATATAACCAATTTACAAAAATGATGTGTGCATGAATAGCATGAAATAAAAGCATATTATTTTAAAAGTTGCACAAATTGCAGAAAGGAGTTATATTTTACTGCCTACAGTTTAATCAACAAAAAGAAAGAACTGAATTCATTCAAGAAGAAGTACCTAGCAAAGTAGGAAGTACATAGTTTCATAATCAGTATAAAGTAAACTATCTTATTACACTATAATTGACATGAAATTATCTCCCTTTATTTACAAAAAGTATTTAAAAATCATATATTTTTTTGGAATCAATACAAGATACTTTATAATATGACACCAAATATTGCTCTTTTTAGTTTACAGTGCAGTTCAAAGATATCTTTTCCCTCCCCTCAAAGATCACATGCACTGAATAAATACATTCATGAATTATTTGTGTTATTTAGCATGCCTTACTAGTTATATATGTATAGCAATGTTAGTCCTCAGGGAAGTTTACTCTGGATGATATGGCCTTGTTTTTATTCTCCAAAATATCTCCTTTAACATGATTAATTTACCATGTTACTATGTATGTAAGAATATTTGTCAAATGTGTTGAATTGAATTTTTTCTACATAAATGAATGTGTATGCATGAAAAGTTGTATCAATTGTCTGTTTATTAAGATTTTTTTATTCCTACAAATGTCTCATTCATATTCAATAACATAAATTTCATTTTATTTCAACTTGAAAAGTTAGTTTCAAGAATAAATCTTTGTACATAAAGATTAACTTTCAGTTATAATCTGGATGATAAAAAATGGGCATATATCTAAATCAACTCTTAAACCAGGGAAAGAAATAGAACATCTAGAAGTTAGTGATATGTCACTTTGTAAAATTATGTGTTGGTCATCATTTGAATCCAAGCTTCTTACATTGAAAAAAAAAGGATGACCAATTATTATCATTTGTTAATCTGGGATTTAGTTACAGATGTTATGGAACTGTGAGTTAAAAAAAAATTATAGGAAATTGTGAATTATTATAACAATTTTTAGAAATACATGTCAATTTTGTGGTATTGTGAAATTTGTGATTGAGCAATTTTGAAATATATTACAAAATTATACTGTGATACAAGGTATTATGTGTATTATATAACTATATATTTATACAAATGATAATAAAATATTTATTGAAGAGCAATTTGTTTTTTTATCACATTCAAGTTGAAGGCTTTGTTGGATGCATGTCATTGGAATGATAATAAACAAAACACAAAGAACACAAACAATATCATATAAAGATTAATATACAGACTTTTTGATTCGTCCAATGTCGAAACATAATGTTGCTATTTATTGTATTTCCTAGTCAGACCCCAACCTTATTGAGCTACATTAATGGTTAATTCAGACTCTTTTGCTGTTCCATTCCCAACTTCATCTTGTATGCCTGTATGAAAACTATTCAAATGAGGTATCTCAGAAATAGGATATGAAAAAAACACTTATTAATGTTTGATGAAAAGAATAAAATCAACTCCTTATAAATTTCATTTGTCTGAAGCTCCTTTCTGGATTTTCCTTCGTCAAGAACACACAAAGTCTATGATGTCAAAGAACCGATTCAGTTGAAGAGTTATATTACCAAAAAGTACCTTGAACAATATTGGACATTATGTAGATTTGGCTTTACATTGCATGTCCCTTTTGGTCGTAAAATTTCTTAAGTATTGTTGGGCCTTTAATGTTTGCAGGTTTCATTCAGAATTTCTATAGAAGACTTACCTAGAAAAAGCTTCGAACTCACGAAATTTAACAAAGTGTTATCAAAACATTGGTTTAGTGTTATCTGATTCAATACATTCGTGGTTTTCCGTTCCTTGATACAAGAATAACCATCTGAAATGAAAACATTCTGATTGTTTTCTATCTTTACATTTTGATTTGTACTCAGAAGACACTTTCCCTAATTATATAGCCGGTGCTCTGGTTTGGATATTGATGCAGTTTCCTCAGTTGAATATTGAATGATTGGCACATTTAAAATGAATTTATGAGATTAAACATCGATTTACTGTTAAAAATGGTGGTTTATAATTCTGTCGGGGTGGAATAAATTACCCAACTGTGAATTTTTGTGTCTGAAGTATATTTTATACGAGTGAATGACAAACCAGTTTATTTGTATTTTTAAAGTCTGAACATTGCATTGCAAGAGACCGCCTTGCCAATTGACTAAGCTGACAAAAAGTCAACACTTATCAAGGATACAACACTTACAGTTTAGAACACCAGTCGCCCGTTTTGTCTACATAACATTTATCCGTATACTCCAAACAAAATACAGTTGAAAACCACATCAAGATTCTAAACATTTATTTTCAAAACAAGTTCAACAAAACTAATACCCATAGTAAAATTGAAGATTAGCGTATGTATATACAACTTCTTATGTATCTTTTCAGTAATTCCTTTCCTTTTGCAGACATTAAGTCTTCGCGCCAGTAAATGATTTTTCAAATGTCTTAATGGGGTGATTGATGACTAATGAATAAGTTGGCAACATTGGCAATGATTGCATTGTCAATATTTAACAAACTAAAACATAGTTTTACAGAGATATCGAACTCATAGTAAATTAAACAAAAAAGTTTAATAAAAGCTAACAAAACCAAGTTCTTGATTATAACAACCAACGGAACAAGTGCAATACAACAACACCATATTCCTTTACTTGGTACATACATATTCCGTACAAAATTGGAGATTTACCAGGTTTTACAGCTAGCTTAACCTACCGCTTGTATTACAAGTTTTTAATATTCCTTCATGATTACAGAATTTAATAAAATTTAAAAAATGTAGTTGATGAAAAAAACGTTTTTGAAGTTCATATAAAATAATTATGAAAGGTACCAGGATTTTAATTTAATACGCCAGACGCGCGTTTTGTCTACACAAGACTCATCAGTGACGCTCAGATCAAATCATTTGTAAAGCCTTTAGGACCCAAAATTCCAAAAAGGTGTGCCAAATACGGCTAATGTAACCTATTCCTGGGTTAAGAAAAACCTTAGTTTTTCGAAATTCAAAAATTGTAACAGGAAATTTATAAAATTGACCATATAATTAATATTCATGTCAACACCGAAGTGCTGACTACTGGGCTGGTGATATCATCGGGAACGAAACGTCCACCAGCAGTGGCATCGACCCAGTGGTGTAAATAGTTATCAGAGGTACCAGGGTTATAATTTTATACGCTAGACGCGCGTTTCGTCTACATAAGACTCATCAGTGACTCTCAGATCAAAACAGTTGTAGAGCCAAACAAGTACAAAGTTGAAGGGCAATTAAGATCCAAAATTCCCAAAAAAAGTTTGCCAAATACGGCTTAGGTAATCTATTCCTGGGATAAGAAAACCCTTAGTTTTTCGAAAATTCAAAAATTGTCAAAGGAAATTTATAAAAATGACCACATAATTGTTATCATGTCAACACCAAAGTGCTGACTACTACGCTGATGATTCCATCGGACACGAAACGTCCATCAGCAATGGTATCGACCTAGTGGTGTAAATTGTTATTAAAGGTACCAGGATAATAATTTAATACGCTACGTAAAAAATAAGAGGTGAAACACCATAAAAAATCCCGTAATCATATAAAACATCAATATAAATAAAACCAATGTCAATAATATGTATTCCATGATCTTTTCAAAAAATATTATCAATGCTAATGAGCATACATATATATGGAAAGCAAAACAAATACTTTTAAAATAACCAGCGCATATGAGCATATTAATATAGAAAATAGATCAATACTTTCTGCTTGGGTGGGTTTGGATGACTTTTAATTAAACATGTATGAACGAAGCCTCGCTCAATTGTCATCCCACTCGTGTATCATAAATTTGATCCCTAGGTAGAGAGTATTTAGATCAGTTTACATCATACGATGCTGAACCGTGGGAATACCTAAACAGCGGTCAAACCTTAAATCACAAGGACCTATATACCGGAAATGCCTACGATTGCAAATGAAACTGAAAATGGCACAAACACATATATCATCACGTAAACATGACAAATTATGATAAGAATCTCGAATACAAAGCAATAAAACATAGTGTTTGGAAATTTTAGCCACAACAATTTTAAGAGTTGAAACAAAATGTACAGAAGTTTAAGTTTAAAAAAGAATAGAAAAGAGCAAGATAGTAAGAAAGACCCTGACTATTTGGATTTATCGGGAGACAAAGATATATCGGAAATCAAATATAGCCCAGAAAAAAACTATGACAGAAACAGAGGGAGAAAATCTTACTCAATTGGATTTGAAGAACACTTCACTAAGTTTGAACTTTAGATCTGGCAAACAGGTAGATATTAAAAGTGGGAAAAGTCAAAAAGATGAAACAACATCACTATTAAGTGAAATAGAGGAACAATTCGAAAAGAGGCACCATATAGCCACGTTAGCTTATACTCTAGAATCAGCAAAAGAAAGACATGTGATACCTAAGTATGTGAACACCAATCTGGAATTTTTTCCATTTTTCGGATCAAATTCGGCTAAAGATTATTTCCAGGAGAAGCTTAAGACAATAAGAGCAAAAGTTAATCAATATGCATTGGATGAATTCATCAAAACATCAGAAGAACTTATAACAATTTTTACTAGCAAAGCAGAGTACGTTAAAGGAAAACTGATTGAGAACTTAAATGACAGTACAGAAGAAGGTAGACAAAAACTATCAGAGGTTCAAGGCCATATCTTAAATCTTATTGAAATATGGGACACAAAATACAATGACTACATAAAAGACTACGACAAAAAGATCAGTGGTCCAAAAGAGGCAGCAAAGAAAACCTTTATTGCAAAAGGCAAGAGAGACGGGAGAAACTTTCCATACAAAAGAAGAAATTGAACTGAACTTATGTAGTTTAACAAAATTGATTTCGTATGAAATGTAATTACATAGAATAAAACAAAGCATTTTTTATGGATTAACGTCTTTTTCAATCATTTACAAGTAAGTTATAGTTTCACTTTAATATAGTCATGGATATCTTAAAAGAATAGCTATCGGTCAATCTGAAGTAAACACGGCCCTCTAGATATTTTCAACCAATCAAAATAGAATATAGAAAGCAAATAAAAATATATTTTCACATTCTAACAGCGCTTATCGTAATGACTAGACGTTTTAAAAAATCTTTAAAAACAAGAAATCGCAAAAGAAAGAGATTATTGAATCTCCGAGAAAGAATAAAAACGTCGATAAAAATTACAAGCATTGAAAAAGCTAAATCTTTTGTCAAAAATCTTTCCCAAAGAGTATTAGAAGACGACGAATGGCTTCTACTTTCAAAAGGGGTAAAATTTATACCTCAACCTAGCTTAAAAGGTTTAAGAAAATCTATCATGAATGACTTTGAGGAATTTGAACGTAAACTTCGCTGTCACTATCTTTTCCACGACAGCAAAAATGATTCAAAGCATCCATTTTATATAAATAGCGGATACAAACCAGCCTATTCATGCGGTACCTTAGAAAATTATTTATTTGCAACAAAGTATGAATTAAGCAAAATTAATCTGAAGAAGATGTCACCAAATCTTAACAAAAATGAACAAAAAGCTCTCAGGAACCTGGTAAAAAATAAAGAAATAATAGTTCGAAAAGCAGACAAAAACTCTACTCTCTGTATTCTCGACAAAAGTACATATATCAAAGAAGGTTTAAGACAGTTAGAAAATGAACTCTATTATGAAGAAATAAATCAATCAAGAATAGCAAATGCCACAAAGCTTATTCACGATCTTATCGAAAAATGGCAAAGGAATGACCAAATAGACAAGATAACATATAAATTTTTATTACAGAATTTATTTAACAAAAAAATAGGAAAATTTTTCCTGTTGCCAAAAATACACAACATTCCACCAGAAATCTTACTTGAAATAGAAAACAATCCAGCAAAAATCATTGAATATGGGTTCTTAGGCAGACCTATATTATCTTTATGTGGTACACCTTTCCATAATCTATCACATTTTATCGATCGTATTTTATTACCATTAGTGCAAAGTCAGAATACATATATCAAAGATACCAAAGATTTTATTCAGAAACTTGAGAATCTAAACCTAAACAACAATATTTTATTAGCTACATTTGATGCAAGCAACATGTATACAAACTTAGAATATTCTGAGATAATTGAAGCTGTCAAAAGAGTAACAAAGAATTTAATATGCAATAATTATCCATTTCAAATCCCTCCTATTGAAGATATAATAAAATCTCTTGAAATCATATTGAAGAATAATGAATTCACATTTAACAGTAAAACATACAGACAGAGAACAGGTGTCCCAATGGGAGGCGCTGCATCAGCAGAATTAGCTGACATAAGAATGTTCGAAATTTTAGAGCATATATTATCAAAGTATTCACATAGAGACAAAATAGCTTTCTGCGGTAGATATAGAGATGATGGATTCATCTTATTTAACGGTAATAAAAACGAACTCCAAGAACTTTTCATAACGGCAAACAAGGCACACAAATATTTGAAGTTCACCTACGAAATATCGTCGGAAAGAATTATATTTTTAGATACTGAAGTATATAAAGGCAAAAGATTGTTGGACTCTGGGATCCTAGATCTCAAGACTTTCAGAAAACCAACAGAAACTTTTCAATACTTAGATAGAAACAGTTGTCATCCTAAAAGCGTATTCAAAGGCTTCATTAAAGGAGAAATTATCCGTAATATAAGAAACACAAACGATATATATGAACGTACCAAGATCATTAATTCATTTAGAGAAAAATTATTACAAAGAAATTATAAGCAAACAGAAATCGATGAAGCGATTATATCTACCTCAAACTTAGAACGAAATGATTTATTGACTAACACTGAAAAACCAGATGTTAAAACGACAATCTTTATCACTAAATATAACCCAGCAGTGAAACAGTTAAAAAGATCAATTATAAAACATTGGAATTTGATAGAAAATGACCCTGAACTCTCAATCATTTTAAGAAGGAAACCAGTCATAGCGTATAAAAGACACAAAAATTTACAAGAAAAGTTAACAAGGCGTGATAAATCATGAAAATGTATCTAAAACTTTATATAAGAAATACGAGTAATACGCATATCAAAACAATAAAGATACACAAACTTGTATACATACATAATAGAAATGATGACATAGATAAAGCCTGAAACGAGGCAAAGAGTTCACCACAGGTTAGAAAAAGAAAAAAAGGCGTGTTACTAAATTCTATCAAACAGTGAAGCAATTGGAACGATCTATCATAAAACATTGATTTCTGACTGTTGGAAACAACCAATGAGAATCATGGTTAAGGAAAATAATAGAATAGCTTGTAAACGTTCAAGACAATCGAGCTGAAAGTTATAAACCCTAATCAAGTACAAATAAATATACTTGTTACAGATCATTTCTTGTAACTGAATAATATTTAGCAACGTATTAAATATCCGGTGTATGGTCCATAATCTATCACAATCTGTGAAACGTGGAGGCCGCTGAAGATCCTCGCCACGTAAAAAATAAGAGGTGAAACACCATAAAAAATCCCGTAATCATATAAAACATCAATATAAATAAAACCAATGTCAATAATATGTATTCCATGATCTTTTCAAAAAATATTATCAATGCTAATGAGCATACATATATATGGAAAGCAAAACAAATACTTTTAAAATAACCAGCGCATATGAGCATATTAATATAGAAAATAGATCAATACTTTCTGCTTGGGTGGGTTTGGATGACTTTTAATTAAACAGTTTAGAACACCAGTCGCCCGTTTTGTCTACATAACATTTATCCGTATACTCCAAACAAAATACAGTTGAAAACCACATCAAGATTCTAAACATTTATTTTCAAAACAAGTTCAACAAAACTAATACCCATAGTAAAATTGAAGATTAGCGCATGTATATACAACTTCTTATGTATCTTTTCAGTAATTCCTTTCCTTTTGCAGACATTAAGTCTTCGCGCCAGTAAATGATTTTTCAAATGTCTTAATGGGGTGATTGATGACTAATGAATAAGTTGGCAACATTGGCAATGATTGCATTGTCAATATTTAACAAACTAAAACATAGTTTTACAGAGATATCGAACTCATAGTAAATTAAACAAAAAAGTTTAATAAAAGCTAACAAAACCAAGTTCTTGATTATAACAACCAACGGAACAAGTGCAATACAACAACACCATATTCCTTTACTTGGTACATACATATTCCGTACAAAATTGGAGATTTACCAGGTTTTACAGCTAGCTTAACCTACCGCTTGTATTACAAGTTTTTAATATTCCTTCATGATTACAGAATTTAATAAAATTTAAAAAATGTAGTTGATGAAAAAAACGTTTTTGAAGTTCATATAAAATAATTATGAAAGGTACCAGGATTTTAATTTAATACGCCAGACGCGCGTTTTGTCTACCCAAGACTCATCAGTGACGCTCAGATCAAATCATTTGTAAAGCCTTTAGGACCCAAAATTCCAAAAAGGTGTGCCAAATACGGCTAATGTAACCTATTCCTGGGTTAAGAAAAACCTTAGTTTTTCGAAATTCAAAAATTGTAACAGGAAATTTATAAAATTGACCATATAATTAATATTCATGTCAACACCGAAGTGCTGACTACTGGGCTGGTGATATCATCGGGAACGAAACGTCCACCAGCAGTGGCATCGACCCAGTGGTGTAAATAGTTATCAGAGGTACCAGGGTTATAATTGTATACGCTAGACGCGCGTTTCGTCTACATAAGACTCATCAGTGACTCTCAGATCAAAACAGTTGTAGAGCCAAACAAGTACAAAGTTGAAGGGCAATTAAGATCCAAAATTCCCAAAAAAAGTTTGCCAAATACGGCTTAGGTAATCTATTCCTGGGATAAGAAAACCCTTAGTTTTTCGAAAATTCAAAAATTGTCAAAGGAAATTTATAAAAATGACCACATAATTGTTATCATGTCAACACCGAAGTGCTGACTACTACGCTGATGATTCCATCGGACACGAAACGTCCATCAGCAATGGTATCGACCTAGTGGTGTAAATTGTTATTAAAGGTACCAGGATAATAATTTAATACGCTAGACCCGCGTTGAAAAAAAGATTTGAAATTAGTATAAATAATGATTTTAAAGTTGATATTATTAGATATAAACTTAACTCAATTTCGATAATGAAATAATTTGATATGGGTCTGTTAATAATAGATTTAGCCACTACACATATTTCCTGTTCCCACGGATATTAGACGCTGAATGATAATCACCGTTACCAATATCATGTTTTCCAAAAAAAAAAAAATGAGCGGTATTTATTGAATATCATATTTCTGTGATTTCTTTACATTATGTTAGTTCATGAAACATGAACATTTATAAATACGGAAATGTGGTATGATCACCAGTGAGAAAACTATCCCCCTGACGTCAATGAAAGTACCTATAGGTCACCGTATGTCCTTCATACTTCATTCCTTATACTCAGCTATTTAAGGCCATAATGTTGACTGCTGTACTCGTATTTTAACATTTTTAACTATTGTATCTGTTTGATTTTGGTAGCACATTGTTGTCAATATAATGAAGTTTTATGCAACTGTCATACAAGTGAGAGGTTTAGCTAATTAAAAAACCAAGTTAAATCCAATATTTTCTACATTTGAAAATCCCGTTCCAAGTCAGGAATATGACAGTTGTTATCAATTGGTTTGGTGTGTTTGAGATGTTGAGTTTGTCCTTTGATTGTAGAAGTTCCTTTTGAGTTTTCCTCAGAGTTTGGCATTAGTGTGGTTTTACTTCAGAACAGTGTTGCATCCACATATATTTTCTTTAAAGCAACTGATGTTTAACAATGAAAATGGCTCAAGAAAAAAAAATCACACTCGCTGACAAAATAAAAACGAAATTTGCCCAGTTCGTAATTTACTATGCAAGGTACAAAATTGAGGCAATGTTTTATATGAAGGAACAGAAGTCAATTGTTTTTTTTAACAACACATTCGAAAAATAAAGGCTTTGAAGCAAATACACGTAGCGTGTCCTGTTCACCAATAATCCTCTTAAATTGTAAACGTTTGTTGCATATTCGTTGTAACACAACCGCGAAGACAAATTTCAATTATGAACAGTTCAAATGAATTTGTTCCACAGAAATATTACGCTTATTTAAATGACAACATGTAAGAAATAATGATGTTCCTAATTTTCTTTATTGAAATACTCCGACATGAGTATCGAGAATTCATATCCATAAAAAACCAATATATATGCATAATTCACACTGGGGTTGTTGGTTAAAATTTATTACACGACAGGTGTCTCCTATTAAGCAGGCTTTTATAACTTTTTCAGAGCAACTGATATCTATACAGTTTTATTGGTGTGATTCCGGTTGCTCTGACTAAAGTTTATAATTTTCTATGTTGTGTTTTTCTCTCTCGATATAAAGGAACAATTAACAACTTTTTTACAAATGGGGGGTTTAGCTATGTTATAAAACCAGATTTAAGCAACTATTTAGTTAGCGTTTGATTTTGTCAGTTTTATGAACTTCCTTTTTTTAATTTGCCTTGGATTTTGATATTTTTGTTATACTTCTTATTTGTAAATTGTTGTTTGTCATTTTTTGCCATGGCATTGTTACTTCGTTTTTGACTTTTGAGTTTGAATATTTCAGGTAATTTCGCCTCTCTTTTATAATTCTACAAATAAGTTGTTGGTGCAAAAGTAAGTCTTTGTTACTAGCTAGGTGTCTATGCAATACGTTTAGCTCTACATTGCATCTAGTCAAGAAAGTTGAGTAAAAATTTAACAGTATCAATCAGAGATCTGTCATCAATACTAAATACTGTTTATAGAAGTTTAAACTATAGTGCCTAACAAGATTTTGTGAGGTAGACGAAATTGACTTTAAAACGATCGTATTGACTTTTGATGTGCAGAAATAGGCAGATCGGACATATTTTGAATTTAGTTACTTACTTCTTAAGTTTGGGATTAATTGTAATCAACATATTCCAATGAGACTGAAAAATGCTTTTTTTTATTATGATAAATAATAATTTTACCTGCCGTAGTCGTGCGTAAAATATATTTCGGTATTTCTCTTACGAAAATGACTTGTTTAATGGAACAAAACGTATTATTTGTAAACTTTCTCTTTACTCTTCACAATAGGCTTTTAAAAAATAACCTTTCCAACTGTATATTCCGAAAATTTTGTGAAAATCGAATAAGTGGCAATTCTTACCTTTCATACCTTAACTTTCATTGATAAAACATAATATTGACTCGTCCAGTGTCCAGTTTGAAGGTCATTTTAGTTACCGGTCACATTCATGCACGTTCTAATTAATCAATAGTCATGTATGAAAAGCATAAACAAGTTTGAAGGTAAACTAATAACAACTTAATCCAATCAAATTGCCTACGATTCAATAACAATGACCAGTCCACATCATAAAAATGTATAGGGGTAAACTGGGTAGGGAGAAAATGTCAGATATATTAAGTTCATAATTTTGCAATAACGAGTAAAAATTTGTTAACCAATAGATTTGTTATAATTTCATAATCATGTCGTTATGTATTGGTATAGTTTTTGGATCTTTCATTAGCGTATTTAAGGCTGTAGAAAGTTTGGCCTTCAAAAGTCAACATAATCATTGACTTTATAAAGAAAATTCGCCTTTTTAAAACATTGAATGCTTCACAAATAATACGCGACAACAAAGCAAAATCATTTCTTAAAACACTGCAAAAAAAATAATTCGGATTGATGCAGTGGTATTGTCATAAATTGCACTGGAGTGAACAGTGGTACATCAAACGTCGAATTCCCTCACACAATGTTATCACACACTATAAATGGTTTTACCGAATACATTGTATTACAACTACGTACATATTTAAAATTTATTTAAATAGCAGACTGATTTGATGATTGGAAACAAATATCGTACATATCTGTGTGCGTTACGGTTACAAGGAAGTAATTATTTACATAGGCGACAATGGTAGCCTTATTTGGTCCTGCCTTTTCACTATCAAAGATCCATTAAAAAAAATTTCGAATTCTGAATTATCAACACCTTTGGGTGTAATTGCAATGGTCAAACACATATGGTGCCGCAGCTTTTTTGATAGAAAAATGGCATTTTTTAAGGGTACTCAACGGTTCCGGAATTTTCGAAATAGTATGAATGAAGAACACCCCTTGCTTAATTTGGCACAGAAAATCTTGCTAGTCTTAGAGAGTTTTCTCTAAATTTCTCGCTATTTCTACACCAATGGCCAACACTCATTTCTCACTATTTCAATTTTAATTTCTAATTACCAAGGCAGCAGAAAATAAATTTACTTCTACCTTTCATCTTGGATGTAAAATCTAGGTGGCGTCAGCGATCTATATTTACTTCCTTTTAACCTTACATTTTATTGTTGTGTCGTTATTCTCCTCTTATATTATATGCGTTTCCCTTAGTTTTAGTTTGAAACCCCGATTTTGTTTTTTTTCTATCAATTTATGAGTTTCGAACAGCGGTATACTACTGTTACCTTTATTTACCAATGAAGATATCAAAACCTACGAGAATGTAAATTTGTAAAACACTGAACTCTTTTTTTTTTATTTTTTTCTAAATTATTAGAATAAACGCATTCCAACAATGTGAAACAAGGATATTTCAACAGGTGCGGAAATAATTGTTGACCTTTTTGTTCATACAATGCAATTTCTAAATTTCACATCAACTTTTAGAAAATACTCAAACCTTGACTGATGTTTGATTATATAAAATTTGAAAACCACTCAACACAAAAACAATCGAAATCACGAGATTTTGCATAAACATGGAAATTGTTATAAGTGTATCACTCAGTGAATGACAAAAATAGGATTTAATAAGGATGTATAAAAATCAAGTGTTAACTTAAAATTTGAACATAGCAGAAATCAAATTATATGCCGGCGGTAGACGATAGACGATGGGAGGGAGAATTGGGGGGAGGGTCTATTTCGTGCGTTATTTGACTTTACAAATCAACTTGATACATGCGCCAATTGTTTACTTTAATGTGCACTTTCATATTATATGGCAGATAACGGTTTTGTCCCCCGACACACGGTTCACTAAACATGAAATGTGATAATTTGAAATAGGTACTTTCTCATGTTAAAGTTTTTGATAATGATAGTTATATTTTTGCGCGTATTTTTAATGTATTTTTTTCACTTTTGTACATATTAATTACCTGTAGTATGATGCGCAAAACATGCATCCGCATCCTGCAGTAGACAAAATTATTTGTCCATCAAAATCACATTCCCCAAGGTCTTTCCTTTACGCCATATAAATGTCATCTGTCAAATAGTTTGACGACGACTATGTTTTAATTATCTTAATCACAACCCGTCCAATTTTCCCCGAATGTGATCTACAGACTAAGACACACATCGGGTTTGTTCTGGTATGAGTAACACGACGCCCAGTTTGAGGTGTTGTTAAGAGTTTCCAAAAACCGAAATGGATTTGCGCGATTTGAAAAGTTTTGATTCTATGTATAAATAAGAAGAGGACAACTAATAACTGGAAAAAAGTTAATAGCTTACATTATTTGTTTTTTTTTCGTATAAAAATCAATAAAAGCATCCCCGAGAGCTTCACCAAAAAACCACACCAAAATAATGATATCAATGATAACAGTAACAACAGTGAAATAAAGAAACAAATAAAAGATATGAATAAACAAAAATCATCAAAAATCAGAAACAAATAAATATTGATTTCTTTGTGCTTGATTTAAATGAAATCCTAAAAAAATTTTAATGTGACGAATTTTGAATATTAATTGGATTTTACAAAAACGAAACTTAGAGGCTGGGTTAAAATTGAAGATATTTCATTTTCATTGGTTATTAGCTATGATGTTTTGGTATATAACTGGACGCTTTTCTGTATTTTTCACTGAACCTGCATACATTTGTATTGATGTAAGTGAATTTTGTTACATTTTGAATTTAGAAGGTGGATCAATGTTAACATAAGAAATATTGATATACTTATGTTTTTGTAAAAAGAAATTGCTCAACACACTTCTAAGTGTTACTGTCAATATAGTTTCGTAGAGAATTAAGGTGTTTTGAGTTTTCTTCTTATCGTACATATATGTCTTTTATTACATGCTAAAAAAAATATTTTTAAATAGCTATTATTGCTTATCAGTCACACAGTTGACCAAAAATTCAATTTTATGCACTGATGGCGGTTTCATTATTCGTGTAAAAAAGAGCAAAGTCGAAAAGAAACAGACAACACCATGGCTAAAAAAAACAGACAAAAAACGTACATAAAACACAACATAGAAAACATTAGACTGAGCAACACGAACTCCACCAAAAACGGGGAGGGATCTTAGCTGCTCCGAAATGGTAATCAGATCCTGCTCCACATGACACTCTTGTTGCCCATGTTAGTACAAACCCGGTATTAAGTATAATTCGGTAGTCACATTCGTGTAAAGGGGCCGAACTTGTACTTACGACATAAGAAACATATATGCTATCACCAGTGAAACGGATACTGCATAACGGTCAACTAACTCGTGATGGCGTTTGTAAAATTTACGAAGGGATGCTTTCAACTTCACCACTCAGAAGTCTTGGTTTAAAATTTCCCTGTGAGCATCAACCCTCTATAAGGGAAATCATATTAGAAAAAACAAGCCCTGCTAAATCGTATCAACTGGGAGATAAATACTCAGTATGCAGACACTGTTGGAATGTTGCTACATAGAAATGTAAAGTTTATAATTAGATAGCTGAAATCATCTATTTTGTCGTAAAGTTTTGCTTTCAAGCGACCCTCATTGTCCATTTCCGGATGTAAGTCAAGATATAAGGTACACTTTACTGTATCTGAAGTATACATATAACATATTTGTATTTATATTTTTAAAAATATATATATAATGGCTTTTTTCTGAGAAGGTCATTGATCTTATAACTTGCATGACGTTTGCAATAGTTGTTAAAGCACCGAAAATATGAATATCTGTCTTTTCAGATAATATGGCAGCAGAAGCATATACAAAATTGTTTAACTCTTTTATAATAAAAGCAGCGATAGAAACAGCACGCGAACAATGTCCAGAAAAGACTTTGGACCAAAACACAGTTGCAAATGCACGGCAAAAGGCTGCATCAACAGTAAATGATATATCTCAAATCTTACATAAAATAAGAAAGGAAGAAAAGAACGGTGAAGAAGTAGTTTCACATTTAACACCTGAAAGGATATCAAAGATAAAGAAAGCCCTCGATATGAAAACTTATCAAATCAATATCAACGAAAAAGAGAAGAAAGCTCAAATTACAAGAAATGAAAAAGATATGTATCCTGTAATTACTCTTGGTTCATTAGGAAATTTGAAGCAGGCAAGTGACTATCAAATAGCGAGCATTGTAGTAGAAGCTATCATTCTGGTCCTGGAGTTGATCGGAGTTGAAATTCCTGATGACGAAGAAGAAATTAAGAAAGTTATTGATATTGTTATAATAGAATTAGATAAAGACCATAAGCTACTGGAAGACGTTGAACAGATTAGGAAGGATAAGGACAATTACCCAGCTATGGCAAAAGATATTTTCGTTCTGGTAGTTGATACCTTTGAAGACGGTATATTCTGGCAGATTGTGAAAGCACTTCTTTCTAACATGCCTTGGTATGAATGGGTGGCGACCTCTGCACAGATTGCTGCCTTCATTGCGATGTTGGTTGCTACCGGTGGAATTGCAGACATCGCTTTATTAGTTGCGAAGTTAGTAAATGCTGCATTCTTTTTGGAAAAGCTTGTTAATCTAGGAACCCTCAGTAAAATGAAGATGTCTCTTTCTGCATCTTAACTTTTCGAATGTAAATCCAACTTAAAAAGAAAGTGGAACAATTGCGGTGACTTTTCATTTAATAATAATAGCTTCGACTCTAGAACTTTCAATATTCTATAAGATACAAATAGATCAATAAAAATTACCATAAGAGAAGTGTACAAAATCAGCTCATATACCGTATCTTAATACATGCAATGTATGTAATATGTGATGATCTGTTACAAAAATCAATGATATGATAATATTTTATCATCCGGTTTTTTTTTTTTAAATTTACATTCTTATATCTACAGTCCTTATGTTCTAATCTTGAAGAAGAAAAAAATAAACATTACAAATAAAATTCTGTGTCAATATTATCATTGATGATTAACATCCGAATTATGAAAAAAAGAAGTGTGTTGTGAACCAATGAGGCAAAAATCCTTGAATACCAAAATGCCAGAAAAAATATTTCGAGAGTAAAAACTAAGGATTTTCTTATCCCAGGAATAGATTACCTTATCCGCATTTGGCACAACTTTTTTTAATTTTGGGTCCACAATGCTCTTCAACTTTTTACCTGTTTGGCTTTATAACAATTTTGGTCTGAATGTCACTGATGAGTCTTAGGTAGACGAAACGCGAGTCTGGCATATTTAATTATAATCCCGATACCTTTGATAACGTAATACACGATGTTTGGAAAGATGATTGACTGTGGTTATGGAATATCACAGTTTCACATTTGACGACGTAATGTTCGAATAACTACAATGTCGTCATGTTACAGATATCGGAGATGAATATCACTATATTTCTGTTTGCCCAGCTTTACAAGATGAAAGAAGACGATTCATTCCAAATAAACTAATACACAGACATAACATTAACACACTGTTTAATTTAAAACAACCGAAAATCTGACAAAATTCACAAACTAGAGGCTCTAAAGAGCCTGTGTCTATCACCTTAGTCTATGTGAATATTAAACAAAGGACACAGATGGATTCATGACAAAATTGAGTTTTGGTGATGGTGATGTGTTTGTAGATCTTACTTTACTAAACATTTTTGCTGCTTACAATTATCTCTATCTATAATGAACTTGGCCCAGTAGTTTCAGTGGAAAATGTTAGTGAAAATATACAAATTTTATGAAAATTGTTAAAAATTGACTGTGAAGGCCAATAACTCTCTATCTATAATAATATTCAAGATAATAACAAAAAACTGCAAAATTTCCTTAAAACTACCAATTCAGGGGCAGCAACCTAACAACCGGTTATCTGATTCATCTTAAAATTCCAGGGCAGATAGATCTTTACCTGATCAACAATTTCACTTTCAGATTTGCTCTAACTGCTTTGTTTATTAAATTATAAGCCAAAAACTGCACTTTACCCCTATGTTTTATTTTTAGCCATGGCGGCCATCTTGGTTGATTGGCCGGGTCACTGGTCACATTTTTTAAACTAGATACCCCAATGATGATTGTGGCCAAGTTTGGTTAAATTTGGCCCAGTAGTTTCAGAGGAGAAGATTTTTAACGACGACGGACGACGGATGCCAAGTGATGAGAAAAGCTCACTTGGCACTTCGGACCAGGTGAGCTAAAAATGACAAAAGAACTTCCTTAAGATTAGTGTACTTATTCTATTATTTCTTTCTTCTTATTTATCCTTTCTTAATTTGTATATAGAAAAAAATCGAAAAAAATCTTAGTTATAGAGGAAATTGAAATAGGAAAAGAACAATGAAACATTTATGGACTAAGTGATACGTACTTTATTTTGCCTTCCGACCATCTTTTATTGAGCGTCGTTATTATCAGCCAAGTAGTCAACATTTCGGTGTTGACATGAATATCAATAATGTGGTCATTTTTATAAATTTCCTGTTTACAAAACTTTGAATTTTTCGAAAAACTAAGGATTTTCTTATTCCAGGCATAGATTACCTTAGCCGTATTTGGCACAACTTTTTGGAATTTTGTATCCTCAATGTTTTTCAACTTTGTACATGTTTGGGTTTATCAATATGTCGATTTGAGCGTCACTGATGAGTCTTATGTAGACGAAACGCGCGTCTGGCGTATTAAATTATAAACATGGTACTTTTGATAACTATTAGTATTTTGTTGACAAAAACGCGTATGACGTTGTATTTATTAACTACTTGCAAAAGAAGCATTTTCAATTTCGAACGTGAAAGACTGGCCATTCCTTTAAATAAATATTCATAAAAATGGTTATATGCGAATTTCTTTTTTCGACAAAAACGAATTCCTGTTTCCGAATTCATAAGAACACATCTGCTACGTGCGAGATTCGAACTCGCAACCTCCGTGTTGACAGACTCTTTCTGTCAACCATTGGCCTCACCAGCCATTTCAATTATCTGATAATCAAGCATTGTTAAGTATATCACCAATTAAAAACCCTATTAGTAGCTAAATTGTTAATACATTTTACATGTTTGTGATTCCTTAATTTCTGGTGTAAAAGTCATAGAAATTTGTATATTTGGACCTCAGGGAAAATTACTTTGTCATCATTCAGATTCGTGTATTCAAAACGCAACGAAAAAGTGCTGTGATTCCTAAAATGTAAACTTTCTAAACCTTATATTTGAAGAGAACAATTTGAATTTATTTTTTAATGAACCTTAATTCTCAATGGTTTCTAGTTGAGAGTTATCAATACATTACGAAACATTAATTGCTAAAAATTTAAATTTGTTAAATATTCCTTACTCTTTAGCTTTACAGTCGTTACACTCAAGCTCTAAAAACAATAAAGTTAAGAGGAAAAGATATAAATAAAGACGTTTTATGGTTTTAGGAATGAACAAATAGAGATATGAGTATAATGTCTCAGTTATCAAGCTCTTGATTTTACAGTAAATTGTTATTCATGAGCTTCAAATAACATGATAAGCCGAATCATTTAATTTGCATGATATGACATAATTTATTTTCTATTTTAAGAAAGAAACATAATATGATCATGAATCTTTTTATTCATTATTCAAAACACTATTCTATTGCACTTTTTAAAATTCGGTGACTCTCCTTGTTCTCGTATTTCTACATGTTTCTGAATGTTTATAATTACAGCAATTGGTAGTAGACATTTGCGGAAACTGTCATACACCTACGATTAGGATAACAATAACACTTATAAGTAGCTTTTAAATCTTGGGCTTTCTCAAAGTGTAAAAATAAACCGTCGATCCAAAACAATGTAACGATAGTAATGTTTTTCTGTAGTTCTGTCCCTATTCAAAAGCATTGGTCGTGAAGAAAAGGGTGTTCCAACCCCCGGAACAGCTTGTAATCTCTCACTGCGATGTTGTTCATTTAGACACAAAGTTTATACGCAAATCTATTCAATTGATTGTTAGGAATTTAAAAATGCAAAAGTGTAGTAGGCGAGCAGAAATTGTTAAAAAAATCACAATCACAAGTCGGCAAGGCAAAAGTTGCGGATACAAAGTTGTAATCGTGCATAACTGAAACGACAACAACATTTCTATTTCAAACGAAATAGTTTGAAGAGTATCCTCTGAACAATACTTTTGCTGGTTTTCGTATACTGATCATTGCATTAATAGTACCCTTTGTCGCGGGGAAAGTCTATTGCTTCTGCTGATAATATATATGTCATACATTTATCTACGGTCCTTATAAATCCTTGTCTTCAAATGTTCGGCTTTGTACGGTCCTGATGGTAAATCCAGAAAAGTGCTTCGGACACATGAAATTTTAACGTGTTTCTTACATCTTTTTATTTTTTTATTTTTTTAATTTTTTATGAGAAGACACCATTTACTATTTTGTATCTGTATTGTTGGTTTGTTGTTGTATTTTGAGATGATCCCTTGTTTTTGTCACCTGTAATCGTAATTTTACAGTGTAATCCTAGGTAAAGACCTAGTTTCCGCAAATGTCTATTAAGAAACTAGCTGCACTTACTATAAGTGTAATTTTTAAAAACGTCAATAAATATGGCGCATTGTTAACAAGAAATTATAGAAGATAGCTGATTTCACTTGCTAACAATGCATCACCCAAGGTGCAAACCCGAACTTTGCAGAATCACGATACCGTTTGTGACAAAATAAAATTCAGACCAGTTAATAATGAAACTAGTAACTGATCTATTGTATATACGTATAAAAATGGTTCATTAAAAACGAATGAATATCCTTTTGATAAAAAAAAAAGGTTGGAAATGATAATCAACGACACTAAAAGATTTGTTATCTTCTAAACATTCCTAAGGACTAAACAATGTTAAATAAAACTGAGGACATTTCCGACTTGCTGCGTGTCTCGGTGTTTTGTACATCCAACATTTATGGATTAATTTTTGATTTTCTGTTATGGTTTCGGTAGAATAATATGTTATATCTTATCGTTTTTAATCCAAATAATTATAGAATCGCCTTTCCATACTATCATTGTCATAAACATTTTTTGGACGAATATTGTAAAATAATGGTTTAAAGTTCGATATTTCATGTTAGTTACGTATGGACGTCACTGTTTTTTTTTGATATTGATATCCTATGGTAGTGGATGGAATATGTTCGTTGTTCATCTGCGGTTTTTATGTTTTATCATATGTTTAGTAATAAATACAGTAGTTTTGCATATGTGATAAATAGCCTGCTGTTTAATCCATATCGCGCAACTTTGATGCGCACCCTTTATCGCATACCCTTTATCACACCCCTACCCTTTATCGCATACCCTTTATCACACCCCTACCCTTTATCACACCCCTACTTTTTTTTTTGTTTTTTTGTTTTGTTTACATAAAGTCAGTTTTGGTTGTTTTTTTTTGCTTAAGAAAAATTTTCCTCAGAATAGGTAAATTTTTGGAATGACGTCACGAACGTCGAGTTTTCATATTGTATGTGACGTCACGAACGTCAAGTTTTCATATTTTTTGGCACACTAAATGCAACTATGAAAAATACAAAACACACTAATTAATACAATAATAAACAAAATATTTTTAAAACAACAGCACGCAAATTGTAAGGTAACCCAGGTGCTTCGGATAAGTAATTGAGCAGTTCTTTTAAGGCCTTTGTAACAAGACAAAAGTAGAACTGAAGGTAACCCAGTGCTATGGATAAGAAAACAGTTCATATAATATAATACTCTTCTGTTGAAATATATGATAAAGTGTATAATACATGGCAAAATCCGTATCACATGCCGTATCACCCTCGACCAATATCATCCCTCGGGCCTAAAGGCCTTTGGGCTGATATTGATGTCTCGGGATGATACGACATATGATACGGATTTTGCCATGTATTATTCTCTATGTATCGACTATTATATTACTTGATTATGCGTTTCTCTGTTATAAATGTTCTTGCGTGTGTCTCTTTTGTATTTCTGTCACGTAGTGTTTTATCGATATATTTGTTTTATCATTTTCATAAAGCAAGATGTTTAGCAAGCCATTAAACCAGGTTCAATCCACATTTTTTTCTTAAAATGTCCTGAACTTAGTAGACAGGAATATGGCAGTTGTTATCAAATAGTTCGTTTCTATTTGTGTTGGCGTTTGTTTTTGTTGCACTTTGGTATTCGTTATACTCAGGCACATGGTTTGGACAACTAGTTTATAATTATCCACTGTTAGAAAAATGGGTGCAGAAATATGCTCAACTCTTGGTCTTCGTCAGACCGGCAGTACAATTTGCCAACAGACTGTGCGGAATGTATTAATGAATAATTTACCGATATAATATTTTATAAATAGCAAATTAACTGTTTATGCCATATAAAACTACATGTATATCGATTACTAACCTCGTGCTTGTAATTCCTGTAGACAAAAATAATATGGAAATAAAGAAATTTAAAAGTATTATAAGAAATAACCAAGGTTGGTTTTGTCCTTTTTAGATTTTTCTTAAAATTGGACAAATATGCCAAATTAGTCCTGTCTAGGCGTTTGAAGATTTTGCTAACTTTGTAACAAAATATTACTCTAGGGTTTTTAAGTTCGCAACATCCTAAAACACCAAAATGTTGCTGCTAAAAGCATTACGTTCACTTTTAGTCTGTGTTAAATTCAGAGGAAATTATTTTTGCTTCAAATTTGAAGTATAGTTGTTGATTGTTCTTTTTACGCATGTGTGATATTACACTGTTTCAAATAGAAATATTTATATTTATTAAAGAGGAAATGTTGTAACAAAGTTCTACTTTGTTTTTATATATTTTGCTTTTGGTAAATACCTGATATTAGATGTTTGAAGCCTGAAAATTCAGGTATTGTGATATTCAATCTACTGCGACAATATAATGTTTTGAAATAATCATTTCGTTGTTTTTGTCAATATTTCATTCTCAACCCATGTTAATTTTTATTTACAATACACAATGTCCGTGAAGATATAATGTTGATTATTTCTGTTCACGAGATGACTTTAATTTTCTATTTATATCTAAAGAAAAAAATCAGATGGATATGAATAATTTACCGATATAATATTTTATAAATAGCAAATTAACTGTTTATGCCACATAAAACTACATGTATATCGATTACTAACCTCGTGCTTGTAAATACACGAATAAGAAACTAGATATCTTTTTGGCGATGGTCTTAGATTACAAATGAGACGACAATTATAAGTTAATAAAACTTTGCATAGAAGGGAATAATTTAATATTCGGTAGACCAAGTTTGGGTTTCTCCTTTTTATGACAAAATAGTTCTGTCTAGGCTTTTTTAGTTGCAAAATGTTTAAAATCATTTTAAACAATGAAATTATTTTGGTTAAGGAAAACAGGACTAAAAAAAAAATTGTGATACAACGTGTTTTGAAAACTGTCAATTTTCTAGTTAACAATTAAAGGAGACATTTTTTTAGAGATTGTATATACAGTATATGAAGATCAAGTCGTCACAGTTGTAATGTCAGACCATCGCTAAATACATATTTTTTTCTTGGAACTACAAGCACGATGTTAGTTACCGAAATTTTAAAATTTATACATGTAATTTTATAAGACACAAATAGTTAATTTCTCAAATATAAATAGGTAAATTATTCAAACTGCATACATCATATCATTTTTTTTAGATAGAAAGTAATAGGTTTTCCCATAAACAACAAAACTTTAAATAATATTTACAGAGACGGACGAAGAACATCGTGTATTGTTAATAAAAAAAACCCACAGTTTTGAGAAAACTGTTGATGAAAGAAATCCTCTAAAATTCCACAACTCACTGATTAATTGTAAACGGAAGAATTACAACTAGATTCATATCTCAATACCCTAAATTTCAGACTTCCAACATCTTCGATCTGGAGGTGTACCAAAAACCCTTTTAAAACACTGCGCAATATGCCTCAAGCTTAGAAGGAACATTCGACACCAATTTCCTCTGAATTTAATGCTATGGTAATAACTAATAGTCCCATAATCTGTTCGTAATTGAATAGTGCAAAAGATGAAACATTGTAAAATGTTTACTAAAAGTGTAATATCACCAAATCAAAGTACGTCACATCTGGTGGCACAGGAAAAAGAGCCGAAAAGGAAATAAATCCCAAATTTCATTACAGTAAACAATTAGTAGCACACAACAACCACTTAACATCAGGTTCCTTACTTATTACAACTGCAATCACAAAGTTTAAGGTAGAGGCTTCAAGGAGCCTGTTTCGCTCACCTGATATTTTTGTTTACGTTTGACTCATGAAATAATGCAACCAGTTGTTGGCGTGACACGGGTTATGTTCTTCTCATATTTTTTTTTGATGGTATAATACTAAATCCCTAGGAGGGATTGTGCCTGATATTCATATTATGATGACATAATTTTTCAATCAGTTTAAATGAGGTCTAGAGCAGGCATGTCAGTAACTGCTGGTAGTTTGTTGTTATTTATGTAGTATTGTCATTTTGTTTGGTTTCATATTCTGACATCGAAACTGAGTTTTACTGTGCGTTTGGTTTTTTTCTACATTGGCTAGAGGTATAGGGGGAAAAGTTTTCTATGGGTACAACCAAACTTCAAAACCAAATTTATATATATCTTTGGAAGAATTTAGTAAAGGTTTAAAAGTAATTTGTGATAACTCAATCCCTGGCTTCATAATTTACATAATACAATACATATATTACCTTCGTTAAAATCAAAAATGTAACAACAGACACGAGCATAGCGAACGAGTTGTGAACTATAAACACCGTAAGATGATGCTTAAGGAACATCACCATCCAAAAAGGGAGATTAAAAATAGGGAACGAAAACTCGTCCCTTTTGACGTAAATTTAAGCGTGGAGTTTCCCGTTTAAAACCGAAATATCTAAATCTAGGAAAGGACGGTTATTACCGTTTAAATTTGATTTATTTAAAGTAAGTTTATCAATTAAATGCAGTTTAGATGGGTCTTTACTGAGTTTGGTCATAAACTTTGATTCATAGCAGTACAAAAAAGAGTATGTTATTAAAGGGGCTCAATTAGTACACATTTGAATACCTATAACCTGTCGATACACTTTAGTGCCAAATCGTACATAAATATTACCAAGGAGAAAATTAACAGCTGCAATTATCTAATCATACCTCCAGTAAGTATATATATCATATTTACCTTTCTCATTAGAGAAGAAGGCTTTATCTAAAACATCCAAAGATTTGTATACACTCAAAAGATAGTTCATTCCGCTATTTTTATATATTTTATTACAACAGATTGTGATAAGCTTTTTGATAGTAGTTAAGGAACTTTTTAAAAGCACTAAAAGATAAGTTGAAGAACACTTACAAGAGGCCGCGATGAAACAATATTTTACTGTTTTTTGTGTACTTTTGGTAACCAATACATATTTGGGACCTTCAAATGTTCAGAAGAAGCCTTAAGTTGTGATGTAATTATGATATGTTGGTTGACTCTCTGTGGAGTGCATGGACAGGCATGTAGAGGAATTTAAAATATCATTCTTAGGAACGTCCGTGTAGTATTTATGGTTTACCACCACCACATTGTTGGCTGCTATGTGGGCCGGTACAAACACAAACCGCTTTGAAGTTATTGAAGTTTATTCTGGAAATAGGCATAGTATGTACTCTTTGATTTACTTCTAAATTATTTATTCTATTATTTACAACATACATACATTTTTTTAAATAAGAATCAAGAGATTTTTTTTCAGATTTTCCCTGTATTCACCACTTTTTACAAAACGAGGAACTAGCATCTTTGGTGACCTGACGACATTGTTGTCGATCTATTTTAGATGTAGAAAGATATTTTCGTCCTTTTTTTAAAAAGCTTTTAACCTCTCTGTCCTCGACAATATTGAGGCGTCCGTAATAACCTGGCCATAGGGAACATGATTCAAGTTAAATGAGTATTATTTTCTATATTGATATCTGATGTTACCGACGTATTATTAAAAATTAAATTTCTACTGTTTTTTTTATATTAGTGTATGAAATAATAGGTGGTTCTGTGTTATCAAAATAGGGAGGTATAAATAGTTTAACAGTATAGTCATTAAATATACTAGATAAGTTGTAGAATCAATACCTCTGCTAAAATAATTTTTTTTTTAGAAAATGACGTTTATGATCTTCAGGTTTTCTATACGCGGGAACAGCCTATGGTGGTAAAAAGCTGGAATTATATGCGATTATTCATACAATGGGCTGAAGAACAAGATGATGTCACTCTCCTCGAAAATATCATGTAATTTACTAATTGGTATTGACCTAGTTTACATAATAATTGATGCCTAACATTGTTTTTTTTAATATAGATAGGAGATCACCCGGACAAAAGGCAATGATGTTCCCATTAGACTACGTTGTCATCATGACAAATATAGTGTAAAACGACATACTTATCACTATTGTTTTTTTGTTTTATTTGTTATGTTCTCGGTTAATTCTATTTGTAGTCGAATTCATACGGAAATTGGAAATGATTTTACTTGCAAAAATTGTTAAATTTTCATGTTAACTCATTAGAAAAATCTCCGGTTAAGGATAAGCAAAAAATGTTGTTTTCGGCGGTAGTCAATTTCTCAAAGTCGTCTGCAACCGGACCGATATTTTGTTCCCAATTTTCACATATTCTAAGTATATTTTTTACTTGAAACGAAAAATTATTTAATCATTCAAACTCTTTGTAGCTTTAATTTATATCATGACTCAACCGGTCTCAGATACACATGAAAATGGCTGTTTATTGTGTGTGCCAAATGCCGATGATACGTTTTCACCATTTGTTTGTTGATCCAAATTGGATAAACACAATCTAGATTGATAAAAAGAAAAAAAATACAATTTGAAGAATGATTGCCAAATCTCAAAACTAAAAACCTCACCTTTGGAAATATTCTTGATGTAGTTGGTGGTGTCTGGTAATCACAGCTGAATGCGGAGTTTTTCAGCCCTTTCTCCGATTTCGCTCCGATTTTACTATTACGGCGAAGTTGTTGTTTTTTTAGGAGATAGTTTTATTCATATTTGAAGGCCTCCGCCAACGTGAGCCAAAAGTTTCTCTTCATTATCTGAAAATTCTGTTTGAATGCTATCCTTATCATCATTCTTTTCTGTGGCTCACGTTGGCGGAGGCCTTTAAAAACGAAGAATTTCAGTCCAAAAATCAACATTTTGCTACCTTTTGGTGTAATTAGGTAACTTTAAGCACCCCAAAATCAGATTTCTGCTTTACCAAAAATTAAAATCCGCATGAGCTTCTAAAGAACAGATATATGCAAATTATTTTCGATTATAATTTCGTTTATTTCATGATGAAAAAAAATTGACAAAAAAGGGGGCCAAATACGGCCCTTAGTGTACCTTGTCCTTTGTACGATGTTTAATACGTTGATTTCGATTGATACGTTTGCCATGAGACCTATTATTTCGTTGTCTTTTATCCATACTATTCAAGATAGCAATAGAAGAAGTAGGTGATTTGTTTCCTAGTCCAAGTAGATTTTCATTTATACCAAGGGGATAACCTGTTTGAAGTCGTTTAATCCCAGACTGATCGATAAATTTTCAGGAATCTTCAAATTGTTTATGCGATTGCCCTTGTTGTTTCTGGATCGTTTCGAGCGGTTGAAATCTAATACATTTTATAATTTAATATTGTGGTTGTGTTTACCTTAATGTTGATAAATTATACTTTTGAATTTCTTATGTTTTCGGAAGCGGTAGAGATGTTCCTGTGTTCGTTTGCAAAAACCACCCATCCTGTTTGTCTAACATGTTGTATACCACACTTTGGCTTTGTTTATGTAACCAGATAAATAAGGCTTTGTTTTTTCTTTATGTTATGTCACAAGAAAAAGAAAGCAAAAAAGTTCTCCTGTTAACACCTTACAGTATTATCAGGAGACAATCTATATCAGATTTGTCATTTTCAGAATTGCAAGGGTATATTTGTGGATACCCACGAGTATATTTATTGAATGATCTGACTGCATCAGCATTGCCACCTTTGACAATATTATAAAGAATGCTAAATTTAGATGGAGAATTTTAATGTTAACGGGTAATTTATGACTTCTTGATTGTGAGGGTTGAATGAGTTTTCTTATTTGACGGATGTTTGAATCTATATCAAACATGTACTCATCGTTTTGCTGAATTTAATGCACAACGTCTTCACCCGAGCTAACTTCCATAATTTGTTATCATTTAGATCTTTTAGAATGTCCCTTTTCTGTACAAAGTCAGGAATATGATAATTGTTTTCCATTCGTTTGATGTGTTAGACCTCTTGGTTTTGCCAATTGATTAGGGTCTTTCCGTTTTGAATTTTCCTCTGAGTACTTTTTGAAATTTCGGGTCCTCAATGCTCTTCAACTTTATAACGTTTTTGAGCTGAGCGTCATTGATGAGTCTTATGTAGACGAAACGCGCGTCTGACGTACTTAATTATAATCCTGGTACCTTTTGGAATTTTGGATCCTCAATGTTCTTCATCTTTATACTTGTTTGGCTTTATAAATATTTTGATCTGATGTTTACTGATGAGACTTATGAAGACGAAACGAGCGTCTGGCGTATTAAACAATAATCCTGGTACCTTTGATATCTATATTCAGTATTTTTGTGATTTTACTTTTTTCTGTAATACCGAATCTAAAACAACTTGGACTTTTTCAATTTCTATATCGAAACTATCTATAATCACGGCACCATAATATCATGACGCGGATGATAGAAATAACAGACGTCTTGACTTTTTGATAAATGTATTAGAGAGCCATAGTAGCAAGTCAAGGTGACGTTTATTAACCATAACATATTGCAAAAAGGGGAATGAAAATGTCACATATTACCCCAAAATTTGGTTCATACTAGAATTTCAATGAATTTAAGTGATACTTTTTTCTGAATGAAACTACTGACATAAATCTACCAAATGAGCAAATATAAAATTGGTGTCTTTCGTATCATTTCTTAATTCAATAATTGTCGGACTAATGTTTTGTTTGGATATGAAAATACGGACTATCATACAGTAAACAGCTCATATTAAATACATAACTTGGTGTTTATATCAACCCACTATGAAGGCTGTTTTAATGTTCAGCTATCCAAAAATGAATTTTATTGCACACTTGCTCTCATATTTGAAAAATCCACAGGGGCCAAAATTCGTAAGTACACACCCAATTGTGAAGTACTACCACATGTAGGATACGGATCAGTTGACAGGTATAGTATGAGAAAGTCCCTTAAATAAAAGTATTTGTTCACTTGAAAAGTTCATATTTATATAAAAAAAAATATTGCGGATTTTTTTTATAAAAAATTATCGTGAAAGATCAGACAACGCATCTTTTTATCGTAAAAAAACAATGATTTTTTTCGTTGTTATCCTTTTTTATACCAATCGATATACTTGTTATTGGTTAAAGCGTGTAATATCTTAGTTAGAACATAAATTGATGCTTTCATTTTTTAAATCATCGAAATTGACATAAGCGATCATCTTATGACTAGAACCTGAGATAAACTAGACGATTTTAATTTTGAAATTATTGAACTAGATATACATTTATTAAAGTTATGTTAACATTACCATGTGTATATTTTTTTTAATTATGCAAGTATTGAAAGTATATAATAATAAGTTAACATTTGAATAAGGTCAATTCAAATATTTCGTGCTGTACTTTTGGCGGTTGATTAAATTTAAGATATTGTCATTCGAGGTTTGCTTATGGTGCAGTAAAGTTTAACACCCTCCGACCCTACTTAATGTATTTTTTTTTTATTAATGTGAATAATAATGTGTGAAGAAACAGAATCTTTAATTTGATTCATCAAATGTATTTGCTTATAGTATACTATATTATAATGAAAATCGTTATACTTTTGTAGATTGGTTTTTGTGTAAGATACCAGTAGCGGACTACGCAGACAGATGAACATTATATTGCATCTGTCTTTGATAAAATTACTGCTTTGCTGCTCAATGTCAGGCGAGTGGATCCCATACAAAGGTGTTGAGTTCATTTTGTAAAAAAATATTTTTTTTACGTGAAGATGACATGAAATGAAATGAAACACAACATCGGTTATTAACTCGTATAAAGAAACTGTGCTTGATTTGGATCTTTGAACTTCGTGTTTCACGATACGATGACACTAAGATTTCCTCAATATTCTTATTTCAAAACAAATTTTTTTCCAGTTTAAATAACAATCCTTTTTGATATTATTTCATAATTACATTTGAAATCATGCATTTATTTAAAAATATGCAATTAAAAGAAATTTGTAAACAATTTTGTTAATTGTTTTCGTCTTTAATAAATGTTTTATCAAACAATTACTTAACTATTTAAACTTTCGCACATATTAAATATAACGGAATTTGATGAGACTTTCGTACAAGTGAGAGGTTTAGCGCTATAATACCAAGTTCTATTTACCATTTTCTACATTTGAAAATGCCTATACCAAGTCAGGAATATGAAATTGTTGTCGATTTGCTTGATGTGTTTTGTCATTTGATTTTGCCATATGATTTGGGACTTTCCGATTGAATTTTCCACGGAGATCAGTTTTTTTGTGATTTTACTTTTTAATACGTCCTTACGTAAGTTTCGTCGAGGAAAGCTTTGAGACACAACTTAGTGTCCTAAGATGATTTTAAGTCCATCCTAAAGTTGGTCCTATCTATCAATTTTATAGTTTCCATCTGGGTTAGATTGAAAATCCATCAAATTAAATTGTCCTCTTTTGTTTAAGTCTTTAGATAAAATGGGCTTAACTAATATATAAAAAATACCATAGAGTTCCCCTATAAAGACATAGATTTTAAAATTTCCCTCGTCATTGTTGTTGACTTTATAAACCCTTCAAATCTGTAATGGTAAAAATGTCATACATTTTTTAATTGTAATAATCTTTTGTTGCCTTCTTTTCTGATGGTTCCAAAAGTTAAATCTTAGCCAAAAGATCATGATATTTTTCTCTAGGGTATATGTTCCTTGTTTTCAAAGAAAATCTACTTATCGAATAATAAATTGGAGAAAATGGTGTAATAAAAACAAATATGTCTTCTTTTGACCAGTTCAAACCAGCTCAAGTGAAGTGTTAAAATTTTAAAATAACTATTATAATTATCATATAAAATTTCCTTTTTTTTTATTGGATACAACAAAGTTCATGAAGTTTGAGTTAGTTCTGTTTTTGAATATGAAAAATACTAAAATTAGAAATTCTGTAAAATCAATGTATATTAATATTAGGAATATTATTCAGACACTATTTCATATAAAGAGTTAATCATTGAATATACATAAATTCCTAAGTTCACTAATTGTCTAAAATTATGTTCGACAATGGGTTGAATAATCATCATCAATTTTCAGGCAATAAGCTTAATGTTTGAAAATTTCAGGCAACATCTTTATGCCTAGGCGTTAGCCTATTATCTAGGATTTAACCTTAATGCCTAATTGTACTTTTTGCCTCTAACATCAATATCAAAATTAGGTATTCTAAGAAAATCAAACATTTGTGACTGAAGAATAAATTCAGAATACATGTATCCAGACTTTTCAGTGACTATCTGCTAAATAAAATATAAAATTATATCCTGACTTTTAAGTGACTATCTGCTTTATAAAATATACAAGAGGCTGTCACAACGACAGCAAACCGGATTTATTAACATTTATTTGTGTCCTGGCAATATCACAAGAACCATAACTGATGAACGGTGAAAGTGAAAATCGTCAATATCAAATTTGACCTGCATTTTGTCATCAGTATCAACATATTAAAATTTGAAAGAGCTTAGGTTGAATGGTTCATGAGTAAATGCAACAACATGAATGGAAACGCCATTTTTTGATCTTTCAAGAACTATAACTCCTGAACGGTAAAAGTCAAACTCGACATTATTAAACTTGACCTCCATTTTGTCATCAGTAACAACATACTAAAATTTGAAAAGCTTTGGTTGAACAGTTCATGCGTAAATGCACGGACACGACTGGAAACGCTAGTTTTCAATCTTTCAAGAACCATAACTCCTGAACGGTAAAAGTCAAAATCGTCATTCTTGAACTTGACCTTCATTTTGTTGTCAGTAACAACATATTAAAAAATTTAAAAAATAAATTTTAAAAGTTTTAGATGAACGGTTCATTAGTAAATGCACGGACAACATTTGTTTGCCGCCCGCCCGACCGCCCGACCGCCCGACCACCCGACCACCCGACTGCCCGACCGTCCCCCGTACATCCCCAAATCAATAACCGACATTTTTGTCACAAAAATCCGGTTTAAAATTATATCCTGACTTTTAAGTGACTGTCTGCTTAATAAAATATAAAATAGAACATCTGCTTAATAAAAGACTACAATATAAAGATTACTATCAAAAATATTAACCATCATACAAACCTATGCTCAAGAATTGTATATTCCATTTAAAGCAATATTTGATACAACTACAAGAAAGCTTAAGACACGTATTATTGTATTTACTCTTTTTGCATTCTTTTTTCGTTGTTCATTATCATCGTTTTTCCGTAAAAGTTTGTTATCCTCTCTATTGGTTCGATCTTTTTTGGCATGATGTATATGTTCATTCCTTGCCAGTGTTATAAGAAGTATGCCAATTGAAATTTGTAACACTATTGATAGGCATGCAAGAAATAAGCCAGCAATACATGTAGCATCATTCAAACAACCATGTTTTTTAAATAAAGTTATCATTACGGTTGTATTTGTCAACAACAAGGCAGTAGTCAGACTTCCCTGTGAACCAGTCTTTTGGTGACCGTAAACAGTACTAGTGCTGGTCGCGTAATATCCTCGTCGGGGAACTTCATTCATTTGATCTTCATTCATTTGAACTTCATTCATCTTAGTTAAAAAAAAAAGTGATCATTCGTATCTATCAAATATATTAAAGAGAAATTAATTATATTTTTATGGTCGCAATATGAATAACAACAACACAGTGTGTCTTGTTAAAAGTAAATGCTGGTCTCATTTGGTAAAATAAAATTAAACAACAATAAGTATAAACAAAACAAAGCTTGCTTGCTTGATTCACGGATTTCCATAAAATGTTCAATATCTGCAACAAGTGTAGTTAACTACTCAAGTTTACATATAGAGTTTATGTTATGAACTATTTCTGACTTAATTAAGGATGCTGTTTGCTTTTGAATAATAGGATAATTACCAAGTTATTCCCGTATGAATGACTCATTGTGTGTGTTTGTTCTCTGTAAAATCAGTGTTCTCGTACACAATAAAGTGTATACATGAATGCCTAGGTTAAAGGACTATAGTTGTTTCATAAATCATTAATGTATTTGTTACAATGGGTCTCATCAATTCATTTAATAGTTTATTTTTCTTTCAGTTGCATTTATATGTGTGTTTAAATGAAAAGTTTGTTTGGATGTGTATTATTTTGTCAATTATGGATAAATTTCTGATCATATACGTTGAACTTATTTTGTCTGGATTTAACCCGATAATGTTATTGTACACTTCTAAAGTATATGTATTATTGCTGCATCTATCAAGATCATTCAAATGCTACTTTAGCTCACTTACAATATAGTATAATTGAAAAAAAAATCTCTCATTAACTTATTAGAAAAATCGTTACAATAGTAGTAAAAGTATAGCGGGTGTCTTTTTCTGAAGGTCCCTTCTTCCCATGTTGTAATTATACTTCTTTTAGTTTAAAATATTTTACAAATTATCATTCAATTAACAAAAGAAACCGCTAAAACGTAAATTACAATGTTTAAAGAAGGTCCATGGCCCCCCAGTTCTTATAATGAAATTTGAAAGAGCATTGACCGAGAAGTGTTTTGAAGAAGTTTAAGACATATCTATCGTCAACCGTTTACACACCCAAGTATCTTCTTCATATAAGCGACACACTAGACTTCTAATTTAAGTTTAAAGTTACGCTTCGTTGAACAATTTCAATCTCAATCTTTTCGTTTCAAACTTAATTTCTTGTTCCTTTGTTTCGTTATATATATGCATCAAAAGATATGAAAACTCAGACACAAGACATGTTGGACCAAGACAACTCAGATGAATGATAAGACAACTAGAACTACCTATTAAGACAGCTCGGACCAGTTTAAAAAGACTCACAGACCACTGATGAATGCACTACAAACATTCAAAAAGATTACTAGGACCATCATTATATTTTCCAGGCAGTGTTCTAGCTAGAAACATAAATATATTTGTTATACCGATACATTAAAAACAGGAACTTAAATCAACGTTTGATTTTCACGAAAAACAACATTTTATTGAACATTTAATTTTTAGATAGTTAAGAAGTGCCGGTGTATTTGTTTTAAAGAGCAGAAAAGGATTTGAAGCGAAAAAATAAAGTGAGACTGATTTTATATAAGTTTAATTAAACTGTAAATAAACAACAAGATAATTCTTCACTAATGTATTACATAATTTACATTCATACTCACACTTAGGACTTTTAGAATTGCATCGTACTGTTTTGTTATGTTTTAATGTTGAAGTCTCTTATTAATCTTTACAGAATGCCTCTCTTTTTATTATGTCTATATTTTTACACTAAATGTTATGTTGTATTATGAATTATTGAGAGATGAGACTTACAAAAAATATTTAAATGAATTGTAATTTTTATTAAAATGACCAAATTTATAAGCAAAATCTTGCTTTTCTCACTTTTATCCTTCCAAAAATGGATAAAAAGAAAGTGAAGCATTATTTATATAAACATGTACTGGCAATGAAACGAAATCTTGATAAAAAATCAACCATCAGATTTTTTGAGACTTAGCTAAAACAATTTACAATATTCTATGTTTGTAAATGAATTTATTGAGGAATCAAAAAAGCAAAAAAGCAAATAAAAAATAAGTAGGGGTCAATGTACTTGTTTTCGAGATTTTAGCAATTGTAACTTGACGGGAAAATGTTCTCTCTTGACTTTTCATAGCTTTATCATTGACCAGTTAAACTCCTCAAAAACCTTAAAAAAATAAATAAGATTTTATTAGACTTTTACAAATGGCTTATAATTATACATGTAAAAGATTTATAAAAAGAAAAATGGGGGCCCATGGGCAAAATATTTTCAGGCATTCAAATGGATAAAACAAAAGGATTTCGAAAATCTGACAAAAAGTCAAAAACATGACAAGCAAACACCCTGAAACTTAAAGACATTATTATTCTAGCAAACTAATAATCTAAATGTATACATTGTTAAACAAATTTGAACACACCTCTTAAAAGTAATTTCAATTAAAATACGATTTAATTCACTTACATTTTTTAATTTTTACCTGTTGTTTGATATATATATATATATAAATATGGAATCTATATCTCAAATGTCGTTAAACAATGTTTACCTCCAAGAAATATGATTTGATGTGAGTGATATATTTTGTTTATTTATAGCAGAGCGATTTCTATCGGGTCCTATATGCATGTAAATACACCCCCATGAATAGAGTAAATATTATGTTTCATTAAACCGAAATTTATGGATTTAAAACCAAAATGTTTCCACCACACCCACACAGATTCTGCATAATACCGAGAAATAAAACAAAATATCAGATTTCGTTAAAACTATACTTTACTGTGCGTTTATCAAATAATTGTCACCGCGCGATTACACTTGTTCAGCATGAACAATTAAAGTCATTTAAACTGTCATTTTACTGACATTTCTTTGAATTCAATTATGTGTTAAAATAAATATAATTTTGTCCCTCTATTGGAAAATATTAAATTCAAAGTCAATAATGAATTTTGGCAAAAATTTATTATAATATTCAAAAGCATTTCAATCAGAAGAAAATACAATGACTCTTGTTTACATGGTACATGAGAATATTCTAATGGATATTAAAAGTATGTTAAATATTACTGTAAAAGTCCCATAATGAACATTTGAACAACCAAATTTTCAAAATCAAAAGTGAAAGATCATTTTTACAATCGCAATAACTGTGTTTGTATTATTTTGATCAAAGAATAATTATAGCAGAGTTAAGCAATTACTTTTCTTATCTGGCGGTCAAAGTCTCTTAACTCTAGAATGAAATATCGGAAAGTATTTAAATTTAAACGTTATAATAATTTTGTAAAGTTTCCAGTAAAAGAATAAAACAAAATCCCCACATTTCTAGATTGGACTTTATCAGTAACGCTCAAATCCGAATTTTATAAAGTAAATGAAGTATCAAACCGAAACGAAGAGCAATGTCATAAAAAATAACCTAAGATAATAGCCAAATCCTTTTACAGCCAACTCTTCCTGATGGAGTTAAAACCTTAATTTCTTACAATTTTAAAATTTATAAACGGGCATATTTTAAATTGTTATTTTGATGGGGAGTTGTCTCATTGGCACTCACACCACATCTTCCTATATTTATATTTAGAAAGGTTTGTTAATAATCATTTAAGTACCAATGTATAGGCTTTTGAGCCGATAACACCCTCGGGGATTGATTGGAGGAAATGCGCAATATGAGAACAATTGCCCTATTTCAAACAGTTATGAAACATTGAAACGACAAACAAAATTGTCGAAAGGAAAATACTGCTGTCTGTCTTTCATAACGTCGTTTGATGGCAATGTATCATTTTTCACTCTCACATCAACACTGTCATACAATTTCGTCAGCATAGTATTTAAGAAATGCTAATTTGTTATCTAACTGAATACAGAGCTAAAACAATCATAACTGTCAAAATATGTCTGATATAAAGAAAAACTTATTTTTATATACCTTCTTGAATTTGAGCTGTTATACTACTGTCCCAGGTTAGGGGAGGTTCAGCGGTTACAAATTCATCAGCATGTAGTGACAACATGAACCAAGACCAAAGACCCAAGATGCTGCGGAGGGGCAGTTTGTTTAGGTTCAAAAGTGACACCTGTCGTATTACAAAGTGGGTGATCAATTTCATTCTGTGAAGTCACAATCGAGGAAACAAATACACGATTGTGATTACGGCAAATTCGTACGGAATCGAAGAGAACGTCAAACATCAAGTTGAATGTTGTTCGTATATAATTTAATGTTGGACGTAATGCGTCTTCTGATTGGCTGACGTTGTTTTGTTTATCAGCTCTTAGACGCAATTTAGTTACGTGATCATGACGTCATCAACGTTTTTTCATGGTTTACCCCGGTTTAAAATGGCATTTAGAATTAAATTATAAGAAATAACTGTAATACTTTTTTTTTTATGCCTATTCGAAATAACATAAAAAATGTGGTGCATACTTTAAAATAACCTGCGTAGTGTGTACCACATTTTTTATGTTATTTCTTCATAGACAGAAAAAAAATATTACAGTTATTCCTTAAATAGTATAAACAGAAAGTATATATAATATATTCGCCACTTCGTGGGAAAATGTATCAAAACGACGAATTTACGAATCTTTAAAAGTGTGCATTATTATTTGTAGCAGACTTTTGTCACATAACACATAGTTACTTTTCCTCATACCATTAAGATGTATAAAAGTTTATTGACGTGCTTTTTTTGCTTTGTAAACAACACCGTGATAAAATACTCGATATATCTTTACTTAGCGCAGACTCAGAAATATACATAAAATAGATGTTACAAAATTCCTCCTACGTAAATCTACATGTATCAAAACCCTTTTGCATACGCTATGCCGATTTTATTGTTTTAAAAATAGCAATTGAAAAAAGACTCCAGAACTTCTGTTCGTATTTTATTGCATTTTTCGCATATTTACTGATTTCAGCAAGTCAACATAGCGGCTCCTCAGTTCCGAAAGGACCGTTGGATTTGACAATAGCTTACGAAAAGAAAATGTAGATTAAAGAGGGCAAATGTTGAGTTTGAGAATTAAAAGAATTAAACACATTTTTTCTAGCGATTATTTACGAATAAACTCATCATAGATACCAGGACCAAAATTTTATATTTACGAAACAATTCATGCAAGCTATGTATTTGTTAGAAGGTTAGTCTTAGCTGTATCTAACAGGGAGTAAAAAAGAATAGCCACACACACGGCATACCCACCTTCGCTTCAGTTTTTAATAACAGTAATTGTCCTATTAGAATCGAAATATTTCGTGGAAGCCATGAATTAAATTCAAGATAAAATTATATTATCACGCCCCAAGCTAAGGCATGTGTAAATTTCCAACAAATCTATGGCTTCAATGAATTATTTACCTAACCCACTAGTTAAATTTAAAAAGTCCTTTAAAACTGACAAATTTAAACGTTATCCACCGGAACTAGTGGAAACAACTGTGACAATTCTTAGATTTAAGCTATATAAACCTTCCACTTGTATGACAGTTGTTTATAGTTTTGTTAGGGTAATCAGAGCCCAAAACAGACCATACTAGGCAAATGAGACAATAGTTGGAATCCTGCAGCCCTAACTTGTGTAAACATAAATCACAGACATACAACAGAAGTGACTGAAAATTGTATGTATGGTATGCGCATATTGGAGAAGTTACATCCCCCTCTTTTTTTATATAATCTCATTTTTGTCAATTGCAATGTTTACTGTTGTGGTGTTCCAAATTGGCCATGTCATTCTGAATTTCCGGGGTTTGCCAATTTACGGGAAAATGATTCACGCTTCGTACCCTGAATATTTAACCACATAATATTTAAAAATGCCTCAGCTTCGAAAGGAGCCATACTACATATCCAAGTTTACTATATGGAATGAGCTACAGACGAAATGGCTGAAATTACCGCCTATGGAAACGCAATTACGCATACTGGCCTAGTTGATCTTTCAACTACTTATCAGTGTACAATCTAAAATAGAGATAATGGTTCGAATCCTGTCTGTGTATGTTACTTTAAACATATTTTATTTAAAAAATCATGTACATGACATATACATATACATAAGTAATACATGTATACTAAGGTTTCCCCTATATTAACCCTGTCAAAAATGAAAAAGAGAAATAACGGAAAAAAGGAAGGTGATTTTTCCGTCTGATATTTCCTCATATATGTACCGGCGGCTGTGTGTGTTTCCAGGACTTTGTGAAGACTGTCTCACCCAAAGCACAGTCCTCACCATGAAGGACGCTACATGCCTAATCGCTTTGAATCTAATAAAAATTGTTAAACTTGTTTAAACATGACTAGATTTTCCTCCCCAACAAACGTGTTTTTATATTGTAGGGAAACGGAATTGTTTCTATCGTACGTTTTCGAATAAGGGAGTAATTATTACACTCGGGAAGAAAATGTTTATTGCTCTCGTTTCTACCGCAGGTACAGATTTTACTTTCTACAAGATTTCTCTTAACAAAATTTTCGTTTAGGATTGCATGTTGGTATAATTTGTTTGTTATTATCAACACCATAAATGACTTAATGTTTTGTAAATACCCCTTCAAAGACTAATATTTTTCTTTGCAGATCGCTAAGTCGATGTCAATCCCGTAAATTTAAACACATAACCAATCGTAAATGCTACAGGTAACGGTTTGTTTTCGATTTGACGATCTTATTTCGGTCTTGTTACGATGTATTTACGATTTATTACGAGTTATAATGAGTACTTCGCGAATAGATACTGTAACTTATTGTATTCTCAAGCATAATTGACGATAAATTTGGGGAAAAGGTATAAAAGCTTACTTGTAACTCCTAAATATAGGTGGTAATTATTACGTTGAAGCTCCAATAAATAGTTGCATTCAATGTTATACTCGTTATATATCTTGGAATTTTGCCATTGGTTCAGTGTTATAACTCGTAAGTGTACCTAACAGGTAGCAAATAAACTCATCATATATACCAGGATCAAAATCAATATTTAAATTGCCCATAAAAACTCATCACAACTCGTAAGCTATTTTTATTAACTCTTATTTATTTCAACTTGTAGCCATATTGTTTTAGCATTATAGTGCTTCATTTATAAGGTTATATTTAAAATTGACATTTGCCAATTCAGGGTCTTTTATAGCTGATAATGAGGTATGGATTTTACTCCTTGTTGAAAATGGAACAATGGTTATTTCTGAGTCATTTGGTCTCTGGTGGAGAGATGTCTCATTCGAAATTATGACACATCTTTTTTTCTGCTTATATATAAGTACATATATATCCAGCACTAGTTGATACAGATTTTTTTTAAATCAAGAAAAGGGACTAATCCTTTTCCTTGCAATCATTAACATTGGCTTATACAGAAAGCATATATTTCAGTGGATGGCAGTTGCAGTATGTTGTACTAGTATATGTTTTCTTATTTTTTGTTTAATCACAAATCAGGCCATTATTTCTCATTTGAATTGTTTTATATGTTGTCATCTCTGGAACTTTTTATTGCTGACTATACATAATAGGTTTCGATCAACGTTGAAGACAATACAGTGACCTGTAGTTGCTTGTATGTACGTCATTTGGTGTCTGGCAAATAGTTACTACTTGGAAATTATACATTACAATACTTTATTTTCAAATAGATTTTTTTATTCCAAAATAGAAAGAAAGATTTCATTGCTTTAAATTTGAAGTATATGTTATAGATTAAAATGTGGTGACATTAAGAACTATAACGGTTACTCATGAATAACAAACATCCTTTAATAGCATTGTTCAACTTAATTAATATTCTAAAATGAAAAATGAAGGAACAAAAAGCTGTAGTGCAGTGAGAAAATACAAGATAAATTCGCAATAATGATAGAGAAAGGAGTTAAAGATTAAGGTAGATTAACTATATACTGCCATCTTGGATTATTATGCAATAGCAGTGCTATATCAATTAATTGATTGTTGACTTTCCTTTTAGAATTTTTTCTCGGAGATCAGTATTTTTGTGATTTTACTTTACACTTTTGGCCTCGTTGTTTTCCTAATTTTGCAAATTTTGAAATAGATTTACAATTTAAGTGTAAGACTGTTAACTTGTACAAAGTAGAATAATTGATTTATTGCATTTTTGAAATAAGATACCAAATATTTGTTTAACAGTTTTAACATCAATCTTTAACTTGACCTTGAAGAGGAATTAACTAGATAACTAGATACCTATTTTATTTCAAAATTCAATCTCATAGAATTTTTTTACTAAAAATGCATTTTTTATTCCTAAAATACAGAAAATGATTGCGAAGATCTTTTAATATTTTCAAGAAATATCGAAAAGTGTTTTCAATTTAATTGGTATTTATATGAATCTGTTTAACAATACGTTTATATGTATGTTGGCATTTGTTTTTGTTGCAATTCAGTTTTCCGGTTATTCCTTTGTTTTCCTTCTATAATAGATGTGTTTCCCTCGGTTGTAGTTTTGTAAATCGGATTTGGTTTATCTAAATAAATTTTTGAACACCTGTATACTACGGTTGCCGTTATTTATATAATATTAATTTGTATGTTCAAAATTATATGATCAAAGCCTTGATTTATTCTTTCTTAGAATGTCCATTAATATATATATATTTATAAATCATCAAAATACAACAGTTTCAAATCCTTTTTGGAAATTTGACCTTAAATTATATTGGATAATTATGATTTTGCCCTATTATGGCATGAATACATGAATATGCTAGGATAACCTTTTCAAAATTAGGATTTATATATAACCGTGATATTTTACAAGGTAACTGTCAATCTTTAATTTGAGCTATGCAATTAGGTTTAACCGTTTAAATTCCAAATATTAGAATAAACAAAAGATATGTATAATTTTCTAAGGCTTCTAAATTACCAGCAGTAATAATTCCATGTAATCTCCTCAATCAAAGATAAACAATCATTGGCGATGCTATGGTTCAACAAAGCAAAATCAGAAATAAAGTTAACTACATTTTGGAAATTATCTGGCTTTTCCGATCGGTATCGTGTCCCCAAAGAAACAAAAGCAAAATTAAAAAGACCGCTTCTTCCAGATTAACTTTGACAGCGAAGACAACAAATACAATACTTAAACCTCACTAAACCAATCAGGACACCGAGCGGATTATGCAGCCAGTCGATGTAGTGAAACAAACCAACCAAAAGCGGTGTCGTTTCCAAAATATAAAAAGGCAGATCGGTCCAAACTTCCGGGGCACCGAAGATCACTCCTAGATTTGTTTAAAATTTAGTTCGCATTGCTTTTGTTTAATTTTCAGTGTTGTTCTTTGCGCTTTTTAATTATAGAATATATGTGATCTTTATACCGGTATCAGACCTGTCTATACCTAGCTATTAAAAGTTACTTCAATTCCAAAATTTTACTTTCGGTCAAGTTTCAGAGGTCGAAAATATTCATGACCAATGAGTTCATAAATTTGGTTATGTCTTAGGGATTGACAGTCCATTACCAATCCGCAATTAAATGGTGCAAAATCACTTGATGTAATTTATCAATATATTAGATAATAGTGACAAAAAAGCCAATGTGATAGCTTGTTGTTGATGACTTTGCATAATTTGTTCAATTAAAAACGTTTCGGACCGACAAAATAACATCGATGGGTGCAATTAAAATCTTTTGGGGTTTGTTAATTATAATATCAACGTCGACAGTTAAAGATGTTTAATCGTGAATGTAGATACAAACATGTATTTTGAATTAGAATTTAAAAAAAAAAAAAAAAATTCTAGATTACAAAATTAATGAAAATGATGTAATTTTACTTTTTGTTTCATTATGAGTTTTTTGGGGCATTGTTATCATCCAAGTCATCATCATCTAATCAACTTGATCGTAAATAATAGTAGTAAAGATTTGTATTATTCTTAAGTAGACAAAATGAAAAACTACATTCCCATTGGAAAGTAGGTTCACATAGTGGTAGAAGTCATTTAATATAAGAAGGTGTGGTATGAGTGTCAATGGGACAAATGTCAATCCAAGTCACGATTTGTAAAAAAAATTATCAAAAATCATGTCTTTTTAAAGCCAAATGAGGAAAATATCTAAATGGATCAACTAGATTAAAGTCTTCCATTGGCTGTTATACTTTTTCTCTAGACTTTTGGTTGTTGATATTAAAATAATTATGAGTTTCAAGATTAAAACTTTGAATTTGGTTAAAATCACCACAAATAATACAAGATTGGTAATCAAAATCCTCAGTAATGTCTGCCACCTTTTGATACAAGCAAGGAGTGTCTACATTTGGCCCATAAATATTAACTATGATAATTCTTTGTTCTTCAATTGTAATATCAAATCCAAGAAGGTTACCACCCTCATATTTTTTAACTTTGAGAGTTTGAAGATCACAGTTTACATTAAAAAAGATGCCCACACCTCTCTGATTGGATGTAAATTAATTGAAAAGTCATTCTCCCTTCCACTGATTTTTAATGTTTAATTTTTCTTATTTGTAAATGTGTGTCCTGAAGACAGTATATATTAAAATTCTTTGACTTTATATAATTCAAAACATCTCGCCGTTTCTCCTTTATATAAAGACCTTGACAATTATAAGAAATTATTTTAAGAATATTACCCTCCATGCATGTGTTTAGCTTTAACAATATTTATCACTCTAATGATGAGTGAGTCTACATGAATGTACCATGATATTTGTGAAATCAAGGGACTTTTAGAATTCTTTTCTTTTATAACTTTATAATTTTTCAAAATATGTGAAACCTTAAGACATATGTGTAATTTACAATAAATGCTTATATATGACAACATGACATACAATAGCAAGACAGAGTCCAACATTTAAATCAAATATTAAATGTGCACTCTGAGACATTTACTGTTGTTGTTTATGATATTCACTCTAAGTAGTCTAATACTGTTATGATGTATACTAAAACATATGAGAATACCAATATACTGGTTATTATTGAAATGATATTCCAGTGTAATGTAAAATAACAAAACTATCGAACTCCGAGGAAATTTCAAAACGGAAAATCCGTTATCAAATGGCAATAACAAATGCTCAAACGTATCAAACAAAATAGATTTCCTGAGCCGTAGTTGGCACAATTTTTTGGATCCTCAATGCTTTTCAACTTTGTACTTGTTTGGCTTTATAACTATTTTGATCTGAGAGTCACTGATGAGTCTTATGCAGACGAAACGCGCGTCTGGCATATTGAATTATAATCCTGGTATCTTTGATAACTATTTACACCACTGCGTCGATGAGACTGCTGGTGGACGTTGCGTCCCCGAGGGTATCACCAGCCCAGTAGTCAGCACTTCGGTGTTGACATAAATATCAATTATATGGTCATTTTTATAAATTTCTTGTAACAAAACTTTGAATAAAAAAAAACTAATCATGTTCTTATCCCAGGAAAAGATTAACTTAGCCGTATTTGGCACAAATTTTTGAAATTTTGGATCCTCAATGCTCTTCAACTTTGTACTTGTTTGGCTTTATAACTATTTTGATCTGAGCGTCACTGATGAGTCTTATGTAGACGAAACGCGTGTCTGGCGTATTAAATTATAATCTTGGTACCTTTGATAACATTATGTTTCCTTAGACCGCAAAATATACTTATCGTCCATAATTCATGGGAAAATTCATGAAATCTAGCCAACCCCGAAGTTTAAGTAGCAGTCCAGCTAAGAATCATGCAAAGGGTGATACATCCATAGTGAAGGATATTCATCTGCTATAGTTTAATTGATTCAACTTGAGGCAAAATTAATATAAATGGCAATTTGCACATGAAGCTGTTGCTATGGAAACGGCTGTTCCTAGCAACAAGGTGTGTAATGGCCTTAAAAACCCAAAATTTGTATATTTTTTCTAATTGGAAAAAATGCAATACTTATGAACTGTATAAAAAGTTTATACCAGGTCTTTCAATCTATAATGTTCAACTTAAATAGGAAACATTTGAAAAGATGGATACAAGAAGGGAAACTTGGTTACCATGACAACCAAATTAACAAATATATTCAAGTTGGAAAATTGTCAAAAATTTAAAATTTTCAAACTCTATTATCTCCCTAGACTCTGATGATAGAATTGATTTGTTTGATCATACTATTTCAGTTGACTCTTGTCTAAAACATATGAAAAATAAAAAATGTAGCCTAGTACATAATTTTCATAAAAATGGTGATCATGTCGTCACGTTTTTTACAATATTTATGCACTTTTTTCTCAATAATTATATAAATAAGCTTTCTGTAGATAACCTTATTTACTTTTTATTGCTAGTTTAATGTAAATAATGTTTTAAAACAATTTTAAAAGATAGTCCGTTGAATTTTGAAGCAAATACATAGATAATTTTTGTGACTATGGACTTTTTAAGGTAAATACGATAGATTTTGCAGGTAAATTGTTTTGTAAAAAAAAACGAAATTGCGATTCAATCAGGGATTTTATCGACAACTTTCAACTGGTCCGCCGGACCATCAGGTGACAAAATATACTGGTCCGACTCAAATTCTACTGGTCCCGGACCACCGGACCAGCGATAATTTCGACCCCTGCTTTTAACCCACATCTCCTTTCTTTCATATAGACTTGAAATAACAGCAAATGCAAAATGGTGACAATAGACCCTTTGGTCAGTTATTTGGTGCGGTAAGGGACAGATAAGTACATTAGCTATAGCTAACAGCTGGTATTATACATGTAATTGACTTTTCTAAAAACCCATTGCAGTATACATGTACAAAAGATTATTCAAAACAAGAGGAAATGAAAATATGTCTTCTCAAAAGATTTATTATTCATTTATAAAGTTAACATTTTGATATCTTTTCAAAACAATGCGAGCAAAAATCTGTATACATTTGTTTATATTATATTCAAATATCATTCAAGTAAACTTTTAGCTCCATATTTTTTTTTTATAATATTTGCTTTGCTTTGTATCTATAGGAAATTATTCTTGTAATTCTTGTTCTGTGTTCTTAAGCTTCGTTCAAACAATCCCTCAATGTTCTGTGTACTGTAAAATGTACATCATTTGTAGATAAAGACAAGCAAGAACTTTCTCCAACAAATCACTTCTTCCTCTCACATGAACCACCATTGTGTGTGTGAAACCTGAAAAAAAGACAGAATTTCCTAATATAAAAGAATAAAGTCAGTGCATAATGTAATTATGTAACTCCCCTTTAAAATATATAAAAGTAATTATGAATGGGAAAACAAATATAGCTTGTTCAAATGTAAAGGGGAGTGGATCGTAATCCTTGGTTAGCAAAGATGTTACAAAATGTACCTAATGAAAACTGAAGTTATTTATTAACTGCTCTTGATCTCATACATACATGAATATACATGCAATCTCCAAATTTAATGTTTTTGTTGAGAAAATCAAGTGACCCTTGAAATCCAAGGGTGGATGTACGATACATGTATGTACAATATTTTGCATAACAAAATTCCTAACATGCTTTAAAGTTCATTGCAAACATGTGCAATGTATAAACCAGTTATTTTTTTAAATATCAAGATAAATGTATATGATGCTTTAATGAAACAATTTCACTGTATACATTGTAGGTACATGAACACATGAATTGTTGAAAAATTTACCATCAGTTTTATAATCCTTTTATTATTTATTAATTAAAAAAATATCACTTACCTTATTCAGTACTTGTTTTCTTGGTAGACTGGTTAGAAATACCTTAAAAAATAAGACATAAAATGTTGAACATAATATCAGTACATGTATAACATAGAAGATACAAGTTTTCATTTTGTTAAACAATGTTAAAAGATAAGGATGATCTTCAATCAGCATGATCAGTAAATACAATAATTTGTAATTATACTCTTTATAACATAACAATTGATAGAATTTATAACATACATGACATATGGGGAGGTTGTTTTTAGTATTTAGTCATTAAAAAATATCATTTGAGTGGTCATGGTACAAATCTAATAAAATTTTAATCAAACAGTTGTAAATCTGTCCCCAACAAAGAAAGGGCATTTAAATTAGCCAGATTTTTTTCTTTTCCTCAACTCTTAAAAATACATGTTGTGTAGCATCAATTTTGTTGCTATGTTAGTTGGGTAGCAGTTTATTTTTTTAATTGCATGACAGGTTCTGAATTTCATATCCATGTACAAATGATGCACATTATTAGATATTATCAGACCTGTAGCACTGTACAGAATAAACACCTCACTGTATTTAAATATTTTTAAAAGGGGAAGAAGGTACCTTTGTAGCTATTTTATTTGTTTGTTTAAATGTATTTAAAAAAGAATGTTGTGTGAGGGGCATTTCATACAATACATGTCATGCATGCTGTTGTCAGAAGGGGTAACCCAAATATGCAAAACTTCAAGAAAATGATTTAAAACTTTGACTCTTTGAGATGATTATACATGTAATGTACATATATACAAATTTTTAATACATGTAACTGATATATTTTTCTGAACTAAATTATTTGATCAAATGTTAATTGGTAGCTTAACCATGTTGTATATGTAGATAAAAACATGTAGTTCATTACATGTACATGTACATGTATGTTTATATGTTTTTATATAAAAAAAACCAATATGTACAAAACAGTTCGCATATAACCATTTTCCTTAAAACTTCTTAGGAGAAAATAGTGAAATTCTTATACTGCAATAAGTGGGGACAGTTCATATTTTCCCAATATTCAATAAAGCACCAAGAAAAATATACTGTGTTCAATGGTTTAATATTACAAATTTAGTTCTTACTTCACAAGATCTTTCAACACAAAAAGTATTGTGGATTTCTGTGATACAGTGTGTATCACTATTTCATCATTTTGCATGATTCTTAGCCAGACTGCTACTTAAGACTTGTTTCTTTATTATAATGAGGCTGACTTCATACAGGAACTTCTTAGGAAGAAAGATAAGAAGTTAGCAATATCCTTTAACTCTACTTTCCGCTATATAGATGATGTTCTTTCACTGAATAATTTACAATTTGGTGACTATGTTGAACTCATCTATCCCATCGAATTAGAGATAAAGGATACAAGAGATACAGTTAAGCCGGCCTCATATCTTGACTTACATCTAGAAATTGACAATGAGGGTCGGTTAAAAACGAAACTTTACGACAAAAGAGATGATTACAGCTTTCCAATTGTGAACTTTCCATTTCCAAGAAGCAACATTCCAGCAGCACCTGCGTATGGGGTATATATCTCCCAATTGATACGATTTTCCCGTGCTTGCATTTCCTATCATAATATTCTTGATAGAGGGTTGCTGCTCACTAGGAAGCTATTAAACCAAGAGTTCCAAATGGTGAAATTGAAAACATTCACTCGTGAATTTTCGGACGCCAACACGAGTTGGTTGGTTTCACAAATGATATCGAATACGTTCCTTCCCTTTCATGAATTTGACCTCCCGAATAAGACTATTTACCGGATTTGTTATCACATAAGCAACACGACGGGTGTCACATGTGTAACAGGATCTGCTTACCCTTCCGGAGCACCTGAGATCACCCCTAGGTTTTGGCTAAAAATGAAAAAGACAAACAGACAATCAATAGTACACATGACACAACATAGAAAACTAAAGAATAAGCAACACGAAACCCACCAAAAACTAGGGGTAATAAATGCCCATACTTCTATATATCTGTCAATAGTGGGCCTATTATAAAGTTAAACTTTCGAGCATTTATAAATAGATTCTTCGGATCAGCCACTAATTCTGCTCCAAGTTTACTTTCATCGATCATTAGGTTTGGTTATCGAGGAAATAGCTTTAAAGGTTAGGACTGCGCCCATGTTTTAGCAACAATTTGAACATTATTCAGGAATCATGAAATTTGAAAGAGAATAATACTTATTCAAGTTAATTATGAAGTTGAATCCTAAGTTAACTTATATAGTTTTAATTCATTAACGGATGTCATAGGACAGTCAAGTTATAAAAGCATACAAATAAATGCAGTTTTTTAGGACATTATGTTCTTTTGATTAACACCTAACTCTTTTCATGTTTCTGAGAAAAATCATTGAAAGAAAATTCCTATAAAACCGACATCTAAACTATAAAGTTTAACGTGAAAAAATGTCAAAGTAGATTTATTATCACAGAACCTGAATTTGAGGTTTCATATTCATGTATCTCCTATCAGATATTATATCCAAGAAGATGACCATACTTTTATATATCTGTTAACTCCTTTGAGTTGTCAGATTAATAAATAAGTTGAAAGAAACTAACGTGAGGCACGCCTCCGATTTCATAAATCTTAATACTTGTCTCGTCTGTCTCGCTCTTGTATGAGTTGAGGCGATTCCTTCTAATCGTTTCGGTGATGTGGAAAATCAAAATAATTTACAACATTGGAACATTAGTAAAGTTATTGTGTGTTTGTCTACAATGCAAAAATTGATTGGCTTTACTGATACTTATGTTAAGTGCATTAGATCATACTACATCTTCTTTTTTTATATTAACCTTCTCCTGTGTAATTTAAGGCCAACACTAGCAAAGATCAGTTTTATTTTTCTTAGGAATACATGACATTCATGAGCATTGTGGCTGAATTGAGTGATGTTATATAGGGCACAATAATTACACTTCGTAAGCATATTTTTTGTTCGTTTCATTAAATATAGAAAAAATATGCCATACCTCTCATTATACACAAACATGTTAATACTTTTATCATTGTTGTTCAATTTACAAAAGATTCATCACAATAATAAATGAGGTATCTGACGTAAATATGAAATTTCAATCCTGGTATCTATGATGAGTTTATTTACAACCACTGGGTCGATGCCACTGCTGGTGGAAATTCATTACCCCGAGGGTTTCCCCAGCCTAGAAGTCAGCACTTCTGTGTGGACTTGAGTAATCATTGATATGTTCAAAATAATAAATTTACCGTTAAAAAAAATGAATTTTTGAAATACTACGTAAGGCTTTTCTACCTCAGGAATAGATGACCTTAGCTGTATTTGGCAAAACTTTGAGGAATTTTGGTCCTCAATGCTCTTCAACTTCGTACTTTATTTGGCCTTTTTAACATTTTTTATTCGAGTTTCACTGATGAGTCTTTTGTAGACGAAACACGCGTATGACGTTAATATGAAATTTCAATCCTGGTATCTATTATGAGTTTATTCATATCTCCTACTTGTTATCGAACAATAAACCATAACACTCAGCATTTAATTACGTCTTCTACTCTTGAATAGCAGTCGATTTATTTCATCTTGAATAACAAAAAATATGACACGTGGTTGTGAATGATTAATTTCAATTATGGGTTGTTATTTTGTCTTAAGTTTAAATTGTATGAGTCCTTTTCATACCAAAACTATATCTTATCCTCAACTGTGCTGAAAAAATTCAACATACATTTTATTGCATATTACAAAGCACTGGTTCCAAGCAGTGGGCTACTACAAAACAGAAAGTATTTCTGTTCTGAGCAACACGGAAGCCGTTCTCTCATAATTTAATTTTCTCTTTATCAAAAAGGGGTGAAGAGTGATCCCTAGTCCTCATGTTTTCCTTTGGTACAAACATTAATGAAATGTTTTAATTTTTGACAAAGTAAAAGCTAGGCATAGGAACTATTTTGTTTAAAATAAGTACTTCTTTCTCCGATATTTTTTGTGACCGGGTCTAGATGAGAGGCTCTATACCTTTTGTCCTCGATCAAAATTTATGAAAGGTTAATTATTGCCAACAACTCAAGTAATAGAAAAACAAATCAAGATGGTTTGGGTATCTTTCACCGTCTTGGATTGTAAAAAACAGAATTCAAGGTCCAGTTTTTCAATCATGTAAGCAAATTTTGATGCAGGAATGCAGATAACTAATGTGAAATTGCATTTAAAAGAACACATAATAAGATTATAACTTACAAATATTAATATTTTCACAAGTGCAGATTGTTTTGCTTGATTTGTAAATGTTTTCAAAATGGCATTTTAAGGAGATGGTAACTCTGAAATAGTGTATAGTTTGCTATTTTGTATTTTAGCTAAAGAAAGACACACGATGACCCAATCTTTTCTTTTGATATTCTTAAAGCATTTTCTAAAAGCTTTCATATAGTATTTATTTTACAATTCTATCATTTAGTTGAAACTTCTAATCACATAATAAGGTTTTTTCCTGTATAAATCACAAAAAAATGTGCCATTTTGTCACAATCTGTAGCTTGAGGAAATGCGCGGTGACCTATCATTTTTATTATATTTTTGAACATATATCAATCTATACTACGTTTTGGCAAAGTATGAACACATTCTATCATTTCTAATATAGAATCCTATACCACCTTAAAAACAATTTTGATATAATCAATCTAGTTTAACAAGTACGCAATCTGCAGTATTTTATGTTTCTGAATAAGAATTGGGTAATTAAAGATTGAACGTTTACTTATTACTTTCTATGTAAAATTGAAATTGGAAATGGGGAATGTGCCAAAGAGACAACAACCCGACCGTAGAAAAAAACACAACAGCAGAAGGTCATCAACAGGTCTTCAATGTAGCGAGAAATTCCCGCACCCGGAGACGTCCTTCAGCTGGCCCCTAAACAAATATATACTAGTACAGTGATAATGAACGCCATACTAATTTCCAAATTGTATGTATAATGTTAAATTAAAAAAAACCCAACATATTCTTGTTTCGAATCTCATCTTTTAAAATGTATCGTTACCATAACATGCACTGTGTTCAAGTTTTGATTATCAGATATGTAAAAAAAAAAGAGCAGTAGCTTACATATTATGTGAATATGGTACAAGTAAGAGTCAAAATATTAAACAACTTCAAAGATTAATCTCACTGAACAGCTATCTAAACTTCAGTCATGAATAAGAGGCTGCTTTAGGTGATTTATATACGAAAAGATATAAAGTTCTAAATAATATTAAATGTTTAGAGCTAGAGACAAAACAATGTAGAGATTAACAAGAATAATTTGGTTAAAGCACGTTAATACCACTATTGTATTTTCCCTATAAGTATTTTGTCAATTAGCACATTTTCAAACATTTGATGGAATTATCTATGTTTCAAATAAAGAAAAAAATGGTGTGAGTCAAGTTTTATGCTGTCCAGTACTACAGAAAAAAATTACGTAGCTTTTCATTGCATATAAGATGATAATCATCTTATGTAGAAGCTTAAACAACCCAATAAGAAAACATAAGCGTGCTTTGAAAAACCCAAGATATATATCTTTATGACTCAGAATTGTTTTTGCAATGCGGTGTAGAATTAATTTAATAAAAAATTAGAACAAAAAAGAACAAAATTTTAGCATCGTTATACACACAAAATGTGAGAATCTTTTGAGTGCAAGAAACTGTCTAATTAAATATATACATATAAAAAAGCAAAATAATAATAAATAACAAACTATACGGAAAATTCAAATCGGAAAACCCCCTACCTAATGAAAATATCAAAAGCTCAAACACATCAAATGAATGGAAAACAACTGTCTTATTCCTGATAAGGCATATGCATTTCCTAATGTAGAAAAGTATGCTTAATATCTGGTTTTAAAGCTAGCTAGGCCTCCATCTGGAATAATAGTCGCATCAAATTCCATTACATTTACAGCAATGGGTGAACATAACAGGTAAAAATTATACAATAAGGGGTACACCAGTCAACATTGTGTAATAATAACCTTTATCACTGTAATACAAACAATAATGTAATAAAAGAAAAACTGAGTAGTATAAGATCAACACACAAAAGAAAAAATGAAAACAATTGGCAAAATGCGTAAGTACCAAGCCACGACAAAAAGATATTGATAAAAAATGTACCGAACAGTAAAGGTAATAATTTACTAATACAAGTTAAAAACCATAACAGCTAACAAAAAGTAATAACAAAAGAAAATATAATGTCTCCTTCAGATTTTTCGCAAACTGACAATTACAGTCATATTATTAGAAAATAAGAAAAAAACAAACATACACAATCCATAAGCTCATATATTTCAGAAAAAGAAGCATGTGCTAAGTCCTTTTCTATGACATGCGAAGTGTAATCAATCGATAAAATCTAAAATTTGTATTAGAAGATTTCAGTTACGACGCCATCAGGAATTGGTTAACCGTTATGGAATATCCGTTTCACAGATGATATCAGATATATTCCGATTATCGTAACTACAATCCCGCTCCCTTTTCCTCGAATGTGACCTACCGAACTAGACAATTTACCAGGTTTGTAATAACGTGAGGAACACGACTGGTGCTACATGTGAAGCCGGATCTGATTACCCTTCCGGGGCACTTGACAACACCTCTAGTTTTTGAAGGGGTTCGTGTTGCTTAGTCTTTAGTTTTCTACTCATAGATCAAAATAACTCATAGATCAAAATAACTGATATTGCACTGGTTAAAATAAAATAAAAAGACTAGCAGACAAATAATAGTTCACAAAACACAACATAGAAAACTAAAGACAAAGTAATACATGCCCCACCAAAATCTTGGGATGATCCCAGGTGCCCCAGAAGGTCAAACAGGCACTAACTGATTCTTTATATGCTATATAAATCGTTGGAAATGTCCTTACATTGATGACATGTAACCAGCACATGTCTTGCTCTTTGTTTCTTAAAATTCTTTATTTTAAATATATTACAGACGACACAAAGTTGAACAACCAGACTAAACTTCTACAGTAATGTCTAATACCTATCAACCATGTTCGTCACATTTTTATATAATTACTCACCAAATTGAAAATGGTATACAACAAATACATAAAGGACTGATCGTATATACATAAAATTCACGAACTGAAAGCGCAATTACTACATAAGTAAGTCGCCTACCAAAACCAACAATACCAAACACAACAATTTATACAAGATAAGACGTAACTAAGATGATAAATTACGTCAACACCTAGAATCTATACTTAAAGATCATCATGTATTTTTCGTGAGGTTGATACGGAATATTTATCATCAAGTTCATGGTATTTTTCGATGAACATTTTTTTTTAGAAATAAAAGACGTGACGTTCTTTAAAATAACCTTGGTTATATATTTACGGCTCTTACACTGAAATCATAGAAACCAATCAAAATGAATCATCTTGACTAACAAAATACACATTTAACATTTTATTTTCACATGCATAACTTACATCTGGGGGTGGGGGGAATATTGTTATATGCTATTGAACAAAAAGTTGACATGCTGATATAATAATGCATGCTGTATGATTCATTAAGTTATTGAGATAGATCGTTTTTGTAAAATGATAAATATCAAGGATGGAGTAGTTTTTATTTTCATAAAGATAGCTCTTTGAAACAAATGAGAAGCAAACATATCAATTTAAATTTTGGTCATGCAAAATCTTTCATTTAGAGAAACTCGCTCTGAGTCCAAATGAAACCAAGCCCACCAAAAATTATTATCGCTATAATAGATGATTTAGTTGTGGGTTCGATTAAATAAGTTTTCTTTAAACATGATAATTTTCATTTTTTTTATATATTCTTTACCCGTCCGTGTAGATATAATACAATGTTTGCTATTATAGGATGATATATTACTTTTTATCTATAGAAAAGAGTAAAGTTTAAATGAAAACATCAACGATTTAATGTACAAATGAAGAGTTCTGCTCCGTCAAACTATATTTATTTGTAAACTGTTTCCGATTCGTGTATTAACCTCGTGTTTGATATAGATCTTTATATGTCGATTACCTAAAACATCAAAGGAGAAGGCTTGGTGTTTATGTATTAGGTGCAGTAGCTATAAGTATATCGAAAGTCTGTGAATTTCATCATTAGAACAGACGAGAAGGGTTTGTATGAATTCTGCTTTATATGCCGACTACAGGTTAAAATTATACTCAAACAAAAAAATAAAAAAAAATTTCAATATTATTTTTGGTCTGCTTGGTTTCATTTGGAATCGGTGCGTGTTTCTTCTAATAATAGATTTTGCATGGCCTAAAAATTAAAATTTATATTTTTGCTTCTCATTTGTTTAAAGAGCTATCTTTATATTGATATTTATTATTTTACAAAATGATCTATCTCAATAACTTACACAACAAACCAGTAACAGTCTGAAATGGCCTATATCCGTACTAGACTGTACTGATTTTTACTCGACCAGTCTGAATTGGTCTGAATTTTACTTGACATTACTCGATCACAGTCTTAACCGTACTCAACTGTACTCATTTGTACTTGACCCTTATCTTTGACATTGAAAATAGTCTGAAGTATTTCTTGACCAGTCTGAAACAGTCTTAACCCGTTCTTGACCTGTACTAGGCCTAATGTTTTTTTTGCAGTCTTAACCATACTCGACCAAAGGTCTGAACAATACTCGACCTGTCTGAACCATTACTTGACCAAACAACCTCCACTTTTTTTTAAATTTAAACTGTTAACATAAATTTCTTTTTAACTGACATGACAAAGGCCACAATGAAATAAAGATATATACTAGTATATATAAAATCAGATTTTTTTATTCTTACATCATGTACATCACTCTCAGATTTATCAAATAGAGAAGGTGAAATCAGATTATCTTATATAATAATTTTATTTAATCAATTTTAAAGTTTGGGAGTTTAAAAAATATAAGATTTTCTTTTACCAAAAAACTACACTTATACTGAGGGTAATAAAACTTTATGAAGGTGCCAACCTTATATTAGGAGCATATCTTTTTATTATAATTTGGAATATATTATATGTGATATAAATCAAATTGAAAAAAAAATTAAAAATTAAAAAAATTAATAAAATAATAAAATTGTTCTTCCGATTAGTGTATAAATTAATAAATCCTGCTTGGAGCAAACTCATTATACAGATCACACCTTGTCAGAGGATATTGAATTCTAAATAACATTCATGCAAAATTGCAAAATCCTGTACAAATTTAATCGCAAGCCCTTTTGAATTCACCAGATAAGTTATACACGAGTTTAAGAAAAGTAGGATTTGCTTTTTAACTGTAAACACACACAAGTACTGATGTAATTAAATCTTATTAATTGCTTCCTGTATGCCATGTCTTTTATTTTGACAAACAATATTTAAATTCAATGAAATAAACGTATATATGTTTTTTTAAAATAACTGCAACTTTGGAACACATTTCCTTTTTAAAAGGTCATCAAGGATTGCTAAGTTTATTCAAAATAATTTTATAAATTCATGGTTTTACAAAACAAAGGTGTAATTTTTTAAATTGATTAAGTTGCTTTATATACTAATTTACATGTATATGCATTTTATTATAAAAACAAAAATTCACTGCATTATTTACATTACTAAACTGACACCCTAAATCTATACTAGGTTTTAGTTTAAATGATTAAAATTGTCCAGTATATATTAAACCATAAAATATATCTGAAGATTCAAAATGTTATAATAACATTGAAAATATTAGTCACAAAGGTTATATAGTGTAACTGTTGATAACTATGGTGTTGAAGTAATATTATGATTATTGTGAAATTTGGTTTTAATGTTATAATGAATAGTTATTACATATATAATTTGAAATTGTTGTTTAAATTTCCAGTTCCTAAATTGATATAAAGTACAATGTATACAGCTACCAAAATAATAGGTCTAGGTTGGTTAAGATTTGGTCGAGTATGGTTCAGACTAGGTCGAGCATAGTTCAGACGCGTTTAAAATGGTTAAGTACAAGTTCAGACTACTATAAATTATGGTTAAGACTACAGTCCAGTATTATTGAGTAAATTTCAGACCAATACAGACAGGTCGAGTAAAAATCAGTACAGTCGAGTACAGATATAGACAATTTCAGACTTTTACTGTTTTTTTTTAGTGTTAATGAAATAACAGTATGCATTATAATATCAGCATGCCAACTTTTTGTTAGAACATATAACAATATCTCCCCCAAAATGTAAGTTATGCATGTGAAAATAAAATGTTAAATATGTATTTTGTTAGTCTAGAGGATTCATTTTGGATGGCTTCTATGATTTCAGTGTATGAGCCGAAAATATTTCATCAAGGTTATTTCAAAGAACGTCACGCCTTTTTGTTTTCTTAAAAAAATGTTCATCGGAAAAGAACACTTTGATGATAAATATTCCGTATCAATCTCACGAATGATACATGATGGTCTCTAAGTATAGATTTTATTTATTGACGTTATGTATCATCTTAATTACGTCTTATCTTGTATTAATTGTTGTGTTTGTTGTTGTTGGTTTTGGTAGACGGCTTACGTATGTAGTAATTGCGCCTTTGGTTCATTTAACATAAATATTAAGTATATACGCTCAGTCCTTTCTGTATTTGTTGTAAAACATTTTGGTGAGTAATTATATGAAACTGTGACGAACATGGTGGACTACATAAAGGAATGTCAGATATATAGAATATATGGTCATCTTTTTTTGAATAACATCTGTTGGAGATACGTTTATATGAAACATGAAACTTCAGGTTCTGTGATAATAAACCTTCTTTAACATTTTTTCACGTTAACATTTATGATGTGGCTTTTAAAGGTATTTTCTATCAATGATTTTCTCAGAAACATGACGAGTTTATTTTTTCATCAATAGAATATAATGTTCTTGCCAGGACGATGTGTATATACACATGTTGTTTAAGGAGTGACATATCACTTTCTATTTTCAAAAAGAAAGAAATATAAGGTATCTGAAAAATTAACTGATATATTTTGTTAACAAATAGCAAATTAACAATGTGTGTCCTATAAAACTGCATTTATTTGTATGATTTTTAAGATCAGGATGCTAACCTCGTGCTTATAAAAAAAGATGTGGTATGATTGCCAATGAGACAGGTATCGACAGATTGTAGATCCATGAACGTGTATATGTATATAACAATAATATTTATAAAAAAGAAGATGTTTTATGATTGCCAATGAGACAACTGTCCACAAGAGACCAAAATGACACAGACATTAACAACTATAGGTCACCGTACGGTCTTCAACAATGAGCAAAGCCAATACCGCATAGTCAGCTATAAAAGGCCCAGATATAACGATAACATTATTTCGTGGTATGTTCGTTTTATGTAATTTACCACGCTAAATAAATTGAAATAGACTGTTTTGGTGTTTTTTTTTTTGCGGTAGAATAGAGATAATAATATTGTATCTGAATCTCGGCCTACGTAAACTGGGGTTTTTGATGTCGGAAATCGAAAATACCTGGTAGTATAAATAATTTGGGCGTGACACGGAACAGCCGGTTTTGTCTATTTATGTTCTTGCGCTTAAAATAGATATACTATGAGTATACTGGTTGACGATAATAGGTCGTCATATTAGAATCTACCCTAACACCTTCATCCAAGGGCAGAATGTTTAAAATTTGAGATTTTTGTCACTGTTACTACCTTCATAACTACTTCAGAAGATTTGGGCCTTACCCTTTATGAAATAACAACCATTAAAACGAGATAGGTATCCTAAACGTTAATAGTAAAAAATCTTTAAATCTATCATAACCGATTTATTTTTGCGTTGTGTACTACGTTTTAGGCATAGCAGGTTTCTTTATTGTTTGTGTAGATATTTACTACTATGATGCATACTTGCTTTAAGCGATGAATGAAAATTTGAAGATTTGTATTTGCACCCTTAATGAACACTCAAATATCACTGATACTTTTAATGAAAAATGTGTTTTGCAAAGGTGGACAACATGTGGCTGTGATCTGTAATCGTAGTTGTTTTACATCTCTCAATTGCAGTGTTTTTTATTTAAAAATTTGTCACAAATTCATTGTTAACAATTAGAAAATTCAGAACGTGCATTCATTTTAAATTCATTTAAAACATCATAAAATGAAGAAAGTATGATCGGCGCATTTACTTGGTACCTAAGGATTAGATAAGTAAAATTCTCCAGTCACTGTAAACTAAATTGGTGTAATTTCTTTATACTTTACTTAAATGTAGTTTAAATCAGGCTTTTAAAAAAAAGTACAAAAATTTGATTACCAAATTTATTTTTAAGTTTCAGAAAATAAGAAAACCAACGATTTTTTTTTTATAAAAAGCAGAGAAACGAGTAACACTTATGAAACAGATCAACAGACCACAACCACTGAATAACGGCTCATTTGTACATTTCTCTATAAAAAAAATTTTCTCTTCTAGTTACCCCCCTGATATACATGTAACGTGTTTAAATCGATGAAAACAATTAAATTTAATTGAAAAAGAAATTAGATATTCAGCTGTTAGATATAATTGGACGTCTCGACGATACATTTCTTTTGCATCCTGTAACTAATGCAGTCTTGAGTAACCATTTTAATTTATTTGCAAACTCCAATGTACTTTAAAAGTATATACATGTTATTGTTATTCAAGTTCAAAAATCAAAGATGTATTTCATCTTGAAGGACCACACACACACATAAAGGTTTCGATGAATCTGCATATGAACAAATATTTGCATAATTTCAGCATAGATATCCTGGTATAAAACGTCTTGCAATTATTTCTATTATGGGTAAAAAATTACGTCAAAATTATTCCTGAAATACTAATAGGTTTTATTTGCTGTACACATAACGCAGTCATACATAACGCGTAATTTTTTTTAATCGTACAATGTTTGTAATGTTGAATTGGTCAAATATACTTTAAATCAACAAATAATGAGAGTATTTTTTTATGAACTATACGTGTGTAATTTATCACAGTGCTTGTCTACATGATGGGTTTCCAATAAGAAGAATAGAGAAAAAATGGATTATTGAGGAATACAAATTTAAGGAACCCGATCCAAAACTTTTAACATGAACAATTTATATTTGACACGCACTTCACATACGTATATGAAAAAACAAACAAGTGTCAAAATTATTCATCTATATGTTCCAGACCATATGAGTGTTTGGACCCTACGCGTACGGTCCGGACCGTATACGTATACTTGTATGGTCCAGTACGAGCTGACCATAAATGTTATTATATGGGTTAAATTTAAACAAACATTTATCACAATCTTTAATTTTAGTTTTACGAATTGTTATTATTTCAATAAGATCGATAAAATGAACAAACGAACAATTGAAATTCAATATTTGTTTAATTCTATATCTGGGGTGGTGTTCTCGAAAGTATCCTAAGATTCGTCCTAAGTCATAGATAACACCAATTTTGAGGAAGGAGTTAGGATCAATTTAGGAAACTCTTAAGTTGTGTCTCGAAGCTATCTCAGACGTATCTTATGTTAGGACGTCGTAAACATATTCTAAGACGAAATTTTAAATCGTCAAATTATTTTTTTGATAAAACATTTATTAATGACTAAACCAATTAATAAAATTGTTGACGAATTTCATAATTACAATCACAGAATTAAATCCATGATTTTAAATGTTATAACTAAAATTATATCAGAAAGGATTGTAATTTAAACTGGAAAACAATTTGTTATGAAATGAGAATTGAATTGGTAGTGTTATCGTAAAAACGAAGTTCAAAGTTTAAATTATGCATTATATTTTTATATACGAGTCAAAACCGATGGTGCGTTTCATTTCATGTTAATCTTCAGGTAACAAAATGAACAAAAAGCGAAATCCAAAATTTATTATGTGTGGATGAAGATGGGATGCTCCTAAAACACCTAATTAGGTGTCCTAAAGTTAGGATGAAAACTGCGATATATCATAAATTAAGAGAGCTTCAAGAACACGACTTTGGACAAATACATGTCATAAGATGGACTTAGGACAGGTCCTAGTCCTAAGATAGCTTCGAGAACAGCTCCCCTGAATCCTATTTTGGTACTCTCGCCCAAGGTGACACAAGTTACGTAATATATTTTTACATTTACATGTTTGCAGTTCATGCATTTGCATATTTTTTGTAAAATTGCTCAATATTCTAAAACAATTGTCCTCCCACATTATGTTTTCCTATATCTTCAATTTCAGTGATCATAATTCAATTAATGTATTACAGATCGACATGCTAAATACAAGAGATTAACAGATTTAAAATTAGCGTGAATTTAAAAAAAAGTTAAAATATAAAGTTTTTATTTCAATAACAATTGAACTATTTTATATTAATTTGAGAGTAAAGTTCTGTTATATGCTTTTGTATCTAATAAACTTGACCAACTTCTTAATATTAGTCAGACCGTACGCGTACGGTCCATATACTCATTCGGTCTGGAACATATATATTCTTTTTTAGCAAAAATATTTTTTGTCTATTTTAATTTGCAACATTACTTTAAATTTAAAGAGATTTGATCGATATTTCAGTTTTTAATTCCCTTCCCTAATTTTATGAAATACTAAGGCTTTTCTACCTCAGGCAAATATTACCTTGGCTGTATTTGGCAACACTTTTAGAAATTTTGGATCTCAATGCTCTTCAACTTCGTACTTTATTTGGATTTTTTTAAAAACTTTTTTGGATTCGAGCGTCACTGATGAGTCTTTTGTGGACGAAACGCGCGTCTGGCGTATATATTAAATTTAGTCCTGGTATCTATGATGAGTTTATTTACAACTACTGGGTCGATGCTACTGCTGGTGGAGATTTATTTCCCGAGGGTATCACAAGCCCAGTAGTCAGCACTTTTTGTGCTGACATGAATTATCATTGATATTGTTATATTTATAAATTAACTTTTGACAAAATTTTTAATTTTTTTAAATACTAAAGCTCTTCTACCTCAGGCATAGATTACTTTAGCTGTATTTTGCAACACTTTTAGGAATTTTGGATCTCAATGCTCTTCAACTTCGTACTTTATTTGGCTTTTTTTTTTTTTTTTTTTTTTTTTAAACTTTTTTTGATTCGAGCGTCACTGATGAGTCTTTTGTAGACGAAACGCGCGTCTGGCGTATATATAAAATTTAGTCCTGTTATCTATGATGAGTTATTTCCACATTCCTACATCATACGATTTTTATCACTTTTCAGTTCAAGTTAAGTCCTGTTTTTTTTCACAATATATTTTTTGCTAATTCATGCATATTTAAATTCGAAGAATTGTAAATTCTCAAAAACCTAATTATTTGTGGTATTTCCTAGAAAATCGGTCGGTAACATTTCAAACATTGGATATTAGACAAGATATTTGGTATATATAAAGGGTATTCAGTCGTTTTGACTTAAAGTCCGACGAATTTTCTGAACGTAAGTACGTACATCTTGCTACTTTTTAGCTGTTTTATTTATTCAATTCGAAATCTAGTAAGACATTTACGATTACATTTCGAAATTGAAAATAGTAAACGGTTTACTAATTACGTTTTATTAATTTGAATATTGTTTTAAATGTTTGTTCTTCCTATCATAAAAGGTACATTTTTATTTTTATTTTGCTTTGATTTAGTTTCGTGTTGTATGCAGTCCTGACATATGTATTAGTACCAATTTTTAGCACCCAAATTTAACACACGACACTACCTTCACTTTTTTTTTTATATTTTCATTCTTTCTTTACAGATTTATCTGGTTTTAATATGGTCTATTTTTGTTTTGAAAACAAATTATATTGGCTTCATTTTTGAATGAAATATACATATTTTGCTTGAAAGTTTGTGACAATACGTAAAACATTGTAACTTTATTTTGATCAGTTCAAATATCTATTATCTACATAATTAATTTATACATGTTTTAAATGGTAACACTTTTAGGGAGAGAGATGCAGGGCCATAGACAAGATCAATTATATCACATTCTATATGTGCTTGTGCCATGTCGGAGTTTCAAAAGAGTGGTTGTCAATGGTTGTTGTATCTTATTTTTGCTTTTTAGTTTATTGCTGTCATAAATTAAGCTGTTTTTTTCGTTGAAAGTGTTTCTCATCTGACAATACGGTATGATCTTGCTCAATTTTGAATTTTCTATGGTGACACAATGTTGCTTAATAGTTATCAAAGGTACCAGGATTATAATTTAGTACGCCAGACGCGCGTTTCGTCTACATTAAACTCATCAGTGACGCTCATATCAAAATATTTATAAAGCCAAACAAGTACAAAGTTGAAGAGCATTGAGGATCCAAAATTCCAAAAAGCTTAAATCTCATTCATTTGGGTAGTTGTCACATTGACATTCATACCACACCTCTCTTTATTAGAAATATTGTAAAATAGGTTTATCTACATTTAATGATAATCGTCATGTTAGAAATTTATTCATTTTTCCATTCTGCTTTAGAAAGAGGTCATTTACTTAATTTATGAAATAACGTTTTGATATTTTGAAAAAAGTAGTCAAACAGAAAAAAAATTCCAACAAAAAAGCTGTTGTTTTCATAGAATAAAAATACAATAAAAGGTCATGAAAATTGTTTTCTCGCTTCAAATCAAAAAAGATAAAGTTACTAAACATTCTTACCATAAAATAGATTATCTGAATTATTTCCCGTTCTATGTTTGAGATTGGAACTATATTCAGTCTGACAAAACATATTCTGTTTAATTTTTAAAGCAGTTTTCATAATACTATAAGTAATCTTTTTAAATTGTCGTACTCCTTGAAAATTTGCATGTTTGATTTAAGATTTATACTGATGACATTCTGCTATTTGAGGTGGCAGAGTAGTATTTCCTGGCCCATCGGAATAATAATTGCCTTCTAAAAATATTCACCACTGCCTAACACGGTTCAAAATGCTACATACACAGTTAATTGAAGTACTTTCATTATAATATTGAAAAAATAATTTTGAATATGTTTCATGACCGTTTACTTTTTTTGCTATCTTTAAAAACCTAAGAACACTTGTGCTTTTATGTCTTTTATCATGCAGTGAAATAGTCATTTTCACCCGTAGGTTAAATTGTTTTATATTTTTCTACACCTGATTTATCCTTTAGTTTGGGAAAGTATTTCAATTGATACTGTATCTTTTGTCAAATCACACTGGTCATATACATTGACTTAAGTAGGGTACCCAAAAAACCAAACTAAATTCCGGAATGCAATAACTTCCGTATTACCTGGACAACTAAAGATAGCTGTAGATATCAAATGTATCTTATTCAGATATAGACATTGTGACTTAGATGGAGAATTCATTACTATTTTTTCCCGAATTGAAAAATCAAATTCACTAGCTATTAACAAATTGCTCTTCCAAGTACAAAATCCAACTCACAGATAGCTGACATATCATTAAACCTTATTTATCTGTAAAAAAGCCTCTCCCAAATAAAAATTTAAAAAATGACAAAAAGATACGTGTTTTCCATATTTTTTTTTACTCCAGTTTTAATGACTAGGTTTGATTATAACGAATAATTGAAATATTTCGAAATTCAAATCAAGGTTGGCGTTCGTTGGTAAATGGTAGTTTCTACCGCATTGTGCTTCTATGTAGATTGTGAACATTCTTTAGACAATAAAACACCTAAATTTTCCCTATATGATCAGTCGTAAATTAAAAAAGGTATATTTCATACTTTCATCTGCATCATCGAAAAATAAACTTAATTTTACTAATGAGATGAATATAATTTCGATGACTTGTTCTTCCTTATGTAGCAACATCATTGTTATTTTTGAGTAAATTTGTAATTACAGGTTTGTGTCTCAAAAGAACGTGTTACCAACAGAATTCTTCCGTAAAGAACAATTGAACATTAGAAGAAACCTCTTAGTCAGGTTTGTACTATACTGTACTGTTATCATAAATACAAAGTTCTACGGTCGTCATCCCTGACTGGTCGATAGTTCTATGGTTAAGTGTATCTAAATTGATTGCTTGAACATTTCTTTCTTTCAGTACTACGAATAACGTACTTCAAATACTACAAACGTTGGGTCCTTAAATGAGCGCGAAGGAATGTTCATTAATTGCAAAGCGTAACTCAGTTTTATTAACCTTATGATTACATTATTCCATTACTTCGGTACTCTTCTCCTTGCATGTCCAATAGTGCTTCACGTTTTTACGACGACAACAATTCTTGTATATTTTAATACAAGTTGTTTATAATTTTAAAAACATGGTATTTCGCCGTTAACCATTTAGAAATTATTAAGAAACTATGGTTAAAATTCTCTCGGGCAAAGTTAACCTTTGTAGGATTTCGAAATTATCAGAGCATGTTTCTATTTCAAAACCCTTTATTGCCCCATCACTTTCACCGTTGCAAGTTAAACAGAAATTCAAGAATCAATCAATGTTTTCATAAGAATGGGGTCTTTCATATTTAAATTTTCTGTCATTTATTGCCTATGGATCTTTATTAAAGTTTATATTGAAAAGAAAATATATTGAGCCCACATGATGCAAATCTATAAGTCAATGTCCATTATTTCGAATAAACAATTCAAATACCATTGTAGCTCACATGGCCCGAAGGCGCGAATGTCCATGGGAGCTTTTCACATCACTTGGCGTCCGTCGTCCGTAGTCGTCTGTTGTCGTCCGATGTCATCGTCTGTCGTCGTTAGCTCTTACAAAAATCTTCTCCTCTGAAACCATTGGGCCAAATTTAACCAAACTTTTGCACAATGATCATTTAGGGTTTTGTTTTTTAAAATGTGTCCGATGATCCCGCTTGCCGACCAAGATGGCAACCATGGCTAAAAATTGATCATAGAGGTAAAATGAAGATTTTGGCTTATATTTCTGGAACAAAGGCATTAAGAGCAAATCTGACATGGGGTTAAATTGTTTATAAGAGCAAGATCTATCTGCCCTGAAATTTTCAGACAAATCAGACAATCTGTTGTTGGGTTGCTGCCCCATAATTGGTGATTTTTAGGACATTTTGCAGTTTTTGGTTATCATCTTGAATATCATGATAAATAGAGATAAACTATAAGCAACTTGATCAAAATTGTCAAATAACCCATTAAGGATTTATTGCTGTTTATAGTAAACTTTTAACAATTTTTCGCAATATTGTAATCTTTTACAAAAATATTCTCATCTGAAACTACATAAACAAATTTAACCAGACCTGGCCACAATTATCATTAGGGTATATGTGTAGAAAAAAATGTGTCCGATGACCCCGCCTGCCAACCAACATGGCCACCATGGCTAAAAATAGAATGTATGGGCAAAATGCAGTTTTTGGGATTGATCTTGGACAGTAAATCATTTAAAGCAAATTAAACAATGAGTTAAATTATACAACAGGTTAAGATCTATCTACCCTAAAATTTGGAGACGAATCAGAAAATCTGTTGTTAGATTGCTGGCCCTGAATTGTTATTTTTCCGTAAATTTTGCAGCTTTTGGTATCTTGAATGTTATTATAGATAGAAATAAACTCTAAACAGCAATAATGTTCAGCAAAGTAAGATCTACAAATAAGTCAAATGACCAAAATTGACAATTGACCTTTTAAGGAGTTATTGCCCTTTATAGTCAATTTTTAACAATTTTTATAAAATGTTTGTAATCTTTTAAATCTACTCCTCTGAAACTTCTAAACTAAGGCCAAAATCAGCATTAAGATAACGAATTTAAAGATTTGACTGATGACCCCGACTGCTAACTAACATGGCTGAGATAGTTAAATATAGATCATAGGGGTAAAAATAAAGTTTTGAGCTTATATCTCTGAAACTAAAGCAAAAGTATAATAGTTGCATTATTTCTTGCATCAGTTGTAAACAAAAATATTTAGTTAGGTAATTGAATCGGAAACATACAATAAGTAACTCATCCAAGAACAATATGGTTTGCACTTCAATAGAGGATAGTTAATCTAATGTTATTTACAATTAGTTTAAACTTAATTTGTTTATGTACTGAATTTCAAAAATTACTTTACAGCAAATATGGCATCTGAAACAACTGATACATTGTTCCATTCCTTCATAACGAAAGCAGCTATAGAGACTGCACGAGAGCAATGCCCCGATAAAACTTTGGACAAAAAAACAGTTGAGGAAATCCGAAATAAAGCCGAATCAACAGTTAAAGAGCTATCGCAAACCTTACATAATATAAGGAAGGGAGGTCAGAAAGGCGAACAGGCAGTTTCACATTTGACACCAAAACGGATAACAAAGATGAAGAAAGCCCTCGATATGAAAACGTATCAAATCAACATCAACGAAAGACAGAAAAAAGCTCAAATTAAGAGGAATGGAAAAGAAATGTATCCAACAATAACCCTTGGCTCATCAGGAAATTTGAAGCAAGCAAGTGATTTGCAAACAGCTAGCATTGTGGTAGAAGCTATCATTCTTGTCCTTGAGATAATTGGAATTGAAATTCCTGATGATGAGAATGAGGTTAAGAAAGTTATCAGTATTGTCATAGAAGAACTAGGGAGAGACAATACCCTGCTTTAAGACGTTGAACAGATACGTAATGATAGAGACGATCTTCCAGCTATGGCGAAAGATATTTTCGTGCTAGTAGTTGATGCCTTTAACGATGGTATTTTCTGGAAGATTGTGAAAGCACTTCTTTCAGATATGCCCTGGTACGATTGGCTCTTGACCGCTGCACAGATTGGTGCTTTCATTGCGATGTTGATTGCCACCGGTGGAATTGCGGACATCGCTTTGTTAGTCACGAAGTTAGTAAATGCTGCATTCTTTGTAGAAAAGCTTGTTAATCTAGGAACTCTCAACAGCATGAAGATGTCTCATTAGGCATCTTTATTTTTCTAATGTAAACCCTACGACTACAATTGAATATTTACGGTGTTTTGCATTTACTATTAATAGCTTATAATTAATTAGAACTTTAAATATTTATTAAGATACAAATAGACCAAACGAAAATGACCATTGTACTTGTGTTTTTATTAAAATAAGTTGTATTCTCTAAACTTATATTTACACTTTGCACTTTAAATTTAAATCATGAAACAAAATAAAGCTGTTTTGTGAATTCAAAGTTATTATTGATGAACATCAGCATTATTATAAAGAAAGAAAAAAACATCTGGAAGTGAATCAATGACACAACAACACAAAAATATAACAATGTCAGGAAAAAACCTGTAAAAAGTAATGGACGATGGGTTATAATAGGTGAGAGCATATACCATAAAACAGGTGACAAGACAACTTTTGAAAAACCATCAGAGATTTACGTATTCCATATAAAGGTTAAAAAACACATCACAATCTAGAAAATGGAAACTAAAATAAAATGGAAAAAAACCTCATGTACGTCATGAATAATTTTATATTTACTGTAAGCAACAATGAGAATCCAACTAAAACACAAGCTCGCTCAAGTTCTCCGGTGGAAGAAACATACTCTCTTTTTAGTGACAAGTAATAGGATAAACATTTGTGACATACATATTCTTTAAATGTCAACGAAGTGATGACGATATTCGTTCATTTATTTCAGACAGAAACCCTCTACCAAAATTTTCCCGATAGACAAACCAAAGCTCTGGTATGATCCAAAATGTAGCCAAATACTTATTTGCAGGCGATGTTTGGATTTTCATAATAAATCATTTAAGCTTCAATTTGGTCAACAATATCGTTTATTGATCAACCATCATATCTGGTATATACTCCAGCTGGAAGCAAAGGAATACTAGTAATTAACACTATCGTACGACAAAATAAAACACAGATAGGGACACACCATACCGCCTTCAACTATGACCAAAGCTCATACCACATAATCAGCAATTAAAGGCTCAGAAGATACGAATATAAAACAATTGAAACTAAAAAACTAACGGCATAACTAATGTAAAAAATATAAGTTCATATTTATATCATTCCTCAGAGATATTCTTTGGAAGAAGGTCACTGGTTAAATCACAGCCATGTCAAACCAAGTACTTTTTATTTTATTTTGGCGTATAAAATATTAAAAGACATGGACGTCTCTGAGTTAGAATAACGTGTCCGTATAGAACCTAGTTCAACTTATTTTATATACAAATGTAGGTGTGTATCGATAAGAAAATTGTATGATAGCAGGACTTATAATAATATTTTTTGTATATAGAGTCCAGTTTAGAAGTGGATTTGAAAATGATTTCATACGAATATTAATACCCAACGGTATAAGCATAATTTGTAGACTGTAAATTATTGAAGCATCATATACTTTAAGTAAAGACAATAACCCTTCTAATGACAATATATTTGATATCGACGTCAAACTTCCACTTACAAAGATGACACAGAACTTATGCCTTTTTAACTATTTTGGATTCGAGCGTCACTGATGAGTCTTTTGTGGACGAAACGCGCGTCTCAAACTAGTATAAGTGATTTGAACAAAATAAATGCAATCACCAGTACATGTATGACTAATGCTGGAAATTTTACAGTGAATGACAATCATTCTGTAGCTGTTACAGAATCTGATAATGGTACTTATGAATCTAATGATGAGTAATTAATTTGCAATGTAATAATACAAATGTTTTATGCAATCCCCCTGAGGCCTAATCACCTGTTGATTTTAAGCTTTGTTTTTCAATTGGATTAAGTGTATAGTGACAGCATGTTTATTTGCCTTACTAAATAATAATTGTTATGAATTACCTAATAAACAAGAAACATCTGAAGGAAAGGATAATGTTTATGACTTTTCTTTAACAAAGGGTATAAAAATATGTGCACATAATGTAAGCAGACTTGAACACAAGCTGGATGAAATCAAATACAACTTAATGTTCTTTTTTGGACAGTAACACCCAGGATAATTTTATACAAATTCCTGGGTTCTTTTTAAACAGAAAAGATAGACTATCACGAGGTGGAGGTGGTTTGGTTGCTTCTTTTTCAGAAAAAGTAACATTAAATAGAAAAGCTGAATTTGAAATAAGTGACATTGAAACAATGTGGTTTGAAATTAAACCAGTTCACAAAAAATCATTTTTATTATGTTCAGTATACAGACCTTCTAGTTCACTAATTAATTGGATTGATGAATTTGAAAAAGAAATTACAACTGCCATCAATCATAATTCAGATATTATTTTAGTTGGTGATTTTAATATAGATTTTTTAAAACCTAATAAACAACCACAAAAATGGCTAAGTTTATTAGAAACCTACAATCTCAACCAGATAATTCAAGAGGCAACAAGAGTTACACCTGATTCTAGTACACTAATTGATCATGTTTATGTCACCAATAAAGATTTGATACTAGAATCACATGTTGCTAAGTTTTCAATAAGTGATCATTATCCAGTTTGTTTAACTAGAAAAGAAAAACATTCCACTTATATAAAAAAGAAATTCATACTACCATTTCTTACAGAAATTAAAAAAAATTCAATGAGACAAATTTTCTAAGTGACTTAGCTATTGCACCTTTTGATAGAATTGAACATGGAAGTCACCGAAATACATGAATTCAGGTGTGGTACGACATATTTAATGCAGTTCTAGATAAACATGCACCAATTGTTACTAAAAGAGTAAAAAGAGACAGACAACCTGAATGGTTCAATAATGAAATTGCATATGCCAGAAAAATGAGAGAGAAATACCATAAATTAGGAATGTGGTCCGAGTTCAAATTTTGGCGAAACAGGTCAAAACACATAATCGATGAATCAAAAAGAAATTTGTATTCACAGATGGTAAAAGATTCAAAAGCTTCTAAAGATTTGTGGAAATGTATTCACAGTTTTAACCCATCACAACAAGAAAAGCCATGTGAACTTTTAAATGAAGATGGTGTTAAAACTAATAATGTCAGTGTCAATTGTAATGTTTTTTACATCTTGTGTTGAAAACCTGAGGACTTACAGATGTATAAGCAAAACTCATGATTATGCAAAATTAAATCAATTTGTACAAAAGAAATTTACTAAGTCAGAACAAGTGAAGTTTTCAATTTCACCAGTCACAATAAATGGTCTATTTAATGAGATGATCAAACTTGACATTAAATAGACCACCGGATCTAATAACATAATACCAAAATTTTTAAAATTGAGTGCTCCTTTCATGACGTCATCTTTAACTTACATTTCTAACAGAATAATAGATACAATTGCATTACCCAGTGTTCTAAAGAATGCAAGAATAACCCCTGTTTTAAAGCTGGTGAAAAATTCATGGCAACAAATTATAGACCAATTTCTGTACTTCCTGTTTTATCAAAACTTTTAGAAAAGCATGATTCAAAACATTAGTATGACTACCTAAAAAGATTAGATCTTTTACACCCAGCACAGTCTGGGTTTCGACAAGAACACTCTTGCCAATCTGCCCTTATCAATATCATAGATAAATGGATACAGGATATGAATTATGGTGATATAAACTTAGCAGTCCTGTTGGATTTTAAGAAAGCTTTTGATGTAGTAGATCATGATATTCTCTGTAAAAACTTGAAATTTATGGATTTGATAATACTGCTGTTTCATTTTACAAATCATATTTGAATGAAAGACCTCAACAAGTACAAATTGGTAATACTCATTCTGAAAAACTTTATATCAAGTATGGTGTCCCTCAAGGCTCAATATTAGGCCCCCTTCTGTTTATATTATACATAAGCGACCTTCCTATTTATATGAAAAATTGTTGCACTGATTTATATGCCGATGATTCAACTTTACATCTTTCTGGTAATTGTTATCAAACTCTACAGTCAAAGGTACAAGCACATTTACATGGTGTAGAGGAATGGTGCAATGATAACAATATGTTCGTCAATAAAAAAAAATAAAAAAATATGTGATTATTGGAACGAAGCAAAGATCATTGTTGTTGTTGTTGTTGTTTTTGTTGTTGTTGTTCTATATATGTTCCTTTTGAATTTCAACCAAAGATGAAGAACTTGATCTTCCATCACTGTATTGGATACCTTAACTACATCAGTCTCCTTACAAACAACGGTGTATTGATGGGTATTCCAAGTGCTCCTTGAAACCTCTTTCTAAATTATTAACATCTATTCTATCAGCAATCAAAGACGGGCTTCAAATTTATTGTGAACTGCCTATTCTAGAGGTGGCGTGAATCAGATTTGGATACTTAAAAATTCCAAAGATCTTTTAGAGTACATACAATCTAACTCTCCTTTATCTTGTAATAGTATTAAAACATTTGACTTTTCTACCCTTTATACAAGTTTTCAACATTCCAAACTAAAAGACAAATTGAAAGAGTTGGTATTGCTTTGTTTCGTCAAAAAGAATGGCCAACGAAGATACAAGTATCTTGTCTTAGGAAGGGATAAATCCTACTTTGTAAAGGATCACTCTGATTCAAACAAAAAATTCTCTGAAACTGACATTATCAAGATGCTTGATTTTTTGATTGACAACATATTTGTTACGTTCGGAGGACGGATTTTTCAACAGACTATCGGCATTCCAATGGGAACGAATTGTACCCTTCTTCTTGTCGTCTTGTTTCTTTATTATTATGAGACTGACTTCATACAGGCACTTCTTGGGAAGAAAGATAAGAAGTTAGCTATATCCTTTAACTCTACTTTCTGCTATATAGAGGAAGTTCTTTTACTAAATAATTCAAAATTTGGTGACTATGTCGAACCCATTGAACTAGAGATAAAGGATACAACAGATACAGTTAAGTCGGCCTCATATCTTGACTTACATCTTGAAATTGACAATAAGCGTCGATTGAAAACAAAACTTAACAACAAAAGAGATGATTTCAGCTTTCCAAGTGTAAACTTTCCATTTCTAAGTAGCAACATTCCAGCAGCACCTGCATACGGTGTATATATCTCCAAATTGAAAAGATATTCCCGTGCTTGCATTTCCTATCATGATTGTTTTGATAGAGGGTTGATGCTCACAAGGAAGCTATTAAATCAAGAGTTCGAAATGGTGAAGTTGAAATCATCAGTTGGTTGACCGTTATGGAATAACCGTTTCACAAATGATATCGGATATGTTCCTTACTTCGTAACTACAATCTCCTTCCCTTTCATAAATGTGACCTACCGAATTAGACTATTTACCGGATTTGTTATATTATAAGCAACACAACGGGTGTCACATGTGGAGCAGGATCTGCTTACCCTTCCGGAGCACATGATATCACTCCTAGTTTTGGTGGGGTTCGTGTTGTTTATTATTTAGTTTTCTATGTTGTGTCATGTGTACTATTGTTTGTCTGTTTGTCCTTTTCATTTTTAGCCATGGCGTTGTCAGTTTATTTTCGATTTATGAGTTTGACTGTCCCTCATACGGAACCGGTAATGTACGTATATCTAACACATGTATATTTCATATGAAATGATATACCACTAAACAAAATCATCCGCAAACTAGTGGGCTCTAACATGCAATTAAAGGTATGTTGACTTTCAAGTCAAGATAAGATATAGTTTTGACATAAAATGACTGGGTAACCTGAAATTAACTTTAACTTTTTAATTGCAGAATTTAACAGAGAAAGCAATGGAATTGTAGTTAATATATAAAAATGACATATGCGGCAAAAAGGAAATATCATGTTTCTATTTGCTCCTATGAAAATAAGAGTAAGGTTTCAAAAACGGACAGTATTTTTTGCCAAGCTATACATGTCTTTGTGTATTGTGCGAATAGCTCCTTCGTTGGCGTATACCTGTCATGTCTTTCATTCATATTTTTAAGTAAAAAACATCAAAGTTTGCTTTATTGATAAAAAACAAGTGTATGTTTGACTTTTTCGGACAAACAGTGCAGTTTAAGTATGAGATCATCATTTTGATTATTATTATTAAACCATTGCAATATGATGGAATTGTGTGAAGCGACATTAAGTACAGACTATGCCGAGGGATATGTGAAAGTGAAATATAACATAAAAATATTAAAACTGGAAACATGTCCATGAAACTGACACGTATTTTAAAAGAAATCATTACCACATAAATATGATTAGGATACGTTTATTATAGATTATGTTTACTCTATTTTTATCTCCTCTTGAGTCATAGTGTTTCAGGTAGAAGTCCATTGCTACTATCGACTTCCTTGTCCCCTTATGTACATACGAAGAGTTACACGTTTTAAACTGGATGAACCATTACTTGATAACAAAAGATATATATGTTTGCACTTTTGTTAAAATTCTTATCCGAAAGCTAGGCAGTGAACGTATCAATGCATTACATAACTTTAAAAATAAACATAAAGTTTTCAGTTCAAGTAAACAGATAATTTTGTGTTTTGTTCTATAACTATTGGTGGCAAATAAATAATCAGTTGTCAGACACAATAAATACGTGACACAATTTGTTCATAATTCAAAATCAGACTGGTAAATGCGCAATAGAAGTGCAGGATTTTCATTTGGTCAAGAGTGCTTTTTATCAAGATCTATTCGATGCTATTTCGCATTAAATGTATTTACAGGGTTTCAAATTCTCATTCCTACATTAAAATAATAAATGGTACATAAGTTTACATTGTGACAGCAATTGATCACTTAATTTTGATAAATATATCCAAAAATAAAATTTGCATTCAAAGCAATAATATACGTGCAATGAAGACATTGCGTTTTTTGAAAAGCAAACATTACAGTACTTAGCAACACGCGCATAAACTCAGTAAAATAAGATCGATTTGGTAAACTTTTTATTATTGTCTTTCGTTTATTCTAATGTGCTTTGTCATTATATGCTTTTGAATTTCTTTATTGCATATTTGTTGTTTTAATAGTGTTTTCAAAAGACTAAAAAACAATGTTGACTGCTGTACCCCTATTTTGACATTTTTACCTACGGTTTGTTTTGGTTTGTTGTCAATATATTGAAGTTTTATGTGACTGTCATACAGGTGAAAGGTTTAGCCAGCTATAGAACCAGGTTTAATATACTATTTTCTACATAAAAAAGCCTGTACCAAGTCAAACATGATAGTTGTTATCCATTCGTTTGATATGTTTGAGCATATACTTTTGCCATTTGGTTACGACTTTTTTAAAATGTATCCTCGGAGTTTTTGTTAATTTATCTTTTTAATCTAATGTATTTAAATGCTTAGACTACGGAACTATTAAATCACATCAGGTTAGTGTCAACATGAAGCATCCTTCAAATTGGAACTAATAGTGAACACCTGCAGTCAAAATATGAAATTGACATCCTGCCTATTCTAGGCATACAAGAGATCTGTAACAGCACAATCACTAAAGATGCTTTGCAGGTATTTACAAAAATGGAATACTACTATGAATTGCAAGTGGAGAAGCTGACATCATCGCATGGAAATTTAACGGACGCAATCATGAGTTGTTATGGAACATATGTGTCACAGGTGAAGAAGTATATGTTGTAATTGTCGTAACCACAAATTCGTGGATATGACCTAACTAAATAGACTTATACTATGCTTTGTGCAAACATGACCGACACACCAGGTTTATTAATTAATAGTTGTCAGTGGTTGCTGCCTTGTTATACATTTTAATGCTTTAGTGAAACTCAGGTCATGGATTGTTTTCTCTTGAACTGCTTCGCATCTTGTCATCCTTGCACTTTAACTGTTTACTATATAATGTGGATTTTGTTCATTATTGATATAAGTTAGGTGACCTGTTTAATTCATATCTAGTTCTTTGTTCGTTTTAATATACTTCTTTCATTGCAAATCACACTATGTCTTTGTATATATCAATCACAATGTAATGAAAGTAAAAAGTGCACAACCGACCGTTAGTTGAGCCAAACACACATCGAACCAGAAAGCAAAATTCTAATCAGACAATACATCTTTTACGTTTATAATTGTTTGAAAGAAAATCTACATTTTAAAAATATGTTTAGATACCACCAAAAAAGGTAACTATCGGTAAGGTAGAAAGATTGTGAAAATATTAAAGAAATTGACAACATTGAAAGACTATTTACAATACAGAGGTAGAAAAATTCTTAAAAAGTTGGAACTGCAGAAAATAATGGTATAACATAGTCTAGATTTTTCATTTCAATGAAAACAGTGCATATCAAAGTACTGAAAATATTAATGATTAAATCTTTATATCTATAATTATAGATTGTAAACACAAAGATTAGAAACGGGTTTGGTTATATTTTAAGATATCTAATTTTCATTGGATATCAAATATAAAGGTTCGTATATAAATAAAGAAATTTCAGTACTTTTCACCGAACGTCAGAGGTAAGTTTATTTTGCTACATTTCTAATGAATTAAATGGAAAGTTATATTTTCACTCAAGTTGAGTATTTGCAGTAATAGCTTTATCAAATTCATAATAATGATATTGTTCTGTTACGTGTTTGAGTGATACATTTTCATTAATATAATAACAGTCTGATAATATTATAAATGGGATTTCACTTTGGCTTTTGCCATAGACGTTTCCATTTTATTTTACCTTTTTTAAATCCATGTATTTTTTCTGAGTGACTTTGTCGGTAAAAGAGGAACAAAAGACACCAGAGGGACAGTCAAACTCGTAGATTGAAAATAATTTGACAACGCTATGGCTAAAAAGAAAAAGACAGAGAAATAATAGTATAGACGACACAACATAGAAACTAAAGACTAAGCAACACGAACCAAACCAAAATCAGGGGGTGCTACGGTAAGGTAAGCAAATCCTGCTCCACATGTAGCACACGTCGTATTGCTTAAGTTATTTCTAATCCGGTAAATACACAATGTAGTCTGATTCAGTAGGTCGTATTTGTGAAAAGGGAAGGGTATTGTACATGTAGTTACGTATACAGCATAAGGAAAATATCCGATATCATCTGTGTAACGGATATTCCATAAAGGTCAACCAACTCGTGATGGCGTCCAGACGTTATTATTGAATTATTTACTCACTTGGTCTATCTTAAAACCACTTTCTTATACTAATGGTATTTTAGGGGACATATAGTAATAACTCATGTTTGTCAAATAAGTTGGAAATTTATAAAAAAAAAGATAGTATTTACACTTTTGAATGTGACATTTTTTGTACTGTTTGCCTTTAAAAAAAATACTTCGATACATAGAAATAAACAATAATCATGTATTTTTTTATATTTAGAAAACTTTCCTTGAAAATTCAAATTGGAATTACTCAATGTGTTTCGTCTGTGGTAACGAAATAAAAGACTTGTGGTAAAAATGTTGTAATAAACTTTGAAATCTAAACCTAAATCTAGTGCACATGTGGTTGATTTAAGTTCTATTTCTTTAAACATTCAGTTGAATAAATAACTAGATTGAATGTAATTATTATTAGAAACTTTGTTCCCTTTACTTGCATTCTTCATAGGTCTATTACTGTTCATTTAGGTTTTTTTTTTATCCTTAATCCGTTTAATGCATTCCTATGTCTGTCCCAAGTCAGGAGCTTTTGGCCCTTGTTGTTAGTCTTGGATGATTTTAAATTTTCGTCCATTTGTATGTTTTGGAGTTTAGTATGACGTCCAGTTTCACTGAACTAGTACATATTTCTAATAGGGGGTAGCTAAGGTACACCTCTGGTGCAGGATTTTCTCGATGCGTTGTAAACCCAAAGAGGGCCTTCGGCTATTATCTGCTCTTTGGTCAGCTTGTGGTCTTTTTGTTCATAAATATAATAGTTATTATATCTATGTTTTGACGTTTTCCTCGATTCAATTCTCATTTTTGTTATTTATGTTTTCGTCTTGTTTATCAATAATTGCAATGTTTGGCTGTGTACTTGCTGTCATCAGCTATCAGTATTCTTATAAATGTTCTTTTTTTTTTCCTGAGTTGTTTAGAATGTTTTGTGTGAATTAGATGAGGCAAGTTCTTTTCAAGTGATGATTTTGTTATGATGCTCGCAAACAAAATTAATGTCACCAAATTTTCAGGAAATGTCTATTCATAACCCTGTAATTTATTGGTTGTAGTTTTTGCTGTCTGTCGTGTTTTCCCGTTATTCAGATTGTTGGTTTTCTTTTTTTAATTGCTAAACATTTTGTCACTTTGTGTGTTGTTACCCGAATGCAACACCAGGACATCTGTCTATAGGAACATTATCACTTATTTGGACATCAATATATATACATTTATTTTCGCAAATATATATATCGAAGTTGACACCGAACCTAAACATCGTCTAAATATATATTTGTATACTGAATATGATTACTACAGGGTAAAATTCTTGAAATTAATGGGAAGACTGACTCTGAGATAAGTATCCACCAAAGTTCAAATGAAGTGGGTGTATGCAATTATATGCAGCCGAAGGCTTTTACCAATGAGAAAAACCTATATCGTATGGTCCATTAAGGCCTTGACACGTAATATATGAAACTATTTAATTGAAAAAACAACAGACATGAAGCAAAGACAACTGCGTACTCAACTACAGATTCCTGACTTTGGACATGCACACACAATGAGTTTGGGTTAGACGAGTTGGTTTTGAATTAACTAGATAAATTTAAGCGTCAGTTGGCCACAAACCTTGTTTATATGTTTATCGAAAAGACCACATTACTTACCATAAACAAAAATGTTAAAATATGACTTGTTTTGGTAATCTGTCGAGTGAAAAATCACTTGAAAGTCTTTTTTCATGTCAGGATTTGAATACAAACTGTAAGCTTAAAAGTCTATGAATCCATATTGACAATCAATCAAATTGATAATTCATCTACCAAGATGAACCGATTCGGGTAATTTAAAACAGTTGTACAAAACGGTTCAAAAAGGACCAAACATTTACCATACTTTAAGGTATAAAACGGCAGGAATAATATTTCTATTAAATTCCTTAAGAGTAAGGAGTATGTTTAAGTATATGCTTTTATGAAGAATACTAACGTTCTAATTTTTTTACAGCAAATATGGAAACAAAAACGTCAAGCAAATTGCTTCAGGAATTCCTAACCAAAGCAGCAATAGAAACTGCACGTGAGCAATGTCCCGACAAGACTTTTGACGAAAAAACAGTGCAAGATATACGAGACAATGCTAAATCAGCAGTAGAAGAGATATCTCAAACCTTACATAAAATAAGAAATGAAGGGAAGAAAGGTGCAGAAGCAGTTGTACATTTAACACCAGAAAGAATAACGAAGATGAAGACAGCCCTCGATATAAAAACCTATGAAGTCAAAATCAATGAAAAAGAAAAGAAAGCACAATTCTTAAGAAATGGCAATGAAATGTATCCTGCAATACCATTAGATTCAGCAGGGCATTTAAACCAGGCAAGCGATTTGCAAATAGCGAGTATTGTCGTTGAATCTATTATTCTTATCCTTGAGATCATTGGAGTTGGTGTACCTGACGACGAAGAAGATGTAAAGAAAGCTATTGGTATTGCTGTACAGGCACTAAGTAAGGATAGTGATCTGCTGCAAGACGTTGACAAGATCAAGAATGATATGAACAATTATCCAGCTATGGCAAAAGATATTTTCCTACTAGTAATTGACACTGTTAACGATGGCGTTTTCTGGGCAGTTGTTAAAGCACTTCTTTCTAATATGCCCTGGTATGATTGGGTACTGACCTCTGCGAAAATTGCAGCCTTTATTGTGACACTTATTGCTACCGATGGACTTGCAGAAATCGCTGAGTTAGTTGCAATTTTAGCAGATGCTTCCTTTTTTATGGAAAAGCTTGCAAATCTTGGAACCTTCAAAAGAATGATGTTGTCATTTACATCATCTTAACTTTTCCAATACATATCTTCCTTTGAAAAAGAATATGTAAATTTGAAGTGTTTTTTGTTTAATTTTTAATTTCAAGATGTTTCCTTGTATGAACATGATGTATAAGATACTAAAGCATTGTAAGGACAATTGTAAGGTGTGCTATTGTTTGAATGTTAGTTTATATAATACATCTATTATTTCAAAACTTTACAATGCACTTTAAAAACGAGTTCAATTTCACCATATTCGTATGTAAAATTATTATAATATAATTATTAATAAAAATGCAATTATGTTTATTCAGAATGTATGCGAAATAAAACTATGATCTATGTATGTCAGTAATTCATGCTACAAGTACATTGTGATTGCTGTACTCTCACTTTTTTCCGTACATATATAATATAAAAAAGAAGATAGGGTATGATTGCTAATAACATAAATCTTCACAACAGATCAAATGACACAGAGACTAACAAATATAAAACTAAATCAAACGAGAAATTTCACGGACTAATTAATGTACAAAAAAGGTAGATAAGTATTTATTACTATATTAAATTGCCAATATTCACAGTTTATATGGGGGAACAGTCATGTACTAAAATAAGGAAACGGGCTCAAATATTCTCAATTGTAATTATAAGAAGAAATTATTTTGCCACTCAAAAGAGAGAAAACAATTACTCTGAAAAAATGTTTAGCATTGAAGATGACCAGTTTTGGAAAGAATATCCTACTTTTAACGTGATCGATAAAATAGGATACAAATGTCTTAAATCTGTATAAATTATTTTATATATCGTTATGATAAAATTGATCATATAATAGATATAAGAAGATGTGATATGAGTGTCAATGAGACAACACTCCATCCAAGTCACAATTAATAAAAGTCAAAAGTCAAAATAAGGTCTTCAACACGGAGCATTGGCTCACATCCAACGGCAAGCTATAAAGGGCCCCAAAAATTACTGATGTAAAACCCTTCAAACGGGAAAAGGGAAAACCAACGGTCTGATCTATATAAAATTACGAGCACTTATGAACCACATCAACAAACGAGAACGTCTGAACATCAGATTCCTGACTTAAGACAGGTGCAAACAATTGAAGCGGGTTTAAATGTTTTAATGGTACCAAACCTTCACCCTTATCTGAAACAATAGGGAAATATTAAAACATAGACAGAATTTGATGATCAATCTGGATTAAGTTCTGTCGATGTTATTATTAACACGAAGTCAAAGAAATCAAGTCACCGGTTTTAAAAAAATCCTCTGCGTTTGCAAAAGTTTGGTCAACAAATTAACAATCAACAATTAATTTAGTCGGGGTGTCAATTTGATTAAAGGGGATGTACTAGGTTCTGTAAACCCCTTCCCGCGTTTGAAATCTATTTTGAAAATGTAGTTGGGCTTTGGATAAAGGATAGATTTGGTCTGTACTACCTACATTTAATTTAGCTTTAGTTTCCAGTAAGAAGTAGGTTGGTCTTATTAGAATTCTAGCGTTCTTAGTTACGCCTGACAATTTCTGAGGCAGTTTTATAAACGGGATGTATTTCTCCTAAACTGAAAGCGTCGGTACTGCCGCATCAAAACATTCATCAAGTCTTAATGTTCAGAAGCACGATATTAGGGCATAATTTGATGCATGGGTTTTACTGATTGTTGGAGGCTTTAATGCGAGAGTTTAGTTTTTAACTTCTATTTAATTTGGTCACTGGTAAAGACTTGTCTCATGGGCAATCATGCCACATCGTCTATGTGTTTACTAATTTGTATTTGTGTAATTCTGCTTCCATATGGATAAAATGCTACTAATGCTGTTACAATTGGAGAACTTGGATAGTTTTCAAAATTGATACATGGTGTCAATCGAGGCATTCACTTGGTAGGAAGTAATAGGCAGATTTCAAGGCTATAAAACAAACCGGGGGATATGCAGATACATTGTTTATGAAATTCTAGGAACGAATATAGTTATCAAAGGTACCAGGCTCATAACGTAACACGCCAGACGCGCGTTTCGTCTAGATGAGACTCATCAGAGACGCTCAGATACAAAAAGTTATAAAGCCAAACAACTACAAGTTGGAGAGTAGTGAGGACCCAAAATTCCAAAACGTTGTGCCAAATACGGATATGGTGATCTATGACTTGGATAAGAAAATCCTTAGTATTTTGAAAAATTCGTACTTTTGTAAACAAGAAATTTATAAGAATTACCATGTTCTTCTTCCGTTAATACCCATATATCAAAACCACATATTATTCTCATAATGATGATAACAAGAAATAGTAAAGTGCAATACCACACGACAGAGCCGATGGCTGGTTTAATTACCATTTAATAATACATCTCATGTACATAATATAAACATCTTTATAATGTCCTCGTATAAATATGTAAATAGTTCATTCAGTGAACCCACACATGTTAAGCAAAAGAATCTCTTAGTGCATGATACAAAATCTATGAAAACCGTAGTATTAAAAAATAAACGTGACAGATCGAGTGGACCCTGTCGTGCCAAATGATTTAACCGCCAAATCAGATGAAACACATAACCTAAAAACGCCACCTATGGGCAGACAATTCAGAAGAAAATAATTTCATTCTAATTCTTAAATTCAACCGATTGAAATTATATTTCTTCTTCCGTTAATACCCATATATCAAAACCACATATTATTCTCATAATGATAATAACAAGAAATAGTAAAGTGCAATACCACACGACAGAGCCGATGTCCGAAACACAAAGAACGGGAAAATTTTAAGAAAGTTGTATATCATGCAATAAAAGAATTCAAAATTAAAGCAAAAAATCTATAACCCTAAATTTTTGGAGACTTTAAGCAAATCTTCTAAGGAGTCTTAACATAACCATCTTTGGCCGTTTCAGAACGCCATCTACCGCTCCTCTTAAAAAGGCGGTCTGGTAAACCCAGATTAGCACACACACTAGCACCCCCAGACCTTAAACTGTGCAATCCATATCGCTTTATGTTATTAACAAAAGGCTTGAAAGCCTCAGTAAAGAGCTCACGCATCCTTGAATACGAACAAGGGGGATTCTCTTTTAGCAAAACATAAACATTTTTACATTTTGATAGATTTCGAAAAATAAACTCATCAGAATCACATGAAATATCAGCCCACTGCAAATATAATTCCATGTTTTAAACGGGACACTTATTTGAATGTGTACGAGCGAGAAATACTGAATTTCCATCTCTATATACATCTGTTTTACTATATTGAATGAGAATTGACATATAACACTCTAAAATGACTATATCACTTCTTCTAATATTAAACATCTCAGAAACTCTTAAAAAAACAGCAAATGCAGTGAAACACGCACAAACTATACGTTGAGGATACAAGTTACCAAAAGAAAACATGGCATCATACATTTTATGCAGCAATTCCACCGAAATAGGTTCCTTTTTATTCGTAGGAGTAGCCAAACTGCGTCAACTGCGTTTCGCACCTTCTAACACATTAATAACTAAAGACGAATCAGTCGGTGAACATAATGATCCAATTAGTGAATGTATCCACTTTAAAGAATAAAACGCCTGAACAACTGGACTAACAGTATTGCTCGACTGTGTCAAAGAAGCTAAATATATAGCTACGTGAAAAGCTTTAGCTGGTAGAATATCACAATGTTTAATTCCGTTCAATATAGCCCATTTTGTCCATCGTAAAAAACTTTGATAATACCCTTTTGTTGTAGATGCTGCTCGAGATTCCGAAAGTAATTCTGGAAGTAAATTCACTTTACTAACTAAAGAGACAGGTAGATTCTGCAATTCTCCAGTGAATGCCTGCAAAAATATATGTGTAATTGAAAGGAAACATTAATAATGAAAATCATTTAAAATCATTACAAGCATCTTAATACCTCAATCTAAATGTCACTGTAATATTCGCCACTGTCAACATAAACACAAAAAAAATCCATGTAAAATAACATTCTATAAGAAAAGATCAAGAGAGATCTATAATACATGCTCACATCAAAAGGAGCTAACTGGATGAAAAATCCATCCGTAATGCTAACATGCGAAAAGTTATATCAACATTGCCAAATATGGCCTTCTTACTCTTACCAGCTATATAAGTATTTTTGTAAGTAGGAAGATCTATAAAATTTACCACCTCAGAAATAAACCCATCACCAAAAGGACAAAGCATTGGCCAAAAACTGGCAGAGGGCCAGTAAAGTAAAATTAAAGTACCAACAGCTTTACACTGCCGCATATACATCAATACACGTGGGATCAAAGAAACAGATGGAACACATAACCCGTTGATCCCTCGCCAATCAACCGTGAAAGCATCAACACCTGATGAATTCACATTCCAAAATCTGGAATAAAACACGAGCAATTTAAAATTGTCGTCAGAGGCAAACCAATCAACCTCATGAGGTCCCCAAAGGGATTCAACTATCTGAAATACAAATTCAGAAATAGCCCCATCATCTGAATCAATAATCCTACTTAGATAATCTGCTTTCTCATTCTCAGTACAAGGGATCCATACCATATCTATATCAACATTGTGTTTAATACATGTGCTAAAAATGTCTAAAGCTAACTTTTGCAGTACTGATTTAGTGCTCCCTTTACTAACAATGCTAATAAACAGCATAGCTGGTAATTCAACATATTCTTTAAAATCATTTACAATGGATACAACTTTACAAAATTACAAATCTGTCCTTCTTTCATTAGTTCTTAACATCAAACAAAGCTATGAATTTTACCAATATCATACTAGATACCAAAACTTCACAAAACTCCGTATTAAGGATGTACTTAGGTGAGGTTTTGGAATTTGTGTCAAATGTTCGGACTCCTTGGTGTTTTTACATACAATACAAAGGAATGTAAAATATTTTGCCCCATAACACCCATTTATTTTTTCATATAAGACTTAATAGCGCATGAAAAGTCATTTACCAAAATTTTAGAAGATTCTTGATTTTCTTTCTTTTGTTTTGAGACCCAAATAATACCAATGCAAATATAAGGTAAAAGTCCGAGTCAGCCTTTTCCCGCTATATTTTAAATCTCAAATATCTCGAAAAGGAGGTCCATGACCTATCAATATTTTTAGCTTATTTTTATCCTTAATTGATGCTCTACCAGCTTATAGTATCAATTTTAATTTCTTAATTTCCTAATTTTTACTTAACCTCACCTAAGTACATCCTTAAGAACAATAAAAAGCTGGATCATCAAGATGTTTGACACTCATTTTTAGAAAGTTTTGACAATTATTCTTTCTACAGTAAAAGATATCCTTCAAAAATATTGTGATGAGATTTTTCCAGCAGTGGTGTCAAAAATTCGGTAGATCTACTACTTACTCTTAGAACTCATTCTCTGTAATTGTGTAGTAACCTTGAGACCTTTGATTTTTCTACACTTAATACTACTATTCTCCATGCTTAATTGAAAAGATCGACTTCACCATCTTATTAAACTGAGCCTGTTCTATAGAAATGGGAATCGTAGATAGAAAGTTATTTTGGGTTATAGATAATTTTTGTACAGAACCGCACTGATTTTATCAGAAAATACAGTGAAGATGATAATAAAATGCTGGACTTTTTAATCGACAATTTTGTTGTTTGTTAGAGAATTGATATTCCCACAGAGAGCCGGTTTTTCAATAGCTACTAATTGTGCACCCCTTCTGGCACAATTCTTTAATTTGACTTTCATATATATATACATTGATCATGTTCTTTCACTAAATTACTCAAATTTAAGTCAGTACTTGCATTTCATATATCCAAATAAACTCAAAATTAAGTAAACTTCTGATACAAGAATAACAACTTCATACCTTGATCTTTTTCTCAAAATTGACATACATGAATGACTTCACACTAAAGTCTATGACATAAAGGATGATTTCAACTTCCCAATTATTAATTTCCCATTTTTCAGCAGTAACATACCTCTGCTCCGTTGTATGGTGTATGGTGTTTATTTATCTCAGTTGATACGTTATGCTCGTGCATGTTCACACAATACAGACGTCATATGCAAGAGTGTGATCGTTATGCAGAAACTGCTCAATTATATTTTTATAGATCAACCAATTCGTGATGGTGTCAATAACATTAACGGATTGTCATTTGTAATGTTTCCTTCTCATTACTCTAATTGTGAACATGCACGAGCATAACGTATCAATTGAGATAAATAAACACCATACAACTAAACTACTAAATATTTCTAACATTTCATATTGAAGTGATATCCTTTTTATCTTTCACGAATAAGGACAACAGTAGTATACAGCTGTTCAAAAGTCATACATAGATTGAGAGAAAAGTAATCCGGGTTACAATTTAAAACCGTGGGAAACACATCAACTATAAGAGAAAAACAAAGAAACAAAAGAAACACTAATGAGCAACAAAAACAATCATACCATTAGACTTTTTGATAATGACTGCCTTATTCCAGAGTTAAAACATGCCATTTTAAGACAAAATGGTTGGTTGAACATGGTTTGATAGCACCAAAACTCCCGCTTACACGGCTATGTAAAATAAATATTACTAAAATGACAATTGACTTTTGAACAGCTGTATACTATTTGCATTATACTAGAAAAGGAAAATTAATCTAAAATAACTTTTGCGTGCAAATTATCACACCGAGACAATAAAATATTGATGTAAAAGCTACTAGAATATCTTCTGATTGTTATAGAAGTTAGCTAAGGTAACATCTCCCTTAGGAAAAATTGACCTTATATTGATTTGGCTATGGTTAGGCCCTTTAGGACATACAGCTCTTCAACTGTCCCTGTTCTTATAATCCTTTACTTTCAAATATTCAGCTTTAGCGTTCACGATGAAGGTAAATCCAAAACTCGTTATTGACGCATGTCATTTATAACGTTTTAAACTTATGTTTCCGCATCAAAGAACCAAACAATTTGATTTCAGTAGCTGTTGATACCATACATTTTCCAACCAGTTGTTGCTTTCTAATTACTTTAAAATCTCCAATGCATTTCTTTATCAACAAAATCATTTTCGGTTTGGGATTACCTTTATTTTCCTCGGGAAATGCCTGAGCCAAGTCTGACAGTTGTTTTCCATTGATTTTTATGGCCTTCCACTTTTTTAAATTTACCTTGCTGTTTAGCTTTTTGATAATACTTGCGGAAAATATGGGCAATATTTTTGCTAAAATTCCCCATTGATGAATCAAATAAATTACTACACACAAAGGTGGTATATCCTTCATGTAAAAGAGGGACGAAAGATACTACAGGAACAGTCAAACTCATAAATCGAAAAAAAACTGACAACGCCATGGCTAAAAATTAAAAAGTCAAACAAACAAACAATAGTACACATGACACAACATAGAAAACTAAAGCATAAACAACACGAACCCCACCAAAAACTAGGGGTGATCTCAGGTTCTCCGGAAGGGTAAGCAGATCCTGCCCCAAATGTGGCACCCGTCGTTTTGCTTATGTGATAAGAAATCCGGTAAATACATGAAGTCTCAATCGGTAGGTCACATTCATAGAAAGAGAAGGGAATTTTAGTTACGACGTAAGGAACATATCCGATATCATTTGTGAAACGGTTATTCATAACGGTCAATCAACTCGTGATGGCGTCCGTAAAATTTACGAAGTGAAGATTTTAACTTCACCATTTGGAACTCTTGGTTCAAAAGCTTCCTTGTGAGCAGCAACCCTCTACCAAGAAAATCATGATAGGAAACGCAAGCACGGGAATATCGTATCAATTGGGAGATATATACAGCGTATGCAGGTGCTGCTGGAATGTTGCTACTTAGAAATGGAAAGTTCACATAAAATCATCTCTATTATCGTAAAGTTTTGTTTTCAACCGACCCTCATTATCAATTTCTAGATGTAAGTCAAGATATGAGGCCGACTTTACTGTAACTGTTGTAACCTTTATCTCTAGTTCGATGGGGTAGATGCGATCGACATAGTCACCAAATTTTGTATTATTTAGTTAAAGAACATCATCTATATAGCAGAAAGTAGAGTTAAAGGATATTGGTAACTTCTTATCCTTCTTCTTAAGACGTTCCTGTATGAAGTCATCCTCGTAGTAATAAAGAAACAAGTCGGCAAGAAGAGGGGCACATTATAGATGAATTTGTTAAGTTTGCGTAGATACCTTTTGTTCATATAGCTTAATTACGTTTTTAAACAATAAAACAGAGATCTGGTAAGGTTTTGGCTATTTATTTTAAGTATTTTTGACACACAGCTCTTCAACGATTTTGGTACTTATACATCCTCGGATTTCAAATGTTTGGCTGTGAGCGTTCCTGATGAAGGTAAATCCTGAAAAGCGCTTCGGAAGCATGAATTTATTAAACGTGTTGTTTTCAATTTTTAACATCACTGGGTCGATAACCTCTGCTGTTGAACGAACTGTACACGAGGGTATTATCAGCTCAATAGTCAGTACTTCGGTACTGACATGATTTAACAAACATTTCTTAAATTGTCCGCTTATAAATTTTGAAATTAATAAGAAACTTAGGTTTCAACTCCTTCATGCAAAGTCGACTTTTGATGAATTTGGCTATTTATTTTAGGTATTTTTGAGGATTTTCGGTAGATGTAAATAACTAATCAGTCTGTGTTAATTCAATAAATAAAAGGGACAATAAAAATGTGGGCCACGTGCTAAATGATTGAGTCTGGTGAAAATATTTTGACGATGTTCGAATCTCTTAAATCAATAAACTTCGTTCTTAGGTTGTGTAACTCACAGTTTAGAGGGTTGAGAACTCACAAAGTGTTTAAGCTCGCCACATTTTGTATGCGCCCGTCTAAATACAGGAGCCTGTGTAGTTGAAGGTTGTCGTCTGTTCATGTCTGTCATATTTGCTGTTTTATAAATTATTCCGTAATTTATAAGGCCGAAAGTTGTTGCGTTTTAAGTTGGTTTTTTTTTAAGACCGTACGGTGGCCTATAATTGTTCATATCTACTTAAATTGAACTATATTGGACGACTGCCTTATTGGCAACAATACCATTTCTCTTTAGTTTTATAAGAAGAGACACATCAATGTCATTTTAACATGTTACCACATATCAAATACTTAACCAAGTCAGATTGTGTAATTAAAAAAATAAATAAAAACCAGGCAGGCAGGAAAATTAAAAAAAAAGAAAAGAAAACTATCTTTTTTTTACTACGACAAAACCTTTTTTTTTGTAATTACTTTTGCAATTGTGAACATTCAGTTAATTTTTTTTTGTTTTTATGTTGTATTAGATGAAAGCATTAAAAAGTAGAGAAATTAAAATAAAATCTACATTTTCCAATTGAATTAGTACAAAAGATAATTTAAATATTATTTTTCAATTAAAAAAAAAACATTTTGTGGTCATATTTTAAAATACAAGAAAAATAAGGTTTATCTTGTACAAACACATATCACTCAAATCAAACAAAACTTGATAACACGGATAGCAATTTTACCAAACTGTCAGATGACCCATGCAGGTTGTCAGAATGGCTTCTCCAGCCCTTAAGAGGTTGGCATAAATTCTTAAGTAAATTTTGTCAGAGCTGATTTATATTCCCGCTTCACCCGGTTCCCATGTTAAAGTAGGTAAGTATTTGTCTTTATAAATATATACAGAGGTAAATAACTAGTAAAATCAACAATCCATTTATTAAGAAATCGTTTTTGATACAAGTCAAACTTGCTGCATGCCGTATCATATTATACATGAAATATCCATCAGAGCTTAAAACTGTTTTCAAAACATTGGTCATTTAAGAATCTATCAAAATGAGGCACAGGAAAGGAAAATTAATCCAAAAACTTTTGTCTGCAAGTTATGACATCGAGTCAATACACTATTAAAGTTTAAGCTACAAATTTATGTTTGTTTGTTAAAAAAATTAGCTAAGGTTACAACTCCAGCAGGAAAATTTAACTTTAGATTGATTTAGCTATTATAGGCCCTTTTGGCCATTTAGCTCTTCAACTGTGTCTGTTCTTATTATCCTTTGCTATCAAATATTTAGCTGTAGCGTTCCTGATAATGGTAAATCTAGAAAACGCTATTGACGCATTCCATTTATTAAGTGTTAACTTATGTTTAAGCATCAAAGAACCAAAGAATAAAGGCAACAGTAGTATACCGCTATTCGAAAGTCATCAATCGATTGAGAGAAAACAAAGTCGGATTACAAACAAAAACCGAGGGAAACACATCAACTATAAGAGGAAAACAACAAAACAACAGAAACACTGAAAGTGCAATAAAAAAAAACCCGACGAAACGAACTATCAGATTACAACTGCGATTTCCCTGACAGCCAAACCTCACGCATTTATGGCAATGTTTGATATAACCCTAAAATGACAACTTTACATGACAGGACTACAGTACAAATAAATGCAAATATTCAGGAAAACGAAATACACAAATAAACAAAACAATAGTACATTTCGATATTGTAATAGTTATCAAAGGTACCAGGCTTATAATTAAATACGCAACGCAAGTTTAGTCTTCATAAGACTCAAAAGTGACGCTCAGATCAAAATAGTTAGAAAGTCAAACAGGTACAAAGTTGAAGAGCATTGCTGATCCAAAATTCCAATATTTTGTGCCAAATGCGGATAAGATTATCTTTGCCCGGGATAAGAAAATCCTTTGTATTAGAATAAGTCATACTTTTGCAAAAAGTTAGTTTATAAAAATTACTATATAATTAATATTCATATCAACACCGAAGTGCTGATTAACCGCAGATTAAAAACGAACACGTAGAACAGCATAGCACAACACATTAGAACAGCACAACAGCACCACGCATTATCTGTCAGACGACTGATCGACGCCACAAAAGTAGCGTCAGAGGTAAATTTCTATAGATTTGACATAGCTCAAGATCCGGTTTGTAGTTATGGTATTTGAATATTTTATAACAATTACAAGACTATAAATATAGAATAGTATTAGTAGTTAAATATTAATAGTATTATCTAGCTATGTCGGTATTTCTACTAAATGTAACTGTTAAACAAATAAATTGTATACGTTGAGTAGCTTGAAACTAAAATCGTATAATGAACTGGGTGATTAATTATCTTTTCTTTTACATTAAAAAGGCCAGCATTTTGATAATATCATCTTCAGTACATTTTCTGGTAGTTTTAGTTTCTGCTAATATCATACATTTTTCTTCTAGTCGCCGTTTTAATTTTCGGTATTGAATAACCTCTATTGTCCCCGGAAAAAACCTGACCCAAACCAGATATAACAGTTGTTTTCCATAGATTTATATGCTCTAACGTAAGTTTGTGTCAGTTAAATAGATTTCCACTTTTTAAAATTTACTTTGATGTTGAGTAGTTTAGCTATACTTTTGTGGACGATATGAACAATACTTAAATATTCTATTATAATCAGGTACTTTTAATTTCATGAAGATGATAAGAGTAGCAGTAATATATCTATTTATCTAGGTAGTATTGAAGAAGGAAGATGAAGGGTAACATCAACACACTATAAACTGTTTATTAACGAATTCAAAAATTATTTTATCAATGAGTAGAAAATCTCACACTTGTAAACTTACCCAGAATACAAAATTCATAAATGTCTTTATTACCAATAATGCAAATATGCAAATATGAATATCAATGAAGATTTGTACCTCCTTTTGTGATTGGTGGTCTTATGAACAATAGGTTTTACAACACATATGTATATATATCTTCAAAGAACAATGACATTGTGTAATTTAATTATAGAGGTAATAACGACAAATTACGTTTTACGGAATGAGATGAATCTTTGTTAAATTGAGAATTGTTTATTAAGTTTAATTCAAATATTTTATTTCAAGTTTAATCAACACATTTTTACTTTTAGCCATCAGAAGCGCTTTTTATGTATTTACCTTCCTTATGAACGCTCAAAGCCGAATATTTGCAAGTCAAGGATGTGCAAAAACCAAATATGTTAAAGAGCTGAATGACCAAAAAGTGCCTAAAATATAGCAAAATAACTTCGAGGTCAACTTTCTGTACTATTATTTGTCTGTTTGTCTTTTTATTTTTAGCCTTGGCGTTGTCAGTGTATTTTCAATCTATGAGTTTGACTGCCCTTTTGGTATCTTTTGTCCGTCTTTTTCCAATAGATGATACTATAAACACCTTTTATGTATTTAATAGAAGTATAAATAAATCTTTTTATCAACCTAATCTCTCCTGCAGCATGATCTACAACATAAGAAGCAAGGACGTTGAGAATGACATTTCAAATTCTTTCCAGTTAATTCAAAAAGTAACATGGGTAAGTGGATAGTCTATTCGCATGACCGTATCTTCTTGGACTGTTTATGTTATAATGTAGCCCAACAACAGATAATACAATACTTCTTCATTGGTTGACTTATATTTATCTATATTGTTTGCTATTTAACAAATTTGGCAGGTATAAGAATGTTTGTTTCATTTATTTAGTTTCGTCTCGACTGTCTGCATATTGTTAAAGTCTGTGCGCTAACATGAAGACAAAACTGAGAATGGAAATGTGGAATTTGTCAAAGAGACAACAACCCGACAAAAGAGTATAAAACAACCGGAGGCCACCAACGAGTCTCCAACACAGCGAGTAAATTCCGCACCAGGAGGTGTGCTTCATCTGGCCCCTTAACAAAAATGTGTAACTAGTTCAGTGCTAATGGATGTCAAACTATATTCCGAAATATATAAATGAACTAGAATTGAAAATCATACAAGACTAACAAAGGCAAGAGCCCGGGAGGAGCTAACGACTATCTAAACATACTCAGTTAAAGATAACAGTTGTTAAAATATGCACATGGAATGACCCTGTTCTAGACCGTATATAATAGATGTTGTTCTAGACCAAGATTCTAGACAGTATCTTAAACAATAAATAAACGATAATGTTCTAGACAAATACTTTTATTAAATAAAGACCCTGTACTCACAAGCAGGGCATGAAAAAGCGACCCTGTTCTAAACACCAGGGCATGAAATAGCGACCCTGTTTTGCGGTACACTCGTACCACTAAAAATATAGTAAGTACCCCCCCCGCGGAGGTTTCTGACTTAGGACAGGCGAGGTTATTGTCTTTTTGTTGTTTTGATGTTGATTAGACGTAGCAATAACGTTTAAATTCACAAAGAGGTGAACAACATTGCCTCTTTTTCTTACATTTTTAACAAACTTATTATGAAAGTCCTTCCGCTTTGTGTGCCACAACATTGTATGCAGATAAACAACATTAAAACATCAAACCGCTAGCGAAACTTTGACAGATCTTTAGATACCATATAATCCGCTTATCAATATTTTGATCAATATTCACGATTGTAACATTTTGACTTAGTGCGGATTCGAATCGATGAAGGCATAACAGGAGACGTATACCCTGTCCACCAACATGTGTCACGCTCCTTTTGAATTCATGAAATTCCTACAATTATCGTTTGTTACCTTGATTGAGATTAGAATATCGGTAAATTACTATTGCAACAAAATGCATGACATAATTGGGTGCAAATTGATAACAAATTGTGTTTTACGTTAAATAATTAAATGCTTAAGAATAAGAGATTCTGAATCTTCGGTCTATTAGAAATCCTCATCCTAACTAAAATAGTCAAATGGTTATCCCAAAAATACAATCTCTATTCAAAATGTATATTGTAACATTTTGAAATTTCATACAAAACAACCGATGAACAAGAAAGAGTCACAGAGTCTGAAACTGACGGATTATTGACAAAGGTTTTAGGTACAATTGTATATATATACTAGAACACACTCGTGATATCGAGGGTCCGTGACTGAATTAAAGTATATAACTATGCGTAAGCCTTATTTTAGTATTGGTATTGTCATCTGATAAAGTCGTGCCGATTATAAGCTACACAGTTTTCTCTGCTTTAAAATCTTTCTGTTTGAACCCGTCGACCTGGAACTTTTCAATTATTGGTAATATTCAGGTCCTGGAATTGAGTATTTTTTAATCAACAGCATTGTCCAATAAAGTTCAAATCTTTGATTCGCTGTTTTACGTCATGCCCGCTAACAAATTGAAAACTGTACCTATACGTCTTAGTCCAAATTTTTAGTATTCGTGTTGTTATCTTAGAAAGTCTTACTAATTAAAAAACTACAATAGGGAACAATTTGACAATGATTGAATTTAGTTGTGTCGACTTTGTGATTATGACCCGTGTATATAGTAAAATCAAATACACACAATTTTCCTATATTAGCTATATATAAAGTTGAATTCTTTGATATGTCGTTTTTACCTGATGCCGGCTGATAAATTGGACCTCGCAATTTTAGTATTATAGATATATGAAGAAAAGACCCTTCAAGTCATTTAAAATGCTCACTTTTGTCAAATGATCCTAAACACTTATACAGAAAGAATGTAGATGAATGAATTATTTGTCAATTGACTTCCTGAAAGTAGTGATAAAATCATTTATCTGTTGCAGTTATCTACCTTTCTTATTAAATTATGTAACATGTGATATCAAAATCTAGATTTTTGGAAAATCAATTTTAACATTTCTATTTTTACTTTTAATTCTGATTCGGTTAAAGTCCAATACATGACTTGCGCAATAATAATTAGGGAAACTATCGACGGACTTGCGCAATGACAACTTAAAAATTCTTTCATAAACTAGGACTAAATCTAAAACTCTCTCAAAAGTAAGGTTTTTTACTAATATTTCAACCGTATTTTCAAGTAATTCCACATAAATACTTGAAAAAAGACATGATATAAGTTTTAAGTTTGTAAATTAAAGCATTTTTATCGCAAAGAGCAGTAACAAAAACTTCAACACATTACGTCATGGAAACCATAACCACCTCGGATGTAGAAACAATTCAAATCATCCATTATGTATATACGACACGTCTTGTTAAAATTATATAAATGATTTCATATGACAATAAAACGTTGATTTACAAACTCGATGATATCTAAACGACTAAATTGGTGAAAAAAATATGTTGTAACATTGATACTAGTATTCAACCTGTCCCGCCCATGAGTGGTAATACATTTTGAATGAATGTAATGTCATTTACTTCTAACCTGTATCATGACTTCTTATTAGAGTGATTTCTTCCATCTTTTGCTGGTATTTTTTTTCTATTAAAAATACCAACAATGAGTACATTTTTATATCTACCTCAACACCGTGTTTCTGCGGTATCTCGGTGAAAAATAAAACGCGGAAGATCAATGGTCCGCCATATTTAAAAAAATAAATGAAAGGAAAGGAACAATAATAAAATTTCTTAAAAATCTTTGAGGGATTGATAGCCCTCATTCTTTGAGAAAAAAAAACCTGAATAATATTGGGAACTTTAGAAAATTAGAATTTTCTTTGGTTTAAAAATACCCATCGATTGACATTGACAATAAGCATGCTACAACATGTTTTAGTGTTCTATCATTATAGTTTGATGCGCCTATCTAATATTAAGGTGTGAAATTTATATACTGGGCAAATATATATTTAGATATGTGACGCCTCCGGGTGCGGGAATTTCTCGCTACATTGAAGACCTGTTGGTGACCCTCTCCTGTTGTTTTCTATTTGGTCGTGTTGTTGTCTCTTTGACACATTCCCCATTTCCATTCTCAATTTTATTTCGGATTGATTAAGGCAGACATTGTTCAAATGTTGAAAATCAACTAAGTTTGTACACATGTTTTGCTGTTAAACTGAATGAGAGAAACCTGTAGTTCATAGGTTGTCATTGGTCCTAGTCTATCACTTTAATTTTAGTAAACTGTTATGTTATACCTATGCTGTTACAAAAATAAATTATAGAGGTCGTGTTTGAATTGTTTCATTTTTTCTTACGATGGAGCTTTCTATAGCCCATGATATTGGGTGAGTTTTCTCATTGTTGAAAAGCTGTACGTTGGCCTGTCTGGATGACATCAGCTTCATTTGAACTTTGGTGGATAGTTGTCTGATAGGCAAGTGTACCACATCTCATTATAATGTTTAACATATAAAAAGCCATATCATAATCACCAAAATTAAATCTTATTCTGTATACCAATCAGAGAAATATATAAAATGAAAATGAAAAACTAATTTTGACTCTGACAAAACCTTGGTATTGTTTAATTTTCTTTGCTATTGTGAACATTAAGATCATATTCCGTCGCATTTTTGTTGTAAAAGATGGAAGCGTTAAAGATAAAAAAAAATAGATATAGAAATCTGCATTCACACATGGTTGATCTAATGGATTGGTACAATGGGTTGGCTCGGCATATTATCATTCAAGATATTATCTTAGTATTTGAACAACAAATTATATATTTTGAAAACATCGCGTTCTGTTGAAACGTTCAAGGAAATAAGATCACAGAAAGTATATTCCAGAACAATTCAAAGTGTAAAATAATCGTAACAAATATAATATGGTCCATAACCTATTTTGGAGAAAACTTATGTCTTATCCTTTTGTCGTTTTAAATAATAAAATATATTAAAACTACCTATACCAGCCTTGTGCTACTTTGTTCAGGTTGTTGTCAACTTGACACATTCTAAATTTCAATTCTCAATCTCATTTAAATTACATGTCTGTTAAAATCTTTCAAATCAGTACGAGTTGATGTACGACTTCTTTTAAATAACTTGTTATCACATTATTTCAATAAACGGTCATATTTTAAAATACCTGACACATAAGGATTATCCTACGCATATTTGAATGAAATAACACGTTCCAATCTTGATAAATTGGACAAACTAAGTTTCCAACTTCTAAAGGTCATTGTTTCCTTCAATATAATTAATCATTATATTTCTTTGATCATACAGCTCCAATGTTTATACGTCCGTTGTTATGGATACCTGACTTCCAAAAGATTAAGTTTGGGCGTTCTTAATAAAGGCACATCCAAAAATTCGCTTCGGACACAAAATATTAAATATATTCTTTCGACTAACTGTTTTGAATCTTCTTTTTATGACGCATTATTTTATCAAAATCACAACTGCAGCATATTGATATTCTTAAAAAAAGCAATTATAAAATATAAATGTTGGTACAAGACTCATATTTTGGTAAATAGTTGTAACTAGCTTTAATTTGAAAGCATTAGATGAGCAGTGTATAAATGAGAAACCAAATTATTCAGCCATATCAAATGCAACTTCATTAACTGAGTTACAAATCATTTAAAATGAACATGAATGCAGAGTTATTGACAACAACAATTCACTTTAAAAACAAAAATCGTCAATTATGAAAAAAATCAAGAATCTATAATCTTTTTTTTTACAATAATAATCATGTGTTATTATCCAAAATGTGTTTTAGAAATTATTGTTTATTCTGAAATAGTTTTTCTATGTCATTCAATTTCAAGATCTTTATTTCAATGTTTTGAATTATAGTGACACAGGAGGAAGCCAACTCCTTCAGGGATGATGAATTTCATTTACCTACACTACCAAGTGAAGACTGGGAGATGAATGTATTCCTGAATGAGTTGGCTGACGATCTGACAAAGGAAGATCTCAAAAAGATGAAATACTTACTAACAGGTGGGTCAGAATATCAAATTATACAATGTTTGTATTTTTCATGATTCGGAAATAGATTTTATTCCTTTTATGTATTTGTTTCAATTTAACAACTTTATTCTAAATATCAGTCATTAATATTGAAAAGAACCAATTTCATTTAAATAACAAAGATAAAAATGACTGCATTTTTATTTGAAAGTCAATGTTTAAAAAGTTGCATATTATAATAAATTTGTATAGAAGATAACAGCCATGCTTTATGTTGCAAACATTTCTACAAAAGGAAATACCTATACCATGTTAAAAATATGACTGTTACATTTGTTTTCCATTTGGATGATGTGTTTGAGCGTTCAATTTGTCATTTTAACAAGTACTTTCCGTTTTGTATTAACATAGAAGTTCTATTTTTTTTGTTATTTCACTCTTTTTAATAGGTTTAAACGGAACCGGTAAAAGAGTACTTGAAGTAATTAACGATGGTCTTGACCTTTTTGAACATCTGAAGCAAAAACAAATTCTCACCAGAGACAATGTTATCTGTCTGCAAGCAATGTTGTGGCACACCAAGCGAAAGGACTTACACAATAAGTTTGTACAATTTGCAAGGAAAAGAGGCAATATTGTTCACTTCTATGCCCCGAATGACAAGCCAGGTAATATTGATAATTGTGTCCGAAATTTGAATATCATATAGTAATTAGGAAATGAAAATATATGAACAAAAAGAAATCAAGAGGACAACATACAAGGAGTTTATACAAAACTGTAAGGTTTTAAATAGTGAATAAATGTAACAAACAGTCGTAGATCTGCAAAACACAAAAAGATATGATACAAGACAACGAATATAAAAAAAAATAATGAAGCATTGTTTTATATGTTGTCGACCTGCATAATTACCCACAGCAACGTCATAAACAGAACACAAAAACACAGCCATGCACAATGCACAGACAGGATTACACAAATGTTTGGGTAGTGATTCAAGCTGTCAATTAAACTCCCTCTCAACAAAATAGGAGAAAAAAAATCAGTCCAATAAAATATCATTACTATATAAAAGACAGGCACCGCTATGATCAATAAAGGAAAAACATGAAAACCTTTACTAAATTTTTCCATAGATATTAAAGATTTGGTTTTGAAGTTTGGATGTACATGTACCTTATTTCAAACGGGATAGCACATCCTCATTTTTACGGAAATGTTGTTAACCGTGCCCGGAAATTTAGAAATGATCCATGTAAACTTATTCTAAAAGGTTACCTATTCAACACTGTAATAAGATCATTGAATATTGTTTTTATTGGAATACATATTGATTTTGTTATCAGTAGATTAAAACTAAAACTAAATTTTACTAGTATGTTATATATACATATTCATGGATCTACAATCAGTCGATACATGTAACTTGGCATTGCACCAGGTCATGTTTTTCTCTGGCTGTTTATGATGTCTTTACACTAAATCCATTGGATGTTGGATGTGTACGGATTGATAGTTTAGTTTTAGATGCATGATTTTTTTATTAGTTGTTAGTGGCTTTGAACTAGCTGTCAGATAACTGCGAATACTCTCAGATCTGTTCATTGTGTCTTTTTGTGTCGGGATGTATAAGTACCCGGCCACGTCCACTTATATTTTTGTCCATCTGATGAGTTAAGCCTTTTTCAACTGATTTTTATAGTTCGTTCTTATGTTGTACTGTTATACCACTGTCCCAGGTTAGGGGGAGGGTTGGGATCCCGCTAACATATTTAACCCCGCCACTTTATTTATGTATGTGCCTGTCCAAGTCAGGAGCCTGTATATTCAGTGGTTGTCGTTTGTTTATGTGTTACATATTTGTTTTTCGTTCATTTTTTTTTTACATAAATAAGGCCGTTAGTTTTCTCGTTTGAATTGTTTTACATTGTATTATCGGGGCCTTTTATAGCTGACTACGCGGTATGGGCTTTGCTCATTGTTGAAGGCCGTACGGCGACCTATAGTTGTTAATGTCTGTGTCATTTTGGTCTTTTGTGGATAGTTGTCTCATTGGCAATCATACCACATCTTCTTTTTTATATATACACTTAAAACATTTTACCAAAAAATCAAACAAAAAATCAAACAACACACGCGCCAGTTTCTCTGTTTTACAATTGGACTATGATGTTGTGCATAGCAAAGCAACTACAAAGATTATTCGTATTCGGCAAAGAGGAATTGAAATACAGACCATCAATATTTAAGATGGGATGTTGAAACAATTTAGTGGGTTGATGGGGGAAAAAAACAAAAAAAAATTTCCGCTTTGAATTTTCCTCTGAGTTCAGTATTTTAGTGATTTTACTTTTTATATCAATTTTATTCTAATCTAATTAAATTAAAAGATCCCCTTAAGATTTTCAGAAACAAGCAAAATATTAATGATAATAGGAATTGTAGTGTTTACTACTTATGGTTTCAAATTGTAGATAAAAATTATGATTTTGAAATAGAACTCGAATCATTTTGTAGAATGGTAAATTTTGTCATCAATACAGTATTGTAGAATATAAAAAAAATTATAGTATTATTGAATTATATGTTTCATTGTCCAGCAAGAGATCGATAAAACCGGTTTTTAATAATGAAAAAAATATATTTTCAGTTTTTTCTAAATTGGTCAGGTAAAGCCTATTGTTTAATAAAAAGAAAAAAGAAAGTCAGACAGACATCTGTTGGATAAAAATTGTCAATAGATTCAGATCTAGATTTGAAATATCGATCTTCAAATAGACGATGGCAAAAGGCCACATCACTTAGAACAAAAACTGATTAATTGGTGATCAAAAGTACCAGAATTATAACAACGTTTTCTTAAACAGCGCATCAGTATCATACATTGTACATATATTTATGTTTTGTAGTCAACCAAATGAATTATTATGTTTACAGAGAATGGTTATGAGTATGTGAAATTTCATATAGGTGGCAAAGAAAAATTAGACCGAAACAAACTCGAGGAACTTCGAATGCTTGTTAGTCGTGTTATTTGTGTGCCACTAAGTTTTATCATTGTTAGTGGAATAGAAGCAACAAATAGCATTCTTATCACGTTCATGGTTCCAGAGGGATACGCAAATGTTCTATCTGATCTAGTAGATAAAGAAAAAGATTATTTAGGTTGTAAAGGGGTAGATGCAATATGGTACAACGGATGTCTAATCAATTGTATAGGTACGATTCCGCCAGTATTATTGTGTTGGTATGAAATACCATTAATTTGTTCATTTTTCTGTATTTTTGAATAATATGATTATAAAATGTTGAATTAGTCCAAATATCTAAGTTTGTCTGCTCGTAGACATAGATCCCTTTAGCCATATTTGGCATGCATTCTCATATTTTGTAATGGTCTTCCGCGACGTGTTTGATTTCGTATTCCGTAAATGGTGTGTATAACTTAATAAAATAATCGGTTTTGTATGTCTCTGTTAATAAAACATATCTAGCATCTATTCAACCCTGGTTTTTAACTTATGTGTAAGTGAATATTCTTGATGAATGGCAAATTCTAGACAGCGCATCAGACGATCAGAATTTATTGTGTGTTATTTTAATTAAAAATTGAAATACCGAAATTCTCATGTTTGTTGTTGAATCTTATTTTAATAACTTACAACTGTCAAATGAAATAAAAAGAAAAGCAGACCTTATTTCTCTATTATTTTCCTAATTTTGAAACATTCACTTGATATCTTTCGTCACTTTTTTTTTAAAGGGGATGTGATGCAAGTCCTTTTACAAAATAATACGTTTAGAATTCTCGTTCATTTGGAGAATATGAAAGATCTTTTAAAAAAGCGGTTAAAAGAAAATAGTAAATGTGCAAAACAGGTTGTTTAAGGTTAAAGATTAAAAGTACTGCATGTTTTTAGTAAACTCAGTGGACAAACAGACAAAAATGATAAGTAGTCACTAGTGAAAAAGGGTCAAGGGTTTTGACACTGTATTAAATTTCAAGTAAAGATGAAACAACGAGACGTCAAACACTTTGTGTTATTGACATGAAAACTCGTCTTTATAACAAAAGCGTAACGGATCAATTAAATATGGTTTTGAACAGCTGTATACTACTGTTGCCTTTATTTAACAAGTTTTTCTTGAAATGGAATGAAGTACTGCACATTGACTTCAGATTAGTAAATGAAATTCATATTTTTTTACAGACGTTAAGTGTCCCGATGAGAATGAGGAAATTGACAAAGACGCAGAGGTTAAAATTCTTCTGGACCAGAAATCCAAACTCAATAAAAATGTTGAAGACCTGCAAATTGAGGTATTAAAACTCCAACAAAAGCTAAGAGGGTGTCAGAAAAGGGAAGGCGACACGCAGAAAAATGCTCAGACCAGAATAGCTACTATTGCCGGTGTTCTTGTCCAACAATTCGTCGGTGCCGTGCATACTCCGGAGAAGATGTCGCTCGAAAATATGGCTTTGAAGAATGCAACTAAACAAATGAGTCATACCCTGAAAAAAATGGAAGGGTTAGGATATGACACAGAATTAATTCAATACTTGCTTGATGCCAATACAATAGTTACGAGAACAAAGATAGGATCTGATGATGCATTAGTTTCAACAATTCAACAACATGAAATCACGAGACTCCAAAACGATTTGTGTGTTCTACAGTACGAACGCGACAAACTTGCATATCTATTAGAAGTTGGAATATCCGAACCCGTATTGACCAGAAATGAGAGTTACCTTCTACATTTCCTTACTTCATTAGTCCCGATGCAGGTTACAGAAACAGTGAAAGTTTCTGTCTGTATGTATATTTTTGTTTTCATACTTACATTTTAATAACATGCTTCAATTAAGATAAAATCGTCTTACTATGTTAAAATAAATGTATTAAAGCTAAGAGAACGTAACATTTTACCGTATAGATAAGTCAACTTAAAAGGTTTTTGTTCCAAATATGAAAGTAAGATCGTATCAAGTGTATACGGCGATACACATTGTCTGAACATTTCTTCTTTTTAAGTAAAACAATTATGTGACTGATTTCGTATGACTTCTCTTGTAATCATATATTCGTGAATTGTGCATTTATATCAAATTTAAAGTCTTATGAAACTTCTATTAAAAACTAGAGGCTCTCAAGAGCCTGTGTCGCTCACCTTGGTTTATGTGCATATTAAACAATGGACACAGATAAATTCATAACAAAATTGTGTTTTGATGATGGTGATGTGTTTGTAGATCTTACTTTACTGAACATTCTTGTTGCTACAATTATCTCTATCTATAATGAACTTGGGCCAGTAATTACAGTGGAAAATATTTTCTAAAAATCTACAAAAATTTATGAAAAATGTAAAAAATTGACTATAAAGGGCAATAACTCCTAAAGGGGTCAACTGACCATATCGGTCGTGTTGACTTATTGTAAATCTTACTTTGCTGAACATTATTGCTGTTTACTGTTTATCTCTATCTATAATATTATTCAAGATAATAACCAAAAACAGCAAAATTTCCTTAAAATTACCAATTCAGGGGCAGCAACCCAACAACAGGTTGTTGGATTCATCTGAAAATTTCAGGGCAGATAGATCCTGACCTGATAAACAATTTAACTACTGCCAGATTTGCTCTAAATGCTTTGGTTTTTGAGTTATAAGCCAAAAACTGCATTTTACCCCAATGTTCTATTTTTAGCCATGGCGGCCATCTCGGTTGGTTGACCGGGTCACCGGACACATTTTTTAAAACTAGATACCCCAATGATGATTGAGGCCAAGTTTGGTTTCATTTGGCCCAGTAGTTTCAGAGGAGAAGATTTTTGTAAAAGATTACTAAGATTTACGAAAAAATGGTTAAAAATTTACTATAAAGGGCAATAACTCCTAAAGGGGTCAACTGACCATTTCGGTTGTGTTGCCTTATTTGTAAATCTTATTTTGTTGAACATTATTGCTGTAAACAGTTTATCTCTATCTATAATATTTTTCAAGATAATAACCAAAAACAGCAAAATTTCCTTAAAATTACCAATTCAGGGGCAGCAACCCAACAACGGGTCATTAGATTCATCTGAAATTTTCAGGGCAGATAGATCTTGACCTGATAAACAGTTTAACCCCGTGAGATTTGCTATAAATGCTTTGGTTTTTGAGTTTTAAGCCAAAAACTGCATTTTACCCCTATGTTCTATTTTTAGCTATGGCGGCCATCTTGGTTGGTTGACCGGGTCACCGGACACAATTTTTTAACAAAATACCCCAATGATGACTTTTGGACAAGTTTGGTTTCATTTGGCCCAGTAGTTTCAGAGGAGAAGATTTTTATAAAAGATTACTAAGATTTACGAAAAATTGTTAAAAATTGACTATAAAGGGCAATAACTCCTAAAGGGGTCAACTGACCATTTCGGTTGTGTTGACTTATTTGTAAATCTTATTTTGTTGAACATTATTGCTGTTAACAGTTTATCTCTATCTATAATATTATTCAAGATAATAACCAAAAACAGCAAAATTTCCTTAAAATTACCAATTCAGGGGCAGCAACCCAACAACGGGTCGTTAGATTCATCTGAAATTTTCAGGGCAGATAGATCTTGACCTGATAAACAGTTTAACCCCGTGAGATTTGCTATAAATGCTTTGGTTTTTGAGTTTTAAGCCAAAAACTGCATTTTACCCCTATGTTCTATTTGTAGCCATGGCGGCCATCTTGGTTGGTTGACCGGGTCACCGGACACAATTGTTAAACTAGATACCCTAATGATGATTGTGGCCAAGTTTGGTTTAATTTGGCCCAGTAGTTTCTGAGGAGAAGATTTTTGTAAAAGTTAACGACGACGGACGACGACGACGACGACGACAGACGCCGGACGCAAAGTGATGGGAAAAGCTCAATTGGCCCTTCGGGCCAGGTGAGCTAAAAACCTGATGCATATATTTTTTTTTAATTAAATGGCTAGTATTTATTATAAAACTTGTGTACATTATTTTTTTTTTATTTGTTGGTTTCCCAGACAACAATTTTCCGTCATATGCAATTAGCGCAGCGTGAACTTTCTCGTAAAAATCAGGTGATCGCAAAACGTAAGTGCAAAGCGGGAAAATCGAATTAGCAGAGAAACTTAACAAACGTAAACATTGCTCTATCATCGAAATAATCTATAAAATATCTCATTGTATTATACATGTTATATATGTGCTTACCTGAATTTCTATTCTTCTCTTTTGATTGTTTACAAAGGTGACAATAGATAAACGTCGGCTTCAAAACACAACAATTTTTCACATATTTTCACAACACTGACCGAGTGAAATATTTTTTTGACGATTATACAAAATCGATGAATAAAAAATGATGAAATCGTGCACAAAAGACTTAGTTCTGATATATGCTTGCATTGGTTCAAGAATTGGAGTAACATTATTTTTCACCAATCACTCGTTTCATATGACTTTAGCAAAACAAGTATCAAACGCCTATGAGACAACCTGATTTGTGCGGTACGTAATGTACACAACTTGTTTTTTTTTTAACAAAACCAAAATACAAAAAAAAGAAATAAGGAAAACTCAAAACGGAAGGTCCTTAATCGAAGGACAAAATAAATAGCTCAAACACATTAAATGAATGGATTTCAATTCATTCGTATTTGTAGAAAATGTGTCACATTTAAAGACAGTGTTAAATATCTGTGCATAATGAAAAAGTTTAACAAATATACAGAATTCCGAGGTAAATTCAAAAAGGGAAGTACATAAATGTACATAAATACTGACAAAAACCTTATCAATCAACCGAAAGAATGGAAAACAACTGTACGCAAACGGTTCTGTTGGATAAGGGTTATCTTACCCTTCAGGATTAATAAATTACATTCTCAGGTGTCGAGTGTCTCCCCTTCAAAGTGTTTCTGTTTTGTCTGTCTATTTTTTTTTCTTCTACTTTTACATATACTTTTTTCATTCCCCTGTCGTAATGTGAAGCAAATTTTATGTTTAGAATACAATATTTTGTATTGTGTAAATCTATTATTATTTTTTTCTCACAGCACAAACTAAAGAAATGAATATTGACATCTTGCAAAATATTCTGACTGGAATTTTCAAGACATGGCAAGACACTCTTAGTAAAGAGGAGAAAGTAATCCTTTGTAACAAATTCCTTCCATCCAGTGATAGTAGAAAGGCTTTTAAAGAATCAAAGCTTCTACTTTTAGAATACTTGTGGCTTAATTATGCAAAATCCAATGGGCTCCAGTCTGCCAACTTTCGTGAGTAAAAGATCGTTTAATTTATTCAAGTTTTTATGAAGTCATTTCGTTTAAGGTATGTTATAGGTAGATATCTATGAGATAGAATTTGAAATAGATTGGAGAAGATAGGTCTTATAATATGTTTAAAGAAAATAAAAAGAAAAAACGGTGTCATCGAAATTGGTTTTTTTTTCAATAACGAACTCCATTCTCTATCATATTAACGCTCATAGTACAAACTTAAAATTACATATTTGAATTACTAAACTTAGTTTGGTACTTGAGATGTAAGATTGTGTTTGCGTTCTGCTTAATTAATGGTAGATTTTGAAACATGTAACCAAAAAAAAACAAGTTTAACAAAGATATCTTCAGTCGTAAAAACCTTAATTTAGATTTAAACATCGCAATTGTACTATTTGGTATCGGTAAGTCTAGTACTTCAAATTTTTGGATTCGAGCGTCACTGATGAGACTATTGTAGAAGAAACGCGCGTTAGGCGTAAATACAAAATTTCATTTTGGTGTCTATAATGAGTTTATTCTTGTGGATATGTTTGAAGATTCAATATTTTATTAAAGTCTCACCACTTGTATAACATTATACATTCCAATAAACATATAAAATATTGCGTATAACATGAAATATTGGATAACATTTATAAATATATTGTATATTAAAACTAACAGTAAAATATCATTAGCTTAAATACTAAAACATATACAAGTGCCATTCTATTAAGAATTATGAGAGACTAATATTAAAGGATTAATTATATACAAAATTTATACAATTTTAAACTACATATATCTAAGATTTAAAATATATCATCAGCTATATACAAATAAAAAATTTGTTCTTCTACATAAAATGTTATAGCAGGTTTTAGCAACTACCTGACATAGTTCTTCGTTTCTGAATAAAAATGAATGTAATATATTGTAAAGGGTGTGCATATTATCACATTTGATCACTAATTCTCTTTTTTTAATTATTGTAATATTATTGTTAATGCAATATTGACATATAAAAAACATATTATTATGAAATACAATTAGTACACTAAGCATGATCATTTAAAATAAAATTGAGAAAGGAAATGGTGAATATGTCAAAGCGACAACCACCCGACCATAGAGCAAACAACAGCCGAAAGCAACCAATGGGTCTTCAATGAAGCGAGAATTCCCGCACCCGTAGGTGTCCTTCAGCTGGCCCCTAAAATATGCATAATAGTACAGTGATAATGGACGTCATACTAAACTCCGAATTATACACAAGAAACTAAAATTTAAAATCATACAAGACTAACAAAGGCCAGAGGCTCCTGACTTGGGACAGGCGCAAAATTGCGGCGGGGTTAAACATGTTTATGAGATCTCAACCCTCCCCCTATACCTCTAGCCAATGTAGAAAAGTAAAACAATAACAATACGCACATTAAAATTCAGTTCAAGAGAAGTCCGAGTCTGATGTCAAAAGATGTAACAAAAGAAAATAAATAAAATGACAATAATACATAAATAACAACAGACTACTAGCAGTTAACTGACATGCCAGCTCCAGACCTCAATTAAACTGATTGAAAGATTATGTCTTCATCATATGAATATCAGGTACAATCCCTCCCGTTAGGGGTTTAGTATCATACTATCATAAAATATATGAGAAGAACATAACCCGTGTCATGCCAACAACTGTTTTTTTAGAAATAAATGTGTTTAGTTCCGATGCAAAGACCCTATCAGTGAATCAATGTTAAAGCCAAAATATGCAATCTTTAATGACCTGACAACAGTATCGTAACTATATCCTCTTTTAATAAGTCTATTTAAAGGTTTTGTTAGTTTCTGAGGAGAATACTGACATTTTTGTGCTTTATAAAGAATATTTCCATAAAATTTTGGATGTGAAATACCTGAACGTATAAGATGTCTGCATGTTGAGTTATATTTACGAATTATTTCCTTATACCGGTGATAAAATTTAGTAAATGTTTTGACCAGTTTGTGATATCGAAAACCCTGGTGTAATAATTTTTCAGTAATACATAAATTTCTCTCGCTAAAATCTAATACATTGTTACATACACGAGCGAATCGTACAAGTTGAGATATATAAACACCATAAGATGGTGACAAGGGAACGTCACCATCTAAAAATGGATAATTAACAATAGGAAATGAAAAATCATCTCTTTTATCATAAATTTTTGTATTAAGCTTCCCGTTTATGATATAGATATCAAGATCGAGGAAAGGGCAGTGGTCATTGTTATCATTAGATTTATTTAAAGTAAGTTCTACAGGATAAATTTCTTTAGTATACATACTGAAGTCGTCATTATTTAGAGCCAATATATCATCCAAATATCTAAAAGTATTGTTAAATTTTTGTATCAAATGTTGTTTTGATTTGTTTTAGATTTGTGGATGGTAAATATACTAGCAACTATCAAAAGAATGGATCTCTGTGAAAGCTGGATATCAAAAGCGTCCGTTTTCATAAAGGCGTTTACAAACGGAGAAAACCAAGAGGATGATGATGTCACGTCCTTAAATTCCACATCGAAAGTAGAAAAGAAGAGTTCCAAGAAGTCCCAACATCCAAGCAATGGGAAAAAGGGCAAACCAAGCAAGCAATCTGCAACACTCCCCATAGAACCACAGCCAAATCGTTCAACATTAGAAGAAGTCAATGAAAGGCTACAACATTTAGAAGAAATAATGGATAGGAACACGAAGATAACAGAAACCTTTGTTTTTAGTAAATGGGACAAAAATAGGAGCTTTGGGTCACATGTTACAGACAATTCATATGATGTGTCAAAGTTATTTAACAGCAAACTTTTTAACAAAATTTAACTCTGCTATACAAATATCTCTCAACAAAATGTAAGTTAAAAAAAACCAGTAAGTTTAATCAAAATGATTGACAAGATAAAACACAAGTCTTGACTGTCATATGCAAATGTTCAATTAAATGGGCAAGAAAGGCGAAATAAAGTCAAAGTGTAGTCACTATTAGCCACAATCAGTTTGATATCTTTAGAAACTCTTTTTAGATAAAAGTTAGGAGATAACTGTATAGTATTTTAAGCTACGACGAATTTGTGATTTGATGGTCGCAAATTAAGTTTACTGGCGATGATTCGGGGAGCCAGTAAACGGGTATTTGCAACTATCAAATCATCAATTGATGCCGTCGGAGCTTAAAATAAAATATTGTTATATCTATTCTAATGAACCTGTCAGAAAACAACGTCAAAGCATACATTTCAAATCTGTCATACGTAGTCTGTGCTTGTGTATACATTTTCATGGCATCAATTGTGAATTTATGTCATGAAAACTGGTGACGTTATCCAATCAAAATAAACATTACAAACGATGTAGCATTAGAATAACCATTTACTGTATCGGAAGATACAACATTATAATTATACACTATATGAAAACATTTGTTTATTAGTCACAGATAAGATACGACAAAGTTTTATTCAACATAGCTTAAATGAACAACTATATGTATAGGTAAGTTTGAATTTACAGCCAAACACAGATCAAAGATCTCATGGGGAGAATAAAACAATAGTCATATATCACTTTTCGTATGATGTATTTTTTATTTGAAAATTCGTTTGCTCTCGTAATTGATTGAAAATCATTAGTTTTACCCATTAATTGGTTGTGTTCATATTCAATGTAAAAGTACAATTCAATTACTTCCTTGTTTCCAATGCTTACAATGTAGAAATACAAGTTAACTACTTCAATGTTTTGATAACTTTAATGTAGAAGACTATTTCAATTACTTCAATGTTTTCAATGCTAAATTGTACATTATGTTGAAGTACATTTCAATTACTTCAATGTTTACATAGCTTTCATGTAGATGTATTACTACTTCAGTTTGTTCAATGCTACAATGTAGTAGTACATTTCAATTACTTCAATGTTTTTCATAGCTTTAATGTAGAAGTACATTTCAGTTATTTCAATGTTTTTCATAGCTTAAATGTAGAAGTAAATTTCAATTACTTCAATGTTTTCCATAGCTACAATGTAGAAGTACATTTCAGTTACTTCAATGATTTCATAGCTTTAATGTAGAAGTACATTTCAATTACTTCAATGTTTTCAATGCTACATTGTACATTATGTTGAAGTACATTTCAATTACTTCAATGTTTCCATAGCTTTTATTTAGATGTATTACTACTTCAGTTTGTTCAATGCTACAATGTAGTAGTACATTTCAATTACTTCAATGATTTCATAGCTTTAATGTAGAAGTACATTTCAATTACTTCAATGTTTTTCATAGCTTTAATGTAGAAGTAAATTTCAATTACTTCAATGATTTCATAGCTTTAATGTAGAAGTACATTTCAATTACTTCAATGTTTTTCATAGCTTTAATGTAGAAGTTCATTTCAATTACTTCAATGTTTTCCATAGCTACAATGTAGAAGTAAATTTCAATTACTTCAATGATTTCATAGCTTTAATGTAGAAGTACATTTCAATTACTTCAATGTTTTTCATAGCTTTAATGTAGAATTACATTTCAATTACTTCAATGTTTTTCATAGCTTTAATGTAGAAGTGCATTTCAGTTACTTCAATGTTTTCATAGCTTCAATGTAGAAGTAAATTTCAATTACTTCAATGTTTTCATAGCTTTAATGTAGAAGTAAATTTCAATTACTTCAATGATTTCATAGCTTTAATGTAGAAGTACATTTCAATTACTTCAATGTTTTTCATAGCTTTAATGTAGAAGTACATTTCAATTACTTCAATGTTTTCATGTTTTCAATGCTACAATGTAGAAGTACATTTCAATTACTTCAATGTTTTCATAGCTACAATGTAGAAGTTCATTTTAATTACTTCAATATTTTTATAGCTCCAATGTACAAGTATATTTTAATTACTTAAATATCTTCAATGCTACTTTGTCATCGCTCTACAATGTTTTAATTTATAGAAGTGTCAACCATTTATAACAAAACCTTGACAAAAACATGATTTATGTCATAAAAGTTTAGAAATTATGAATGTATAAATTAAAAAGAATATCTATTAATCACAGACAAATAATTTTTGAAACAACTGTTGTGATAAAACAAAATAATTTTGAAAGTTCTTTTAGCAGTAATAATGAATCAATTTATATTGTATTCAAACTGTATTTAAATTTATAATGTATAGTCATACTTTCTTTTTATATAATAACATTGAAAATCAAAATGTCTGTTTAAACGTATAATTCTTGCAATGTTGTATTGCATACATGATTATTTTATTTCAAAAAAGGTACGATGAATATGTTTGATCAGTTTTGAAAATTTGAGGAAACTAATCACATGTGAAAGAGTTGTTTTTGTAAAGTATATCTGTCGGTAAGAAGACATGTCCCAACAAAATAGTCGTTGTCCTTACTCTTAAATGTCTATCATTTGGTTTGACACAGAAGGATTCAAATATTTGATCTCCCACACTATCTATGATGAGTGTATAGACTACTAGGAGAATACAGAGTCACTACATCATTTGGAGGGAAGGGCTTTACATGAATTTGTCAGTACTCAATTAGTGTATACCTTCAGTTTTACAACATTACAGTTTTATTATTTTTAAATGTTAAAATATTATTGATCATAAACTTAAAAAAAAATGACATTCTTAATATAAACTAAGAAATTACCAGATATTTTATGATAGCAAGCTTGCCTTCAGTTTAGGAGGTCCTGGTAGAGATTCACAGATGAGTTAAACTTAGATGGAAAATTGGATGTTTGCTGCTACTTTGGCAAACAAATGTTATTCAGGAGTAAGAACAAAGATTGGTCTAAATAAAATATCCTAGTAGGATCTGTCTTTCTGTGGACTGTGATCTTATTAGCTAGCTATGCTATGTTTAAAATCTGTAGTTTATATTTTTTTGTGTCATTTCAACATATTATTGTTTTCAAACATGCATGTAATACTTGCCCCCTGAACATTGAGTAACCACCAATCCATTATTCAAGGTATACAAAGGACAACGTACGATAAGGCCCGTTTTTGTCCCCCCCTATTTTCTCATTTTCTAAATTTTGTTTTGGAGAGCTACTCATCACATTAAATTATTCACTAAGGTTTGAAGTTTGATTTGATGAACTTCAAAACCATTAATTCCAGAAAATGGGTGAGGTTAGGGGGTAAAAGGGCATCAAAAACGTCAAAAGAAGGAAAAATAATGATTTTTGGCCCTTGTTTCTAAAATTTTAGTAGCGTGCGCCTACGTAACCCGAAAAAATTATGGCGATGACATTGGAATAAAAAAAAAATTCCTGGGTCACATTGGTGCAGGCACTAAAAAAATAAAAACAATGTTGTAAAATCACCTGCAAAATGAATAATAATAACAATATTTGAATAATAACAGAAATTTAACCCCCCTCACCTCACCCAGTTGCGAAAATTAGTGGTTTTGAAGTTCATCCAAACAAACTTCAAACCTCAGGGAATGTTTTAACATAATAAGTAGCTTTCCAAACAAGAATTTGAAAAATGGGAAAATAGGGGGGCCAAAAACAGGCCTTATCGTACCTTGTCCTTTGTGATAATCTAATAGGTAACATTTAAGGTCAATGTTATTGAACACGCCAGAGTCAATTTTGTTCAACAGATGATCTTAATATCTATGTATGTCTCTGGTTGTTTTTATAAGATGGAAAATAAAAACAATAAACAATCTAAATAAAAGTTTTTATGCATCAGAAAAGTGATTTTTTTCTTCATTTACAGTAGTACAGTTACTTTCTTATCAGTATTAACATCATTTTGACTACATTATTTTACATTTGTTCCAAAAAGATACATTGCTATGTGATGAGTCTTTTCATACAAATTCCCTTTCACCCCAAGTTGTTTATTGCAAAAATACATAGTACTTGCAGGATGTCCACAAGAACACACTGTCATATGCAAGAAGAGGATGAACACTAAATACATTTCTATTTGCTAACAAAAAGCCTCTTTTTTGGTTGAATAAATGTTCAACAGTCCCACATGTGGACGTCATTAACCTTAATAAGTTTAGAACTGTTCAGGAAATGCTGATGTACAATACATTCAAAACTTCCAAAACTTAAGTAGGCAGAGAGCTCCTATTTTAATTTTTTTGCAAACTAATTCAAAAGGAATGACATGTCACAGAAATCCTATCATTGGTCTTACTCATAAAGAAGCCATGTGTTGACTGTTGAAGACCCTACTTTGCCCTATAATGGTTTACTTTGACAAATTTTGACTTGGATGAGAGTTGTTTCATTGGTACTCATACCGCATCTTATTATTTGTATGTGTTGCTGAAGACGCTGCATGTACCAACTTTCAAGTCTGGTTTAAACAAGATCATAGAGGATTTTTTTAAATAACGAGATGTTGGATAAATGTTAATCAAAATACAACCTAATGACACACGTTACAATAATATATATATACGGAATTTTTGAACAACCTTGACTGGCTCAACAGTCCTTGCACAGTCGGCAAGTAAGCACAAGAAAACTTCCTTTAAATAAATATAACATATGGAAAGAGTAACAAGCTGTATTACTAACCAATCTAATATTTGGACAGTTAACTTCTATATTGACAGGGTATGAGTTACAATTTATGACAAAAATCAGCAAAGACCAATCGAAACAACATCTGATACACAAATTTAATAATACTTTTAGATATTTGGATGATATTTTGACTCTCAATAATGACGACTTCAGTATGAATTCTAAAGAAATTTATCCTGTTAAATAAAGCTAATACTAACAATGACCACTGCCCTTTCCTCGATCTTGATATATATCTCATTAACGGAAGCTTCATACTAAAATATATGATAAAAGAGATAATTTTTCAATAATTTCCTATCGTTATAATTATCCATTTTTAGATGGTAACGTTCCTTTGTCATCATCTTACAGTGTTTATATATCTCAACTTGTACGATTCGCTCGTGTAAGTAACAATGTTTTAGATTTTAACGAGAGAAATTTATGTATTACTGAAAAATTATTACACCAAGGTTTTCGATATCACAAACTAGTCAAAACATTAACTAAATTTTATCATCGGTATAATGACATCATTCATAAATATAGCTCAACATGCAGACTTCTTATATGTTCAGGTATTTCACATCCAATATTCTTTATAAAGCACAAAAATGTCAGTATTCACTTCAGAAGCTAACAAAACCTTTAAATAGACTTATTAAGAAGGGATATAGTTACGATACTGGTGTCAGGTCATTAAAGATTGCATATTTTGGCGTTAATATTGATTAACTTATGAGGGCTTTGCATATAACTAAACACATTTATTTAAAAACCAGTTGTTGGCATGACACAGGTTATGTTCTTTTCATATATGTTATGATGGTATGATACTAAACGGCTAACGGGAAGGATTGTGCCTGATGTTCATATGATGAAGATATAATCTTTTAATCAGTTTAATTGAAGTCTGGAGCTGGCATGACAGTTAACTGCTAGTAGTCTGTTGTTATTTATGAATTGTTGTCATTTTGTTTATTTTCTTTGGTTACATCTTCTGACATCAGACTCGGACTTCTCTTAATTTGAATTATAATTGCGTATTGTTATGCTTTTACTTTTCTAAATTGGCTAGAGTTATAGGGGATGGTTGAGATCTCATAAACATGTTTAACCCTGCCATATTTTTGCGCCTGTCCCAAATCAGGAGCCTCTAGCCTTTTTAAGTCTTGTATTATTTTTAATTTTAGTTTCTTGTGTACCATTTGGAGTTTAGTATGCCGTTCATTATCACTGAACTAGTATATATATTTGTTAAGGGGCCAGCTGAAGGACACATCCCGGTGCGGAAATTTCTCGCTGCATTGAAGACCTATTGGTTATCTTCTGCTGTTGTCTGTTCTATGGTCGGGTTGTTGTCTGTTTGACACATTCCCAATTTCCATTCTCAATTTTATACATATCTCCAAGCTTTTAGTTTTCTATGTATTTTTTGGTCTTTTATTTTATTATTTTTTCCCATGGTGTTGTCAGTTACTCTGCAGTTACTTATGTAAGTTGAATGTTTCATGGTACCTTCAGTTCATATCACCATTTTAACTAAACAATGACTGTAAAACCTATTTATTTATAACTATTTTGTTTCTACACTTAGGAAAGGTATATGATTACCCCTGCACCTTGAAAAAACGAAACTTATGTTATCCACAAAGTACACATTTCTACTGTAAAAAATAGTTTTCGTCAGTTTGTAAATTGCAGTCTCAAATAACTGGCTTCCAAACTCAAAATACAGTACCCAAGACATATTATATTAAAATATTTATTTGCAATATATTGACAGTTTATATCATAAAATTGTTTTTAATTAAGAAGTTGTCAGTATCAAGTTATCTGTTCAATAAGGTTGAAGTCTGCATCATCTTGACATATTTAAGTAGCTGTACAAGGGCAGCTGGAGTCATTCCAGGGATACGACTTGCTGCTGCTATCTGAAAGGGACAAACACCATATTTCTATATAAAATACCAACTCATAATTTACTGCACCATCCCCAAAAACAGCTGACTGATCATTGGTTGCTTAATGTCTAATTTGAAAATATTTCAGTATAAAAAAACAACATAAGTCCTGAAAGTATAAGACATTAAACATTTCATAGTACTCAAATAGCACTCAGTATCCAAATTGCATCTTTTTGGCATAAATAACAGAGGAAATCTTATAGGTTTTCTTAGCGACTAAATAATAAGTCTTTTTTGTTAATTGCCATTATGCACATCTTTCAATATAGATAAATAGGCTTAAATATACACACAACAGTCAACAAATAAAGTATTCAGTGAAAAAAGTAAAATTTAAGAAAATGTCAACATCCAACTTATAAAAAAATTCTACTTTTAAAATGACAAATTAAAATATGTCACAGACATTTATTTCAACCAAAATACATGTAAAAAAAAAGCTTAGATTGTTCCAAATATGTGAATAAATAAAACAAAACAATAACTGCTTGATTTTTAAGGATGTGTTATTAAGCACAGGTGCAATTTAGCTACTCCTTGTTTCCGAATCTTGCATTGTCTATGTTTGTTCATACAAATTTTCTATAATTCAGTATAGATTCATAAAAAAAATTTTTGGAACCATCCAGTAGGAGAATTATTACAGAATAGAAGGTTTTGTCTGTTCAATAAATAAACAGCAGTGATGAAAACACCCTGTTAAAACAAAAACAATTCTTCACCTTAGATTCCATGCTCCATTAACATGAAAATATTTCATACTTACAGTTAAAGGTCTGACTTCTGTTAGTTTTACTCTAGCATCAGTAGATATATCATTCAGGCTGAAAATATCAGATTGTTGTCAAATATAAATAAACAATATAAAATTTTAATTTCTTTTATGAATGAATAAATAAATACAAGACATTGGCACTTTTGTGCTTTTTACAAATGAGGTCTTTGTCAATATTTGGCACACGTTTTGATAATGTAAGAAAGGCTTTCACTTGACAACTACAAAATATAACTTTAAAGTTACCATTCATAATATTTATTCAAATTGAGGATTAAATTTGTAACTCTTTTACAAAACATGCTTAACAAATACCTGAAATGGTAACAAAATGATTTTTGTTTTTTAATGCTCAACTCTGCAATTAACTTGGCTTTCCCACTATTTAATTATTAGTCTAATGTAAATGAAAAGCTTGTCTGGGATTCTAATATCTTATGCCTGGAATCTTTTATAACTTGACTTCTATTTCCTTAGCCAAGCAAACAATAATATTTCAAATCATATGTCCAGTGCAATGAACTAATACCACATCATAACTAACTAGTTTGTACTTTGTCAAAAATGTATACAAAAACACATATTAGCCCTCATTCAATCATTTCATTGATCTAGATAGAGCGGATCATAAAATATAGTATAGTGGTTATTCAGATAAAAGTTTCATTTACCTCATATAGTCTAAACTGTCTGGTAATACAAGCTGTTCATCCTTTCTGACTTCATTTATTTCTTCCATTTGTGCTTCCATCTCATTAGCATATTTAGCTGAAATATTTAATACAGTTTGAAACCAGGGTAATATTTATAAAACCTATCTAAAAGAGTGTCAAAAAATACCAGAGGGAATTCAACATCATAAGTTAAAAATGACAATACTATGTTAAAAAATACAAAAAGTACAAGCCCTGTAACAAGTCTAATTTGGTTGCTCACATTCGTATCTAAATCAGCCTTATCTTTCATTAGTATTGCCTCTGAGATTGTAGGGTTAACTAGGGTACAGACTGACAATGGCATATCACTGTAGCCAATCAACAATAAGTAAGGTGTTCCTTCCCTGAATGTCCATGTAAACATTTGTAAGATACTAATTTTTATGCCCTACCTACGATAGTAGAGGGGCATTATGTTTTCTGGTCTGTGCGTCCGTTCGTTCGTTCGTCCGTCCGTCTGTTCGTTCGTCCGTCTGTCCCGCTTCAGGTTAAAGTTTTTGGTCAAGGTAGTTTTTGATGAAGTTGAAGTCCGATCAACTTGAAACTTAGTACACATGTTCCTTATGATATGATCTTTCTAATTTTAAAGCCAAATTAAACTTTTGACCCCAATTTCACGGTCCACTGAACATAGAAAATGAAAGTGCATGTTTCAGGTTAAAGTTTTTGGTCAAGGTAGTTTTTGATGAAGTTGAAGTCCAATCAACTTGAAACTTAGTACAAATGTTCCCTATGATATTATCTTTCTAATTTTAATGCCTAATTATATTTTTTATCCAATTTCACGGTCCATTGAACATGGAAAATGATAGTGGGAGTGGGGCATCCGTGTACTTTGGACACATTCTTGTTTAAATAGCTTTAATATACATATTTCTTAAATCAATCTTTGATAAGATGCATAATATAAAAACAAGAAGATCTGGCATGATTGAAACAACTATTATCCACCAGAAATATAGGCAATTGAAGGTTACCTTATGGCCTTGAACAATATGAAAACCATACTGTAAAGTCACTAATAAAAGTAACTTGTGTATAACAATGCAATAAACTTTTCACTAAATAAGTGAAAAGTGAAAATGGGGAGGAGTTTTCGTCTATATACTTTAATTCCCCCCCCCCCCCCCTTTTTTCTTTATTCTTAATAATCAAGCTCTTTTTTTTTTATCTGTTTTCAATTTTTTTGACACTTATTCTATTATTTTGCAAACCCCATCCATACTAACATCTTACCTTCTATCTCTAGTTTCCTTTGTAGATATTTGTTATTCTCAAGATGACCAAACTCCTCCGGACAATGTTCAACAAAGTCAGCCATAGTGTACTGATTTAACAACAAATCAAATGCACTGCAAACAAATATTGGGGGAAATTAATTTTTTAGCATGGTATTCCTTGGTTGACAGATATGAAGCATAAAGAAATCATAAATAACAGTATTGGAAGAGTTCAGCTCCAAATTGAAATGGCAGTTTCATTGGCAGATCCAGGAACCCCCCTTTTTTTTTGGCCGATCAATGCATTTGAATGGGAGCATATAGTTGGAAGCCCCCTTTACTCTGGGTTGGGTTGGGAACCCCCCTTTTTCAAATGCCTGGATTCGTCCCTGCAGTTTGATAATTATGAGTGGGGTTTTACCTGTGCAGGTGGAGCAGAACCAGTAAAACGAATATATTTCTGACAATTGTCTATTCCCAAAACAAGTACTTCTTTTCCTCTTATAGTATATTCCAAAAGATACAGTTATAATGAACTCTTAAAAATTTAACAGAAACTAATGAATATTATGGAATTATGTTTTGTTGATTAAAACACATGCCTGTCTATTATCAAGTGAAATATAAGGTTTAAAATGTGATATGTTCATTTCACACAACTTTTAATTTATCAATCTAAATATAGAATATTTGCTATATAAGTGGGGATAACTTAAATAATGTAAAAGTTATAAATAACAAAAGAATGTACGTGTTACAATTTACCTCTATGGTTTTGAAGCAAGAAAACATGTCTCTGACCTCATTTTTTTTCTTTTTCATTTAGAAACATGTTATAAAAGCTTTCTACATACATATCCTAAAATTCTATTGTTTTGTCTTCTGTCTACCACACCAAATTTGGGTTTTCATGCTTAATCTAAACAAAATCTAAATTGACAATTTTACACAATCTGTAGAGTGGGGTGCTCATTTTCGACGGGGACACAATTTCGCCGTTTTATGCTTTTGAGGTATAAAAATTCAAAGGATGGCTGAAATGGAAGGAATATGCCGGTTTATTATATTTTTATAACAAATATGGTTATTTTTAAAATTTAGACAAAATTTCGGCAAAGGACCGATAAACGGACTAGGATTTTCGGACAATTTCCTGAATGAAAAACATGATTCCAAAGAAATATTGCTTAGTAATTCTTTGACTGATTGCCCTATAAATTTCAGTTGTTTACACCTTTGAAATGTCTGCTACTCATCTATAATGAAATTGATTTGATAAATATTGCTTAAAGATGCATTTATTTGGTTTTAAATAGAAGTGTTAAAACGAAGAATATGTGTCCTCCCTTTGACAAAAAATCAGGAATTTTTATGCAGCCTTTGATCTAACTTTTCAGATGATTTGTTTTAAAAGAAACACGTTTTCAAGCTAAGAATATTTTGCTTTTGATGTTATTTTTATATAGAAATATCAGTATACTTCAAAAACATAAAGACCTAAATATAAAGTGCAGAAAACATGGAAACTTGTGGCAAAAATGAGCACCCCACTCTACCTTGAAAAGAGTAATGTGAGCCAACCTTTTGATAACATTTTTGAGAAAAAAGGATGATATAAACAACATTTTGTCAAAATTTTTCATAAAATCCATCAATTTTAATTTAGACTCCCCACCTACCGGGATAAGACCATTACCTTCTCGGGTTAACATTACTGTTGCTTTCTCTTTTCAGAATTGCTCTCCATTTTGTAACTGGTTTGACAATAGATTTTAATAATTCTACATTCTCTACCAGTTCTTGTTCTAGATGTTTAGATCTGTTATATCGATAGTCACTTACACAACCAGCTTTATAACCTAAAATAACAAAGATATAAATTTAATACAAAATTCAAGATAATCTAATAGAGTTATGTCCCTTTGTACACTTTTTACAGATTTCCCACTTGTGTGTTTTGTGTGCATCAACCCAGTATATTTTTTTCTTTCTATTCCTTGTGTTGGTTGATTAATTACAATATACATGGAAAATCTGTGAAAGTTCAAAAAGACACCTGATTGCACCAATCAGTTAAATCTTTTTTGGCCATTAATAATTTATTCATAAATGTTTGAAACAGTCAAGAAGCAAGAAAAATATTGCAACCAGAATCATTATGAAAATTCTTAATTTACAAGCTTGAATAAACTTCATAGTATTTAAAAGAGCTTCTTTGCTATACTTTATAAAAAGCATATGAAAATTGTTTATTTTTATGTATATTTTGTCATTTGACCTTTTTCTGTAAGCCTCCTGTCAGCATTATCAGGTCTAAGAGCCAGTCTGAATTCTGATCGACTTGTAAACATCCTGTATGGTTCATTAGTACCCTGTGTGGTTAGATCATCTATTAGTACTCCAATATATCCCTCAGTCCTGTCTACAATCATAGGAGGTTTGTCTTGTACCTTTAAAGCAGCATTTATCCCAGCCACTAATCCCTGTTAAAGAAAGAATAGATCTATATATATATTTACTTATGCATGTTATATTTGACTTTTGTAGTGGTTAGTTGTTAAATACCATGTTGCGCTGTTATAGGTGAGGGCACCGTGAGGCATGCATTTCAGAAGTTGATATTGGTTGCTCTCTATTGTATATAAACATTTTTAAATAACTTTTTTTTTAACCATTTTATAAGGAAGGGTTCAATTGCCTTTAAACTCAAGTTTTACAAATGGTCCGACTACAGTTATTTCGTAGTGCAGTTCTTTTAGACAATAAATGTTTATAAAAATATTTCACCCGCTTTCTCAGTAATATTTTTACAGAGTGTAGAAAATTATTTAATTTGTTCATATTTACTTTATTTTAATTCCAGGAAGCAATTCCCCGACATATTTTCAGTATGCAAAGTGACCTCAGTGTGACCCATCTCGTAAAAATCCGGTGATCACAATACGCATGGATGTCCTTAAAATAAACTATTATCTGATTGTATATGTTAAACACGTGCACAATATTCATGCTTTTTTGTTGATTGTTGACACACAGGTGACAGTCGTTAAACTTCGGCTTCAAAACACGAACTTAAATTACCTGCCATATTTTCACAACAACACTGAACGATTGAAAAAATTTTTGACTATTTTATGAAATTCATGTGAAACAAGAATGTGTCCAAAGTACACGGATGCCCCACTCACACTATCATTTTCCATGTTCAATGGACCATGAAATTGGATAAAAAATATAATTAGGCATTAAAATTAGAAAGATAATATCATAGGGAACATGTGTACTAAGTATCAAGTTGATTGGACTTCAACTTCATCAAAAACTACCTTGACCAAAAACTTTAACCTGAAACATGCACTTTCATTTTCTATGTTCAGTGGACCCTGAAATTGGGGTCAAAAGTTTAATTTGGCTTTAAAATTAGAAAGATCATATCATAAGGAACATGTGTACTAAGTTTCAAGTTGATTGGACTTCAACTTCATCAAAAACTACCTTGACCAAAAACTTTAACCTGAAACATGCACTTTCATTTTCTATGTTCAGTGGACCGTGAAATTGGGGTCAAAAGTTTAATTTGGCTTTAAAATTAGAAAGATCATATCATAAGGAACATGTGTACTAAGTTTCAAGTTGATTGGACTTCAACTTCATCAAAAACTACCTTGACCAAAAACTTTAACCTGAAACATGCACTTTCATTTTCTATGTTCAGTGGACCGTGAAATTGGGGTCAAAAGTTTAATTTGGCTTTAAAATTAGAAAGATCATATCATAAGGAACATGTGTACTACGTTTCAAGTTGATTGGACTTCAACTTCATCAAAAACTACCTTGACCAAAAACTTTAACCTGAAAAACTTTAACCTGAAAAACTTTAACCTGAAACATGCACTTTCATTTTCTATGTTCAGTGGACCCTGAAATTGGGGTCAAAAGTTTAATTTGGCTTTAAAATTAGAAAGATCATATCATAAGGAACATGTGTACTAAGTTTCAAGTTGATTGGACTTCAACTTCATCAAAAACTACCTTGACCAAAAACTTTAACCTGAAGCGGGACAGACGGACGAACGAACAGACGAACGAACGAACGAACGAACAGACGGACGGACGAACGAACGAACGGACGCACAGACCAGAAAACATAATGCCCCTCTACTATCGTAGGTGGGGCATAAAAATAGATAAAATCGCCCACAAAAGACAAAGTTTATGAAGTTTGTATGCATTGGTTCAAGAATTGGATTAACATTATTTTTCATCAGTCACTTGTTTCATATGACTTTAATGGCTGTAATAAATTTTTCAATTCAATTCTTTCACTAAAATGAAGAGAAAAAAGCTCTACATAGCTAGGTCCGAAAGAAAACTCAAAATATATCCACAATAATTATAGTTAAAGAAGCTAAAGCTAAATTTACCAATCAATAGCATCACACATGAATAAAAAATATATTTTGTTATTCTGAATCATAATCTTTCAATCAAAATTGTACAAAACAATCTATGGAGAAAAGACACAATATAATTCATGGCCAATAAGCTAATGGTATCACTGGTCACCTAATGGTTTTCCTGGACATCTGATCAGTATCTCCTGGAATAATTTACCCTATTATCACCCTACCATCATTTGTTATAATAAAGTGCCAGTACCCCATTGATTTTAAACTGGTTAAATAACTCAACATGTCAAGTGAATCAAGTATGAATGAGAATGTTTTGTTGTTTATTTTATTTACCAGAACAGTTAAGGTCAATCAAGAGATAAACAGTATATTCTTACAGATTTCTAATCAATGAATTTAACCAATAACTCAGTCATTCAACTTTTCTCCTTCTGTTTTCAAAAACATATGTCATTGATAAAATTCTTATACTACAGTCACAATATTAGTAGTGTAAGCAAACACAAGAAGGAGTAACAGAAGGAAGGGAGATCTAGTTAGATGAATGAATAAACAATGTTAGTCTGGTCAGCTGATGACTCTTCATATAACAAAACATTTAAGGTGGTACCACAAACACCTTGACTACAATTAATTTGTCTCGTTTAAATTTTCATAAAGTTTTGAAAAATATTTACTTTGACCATTTGATAAAAATATAAAAAAAATCAAAATTAATTTAAGCCACACACTTTGTGATATTGGATATATAGCAATTTGGGAAACACTAATTTTGATCATTGAGTAATTTTGATCATTGAGTGGCGTAATATTTCCTAAAAAATAGAATGCTTTTTAAACGTTCAGCTAATTTTATAGAGTTATCTCCCTGTAGTGTTATGCTTTTAAAGTATTGTTACAAATCTCAATTTTAAGAAACCAAGAACTTCAATTTGAAAGAATATCAACTGATAAAATTCTATAACAGAACAACAGTTATAGAACAATTTCAGATACATATAATGTCCTTAAAACTGAAACACAAAAAGATGCTGATATTTTAATTTACATTCTTATAAAAAGTGAAAGTTTCCATATAACTGGATAGATTGGAACCAACTCTTAACAGTTTTAACACTGATAATTCAGAGCTATTGGTTTTTCACGTTGGTTTTACACTTGTCATTTTTAGGGCCCTTTACAGCTTGCTGTTTGGTGTGAGCCAAGGATCAGAGTGTTGAAGAACATACTTTGACTTGGATGGAGAGTTGTTTCATTGGCACTAATACCACATCTTCTTATATCTATTCAAATTACGTTAGTTTATCATTAGTATTAACCTGAGCAGCAGCTTCCTCATAACCTGTTGTTCCATTGATCTGACCAGCAAAGTATAAATTTTGTATCCGTAACGTTTCTAAAGTAGGTCGCAGCTGTCTAGGATCCATAAAGTCATACTCTACTCCATAACCTGAAAATGTTAAGATTTGTTAATTATTATTGCATGAGATACAGGTCGCATTTTCAATTTACCCTTATTGGTCTAGCTATCTAGAAACGAAAATACTGATACCCACCTGTGTCTGGTGATCAAATAATTTATCTAATCTGCAAAAAAAAAATAAACAACAACTGCAACAGTCATGAAAAATTCTAAAAATCATTAATCTCTTCATATTTCAACAGCAAGATTTTTATTTTGACAGACTTCCCCATTTGATAAAATTTGCTGTGTGAAACAACCTCAAATACTTCTGATAATAAATGAAAAATTGATGTGAAATTCCACATCATATAAAGAATTTCTGCTAATCGGATTAAAGAGATAAAAATGTATACATTTTGTAAATAAATCTCTTCAGTTTTGTTCCATTTCAATGGAACTTGTAGGATAATTTTTGTCTTGATACACATTTTCTGTAAAAACAAGTCTGTTGAATTTCTTATTATCTTTTTTCATTATCATATTGAGAAGATTTTTTGTCAAGGGGCAAGCTGAAGCCCACCTTCAGGTGTTGGACTGTCTAGCTATGATAGACCCATTGGTGGCCATGGGCTGTTTTCTGCTCTTTGGTTTGGTTGTTGTCTCTTCGACACATTCCCAATTTCAAAATAGAAAGAAGGAAGCACAATACCTATGGTATCACTATGTGGAAGATTGTTTAGCAATGAATTAGGTCAAGAAAGGAAAGTAGGATGTGATATTAACATTTAAACTACTTCATCAACCAACATACAAACTATGGTAATAAAAAGATAAAATATTCTTATTATAGATGACTACTGGATAAATTATTACAAACATAAATTAATAATTTTATGAACAAACTTAAATTGTTGATGGTATAATATCTGTAAAGATGTAAATTATATCAGACTGACATATTAAGTACTGATAGAGGAGATACTAGTCATGATAAATATGCTTAACTGCAACAGAGAAGATACTATGACATAATCTAAGGGCAATAACTCTTCTGATACAAATAAAATATGATTGATGTCTCCATCTGAAGTATTCATGAGGCAACCACAGTCTTCAATAAATGCTGTTCAAGGAAAATAAAAATTGTTAGAATTTTTAATATTTTTGTAAGCCTAGTGCAATAATGAAAAAATAAATTGAAATGATCATGTAGCGCAGCTATTACACATCATTTATCTGTAATTTTAAACTATATTCACTGGTTCTTTACCTCAGCTGATGGATGGATTATTTTATCCGAAGTTACCACAGGAGGATCCAGAGGGCCTGAGAGCCGGGCCCCCCTTTTGTTGGGAAAATTTGGTTGAATATATAGGGAATCACTGAAGCTTGACTGGAGCTTACGTCAGTCCAGAAAAGTTCTAGATCCACCACTGGTTACATTAAGGAGGTTTAATAGAGTTTCACCAAAAGAGGGTCATTCTAATAAACATATATAGCGCTCTATCACATGTATGGTCTCTTTTAAATCAATGTCTTTTTAATACAAAGAGTCAGACATAAAATGATATAATATGCTGTAAGAATGTATCTATTGGAGTAAATGCCTAAGAAAAGACTTTTAATAAGTTAACTATGACCTAATGTTATGCTCCTTTCACTTGTTGAATCTGATGTTTAAGCAATATATTTAGATATTAAAAGTAAAATACAGTCTGCCCAGGAGCCAGTGCTTTCCTATTATTTAAGTGATGTATCTAGACATCAAATAGCAGTAACAGATTATAAAATGTTACTTATACTATGGTAGTAGCTTCTTTAAACAAAGCTGACCTTAGTCTATAATGATCCATTTTACTTTGATGTTAACAATTGAAATGTCTTGTACATTAGACTCCAATTTTATCTCAAGCAGATCTTTCTTTATTTCAGAAAAAGTATAGGTTTTTAAGCTCAATGGATCTAGCAATTCAACAAAAACATAAATTATCCTAACCTACATTTGATTCATTCACTATATGGTTTAATCCTTGATCTTATTTATCACTTCAATCATTTTATAATTTAATAATGTAAATGAAGAGATTGAATCAATAAAACTTTTGGTGTCAACCTAACATACAGCAAAAACTTGTATGAACTACATTGCATTCCTTTATTCATAAAAATAACATCAAAAACATGTATGACCTACATTGCAGTCCTATTTTCATTGAAATAACATCAAAAAAAGTATGACCTATATGGAGGGGAGCCTATATTGCAGTCCTATTTTCATTGAAATCACATCAAAAACAAGTATGACCTACATTGCAGTCCTATATTCATTGAAATCACAGCAAAAACATTATTGACCTATATTGCAGTCCTATTTTAATTGAAATCAAATTGACTATCAACCTAGTTTTGCACATTTGATTGTGGGAAGAGGAGAAAATTAGTGAAAGATAACTTTGTAAAACTTGAAAAGCATGATGTTACAAACTAATATCTCCAATCAAATTTCCAATCAGTATTAATTTCCATAGAAGTAATATATCATTTTACAAACCTGGTTTGACAATTTGAGCCTTTTCCAGTCCTGCAATACTCTGTACCAATCTGACTTGATGTTCCTCTGGCATGGTACAGGATATACCATTAGGGTATATAACATCACTGCTAGTGCTTAAACCTGAAAATATATATCACAAAACAGATAAGTAAAAGGAATCAGCATGTTTATCATAGCGTGAGAACTTTATTATTTTTTTTTTTATCCTTTTTAAGTTGGTAAAATGGAGGTTTTTTTCCTTGCACTTTTTTTATAGACTATTGTAGATTCATTATTATTCATTGGCTACCAATTTTCGTGGTTTTCGTGGGTACAGGTGAACCACGAAATTAGATGTTCAACAAATTTCTATAGGCTTGTATGCAGACTTGAGCAAAACAACTAAAATTTAATATCCACGAACATGCAAGTATTCCTTAATCCAAAAAAAATTGGTACCCATGAAAATAAATGAATATGCAGTATTTGATAAATTGAGTCTCATGCCAGGATTGCCATTTGTATACAACTCACTGATTGTTAGAGCTGTTGAGGATGATGACATTGCAATAAGTATTTTATACAGTCTAATGTCATCCATTGGTCATCCTGTTCAAGTGATCAGAAACTGTTTGTTTCAGGTTTATCTATACCTTTTGGTAAAGGTGTATGGTATTATCATGTCTTGGCCTACCTAAGATTTGTGAAAGGAATGGTTAGGACATCATTCTCTTTAGATAAAAAAAAAATATCCTTCATTAATAAGCTATTAACCCTTAACCACAGATGCAGGAGACTGTGTCATGCAGTCACACACAAAGCAGCTCAGATATAATATCTAAGTTATCTTTCACACTGAGAATAAGATAACATTTACAATGATAGTGCATAACTCTGTAACTATTAAAGGACACGTTTCATTTGCCTTTCATGCTCTCATAAACTGAAGAACACCTGATAAAACAGCAATCATGTATCTACCTCTACATTTCATATTAAATATTATCAGCTATCTTAGCAATACTATACATTCAAACGACCTTCAATGCATGTATGATTGCTGTTTGGTGTGAGCCAAGGATCTGTGTTGAAGTCAGTACTTTGACCTATAATGGTTTACTTTTACAAATTGTGACTTGGTTGGAGAGAGTTGTCTCATTGACACTTATACCACATCTTCATACATCATTTATAACAAAATATAGGTCAGCAGAATTACTTGTCTTTCTATCAGGAGCATTTATGTGACAAAGAACCAAATAACATTGTAATGCTTGACTGAAAATTATCAAAATATGTCCTCGTTAATACTAAGCTTCATTGTAAGCAGCAATTTTCTATGAAGGAAAAATTATGATAAATTAAGAAATGTAAGCTCTGAAATATCTTATCAACTAGCAGATACATACTTCACATGCAGGGTGTGGTATTATGTTATGCTTCATATATAGAAAGGGAAATTTCACAATTGGAAAGTTCACACTTGGGAAGATGAAATAATCTATGTAGTCATAAAGTTTTGTTCTAAACTTCACCTAATTGTCAATTTTTAAATGTAAGTCAAGATATGAGGCAGACGATCCTTTATTTCCAGTTTGATGGAATAAATGAATTCAACATTTGTGTGACACCAAACTTTGAATTATTAAGTGAGAGAACATCATTTTTATAGTGGAACTTTAAGTTGAAGGCTAAATTGCTAGCTCCTTTTTATTCTTCCTAAGAAGCTTCTGTATGAAGGCTGCCACAAATAATTAAAGGAAAAAGTCAACAGGAAGAAGAGCACATTTGTTTCCTATTGGATACTAAGACATAAATAGGACAGATATTAGAAGGCATACAAGCATCACTGACATATAACAAAACGAAGAATAGTTTAAACTATACTAAAAACCTCAGACGAAAAAAACTGTCAAATACTTGGTCATGTTGGTTAGAAAATTGGTCAAGTTTATCATGTATCTTTCAAATATACAACTTGACGAGAAGGCTTTAGATCACCCTAAGCCTAAACATTATTTGTTAACAATAATTTAAAATTTGAATAGATTTCTTCATTACATAATAATTTAACTGACATCTGGAGAACTGCATGTTTTTTGGTTATTAACCGTACAATTCCTGGTACATAAACAAAGATCAAGGCTTTCAGAAGAACATTAAGATATTTTATATCAATATGTTACATAATGACAAAATGGTTGGTTTAATTTAAACATAAGATTTATCTGTTCTCATCAAGCCCAATAAACTGTAGAAGATTATCAGTTACAGAACAATAAATCTGTATGCATCCACTCAGAGGAAGCATGCAGACCTTCCCATTATTAGAAACTCAATTTACTGCATATTCTAATTACAATGTTTATCTTTTCAAAGATGTCCTATAAATCTGATTAGATGGTCTGTAAACGAGAGTGCATTAAATGTGACTCCCATGTAGAACTAATATGCACATTCTGTTTTACAGGTTTGGATGGCTGAACAGAACAATCATGGTAAGACAATGACCTGTTTCCGTCTGGTGAAAACAGAAACTACACTCAAACTCCATGATCTAGTTCTATACTTATATACCTACATGGGTTCCAACATTTGTTGCTTTAATATCTGAATAAATAAACAAATGAAACAAAAGGAAAGGATTATTTCTAACAGACTATGTTTTTTGCTTGTCAGAGAGTTAATATCTACTAGGCAATATTTCAATCTGCTGTTACTCGATAATTTATGTATCATTGTCATTTTGCTTCGTTTCTTCTGTTACCTTTACAGACATCAGACTCAGACTTCTCTTAAACTGATTTTTACTGTATGCATTGCTGTGCATTTGTTTTTTTACATTAGCTAGAGGTATAGGGGAGGGTTGAGATCTCAAAAAACATGTTTAACCCTACCGCATTTTAGCGCAGGTCCCAAGTCAGGAATATCCTGCCCTTTGTTAGTCTTGTATGATTTTAATTTTAATTCATTCACATATTTTGGAGTTTAGTATAATGTCCATTATCACTGAACTAGTACACATTTTTTATTAGGGGCCAGCTAAAGCACTTCTCCTGGTTTGGGATTTTCTCACTGTATTGAAGACCAATTGGTGGCCTTGGGCTGTTTTCTTTGTTTTGGTCAGGTTGTTGTCTCTTTGACACATTCCCATATTTCCATTTTCAATTTTACATAAAGATCTGGTCACATACCTTCAGGTTCAAGCCATATCTGATGTGTTCTTCCTTTAAATCTCAATACTTTAGATTCTAATGAGGGACAAAATCTGAAAATATAAAGTAATTATATATCTAATTTGTTTTACATGTGTATATATTACACTGGGACAATATACCTACATGAAACAAGCTTGTAAATCCAACAGAAATCTTGAAAAAACAGATATTACAGAAACAGGCCACTATAATTAAAACTATTTCTCTGCACTTGCTCTTAATTTTCTTTTGGTTGTTTATAATAAATTGCATCATGCAGTATCAAAACAATTAAACAAAAAAGAGAAGCAAGTCACTGTGGAGTACTCAATTTTAATTATTTTTAAAAATCACAAATACTATGAGAAATATCTATCAAGTAACACCAATAAGATGTTTACACCACATTATATACACAAGAAGATGTGGTATGATTGCCAATGAGACAACTCTTCACAAGAGACCAAATGATACAGAAATTAACAACTAAAGGTCACCTACTGTCTTCAACAGTGAGCAAAAGCCCATACTCACATAGTCAGCTATTTAAGTTCTATGAGTAACAATAGAATTGATACTTGGTTTTTACTGTTTAATATTGTTATATGAGTAACAGTAAAGTTTGGATATTTGGTATTTGCTGTTTTATACCATGTATACAGCATTCAAGTATAAGAGTATCAATTTTTCAATACACCTTATCGCTGATACCGGCTGACCCGGCAGCTTGAACTTTTTGACGCATACAACAATCACTTTTTCATTGTGGCGTCAGACATTTTGTTTTATGACGTTAAATATTACGGGCACCTGTGTGATATCCAGCAATGGCGGACAAATAGCGATAAGGTGTATAAAGGGTCTGATTTAGCATTTTGTGCTAGGATCACAGATCTTCCCACACACTGTTGAAAGGTGAGCCAGCATGTTCAAAATGTGATTAAGCAATGTCAGTCTTGTACAAAGCATGGGATCTTCAAACTGTGACAATCATTAATACTATCATCCTAAATCTACTACTTGTCACTGGACATGAAATCATTAATACTATCATCCTAAATATGCATCTACTACTTGTCACTGGACCTAAAATCATTAATACTATCATCCTAAATATGCATCTACTACTTGTCACTGGACCTACAATCATTAATACTATCATCCTAAATATGCATCTACTACTTGTCACTGGACCTACAATCATTAATACTATCATCCTAAATATGCATCTACTACTTGTCACTGGACCTACAATCATTAATACTATCATCCTTAATATGCATCTACTACTTGTCACTGGACCTACAATCATTAATACTATCATCCTAAATATGCATCTACTACTTGTCACTGGACATACAATCATTAATACTATCATCCTAAATATGCATCTACTACTTGTCACTGGACCTAAAATCATTAATACTATCATCCTAAATATGCATCTACTTCTTGTCACTGGACCTACAATCATTAATACTATCATCCTAAATATGCATCTACTACTTGTCACTGGACCTACAATCATTAATACTATCATCCTAAATATGCATCTACTACTTGTCACTGGACATTTCATTTGGGAGTCAATCCATACAAAAATGGTTGACCAAAATGTCAGAATAAATAACAACATCTTGTAACAGTATTGATGTATTATAACTATCAGAATATCCATTTATCTAAAGCTTGACAAATAAATGACGTAAACTTTGTGCAGTGTCAGTGCAACATGAATAATGTCCAGAATTTCCATTTAAAGTGATTTTATAAAAGTTGATTACAATGAAGGAAATCAATGGAGTATCCAATCAAAATATACATGGATAAAATCTTTGATAAAATCTTTTTCAATACAACCGATCTATGTTTTTAATACTGTTTAATTATCAATGTCTGTCAGGTTCAAAATCAAATGTTTGAACAACGAAAAAAAATAAGCATTTCAGTGGAAAATAAAGAAAAGTTCAGTTGAACTTGTTTTCATTAATTGAGAATGGAAATGAGGAATGTGTCAAAGTGGCAACAACCCGACCAAAGAGTAGAAAAAAGCTAAAGGCTATTCACCAAAATTCCCCAGTTTTAATAGTGTGCATTTAATGTTATTGACATTGTTTGAGATGGACACAAAATCAGATCTCTTTATGTGATTTACTGAAAATGCTACATAAAGTCACAATGCAATAAGACTTCAAAACAAGAGTTCTAATTCATGTGTTATTATTATAATTCTGTTATATGATAAATAAATAAAATAACAGAGTACAAATGTTATTGCAAAAATTTCTTAAATTTCAAAACTTGAATTCATAATACATGTTATTATTATAAACATGTTCTAAATCATCTATAAAATACAATGACTCCATTTCCTTTACTTCATTCAAGAAAATTCCAATTAACAAATAAAATTTGAATCATGGAAGTTAGATGCATGGAGGAAATGGCCTGCAGTGTCATATATTGTAATTAGAATCTTCACCGACAACTATGTCAATAACATTAAGTCCAAAGCAGTGGGTTGGAATTACACTTGAACAGCAGAACAAAAAACAAAGTAAAATGAAATGGTAAAAAATATCAAAGAAGCAAATAATTCTATGGCATCATTAACTGTACTCTTATTTCTCTCCAGTTTTCACATTTAAGTACCAGTTATCAGGTCTTGTGCATATTGTATGAAATCACCTGACAATCACAATATATATCATTTCATATTTTTAGTGATTGATTGGTGTTTAACACCCCTTTCAGCTCTTTCGTGGAAAGTAAGTTTTATTGGTTGAGGAAGCAGGTGCCTAAAATTCAAAGGAATCACAACCTCAAGTAGGAAAACTGACAACCCTATTCAATTAACATTGGAGTTGATTGCACTTGCCATGTGCCGGATTCAAACTCAGAAATGAGAAAAAGAAAGCATGTATCGATGGAGATTCACTCATTCAGATTGAATGTGTTATTGCTTTACAGAAAAAAAATATAATTATGTGATATGATTGCCAATCAGACAACTTTCCTGTGACCAGAGATGATTTACGTACATATAGATATACGAAAAATAAATATGATATTCAGCGGCAACAATTAACAGCCACTGAATCAAAGGCTCATGACTATAAGATACAAACAGAACTCTACAGGGTTAAACATGTTTAGTTGAACATTTTTAGAGAGCTTAACCTTCACCTTAACCTGGAACAATGATGTACCAGTACAACAAAATTTTGACAATTTCTTTATTTTGACAACCATTATGTATGCCACACTTATCTAATTTATAATTCAAATGTACAAAAATAGATTGATTCAATCAACCTTAGATTTAGCAGAGTTATATATTTCTAAGAAATTTGCATTTCAACACCTGCAAAATTTTCAAATGCCTGAGACTTAAAAAAATAATTGACCACTCAAGACACTGGTTAACACTTGTATGATTTACGCTGTAATTATTTAGTAAACTAAAACTGGCACATAGTAGCTATAACTCATACCCAGACAGATTTGTGAAAACTTTCTGAGGCCATGTCTACCTGTAAGAGTAATAGGCAAAACAAACAAACCAATTTGTAAAAGTACTTCAAGCTTCATGTTAAAAATTCTAAAATCATTAATCAGATTGTCAAAACTTAAGTATTTCATAATATGCATATTCTACTTTTACAATAATTTTGGAATCTTTAGAATAGTTTTCAGTACTTTTTATAGAGCAATTATCTTAAAGACTCTCTTTTTTCAGCTCAAAATATATTTGTAATTAATATCAGCACATATCCACTCATAAATCATAATGACCTTGGCACTGCAATATAGTGATAACATATTTTGTTACATAATATGATAAAAACTATGACAATTATGTTCTTCTCTGATCTATGTGAAATGGCTGACACTCAGAATTGGCAAAGTAACATTGGGAAAACCATCTAACATGTTGTTCCTCTTTAGTCAGCTGAGAAAGAAATCATTGAAGGAAAATATGGAAGTTTTTTATTTGTTGGTACCTCCTTGTTTCCAAAGGTGGTAGAAAAATTGTTATAAGCACTATTGGACATTATAGATATAAGAAGATGTGGTATGAGTGCCAATGCGACAACTCTCCATCTAGGTAACAATTTACGTCAAAATACATTCTTCAACATGAAGCCTTGGCTTACACCAAGCAGCTAGCTATAAATGGCCCAAAAAATGACAAGTGTAAAACCAACGGTTTAATCTATATCAAAAACAAGAAACACTTATGAACCACATTAACAAACAACAACCACTGAACACCAGGTTCCTGACTTAGCACAGCTAGTGCAAATAAATGCAGTGGGTTGTTATTGGTATTTAAACTCATTATCATTTAATTGTGTATTTTTGTTCCAACAATTATTGTGCATAATATATGAGTGAACATTAATAGGGTAATTGAATAAGGAAATACAGTGTTTTAGTTTTAAACATGGCAACACTCCTTCAGACCTTTGACTTCATTCAAGAAATTAGTTTACACATTTATTGTAATGCTCTGATGCAAGAAATATTAACTCTGAATGTAATGACTTAATAAATATTATCTGCCAATCATCTGTAGATATTTCATGCAATAAAATGTTAATATCATATGCATTAATCAACCTTATAATTCAATAAAGGTTTAGTTACTATAATGTTATTAATTCATCAGTATCATAGGGTGAAAATTATTAATGAGAATATGAAAAATATGCCTGTAATGAATAAATAAATAAAACAAAAATAAAATAAAATAAACAATATTCAATTCATCATGGTGAGAATTATTAACAAAAATAAGAAAATATGCATGTAATAAACAAATAAATAAAATAAACAATGTTCAATTCATGTTATTGCAAAATTCTCTGATATATAAAAGTTCCACTTGTAGAAGATATAGTAAAGTATTATAACCTTGACAAGTTTTTATCACCAGTCTCGGCAGTCTAAATAGTAATATGCTGAGACTTTCTGTCTTTGAGGTATTGCCAAATACTTTACTCTTTCAAACTGAATGAGAAAAACAAAAATTGAACATTGTCTTTTTACTTGAGAATAGCTTGTATTCTGAAATGCAACTGTTTATTATTTTTATGAATTGTACTGAAGTTGACCTATCCAAAATTTTAGGCTGGAGAGTACATGTTGAAAAATCTAGGTTTCAAATATATATTTAACTATAAATGTGGGGTGAACAGATCTTTATCAAGTACATAACACCATACAAAGGGTATGAATTTCTCATTTTCTTTTCTTTTGATTATAAACATTATAATACATTAACATTTATTGAATTTATTTCCATTATGAAAATGTTAAAGAAAAAAAATTGGCATATCGTGCTAGTATTTTTCTAGAAACCAGAAAGAGTTCTATCATTTTGAATGTCAAAGTGTGCTGCATGCATGACTGACTCTCAAGTTAGCAATCGAATGACAGATGAAGATAAGTGACATCATCTGCCCACATGTCCTCTTCTATTGACTGGATCATTACCTCCAGTAATATATCAATTATCGAATCCACTCACAGTGGATTTATTTTAACTATTTATTATCTTTCACCACTTAAAATTCAATTTAATCATTTCCAAATCAAAAGTGTTCAACATCCACAAATTGGTCATTTTTTTCTAGATATCTTAGCTGTAAAATGAGAAAAGCTGTTATTGATAATTTACATTAGCTTGAGATAAAATGATATGTGCCCTTACTCAACAGAAATTTTAATACATTAATTTGTATCTGTAACAGGTCTAAATAGCTGACAGATTTTGTGTGAAGGCATCAATAAGAAGCATATCTAAGTTTGATCATATTACTTCAACTTGGAACAGTGGTTTGAAAAATTAAGAGAAAATGCTTTAATTTTTTTAAACGATTAAGAATGCCAGATTTCAAAGATTCAAAATAACTCACATTCTCCTGTTTTGTTTTGGTATTGTATTTCAGGTTTTGGTACTGTACTCTTGTTTTGGTATGGTACTTTTAGATTTTCAGTACTTCAAGGTTTTTTATGAACTTTTGGTATTGTAGTCTGAGGTTTTAGTAATATACTTATAGGTTTTGCCATTGTACTTCTATATAGGTTTTGTAATGTACCTTTATATTTTGGTATTGTACTTTTACAGGCTTTGGAGTTGTACTTCTAGGTAACTTGAATCTAAAAGTACTTTTATGGGCTTTAGTTTTGTGCTTTTAGGTTTTTTTGGTATTGTACTTCTAGGTTTTGGTATTGTTCTTTTAGGTTTTGGTATGGTACTTCAGATTTTGGTATTATATACTTTTATAGGTTTGGTAATAAACTTTTATGTTTTGGTATTATACTTCTAGGTTTTGGTATTGTTTTTTTAGGTTTTGGTATTGTACTTCTAGGTTTTAGTATTGTTCTTTTAGGTTTTGGTATGGTACTTCAGATTTTGGTATTATATACTTTTATAGGTTTGGTAATAAACTTTTATGTTTTGGTATTATACTTCTAGGTTTTGGTATTGTTTTTTTAGGTTTTGGTATTGTACTTCTAGGTTTTAGTATTGTTCTTTTAGGTTTTGGTATGGTACTTCAGATTTTGGTATTATATACTTTTATAGGTTTGGTAATAAACTTTTATGTTTTGGTATTATACTTCTAGGTTTTTGTATTGTATTTTTAGGTTTTGTTATGGGAATTTTAGGTTTTGGTATTGTACTTTTATATGGTACATTGAATTGAATTCAATATGATGTTATTTTATATATATTAAAACCTGCATATAAAGTTCACCATAACCAGAAGAAAATGACTTTATATCAAATTTGACCTTTGCATTGAGGTTCAAAGTTTAATTGAAATGGGTTTTTTTAAACTGCAGTTTTCTTAAATTAAACTTAGGATTTAAATAACGGGGCAATATAAATGACTAAAATTCTTATTCTATCAGAAAATTATCAAAATTAAACGGTAATTGTTTTTTCAAGTTTTCAGTACATCAAAAGACTTGTGAAATTCAGGATAAAACAATTGAATTCTAGTTCGAAATTTCAAGCAATCATTTAATTGTTTTAAAGCAAGGTTCTTTACTAGCACATAAATCAAACTACAGAACACCCATTATTTTGTTTGAATAATTTTGAAAAATGATAAAAGGCTGTAAAACACTTAAATATCAATTAAACCCAACTGGAAACGTTAGCAGGGAGAGTAGTTATACACACATCATTAGCTTAGGGAAACATTAGTCAATTTCAACAGTTCTAATGACAGCAGAGTTCATGAACAACATTGAGAAAATTTTAAGAGAAACAACACTTTATACACAAGCAAATCATTATCTATGCCTTTATGAAAGTAAATTTAACATCAAAAGTGATAATTAAGAACTGTTGAAATGTTTGACATGTATTGAATTTCTAACTTTCCTTGACACTATAACCATGTACTGCACACTTAATTGAAATGCAGTTAGATAAATGGTACCAGATTTTAACTGGTAATTAACTGGCTGTCTCAGATTGTATTATAATGATGATAGTGACTTTACAGTGTATTTCAGTTTTTTCAAATCTTTAGGAGCAATTAACCAAATCAATGATCACAGGACTGTTAAATCAACAACATATTGTCTTTAGATTCACTCCTGTTACAATTTCTTATTTTCCTATACAGCTATATCCTGAAGAAGGAGAAGTTAACTCACATACTTAATTGGAACCATGACCAGCAAAGTTGACCAAATGGTTTCAACTGTTTTGTAAGCTTTAGTGCATTCTATATTTTGAAAGTCACTTCAAGATTATAAAAAAACCGTTTTTTTTCTAAAGTGAACATTGATTGGTTAAATATTTCTCAGTCATGTCCTGTGTTTTGAATTTGTTTGTTAGCTTTTTGGTCATGAATGTTTGTCTCTAATATTTAATTAACTGTGCATTTGTATTCAGATATCGCAGATCAAATTTATTCGTTCATTGTTTAATCATAGGTTTTTTGATTGAGTTAAGTCTGCCAATTGATATTTTATCGTATGTTTTTCTTTGTTGTGATGTTATGCTATTGTTTCAGAAAAAGGGAGAAGGTTTGGATCCATTAAAACGTTTAATCTGGCTGCAAATGTTTGCACCTGTCCTAAGTCAGGAATCTGATGTACAGTAGTTGTCGTTTGTTTATGTAATATATACGTGTTTCTCGTTTCTCGTTTTGTTTATATAGATTAGACCGTTGGTTTTCTCGTTTGAATGGTTTTACACTAGTAATTTTGGGGCCCTTTATAGCTTGTTGTTCGGTGTGAGCCAAGGCTCCGTGTTGAAGGCCGTACTTTAACCTATAATGGTTTACTTTTTGAATTGTTATTTGTATAGAGAGTTGTCTCATTGGCACTCACACCACATCTTCCTATATCTACTTAAACTCATCATAGATAACAATTAACATTAAAATTTCGTAAGACAGATGCAAGTTTTGTCTATAAACAATTAACCCATTGGTAATATTGGAATCAAAAAAGATTAAAAGGGCCAAATAAAGGATAAAGTTGAAGAGGCTATTTAGGTCCCAAAAAATTTAGTGTAAGGTTACATTGCTGGATAAACATATCAATCCAGAGGTTACATTGATGGATAAACATATCAATCCAGAAAGTTCCTGCTAGCCCTATTCCTTATATCTTTAATAGTCTCTCTAAATGTCATGCACAATGTTTTAATGCTGATATTACAAACTTGTCATATTCTATAGACATCAATTTATGTACTGAAGCATCTCAATATGTTTTTTTATTTTTTTTATTTCAGAACTGAAATAGGTCCCTGTTTCATTGACTTTCAGCCCATATCTCCTTTTATTCAAAATAAACAATTATTTATAGTGCAAATCTTTGCCTTTTACACAATCTCTCTTTCTCTCTAATCAAAATACCAGAAATTATTCTCATAAAAATCTATTTACCAATATGATATTCTATTTTCAGAAACCTTCCATGCATATGACTTCCGAGGTGAACCCAAACTAAAGTTGCTGTTTCATGTAAACAAGTAGAAGCATTGTTGTGGTAAACAAGAATTATTGTTTAATGACTAAGTATATCTTTGTTTTCAGATCATTACTGGCTGTAAGAAGATGTGGTATGAGTGCTAATGAAACAGCTCTCCATCCAATTCACAATTTGAAAAGAAAAACCATTATAGGTTAAAGTACAGTCTTTAACATGGAGTCTTGGTTCACACCAAACAGCATGCTATACAGGGCCCCAAAATTGCTGTCTGTTCATTACTGTCTGTAAACGAAATCTAGTACACAAATTATATTGCGGATGATGATGGTTGATGAATATCTGAAAGGACAGTAGACTCCTGTATTATTATAGTATTCATGAATGGGTGTTTTTATAATGGCCCTGTTATTTGTGCAAGGTCTGTAATAATTGTCGAAGAAGTCTGTAATGGCTCGAGGCGATCCGTTTTGAAAATCGGCAGCCATGTTAAATTTATTATATTTGATATTTGAACACTGTTTTTCTGTAATGGCCCTGTATTAATGCCCAGTTTGTCTTTAATGGCCCTGTATTAATGCCCATTTGTCTGTACTAATGCCCAGTTTGTCAGTAACGGCCCTGTATTAATGCCCAGTTTTTCTGTATTAATGCCCAGTTTGTCTGTAATGGCCCTGTATTAATGCCCAGTTTGTCTGTATTAATGCCCAGTTTGTCTGTAATGGCCCTGTATTAATGCCCAGTTTGTCTGTAATGGCCCTGTATTAATGCCCAGTTTTTCTGTAATGGCCCTGTATTAGTGCCCAGTTTGTCTGTATTAAGCCTTAAGTTAGGGTTTTTAATACACAGTTATTTTTGACAATAATGTACTTAATTGGTTAATAAAAGGCTGTTATTATTAACTTTCTAGCAGAAAAGACCTGATTTGTAGTATAATTCAAAAAAAATTCACTGAAAGTAAAAAGGATCAGACACAAAACAATATATTACAATAAAAATTGTATGTGAGCTTGCATTATCATAGATTTCATAATGATTGAGAAAATGATATAGCTGATATCAACTCTAGCTTTTTCAATTTCAATATAATTATAAATAAGAACATACATTAACCTTTCATTTCAAATAGTAAATAGATACCAGAAGATGTGGTATGAATGCCAATGAGACAACTCGATCTCCATCCAAGTCTTAATTTGTAAAAGTAAACCATTATAGGGCAAAGTAAAAACTGTATGTGGAACAGATTTGTGTTGTTTGTAGGTATAATATAAATTAATTGAAATAACAATTGATCAAAAAGTTCTTTACAATCTGTCTCTCTTATCACTTGATTGTAGCCAAAATTGTTTGTTTCATCAAATATTTGTATGCAAAGACAATTTGCCAAAAATCTTACATGACATCCAAAATTAATGTCTGTAGAAATTACCATATTATTGGGATAATATCTATTATACAGAGAAACTGAATTACTTTACCATGCTTACTTCACAAGAGTACAATACACAGAGGGTGTTGTGGGGGAGCACCTTTTTATTTTGATAAATAAATCATATTAATAAAAGGGGAAGTAACTATTGTCAAAGGGAGATAACTTGATAATATCTATTATACAGACTTCACAAGAGTACAATACACAGAGGGTGCTATGGGGGAGCACCTGTTTCTTTTGAAGTTTTAAATTATATAATTCAAAGGGGAAGTAACTCACTTATTTACAACAATGGGAGATAACTTGATAATGTTTACTTTATTCACACCAGTTGGTTAACTTTACTATGCTTACTTCACAAGAGTGCAATACACAGAGGGTGTATGGGGGAGTACCTGTTTATTTTGAAAAATAAATTATATTATTTAAAGGGGAGGTAATTGAGTTATCTACATCAATGGGAGATAACTTGATAATATCACTAATTGGTTAACATTGCTATCCTTACTTTACAAGAGTACAATAAACAGAGGGTGTATTTTGGGGAGCACCTGTTTATTATGTAAAATAGACTGAAATATCTAAAAAGAGAAGTAACTGAATAATCTGATTCAAAGGGAGATAACTTGATAATATATGCTGTACAAAGCAACTGAACTGCTTAATTTAAACCAGGCTTATTTAACCTCAAAAGAACAATGCACATTGAGCTTTCTAGCCTTTCTACTAGTATATCTTTTGGCATCTAAATACATAAGGGGACATTACTGAGGTATTTACTCAGTGAAATATATCTCATTAATATCTTTTGTATACTAGGGAATCTGGCTGGACCTCAATTATCATGATGCATGCTAATTTAACAAGTGTATATTATATGTATTATGGCAATGCCAGTGGCAGATCAAGGATTCAAAATCCTATTTCTTATGAGGGTTGCAAACTTTGGCAATGACCTAAAGATAAATATGGCGAAAAAAAAAATTGTTATTTATCAGAAACAAAATTGCAAATCTCTACATGCATGAGCTGAACATTTAATTCTAGATAGATAATCAAAGGGTAAATATAATTGAATTGCATGGTTAGCCTTTCACACATGACTCTGTATCAATAGTAAATTTATCCTTGTTATGACCTTGTTATACATGTAGATACCACAATACACACATATGTCAGTTGTCAGACCCAGATAAATTACTTATTAATAAAGAACATTGACAGGACACTGTCAGATATCTATTATCAGAGAATTCTTCTTTGTCATCAAGATTTATATCATAATCTATATACAGCTATAAATTCAGTCTCTGCTGACCACACAAGCTATTTTATTGGTTGTATTAATTGATGAATACATTTTCTGTTGCAATAAGAAAGACGGAACATTGTTTCCTAGTTTTAGCTAAAATAATTAATCAAGAAACAAGACAGGACATGTGAGGATGTCTGTCCTTTCATACTGATGGAGTTGTATGTTGAAAGTCTTTAGGCTTTAATTACTACAGATCTCATAGACTTAATATGTTTTAAAGATCATTGAAAATAATTAGGTCAAGGTCATATGAACTCTGCAAGAGTGACATTTACACCCAACAGTAATGCCAAACATTAAATATCTAATAGTATCTTAGAAAGGGACCTATTCACAAAAATTTTACATTGACTAATGAACCATGAAAATGAGGTCAAGGCCATTTGAACTCTGCCAAACAGATATAGATATAGGAAGATGTGGTGTGAGTGCCAATGAGACAACTCTCCATACAAATAACAATTAAAAAAGTAAACCATTATAGGTTAAAGTACGGCCTTCAACACGGAGCCTTGGCTCATACTAAACAACAAGCTATAAAGGGCCCCAAAATTACTAGTGTAAAACCATTCAAACGGGTAAACCAACGGTCTAATCTATATAAACAAAACGAGAAACGAGAAACTACTGTACATCAGATTCCTGACTTAGGACAGGTGCAAACATTTGCAGCGGGATTAAACGTTTTAATGGATCCAAACCTTCTCCCTTTTTCTGAAACAATAGCATAACATCACAACAAAGAACTAGAGGCTCTAAAGAGCCTGTGTCGCTCACCTTGGTTTTTGTGAATATTAAACAAAGGACGTAGATGGATTCATGACAAAATTGTGTTTTGGTGATGGTGATGTGTTTGTTCATCTTACTTTACTGAACATTCTAACTGCTTACAATTATCTCTATCTATAATTAACTTGGCTTAGTAGTTTCAGAGAAGATTTTTGTAAAACCCAACAACAGGTTGTCCGATTCACCTGAAAAATTCAGGGCAGATAGATCTGGACCTGATGAACATTTACCCCATGTCAGATTTGCTCTAAATGCTTTGGTTTTTGAGTTATAAGCCAAAAACTGAACTTTACCCCTATGTTCTACTTTTAGCCATGGCGGCCATCATGGTAAGTTGACCGGGTCACGCCACACATTTTTAAAACTAAATACCCAAATGATGATTGTGGCCAAGTTTGGTTTAATTTGGCCACGTATTATCAGAGGAGAAGATTTTTGTAAAAGATAACTAAGATTTACAAATAATTGTTAAAAATTGACTATAAAGGGAAATAACTCCTAAAGGGGTCATTTGACCGTTTCGGTCATGTTAACTTATTTGTAAATCTTACTTTGCTGAACATTATTGCTGTTTACAGTTTATCTCTATCTATAATAATATTCAAGATAATAACCAAAAACGGGAAAATTTCCTTAAAATTACCAATTTAGGGGCAGCAACCCAACAACAGGTAGTCCGATTCACCTGAAAAATTCAGGGCAGATAGATCTTGACCTGATGAACATTTTTACCCCATGTCAGATTTGCTCTAAATGCTTTGGTTTTTGAGTTATAAGCCAAAAACTGCATTTTACCCCTATGTTCTATTTTTAGCCGTGGCGGCCATCTTGGTTGGTTGGCGGGGTCACGCCACACAATTTCTAAACTAGATACCCCAATGATGATTATGGCCAAGTTTGGATTAATTTGGCACAGCAGTTTCAGAGGAGAAGATTTTTGTAAAAGATAACTAAGATCTACAAAAAATGGTTAAAAATTGACTATAAAGGGCAATAACTCTTAAAGGGGTCATTTGACCATTTCCGTCATGTTAACTTATTTGTAAATCTTACTTTGCTGAACATTATTGCTGTTTACAGTTTATCTCTATCTATAATAATATTCAAGATAATAACCAAAAACAGCAAAATTTCCTTAAAATTACCAATTTAGGGGCAGCAACCCAACAACTGGTTGTCTGATTCATCTGAAAATTTCAGGGCAGATAGATCTTGACCTGATGAACATTTTTACCCCATGTCAGATTTGCTCTAAATGCTTTGGTTTTTGAGTTATAAGCCAAAAACTGCATTTTACCCCTATGTTCTATTTTTAGCCGTGGTGGCCATCTTGGTTGGTTGGCGGGGTCACGCCACACAATTTCTAAACTAGATACCCCAATGATGATTATGGCCAAGTTTGGATTAATTTGGCCCAACAGTTTCAGAGGAGAAGATTTTTGTAAAAGTTAACGACGACGCACGCAGGACGCCGGACGACGCCGGACGACGCCGGACGCCAAGTGATGAGAAAAGCTCACTTGGCCCTTCGGGCCAGGTGAGCTAAAAACATACGATAAAATATCAATTGGCAGACTTAACTCAATCAAAAACCGTATGATTAAACAATGAATGAATAAATTTGATCTGCGATATCAGTGAATGTAGAGGAATTGATAATTTCGTTTTGAAGAACTTTCGTGTAGTATATGCGTCACACCACCACTACATTATTTGCTGCCTTGTCTGCCGGTACGAACACAAACCGCTCTGCGAGTACCTTGAGTTTGTTTTTTATTCTAGAAATGGGTATATCATGGTTCCTATTATTTATTTCAGAATTGTTTTCCAAATGAGATATTCGAATATCAACCGTATTCATAATTTTATTCAAATAACTGTCTAAAAAAATTTTATCGGATTTTTCAGGTTTGCACCAATTTTTACAATAGGCAGACAGAGCGTCTTTAATGACCTGACGACACTGTTTCCAATCTATTGTAGATGGAGGACGGTATTTTGGTCCTTTCTTTAGAAAAGTTATGACTTCACGGTCATCGACGATGTTGAGGTCTCCTGTGATAACATGACCATAGGGAACATACTTAAAACTAGATGTTTCGCAATCTCAAGTGGAAGGAACATTATTTTCTATATTGACGTCTGTTGTAATTTACGTATAATTGAAAATCAAATTTCTGCTCGGTTTTTTATAAGAATACGAAATAATGGGTTGTTCTATATTATCAAAATATGGAGGTATTAAGCTATAGACAGAAGAGTCATTTAATATGCTAGACAAATTAATAAAATCAATACCTCTATTTATATATTTTAATTTGAGAAAATGTCGTTTATGATTTTCAGGTTTATCAAAAATAGTGAAATATACCTTATCAAGGGAACTTTAACCTTGATTACTGAACCATGACAATGAGAAGGAAGATGATCACTGCAAGAATGACATAAACACATTACAAGCATTCCATAGACCAAATAACCTTGACCTGACCTTACTGCTTAATTATAGTATTAAACAGAAAACATAACCTGGATCTCAAAGCTTTGATCCAAGAATACAGTCAAGGTCATGTACACCCTGTCCTATAACGCAAATAATAAGTGAAAAATGCACATTGATAAAAAAAAAACGTTCATTTAATGTGGTTGCTGAACCATGAAAATAAGGTCAAGGTCATTCAATGTCATCAGTCTACCAAATGAAATTTAAGAACATAATAATTGTCAAAAATAAAGTCAACAGGTCTTCTAAAAGAATGGCAAAAAATACCAATAGGACATTCAAATCAGAAATTGAAAACAAACTGATACCGCCAATTTAAGCATGGCAAAAAAATGAATAACAACAAACAGACAAACAACAGTATATAATACACAACATTGAAAAACTATTGTTTTTGTTTGTATGTTGGTTTATTCCCATTTCATCTACCTTGGCTTCAAACATGTATCTATCTACCCAGTGCTATAACCAAGAGAGACCTTGGCTTCAAACATGTATCTATCCACCCAGTGCTATAACCAAGAGAGACCTTGGCTTCAAACATGTATCTATCCACCCAGTGCTATAACCAAGAGAGACCTTGGCTTCAAACATGTATCTATCCACCCAGTGCTATAACCAAGAGAGACCTTGGCTTCAAACATGTATCTATCCACCCAGTGCTATAACCAAGAGAGACCTTGGCTTCAAACATGTATCTATCCACCCAGTGCTATAACCAAGAGAGACCTTGGCTTCAAACATGTATCTATCTACCCAGTGCTATAACCAAGAGAGACCTTGGCTTCAAACATGTATCTATCTACCCAGTGCTATAACCAAGAGAGACCTTGGCTTCAAACATGTATCTATCTACCCAGTGCTAAAACCAAGAGAGACCTTGGCTTCAAACATGTATCTATCTACCCAGTGCTATAACCAAGAGAGACCTTGGCTTCAAACATGTATCTATCTACCCAGTGCTATTACCAAGAGAGACCTTGGCTTCAAACATGTATCTATCTACCCAGTGCTATAACCAAGAGAGACCTTAGCTTCAAACATGTATCTATCTACCCAGTGCTATAACCAAGAGAGACCTTGGCTTCAAACATGTATCTATCTACCCAGTGCTATTACCAAGAGAGACCTTAGCTTCAAACATGTATCTATCTACCCAGTGCTATAACCAAGAGAGACCTTAGCTTCAAACATGTATCTATCCACCCAGTGCTATAACCAAGAGAGACCTTAGCTTCAAACATGTATCTATCTACCCAGTGCTATAACCAAGAGAGACCTTGGCTTCAAACATGTATCTATCCACCCAGTGCTATAACAAAGAGAGACCTTGGCTTCAAACATGTATCTATCCACCAAGTGCTATTACCAAGAGAGACCTTAGCTTCAAACATGTATCTATCCACCCAGTGCTATTACCAAGAGAGACCTTGGCTTCAAACATGTATCTATTCACCCAGTGCTATAACCAAGAGAACCTTGGCTTCAAACATGTATCTATCCACCCAGTGCTATAACCAAGAGAGACCTTGGCTTCAAACATGTATCTATCTACCCAGTGCTATAACCAAGAGTGACCTTGGCTTCAAACATGTATCTATCCACCCAGTGCTATAACCAAGAGTGACCTTGGCTTCAAACATGTATCTATCCACCCAGTGCCATAACCAAGAGAGACCTTGGCTTCAAACATGTATCTATCTACCCAGTGCTATAACCAAGAGAGACCTTAGCTTCAAACATGTATCTATCCACCCAGTGCTATAACCAAGAGAGACCTTGGCTTCAAACATGTATCTATCTACCCAGTGCTATAACCAAGAGAGACCTTGGCTTCAAACATGTATCTATCCACCCAGTGCTATAACCAAGAGTGACCTTGGCTTCAAACATGTATCTATCCACCCAGTGCTATAACCAAGAGAACCTTGACTTTAAACATGTATCTATCTACCCAGTGCTATAACCAAGAGAGACCTTGGCTTCAAACATGTATCTATCTACCCAGTGCTATAACCAAGAGAGACCTTGGCTTCAAACATGTATCTATCCACCCAGTGCTATAACCAAGAGAGACCTTGGCTTCAAACATGTATCTATTCACCCAGTGCTATAACCAAAAGAACATTGGCTTTAAACATGTATCTATCTACCCAGTGCTATAACCAAGAGAACCTTGGCTTCAAACATGTATCTATTCACCCATTGCTATAACCAAGAGTGACCTTGGCTTCAAACATGTATCTATCCACCCAGTGCTATAACCAAGAGTGACCTTGGCTTCAAACATGTATCTATCCATCCAGTGCTATAACCAAGAGAGACCTTGGCTTCAAACATGTATCTATCTACCCAGTGCTATAACCAAGAGAGACCTTAGCTTCAAACATGTATCTATCCACCCAGTGCCATAACCAAGAGAGACCTTGGCTTCAAACATGTATCTATCCACCCAGTGCTATAACCAAGAGAGACCTTGGCTTCAAACATGTATCTATCCACCCAGTGCTATAACCAAGAGAGACCTTGGCTTCAAACATGTATCTATCTACCCAGTGCTATAACCAAGAGAGACATTGGCTTCAAACATGTATCTATCTACCCAGTGCTATAACCAAGAGAGACCTTGGCTTCAAACATGTATCTATCCACCCAGTGCTATAACCAAGAGAGACCTTAGCTTCAAACATGTATCTATCCATCCAGTGCTATAACCAAGAGAGACCTTGGCTTCAAACATGTATCTATCTACCCAGTGCTATAACCAAGAGAGACCTTAGCTTCAAACATGTATCTATCCACCCAGTGCTATAACCAAGAGAGACCTTGGCTTCAGACATGTATCTATCCACCCAGTGCTATAACAAAGAGAGACCTTGTCTTCAAACATGTATCTATCTACCCAGTGCTATAACCAAGAGAGACATTGGCTTCAAACATGTATCTATCCACCCAGTGCTATAACCAAAAGAGACCTTGGCTTCAAACATGTATCTATGCACCCAGTGCTATAACCAAGAGAACCTTGGCTTCAAACATGTATCTATCCACCCAGTGCTATAACCAAGAGAACCTTGACTTTAAACATGTATCTATCTACCCAGTGCTATAACCAAGAGAGACCTTGGCTTCAAACATGTATCTATCTACCCAGTGCTATAACCAAGAGAGACATTGGCTTCAAACATGTATCTATCTACCCAGTGCTATAACCAAGAGAGACATTGGCTTCAAACATGTATCTATCCACCCAGTGCTATAACCAAAAGAGACCTTGGCTTCAAACATGTATCTATGCACCCAGTGCTATAACCAAGAGAGACCTTGGCTTCAAACATGTATCTATCCACCCAGTGCTATAACCAAGAGAGACCTTGGCTTCAAACATGTATCTATTCACCCAGTGCTATAACCAAGAGAACATTGGCTTTAAACATGTATCTATCTACCCAGTGCTATAACCAAGAGAACCTTGGCTTCAAACATGTATCTATTCACCCATTGCTATAACCAAGAGTGACCTTGGCTTCAAACATGTATCTATCCACCCAGTGCTATAACCAAGAGTGACCTTGGCTTCAAACATGTATCTATCCATCCAGTGCTATAACCAAGAGAGACCTTGGCTTCAAACATGTATCTATCTACCCAGTGCTATAACCAAGAGAGACCTTAGCTTCAAACATGTATCTATCCACCCAGTGCCATAACCAAGAGAGACCTTGGCTTCAAACATGTATCTATCCACCCAGTGCTATAACCAAGAGAGACCTTGGCTTCAAACATGTATCTATCCACCCAGTGCTATAACCAAGAGAGACCTTGGCTTCAAACATGTATCTATCTACCCAGTGCTATAACCAAGAGAGACATTGGCTTCAAACATGTATCTATCTACCCAGTGCTATAACCAAGAGAGACCTTGGCTTCAAACATGTATCTATCCACCCAGTGCTATAACCAAGAGAGACCTTAGCTTCAAACATGTATCTATCCATCCAGTGCTATAACCAAGAGAGACCTTGGCTTCAAACATGTATCTATCTACCCAGTGCTATAACCAAGAGAGACCTTAGCTTCAAACATGTATCTATCCACCCAGTGCTATAACCAAGAGAGACCTTGGCTTCAGACATGTATCTATCCACCCAGTGCTATAACAAAGAGAGACCTTGTCTTCAAACATGTATCTATCTACCCAGTGCTATAACCAAGAGAGACATTGGCTTCAAACATGTATCTATCCACCCAGTGCTATAACCAAAAGAGACCTTGGCTTCAAACATGTATCTATGCACCCAGTGCTATAACCAAGAGAACCTTGGCTTCAAACATGTATCTATCCACCCAGTGCTATAACCAAGAGAACCTTGACTTTAAACATGTATCTATCTACCCAGTGCTATAACCAAGAGAGACCTTGGCTTCAAACATGTATCTATCTACCCAGTGCTATAACCAAGAGAGACATTGGCTTCAAACATGTATCTATCTACCCAGTGCTATAACCAAGAGAGACATTGGCTTCAAACATGTATCTATCCACCCAGTGCTATAACCAAAAGAGACCTTGGCTTCAAACATGTATCTATGCACCCAGTGCTATAACCAAGAGAACCTTGGCTTCAGACATGTATCTATCCACCCAGTGCTATAACCAAGAGAACCTTGACTTTAAACATGTATCTATCTACCCAGTGCTATAACCAAGAGAGACCTTGGCTTCAAACATGTATCTATCCACCCAGTGCTATAACCAAGAGAGACCTTGGGTTCAAACATGTATCTATCCACCCAGTGCTATAACCAAAAGAGACCTTGGCTTCAAACATGTATCTATGCACCCAGTGCTATAACCAAGAGAACCTTGGCTTCAAACATGTATCTATCCACCCAGTGCTATAACCAAGAGAACCTTGACTTTAAACATGTATCTATCTACCCAGTGCTATAACCAAGAGAGACCTTGGCTTCAAACATGTATCTATCCACCCAGTGCCATAACCAAGAGAGACCTTGGCTTCAAACATGTATCTATCCACCCAGTGCTATAACCAAGAGAGACCTTGGTTTCAAACATATATCTATCCACCCAGTGTTATAACCAAGAGAGACCTTGGCTTCAAACATGTATCTATCCACCCAGTGCTATAACCAAGAGAGACCTTGGCTTCGAACATATATCTATCTACCCAGTGCTATAACCAAGAGAGACCTCGGCTTCAAACATGTATCTATCTACCCAGTGTTATAACCAAGAGAGACCTTAGCTTCAAACATGTATCTATCCACCCAGTGCTATAACCAAGAGAGACCTTGGCTTCAAACATGTATCTATCCACCCAGTGCTATAACCAAGAGAGACCTTGGCTTCAAACATGTCCTATCCACCCAGTGCTATTACCAAGAGAGACCTTGGCTTCAAACATGTATCTATCTACCCAGTGCTATTACCAAGAGAGACCTTGGCTTCAAACATGTATCTATCCACCCAGTGCTATAACCAATTACCAAGAGAGACCTTGGCTTCAAACATGTATCTATCCACCCAGTGCTATAACCAAGAGAGACATTAGCTTCAAACATGTATCTATCCATCCAGTGCTATAACCAAGAGAGACCTTGGCTTCAAACATGTATCTATCTACCCAGTGCTATAACCAAGAGAGACCTTAGCTTCAAACATGTATCTATCCACCCAGTGCTATAACCAAGAGAGACCTTGGCTTCAAACATGTATCTATCCACCCAGTGCTATTACCAAGAGAGACCTTGGCTTCAAACATGTATCTATCCACCCAGTGCTATTACCAAGAGAGACCTTGGCTTCAAACATGTCCTATCCACCCAGTGCTATTACCAAGAGAGACCTTGGCTTCAAACATGTATCTATCCACCCAGTGCTATAACCAAGAGAGACCTTGGCTTCAAACATGTATCTATCCACCCAGTGCTATTACCAAGAGAGACCTTGGCTTCAAACATGTATCTATCCACCCAGTGCTATTACCAAGAGAGACCTTGGCTTCAAACATGTATCTATCCACCCAGTGCTATAACCAATTACCAAGAGAGACCTTGGCTTCAAACATGTATCTATCCACCCAGTGCTATAACCAAGAGAGACCTTAGCTTCAAACATGTATCTATCCACCCAGTGCCATAACCAAGAGAGACCTTGGCTTCAAACATGTATCTATCCACCCAGTGCTATTACCAAGAGAGACCTTGGCTTCAAACATGTATCTATCTACCCAGTGCTATAACCAAGAGAGACCTTGGCTTCAGACATGTATCTATCCACCCAGTGCTATAACCAAGAGAGACCTTGGCTTCAAACATGTATCTATCCACCCAGTGCTATAACCAAGAGAGACCTTGGCTTCAGACATGTATCTATCCACCCAGTGCTATAACCAAGAGAGACCTTGGCTTCAGACATGTATCTATCCACCCAGTGCTATTACCAAGAGAGAACCATCACCTTTACCAAAAATATGATCCTTTGCCCCTATTGTTAAAAAAAAAAAGAAAAAAGAATAGACATATACTAGGGTTGGCATGACACGGGTTATGTTCTTCTCATATATGTTATGATGGTATGATACTAAACCCCTAACTGGAAGGATTGTGCCTGATGTTCATATGATGAAATCATAATCTTTCAGTCAGTTTAATTGAAGTCTGGAGCTGGCATGTCAGTTAACTGCTAGTGGTCTGTTGTTATTTATGTATTATTGTCATTTTGTTTATTTTCTTTGGTTACATCTTCTGACATCAGACTTGGACTTCTCTTGAACTGAATTTTAATGTGCGTATTGTTATGCGTTTACTTTTCTACATTGGCTAGAGGTATAGGGGGAGGGTTGAGATCTCACAAACATGTTTAACCCCGCCGCATTTTTTCGCCTGTCCCAAGTCAGGAGCCTCTGGCCTTTGTTAGTCTTGTATTATTTTAATTTTAGTTTCTTGTGTACAATTTGGAAATTAGTATGGCGTTCATTATCACTGAACTAGTATATATTTGTTTAGGGGCCAGTTGAAGGACGCCTCCGGGTGCGGGAATTTCTCGCTACATTGAAGACCTGTTGGTGACTTTTATTTGGTCGGGTTGTTGTCTCTTTGACACATTCTCCATTTCCATTCTCAATTTTATTCTGCTGTTGTGTTTTTTTCTATGGTCGGGTTGTTGTCTCTTTGGCACATTCCCCATTTCCATTCTCAATTTTATAAAAGAGAACTTTAATAGGTAAGTTTGAGAAAAGTATGATTTGAAAGAAAATTACAAATGCTGTCATTCATATTTTAAGTTTTCGATGTAAATCAGAATTGTACAAATGTTAATGGTTTCTTCTATTCACAATTAGACTCTGACATAATAATTCTTATTATCACTCATGAAACATTAAATTTGAAGAACTACTTCATAAATTTACCTAGCATTAAATAAAAATAAACAAACAAATAAATAAACAAACTATTTTTACATTTTTTGGTTAACCAGCTTCAAAATCAGACAGAAAAATGAAGACAACTGTTTTTCAATATGATGTGAAAAAATTAATTTGTAATATATAGATACCTTACCCAAAACTCAACAGTTGGTAAAGACATTCATTATGTACAAATAGACAAACAGAAATAATAACTGGAAAAATTTCAGGTTGGCTAAAAAAACTACTTTCATTCTTGCCTACACATCAACCAAAAATGTATCAACTAGTGAATTTTAGTCCTTTAAGGGAGAGCCCAAAATTCAATCCCTGAAATTTCCTCCATGGAACAGGGGTCGAACCAGGAACCCTAGTGTTAGTAGTCCGATGCGCTATAACCACTACACCACGGCTCTCAGAGAATTTACAGAGATACCCCTTTTCAAAACATTCATGGGTGAATCACTAATTTAAATTCTCAATAAAATATATATTTTAGATTAGCATTGATAGGTAATTAACCCAAAAATAATATGATAAAAAAGAAATCTGTGAATAAACATGATGGTGAATATTGTAGACCCTCATCTAAATCAATATGTGTCAGACTCACGGGGGGGTTTCAGCCTCATGTCCCATTTCAAATGCATTGATCGTCCAAAAAAGGGGGTGTTCCAACCGCCAGTGCCCCTCCCCACTGGATCCATCACTGCGGATAGTAAATAATTCAAGATATTGTTTGACACGTTATTGAATAATACTATAGTAGACCCTCACCAGGCTAACCAATCAATAGTATAACTAATGTTACACTATGCATGTGACTGTTACCACATTTTATACTATTTAATGCTGTAGACCCTCACCTAACTGTTCCCCTGCTGAATGTTGATACAGTACCAGTCTAAACTGCTCAGTGCTATATCATAATTAAGAATTGAGAATGGATAGGAATATAATTTACATAGAATCATAACTAATATTGGAAATTATTAAATAATTTCATGTTGTGCTACGGAATTTAATAATCTATACATTTATTATTTATTCTGAGGTAAGAATATTACATTTTAATTTTTTGGTTACCATGGTAAAGATGCAATTAGTTAGGAAGACACACAATTTCTTGGAATGCCTGTCCCTAGAGAAAAATTGTGTCAGGAAATTGAAAGAAAAAATAAGTACAATTTTTCACAATCAATGTTAAAGTATGATGAAATTCTGCTGGTCATTTAAAAATAAGGACACTTGAAATAGGTACTTAATATAGTATTATACAATTTCTATAAAATTTAGATAAACAGGTCTTTATTATAAATGTGCTCTGGAAAAAATCAAATTAAAACAAGATTTAAAAACAATTTCCTTTCCATTTATGAAAGCTATACATTTTGTAATGCATTCATTTACACTTGAATACAATGATTTACAGAGCTAGGTCAATACCACTGCTAGTAAAACTATCTGTCCTGAGGGTTATAATCATCAGCTCAGTTAAATCAGTACTTTGGTTCGAATGTAGGCCTATAAACTAGAAATTTTCAAGGTTTCAACTCCCTCAGATAGGGAAAGTTGACCTCAGATAGACTGGGCTATTTTTTTTTGGGACCATTTTGATTGAAAAGTGCTTCAACTGTTTCTATTCATAAAAACCCTTGACTTTCAAATATTCTGTTTTGAGCGTTCCTGATTAAGGTAAATCCAAAAAAGCAATTCTGACGCATAAAAATTATTCAATTGTTGTTTTCATTTTTTACCCTGAAATACATTATTTTCAAATATATAAAGATAATAATTTTTGAATATGTAATTGAATATTAGGACCCTGAGGTGCGGATATCTTGTCAGATTGTCTTATTATTAAAACACAGGGATTTCTAAGTGATAAGATGTCTAAAATTTCTATGATATTAACATTCACAACAGTCTGTATTGAACTCCTGGAGATTTAGTGATAATCAAAATGCTATTTGTGTAATAATCTGAGATTTACCAACCATATACTTATAGTAGCTGCACAAGGGGTGGAGAGATTACAATCCACACCACTAGCTGTTAGTAAACAACTTTGTAAATTATTCATAGGAACTACCAAATAGAAGTGCTTCTTCATTTTTGTTCAACTTCAGGGATATTTTCCTTGAGATTTGTGTATTTAGAAAAGGTGTTTAATTTTTTTTATTTATTCAAATTTTTAAAATAAATTCATCTAATCTCTTATTAATTTGACATCTGTGCTGGCCATCTATGTGATCACAATAATGTTAGTGAAAGGTTCAGGCCAATTGTGGTCACTTCTGCTGATAAAAAAACACTTATATTTCTGGAAACTTTGAATGAGCTCCACTTATATGAAGCAAAATCATTTTGGCCTGCATTATTGCTACTCTCTCATAAAGGTTTGTTCTACTCATTTACAGGGAAGAAAATTAGCTATCCCCTTAATAAACTTGCAATTTAGAATAGGTCTAAAAAAATGCTTAAAGGCTTCTCTATTGTTTCTCGCTAAAATTATACCTATAAGCATATGGGTACTGGCTTATTTTTTCACAAACATTGATGAGTCTATTTCAGAGGAAGTCTGTCTCTCTTATAATGATACTTAAAACATAGTCATTATTTCAAAATTGTAGACTCTATAATCTGTAAAATAGCAACAGAGTCTTGATACCCCTGTAAATCATGCCCTCAAACAAACTTTGTAGCTAACCTAATTAATAGTGCACTGTAACCCATGCTGAACTGATACCGGCTCCTGACATATTAAACAAAATATTCTATTGTGAGCTTCCGTAATGATTTATCATATAATTGGAATAAATTGAATATTGATCGGAAATTAACGATAAATATATATCATTCTGCACTGTATATTCAATGTTTCTAGATAAATATATATCATTCTGTTTTCTATACCCAGAGTTTCTAACTAGCTTTCTGACTTTTGCATACAGCATAAAATTGATTTTTGACATTAAATATGATTGCCTGCACGAGGCTAATAAGAAAACCTTGATTAGAACCAAACCTGCTAATAACATTAGTTCTTGACTAATATTATTACAAGGTAATCAGAATATTTCTTTGTGTCTTTTTAGGTTCAAATTTAATCCTCAAATTCTAAAAGCTTAATTCTTATTTGCTTCAAGAAATTCGGAAAAGGGACAAATTGGATTTAAAAAATGTTAGTAGAAAAATCAAGGCCAATCTCCATGACAGTTCATATATTAATCACTAAATAAGAAATAAGAAAAACTTATTTTAGTAAGGCACTCATAAATATTACCCTGCAAATTCATAAAATTGTATTTATGCTTGAATAGCACTCAATGGAGAACAGTTTAATAATTTGTTCCTTACAGTAGTAATATAAAAGTACTTGAAGATGTTGCACGTACAATAACTGATTGATGAATTCTTTTATTATTCAACCAAAGTGCATTTATATGACATTGTTATGGTCAGTTAAACTATTTTAAGAAAAAGGAGGACTGCATAGTACTTGAAAAGCTGTGTAAATTATGACTAGATGTAACTTATTTTTACTCATATAAGATAAATTGGCATACTTTTTATTGGCAATATACATGTAAAAAGTAGTAAAACATACACGTAATTGATACTTATCATCAACAATATTGGGAGTATAAGGTATGCTGCCTATTGTGTCAAATTGCTTTTTCATGTAGAAGGACCATTTAAAGCTAACTTTATCATTTATGTGGTATGGGTTTTGCTCGTTCTTGAAAAAGACCTGCTCAACTACAGTTTCTTTTTTGCACATCATTGGAGGATAGCTTTCTGATTGGTAATCATGCCTGACAACTCAATATTTTAATATTGCTTGGTGCCCTAGAGGTTATGGGATAAGGTAAATGCAAATTTTGGGTAAGAGCAAGGACTGTTTAGCTCAGACTAAAATGTCATTTCAAAATAGGCTGCAATTTTGCACGATATTAAATTCCTGCTAAGCTAGCACATTTTAGCTCTGTCTGTTCAGCATTAAAAATAGCCTAGAACTTTCTATTAAAGTATTTGCTGTGCCGAATAGACAATGTCATTATGTTAGTGGGAAATTTAGAAAATAGAGGTTTTTAGTGCAGACACCTCTTTAAATCATTTTTCATACAAGATCTTCAAAAATATTTCAGTTCTTTTGGTTCACCTTTTTTATTACTATTCTAAATAAACCCTGGATCCACCCCTGCAAGCAACACTTTTTTGAAGTAGAAAATTTACAATAACATTTTTGTATATAAGAAGAATTTGAAAGAATATATATAATTTATATTAAATACATTACCTATATATCAATGGTGTTTTACCTACATAAAAGGACTGAACAAATTTTAAAATTGTAGGTGTTTCGAGTTTAATAAAAGATCACATTACTTGTATCAATTCAATGTCAAATTAAAGAACTCACTTCAAATTATAATTGAGTATTTCTGTACAAATGTGCTATTCACTATATGAAAACAACATGGTACAAATTTATATATATATATATTGTCAGATGTAAATCCAATAAGACTTGCATTGCTTTCATTACCAGACAATATAATTATATCAAATATCTGTCAATGTAATAAATGGAACCTTTGAACTCCACATGCTTAGCAAACACAAACCACATAAGTTTGAAATTAAATAGATGACATATTATTAACATTAATATAACATGTAATTATCTATAAGATTAAATGGATAAATCGGTATTCCTTAAGTAAATATTCCATCAGTCAGGTCTCATTATTATATATATTCTTTTATTCAACGTAAAAAAACATGTTTATACAACTTTCTTTTAAACGGAAAAGGAAAAGTATTAAATAATCTCAACAATTGGAGTTATACATCAGCTTTTACAATATTCTCTACTTGATGATTCTGTAGTGGATTCTGTAGTCGAAGTCTTACTACAAAGTACAGTGTAATTAAAGCTATTGAAACCAAATTACATCAAAACAAATACTTGAATGGTCTTTACTGTTGCACGCGGCAGGTTTAATGATACGGTAGACTATTAAATCTTTATTGATTGACTTATGTTGTTACTAAAGTCTACCAAATGTTACTGAATGCATTGTGTCACATGGAGGAGAAACATTGATTGTGTGGACTTACTACTCGTTTTATATATTGTGTCTTTTCAGCGGTAAATATTGGAAAAACTTCCTTAAAGTAAGTTGACAGAATGTAGTAATTTAACAATCACTCTTGACAAGAAAGTTCATTTTTTGGGGATTTGTTATGTTAGGACATTTTCTTTAAACGCATGTTGCCGTTTTAAAAAAAATAGATCAAAATCAAAGTCTTCATTTTTCAAAATTGTAAAAACTTTCAGCAGTTTAATTTATCAACTATTGAATGAAGTTTGTTCTCAATGAAAATTGATCATACTACACATTAGTTCATTGATTGTATTTTTAGATACACATATATAAATTGATTACAGTGCATGGGTTATTTTGCAATTTTATAGTAAGCATACAAATATGCAATAAATTCAATCAAATGCACAATTCAGAACTATGCTTCTATTTCAATTTTCAAAATCTAGTTATTTAAAGCCATTTACCTATTACACTGATGAACCTTTAACAGCAGAGGTGTATTACAGGGTGGGGCAGGGGACAGCCCCCATCCCTGATGGAGCTTCATATACGATAAATGTATAGACTTTGTACTAGTTTTACTCCTAACATTGGCTTGATAGATCTCCCCCTTTTTTTCCAAAATGTAACCCCCACCTGGACAGTATGTTACTTTCAATATTTCTTGATCCCAATTTGAACATAAAGGGCAAAATATTCTCAACATATGCAGTATGGCTTTTGCTCATTGTTGAAGACTCTAGAGTGTCCATTATGTTCTTGTATCTTAGTTTTTAGTCTCTGATGGATGGTTGTTTCATTAGGCATTCATACCACATGTATGAATTGAATGACATGTTTTTAAGGTTCTTCATTCATTTAGTTTAGTGGCAGATTAAAATGTGGTGGGGTGATTCTAGGGGTTGGAACCCTCTTTTTTTGGAAAATCAATGCTTTTGAATGGGGACATATAGTTGGAACCTCCCCTTTTATCCTACATGTTCTTAAAGTTGGGAACCGCCTTTTAAAAAGTAGATGGATCAATCCTTGGAGTTTCAATATCAATATATATTGAGGGTGAGGGCCATCCATTCTTTTAAACTAAAACATATTGAACATATTGAATATGCCTGAAGATAAAACATATTGAACATTCAGGACCTCTCCTTCAGCATGCATATTTTGGTAGGGTAAATGGGTATTACATCTATGATCTCTACAAACATATCAAGTATTGAGCACATCAATGACTAGTGTGAAGAACAAAGACACAGCATGTGGTTTCTACAGACCTTCATGTTTTACAAACAAGTTGTTATAAATATATTTAACAGACAACCAATATGTTGTTAATCCTTTATAATCAGGTATTGATCTGTGGAAACAGATGGCTGAAAAATCATTTGTCAATCAAGGCTCTCAATACTTCATTTTTACTTTATACTTTGGGAAATGTTTTGATATTTTAACAATTTTGTAAAGAGAAATGCTAGTGCATAAATCTCAACATTTTTATATTATAATTGAGAGTTTCATTTCACACTATTCACCTGAATGATTCTGAATAAGACAGCTGAGTTAACTGGTATATTGAAAAAAAAGATTAATTACACTTGTTTTAATGTTTTTCCAATTTCTGAACTGTGCAGGGACATGCATAAGGTTTCATGGTTCATTGATTAATGTTAAGTTTAATTAAGTTAATGTTTCTGGTGCATTTTAGCACTCTTGTATGCATCACATTCAGAAAAAACAGCGTCTATGCAAGTTTCATAGTAAATGCTCAACTTGATTTTTGTAAAGTGTACAAGTCTCTCTAACTTCTGGTCATTTAATACAGTTTCAGAAAATGAAAGAAAAAACATTTAAGACTAAAACATTGCATTTCATTATTTAACGAAATCAATGACCATTAATGAGAAAAGAAATTTACATGCTTTAATGTAGAAAGGCCTTTTTGGGAAACAAAATGAATGAAGAATAAAGAAAAGAGAAAACAATGTTTTTGAGTTCAGCAGTGCAAGGAATATGTCTAAAAGTAGAAAGTTTCAGACAAAAACAAGATATTTACAGACCTGTTGACTAACACTTTCTTATTCTCAGAAATTAACTTTCCCGATTAATTCCTGATTCTGTTGAGCATCAGATTTAATTGATCAACCCTACTTCCAGGAAATAAGGATTGACCAATATTAGCATGTTACTTGAAAACAATTGTCACTTAAATTAAATAAGTATTACCATATATCATCATTCTAAGCTATTTTTATATAAATTCAATAACACACAAACAAAAAATGTCATTTCAATTACGAAATTCTATCGCTATATATAAGTCCAGAAAACAATTTCATGAAGTAAAATATAACCTATAGAAATCATCCCTAGGAACCAAACAAACTTTATCCCATAAAACAGTATACAACTTAAAATGAGATGACCAGTGACAATGATGTATATTTATTTAATTCCATAAGGTTTTATTCTATTGTACAAGTGTCAAAAATACAAATATTCCATAAATATATTTGCTAAGATTTTCAACATGTTTTTAAAAGAATAATTGAAGTTTGAACCTACCATATGGAAAAATTAGCCAAAAAACCCCAAGAAACCAATGATTATATCAAGTAAATACTCTTTAAACATTTAAGTCACAATCAGTAATGGTTCATTTTAAATTGAATTTCAGATTATCAAAAAATATACTTTATGTTTATGTTATGATTATAGTGCTCTGAACTCAGTGACATTGACAGATACCGTACTCATGTTATCCCAACCTACTAGATCTTTATACAGATATTATCCAATCAAATAAAACTTACTTTCAAATCTATTTCACTGTGATCAGTGATATAAAAAACCTTAAAAACAAACAAACCCTAAAAAACTTGTTTACATTGTAATCAATGAATGAGATGCTGCTATGATAGTTATGCCATGATAAGTTAATGGCAGTCATACCAGGCCTGTAGCCAGGAATTCCAAAGGGGGGTTCGTTGGACTAACAAACTCGACTTTAAACAGTCACAATTCGAACAGAACATCGACTTTAACAGTGCTTATTTGTTTTCAAGGGGGGGTTCGTCAGAAACCCCCCGAACCCCCCTGGCTACGGGTATGCATACACTAGATACTAAATATGTATATTTTTTTTCTAGCAGATCATGAGTGAATGAAACCAATATAACATGACTATAAAAGTAAAAAGATGATGTATGATGGCCACACCATATGCATAGACCAAATGATATCAATGATAGCAACTATAGGTCAATGTACTGCCTTCAAAAATGAGCAAAACTTGTCTGGACAAATGTTAAACAATTCAAACAAGAAGACTAACAAATATTAAGAATTAAAATCAAAGACTTATGTAGAAAGACATAAAATGAAAACAAATATGATAGTAGGCAACATGGAACCACCACTGATTTATAGGTCACTGACTTTATACAGGCACATGTCAAATGTGATAGGGTTAAAGATGTATGCAGGCACCCAAACCTATCATAACCTTGGACATTGACAATGACTGATGAATCTTTCTCTGTATCATAAGTTTTAAAGTTCAGTGAAAGTTCTGCAATAGTGTCTTCCTATGATGGATGCAGCATTAGATATTCAATGATTGTAATAAGAAACCCAATTTTGAACTTAACATAAACAATACTCTTAGTTACTTATAAAACAAATACAATTCTGAATGAATCAAGTATCTAATTAGGGGGCAATAAGTTTCATATACATTTTATGAGAAACAATTTATCTTATCATGATGAATGTAATGCCTTATGCCTATTTCCATCTGTTCAATCAGCAAATATCATATGGGTACTGAAGTATCTATCAATAAACATTACATTTTCCCCTTCTTCCAACAAAAGAATGTCCTTGAAAATCACAACTGTTATTGACTCACTGCAAAGTAACATGAAATCATGTTGATGAAATGAAATCATCCGTTTACTGCAGTATGAAATCATGTTGATACAATAAAATCTTTCCTTTAATCTTCTATTGATCCTGTAACAGATGGTTACATGTATACAATTAAAAGCATGTCTGACTTGCCAAACTTCTTTCTTTTAATCATAACTTTCTCTGGACACATTGCTTTTTCGTTGATGTGACCTTTGCTTCAATTCAACCTTTTATCAAAGAAATGAAACAGTATATGATATATCTGATTCAATGAACTCTTCCTTCAAATGTAAAAGAACTGCTAATCATGTAAAGTACAAGTAATGTCACAATTTTTTATATCCATTTAAATCTTCTATTTTTGTCAATACAAACAGGGCTTCAATAATTGATTTTGGTTACGTTTATTGAGAGCTTGAATCTCCTTCACAAACCAGGAGCAATTGGCAAGTAATGTTTCAACTTATATGCTATTGAAACTTTTTAAGTTTCCAAACACTGAAATTTCCACTTCTTGACATACAGTACATCAATCTAAGTCAAGACCTTACAGCATGTTATTTATCAATCTAAGTCAAGTTTAAGACCTGACAGCATGTTATTTATCAATCTAAGTCAAGTTCAAGACCTGACAGCATGTTATTTATCAATCTAAGTCAAGTTCTAGACCTGACAGCATGTTATTTATCAATCTAAGTCAAGTTCTAGACCTGACAGCATGTTATTTATCAATCTAAGTCAAGTTCTAGACCTGACAGCATGTTATTTATCAATCTAAGTCAAGTTCTAGACCTGACAGCATGTTATTTTTCAATCTAAGTCAAGTTCAAGACCTGACAGCATGTTATTTATCAATCTAAGTCAAGTTCAAGACCTGACAGCATGTTATTTATCAATCTAAGTCAAGTTCAAGACCTGACAGCATGTTATTTATCAATCTAAGTCAAGTTCAAGACCTGACAGCATGTTATTTATCAATCTAAGTCAAGTTCAAGACCTGACAGCATGTTATTTATCAATCTAAGTCAAGTTCAAGACCTGACAGCATGTTATTTATCAATCTAAGTCAAGTTCAAGACCTGACAGCATGTTATTTATCAATCTAAGTCAAGTTTAAGACCTTACAGCATGTTATTTATCAATCTAAGTCAAGTTCAAGACCTTACAGCATGTTACTGATCAAAATACATGTACTTGGAAAACACAATCAGCTTCCGAATGCCTATTACAAGTGAATATAAAGCATTTGGGACAATATCCCTAATGCTCCTCAAAAGTCACGTGTAAACAAAAAGTCTCTGTGTAGTGATATTTGACACATTTCTATGATAAACAAATGACTGAGCTGAACCATTTGTGTTAATTTAGAACGTAGGGGAGCACAGAACAAATGTGTAAAAACTATGGAGCTATTAAATGTGTTCAAAGTATTAAATTTTCAAAGAACTTATTGTGTTAAAAATGGGATTTTTTACCACGAGGAGCCGCATCACTTGCGGTTTGCTAAGGAGTAGGGGCAAGGCCTGGTTTTGGCCCAAGAAAATAAAATCTTTGACTATTTCAAATTTGCACATATTGTTGGGAAAGCAAAGAGGTAGGAAATATCAACAAAAAATATATATGTTTATATGATGACGTCACAATTACGTCATAGTAGTTACTGTTTTATGAAAACGATGAAAAATGCAGAATTTATGCAGTTTTCCTTCTATATTTTGTTTGCTGAAACATCGTGTGTAGACAAGAAACAACAAAATAAGAGAAGCGTTATTATAACTATTGATATAATCTCACCAAATATAAAGTTGTTTCTTGTGTGCACACATACTTTGCCAATCTAAAATATACTTAGAATTTGATGAAAAACAAGGAAAATCAAGAAATTTTACAAAATATACAGATTTCGTCATTGTTTGTTGCCATGGTAACTTGTTAAACATGATTTTTTTTATTATTTTCTGAATACCTTATAACTAAGTCTATTTATGACAAATTTTATAATATGTTTGAAGATTTTAAATTTGCAGTAATAGTTGGGATAAAACCAGGCCTTAATGCCCCTACTCCTTTACGGAAAAAGTAATCTCACTTCGTACCCAAAAATTTAACCACATATGTGAAAATGTCTCAGCTTCGAAATGAGCCATCACACATATCCAAGATAACGATATGGACTGAGCAACAAAAGAAAACGTTACCATTACCGCCTATGGAGAAACTAATATGCATTATATTGTTACCCATATATGAAAAGCAAAAACGAATTATTTACTCACTAGGCTGAAATTGTTATGAAATTGAATATAATTGATCCATAACGAAAGACTGTATACGAGTAGCAATAATATAGTTTCAAGATTTCTGATTTGCAAGTGACCGATAAAATTTGACAAAAATATTCAAATAACTGTTCTCAGGCTTATAATTTTTTTTATTTTGGCCACTTGAAAACTTATTATGTCTAAACTGTGACCTTTATGTACTGAATAATAAACAATATCCGAAAAAAATCCTCATATGGTTATACAGTCAATTATAATAAAACTAAAACTATATGAATGAATTCTACATTCATGAGAAAATTAGTTTTACGCACAATTTATATGTTTTAAACTTAACAGAAACATGATTCACATTCCAAAGACTTCCCCAGTTACTGTTAATCGGGAACAAATTATAATGATAATTTAATAAGTGTTATTCCATAATCATAAAACACAATAAACTCTATCATTATATAATGAAAATTTGGGATAAATAAGCCATAATATCGTATAATGGAAATTTCATGAAGATTAATTATTACATCATAGTTATATCATAAAATATTGAAAGTGATGTAACTGTTGTTTTGTAATGAAGTGTATAGGGGCATTACGTAATACGTAAAAAACATGATATCCTCATTTGATAATATCTTCACTTGTTCAGTGGCTGACTTTCAATGCTTAGAGAGGACTTTATTATCTTAGGGTAGTTCATATAGAGATCACTAGTCTGTCAATACTGACAGCAGTGGATCCAGGTCTTGGGATTGGAACCCCCCTTTTTTTGACGGTCAATGCATTTGAATGGAGACATATGGTTGGAACCCCTCCTTTATCCTGGGTTGGGAACCCCTCCTTGTGAAAATGGCTGGATCTGCCGCTGACTGAGTTGTGAGTGTTATCCCTGTTGATAACAAGATGTGTTCAATTCCAGCTATAATTGACTTAAATTAACAGTTGACCTCCAAAGGTTTGCAGTTCTCTATAGTTTAGGTTTTCTCTAATAGTAAACATAGGTGACAATGTAGTCTACTATCATCAAATAGTAAACATTGGTGACAATGTAGTCAACTATCATCAAATAGTAAACATTGGTGACAATGTAGTCAACTATCATCAAATAGTAAACATTGGTGACAATGTAGTCAACTATCATCAAATAGTAAACATTGGTGACAATGTAGTCAACTATCATCTAATAGTAAACATTGGTGACAATGTAGTCAACTATCATCGGCATTAAACACTAACAATCTACCCAATGTTCATAAAACACAAATTGGACTTTAAATTTTAAATACACTTGAACGAATAAAGTTGTCAATTGAACCAGGAACTATGTCCACTTGACCATCTTATACTATTCCGAATGCTTAAAGATAGCTAATGCACTAAACATTACCAGTCAGACCATCCAATTTCTATCCTCAAAAAAAGTTTCTGCACTAAACACTTCCTACCAGACCCTTAAATCCCCATCTTAAAAGAGTTGTGCACTAAACACACCCAAAGGACCATGATCTGAAATAGACTGATCCCTATCATCAAAAAAGATTGGTGCAGTAACAATTTCAACCAGACCACTTTAAAATCCCTCTCCTAAAAAAACTAGAGGCTGTTAAGAGCCTGCGTCGCTCACCTTGGTCTATGTGCACATTAAACAAAAAATACAGATGGATTCATGACAAAATTGTGTTTTGGTGATGGTGATGTGTTTGAAGTTCTTACTTTACTGAACATTCTTGTAACTTACAATTATCTCTATCTATAATAAACTTGGCCCATTAGTAACACAGGAAAATATTTTGTAAAAATTTACAAAAAATGTCACAAATTTATGAAAATTGTTAAAAATTGACTATAAAGGGCAATAACTCCTTAAAGGGTATAAACTTAAAATTTTAATCATGTTGACTTATTTGTAGATCTTACTTTGCTGAACATTATTGTTGTTTACAGTTTATCTCTATCTATGAAAATATTCAAGATAATAGCCAAAAACAGTAAAATTTCCTTAAAAATTACCAATTCAGGGGCAGCAATCCAACAACCAGTTGTCTGATTTGTCTGAAAATTTAAGAGCAGATAGAGTCAGAATTGCTCTAAATGCTTTGGTTTAAGAGTTTTAAGCCAAAATCTACATTTTACCCCTATGTTCTATTTTTAGCCATGGCGGCCTATTTGGTTGCTTGGCCGGGTCATCCCACACATTTTTTTAAACTACATACCCCAATGATGATAGTAGCCAAGTTTGGTTAAACTTGGCCTGGTTAAACTTGGCCCTGTAGTTTCAGAGGAGAAAATTTTTGTAAAAGATTACAAAAATTTACAAAAAATTGGTCAAAAATGACTATAAAGGGCAATAACTCCTTAAGGGGTCAACTGACCATTTTGGTCATGGTAACTTATTTGTAGTTCTTACTTTGCTGAACATTATTGCTGTGCACAGTTTATCTCTGTCTATAATAATATTCAAGATAATAACCAAAAACAGCAAAATTTCCTTTTCAGGGTCAGCAACCCAACAACCCGTTGAACATGATCTTGGTTGATTGGCCGGGTCACACCACACATTTTTTAAAAACTAGATACCCCAATGATGATTGTGGCCAAGTTTGAATTAGTTCAATTTGGCCCAGTAGATTTTGTAAAAGTCAATGACGACAGACACCGGACAATGCCGGACGCCAAGTGATGAGAAAAGCTCACTTAGCACTAAATACTGTGAACCAGACCATCATATCCTTTCCTCAAAAAGGTTTGTGTACAAACACTTCCAAGGTGACCATTCAATCCCTTTTCTCAAAACTTAAAGTATATTATAATATACCATCCATGAGTAACCAAAATATTAACTTCCACATTAGACTCCAAAGTGGGAGATTCGATTAAATACCCTCCATAATCCCTTGCCTTCGTAACAAATGACTACACCATACAGGTTCAAACAAACAATTAACTCCCTGACCTACAAAATATGGGATACTAAACATTGTTTATTAGACATGCCACTAAGTTGTTATCGCCAGTAAATGTTGGTTGCTTTCACTATAAACCAAACAATTCAGTTGATCTTCTTCATGATCAAAACAACCAGAAAAGTCAACAATGTCTGCTCTCGTATAATGACTGAAAATTGAAAATGTCTTTAGGATCATCCACTCATTCCTTGATGGTTAAATAGCAGTAAACACTTATCGATAGATGGATAGAATTCAGGACTACATGCCTCAATTAACCTGACTGACAGAGTACTATCTGATACAGATGGACATATAATATGCAGGGGAAATACATCAATGGAAAATACAATAAATTTCCTTGTACTGATTTACTCCAAGGAAGTGAGATTGCAATGCAGTCAAATAACTGTATCTTTAAATGGATTAATTCCCCTGGGATGATTGGAATGTAATATTATGTCATTTGATGTTCTTTCTATTGTTATATTGGTTAAAGTACCAACAAGTTATGTTTGTTGTCTTCACAGAGAGACAAAATAGCATTGACCTATAAAAATATTCACAATAGACGATCTATAATCAACGAAGTAATCTATTTATCATCTGGTCTTGTCTTTCAGGAATAAGACAGAATATGAATACAAGATTGATGTTGATATTCCACCAAATTATAGGCACAAAAGATGTATATGCAATTGATTAAAAGATACATCTCCATACCATATCATTTACATTTCATTTGAATGCAATTCAGTCAGAAGAGTTTATAAATGGTTCCTATCATAATTAAACATGGATAATAATTATACATGTAACGTGAAGGTACCCTAATTGCACCGAGTACCCAAATTGCACCTATTTAGTAAAAATAGCAAGATTTCCTAGAGACTAAACAATTTGTATTTTAATGATTTGATACTATGCACGTCTTTCAACAAAAGTAAAAATATTTAGATATACACAAATTTAAAACATTCACAGTATTTATCAACAGATTGACTGTTTACTGAAAAAGCAAAATGTACGGAAACGTCGTCATGCTCATCATCAAAATGTCACCTTTTAAAATAAGCAAATACAATATGTTACAAGTATGGGGGGGGAGTTGGCATCCCTCCTTTTTTATGGCCCATCAATGCATTTGAATGGGGACATATAGCTGGAACCCCCCTTTTTAAAATGGCTGGATCGGGCCCTGTTATAGTTGGCTTTGAACTACTACTTTCAGTAACTGTCAGTACTCTTATTGAACTACTACTTTCAGTAACTGTCAGTACTCTTATTGAACTACTACTTTCAGTAACTGTCAGTACTCTTATTGAACTACTACTTTCAGTAACTGTCAGTACTCTTATTGAACTTCTACTTTCAGTAGCTGTCAGTACTCTTATTGAACTTCTACTTTCAGTAACTGTCAGTACTCTTATTTTTGGTTGGCTTTGAACTTCTACTTTCAGTAACTGTCAGTACTCTTATTTTGGTTGGCTTTGAACTACTACTTTCAGTAACTGTCAGTACTCTTATTTTGGTGCTTTGAACTACTAGTTTCAGTAACTGTCAGTACTCTTATTTTGGTTGGCTTTGAACTACTACTTTCAGTAACTGTCAGTACTCTTATTTTGGTGCTTTGAACTACTAGTTTCAGTAACTGTCAGTACTCTTATTTTGGTGCTTTGAACTACTAGTTTCAGTAACTGTCAGCAGGGCCGTAACTAGGGTTCGAATTCAGGGGAGGCAGGGGTTTGAGGGCCGCCGATTGAGCCCCCTTTGATTTTTTTTTCTCTCAGTCATTGGCTAAACATTACCCGTTTCCCTTCGATTTCCTTACTTTAAGAAACACCAGTATTGCTTGAACCTGGAAGCAACTTTTATGCAAAAACAAGCTGAGATTGCTGTTCGGGGTGAGCCAAAGCTAGTTCCGTCTTGAAAGCTGTACTTTGACCTATAATTGTTAACATTAGATACATTGTGATCGTGGATTTTTTTCTCAAATGATATGGCTAAAATTACCCGTTTTCCTTCGATTTCCTTACTTTAAGAAAGATCAGTTTTGGCTTGCTGGATCCTTGGAGCAATTTTCATTCAAACAAATATTATCTGTATTTTCTGTATTTAAAAATATTTTTTTTTAGAAACTGGTAAGTTCAAAAAACATATAAAGCAAGATTATAAAATGCAAGATATTTTTTTTTATCGAGGATCTTGAATTTCAATATTGTTGAAAGCTGAACAGACATGTATATAACTACAACCAGGGACTTTCTATGCTAGTCTAGTATATACTTAGTATAGAAAGACCCTGCTACAACAAATGGGAGTGTTTACCTACTAAGGCATTGACCGTAATGTTCTAGTACGATCGGGAAACTTAAAAAAAACGATCCAACAGCCAGTAACGAATTTCCAATATCTTATAAGATTCACAACACAAAAGGAACTTCCTCTGCTTAAATAATTGAGCCCCAAATAAATGTGAAAAGTTAAGTTTTTATTCAAAATTATCGAAAGCAAAGTTTCATATGTGTTCTCATACGAATCTGACCCCCTCAATACTGAAAAACAGACGGCGGTCACCCTGAATGAAAAAAAATAAAACAAATACTGAAAAGGTTTACTTTCGATCGAAAATCCGAAAAATGACAGACATATCACATATCATGATAACACTGTTAAAACTGTTAACTGGAATTGTTTATAATATAAATTCAAGTTCTTCGTGTACATATTGTCAATGTTTTATTTTTTTACTTCAAAAAAAATTGTGTGTAGAAAATTCAGGGGAGGCAGTTGCCTCCCCTGCCTCATAGGTAGTTACGGCCCTGGTCAGTACTCTTATTTTGGTTGGCTTTGAACTACTACTTTCAGTAACTGTCAGTACTCTTATTTTGGTGCTTTGAACTACTAGTTTCAGTAACTGTCAGTACTCCTATTTTGGTGCTTTGTTTCTAATGCTTTATGTTTTTGTGCCTTGTACCTATCTTTTGAGTTAAACCAACTGTTAATGATTTTAACATTTTGTTCTTAGGTTGAGCTGTTAAAGTGGTAAGTTTGAGCGCTTACAAATATGTTTAACCTAGTCACATTTTGTATATACCTGTCCAAGTCTGTCGGGAACCAGCAACTCAGTGGTTGTTTTTGGTTTCTTTTCTTTCTTTTTTTTTAAAAATAGGCCCATTAGTTCTCGTTTGAATTAATTTGTTTTATAGTTTTCATGTAGGGCTCTTTCACAGTAGACTATTAGTATGGGTATTTTCTCATTGGTGAAAGCCATTTGTTTGTGGTCAATTGCTTACATTGACTGCATTAAGTTGCACTTTGTAAATACAGCTGTTTCACAAACCACGCGTGTACACCTCTTTTGGGGAGATATATAACATTCATAGAAATTTTGTTTTGTTTACATACTGGTTTGCAATATATGATCTCTTTGTTGCAACTCAAAGAGACAATAAACTTGAGAATATTACATGTATAAAAATACATGGTACCGGAGAAATTGAATTCTGAGGAAGACCCAAAATGAAGGGAGGGGTACTACAGAATTGTACTAGAAGTTTAAACTCTAAGAAGTTCAGGGCATATAATTGTTTAAAATATGCTGCAAAGCACTGTTCAATGACCTTAGGCTTTGAATAAAATAATAGTGCATATCAACTGTACAATGTATATTCTAGGGTATATATTTTTTAATTTTTATTGTGAAAGTGACACAGTTATGGTCATTGTCTATATTTACAGTATTGTAACTGTAAGTTTAACTCTGTTGGATATATGCTTTCATTGGCAATCGACCTCATCTCTTTATTTCTATAAAGAATACAAAAATGGCTTGAAAGTTGAAGGAATACCTTGATGAAGACTCCCAGTCTCACTATCTAGACCCTTATATTAAATGAAGGTTTCATCAATATGCAATCCTATTATTAGCAGTCATATTGAACAAATCCAATTAAAAACTTATGCCAACATTGATTTAATACTATCAAATGGCAGACATATAATTATGCTTAAAAAATTGACAGAAATAATATTTTCAGAAAAAGTTATTGCAGCACTGCAGCTGTAGCAAAGTATGACTTGAGAATCAGAAAATTAATTCAAGGAAGTTGAATATGTTTAACATTTGGAATAAATATATATGTTACAAGCTTTATTTTACTATAAAAATCCTAAATCAATTCACTCAATAATATTTTTAAATATAATGTTGTGAATGTGCCTTTCAATGTTTTTTAGAGCTATAATCCTGAAGGAGCTATTGTCAGAAAAGTGCATCAAACACACCAACATTTTCATTTAATTTTTAAGAAATACTGAATACTACTAAATTCCAATGCACAGTGCTGTTGGTATCATAAACAAGACACAGCATATCAATCTTATTTCTGATGAAAAGTTAATTTGAAAATGAATTCATAAAAATCAATATGTTACAAATGAGATAAGAGTTAATCAGAGAATAGAATATAAAAGTACATGTGTACCTCAAACCACCTATTTGTTCAAAACTCAATCAATGGGTTGCATCATTATAGAATACACAATTATTAAAAGTTTAAATTTAACAGGTTTGCCTTTCTGGAGAATGACAATCTGCATGCAACTTATGTCAAACAAGAATTTGTGTTCATCAGTAAAATAACTGTCCTTAGGCCTGCTTACACTAATTTTCTGTGATCAGTGAACTGTGAAATCTAGGTAAAAAATTGAGAAAAATTAGAAGTCCCTAACTCTGGGTGCAAGATTTTATCACTATGTTAAAAACCAATTGGTGGCCTTCAATGGGCTGCATTTTGATAATTGGCTGTGTTATTGTCTCTTTGGCACAATCTGTGTTTCCATTCTATCCCCGGCGAGAAGAAATTCATGACTTCATGAACTATCATGAATGGTTCGTGAATGTTCATGAATGGTACATGAAAATTCATAAATAATTCATAAATGAAGGTTCATGAATTTAATTCATGAACTGTTCATTAAAAGTATTTTATGAATGTTCATGAAGTTTTGATGAATCACTAGCTGCTCATAAAATTCATGAAATGTTCATTAAAAGTATTTATGAATGGTCATGAAGTTTTGATGAATCACTAGGTGTAAAATTTATAACTTACATCACACAAAATAAATGAGTATCAAAGATACCGTTTCGACCTTTCAGAGTAGAACATTTTACCTAATTATTCGTGAAATATCATAAATGTATGGTGTTTTTATTTTTTTATTCCTGCAAAATAAAAAAATAAAATAAGATGAAATAGAAGTTGTAGCTGTATTTTAAGATAGATATTATATACAAAACTAAAATTTTAAAAGGAAAACGTATATTTTAATGAAAGTGAAATACATTTTCAAAACATTCTCAAACACCCATATTAAGGGGAAGTAACTCTTGTGATTTTAAATTTTTACAAACCGGCAAACCCCGCAAATCGGCTGTTTCCGTAGTCCAACGGTCGACCGATTTTGAGAAGTTCACTGAAATACCATAACAGGGACGAATCAACTTCGGGCCGATATTATATGGGACGAGATTGACACCTTGACTTAAACGCACTTGCAAATATGACGTCATATGATTACGCTGGATAACAAAAATGGAGAATCCAAACGCAGATGTTTTCAGATAAGTATTTGATTTAACATATAATGATTATGAAATACAATTTGTTGAGGCAATATAAAACATTTAGGATTTTAATCTGAGCAAAACATCAGAAAGTTTAGGCAGACAATAAATTAATGAAGAATGATAAATTGATATATTGTTGTCACATTCATAACAGACATATCGTAATCTGACATGTAAATGGTACATGGGTATATATGATAATCTGATATGTAGAAATTAAATTGTGTGAATAATATTCATCGTAAATTAACTTGGTGAAACGTTAATAATAATTTAAGTCGCCAGTTTCATCTTCAAGGGTTAAAGAGGGGGGGGGGGGGGGGGGGGGGGGGTACTAAATTTGAGTTTAACTTAAACTTCCAATGCAATTTAAGATGCATAATGCTGTTTCTATTGAATGTATTGCTTCATACAATCATTACCTCTTGAACAATTGATTCTTTGTGGATATTTTTGTACTTTTAGGGGATTAAATATGAGCTGCCAGCAATGATATGAAACAGATTTTATGCAGACTCCATTTTAATACCTTTATTCAGCAATTATTGTTGGAAATACAGAGACAGCAAGTTTTGAATTACAGAAAGGAAGAGAAGTTTATATATCACACATAATTTTTATATTAGTTAATCAGTTTGTGGATTTACCAGTGATAATTCCAGTGGAATCTACTGGAACAATTCATGAACAAGAAAGTTCATGAACATTTAAGTGTTCATGAACTTCAATGTTCATGAACAATTTATGAACAAAGTTCATGAACAATTCATGAACAAGAAAGGGTTCATGATCATTGTTGTTCATGAACATTTAAATGCTCATGAACCTTTCTTGTTCATGAATTGTTCATGAACATTAAAGTTCATGAACATTACTGTCGATTTTCAGTTCATGAATTGCTCATCAAATGTTCATGAAGATATGATGAACTGTTCATGAAATCTGTTCATGAACAGTTCATGAAATGTTCATGCATATTCATGAATTATTTATTATCATCTCACAGGGGATCAACTATTAAGGTCATGTATATTGATTTTCAGATTTTTGTCTGGTTTTGTGTGTTGTTGGATTGCTATATTGACCTTTCATTGACCTCCAGATATGTGTTTATCTTACGACAGCTTGCTGTGTCATTGAGGTTTAACCCAACTTCTCCTTTAATTTGTATGATGAGACCAGACAAGTAGTTAAGAGTATCAAATAAAAGAGGGAAGATGATACAGATAGATCAGTGATACCTGTGACTGAAACCATATGTCATATTTACATGTGTTATGCCCCTCCTATTCTACAGATAGATCAGTGATACCTGTGACTGAAACCATATGTCATATTTACATGTGTTATGCCCCTCCTATTCTACAGATAGATCAGTGATACCTGTGACTGAAACCATATGTCATATTTACATGTGTTATGCCCCTCCTATTCTACAGATAGATCAGTGATACCTGTGACTGAAAGCATATGTCATATTTACATGTGTTATGCCCCTCCTATTCTACAGATAGATCAGTTATACCTGTCACTGAAAGCATATGTCATATTTACATGTGTTATGCCCCTCCTATTCTACAGATAGATCAGTGATACCTGTGACTGAAAGCATATGTCCTATTTACATGTGTTATGCCCCTCCTATTCATTAACAGATAGATCAGTGATACCTGTGACTGAAAGCATATGTCCTATTTACATGTGTTATGCCCCTCCTATTCATTAACAGATAGATCAGTGATACCTGTGACTGAAAGCATATGTTATATTTACATGTGGTATGCCCCTCCTATTCTACAGATAGATCAGTGATACCTGTGACTGAAACCATATGTCATATTTACATGTGTTATGCCCCTCCTATTCATTAACAGCTGTTTTACTATTCATTGATATGCAATACTTTCAATTTATTTACTTTGGTCAATAACCTGTTTTCATGAAATGATTAAAATCTATATTCTTATATCTTGCATTGATTTTATAACTATATATGTTAACTTGCAATGTACAATTAAAAAATTATACCAGCTGAACTTTAAATAGAAAAAAATAATCATTTGTAATAGTTATATTGACTTTGTCTTCTACAAATTTTATAATTGGCTTTAAAACTGCATCTGTCCTGAATAATTCAATAAAAAAAATCAGAATGAAGAAATACTTTAATTTTCAAAAGCATATATATATATATTTTTTCATGCAATTCTTTTGTAACAGTTATGTAGAAAACACTTTTTATTGCCCTCCCAAATAAACAAATAAAGAGGATGAAACAAACATTTCTTTTTGTCTAAAAAATAAATGGTTTTGCCAGCCCACAAATATTGCCCTATAATGATAAAACCACTGTATGACCTTGTGATATATGCATTTGTATTAAAAGAAGATTTGTATGACTAAAGCAGATCTTTGTAAGAAATAAGGTCATGGTTTTAATCAAATTACTAATCAGTAGGGAATGATACAATAACCACAAGTATGTGTTAATCACAGATTACATCTGAAGCTATACTGGAAGGCAAATTTAATCAAAGTTATGTTAATTTACATCTTAAATGTGTCATTCTCAATACATGTACAATGCATTCCAAATAAGTATTTGTTTTACTCATTGTTGAAGGCTTTACCTATAGTTGTTAATTTCTATGTCATTGGTCTCTGGTGGAGGTATGCCTTACTGGCAATGGGCAAAGGACGTTTGCGCTTTTTTACCTGTAAATCGATAGGACATTTGCGCTTTAAATTTTGATTCACCTGTATTAAATAGTCCGGACATTTGCGCTTTTTACCTATATAGTCGTCTTCCTGTAATTTTAATCATTACATAAATAAATTCAATTCATATTTGTCATTTAAGTTAGTTCACATTAACACAGTCTTATGCACGGAGTTTAAAGTTATAAAGACTAGTAATGGAAAAAAATGTATGTCATGATGGATTTTTATATCGTTTTGATCAAACCCTCAAAAATGAGGACATTTCATGGAGATGTACCTTGAAAAATTGTAATGTAGTATTAAAATGGACAATGGAACTACTTATAGTTTGAGTCAGAAAAATGAACATAATAAAACAAAATCGTGTTGGATTGAAATATGTAAGAAAGATGTTGGTGAGGATTCTTTGCATCCTAAGAACTTACAGCCTGTATCAAAGGTTATGTACAGAATAAGAAGAAAATCCCTATGTCCAGAGAAGATGTTCACACTCTCTTTGAAGGTTATTCCTTACAGACCTGAAAATCCTCAAAAAATCTCTGCCAGGTCAAATCTACCGGTCTCAAATACGGATAACACAGGAGGAAGTCTTAAACACCAAATATTGCAAAAGCGTAAATGTCCTATGTAAAAAGCGCAAATGTCCTTTTTTTTTTAAATATTACAAATGTCCTGTAATATGAAGCGCAAGTGTCCAAAATAAAAAGCGCAAATGTCCTATGAAAAAGTGCAAACGTCCTGCGCCGCTGGCAATGATACCTCTTCTTCATATTTTTATTTGAAATATTTGCCATTGGACAGTATGCAAAACCAATAAATATAAATTACAACTACAACCACTGTATATTGGTGTATATTGATTGTTGTTGTTTATTAGTGCTATGTTTGGTCATACAATGTTATTACATTAATAATAAACCAACTGTAGCCAATCTTTATTAGATGTCAATGTTAACAAGCCAGTATATATGAGAAAGACCTGAGTGTGTATGAAAGCTAAGAATGTCTGAGAATGGTTCCAATGATATAAAACAGTTCTATTTGTCTTAATTAACAATGACATAGCGACCTTAATGAACTCATGTAAATCAAATTAGAACATAGTTCAACATAATGTATGTTACAACAGAAATAAATAACAAAATCATTTATCATTAGCCTTCAAACCTATTTACCTTAAGGTTACAACTTCAGTATGTGATGTTTGATTTTCATTTAATTGGATATATATATATCAACTGTAATGTTATTTTACTTGACCGTGTTACCAAAAAATATTATGATATATATATATATAGGCTTAGCTGATGAAATCAATATTTGCATGATCTTTGAATAGCATCTCGGCCATGAGGTATCTTTAACAAACAAATGCAAGACATATCTGAGTTTTGTCTGATCAGTTTAACAGTTAAAATGTCTAAACAGCTGTGTGCTATGTTTTAAATTTTGCAATCATTTCAGCTTCAAGCCAAATTCAGTTTAAGTTCTGTCCTTACAAGAATTGTACTGTGCTATAGTGCAAATTCGTTATATATACATATTATATGTCAAAAAGTAATTGAAATCACTAACATTTATAACATCAAAATATTGTATTTCATTTGTATTTTCAGCAATGATTTACTTAGGCATAATTGTCTATGTATACCTATTCTGACCTTTTTATATGATAATAATATATCTTAAGTAAACTTTGTTTGTACAGTGTCTACGGCATTCAATGCAGTTTTCAAGGTTTTTATCCATTAATTTTTACAAAAATATCTAATAAATCCCATAATTTTTATAATAAGTATATTATGTAAATAATTAGGTGATTTTCAATATAAATAATTTTTTTTATACTCAATCTAAATATTTGAATGTACTGTCTCACCAGTATATTTACATGTCAAATTTTAAAATATTATGTAATTCATTGTTGAAACTATCAACATTATAAGAAAGGGACATAAGACCCCCACATAACAATGCTGCAGAGGTTTACTGGTTTTACAGTACAAATCTAAAAATAGTAGTAAATATGAGGGGAGAATTTAGGATCAGACTTTTAAATTACTTTCATTGAACAAAGTTACAAGTAAAGTTATCCTGAAGTTCATAATATCTAACTTTTTTTTTTTTTTAGGTAAATCAAATATTTCTTTATTTTTATATGTTTTTGTATTCAAACAAGGTCAAAAATTATAAGACCTTTATAGGTCTATATACTTTCATAATCCATATGGCAAAAAGTCACAAGCTTCCAACGTAAATAATTTCTGCAATCAGAACTTCAACAGTCAATGTTGTCAAATAAAAAGATTTAAGAGTAGACAAGGAGAGAAAAACCTGAAGTACCACTTTGAAACATGTATGTAAAATTGCCATCACTTTGGTATTATGTTGTATACAAATTATCAACAATTTGTCTTGCATGGTCTTAGGAATTTTTACTTCAACCATTAAGCACACTCTCTTAATTTCCCCACTCAAGTAAGTAATCTTTAAATATATACAATCAGAGCGACAAACAACTTTTTTGTGTGGTATGAATATGGGTGGTCAGACATTTTATGGCCGTTTTACCAAATTTCCATGCCATAGGAAACAAAAAATAAGGGAAAAACACATTCATAGTGAATACAATAATCCATTAATTTGAACACATCATAAGTGTTTTATCAACAATGTAAGTCTTGAGCTGTTAAGATTTGCAAGATGTAAAATTTATTGCTGTTCAAAGCGATACTTATGTTAACTTTAGTTTACAAACATTTTGATGTTTTTGAACAAAAGTATGAAAGGAATGTCTTCCCTATATATATATAAAATCACAGACTTTTAACTAGAATGCATTCTTTTCCCTGATCAGGAATTAAGTAAAGAATTAAAGATCATCTAATTCATGTTTTCATCGCAGTAAGTTACATATGAATTATTTATTCTCTGAAAGCTCAGTACGTAAGTACTTTGATTTTGACAAGCTGACACATCTCTTACATTTATTTATTATTTTTCTGAAGGACGAAAGGGGAGTAGAGGTAATTGTTCATAACAGAAAAGGAGGGAAGATACTTATAGAAAATTATGTCCTTTATATACATGCTTGAATATTTGTCACGACAGTTTCTTTGGATTGGCATCTAGTATCAAATTTATGATATAAAATTAAAAAATCCTTTTATAAAAAAATTCAAAGGTGGAAAAAAAAAATAATGAAGAGGGAGGCATGGGGAAAGGTATATTTCTTATTTAGTTTGTAACTATAGTTTTGAAGAAAAAAAGACTAACATGGTATGGGTTTTGCTAATTGTTGAAGGCTGTACGGTGACCTATAGTTGTTAATCTTTGTGTCATTTTGGTCTCTTGTGGAGAGTTGTCTCATTGGCAATCACTCCACATCTTCTTTTTTATATAACATATCTTAGCTGTTTATACCTTATACATGTATTGTAATTTAAAATGTTTTATACTTGATGCCTTTTTTGCTATTGATTCATGCCTATGTTATTGACAATATGTGACATGTCATTAACATGTTCCCCGTGCGTAATCTTGACTATTTGCATATTGTTTTCCTCCTAAAGAAAACTTAGAATATCTGTCATTGACAACACCTGCACACTCAACGAGCAAAAGCTGTTACAATTAACACGCGAGTCTTCTTCAACAAGAAACATGCCAACTATCTGCTGATTACATAATAAATTAACTATACAAATTGTTATATAACTCTTATCAATATTTTTTTCCATTTGTTGCAGGATATGGAGTAGTGGTAGCATGACGAATCACAGCACAAGAATAAAAACAATCCTTCTGCTGACAAGATCACAATGGTTAACCACTCATATGTGATTCCAGGCCACTACGAAAATTTCCTCCAAGATGACCAAGCTATCCAAACCTATATGGAAAAATCAGTTGAGGATAGAAATGACCATTCCATACAAAATACTTTTCACCAAGAGGCCTACTATCTCTACTTTGTGGCTGTGCTTGGTATATTACTGAACCTTGTGGTGGTATTGTTTGTTTTTATACGACAAACATTGAGGAAAATGACAAGTGCCTTTTTAATACATGCATGCTTTTTGGATTGCCTGAAAGCAGCTTATTGCATTCCAATAGCAAACAATCTTGTAACGCAGAAGAAACCTGCCGACTGTGATTTCTTTGGAGCAACTTACGTATTAATTGTAACTGCCTCTGTGTTTAACATGCTGGCCATGGTTTGTACAGAGGCATACACTTTTGGAGAAATAAATATCGGTGGGAATTCAAGAGGATCATTGTGTTGTATTCTTTTTGGAATAATACTTGTTTACATAGCTAGTACAGTGTTGCATCTTGGTCCAACGTTGATCGGTGGATATTTTGATTTTCATCCTGAAATTGGCAGCTGCTCATTTGTCTTGGGCAAAGAGACAGGATATGTGGCTCATGCAATGTGGATTGCAATATCCACCCTAGCAATAGTAGGAATAATCCACTTCATATGTAAGTTATATAAAGAAATTCAAGTGAATCATACAAATCGTGTATCAATGCTTGTGAGGTCCTCTCTTACAATAACGGATGAAACACTGACTTCTTGTAATGTTCAAAATTTCATAAATGATTCCAGCCATCGTGCAAAAATTTTCATTCTCAACACTATTGCCTTTGTGATTTGTTGGTACCCGCTATTTTTGTTACTATTAATAGATGTGCACTTCAAAGTATCTCCGAAAGTTTACCAATCATTCAGTTTCATCGCGTGGACACAAGGAAGTATTCAACCAATGATCTACATTCTGTTCGACAGACATATTCACTTACTAGCAAAATATATCTATTGTGATCGTTACCGACAATACCGCTTGACAACAATTGCCAATCTGATGAACCAACAAATAACCGCTGCTGCCGCGGCAAACAATGCACCAAGTTCCGTTCCGTGTTATGATATCGAGGACAATGAAATAGTATATGGTGTCTCAAACAACGAAAATCAAAGTTCTCATAGTACTTCTCCCAGTACAATGTTACAACTAAGCCATGAGTCTACACCTTTATCAAATATTCAAATAGAAGACCGAACATTGAACCAAGACATTGGACTACCATGTTAGCTGTATATATATATCCATAATAATCATATCAATTTCGTATGAAAAATTAAAAATTATTCAATTTTCTGAGACTGATTGAATGCATTGCTTGGCAAGAAATATTTTCTGAAACAGTAAAGTTTAAAGGATAAAAGACAGCTTTTTGATTGATTGGTGAATGTTTTACGTCCATGACAGAACACATTTATTGGGTATGGTATATAGCTTTTTTGGTAGCATTTGAAAGTAAAGGCTATAATAAGACATCTAGTTTTTTTTTATATATGAATCAAGCAGTTATTAATCTCTGTTTTAGGAGTTTAAGGTACATCGCTTTGCATTACATTTCTTTTTATATTTGCTAATATCAATTTTATTTTGATGATTGTTAATTATGTTTTACTGATAGAATGTCAGAACTTTTATTACAATCATAAACTGAACACAGCAACAAGAGTTATATCTCCAATGTGTTGTATCTGCCAAAAAAATGAGAAAATCTGAGATTTAATCTACAAATTAAGATTATATTAAGAATATGCATATTATTGAAATCAAATTATTGTCAAAAAATATGTCTTAATTATCAAAATTTAATCCAAGTAACATGAGTAACAAAAAAACTTAACTTATGGATATTCAAAAACATCCAGAAAACTATAATATATATATATATATTTAATATCAATTACAAAAAGAAAAAAGAAAAAAGCAAAAAAAGCAAAACAACAGTCTAAAGCTTATAGTGCTCTAAAAGGGAAGGCATTTCCAGGAGTGTTCTTCTGTTGGCAACCCTTAAAGTGCTCTGGAAGGGTTACTTAGCATTTCTTCTTCTATTGGCAACCCCTTAAAGTGCTCTAGAAGGCTAAGTATTTCCTGTTCTTCTGTTGGCAACCCTTAGAGTGCTCTGGAATGGTTAGCATTTCTGGTTCTTCTAGAGGCAACTGTTCTGCTACTTGTACGGCAAGTAAAAGAGGACCACGTTCTGGCAACATATCTCAACCCTATCAAGATTAAATACCTCTTTTAATTCAGAAGACTGGTCACAAAATCATTCATGTAACAACTGCATGGAAGGAAACAGTAATGGAATCTATACAATAATCTATCAATCTAAAATTGTAATGACTAAATTGAAGTAATTTTTTTCATCCATTTTTTTTTATGAATGAAAAATGAGAATAATTCATCCTGAAACCAACAAATTATCAAATTTGTTATTTATAAGTTTCTGTTACAAGAGATTTCTACAGCATACAACCATCATGGTAATCTCATCTAGATGTTCTGGTGCCAAATCTGGTTATCTCTACTCAAGGACTATTGTAGAATGCCAAGCTTTGGATAACAGATTGTTGTGTCAATATGTTTTGGATTGATCAAATTCCCTGATTTAATTTTATGATTTTTATGAATTTATCAACATCTATCTGAAGTATTTTATCTGTCCCAAAAAAAATTGAACATTGGAAAGATGAATTCTCTGCAATAAAATGATCTTCTTTTCCCTTCTTTCAAGTTAACCATACAAGCATAGACAAGATGCTCCTCATGGATATTCATAAAAAGATCTGCTTCTGTCATTTATAATTTCAGATTTCCATGTAGAATTTAACAAGATTTGATAAATGTAACTGCTAAAAAGCAGTTGTCAAAAATGTAATGCTATTTTACTGCCTTGACATAAAAACAACTAGGTTTCCTTATCAATTCTTTCAATGATAAAGTTTTCTTTTAAACTTAGGTTATGTAATGATAAGAAATTTTTCAATGTTAATATGAATTTGATTTATTCCGTATCAGCTGATTCTCTAATGATGGGATATTGACTTTGTAATAACTAATTTGAATGTAAATCATTCAACAGTAGCAGCTTGGCTTTAACCATTAAAGATAGGAATTTATTACAAACATAAAAACAACTCTTTTTATAGAATTTTTTTTGCCATTTGTAAGAAAAATTTAAACAAACTATATATATGTGTTTTTGTTTTCTAAGATTGATCTTGCATACCAAGGTTAACTGCTCTGACTATGAAAGTTGTTTAATGCAATGTGGCAAATCAAATAACAATTAAAGGTCCAAACTCCTTATGTGGAATGTTATCTGGTGTAACACTGCAATATTTTTGTTGTTTTCTGTTAACCCTTTTTATGCATTATTCCTGAATAAAAAGGAGTGTTACAGTTTAAATATAATTATACAAATTGAAATTTGGATTAAAACTTTCAACGAACTGTGATAAGAACTGAAGTAACAATCAACACAGTGTTCATATGTGGATCCAGGGGCCCCCTTTTGTTGGAAAAACTTGGTTGATTATATAGGGAATCACTAAAGCATGACTGAAGTGAGCCCCCCCCCCCCCTTTTAGGTCAGTCAGTGCCCCTCCCCCTTATAAAAAGTTCTGGATCTGCCATTGGTGTTACACTAGGTCCTGATGTACTACCTTATCAGCTCTCTACTAATTATAAGTACTAGTGCATTTCAAGACCATAGTTGATACTTATAAGTTATCTAGGCTAAATTTAGAGCCCTACCATTGATGAAGGTAGGAATGGTCTTTTTATCAAGTGTCAAATGCCTCTTTTTGCTTTACTGCTAGGGTTAAATGAGGTTAAATTTCTAATTAAATTTAATACAAATAAAACATATTAAAACACTGATTATCAGTGTGATGCAATGTTTAATCTAACATCTTCTACATATCTGTATGCTGTTAATACCTTTAAATAACACTCAAATAGTTTTAAAGTGTTTTTGACTTTGCCCTGTATCCTGAAGGGACAAACCATTTGCAAACTTTCTCAATTATTCTCTACAAATAATGTTTGGAAGTATGCACATGATATATTCACTGCAGATTTAATGCCAATTGATTTACAAAACCATTTGACTAAAACATGTAAAATACAGATTACAAGTTTTAAGCACGAATATGATTTATTATATAGACAGAATCATTGACTAAACACAAATCTTTGAACAGACACTGTAACAGCAATAATCACAGGGCAATAAACTTGTACAAATGTATGGAAAATACCACTAAAGCAGTTGTTACTTAATGTATCTACCTACACACATATTTCTATAGTAATTACTTATATCTGTACTGACACATGTCACATCAAACAATACCAGGAGTTTTTACTTGTCTTTTTTTCTCACATATACTGTAGTATAGACAGTATAGATTGATAGAATTCTGTTAGAATCTGGCAAGATAGAGCAGGATATGATATGATAGATGTTTGTTAATCTGTAAGAAATAAACAAATAGATATCTATTAAATCAATACTAATTTGTTTGATAAATAAACAATTATGAATCCTGAAGATCAGACAGAGGATCAAAGGTATAGAGTATAACAAGGATGATATATAACAACTATCTATTCTGCATGAGTGTAAAGTGCATTATGAATCTAATGGTAGAGAACTTTCGGTATGGGCTTTGATCATTGTTGAAGGCTGTACAGTGACCTATAGTTGTTAATTAATTTCTGTGTCTTTGATCATTGTTGAAGGCTGTACAGGGACCTATAGTTGTTAATTAATTTCTGTGTCTTTGATCATTGTTGAAGGCTGTACAATGACCTATAGTTGTTAACTGATTTCTGTGTCATTGATCATTGATGAAGGCTGTACAGTGACCTATAGTTGTTAATTAATTTCTGTGTCATTGATCATTGTTGAAGGCTGTACAGTGACCTATAGTTGTTAATTAATTTCTGTGTCATTGATCATTGCTGAAGGCTGTACAGTGACCTATAGTTGTTAATTAATTTCTGTGTCTTTGATCATTGTTGAAGGCTGTACAGGGACCTATAGTTGTTAATTAATTTCTGTGTCTTTGATCATTGTTGAAGGCTGTACAATGACCTATAGTTGTTAACTGATTTCTGTGTCATTGATCATTGATGAAGGCTGTACAGTGACCTATAGTTGTTAATTAATTTCTGTGTCATTGATCATTGTTGAAGGCTGTACAGTGACCTATAGTTGTTAATTAATTTCTGTGTCATTGATCATTGCTGAAGGCTGTACAGTGACCTATAGTTGTTAATTAATTTCTGTGTCATTTGCCTTTTGGTCTCTTCTTTTTTATAATTAGTCCAGTACACCATTACATTCAGAGATGTGGTCTGATAGCCAATGAGTCAAAAGGAGGATGCTATAGCTAACCTTACAGCTTTCATCAATGAGTGAAATCCTTACTGTATAGAGGTCTCATAAAGGGTGGTCTGTAGAACCTAACAACTAAATTTTGCAAAGGATTGACACATGTATACAGTTATGGTATTTTGCAATAGAAATAATAGTTAGGATCAGCAGATTTCCTAAAGGTCAATCAGGAATGTTTTTAGAGAACTCATGATACTGACATATCAAGTAAACTATAAATCCTAGAGAGAACTCATGATACTGTATCAAGTAAGCTATAAATCCTAGAGAGAACTCATGATACTGTATCAAGTAAGCTATAAATTCTAGAAATGTATCAAGTAAGCTATAAATTCTAGAAATGTATCAAGTAAGCTACAAATCCTAGAAATGTATCAAGTAAGCTATAAATCCTAGAACTGTATCAAGTAAGCTATAAATTCTAGAAATGTATCAAGTAAGCTACAAATCCTAGAAATGTATCAAGTAAGCTACAAATCCTAGAAATGTATCAAGCTTAAGTAAGCTACAAATCCTAGAAATGTATCAAGTAAGCTACAAATCCTAGAAATGTATCAAGTAAGCTACAAATCCTAGAAATGTATCAAGTAAGCTACAAATCCTAGAAATGTATCAAGTAAGCTATAAATCCTAGAAATGTATCAAGTAAGCTATAAATCCTAGAAATGTATCAAGCAAGCTATAAATCCTAGAAATGACTAAATGAGAAACAATTCAGACAAAAAAAAACTGTCTTCTTTATTTCAGGCATGTTTAAATCTTCTGCTTCGTCTTTAAAATCTATAAAACCAACAAAAATGACAAAGTTGAAAAAAATATCTGAATTGATTTCAAGCTTATTTCCTAATGCATGTAGAGTAAGACTTTTGTTGGCTTGCTTGCTTTGTTTAAATATTGTACAATTGTATTTGCGGGCCAACCAAAGTCTTAGTTTACAAGCATTGAGAAACTAGCCAATGCAATTGCTAATTTGCCTTTTCCATGCACAATATCCTCCTTTTATAACCCTTTTACAAGGAAAATAATTTTTAATGGGTTAAGGATTAACTGTATTTTACAGGATATTATAATTTTGTGCTTTTGCATTAAGTCTGCAAACTTAGCCTATAAAAAATGTACTTTGATGAACATTACATATTGGGGTTCACCTGTTCCAAAAAATGGTATCCCACGGTTTCCCACCAGTAAAATTGAATATCCAGTACATCAAGTACCTGTTTAATCATAACACATTTATTAGTTCAAAAGAAGCATTTCAGAAGAGACAGATAAAGTATATGACAGCAGAGTATAAGATAATATCTAAAATGTATGGAGTGAAAAACAACAGAGGCTAGTTACACTCATGGTGTGTGCATTCCATACTGTAACAGTCTGAGAGTTAATTTGACAAGATTAAAGACTAATTTGTTATTCTAGAAAGCATAAGCCAGAATAAACTGTAAGATTAATTCTCTTAAGATAGTATCTAAAGGAACTACAACAAGAATTCAGATTGTTTCTAAATTACCACATAATACATGTCAATAAATCACAAATTTTTCATCAAGTAATGAAATTTGCAGTTCAAAAGCAAACATTTCACAGAAGATTGTACAAATTGAATTATTCGGCCCATTAAACTTCAATAAGTTTATGATAAATTGGCCATACAAAAGTTGAATCATACCAATCAACATTGAGAATGGATATGGGGAAAATGTCAAAGAGACAACAACCTGACCATAGAGCAGATAACAGCCAAAGGCCACCAAATTGGGTCTTTATTGCAGTGAGAAAATCCTGCACCCAGAGGTGGTCCTTATAGCTGGCACCTAAATAAAATTGTGTACTAGTTCATTGAAAATGGACATCATACTAAACTCCAAAACATATAAATGAACTAAAATTAAAATAATTGTATGGATCATTGCTGGTACTCCATATGTAATAAAGCAGAATTAATATGTGTGTGTTAAAATAAGACAATATGCAACAGAATTAAGCTAAGGCTCTCACATTAAAGACGAGTCCATAACTCATGATTTTCTGACTGACACTCACCAAACTCTGTACTTTCAAGTTTAAAGATAAAGTAAAGATTCTGACAGTTGAGCCATGTAATCTTTACTTATTGGAAAAGATATTTAGGTTACTGATAATTTTCCTTGAAACTTTAAATGTGTAATGGTAAAAAAATAATTTACTTAGATGCTCCAATCCCCTAAAAATTCTCATTAAAGAACTGATTAAATTACTATAAATGCAAAAAGTAATGCTTATTTTAATCAATGCCATATGAAAATTGAGATAGTATATTCATTAATCAAAACTGCATTTTATTAACTTTACCAATGCAATGTTCTTCCATAGGCCTTTATTTAACATCATGGTAATACAATGCTTTATTGCTTGAATATGATGTTATCTGGCCTCGCGGTCATAAAACTTTCGAGCACGATTTTTGTACTCAGACTCACGAATCAACCAATCAAAATACTGGATTTCATGTTTCGAGCATGATTTTTGTGCTCCGAGCACTGAGCAAAGTTTTATGACTTCAACCCCTGAAAGGATTTACTCTTTGTAATGAATGCTACCAATGCTACAAACAAGATGGTATTTCGAATATCATCTTCACTAGAATACTAAATGAATTTATTTAAAATAGTTTTAAATCACAATCTTTAATTAGTAGCGCTAACTTTGAATTTACATTAATTTCTAAATTAACAGCCTATGGTTTTGCTGTAAGAGTTAATATGTCATTCAAGTTCAAATATTTCTCAATAATATAAAATTCTTCTTGTCAATATGTCAAATTAACTTGATGAATGCTGTAAACCAAATTTTAGCTTATTGTCACAGAATCTTTATTTCATATTTAGTGTTTTCTAGTCGAATTCGTGGATATTCATTTAGTAATTTTTCTTGCTTTCTAAAAGTCTTAATATTAGGGAGGACCAATTGATTTTATATATTCCTGAGGTCACCGTATTAAATTTATCAACAATTTGTTTTTTAGTCTCTGTTGACAGTTCAGATAAATTCAACTTACATTAACTGGTTAAAAATGTGTTTGCCATACCATAAGTGCATTTTGTCTAGAAAAGACTCATTAGTGACGCTCGATTCAAAAAAATTTAAAAGACCAAATAAAGGATGAATATTAGAATTTGAATGTTGAATATTATATAACCTGACTATAATTAGAAATGACATTTTGACCTCTAGATGTCCTTTGATTGTTTGTATTGTTGGATAGTTATCATTGACAAATACATCACATCTCTTTATATTCAGGCTTGAATTGGACAAGGGATATTATAATATTGATCAACATTTATCATCTATACATTTGAAGCTACCAACAGCAACACTTAAAAACCTGTTAAAAACATATTTGTATCATATGCTGAATTAATTTAAAATGTAACATATTTCTTTTTCAGTCAATGAATATAAAATCAGACAGATATTATGCTAAAAATAAATCTCATAAATTCCAAAATAAAAATGATATTCTTTTTATGTCATAACAGCCATTCATCAGTATTATCTTGATGTAACTACAGGGAGGATATTTGTAAATACCTTCATTACAATCTCATTAGACAACCACTACAACCTCAATGATTCTCCCTTAACATTCTGGTTTACTTTGGTGTACTGAACGTGATTGTTATGTAATAAAACACTAACTGTGTTCACACCCATACAAACCATAGCAATGGCACTTTTAATTTTTTGTACATTTACCTTCAAGCTAAATAGGCTTTACTTCGAGAGAACATGAAAAAATCAAATGGTTTGGATTGAGCATATTTAAGAGAGAAAAAAATATACCATAGGGATACTAAAACTCATAGTTTTAGTTGATAGAAAACTGACAATATAATGGCAAAAAAACAAAGAACGACTGAAAGACAAACTACAGTATATATATAAGTGATGGCTGATAGCCATGTACACACTCTTACATATTGTCTCAATTATTCTATAGCCATGGACACACTCTTACATATTGTCTCAATTATTCTATAACTCATAGCTGTCATATATAGTGTTCATCTTAAAAGGGTGTTGGTTATAGATAAAATAAAAAAAGCACAATTCCAAGATATATTTTTAGGCCAGCCTTCAGACATCTTGCTGTTCAATGAAGTATATAGAACATCCCCCTTTTTCTAACACTTTTAAGATAAAGTCAAGCTAAAACAAGAGTAAACAGGAATGTGTCCATATCACATAGATGCCTCACTCCTACAATAATTTTCTAATTGAAATTGGAGTCAAAACTCTAATTTTAAGCATTACAGTTAGAAAGATCATACCACAAGAAACATCTGCATTAAGTTTCAAGTTGATTGGAATTTGGACTTCAACCTCATAAAAAAATACCTTGACCAGAACGAAGTAACTGACAAACAGACACACAAACCGAATGGCATCATGCCCCTAGGTGGAGCATAAATTTATGTTTTTTATCATATAACCTTATAATAAGTTCTGGTTTGACAAACTGGTCAAATTTATGACAGCTCTTTAATTATATGCTGACATGACAAAAATGAAAATGGACTTCTGTACTGGATGAATAACAGCTAGCAGGTGCAAAGTGTTTTCATGAAAAACTAGAAACCAAACAATATAATATTATCTACACATTAACAATATCCTATATAATAACATATGCATGAAAGAAGATTCATTAAACATATGGCATTAGCAAGTTTAGTCCATTCATACATCAAGAAATTTAATAAAAACAAGAACAAGAATGTGTCCATAGTACACAGATGCCCCACTCCCACTATCATTTTCTTTGTTCAGTTGACTGTGAAATTAAGGTCAAAAATCAAATTTGGCATTTAAATTAGAAAGATTATATCATTATCATAGGGAACATGTGTACTAACTAGCTTCATCAAAATCATTACCTGAAGCAGGACAGACAGTTAAACTGACAGAATGAGATGGATGAATGGTACAACAAATGGACACACAGACAGGATAACACAATGCCCTTAGATGGGGCATAAACATATATCTCCATAGAACACAGCCTCCCATTGCAGAATTCAAATTATTGTTCAAGTTCAGTGAACCATAAAATCTGGGTCAGAATCATACTTTGACATATGATTTTAAAAGTTCACAATATGACCCAGATGAGTTCTAGCTAGGTTTCAAGTTGATATATGGCATATTTCATGCAAACTACCTTTACCACAACTTTAACCAGAGAATGTATGGATTTAAGGTGTCACATTTCCAAGATAAAAATCATCATTTGAGAGCAATATACTCTTAATATGAAGTCATGTGACAATTTTTGTGAAAATGGACAGCAGGAGCAGATTTCAACAGTTTGAATATATTTATACCTGACAGATTTAAAGCAGTTTTCAAGACATTATTGACAAAATCTATATGTTCTATTAACAGCCATGTGGGCCATGTTGGTAAGACATGAAACTCCAATTAGTGGTGGATCCAGAAAACTGGAGATTTGAACCCCTCCCCTTTTTTTGTACAATCAATGCATTTGAAAGGGGACATATAATTGGACCCCCCTCCCCATTATCCCGGGTTGAGAACACCCCTTTTCAAAATGGCTGGATCTGCCCGTGCTGATATTGATTATTGGCAAAGTAGTTACAGAAGAGACAAAGGATGACAACTGTCATCTGATGAGAAACTTAACCCTTTTGGGTTAGATGAGCTAAAAAGAAGATGTGCTATGAAATGCCAATGAGACAACTGGACAATTTAGTGACCAAAGGACAAAGATGTACACAACTACATGTAATTGTTCAGAATAAAATGATGGGCAAATTATTCTTGCATAGAAAACTATAAAAGTTATGGATTATGAAATGTGAAAAAAAATATATAATCCAAACAAGAAAGGAACCTGGACTGTACCAATGACACAGAAATAGAATTACACAAGGTCATCATAATTACACAAGGTCATCATAATTAGTTTTTGTTCACAATATAAATAAGAAGATGTGGTATGTTTGCCAATGAGACAACTTTCCACTAGAGACCAAATGATACAGAATTAACAGCTAAAGGTCACTGTATGTTCTTCAACAATGAGCAAAGCTCATACCATAAAGTCAGCTAAAAAAGGCAGAGAAATCACAAATGTAAAACAACTCAAACCAGAAAAGAAAAATGGCCTGATTGAATTAATGTATACAAAATAAAGGAAAAACAAATATGTAACAAAAATAATCCAAAAGAAAAACATTATGGTTTGACATGGAACTTAAAAAAGACTGACTGAAAAAAAAAGTTATCTACAGTGGTTATCTCCCTTAACGGTATCCTCACAGGTGTTTAAAATTAATTCTCTTTTATATCTGGATGATTTATACAAAACTTATAAGACATCTGTACAATATAATTATTTGATTGGCTATATATTAACTTGAATTGTGGTATTAATTTGTATTTTGACATTTCAATGTATATCTATATGACTTATCACAAGATAAGTTACTATTAAATATGATAGATTGGAATAATTCAATGATGAACATTGGATACAGATGCTGGTGTATACATGTATACTGTTAATAGTCTGCAGTAGTGAAAGACTTTTAAATCAAAAAATTTAAGGTTCAAGGAGATTAATTGATACATATAACAATCTGCATCAACGTACAGACAAATTACTTGTTAGTTAAATGACATGAAAGTTAGCAATTAAAGGTCATGTTTGGCCTTCAATAATGAGAAAACCCCATGATGTTTATAACCAGCCAGAATGTCTTGTTTACTAACGTGTCCCTTCAGCAACACCACTCCTGAATCATTGTGAATTGCATGGGCAATTAATTAACAATGAAAGAAAAAAACAAGAAGAGAGGAATTTGCTTTTAAGCCTGTCCTTCAAACCATTCTTTGATATCAAAGCCAAACTTTATGAATGACTGATGAACAAATGAATAAATGATCATCAACTAATGATTTGCTTGTCACTGTCAAAACACGGAGGCAAATTAAGAGGGGCCCAGGAGGCCTCCCCCTTTTGTAGGAATAATTTGGTTCATTATAAAGAGAGAATCACTGAAGCATGAATGGCTCCCTCTTAGGCAGTCAATAGAAAAAAGTCATATGAAATTTCTGTTTCCACCACTGAAACAGTTCTCTTTACCTTCATTCAACATATATTTTGCCCTGTACTTTTATAAATTACTTTCTAATGAAGAAACAAGCTATATAATAAAGTACTATCAGCTGTTCCTGAAAACAAAGAGGGAATTCACATGATTGTTGGCATTATGTAATCTACACATGCTTTTGTAACACTTTAACTTGTTGCTTCAGAAACATGCCAAAAAAAAAGACACTTATACTACTGTCTACAGAATAACTGTTGGAGTTGTTTATATAGCTTCGGCTAAAATAAAATAGCATGCTAGGAAGACAGATTGCAACTTAAAGTTAATATTTAAAATGTTAAAATTAAAACAGAAAATGACAAATGTGCTAGGTCCACATTCCCAGATTTGCAATCTTTTAAAAAAGTTGTAATATTTGTCATTCTATCATCATTTGAAACTTTTGCTAACACTCTTCAATTTGAAAAAATATTGCTAACATCATTGTGTATTTGTCATGTGAGTTGACAACACTATTTTGTATGTTTAGTTTAAACAGTATTTATTAATGAAAAATGTCAAGACAAATATTACAATGTTACATAAAGTTCAAATATGGGATTCGGAAACAAGTTTGGAAAAACTTTTATAAATCCGTCTCCCTAAAAAAAAACAAAAAAAAATCTATTTAACATACAATATTACGTGCCAACAGTATATTCATTTTATGGTAGCATATGATACATTGAATAAATAAACACACACACACACGCAAAAAAAAAAATAATAATAAAAAAAAATACAAAAAATACAAAACAAATAAAATAAAGGAAAACAATAAAAAGTGAGGGAAAAAAAACAAAAAAAACAAAAAAAAACAAACAACAAAAACAGTCAACTCTTATTTACTTTTCTAGACAGTCACTGGAACCAACACACACGTTCGACCACAATCAATTACAACGGACAATCCACTCGATTTTACATCATATTTAAAAAAAAAAGTATAAATATATAATATATATATACATATACTAGATTAACTTTCAAAACGTTTTGTTTTATTTATGTATTCAGAAACTTTATGAAATATTTGCATATTGTCCTCGTCAGCTTTTAGACCATCCCCATATAAGATAATCTTAAGATTAAAACAAGAGATCGTCCCGATAGTATCCCTTCGAATTTCATTATATTTTGGACATTTGAAGAAATAATGAGAAGTAGTTTCTACTTTACCACAGGAACACAGTGCGTTCTCGATTAGATTTTTTTAAAATAGATGGTCCCTTAGAACACTACTCTGGAGCCTTATTCTTGCTAAGCATATCTGTTCTCTTCTACAGCCGAAGTGAAAATACAATGGTATTTTATTAATATTTTGAGAGAGATAAGTCTTAAAACCTGATTTTGATTGATTTAGACGGATGTCGTCAGGAATATTGTTCCAAAGGTTTACTACGGCTGGTAGAAATGACTTTTGATAATAGCTTGTTCTGCATAATACAGTTTGTAAATTTGAAGACCCCCTGGTCCTGTGGTCGTGTAGATCTAGTCTCTGATTTGGGACTAACACAGAAAGATAATCAGGACAATCTCCGTGAAACATTTGATGAAATTTTAATAACTTATGTTTGTCACGTCGAGACTGGAGAGTTTCCCAACCGGTTTCATCGTACAGCAACTGTCTCGATGTTATCTTAGTACCACCTGTAACGATTCTTGCTGCTTCTAGTTGTAAGTTTTCCAGAGATGTTTTCAAATAATTAGGTATATTATCCCAGACAATGTCCCCATATTCTAAGACTGGGCGAATGAAAGATAAATAAATAGTTTCTAAATGTTTCCTTTTAAGTTTAAACTTTAACTTCCGGAATAATGCTAATCTAGGAATAGCCTTATCAATAATCATTTTTACATGATTATTCCAGCTTCCATCTTCATTTATAATAACCCCTAAATGCTTATGCGACTCAACTTCTTTTATGATATTAGTATCCATATACACTGGCGGGTGGTGGGGTTTTTGATGCCTTTTTGAAATGGTCATTATTTCTGTTTTGTTTGGATTGAAATTGACAAGCCATTGCTTTGACCAATTATGTATTTTCTCAATATCTTTATTTAACTTTTCTGCCGCTTCATATTCGTTATCAACCACTATATAAATTGAGGTGTCATCAGCAAAAAGTTTTATATCACATTCGATGTCATTAACTATGTCATTTATATAAATGAGAAATAAAATAGGACCCAAGATAGACCCTTGGGGTACCCCAGCTGAGACATGTTCGTTATTGGACATTTCTCCACCAATGACAACCTGTTGCCTTCTTGAGTTTAAATAGCTTTCAAACCAAAGTAACAAGTTACCATTAATTCCTATTTTTCTAAGCTTATATAGTAAGCCTTTATGCCAAACTCGGTCGGAAGCTCGACTAATGTCGCAGAAGATTACCCTGACCTCTTTCCCTTCATCTAATGCTTTACCAAAATCATTAATAATACATAGTAGTTGGTTTACTGTCGAATCACCAGGGATGAAACCAGACTGGAATTTTGTTAATAAAGAATTTGTAATAATAAAGTTAAAAAGGTATTTAAAAATGCATCTCTCCATTGTCTTACCAATGTTAGACAGCAAAGATATAGGTCTATAATTAAGTAAAAATCTGGGCCACCTTTGTTCTTATAAACAGGTATAACATTTGCTAGTTTCCACACATCTGGAACATATTTGTATGTTTGTTAGATGCATTCCTTTTTTCATCACTTTTCAATGTTTTTTAAGCTTCTGTTGTCTTAAACAATACTGATAACTGAAATTTATCCTTTCTATTACATTTCAGCAATTGAAAAACAAATAACTCATGTTCAAATGACAATGACCTTTATATGCACATTTTTAAACTCCACTTTGATGTTTTCCAATTATACAAAGCACTATCTAGCTAACCAAATGCAGTTGGGAAATCTTGTTAAATATAACAAAACAAATTACACTCTGGTAAGTTAAAATTGATCCAATTATTGATTATTCAAAGTGTCAAAAATACTGAATTTCATCGCCAGACATCCTCTATAAAAAGCTTTTGAACCTTTTAACTCTTTGTCTGCACCATAAGGCACCTTTTGACATTTTTTTCATCTCAATGAATTGTTTGTCTCTGGTTTCCATCAAAACAACCAATATAACAGCACCAGTTTTTCACTAAATCAAGACATTTATCATGTCTTTGAACACAAGATTTAATTTAAGTGGACAAAGTCATTGAAAAATGATCTTAATTTAGTTTATAAGCATTGATTTTATTCAGATCATTTGTTATTAATGATTAGGTGTCTACTAAACTGAAGAAGTTGATGGCCAATGCTTTTTAAACGAAAATTTAATTAATTATTGATCTTGAATCTTGTCATCTAACCGGCAGTGTCAGATCACTGGTGAAATAGTTATTTTTCAAAGACCATGACATATGAGTCTTATTTTTTTTTCTAGCTTATGTGTCTTTCAATTTTTCACTCACTTAGTTTAAACATATTTATATATAGTGGATTGGGAAACAAGTTATATTTCAACTTATATTAATCCCTTTCCACTTTGCAGATGCGAGTGCTGCCTTGTAATTGTATTAGTGCGAAAATACATTCTTAATATATATGTTTCATTACAATTTGTTGGCTTTAAAATATTTGTCTTTGAGAGTCTCTAGTGATGGTGAATCTCTACACAAGTCTGTGTTCATCTTTTATCTTGTATTTGAATGTTCCAAAATCCACCAAAGTTTAATATACATGTACATGTATATATGCAATTGCTTAAGGTTGATTTCTAACCGGTGCAGCTCATATTATGATTTGTCCAAGAAGAACTTAGAACTATTTTTTAAACTGAGAGAAGAAATTTATTTTTACAGTAACTGATTAACAAGGGAAGTCATTTTAAACATAAGTGAGAAAAAGCAATGAGACACTATATTTTTGGTACTGCAATAGATCTGCAAAAATCATTATTGCCTTTAATAACATTTTTTTTAGAATATAACAAGAATGTGTCCATAGTACATGGATGCCACACTCCCATTATCGTTTTCTATGTTCAGTGGACCGTGAAATTGGGATAAAAAATATAATTTGGCATTTAAATTAGAAAGATCATAACATAACATGACAAAAAAATACCTTGACCAAAAACTTTAACCTGAAACTTGCACTATCATTTTCTATGTTCAGTGGACCGAGAAATTGGGGCCAAAGTCTAATTTGGCAATTAAATTAGAAAGTTTGAAGTTGATTGGACTTCCACTTCATCAAAAACAACCTTGACCAAAAACTTTAACCTAAATGAACAAATGGAAGGATGGACGGTACAACAAACAGACGCACAGACCAGAAAACATAATGCCCTTCTACTATCGTAGGTGGGGCATAAAAATAAAAAAGGTGGTATGATTACCAATGAAACAAATCTCTTCTAGAAACCAAATGACATAGAAATTAACTACTATAGGTTACTGTATGGCCTTAAACAATGAGCAAAGCCTTTACCCCATAGTCAGCTGTAAAAGGCCCTGAAATGACAAACGCAAAACAAATCAAACCAGAAAACTCCCGATATCCACTTAAAGTAGTCTTTATCTTGACAAATACTACTGCAGGTTCTATTGCCTACAGGACTGATGCTCTGATTTATCAGAGAAATTCTCGTTAGGATATTCAAGGTCCCTTTAACAAAAGATTTGCTATTGATCTTCTTACATCAGCATTACAATCAAGGAATTTATTAATTGTCAAAATAACATTATTTCATACTTATGTAATGAAATTATTGATCAATATCAACTGACTAACAATGACTTATATGATGTAACCAAATATTATCCAAAAAAAAGTTAAAATATTGTTGTAATTGAAATAGTATCTTTTAAAATGACCTTATTTTAGTTGCACTTTTGAATATAGAATTGCAACAGGACCAGTTTCCTGTGACATTTTGAATAGAACTGAACCCTTTGATGAAAGGATGTGGGTCTTTTGTACAACTTTAAGAAGCACATGTCGTTGTTTATCTAGCCATAAACTTCTACCACTAACAATCTTTTACTTTGACAGTTCTGAGGTTTTTATTGGAAAATCAAACTTGCTTTCAACATTTTACATGTAATATAGTGACTCAAATCAAGAAGGTCAAATAAAATATTTAAAAATTTAGACATTTGTTTTTAGTGTAATCAAACATTAAGTTTAAGAACAAATCAAACATTTGCTCACATTGGAAAAATATTTGTATAATGATTCAATAAAATTGTGTTTTTATCAATATTTTGGTTTAAGTCAGAATTTTATTATTATTAAATTTAATTAAACCAGAAATATTGAAACATCAATTAGCTATATATATATTTAGAGAATCATTATAACATAACTCTAGAAATGGTGAAACATAGACAAAAAATACATTTGTCACAGATTTCACTAATGCTATGTACTGATACTTTTATATAATTGATTTAGTCAAGTTTACTGAAAACAGATATATGGTATGACTGTGAAACAAGAAATGAACAAAGAAAGATAATGCAAAATCTCCAACCAAACAACTGAACATTATTACAAGTGAAACAGGTGCTTGGTTATTATATAATGGATATGTTAACATGTATGTTAAGGCATTTAAGTTTTTTTACTAAATAAAACTGGTCTTACTTCAACATATAGCCAAAATATATTGTTTTTCCAACATGCTATTTTAATATATATTACATAAACTGGATGTTTTTCAATCTACAGGTTGCATAAAAAATTTATTTTTACTTTTCACTTCACAATTTACTTCTATAAAAACAGGAATTCTATCAACCATACTTCAATGGCTGAATTAAGTTTGAAGGTAGAAATTGTTTGCCAAATATTTTTTTCCCAAATTGAATGTGTTATTTAACCAATTTACCGGAGTTTGGCAAGGACTCCATTATCATAGAAATAGACTTGAAACCGAAAGACAGAGCTATAAGTGTGTACTGATGATTTGTTAACCCAGAAAAACTTTTTATAACAAGTTTAAAGGACTCTAAATTGGTTATTCAATTTTCATGGTGCCTTCAAGAGAAGAATATAGGTTTTGATTCATAAGCCTTTATTCCATTCATATGCTGATTCCATAATCTGGGTAGTTATTCTGGTTTCATGACTGGCCTTACATTAATTTGAAGTTACACAACTGCTGGTGTTAAGAGTCAATAAAAACACACACACACACAGATCTACAGCTAACACCCAATGTTACCTTGGACCATTTACTTCTTCATGTACATGTCTGTTTAGGTGTAAAGTCTCCATACATATGCTATCTACTTTTTCATTGGTTCTTGTCATGTGACATATCACCTGATCGCTAGCCTATTTATAGAAAAAAATGATAGCAATTATTATTCAATTTTTATATTTCATTACGATCTACCACAAAAATAAAACATCAAAGTCACTATAATGATAATGGGCAAATCCTTTCACAGAAAATCCAAACTAGAGGCTCTCAAGAGCCTGTGTCGCTCACCTGTTACTGTATTCACTGATGTTGGCCATCTTGGCTGGTAGGCGGGGTCATTAGACACTTTTTTAAAATAGATACCCTAGTAATGATTGTGGCCAAGTTTGGTTAAATTTGGCCCATAGTTTTAAAAAAGAAGATTTTTGTACAAGTTACAAAAATGACAAAAAGTTGTTCAATATTGACTATAAAGGACAATAACTCCTTAAGGGGTTCTCTGACAATTTTGGTCATGTTTACTTACTTGTATATCTTACTTTGCTGAACATTATTGCAGTTTACAGTTTATCTCTATCTATAATAGTATTCAAGATAATAACCAAAAACTGCAAAATTTCCTTAAAATTACCAATTTTAGGGCAGCAACCCAACAACAGATTGAAGGATTCAACTGAAAATTTGTGAGGGGATAGATCTTATTCTGATGGACATTTAAATCTTGAAAGATTTGCCCTAAATGTCTTAGTTTCAAAGATATAAAGCAAAATCTGCATTTTGCCACTATGTTCTAATTTTAGCCATGTCGGCCATTTTTTTTGGTAGGTGGGGTCATCGGACACATTTTTTAAACTATATACCACAATTATGATTGTGGCCAAGTTTGGTTTAATTTGGCCCAGTAGTTTCAGAGAAGAAGATTTTTGTATAAGTTCCAAAAAATGACGAAAAAGTTGTTAAAATTGACTATAAAGGGCAATAACTCCTTAAGGGGTTGACTGACAATTTTGGTCTTGTTGACTTATTTGTAGGTCTTATTTTGCTGAACATTATTGCTGTTTACAGATAGATCTTGACCTAATCCACAATTTTACCCCATGTCAAATTTGCTCTCAATGCTTTGGTTTTTGAGTTATAAGCCAAAAACTGTATTTTACCCCTGTGTTCTATTTTTAGCCATGGTAGCCATCTTGGTTTAAATTTGATGGCCAGGTCATCGGACACATTTTTTAAACTAGATACCCCAATGTTGATTGTGGCCAAGTTTGGTTAAATTTGGCCCAGTAGTTTCAGAGGAGAAGACTTTTATAAAAGTTTACGGACGACAGACGCAAGACGACGGACGACAGACGCCAAGTGATGAGAAAAGCTAACTTGACATTTATAATAATAATAATAATAATAAATTCTTTATTTAAAGAGGGTAAACTCAGTTAGTTACAATAAACTAATCTTCCCTGAGGCCCTCACATACAAATTTCAATACAATCAAAACAGATATACACATAGTTAATTTACACATAGTTAATCAGGTAAGGTGAGCTAAAAAAGCTTTAAGGATCCTGCTTACATGTTTAACCCCACCATATTATGTATGTATGTTCCTGTCCCAAGTCAAGAGCCTGTTATTCAGTGGTTGTTGTTGTTGCTGTGTTACATATTTATTTTTTTTCATTTTTTAGGCAGTTAGTTTTCTTGTTTGAATTGATTTACATTTGTTATTTCAAGGCCTTTTATACCCAACTATACAGTATGGGCTTTGCTCATTGTTGAAAATCATATGTTGACTGATAATTATTCATTTCTGTGTTATTTGGTCTGTTGAGGAGAGTTGTTCCATAGTTTGCTGTTGATCAGGACAAAATATATGAATATAAATGCCACACCCATGATTTAAGGAAAACAAATCGATGGCTCCCATGAATTATTTCTTATACTTCAACATATGTCACACTGACCTTAATCCATACTTGATCATTAATGAAGGAGAATGGTTCGGGAGGATCATCACCATACTTTATTTCTGTTTTGGAGAAATCAATCGTCTTACCATCTAATCTAGGTGGTGTACCTATAAATAAAACTATGTTTTGTCACAAGGGAGACAGTAAACATCAAGTTTCTGTCATTAGCATAGCATAGACATTCTCACAATCTAGTCCTAATAATGCTCCTAGGAGTAAATCTGATAATGGTTAAATTTTGATTGAATGATTGATTGATTATTGGTTTTTAATGCCACGTTCGGCACTCTGCGCTATTTGATACAGGCTAGTTTTTACTTGTGGAGGAACCTGGAGAACCACCATCTTCCAATCAAAACTTGAAATTGTAGTTTATTGAGATCTAACACACCTTACTACAAGTGGGTTCCAAACTCACAACTTCAGGTTCATATTTTGAACAAATGAACACTAATAATGAGACTTTACATACTGTTGACTTATCAGTGTTTAGTAAGATTAAGGAAATATTGGATTTTCAGGGATATTTAACCAACATTATCTGTTGACTGGTATAACTTTAAGATATCCACTGCAGTGCATTGCTTACAGAACTATACAGTACCTGTTTTCAGTCTACCCATTGTAAATCCTGCATTTTCAATACTTTTAGCCAGACCAACGGCAGGCTGATCTCCTAGTCGGCCAGCTGGGATAACATCTAAACCAATATTTATACTTCCTCTCAAAAATGTGCCAGCTGTTAGTATTACAGTCTTGCCATATATTTCTTTACCATCACCTGCAAACAATAAAATCTTGAATCTAAACCAGAGGTTATAATGATCAATGACAATTTGTGGTACTTTTATTTATCTCAACAGTGTGATGAACCTATGGCATTTGTCTCCGGTTGAGAGTTTTCTCGTGGGCTAGCATACCAAGTCTTTTTATTTTTCTTGTATAAACAGACAAAGAACAGGATACCTATGTATCATTATATTAATTTGAGGTTGGGAAAAACCCAGAATAAACATGAATAATAATTCATTATATAAAAGCATTACTATATCATTTTACTGATTTAGCCAACAAAATATTCTTTTTAACTTTCATATAAAACTTTAAAGATTTAACGTCTCAGAGATGAGTTAATTTTAGTAATCCTATAATTTGAAAAATTAGTTTGGTTTTTTTTAAAGAAAATGCAGACAAATAGCAGGGAAAATAGTGTGTCTAGTACAATTTTGTTAAGATTTTTGTGTTGTTATGCTAAATGGAGTCTTGCTGACATCAAACACCACTCTCACATTGATTCATTTGTACAATATTGTCATTACCCAGTTTTACACCACAACATTCTTGTTTCATTAAATCATGACTAGGGTGTGTTGCTGTTTTCAAAATCAGATCTTCGACTGGGGACACTTCTATAGCTAGGTTTGCTGTGGTCTCCACTTCTTCTTGGATGTGTTTCTTATATAGCATCCTGTCTATCTGTGCTCTAGGGCCCTTAAAATATAAGGTAGAAAGTTTAATGATTCAATCTAATGAAATGGAAATTTTATCACATATAAAGGTTATTTTTTTATTTCTCAAAATTAAGTCTAAGACTTAATAATTTACTTCCTCTATTTGACACTTCTTGACAAAGTCTCTGCTTGCTCATACATTTTCATAGCATCAATTGTCAAAATGAATGTAACAAACGATGAAGCATTAGAATGCTTAATCATCACTGTGGTTGTTTGAAGCAGAAATAATGGCCAATAATTTTAATTCTCATTTCAAAAATCAGAAATAAATAATCTTGTGAGTCAGTAAAAATGTTTTTGTTTTTTTATAGTTATGTATTATTCAGACCTGACCATAGGTCAATCAGGACGTCTAACAATAACATCTTACCCATACAGCAGGTCCCTTCTTTTTGTTCAGTATTCTATACTGTATTCCTGATTTATCTGAAACAGTGTGAGATATTGTTTGTATTGTAGACATCTAACATGGCGAATCTCTGATATATATAAGAAAATGTCCAGACTTTATAATGGAAATAACAGAGCTTTTTTTCATTTCATAAAAATATTTAACAGAATTGAATTAAATTTGCTTTGCAGTCTCTTTAAAATAAATAATCTGTTAGAGTTATCTCCCCTTATATAGCAACCATAATTGTGTAATGGACATCTTCATTTGCATGTCAATATAAATACTTTTAAAATTCAAATGAAAACTTTAAAATAAAAGTCAAAATTTGATAAAAAGATGAAGGCTGCAGATATTAATGAATACTTAGTGTGTTCAAATTTGTTTAGTTAGCTTAAAGCTTATTACACCCAATTCACCACCTGTTCTTGACCAACTAGTACTGCAACAGGAAATATTCAATACTCAGCAATTGCCTCCAGGCAAGCAAAAAGGGCTCTATTGCCAGTCTAGGCTGTTAAAAACATTATCATCATTCAATCCTATGCTATTTTCTGAATCCTAGGCTATTTCTACCAATCAAGACTTTAAATGCTGAAATGTCTGACTCCATTGTTGGTTCTGTTCAATCTGTTTTTGAAAAACTTTATAATTCAGTATTTCTAAACTCCAAGATGAACTCTGATATACAAGTACCTACCACAGATTCTGGCACACACTCCATCTAAGGCATCTAATTCCTTCATCAGATGACCTTTACCTATTCCTCCAAATGATGGGTTACAGGACATTTCACCTGAATAAAATAACAAAATATTCATAAAATAATAGTTATAGGCATTGAAATTGTTCAAATTATTTAATCTGTCTTGTTTTTTTTATTCTAACAATGCATAGTCAGGCTTTCAAAAAGTGATATCTTCATTCCAATACAATGACAGATAGTAATTTATTTGTAACAAGAAAGTAATTTGAATTGATTGTGTATCTGCCATTTCTATTTGGTTCAATCTCAAATATTGCATGTATTGTATTCTCTAGGTTGAACTTTTTTGTTATCTTTTGTCACTTAGAAAAGAAAAAGAAATTAGAAGCAGACTCTTTATTTCTTGTCATTTTACAAAAAAAAACGCCAAAATTAGTTAATTTTCAGTAATGTCTAAATAAATTATCTCATTGAATTGATTATATTTGTGCAAAATATCTCCCTTATTTTTGTTTACATGTTTACATATTTTGTGCATGCAGGTATCTTTTTGCCAACCTGCTAAAATGGTGAAAGTAATAAGCAATTATTTCTTTAAAACAACAACATAAAATACTGTTAACTAATTTGTTTTCAATTACATGTATACTCTGCCCTTTCTAGCCAACTTCATGGGAATTAATTTTCTTGATTTTCAAATTTTCTTTATGTATTCTCTGATTATATAAAATTAGTATGTTTTCAGTACACATAATAAAATTGCAGCAGTCAGCAATTGTATGTAATGACATTATAATTTACCTATGGTCTCAAACTTGTGTGTAACTAATAAAGTCTGCACTCCCATTCTAGCTGCTGCACAGGCTGCTTCTGTTCCAGCATGGCCCCCACCAACAACTATAACATCATAGGGTAGGGCAGTTGTCCCTTGGGTAGAGCTCAGTAATCGTCTTCCTGTACATCTAGCATACTGACACACATGGCCAAGTTTCAGTGCTGTTCTCATCCTTTGATTAGCTTAAACTGTAAAGGTTATACATCTGAACTGAAAAAGGACACATGTGCTATAGAAAAGTTACAATTAATAAAACTGAAATATACATTTGTTGATTTTGTGCAAACAGTCAATATGTAATTCTTATATTTTACTGAATGAAATAAGATTCAGTTGACATATATTGCTATTTTAGTTGATATTGGCCGAAGAACATAAATAATGGGGTCATGGTCAGATGAACCATTGTTCAGAACTTCCATTTGTAATATATTGTTAACCTTTTGCTTTTAAAAAAGTACTAATATGAAAAATAGACCTAACCACAAAAACCTTAGCATTGACCAATGAACCGTGCAATTTAGGTCAAGGTCAGACAAAATCTGTCAGATAGACAGTTTCTTTGTTACATATTTGTTTGTTTTTATAGTGATTGAGATTATAACACAATCTTAACTGCTGTACCCTTAGTTTTGACATTTTTATTTATTATGTCTGTTTGTTTTCTTCACACATTGTTTATCAATATAATGGAATTTTATGTGACTTTCATATAGTGAGAGGTTTGGCTAGCTATAAAACCAGGTTTAATCCACCAATTTCTACATACATGTACATGTAAGGTCAAATAAAATAAAATGTGTGTTTCCTTTTACATCTCTGAAAAAAAACATAGGGTTGGTAGGCAGGTAGGTCATTGTAGGTAGGGAACATTTTTTTATTTAACAATTTTTTGTTCATTGTGTAAAGTGGAGAGAAATTCTTACTTTTAACAGCGCTTATTGAAAAAAGTCATTTTTTTTAAAAGTCTACAGGCTATTTCTAAGCTTAAAATAGAGGGTAGGTAGGGAAATATGAAACACACATACTTTTTTATTCAGCCTAAGACAATGGCTGCATCAAGTCAGGAATATGACACTTGTTATCCATCTGTTTGATGTGTTTGAGCTTTTGATTTTGACATTTGACTAGGGACTTTCTGTTCTCAATTTTCCTCATAGTTGGATATTTTTGTGATTTTTTTTATACACCTTACAACCATATATACTAGGAATAGGATTGGACCCAGTACACTGCTCTGGGGGAACTCCTGATAGTACAGGTATTGTGTTTTATCTTCAGTTTTGGGGGACCACATGCTGTGTTCTGGTGAGTTGAAAATTCTCCAATCCAGCCGTGAAGACTAACCTGTATTCAGTCAGGGGACTTACTTTTAAATGAATGATTTTTTAATCACTGATTCAAGAAACATTGTCTCAACATTTAGTAGCCAACCATAACAATCAGAAGCATTCAGACATTTAGTTTACTTGCATCATAAATGAACAAGGTGTTAGATTATATGTACATTTGAATTCATATTAACCTAGGGTCATTTGTATAAATCAGCTCCCAAAATCTATAGCGCCTTATATAATTACTTTTTCTCAATGATCACATGACAAATCTTTCAAAATGAAAGTTTAAATACCAGAATCGATGGATCACTGTGAAACCTGTCCAAATATGAGAAAATAAAGGTTGACAGGTAGATGAAACTTACATAAACGAAGAGATATATGAAAAATGAATAAATTGAGGCCAGATATATACAGTTCCAAGGAGGTCAGTTGGCCCCAGAAGCAACGAAACAGTGCATCCATTTTGGATGGGCAAATATCCATTTTTTGATATGGGATGAGTTCTGACATCCCATGGCCCCAACTTGTCTGGCAAAACAGACCTTGTATCAGAGTAATCTGGACTAGTGATAGGATTGCTTCCTTTAGTAAATGATAATTGGTCAGCCGTAAGTAGTTGAGGTAAGGAAGTACTTCTTAACTCAGTCGGTATTCACACTGCCTTATAACCCAGAGGTCTTAGTGAAGACAAGCAATTTTGTGATCAGAAGCATGCTCTCTGGTTACATGGATAAGATTCAATTTTCATTGTAAATTATCATATATATAACACAAATTGTATCGCTATAAATCAGAAACCGTATCGTTCAACAAAATGATAAATAATAAGTCTCTAGGCTTGTGACTTACTATGATTCTACTATGATTTCTTCGGATTAATTTTGCAGACCACTTTTTTCAAGAGACGGTTAGGGTATGGGAAAGACATAAAGGTTTGAGGTTAAGAAAGTTGTTATAATTTAAGTTGAAACCCGGACCGGACATTACAACCCGGACTAAATATATACAAGCGGCGATTTTAAAATCTTGAGGTATAGTAATTTTAAAGAACATTTTGTTCATCAATAGATAGTATATACCTGCAATACAAAATAAGAGATTCCTTGAGTGACTATGTTTTTTTTTTAATTTGGCTCAGGAAAAGCACAGGCACTTGTCTCAGAAATTTTATTCCCTATATACCTTAATATAACAAGGTATATAGGGGGAAATAATCTGAGACAAGTGCCTGTGAGGAAAAGGCTCGGAAAAGTTCGTTTCCATTGTTTCATCTAAGAAAGACGTAAATGAATATTTAAAAAAAAAAAAAAAGAAGAAAGGAATTCAAATGTTGTTCCTGGGTTTTTTTAAATTAAAGTTGGAAAGTCACAAGAAGACAGTAACTTTTTTAAAGTCGTCATATACATGTAAGTACATTGCTGGTTCTACCTCTATTTTTTTTATAGATCTTAATATGAAAACAACGCGTATATCTAGAAGTACATTCAATGCTAGATAAATGTTTAAGCAGTTCCGTAGTCAAATGTAATTATAAAACTTTGAAATTCTTTTAGTGCATATCACTAAATTTCACAGCTGGTTTTAAAATAATTACACGCTACATGTGTCATGGCTTTGTAGGTTTTCTTTCACTATACAGGCATAAAAACTGCTTTATATGGTTCTTAATTTAAAATTTACTGTTATTTTCAATGTCTTCGATTGAGGACTTTTGATTAATGTCATATTCTAGTTTGATTTCAACTCTTTCAGTTCCCTAGTCAAAACTATGTTGCACCATGAAATTCGATTACACAAGTCACTGATACTACCAAATATGACGGCCCAAGTTGTCATGAGAAAAACAGGATAGCAATGATTGCAATTGCGGAGCACCATGTATTACTTCTGCTTTATAAGGATTTGAATGGTCAAAGATTTGTTTTTGTTGGTGATCACACACATTTTCAAATACAAATAAACCAACGAAGACGTGTCAAGCAAAAACTATAAACAGAAAAAAGACCAAACAACAATTGTCTGTACACATGCACACACTAAAGGGTCTTCAATAATTGACCCCATTATTGTTCTACAACTTTTAAATAACAGGGCCATACAATGCAACATACGAAAAGGAGAAATAGATATATAGTATGACGTTAAGCACGTTATTGCGTCAATGCCGTGAAATGCGGCAGAGCAATTTGATAAATAGCTCTTGTATGAAAACTAACTAGTTCAGCTTTATGGAATGTATATCCGTAGATTAGGCAGGTATTACTGTTTCCAAAAATATTAAAAATATTCTTTAACTTTTCATAATAATTTCAAATAATGATACAAATATTACCAAAACGTCAAAAATATGCGTGTCAGACGTAACAAATTATTCGCAAAATAACTTTTGCGGGAATTTTTGTGGTCTAATAAAAAGTTTAAAATCCGCGAAAATTCGCATGAATGATAAAAGTCTAATATAATTTATGATGCCATTGCTGTTTTTTGTGTTGATCGAACGGTAATTTTTTTTTTTTCAAAAATGAATAATCCTCGCCATGGTCAGGTTTCTGAAAATGGTAAGTTATCAAAATTTATCGCTTTTTAAAATATCAGATGATATAAAATTTTGTTTTTATAAATTATTCCTACAAATGTGCTTAGATAGACCATTTCAAATCCGGAATTTTACAGCACTCGCACCTCAAATAAAAACGCATTGGCCTCGGGAAAATGTCTTGCAAGATTGTCCAATGTCGAATTTCGCCGCTTTTTACAAAAACACTGTCAGTTTCAACGTCATTTTATTAAATATCCAATTTGTAGCATATAAGATAGTACTTTTTTGTAATTGTGCTTTCACCCCACAATACGATAACATACTTTTTGATAAGCTGTTAAGTCGAAATGACTTCGTTTTTTAACAAATCAAATGTCTTGCAAGTTTGTCCACTAAGCAATTTTCTTACGTTTTGAACGTTTTCGATTCGGGACGCTATACATATATATATTTTCAAATTATTTCTAAAAGTTTGTTCTTTGTTTTGGTGTTAAAAGTGTCTCATAAGTCAGTCATGGCTGGATACCGATATTTTAACTTCGATTTAAATTCTTATTTGTATTTTTACACTTATATTATTATGTATGATATTGTTCAGTATTGGTATGTGACACTATAATAAAATATTCTGTCTGTCTGTCTGTCTGTCTGTTAAACACCACATCATGTATAAGCGACATTTGTTGTATTTTATTGACCTATCATCAAAGGTATGAGAAGCCGGACATCAGGCGACCTTAAGTTAAAATAGTTGCAATAACTGTCGATTAGGATCGGAGTCGAACAAATCTCGCTACGAGCGTATCTTAAAATTACCATGCTTTTTATCACTTTATATGAACTCATTTGGCCAATCATCCTCCTAGGCCATCGAATTTGAAAGCAGTTCGTATTATCATATGATATGTGAACGATATTTCATTGTTTTTAAATAACAAGTACGGTTCGATTTTATGTTTTAAGATCAGAGGACAAAACAAAATAACCAAATTACAAATTTCGAAAATAGATAGAATCATAGAAACCACGATAAGAACTGCAATATATAAAAGTAGTTATAATCAAATAGAAAATGAATAATTATCTAAAATGAAAAAAAAAACATATGGTAATTTGTCAATAAATAGGTAAAATATTAATTACAGACCAGAAGAATTTCATATCCGAGACAGAGAGAATTAAATATTGTAAAGAGATAAAGAAACTAAAAAGAAAAGTGCAAAAAAATAAAAGTTACAATAAATATAAAGAAAAATACAACACAAGCCGAATCAGAAGTCCGAAAAGTTCATTTGCTTGCGTATCTACCAGTAGCAAATATTTCATACATATTCAAGACTTTGAAGTATCCAATTCGATCAAAAATGATTACAATCAAAACGAACAAAGTATACTCGATTACTGACGTAAAACGTCAAATTTTGACGTTACCAATTGGGACGCAATATCGTGCGTAACGTCTAATATATGATTTACACTGAGACATCTATCCAACAAAATCATACATTGCTATAATAATATGTGGTATGAGTGCCAATGACGCAACTTTCCATCCATGTCACAATTTGTAAAAGTAAACCATTACAGGTCAAAATGGGGCCTTCAACACTGAGCCTTGACTGACACCGAACAGCAAAATATAAAGGGCCCAGAAATGACTTGTGTGAAACCATTAAAACAGGAAAACCATCAGTCTAAATTATACAAAAAACACGAGAAACGGGAAACCCTTATGAACCATATCAACAAACGACAACCACTGACCAAACGAAAACCACTGACCAACAGATCCTAATTTGTTTTGTTATAGATAAGATCGTTAGTTTTTCGTACGAATTGTTACTAATTTTTCATTTTTGGGCTTTTATAGCCGACTAGACGGTGTTTTTTTCTTTTCCCTGTTTGAGGATGTTCTGTTGTCTATGCATGCTTGCTTATATATATCCACTCCATTTGAACTCTGACTGATTGTTGTCTCTTTTGTAATAATACCCCAATTACTTATTTTTAGATAGTTTCAATAATTTTTCTTAAAAATGACACTTAAAAAAAGAGAGAATAAGAGCTTTTTATATATTAAGGAATGCGTTTTAGTTAAATTTCGCTAAATATATGTAATTTGTTGTATTTGATTAGAAATGATTGAATTCATTTCCATGATACGCGGGTTATGTTCTTCACATATATTTAATGATGGTATAATACTAAGGATTGTACTTGCTATTCATATGATGAAGACATAATCTTTCAATCAGTTTAATTGAGGTCTGGAGCTGGCATGTCAGTAACTGCTAGTAGTCCTTTGTTTATTTATGTATCATAGTCATTTTGTTTAGTTTCTTTTGTTACCTATTTTGACATTGGACTCGGACTTCTTTTGAACTGAGTGTTACGGTGCGTAATTGCTGGGTGTTTGTTTTTTCTACATTGGCTGTTCTTTGGTCGTGTTGTTGTCTCTTTGACACATTCTCCATTTCCAGTCTCAATTTTATTTTCATCATAGCCTTGATTGAAATTCTATATTTGCGCAAGACGCGTGCTTCGTCTACAAAAGACTCATAAGTCAATACATTCTAAAATAAATCATAAAAAAAAATAATAATAAACAAAATATTTCATTTAAAAATAATTTTATAAGCCTGACTTAGGTCACGTACAGAAATATAGATGTTAGTTGAACAAATATTGATTGTTTTAAACTTCATGTTTAATCTCTGACACGAAGATTTATAGTTTTAATAATATGTTTTAGCTAGCAATTGCAATATGTCTATAAACATGATAAAGTCAAGTAAAACCTATACTGAAAAAACGCAGAACTATTCCTTTTCATGAAAGTATTTTTATTTTTAAATTTATAAATTTTCTCTATTTTTGTTTATACTGATGGTAAACATCATTATGCTAATTCATCCTCGATCTTATTGAGATAATTCTACAATGGTCTACGCATGACGAACAAGGTCAAGTAAAAATACATTTTTTATCTGTGTACTAAACAATGTTTTGAGGTGAATATTTTTATGACTATTCGTAGTACTAGTGTATATGTATTATATATCCTTTTATGATAATATAATAAAATGAGTATCATGTTAAGACGAAGTTTTCTATCTGGATTGAACAAATGGATATATATAAACAGCGCATACTGCTCTTCTGCATGGAATTTCACGGGAATCCAGTTGCAGTCAAAGAACTATGGTCATAATGTTCGGAAGCTTGGAACTGCTGCTGCTGCAACTTCAGACTTTGTCAAACCGGGTAGGTACTAAATACTGAATATGAGACGCATATATAAATAATAAGTGTGACAGTGTATATGTAAAAATTGAATGTCCCCGTTTTTAGCATCGTTACACGATTAGGAACATGGGAAAAGAGCTGTCGATATTCTGATCAATCATGATCAACAAATATATAAACTCATCTATATATTATTAATAATAACTTTAACTTGATTAGAATTTTTTTTCATTATTTGTACAAACAAACAAACAAACAAACAAACAAACAAACAAACAAACAAACAAACAAACAAACTAATACCTTTATTAGAGTCTCTCCTCTTTAAAATATTTGAGTATACAACTGAATATAATATTAACAGACCAACTCACAAAAAAGCTACTTTAAAATGATTTATTTGAGACTGTAAAACACACATTAAAAATACATTTATATTATACATATCATATATCAATACTCAAATTATTAAAATTACTTTCTACATTACATACACTATTAAAAACATTGCAAATCTGCATATTCTGGGCATTCTAACAACACAATGTATGTTTCTTGTGTATATTATGTTTGCATTTTAACCCGTCAGGGATTGACCATTTTGCAATAAAGTTATGTATATATATATAAAAAGTGAAGTTAACATTTTTGTTAAAAAAAAATATTTAAACTTGAAGCAACATAAAGGTAAGGAACCCCTTAAGGTAATAACGCTCGCCAGTTTGATGAGTCGTTTGTTTGATAAATATACCTTGGGTAAAGAAAAAATGAAATAGAAAAAAAACGTCTTATTTGGAGTCAAAGTTTTTGTGTGGCCTGGTTTTGGTCTCTAGAATTTCATGTTCTCATACTCATATTGGATTCCGTTAGTTGGTAATTCTACTCTCAATATATATTGTTATATGGGCCGTGTAATTTGGTAAATAAAAGTAATTCATTCTATTCTATAGTAGTCAATCGACAACCTGTTTAAAGTTTGTTGTAGAAAATGTAGGAAAGAGACGAGGTAGTAATGGCAAATGTGGCAAATGTGGCAAATGTGGAAATTGATAGAAAATAAATAAAGCTGTACAAAATAAAAACTGATGCAACAAAAACAGGATTTACAAATTCAAATACCTTACTGTCCCTCTATCTTTTAAAAGTTTAATGCACATCAAGTTTGTGAAGTGTATTTAATATATATTCAAATTATTACACCAAGTGATAAACAAACTGTTACAGCATGTTAAAGTCGGTATGATAGAACGTAAATTACAATTTAAATGCGAACTGTATTCTGGTTGAATGCATTTTATCAAATATTCATCCGGGTAGATCAATCAAAATACCATTAAATTAAACGCAGAACTGTTAAATCAGATTACCTATTCATCTTACCAAACCCTTCCCATAAAGTACTTTAGTTGAATATATACAGCATAGGGTGATGTAATACGACAATAAATATCATTGCTTGAGATTAATATACCAAAATGAAGCTACATGTTGGGCTTCTAATAAAAGTTCATTTTTTACTGAAATTTCCTCGTAAGCTTATCTAATACACTGAATATGGAGGTTATCAAGTGATTTATCGATCCTTTTCTTATAAATCCTAATTATAAGCGTATACGTGCCAAGCTTCAGTCACGTACTTGCACTATGCACATTTTGTACCATGACTTGACAATAAATTTTTCATTTCATCTATTTGAGTCACTTAAAAACAAATCGTTGAAGATTTCGTAATTTGAAAAATACAAGAAGCAGAGTTCTTTTTTTAACTAAACATAAAAGATACCTCGAAATAGCTATAATGGTGTAGTTTAAGTTTTCGCTAAGTTTTAAGTACAGATAATACGATGGAACAGGTCCCAATTATTATATGAATAAAAATAAGATTGTCGTCATTGAAGCCTTAAAACATATTTTTGGTAAAAAATATTTTGCTGATTATTTTCGATTTCAACTTGAATACAGATTTTGTTTAAGAGAAGATTTTTAATAAATAGGACAGACACCAAGTGATAGCAATTGCTCACAAATTTCCTACAGGACACGTGTTTAATTAAACCATACATGTATATTGGATTGTAGCACTCATACATATATTCGCAAAACTTCCAACTTTTTTTAACCCCTTTTTCATGTATAATTAGTCAACAGAAAAGGGGGGATCAAAGATTGGTATAGTAACTATACAAATCATTGAACATATCAATAAGTCTTTGATAGCCAACAAATTTATTGTTTATGTATTATTTTTGGTAAGTGCTCCAATGTGTAATGTCGGACTTCTTCTATACTACTAACATGACTAAAGGAAGAGACCTATTTCATTGAGCCGCATCTCCTTTGAAACCATACAAAGTCGGAAGTGATATGAAGTATAAATGTAGTGTTTTGTAATTCCCAAATTTGTCTTTGAAACAATCTTTTTCCACAGAAAACGCCAATTTTTGAGAAATAACCCATTTCGGAGACCGTTATCGATCCGTGTCTTATAAGCTTTCAGTCGAAGTACTGCACGCGAAATTTAAGGTTTATGTACCCTTCTGTAGCCATTTTTGTACGATTTTTTCAAACCTCAATTGTATCAAAACTAAAGATATAATAAATAATAGAGATAGGCCATTTAGTACATGTTCCAAGGGGAAACTTGATGCAAAACATTATTTTTTACTGTTTCATTGCATTTGATAGAAAAAGAGGACTTTGTGGCAAATAAATCAAGATTTTTATAGAAAATCCACAGCCTTTAATACAGAGATTTTTGTTATAAAATTTGAAACATAAATTACTCACTTGATTTTCTATGATGTGCTAGTGTTTATTTTTTACAAAAAGTTCTAAGTAACCTGTAAATTCCAAAACACCTCGTGCTGAGTCACTAAAGTCGAGCGCACCCTAAAAGGTGTACTTGATTTTGGCCATATTTATACTTGTCTTAACCAATAACTACATTTATAAACTTGTTTTAAGGAAATCAATGCTAGCACTGCATGCAATAATCCTATATCTATCAGTCATCAAATTGCCAAATATGAGAGTACAAGGATAAAGGCTGTGGATTTTCTATAAAAATCTTGATTTATTTGCCACAAAGTCCTCTTTTTCTATTAAATGAAATGGAACAGTAAAAAATAATGCTTTGCATCAAGTTTCCCCTTGGAATATGTACAAAATGGCCTATCTCTATTATTCATTATATCTGTAGTTTTGATACAATTGAAGTTTGAAAAGTTCGTACAAAAATGGCTACAGAAGGGTACATAAACCTTAAAAATTCTTTGTTTCAACACATGCCCAATTGTACCACGATTTCGCGGGTTTCATCTAGTGATATACAAATAAACAAGTCATGTTATAAAACCAAAATATCTTAACACGGTTGCTTTACCCGAATATATGTTTAACATCGTTTCCCTTTACTAATTATATTGATTTATTGTATTTGTACTATTATTTCAGACATGTTTTGTTTCCAGTGCGAGCAGACCAAGAGCCGAAAAGGCTGTGTAACCGTAGGAGTATGCGGTAAAACGTCACAGGTATCTGCACTACAAGATCTACTAATGTATGCTGTGCAGGGGTTGTCCATGTATGCCAATAGAGCTATTAAATCAGGCATCACTATGTCTAAAGAATGTGACCTATTTATACAGCAAGCTATGTTTAGGTACATACAATATTCTTAAAGAAGATAGACATAAAGCATGGACAAAGAGAGGAATTTTTTCGATTAAATACAATTTGGGATAGATGAATTTGTTCTAAACATCGGATATGGGAATATACACAATAGAAAAGGATGACCATAATGAAAAAGAATAGATAAAAATGATATAAAATTAAAAAATAGATCAATTGAGTGATAAAATTTAAAGATTAGAAAAATAATTGTCCAACGAATCTTAATAGAGAAAATGGCCTAACATTATAGAATGCAAAAATGAAGACCTACCACCAAGACCCTCTTAACTGACACAAAGTCTCCTATGTCTATATAAATACTATCTATTTCTGCTATAAAGGCAAACGTGAATATAACTAGTCTAATTTAGAATTAACGCCCGTATAAAGCAGAAATAAAAAGTATATGTCTCATAAGTTCTGCATAGCGTAAGGTTACGACAGGGCATATATATTTGGTTTAAGGAGTGTAAGTTGTAATTGAGTCTGAGATCAATTAAGGCACCACGCAAATCCACACAATCTTTTGAAATGATAGCCATCGCGGTTAAGAGTCACTGTCTAAAGAACGAAATCATAGATGCTAGTATTTCAAAGTCTTTATATGGGTGTCTGCCTCGAGGTGCATACTTATTGTTCAGAATATTTAAACATAGGCAATGCATTTGTCTGTACTGACTTTTGCATTCTTTGTTTTTAAGCACCGAACATAAAGATAGGAATATGCAATATTTTCGTCGATAAAGCAATACTTGACACTATGGGGATACACATTAAAATAATATCATTATTTATATATTAAACTACTTTATTGCCTGCTTGAGACTACTATTTGCTCTTACTTTACAGCACATTGACAAATGTGAACTTTGACCAGGATCGCTTTCCGGAATATATCAAAACTGCAATCAAACATCGCGATGCCATCAAGAAAATTATGGAGGAAAAATCATCGCAAACTCTTGACGAAAAACTCAAGCATGGTCCTGCTAGCTGGGTTCCAGAATCATATGATTTGACATATTTAGAAGACGAAGGTAAATTACTAAGGCATGCTACGTACTGATACTAATTTAAGTCTTGTCAACGATTTACAATGGAACTAAGTTTTTGTATTTGCGGAGGTTAAGCACAGGCACTTTGTCTCTGAAAAACAATAATCCATATATAACCATTTATTAAAGTATATCAATCTAATTAAAAACCGATATCTCATCGCTCCCGTTTTCTGATATGTCGGGACGCGACACATCAGAAAACGGGAGCGATCAGAGATCGGTTTGACATATCAGAAAACGGGAACGATGAGAGATCGGTTTTTAATTAGATTGAAGGTATATAGGATTTTTTTCTGAGAAAAGTGCCTGTGGTTTGTGATTGAGATTGGTTCGGTACCACTACCAACTGACTTTGTTATAGAAAATCATGTAAATTTGAGACGTGTTCACTTATCGAAATAAAATATGTATTACATGGTAATCAAGAAAAAGACTTGAGTATAAAAACAACGCGAAACACCGTGTGATCTTTGTTGTGACATGCTTAGCTCGAGTAAGTGAGGTCTTAAGCTGTAATCCAACCTTGGTCAAATCAGTTGTATTATCAATGCTGCTCCATCGAAAACTCGGTAACTACGATTATAAATAAGAACAAATATTGTTTGGCTTCTTGAGTCATTAGCCAAAGGATTGAAGGGTGATATCCCACCTGTGGCCTATTGCAATTTAAGATACGTGCATTTTTAAAAGTTCGACTCAGTGAGTTAGTACAAATGTACCACACGAGAAACTCGGCAGCTTTCCCTACTTAAAAACAAATAATAATACAGAGAAGTTTTATTCGTTTGATATTAAAATGCCATCTTCAAGAATAATTATGCACGTATTTACGGCTTGAAATAGAACAGTCATCATTTATTCATGATCACCAGTTGACCAAGTTAAATCTTTAAAAACGTGCTGTCAATCTGTGGTCAATCGGTAGACGGTTGACTTCTAAGTATCATTTTCCTACTATAAAATTAAGAATGGAAATGGGGAATGTGTAAAAGAGACAACAACCCGACCAAAGAGCAGAAATCAGCCGAAGGTCACGAATGGGCCTTCAACACAGCAAGAAAAAACCCCACCTGCAGGCGGGCTTCAGCTTTTTATGTCTATGACAAAAGACCTCGAAATTTTCTTTATAAAAATCTTATGTAGGCGAAACGCGTGTCTTAGTTGATATAAACAGTACTTATTTTTTTTAAAAATCTTACATTAAAGTAGAACAATTTTTCATAGCACGTGCCTTCATTAACAAATACTATATAACTAATCTGGGATCACTTTATTTTTGAAACTTGATATGCATAATCTCTATAAAAATGAGTGTTGATCATGCATGAATGAATTATAACCGACTTATCTTTACAACTTTGTTTACTTTGTAAATGTAGGTCTAAAAGTTGGTGTATTAGAAAACCAGAGTATTTATGGACCAGACGTGAATGGTGTTCGTTACATGACCATATATGGCATTAAAGGATTATCTGCATACGCCTGCCATGCTAATGCGCTTGGAGAAGAAGACCCTGAGGTTTCCACTTCCTTATACGAGGTATATTGTTGAATAACTCATACTCATCACATTCCAATGGTTAATTTCCCTCGTGGATAAGTCAGAAGACCAAATAAGAAAAAAAAGTGTTTTTTTTTTGTTATCCTGATAACTCTATAAATGAAAATCTCTCATAAGTCAGTGTGGCTACATGTTAACTTAGATTTAAATCTTGTTTGTATGTTTGAGTACACAAATGAAATATTCTGTCCGTCTTTCTGTCTAATATGTTATGAAATTCCCCGAAGTCCTTACGTATACATCCATTCGTTGTCAAACATTTTTGGTAAGCGAATTTTACATAAAAAAGGTTTTTCTTTATTCGGCATTGATGAAAACGGTCACACCTGTACATTTTACATGAACATGGAGCTTATGTACTATAGTATGACTATCTATTACTCGACTAATTAAATAGAACAAACAAAAAAGAAAACGGAGTAATTATAAAGCTATGTTTTATTATTTCTTTTTTCAGCTCACGTTTTCTTTAAAAATGATGATGTCTGCTGATTTTTACAATTCAGGTTTTGGACTTTTTGACTAGTGGAACAGAAGAAGAGCGTCATGATCTGACTACGAATCTAAAACTTGCTCTAAAAGTAGGGGAAATAAACCTCCGAGTGATGGAGCTGTTAGATAAAGGTCACCGGAAGCAGCTTGGTATACCATCTCCCTCAACAGTTAACAGAGCACCTGTCCAAGGAAAGGTACACTCTTAAAGTATTTTATTAGTTACCAATGAGACAGGAGTTTGAGCAAGTTTACAAGAGCACAAACAATTTGTTTTAACGAAAATAATACTACCAATTTCGCGTGTCCGAAGAGATTTTCTGAATTTAACTTCCTTTTTATTTCAAGTTACGAGCAAAAAAAAACAACAACATGTAAGCATTTTTAACCCCTTTTTGACCATTTTTGGTAGCTTGGTACCTTGATACTAATTCCGCTATATATGGGCATGTATTGTCCTATGTCGTTACTTTTGTTGACCAGTATACGTTGACTTAAGTTATAAATGTCGTGTTCTTACCTATAGTAACGTGCTGCGTATAGATTATCGGGTTTTCAACACATTGATATCGTAAAATATCAGCCGCGAGCCACAATGTGAACCTTTTTGGCGAGTAAGCGTAGCGAACGATCTAAAAAGTTTCACATTGTGTCGAGCGGCTGATATTTTACGATATCTATACGTAGAAAACCCGATTATCTGTTTATCGTCTTTTTTCCTCTCCCTAAGACAGTTTTACGCTTGACGAAAGCAAGCTTGATAACGTGTGACGTCTCTGATAACTTCTCCTCTCACATTGTGACGTCGCTGATAATGCCTGGTCTCGTTTTGAAGTTTTGATATGAGAATTACTGAGCGACAGAGCAGGGTGATATAGGCGTAGGGAAGGACAATAATATATATGATATTACATTCATTCATTTCTTTATTTCTTCTAGATCACGAGATTCAATGAACAACTATATGTAATCAGATTAAATTACAAAAGTTTGCAAATCATAATAACACAATATAATATTACAATATGTACAATAAGTACAGTTAATATGTAATTGTTTATAACTAAAGAATTCGAACATGTCGTCAAGAAAATTGCTCTCATTAACGACGGTTCATGCACTGGCACATATACGAATCGTCGTTCTCGCTAGTCTGTTATACATGCAGCGACACAGTGTGCAACGTGCATGTGGCAAAGCTTCCAAAAACTGTCGGTGTCGATATTGATTGTTGTTACGTGATTGCCAAAAACAATGCTTGTCGTATGAATCAAGTTCCACAAATAAATGCAATGGAAGTTTTTCAATTATGAACTCCCACCACACATCTCTGATTGTATGAGTTCCACAACAGCTATAACATGGATGTACATGCATCTAAAACTGACTGTTACATGGCTCGCGCGTGCCTCCTGAGATTGATACAATTCACCTTTTTTCTTTACTTTTGCTTCTTTCACTCAGGTAGCAAATTGTTAGATTCCACTACTAAAAAACTATTATTAGCAAATATAATGTCATCATTAAAGCCTACATTTCATGGTTTCGCGTGTTGCTTTTAAATTTACTTCTTAAACAAATGGATTGACAATAAAGGACTTACCATTAATTTTTTAAATAAAAGCAAGGGAAAAGGCAAATTAAATACTTTCAGATAAACTGGCTTGACAAATAACAACTACAGTTTGTTATTTTACTCCCATTTTTCCCTTTATGATTCAATAAGAAATAATGCATATTTTAAGTTCTTGCTCGTAATATAACACACCAAGGGTGATATGATTGCTCAAATGAAAGGACCAACCGTTCGAAGGTTTCCTTTGTGCAATCCTAGAGGTGGATCCATTTTTTATATCCGATATTACACTGTATGTATGAGCCTAAGCTATGTACATGCTTGTATATTTAAATGTGCATACAAGAAATAACGTTTACATCTGTATTGTAGTGTATACTGGTTTCAGGACATGACCTGATGGATCTTTATGCTATTCTGAAACATACTGAAAAAGAAGGAATAAACGTCTACACTCACGGAGAGATGTTACCAGCACACAGCTATCCCATTTTGAGAGAGTTCAAGGTACATACCCATATACACAAATGACACATATTAACGAATAAAGATCTGAGAAAACTATGTTTTACCTATTATATATATTGTTTAAGGTTTAATGAGTGGAGCTGGAACTGCCTTCTTATCCTACACTTGCAGTTATCCATGTTTCGGTGGGAGTCATGGTTTATGTGGTTTATTGACTATCGTGATCTAATGTGTTTGATTCCTTCCCGTCGGCATTCAATTTTGTTCTAAAACCAAAATGTCACCTTTAACAAGGCAGAATGATAATGCTTTTTTTAAACAAACAAATATCGAAATAGAAATATTTTCTTAATTGACCAATACTAACATAACATACATCTTGGACTATCTGAAGATACATATTGTATTATCTGATTAAGAAATTTCGTTATTCAAATTTTGTCTATGGATTCAAAAATGAAGTAAACTTCATAAACTTTATTCAGGGACCAGCTAAGTCCCACCTCGGTCGCGGGATATTCTCTCTGAGTTGAAGACTCATTGGTGGCCTTCGGCTGTTGTCTGCTATTTGGTCGGGTTGTTGTCTCTTTTACATATGCCCCGTTTTCATTCTCAATTTTATCGTAAAAACTTAGATATGACACTAAACTTCGACTTTGAACTTTTTCTGAAGTACATTTCATCTTCTCGTAGAATCTGGTTGGTCAGTTTGGTAGTGCATGGCAGAATCAGAAGATTGAATTTGGAACTTTTCCAGGACCAGTTGTCATAACAACAAATTGTGTTATCGAGCCTTTGAAGTCTTACAGAGATAGACTGTATACTTTGAACGAGACAGGAATCCATGGAGTTAAACATATCAATTTGGAAAATAAAGAGGAAATTTCTCAATTGATAAACGTAAGCTTAAGGTAGATAGGGTGTCTTCCTCCATCTTGGATTTGGAAATACCAGAAAACAAGGTCTAGATCTTTAATAGAATGTGCAAATTTTTAGAGAAGTAGATAATTCATGTGTAAGAAATTCCACTTCTACATAGAAAATGACATGTTTTATCATATTTATGATTGTATTTTACAAAAAACAGAAATTTTTTGTTCGAACAATTTTTTTCCAACTTTGCCACATAAGGGGATGCAACTCAAATGCAAGGGCAGATAATGCAGATTATGGTATTTTTACAATAGAATGTGTTAGGAATTTCTCTATTTTATTATGTAACAAGAAAACAGGTCCGGTGACCCCATTTTTTCTTTTTCTTAACTGAAAGCATACTATTAAAGCTATCTTCTCATATGTTATCTCAAAATTCTATGGTGTAGTTTACGCTTTATTGCAGAAAATTGGGGTTTCCATGCATAATCTATACAAAATTTGACAATTTTGAACACCGTGTAGCATGAATAAAAGCCCGGTGACCCATTCTTTTTATTACTTTTTTTTAAAAAGCATAATATAAACTTCATTTTGGCAAATTATTAAAAAATTCTATGGATTATAATTTAGACACCCCATCTACCTTAACACGTATATATTTTCACTACTGTGGCAAGTATTGTCTAGAAAGGTTCCCAAGAGTGTGCAATTGAGATTTCATCATAAGATACCTTAATGTATTTTGCCGTATCATAAAATAAGCTTTGTATTTGAAAAACGAAGAACAACGTACAGACAATCAAAATTTCACTATTGCGTTACATAATTTATTTTTGGCAAAGAATGATTAAAAAAAAAAAATGCATCTGGTTAAATATAGTACACTCATCACAGATCTAGTTTGATAATTTGACGCGTGTTTTGTCTTTAAAAGAGTCATCAGTGACGCTAAAATAAAAAAGGAGTAGAAAAGGGCTCAACGAAGAAACAGTTTGCTCCATACACAGACAAAATTGAATTTCACTCGAGTCAATTTCACGTATATTTAATTTCAATGCGAATTTCACATCAAACGGGCTTATTCGTAAAAATCGCGTGATTATTATATTAAAATTGATACCAATTTCAATTTTGAAAAACGACACGTTTTGTAAAATAACTTGCATCAGATATCTCGTGACCTGACCTTGAACCTTACCTCACGTTTGAGAGATTATAACATGAAATGTAGAATGCACCTCAGTCCAGAAGAACTTCAAAAGAACAAGCATAAGACTGATTTTGTGTGAGAGAGTTTTAATACGACACAAGGGTTTACAAACTGAACGATTTCATTAATACTGAATTTTTAATGTAATATTTACAGCATGCTAGTTATGTAGTTATGGTCATTGTGGTCATTGATAAAGTAGAAACCATTTATAATATATCTAAATAACTTTATCATCCATTGAATGCGTGACACGTCCCTGAAGAAAATATTGCAAACAATTAGTTCAATTTTTGACCAAGACTACATTTACCTTTTAAAAAACCTGGTTCAACTCTCTGATACATGAATAGCGTTATATAGTTATAGGAATAGTGCAACTTATCAAAGCAACCTTCATAGGATAAGCTACTTATCAAAATATATCTGTTTAATAATTTGTATGATCGGCTTGGCTTAGACGGATACATAATATTGTAAGGTATTCTACAGTTTGTTTTTCAGAACAAACATTTCTCATGAAATGAAAATGAAAGAAATTAAACACAGAATATGGAAATAAATAAATCCCTAAGGCTCGCACCCCCTTTTAAAAGAGATGAATACGAATGATATAATTTGAAAGTGTAAGTGCGGTGTTTGTAGAAGAGATCTACAATGAAATACATTTTGGAACACATTTTTGAAAAAGAAAATATAAAGAAATTAAACACAGTATATTGTAATATATAGTAGCTTCACATCCTTTTGTTTCAACAACGTTTCAACAAAGGTATGATTATATCATGAATTTTATAAGCGTAAGAGTGAAATGGGAAGGAGGAACCCTACAATGAAATATAAGGATAATACTTCTTCATTTCCAGCATGCAAAATCACTTCCTGGATTCGACGACAAGACAATTCAGAAGTTTGATAAAAATACATTTACTGTCGGCTTTGGAAGAGAGATTATCTTAGATAATGCAGAAAAAGTGAGTTGTGTACAGCTTGGATTGTTTTATTTTTACTTATATTTTTACTCTATTTCATTTGGTGGACTGTAGCAAATAGTCTTACATCAGTATTGTCAAGATTTGTCTTTTACATAATACTTATAGTCATACTAAATAAATATGTTCTGCGGAATGCCGTATAAAAACACATCCACGTCCGTTCATAATTTTAACCATTTGGCTCCCTAAAAATACCAGGCTTATAATCCAGTTCGCAAGATATACGTTTCATTGATTTCAATTAAAATCTGATGTTTGTGTTTGGAAATTTCCGTGCTATGCAGGTTGATCTGCAACTCTTCGTTAGTTTATTGAATTACTTTCTTTCTGTCCCTATCCAACATATTATCTTTTTCACATGGAATGTCACATTTCTTACCTTCAATATGGTCACCTCGTTTTGAAAAATAATCCTGTTTGAAAAATTGTTTAATTTGATCTTGTCCTGTAATATATGTTGTTTAGTTAAATAAATGCAATGTATTTTATGCATGGTTGTTGAGACTCTCGACTCGCATATTTGTTTTGTTACTTCTTCCTTAAACATAATCTTAATCCTTAAATTATGTTTTGAATTACAACATTGCTTATATCATGCTTTTGGCTTCTATTACACAACGATTATCATTTCATCGTGTTTCACATTTTTTAAATCCTAAATTCACGTGACTGATTGTACAGTAATCTCTAATACACATGACTATGTCAGGCTTTTGTTACTTTCTTACTTATTTAAACTTGTACTTGTACCACTCTTTCTATACATTCATCGGGGTTATGGTATATCACGCTGAAACTTCTGTAGGATTTCTTTTTGAGCCGACTTCGTCAAAATTGTCCGTCTACCACGATTGGTATCGATAAACATGTTTTATTATGTTATAACTCAATCGAGCGATGATACACTAGTGATAACATGAAGAAAAGTACATGTAGTTTGTGTAATCCTGATTTTGTTTTTATTCTGCATGTGTAAATATTAGTGTTGTCAAATCGTAAACTTTTGCCTAACCGGTTACAGGGGCGTAGCTAGAATAAAACGATGTGGAAGCAACTATCGCCGAGCGGAGCGAGGCGAACAAATTTTGGGACCCTTTTATGCAGAAATTTTTTTTCGGTTTTCGGTTATCATGGTCATAGGACGCCCGGTTAAAAGTGGAGCTACATGTAGATAAAAATTTATGAACGTTAAACTATTAATAAATCTTCTGAATAAACAAGACATATTTGTGATACAGAATTTACTCAAAATTGTCCAAAATCTGCTCTTCGGGTCTGGGCAGAAACAAACTTCTCTATTACTTTGTCAATATTCACACTGAAATCCCGATGAATATGCAGTAATACTATGTATGTTCTGTCGGTGTTCATTGTTGATCGTACATTTGTTTTCAATAAAATACGTAGTACTGTGACTAATAAATCTCCAGCATGGCATGGTAGCACTCGCGAGATGTTATAAACCAGCTTACGTGTTCGGCATCGAGAGACCTCCCAATTGAATTCGTCAAAATTACATGCCAGATCAGTTTCAAATGTCTCAGACAATATTGAGATTTGTTCGTTTGAAATATAACCTACAACACGATGAAGCAGATTCAGCGCAAAAAAAGAGATTTTCTGATAATACTTGACGCGACTCCACTCTCCAAATCCCTTATCATATGGTCAACGAACTCAAAAATAATGAGACTTTCCAATACTGTTTTGGCGTTGTTGCAGGGTGATTGGCTCCGGTAGTCTGTCGACCACATCGCCTCGGCATATTTTTAACGATATCGAAGGGATCTGATAATTCTAATGCCATTGGTACATCTCATTCAAAACTGATGAACTGTACACTGTTAAATGTGCTTCAAACCTACATGTCTTAGACTGAGTATTACAAATTCAAATATTGTAAAAGATACAAGTTACCTTCCGATGTTGGCATAATCTCAAAAAAAAATAATTTTGAAACCAAATGTCGTTATTTAATGATATTTCATCAATTAAAAAAGTGACAACATAGGTGTTTCCTTTAACATTCAATTTTTATTTTGCCATTTCTTTCTTGCATGCCGAATCAATGTGCACGCAACTGCGTGTTAGCGTATAGGGAGCTATGATATTTTTCTGCATGACTCGAACATCTTCATCAACACTTTTAACTAGGTTGTCAAACTAATATCCGGGATAAACAGAACAGACACCAACAGTCTCCGAACGTTAGATAATACATCACGCTGTCCGATTCCGATTGACCAACTCGTCTCTCTCTCTTCTGTTTTTGTTTTTTTTTTGTTTTTTTTTGTGTGTGAAAACGACGTGGATGCACGTGCTGTCGTGCCTCCGGGTAGCTACGCCCCTGGGTTACTTGTATACTCGTTCGACCGATTAACCGGTTAACCAGCATTTTAAGTTAATGTTTGAAGGACTTATCAATAGTATCCTACACATCGATATAAGAAGATGTGATATGAGTGTCAATGTGACTATATTCCATCCAACTCATACATTTACGTTTTTATAATACGATGAATTGAAGTTTGGCTTTTGGTTTTATAAGGCTTGTCTGTGAAGATTCCTGTCGAAGTTTGACTTTTAATAATCAAATACACGGTATCAACTTAATTTCCGGTACTTCAAGAGAATACAGCTCGAAAACCAGCACGGTTGCTATGGACTGTCTTTGCACCAATGGATTTGTCGTTTATATTTGAATCGCAATTCGAATTTACAAAAAAATCTATTGACCAACGAATTAGAAAATCATTATAAAGTAAAAATATATGCCGTGTTTTTTTAATGATTTCCCCTACATATCCTTTGTACTTCTGGCGTAGCATGCTGTTAGTTTCAACAGCTTGTATCTGAAAAACGGAAACGGTTACCCCCTTTTTTATTTTATATTCTGATGTATTTTTACAAGTAGAATCCACATGTAAAAATTTTTAAAAATCTGTTGAGAGTTATATTACGTACACTTCGCCTTAATCCTGATATTCGTACCATCATGTATACATAGATTACATTCACGTTGGTTTGCTATTTACAGTTTTTGAGTTAGCATTTAGTTTAAAGTATGACAAAGACTTGCACAACGGAGTTTGCATATTTAGATGTAGGTCTACACAATATAAGATTAAAAATGAAATAATGAAGTAAATCATGAATTGAATCGTACTACTGATTAAAAATTACTGTTAAAAAACAGGAACCTAATACTAAATATTAAAGAAGTAAAGCTTCTACAGTCGTCCTGTTGTACTACGTCAGGAATATAACAGTTGTTTTCCATTCGTTTGATGTGTTTGAGCATTTGATTTTGCCTTTTGATTCGGGACTTTCCATTTTGAACTTTCCTTTGTGTTCGGTATTTTTTTTATTTTATTTTTTCACATGTTAAGAATTGAAAAAAATATACTGCAAGTTGTGATAACTTGTGTCCGATTTTTTTGTTAATTATCTCTCTCTCTCTCTGCATACAGCCTACTCTATTCTACTCTGTAATAAGAACGAAATGAACAACATATAAAAAGTAACAAAATCATATTAGTATATGGTGACTTGTAAACTAATAGTTGGTATAGACTTATATTAATCTGGTAATATTTTAGGTTCTTCAAGCAGTAGCCGATGGAGATTTGACGAGAATATTTGTCATTGGTGGATGTGACGGTTCGGAACACAAACGTAACTATTTCAAAACATTGGCACACTCATTGCCCCCACAAACGCTTATACTTACTATGGGTTGCGCTAAATATAGAATCAACGATAAAGACTATGGAACTCTGGGAAATACTGGAATCCCCCGACTTCTTGACCTTGGACAGTGTAATGACAGTTATGGTGCAATAATGGTAGCTCAGGCACTGGCGTCGGCACTCAATACTGACATTAACAGTTTGCCTCTTTCTTTATCATTGTCGTGGTTTGAACAGAAAGCAGTCGCAGTTCTTCTTAGTTTATTGAGTCTTGGAATCAAGAATATAAGATTAGGACCAGTAATGCCGGCTTTTCTGACCCCAACTGTCAGACAAGCGCTCCAGGATCAATATGGAATAATGCCTGTCGATATTAGACATCCACTTGAAGACATGGAAGATATGATGTAACATTGAAACAATAACAATAAATAATTAAAAACCAATTCTTCAGAGAACAATTGAAGGTCTGTTCACCTCGATAAGAATGAAATTTAAAAAACGATGTTAGAAAATTTCACTCCTTGTTGATGTAATGTGGTAAATCAAACTGATATATAAAAAAAAGATTAATAGGTGTATGCATAAGACTTAATTGTTTTATAAGGAACCAGAAAGAATTTTTAGCAAAGGTCAAAATATAGAACGTCAAATTGACCTTTGACCTCAATTTTGAGGTCATAGGTCAGTGATCTCAAATCAAAAGACCCCAGGTCAATCACTTGTATGGTTGTCGAGAAATAATGATTTCAAATACAAAAGGGGAGAAAACTCCTATAAGGGTTAACCAAAACTCTTCGACCTAAATAGGTTGAAGTTGTGCCTTTTTGTATTTTTTTGGCAAACACATCATATCATTTACTGTCACAGTTTCTTTGGAATAACGATAACAAGCAAAATTCAAAATTTATTACATGACCTTGACCTTTGATCTTGACCTCAATTTCCTTCAAATGGACCAAAGACTTCATCTTAAAAGACTGTAGGCCTCTACGACTTATAACGTATGAATTTATCCATCAAATCGTCTATCTTAAATTATCAAAGGGAAATAACTCCCATAAGATGTTTTCCGATCACTTAAGTCAAAATTAACCAAATCATTTTAAGAGAAGACGAACAATTTGGTGAAAACAGTTTGCTAAAATCTTTTACGGTTTATGAGATATAGCGATAACAAAAAAAATGGGACGCGGGGAGATAACTCCTACAAGAATAAGTGTTCGGTCACATAGGTCGAGTTTTGAAACCCCCATTACTGTACAACATCATTGGCCAAAAATCCATTCGATATGTGGTAAGACAAAAAAGCAATTCAGACAGCAGAAGAAGAAGAAAAAAAAATAATGAGAAGAAAAACTAAAGGTTTTTCCACGAAAAGTGGAAAGACCTAATTAAATGGCCAAATTATATAATTAAGTGTTACAGATCTGTCAATAGGTGTAAGGCTGTAATGATGTATTAATCATCACCTTGAATTGTATTAGGGACCATATAACCTGAAGTCTCTTCACAAAGAAAATAATTTTGATATAGATTATTTATATATATCTTTTGATAGCATAATACTATTAATAGGTTTTGTCTAGCATGTCAGTAACGAGTTTATATTAACAACAGTTGACATATAAATACAAATGTATATCATTCGCTTTATATACTTTGCTTGCAAAAGTAGTAGATAAAGACAGTAAAAAAAGTAGTTTACAATTGTTCAAATGTCAATAAATCTACAATATGTCCTTTATAACATACTTAACACCGGTACAGCTTACCGGTGAAACCAATTTCAAGATTTTTTGGGGACATTTAGACTTGTTTAATCGCCATTTTCTGACGTACAGATGTGGTTGAGGGCTCAAATTAATCCTCAGATGACCAGCAATGCGATTTAATGTGCATCAAACCTCTATCATTATTAGTTAATAAACAAGTCGCCCCTTACTGATGTGTAATTTTTCTGTAAAAATCATTTATTTTTCTTCGAATTTTGATGGATATTCTCAAAAAGAAGTGCAAAGAAAACTGCTCTTTTAAGAGGATTTATGTCTTTTTTCAATAACTGTGCAGTGAGTTTTTGAAGAATAGTATTAAACAAATAGTTCTAACTTGTACACTAGTTGCAAATGTAATATTTAGTGTATCAGCGCAATTACAAACTTGAATTACGCTAAAATCTGAAGTCATTTCTTAAAGATATTATGATTATTATATATATTAAAAACCGCTCAAATATTCTGATTTTTTTTGAAAAGTTTCGTAAGTGTTGCGGTATACTAAAGTTGAAAAAGCTTTTGTTTGAATAAAGGAACATGTATATTTTAATGAAAAAATGACAGTTTAAAGAGTGGATTCCTCCTAGATTTGCGTAAAAATCATGCATTTGGCAACAAAAAATTATCATCTGAACACTTAATTCCAAAAAGAAGACAAACTGGGTGAGAATCACTACAATGCCAGTGGGGCAGGGGTACGCTGATCTCTCCCAAGGCGCTAAGGTTGAGAGTTCGAATCTCACTGCCGGAGTTGAAAAATAATTTCCTTTATTAAATGTAAATGTAAATGTAACTTAACTTAACTTAACTTTGAGAGTTCGAATCTCACTGCCGGAGTTGAAAAATAATTTCCTATATTAAATGTAAATGTAAATGTAACTTAACTTAACTTAACTTTGAAAGTTCGAATCTCACTGCCGGAGTTGAAAAATAATTTCCTTTATTAAATGTAAATGTAAATGTAACTTAACTTAACTTAACTTTGAGAGTTCGAATCTCACTGCCGGAGTTGAAAAATAATTTCCTATATTAAATGTAAATGTAAATGTAACTTAACTTAACTTAACTTTGAGAGTTCGAATCTCACTGCCGGAGTTGAAAAATAATTTCCTTTATTAAATGTAAATGTAAATGTAACTTAACTTAACTTAACTTTGAGAGTTCGAATCTCACTGCCGGAGTTGAAAAATAATTTCCTATATTAAATGTAAATGTAAATGTAACTTAACTTAACTTAACTTTGAGAGTTCGAATCTCACTGCCGGAGTTGAAAAATAATTTCCTTTATTAAATGTAAATGTAAATGTAACTTAACTTAACTTGACTTTACTTTCAATTTCAAAAAGGAAACCTGCGAAATTTTTTTTAAAAGAATGTGTGTGTGTAAAATTGCCCCCTTTTTTACCCCCTTTGCTCCATCGGGCTCGGTCAAGGGTGTCCCAGATCAAGCTAGCATTGGTAATTCAATGAATTTTCCCTTGTAAAATCAAAGTTTAGGTTGCTGATTGATTGAAAACAAATTAGACAAATAACTAGGGTCCAAGTTTGAAATCGGACAAAAAGAGCGTCTAAAATCAATTATTTTGAATGTTACGGACATCGATATTTCAAAGCCTATAGCACGTTATGCGTCTATTTATACCACTATGATAACATATATGGCTTCAACAGACTCGAGACATTGTGTTTCCATCAAAACCTGACCCTATTAGCCCACCAATATGTCTCTGCACGACTTTTTGCCCAAGGATTTCGTATTTTTTCACTTTTTCTCCAACGGTCACGTGACTTTTGGAAATATACCACGTGACCAAAAAATGACGAAGTATCTTCAAACTTAATTGTTTGAAATATTTTACCAATTATCTTTCATTTGAGCCCAACATGGCATGTGTATGACCATTAATGCGAATTCTGTATTTATTTAAACTTTGATAATGTATTTTCGATAAGTAAAGGTCTAAAATGCATGAAATGCAGGGAAAGGGTTATATAAAGAATTCCATTAGTACAAGCGCATAGCTCTGGAGTGAAGCACAATGGGCGGACTTAAGTGCCTTGATATCGGCATGATTTGAATTTTCTTGATTCAATAAAAAAAGTATTTTGATATTTAATAATTTCGCTAAAAGGATATATAAACTTTACTCGAATCATATTTATAGTTAAAACAATCCTCGATAACAAGATATATTGCAAAATCTATGGTTACTTAGTCGACTCGTCATATGTCGCTCTTTTTGGAGTTTAAGACAATTTAGAATTTTATACGACTGGTTATCACATAAGCAACACGACGGGTGCCACATGTGGAGCAGGGTCTGCTTACCCTTCCAGAGCACCTGAGATCACCCCTAGTTTTTGGTGGGGTTCGTGTTGTTTATTCTTTAGTTTTCTATGTTGTTTCATGTGTACTATTCTTTTTGTCTGTTTGTCTTTTTCATTTTTAGCCATGGCGTTGTCAGTTTATTTTAGATTTATGAGTTTGACTGTCCCTTTGGTATCTTTCGTCCCTCTTTTAAACAAGGGAGAGGTTAAGCTAGCTATAACACAAGGTTTAATCCACCATTTTATATTTACGAAAATGTCATGAATATGACAACTATTGTCCATTTGTGACTTCTATTTGTCTTCGAAACCGATTTGTCAGACAGAACAGAAAGTAATGAAACAGTGAAAAAATAATTCGAAAGAGGTTCGTAATGACACGTGTTCTAACTTTTATCCTGTTTATTCTGTCAATAATCATAAACGGCTTCATCTCTTTTATGTTAAAATTCATATTACGTTTGTCATAAAACAATTTTAAATCCAATATTTTCTACAAAAGAAAATGTCCGTACGAAGCAAGGAATATTATAATTGTTATCCTTTTGTTTGACGAGTATAAGCTTTTGATATATGCATTCGATAAGGGAATATCCGTTTTTACTTTTCCTCGAGGTTCGATAATTTTGTTATTTTACTTTTTGGTGCAGTTAAATAAGTACCGTGTATGATATTGTAAATGATTGTAATCGTAATAAGTCTCTGTGTTTTAGATTTGGATTTTGCCATTTGATTATAAACTTTTTATTTTGAATTTCCTCGGAGTTTTTGTCACAGCCAGGTCTTAATTGAAAATAATTTTGTAAAAAAACAATGATGGTAAGTCTAACATTTCAAACAATTATACATGGATAACATTTGTTTTACAGATTAGTTTTCCTATATATAAAAACATGCATGATGTAAAAAATATTCATGATACGATTACAATTTTAGTGATACTACTAAAGATTTGATTCGGAAAGTATTAATAAAAGTTACTTTATTCAAACGCAAGGGACATTGTATTCATTTGAACCTACAGCTGATGTTTTGGATAATTTGAGTGATGTACCTGAAGTAAAATGCATCAGAAACTAGACTCTTTAAAGCAGTGTTCTTCATAAGGACAGTACTAAGGAAACGAACAAAATATCACTACGCATCGTTGATAAGACAGTGAAAAACAGTGGAGAAATGGCATTTGACCTATACCTATACGCGTCTAATTCCTTATACAAGTATAAGAACACTCGAAGGTAGGACCGTAAGAGTAAAAGTTAAATGACAACAACAAAAAAACTAACTCAACACCAACAGCTCAAACATATTAAACAAATCAAAAAGCTGATGTTACAAGCCCGACTGAGGTACAGGAGAAGGACCAGCGAGGCGGCTGATGTTACAAGCCCGACTGAGGTACAGGAGAAGGACCAGCGAGGCGGCTGATGTTACAAGCCCGACTTGGGTACAGGAGAAGGACCAGCGAGGCGGCTGATGTTACAAGCCCGACTGAGGTACAGGAGAAGGACCAGCGAGGTGGCTGATGTTACAAGCCCGACTGAAGTACAGGAGAAGGACCAGCGAGGCGGCTGATGTTACAAGCATTTTAAATAATGATGGAGATTGTGTTAATCGCCCTTTCACGTTCAGAGAGACATTTGGTTCAACCAAAGGTTAGTAAAACAAAACCATATACTCAATATCTGCTCTTTCTACAGAAGATAAAGGTTTTAACCCAAGGATTTGTAAAGAAGTTTATCTGATGCATCTATATATATGCTGAGCCGATATTGTGAGATTATAGAATTAAATTATTATGCAATACCCAAGCAGCTTATTATTATATTATACGTTGTGGATCATTGCATATATTTGTAGCCTATTAAGATGTATTATTCAGCTTGTGACAAGCATATTAAAAACAGAAGCTAAATATGTTTGTTTTTATACTTAATTGAATGTGATTATTTCATTGTTTTCAGTATCATACATTTTATTTAGAACCGGTATTTTAATAGCAAAATTCGAAGAACAAACATTTAGGATTCAGGAACTGTTTTCTGTAATTAACAATTTTTTTAACAATTGTTAAATAGTGTAACAAAGGCAATGTAAAACATGGAACTAAAAATTGCTGTTCTTTCCTGTTACTTAAGTGAATCAATTTAAAAAAGTTTCTCATGGGAATTAGGAATAAGTTAAAGAGACTAGTTGTGGTTTACTAGTATATCCTACAATATTTTATCAAATGAAAATTATTTGTTTTAGACTTTACAATACAAAAGGTTAAAAAATATACTAAAATACAGTCCGATATGTCGGTAACACGAAAACAATCTTGAGTAATAGGACATAGTTGGTAACAGGAATGAATTCATTAGTTTTCAAACACCAGTACTATATTATCTAGAAGCAGGACACACTTCCTAAAGTAAGATAGTCTGTCTCTTTTCCGGTTAGGCCGATGCCTTAAGAAAGTTAATTGCTATAGCAAGCTATACCAAACTTTCCGAAAATGGTAGGTATATATTAAAATTTGTCTATTTATATAAACCTTGAATACAAAAAGTATCAAGATACTCAAATAGATCGTTGAATTGTTTTGAAAAAAGTATAAAAATTGGAAATGATTGAAGAATATATGTTTTTGCTGTTTTCCAACTTCACCCTTCTTGACAATTCATCGCACTCTCTTGCTCAACACTAAGCATACACTCTTTCTATATTTAACTATTTTTGATTACAATGCGTACATAGTTATAATGCATCTGACAGATGAGTATTTTCAGTATTTGTCATGTTTTGGGGGATTGTAGAAACCTTTTTTATTTTAATTCTGACAATCAATTTCATACAACAAACCAATCAACGATGATGCTGTAGAACTAAATAGTATATTCGGAATTAAAGTTTTATTAATACCTTTTTAACGTTCATATATACGTTAAAAATATATATGAAAATCATATACTGACATATTTAGTTCTCCCAGTTTGTTAATAAGCTGTAACATAATTAATGACTAAAATTTGCCATACAATCAAAGTCTCTTTGGGGATTTTTTCCACATGTTTCTTAATTTACAGCCATGCTTTCATGGAAAGTTCAGTTGGAAACGTGACTAATATTTAAATGATAACTAACCATTTGACTATATCAAACTGATATCTGGTGTTGACAATTTTACATAACCTCTCGGAGTCACACATGCCAGTGATCTTTAATTGAACAATAGATGTTATAATCATAGAATCCGATGGACACGTGCATACAATCTTTAACAATAGATGTTATAATCATAGAATCCGATGGACACGTGTATAGGGAAAACGGTACTATTTATTCTGCCATAGGCGACAATACTAACATTTTCTAAATTTACCAGTTTTTATAATAAAAACCTGGATAAAACAGTTATGTGTGGTGTAAGTACTTTATTACTCTATTTTAAAAATTGAAGCCAAATAGTATTATGACCAATTTCCAACGGAGCTTGTTTGTGTTATCCATGCCCACCGTCATTTTACACCAAATTTATGAAATTTTGGAGGCCTCTTCGAATAATTCTATAGAAAATATTTCAATAGGTTTTAAAATTTATATTGTAAATTTATCCACTGCAGTTATTCATAGATAAAAAAAAAATATTGTACCCTTACATCCAATCTCAGCCCTCCTAAGTTGACTTCCTTCACCTGTCTTGGGTACACAAAAGGCCAACCTAATGCTGGGAAAATGTAATAGTACCGTTTTCCCTATACAATCTTTAACAATAGATGTTATAATCATAGAATCAGATGGACACGTTATAGACACGTGTATACAATCTTCATAAGGAAAGTCGCTTTAAACTGATAGTTAATATCAATAGACAAGTTTACTATGAAAGCTTTTAAAGTGTGTTGAGACTGCTATCATCATGTGTCTTTTAGTTTAGTACGGAGAATTTTTATGCTTTGTGCAATGATACTTGTCTAATAAGCAACAACATGGTTCATAAATTTGAATACAACTTGGTTGTACTATCGAAACTGAAATCATGGGAAGATAGTTTAGTTGCATCGTATCTTGTATTTGTTGGTAAATAATTATTGATGTTTTATGCAACAAAACATACAATTGATATATTTAAGTTACAATTAACTGTCACTCCATAGTTTTCATTAATTCTTACTATGAGATATATACGACATACGCAAACTTAAAATCATTAAACAGTAAGCACACACATTAATGTAATAATGCCATTTTTTACAAAAGACAAACAAATTCATCGATAGAAACAAATATTGCAAATTTGTATTCATAGACTGAACGCCTATTTTCGTTTTCCTTATTTTAAAACTTCTGGTATTGTAAGTTTACTGATTAACAACGTGTTCTCTAATGGATATTTTTAAAATAATAAATCATTTACACAACACCCTAAAACATAACCCTTTTCTCCTGTCACGGTTTGGTTTCAGCTTTGGTCCTTTTTGGTTTATTAGGACAACAACGTTTGAACTAATGTATCGATATTGTATACTAGATTGTCTACAAGAATTTGAAATTATAAATGATCAATTTTATGATAAACTTGCAGTCAGATATGTTAACAATGAAACCTAAATTTTATATTCTGTTTACTTCATTAATGTCAGTTACAAATCAAGAACTTTATTTAAGGAATGATTGTAATATTTTTTCTGTCTATGAAGAAATAACATAAAAAAATGTGGTGCACTGAATAAAGCGCGGTAGCGGGTTATTTAAAAGTGTGAACCACATTTTTAATATTATTTCGAATAGAGTGACAAAATATTACAGTTTTTTCTTAAAATTTAATTCTAAATTCCATTTTAAACCGGGGTTAATCATGAAAAACGTTGATGACGTCATGTTCACATGACAAAATTGTGTCTATGATATGATAAACAAAACGACGTCAGCCAATCAGAAGACGCGTTACATCTAAAATTAAATTATAATTTGATGTTGCCTAGTGAATGATGTTAATTCTAAAAGTCGCATTTTGATAAATAAAACGGTACATGTATAATACAACTAGTTGTCAGCCTATAATGTACATTTTGCGATTTATTAATAATACACTTAAAACTGCTTCTAAAGGGCTTTTATGGATTTGCCTTCGAAAGGAGCGCTTAAAGCCGAACATTTGCAGCCACGGATGTATACGAACCGCCAATATAAATTAAACCATATGATATATAACATTACACATAAACATGTATATTTTAAATCACCTGTTATGTTATGTTATCATGTTAGTGTTATATTCAACAATGCCATAAAAGCTGAAGGTTTGGCTAGCCGCAAAACCAGGTTCAACCCACCTTTTTTATAGTAAAATGTCATGTACCAAGTCTGGAAAATTGCAGTTGTTATATTATAGTTCGTTTCTGTGTGTGTTGTACTGTCGTTTTGTTTTTTTGTTGCACTTCAGTGTTTCTGTTGTTTCGTTGTTTTCATCTCATAGTTGATGTGTTTACCTCAGTTTTAGTTTGTAACCCGGATTTTTTTCTCTCAATCGATTTATGTCTTCCGAACAGCGGTATACTACTGTTGCCTTTATATATAAACCCCTTCCCAAGAAGTTTAACATGTTTCCGATACAGTTATACGCAAATTCTACTATACACTTAGGGCAATTAATATATTTATGAAAGAAAAACGTATAGAATATGAACAATCCAACTAATTTGGTAGGATGACTAGTTGAAATATACGTGGAAGCTTTCTTGTTTTCCGAATTCCAAATTGAATGAATTAATAACCAGTGATGATGATTAAAATGACCAACGTTGATGTGTATGATAGAGTTAAACTATATTTTATGTGATGAGTGTTTTAAGAGGTTATTTTGAAAGGAGACTGCAATCCAGCAATTATAAAAAAATCCTTTATCAAACTTTTCTGTAAAATAATATTCCTGTAATGCTGATGCAGTCACAAAATAACAACAACAAAATAGTTTTCTCCTGTTTATAACTATCAAACAAAACAACAGCATTCGAACAGTTACAATGTAAATAATTTGACTTCTTTTGTTTCGATTTCGATATAAGCAAAAATCTCAAAGTTTGCTGTAGGAAATTTAAACGCAGTTGATAATCAAAATAGGAGGAGCATTTTACCATAGATCAGGAAAACTAAATGTTACTACAAATATTTATAATGAAAAAAGAGATATTCTAAAATGAATGTAAACGGAGCCCTTCTTTTAACCTGTTACCATCAAGCAAATTGGTTGATCTATATAAGTAGATTTTTATTTTGACATACGTACAGCTTAAGGTCGACGAACCTCATTTGTATTGGTTAACTCATACCTACACCCTGGTACACAGTAGTGGTTTTGCTGGTTGTGTCAGGCAATAATCAATTATGTTCACGTATGTGTGAACTTGCTGTTGTGAAGATGACAAATGTTGCCAACTTACTACACACTTAGACAGAAAGTCAGAAATTGATAACTTTACATAGAATTCAAAGTCTGGTGAATCATTCTCCTCATTATTACTATCATCATTACGATGTAGTATTGGTTAAAACAAGTAAGCTATGTATCTTGTAGTTCACTTTATTTTTAATATTTTTACCGATTATGTCTGTTTGTTTTGTTCACGCATCGTTCTAACTCGAATAATTACAGCGCCCCCTTACGGTCATTGTCCTCCAGAGGGCTTGAAGACAAAGTGATCATTGGACGCGTCAGCCCAATACAAATTGTATTGACCAATCGCGGACAATGACCTTTAGATTATGCGCAGTCCCAATTTCCGGCAACATCACGTTTGTTTACAAACATGGAGATCGATAGCTATCTAAGTGAAATAGAGGATAAATATATGTTTGAATTCAAAGATAAACAAAAAGAATCTATTGAAAATATACTACAGTTGAATGATACAGTTGTCATTTTACCAACAGGCTATGGTAAATCACGAATTTACTTCCATTTACCGGAGCTATTTGAAAAACTGTCCGGTGAAAAATCAACAGTGCTAGTTATTTCACCACTTCAAGCTTTAATGAAGGATCAGATCTCTAAATTAGAACAATTAAATATAAGTGCAACAGTAGTAGGTGAATGTCAACCAGATAAAGGCGTTGTTGAGAACATTGCTGCAGGGAAATATTCCATAGTCTTTTCCTCGCCTGAGGCAGCCCTTACACCAGGATTGTGGCGCACTAGTTTGACCAAAGGACAATTTCATAGTCATATCAAAGCAGTTGTAATAGATGAAGCCCATTGCATCACACAGTGGTAAGATATTATTTTTAACATTGCTACTGTCTATTATGATAATGAGGAAATGTGTACATGTACAGTATGATTGATTTTTTTTTTAATTGCCATTTGTTTGAAATATCCTTCCAAGGCTCTACATTTTTTTCTTGGCTTTCAACAATGAGAAAAAAAAACATATTATATTGTCGGCTATTAAAGAAAAATTTCTTACAAGTTACAGACTAGATTATAACAATGAAACCTATGAAAAAACAAGGCATGCCAGAAACAATTTAACAGACATGAACCAACAACAGCAACTGAAATGCTGGTGTCCATTTTACATGTATATGCTATGTACAACTACATGTACCACTATTAATAGATTAAGTTAAAAAAAAACCAATTGCATTGTAATGTATATTTTTTTTGCCATTATTCACTGAATTCATGCAGTGATGTAGCCTTTCTTGTGCTAATAATATGTTAACGACTAACAATCATTCATTCATTCTTGACAACTTTTTATGTTAATATATTGATTTTTTATTTTTTCTTTGGCAGGGGTGGAGAATTTAGAAGACATTATGACAGACTTGCAGAATTACGTTCAGTTGTGCCAGAAAAAACTCCTTTTGTTGCCCTTACAGCTACCTCAACCAAATCCATGCATTCAGAAATTTTGAAAAAATTGCAGATGAAACCAAATGGGACTAAGACAATTTCAAAATTACCTGAACGCACCAACATAACATATTCATTGAAAAAGTCCAGCAAAAGTGTCCATGAATTAGAGTGGCTGTTAAAAGACTTGAAAACTAACTCTGTAAAAACAAAGAAGACCGTCATATACTGTAGGAGTATTCTTTCATGTGCCGATTTGTTTGAGTACTTCGTAAGTGGTATTGAACACAATAGAGATATTTTGGATAATAGACTTGTAGCAATGTATCATAGGTCTACAGCAGAAACAAACAAGAATCATGTGTTGAATGAGTTCCCAAATGAAGATAGTACCATTCGAATTGTGTTTGCAACAGTTGCATTTGGCATGGGAGTTGATATTCCTGATATTGAAAGAGTAGTTCATTGGGGAGCACCTCGAGGACTTGAACAATTTTCACAAGAAAGTGGTCGAGCAGGCAGGAATGGCAAACCTTCACAATCTTGTATATATTTCTCCAGCTTTGATACTGCTAAAGGACGTTGCAATGAAGGGGTGAGAAATTTGTGCCAAACAAAGGAATGTATTAGACTTGAGTTAAATAGATATTTTGTGCTAGACAATGATGAGCTTCTTGAACAAGGTAACCATGTGAACAGCACAAAACCTTTGTGTCAGTGTTGCAGTAATTGTCGGTTAAATTGCACTTGTGGTTGTTGTGTAGACTTTGAATTCTGTAATATACATATATCACCTGAAAACAATTTTGAATCAGATCCAATTGCCAGACAATTCAATGACCAGAAATTAAAAATTTTGAAGGACAATTTCATTGACTTTAATGATTACTTATGTGAAGAAGGCCTCAACCGTCAGCTGTCATTTGACAGCAAATTCATTGACTGTTTAGTAGAGAATGTTTCTTTCGTATTCTGTGAAGATGATATCATTTCACTTGGACTTTTAGACCATGACCTTGCAACAGAAATTCTCGAATTAATTGAGGAAGTTGATATGGAGTTTTGATAAATGTTAAATTGTGCATTATGATATATTTAATTTGATTAAGTACATGTTTATGTACTTGTATTAAATATTTGACAACATGATGTATCTTTTTTTTGAAGAAAATCAAAATATGAAAATCAGATGACAATGTATGTTGTATATTATTGGCCTTGCCAATGAGCATATGATCTTATATGTAATGAGTATCTAAAAGCCACTGTGTGACCTTTAACAATGAGGATATTCCATAACTTTAGTAGATGTGTCGTCAGTTACACTATAAAACCCAACTTGACAAAATGCAGAACAAATCAATCAACTTATCTATTCGTCTCAGACAAAAACTACCAATGAAATCTTTCAACCCTTTATATTTGATTTATGCATGGAAACACTATAATCAATTGACCAAAAAATAAGCAGATGTCATATGATCGCCAATGAGAACGTAGCCAACCAAAGTAATTTGAAGTGAATATAAATGTTGATTCTTACAAGGTACTGTAACACAACTGTCCAAGGTTACAGTGAGAGTTGGGATCCAGCAAAGTTATTTTAGGTTCAATATAGCTTACTTTGATGTGCGAGTCAAGGTTCCATGTTGAAGGCCCTGTTGTTACGGAAAAATTCTTCTGAGTTCATGTAATTACAACTGTAATATTTGGATGAAAAGTTGTCTCATTGGTCATCATACCACATCTTCTTATGTTTAAATGGTCTTTAAGGGTCGCTGTTCAGTAACTACGTATACTTGTTTACAAAACTCTAGATACATGTAACCATGAAAACATGACTCAGTTATCAGTATCCACATGATCCAACTGCACAACTTTAGTACAAGAACAAAAAATTGGTGTTGAAAGACATTTTATTAACACAACAACTTCATTTTAAAGTAGCATCAAATATATACAATCATATGAGAATTATACATGGAAAATGCCAGAATAATACAAATAAAAATGGTCGACTGAGCGACCAGCAGTTAAAGTACATGTATAGGTACAATGTACATGTATCACTTATAAAATATCAGATAGGTTCTTCAAATAGAAAAATGCATGCATTCAATGCAAAGTTGAAAAAAAGTTTAGAAGACAGCATGGATAAAAATTACAAAAACTTCTGTGGTTCATGATCAACAAATTAAAATCTGAACCAAAAGACTGGACTTACATAAAATGATTAATATTTAATGGATTGATTTTTTAAAGACCTATATGCACAATTATTGAATCATATATATATATATATACTGTTTATCTTAGTCAGCACTAATCTTTTCAATCGTAAAATGGAACAATATACATTTATGCAGATTCATATACACGAAAAAGCACTATTCCTTTAATTTTAACACTGAATTCTGTTTCAATAGATAAACTATTCAGTTATTCCAAAAGTATCTCTTGTTGAAAATATTTCTATACTGGCACTAAATAAAGATGTATGGTCACAATTGGTCAAAACAAGAATATTTACAGCACTATTTAACACAACAATCGCAATTAATGAAAAAAATAACAACTGATTGAATATTAACGATAACAACCTACTTGTATTGATTTAACCAGAGACCGCATAATTCTTCATCACCATCAGTTGAAAAGACAAAAATATTTACAGCACTATTTATTTACAATGATCACAGTTAATTATAAAACAAAAACAAACAAGTATTTGGGATCACAAATTACCAAGCACATCATGTCTTGATTTAACCAAAGGCAGCAGAATTCCAACAAAGCAATAAAATATCACACCTCAAGAGACTGTAAAAAATTGCATATAAGACTAGTAAAAAGAAGTTTCATTGCATACAAAATGAGTATTATTACATGATCACATAAAAAAAAACCCAAGGTACATGTAACACTATATATTTGAATACAAAACATGCAAAATGTAACTCATTAAAAAAAAACATGTAAAAAGGATAACAAACAAAATTGCACTATGGCTTCAAAATATTGCACTGAACTTTCACCATCACAATTAATAACTTCATGTGTACACACAGTATTCTAAGTAAATTTCTACACAGTTCAACACATTTGATATGAACGACTACGCTGGTATTTTGCAAATGTTTCTTTTTTTGATGTTAACCACTGGCTCAGTTTTTGTCCATTTACCTTACTTGTTTCATCATTTATAATATTTTGGAAGGAGTGGTGACAACGTCCTGGAATTTTATCAAACAAATTCTCTTTTGCTAGCTCTTCAACTAAAGAGTTGATGTCCTTTTGAATCGATGGTTTCGAGTTTGATGGTCGACCAAAAAATTGCTGCAAACCTTCTGTGTAGCTGTCAATAAGGTCATTGCAGCCCTGCAAACTTCTACCACATCTTTGAATTAAAGATGATGACAAATTTCCACTTAATGAGTTCAACGAATCTTTTGCCCGCATGTTTAGAAATTCCAGCGCCAAATCACCTGGTACATTTTTTCCTGCCCCACCATGAATGTTCACACCCCTGTTGTGACGCAATTGGTGTGCTAGCTTTGGTGGTAGAAGTGCTAACAGCTGAGCTTGTAGCCGGAATGAAAGAAGACGGTATTTTGTATGGTTATTTTGAGTATATTTAAGAATGTCTAACCTCCACATACGCACTAGACGATCACCATCATTTTCTTTAGATGCATCCTCTCTAATCCAGTCGTAAAGACCATCTCGCAACAAACTACATGAATAATTTAACTTATGGTCTTCTGTTTCAGCTTTATTAGAATCAACTTTTTTGGTTTCTTTCTGCTTTTTGTTTGTTTCTGGTAATTGTAGATGTTGTAAATCTTTGTATAAACAAATATTTATGTGTTTTTCCTTACACTTTCCATTGATGGCAAATGTCTTAGGGCAGCCTGGATATCCGCATGGTACTCTATTATTATCTGCCGTGTCGTGGCCATTCTGTTCAAGGACAAATGGTTTGGCAACAATATATTTATCAACAATGTCTGATGACAACTTTTCCAGAAATTTTTTCTTTTCCTCTTTCTTCATTGTGTCAATTATTTTGTTGATATCATCTACACTTGTCAAATTCAGGATTTGTAACGCTGCTAGGATAATATAGCCCTTTGTCACAAAACGTACAAAATCTCTGCAGTCATTGACAGCATCTTTTACCTAAAATACAAAGTTTATAATTTTAGAACAATTTCAAATATAGGATAGTGTCAATTATAATCATTTATTCTGGTTTTCTTTAATGCAACAATAAATTTTAGGCAGATCTATAAATTAAATAATTTGTTAGTATTCAGAGTAACAGAAACATTAGTTTATTAAGACAGACAATATAACATAGCTTTATAATTTTATGAATTGAACAGATATTTCCAAACATGTTTCTCATCATTTACAATTACAATTATCTCCTGCACAAAAAATTATGGTGAAAAGCAACTTTATTTAATGAATTTAATAGAGTGGCTGAGGAAAAGCAATATATGTAGAAATTTTTATCATTTCATCTTTGTGTTTATAATTAAATGTACTTACAACTGATTTAACACCTCGGTGATCAAATTTGTTCCTAAGCTGAAATAGGGTTCCTTTTTCGGCAGATGATGTTCCTTTAAAATGTAGATTATAAATTTCCTGAAAAATAAACAAATTTTTTAAAAACCCAACAAAACCAAATGATGACTGAAAAAAAAATAACATACATGTAAGTGTTTACAAACATTCTGTAAGTGTCTGTCCCACCTTAGGAGCCTGTTATTCAGTGGTTGACTTTGGTTCATGCTTGTAATTTTTATCCTGCCTGAATTGTTCTGTAATTACTTTGGCGGTTAGTTTTCTAAAATGAATTGTTACATATATTTAAAGCAAACACTACATTATGGATTTTTCTCATTGTTGAAGGCTGTACTTTTGCCTACAGTTGCTAACACCCACTTCATTTGAACATTGGTGGATATTAGTCTCAGTTGCAATCATACCACAGCTCCTTGTTTTTAAATTATCATTTTACATGTACATGAAACATATATTTTTTCATCTTCAATTACATAAGAAACATACCTGTAAAGTTATGACATGACCATGCCAGTCTTCACTCTTCCAAATAAATCCTTCCAGACGGTCCTCTTGATTAACTCCATCAGCTCTTGCCTTTTGTGCCGCATCACCTCTTTCTACACTAAGAGCATCTCCCCCTAACAGAAGTGGCATCATCTTCCGCTGTCCATCTCTCGGCACATACTGTTGCAGATGTTCAATAACTTCAATCATTTCTTCTGTTTTGTTTTCATCTTTTTCCATGATTCCCAGAGGTACCTACAATGAAGATATATTTTTTGAATTTGAAGAAAATATCTTTATCAAAAATCAAAATTACATGGACAATATATATATAAAAGTTGTAATCTAAAACTTAGAACAATTACTAAAATTTCAAAAAAAAGTCTATAAAAATATATCAATTAAATATTCACAAATATATATATATATATATCAGTTGTTTAATTTTGATGTTAACTTTTATTTCACGACAGATGTACAAATGTATTCATTATTTTCATTAATTAGCTACATTGTAAACTGTGCATACTTACAATAACACTTTTTTTCTTCGACTCCTCTGTATACTGGTGGGGAATGTGGTAGGTAACAAATTCTTTACAGTCCTTCAAGGCTGAAATATGGTCGACTAATGCCCTTTGAATAAGTATATTACAGTCTTTGTATAGTGCCTTGTAATCTTCTGCATTTGGAACAAACGCCTCATTTGGGACAGACAGTATGTCTGCTTGTGGGTGAACAGAGTCTAAATCCTCTGATGGTGCTCTGTCTTTCACTGCAACAGAATGGACTAAGTTGAAAACTTTGTTTGATGTGTCCATTGTTTTATGTCGTGCTTTTGTATTCATGTTGAGGTTGTCCATTATAATTTGAAAAGAAGGTTCAGTTGTTGAGTTAATATCCTTGGAATTTACTGTTGTAAAAGGAGAGTCAGCTGCTGTTAGTTCAGTGATAGGTTCTTCATGCTGGGATGTGTCAGCTGGAATTGGTGTAGACTTGACCATGTTGACTGCCTCTATAATACATGTAATACAATTTATTAATAAAATGTCCATTTTTTAAAATATACAAAATATTTAACATTTTCAACACACATCTTTTTGACCACATTCGCATATATCAATGTACAAATATACGGTATACACTAGTAGCTGTTTAAAATTAAAAATTATTTCAATATTAGATTGGTTAAATCTTTCATAAAAATTCCATATGCTTAACTACTTTTCATAATAAAAATATAACATAAGTATGCTAACAGAATAAATATGTTATTCTATTTGTTGTCTAAAGATTTTACCAGAATCAAGATATCCCGATATAATAATAAATGTTTTGTAAAATACATAAAGTGTAACTACATTTGGTTTTACTTGGACAATCATCTCATTGGCAATCATAGTACAACATGTACCACATAATACATCTATATTTTTATAATAAAAAGTATGATTTTGTTTAATTAACTTATAAAAGAAATGAAGCTGGTTTATATGTACCTTTAACTGATTCTTTATAACTGGGTGTTGTCATTGGGCATGGTTCAGCTATGAACATTGGCCACGGTGATCCTTCATTTATAGAACTGGGTGTCGTCATTGGACAAGGTTCAGCTATGTACATTGGCCACGGTGATCCGTCATTTATAGAACTGGGTGTTGTCATTGGACAAGGTTCAGCTATGTACATTGGCCACGGTGATCCTTCATTTAAAGAGCACTCACTCATTATGTTTGCCTCGTTAAATCTTGAACCCTGATGTAATCCTGAAATGCATAATAGGAATATGAGTTTTTTGCATTCTTTCGGTATCAAATAAAATGGAAAGAAAGTCAATCAAACATTAACACAGTCACAGATTCATAAAATGTGCACAGTTACATTGAATCACCTGGAAATAGTAAACATGATAGTTGAAATCTGTATGCTTTAAAATTGACAACTTTCTTAACCAAAAACTTGAATTAAATTTAAACACTCAAATACATTACATACAGTTCATGTAAACCGAAACTCTTGGTTGAAATAAAAAAACAAAAAACTTTTTAATGAATTAATATAGAAATAAAAGCTAAAACTTATCAACACTCTTCTTTTTAAAGTATTGTATATAAAAGCTCAAGAATTAAAGTGAAATCAGTTTCCCCTACGAATGTGCTGATAAAAATGGGCAAATTGTAATACCTGGTTCTGCATGCACTGGTTTCACTAGTACTGGTGTCTGTACAGAAGACAATGAGGATTCCATTGATACATGTACTGTAGAATCATCTTCCAAGAAAGTGGACAAGGCATAATTATGATCATCTGAAATGATGTATAATAATGATAAAATAGTGAATTGCTCATATATGTACATGTAGAAATGTGGTTGACAAATGAGCATATAACTATTTTCCATGTACAAAATATGTATACCTAAACATAAAGTTAAACATAAATGTATACAATCTATTTAAATGTTGAAGCATCCCTAATCATGCCCATGGACTAATTTGTCACTCATAAATCAATTAATGTACATATAGGCATCAAATTATACATGTTATAGTCAGATTAACATGTGATTAAATGGATACTTTTAAACAAAGATGAAGATTGTCTCACTGGTAATACGTAATACCACATCTTCTTTTTGTGCAATTTGTCCAATGATTGGTGTTAGCCTGCCTGCTCAACATACATAATGAAAAATATAACATACCTAATAACGTCATATCTTTGTCTTTATCCTTTGCAGCAGTAGCTAACTTTTGAGACCACATTTTTACTGGCAGGTCAAAGTCCTCACATATAACATCAACATGTCTTACTGCAGATTTGTATGAACTGCTCAAACCAGCTCGGTTGAAGGAAGTGTACACCTAAATAATAGAAAAGTATCTGTTAAATACATGTGCAATGTCATGAATGTGCATACACTAAAATACATATTCATTTCGTAAGATATAAATGTACCAAAGAATTAATCATGTTAATAGGTTAATGTTTACTATATTGACATTTTTGTTTTTAATAAAATTCAACAATGTTGAATATAATTTTACATTTGTGACTGTCTATTCAGTATCTTTCATCCTATATTTTCTAATTTTTTCATGGACATGTATTAATCTAAATGAGGTTTTATTCAAGCTTTATGCTCAATGTTAAAGGTTGCTATGTCGCCTTCAATGATAAATAACTGCTAACATTGTATATCAACAGCATTTGATCTTCCATAACAGTTGTCTCATTCAGCTTAATATCACATATATAAATATACATGTATAATTTATATAAATACATGTACATGAACAAGAACTGTGAAAGATTTAAGTTTTGTGTATGTCCTTAAATTAATCATTTTTGTACATACCTTTGTTCGAACATGACCTCTGAACATCAAAATGCTATTTATCACTTGTAAAGCTCCCATATGCATGTTTCTGTTAAATAACAGTATTGCCACACTTGAAACAACACGAGGAAGCTGCTTCAATTTACTAGGTCCAGCAACTGTATGAAGGAAATCCATTGTCAGAGGACATACACTTTCCAACTGTTTGCAGGCAGTCTTCCATGAAAATTGTTTTATGTTTTTTGTTCGTAGGACACAATCTTTGTATTTGCATATTTGCTGAATCTCTTGACTTATCTTCTTTTTAATGACTTGGTTGAGGTCTTTCTTCAGTTCTTCAATTTGAAGAAGATGATTCAGAGCTGTTTTGTACTGTTTTAATACTAGTGCTCGGCATGCTAGTTTGCTGTGGCCTTTAAGTACAGTATTCCTTGTACTGCCTTTAAATCCAAGTTGCACCTGGAATGAAAATAAATGTATTCAGTATTGGTCTAAAATCCAAACATTGGGTTAACATTAAAAATAATTAAGGAAATACATATACAGATGATTGTACAAAGTACCTACATGTACAAATATTGTAATACATGTACATACATGTAATTCAGACATTTAAAAAAAGGGGGGGGGGTGTTCCAACTTTATGTCCCCCTTACAAATGTATATTAAATTGACTAAATGTACGTTGTCGTTGATCTTTATACCAAAATTTTTGTTAATAATTTTAATGTATTTTTCACGTTTATATTGTACATGTACATATTATTAGAGATACAAGTAAAGTCGTGCACTCTTCATCAAGTAATTGAGTATGATGATTTGGTGCATGTAGACCTAATTTTGTATAGTCATGATAGTGATGTTGCAATATTAAATAAGACTGAGGCTAATTATTTGGAAGGCTAAGCTTACATGCCAAATAAAATAATAAATGTACACAGTTACACTTTTCTGGGTTGTTATATCCTCCTCAGATCATAAATATATTAAAGCATACCTTAACTCTTGGCCCAGGGCTTGCAGATATTTTTTTCTTGGTTGTATTTGGGGTCTTCCTTGGTGAATTTGAGAAATTCAATCTCCTTCTGTTTGCTTTTGGTGTTGATGGGGTAACTAATTTCTTTCCCTTTGGAGTACAACCAGATTTCATTGGAGTTAGGCAACTTCTTGGTCTCTTTTTAATTGATGAAATCACTATCTCCACAGGCACAGACTTATCATGGTGAACTGGCAATGATGTACATTCTAGATCTGTTTTGATGTTCTCAAAATTCAGGGAAGCAGCATTCTTCAAATTCTCTGTAAGATTGTTGAAACGTTTCTGACTCCTACATATACCCTGTAATGTAGCAAAGCACTTGCTGCACACATAACAACTTTCTGCACTGTCAACATAACAACGAAGTGTTTTTTCTGCAATCCCGTATGAAAACGATAGAGTTTTGACAATATCAACATCTCCCTGAAGTTTATCAACATTTCTCCTCACGTCTTTAGATGAACTGAACACGTGTGAACAGTGAAGACAGGTGCTTCGGGCCATCGCTCATGTTTACAAACATTTATTTCAACTCCTCCTACTTTTTGCGCCAATTTCTATAGACAATAAACCACAATGCAACTCGTTAATTTGAACTTCCGGTTGACGCGTTCTGATTGGGTATGCATTCAGGCGTTAATGGAGTGATCGAAGTGATCGTAATATAACGACTGGATTATTCGGGTTAGCATCGTTCACTCCACCATTTTCTACATAAAAAATGCCTGTTACAAGTCAGGAATATAACAGTTGTTATCCATGCGTTTGATGTGTTGGAGCTTTTGATTGTGCCATTTGATTTTCCTCTCAGTTCAGTATTTTTGTGTTTTTGTATTATTTTTTTTTATTATATATTCATGTTTTACATAATGTGTGTTTCTTTTATATAAGATGTCTTATTTTATACTGTAGCAATTCGATTCTCTGAACATGGCATATGAATATTTTTACTTGTCTGTATAATATACATTTCATATAATGTTTGACGCATTTGTGGATACCCTGTCCGTAAGAACTTCCGTTGTATTGGGGTAGTTTGTAAATAAATATATTTATTGCAATTTTCACAAATATAAAGTTTTCTAAAAAGGTTAGACGCAAAAATCAACAAATTACATTTAAAATTGAGAATGGAAATGGGGAACGTGCCAAAGACACAACAACCCGACAATAGAAAAAAACAACAGCATTGTTTGAGTTTATCATCAAACCATTGTTTTTTCAAAAGGTTTTATGGACACCAAACACAATGATCATAAATTAGCTGCAATGTATTTAAACAAGGTATATCTGTACATTATGCCTAGTATCAAACACTTTAAGTATCAAAATTGTTTAAGAATGAAAAGCGAATGCCATAATAATTTTCATCTATGTTCAATTTAACCTCTCGTAAGTTATATTTTAGGAAGGATTGTATATAGTCGACTTTTACTACCAAATATTGTTATATTGATAGCAACACAATTTTCTTTTTGTTAAATATTCATACATAATATATAATTTCTTAGACTTTTCAAGCAAGTTTACTAAAAATTAGATCATTTTCCAATTTTTGTTACTTAAGCAAAGTTTAAGAATATGAAGTTTATTTTACAAACACATAAATGGGTAACTTGCACTCATTTGCACCAATATTCAATTTAACCTCTCGTAAGTTTTTCGAGATTCAGGATTGTAAATAGTCGATTTATACTGCCAAATACTGTTATTTTCATTGATAACAACCTAATTATCTTCTTGTTGATTAATCATATATACTATAAATTTCTGTTGCCATCTATTGGCGTTCGTTACCTTTTACAAAAACCTTTTCCTTCAAACTTGACCGTAGTAATAATTGTGTATCGATTTTAAAATATGTCAGATAGTTACCCTACTAACAAACAAGACCTCCAGTATTAGAACAATAACATAAGACAAGATGAAAAGTAGCTATTATCCTTTTTTGTCTTACATCCATGAGAGATTTTGCAAATTAGTATTGATTTTCTTTTTCTCCAGTTTCGCTATGTTTAGATAGATATAAGAAGATGCGGTGTGAGTGCCAATGAGACAACTCTCCATACAAATAACAATTTAAAAAGTAAACCATTATAGGTTAAAGTACGGCCTTCAACACGGAGCCTTGGCTCACACCGAACAACAAGCTATAAAGGGCCCCAAAATTACTAGTGTAAAACCATTCAAACGGGAAAACCAACGGTCTCATCTATATAAACAAAACGAGAAACGAGAAACACGTATATACTACATAAACAAACGACAGCTACTGTACATTAGGTATACATATAATATTCTTAAGAAGGTATACATAGGGCATGGACAAAAAGAGAGAATAAACAATTTGGACATTTTAAATAACTTAAATCATTTTTTTAACTCAAGGATGATTTTGATCAACTTAAATCATTGTTTTTAACCCAACAATGATTTTGATCTAAAACATTGGTTATGGGAATTTAGAGATTAGAAAATGATAAACCATAATTATAAAGAATCATGAGAGGAAAATGCATATGAAAATTAAAGAATAGATCATTTAATGGGTGATAAAATATAAAGATTCGAAAATAATGGGTAAGTTAAATCTGAATAGAGGAAATGGCTTAAATTATGAAATACAAAAATGAAGACCTACGACCCAGACCCTCATAACTGACACGAGTTTCATATTTATGTGTATTTCTGCTTAATAAAGACAAAAATGATAATAACTAACTTAGAATTAACGCCCGTATAAAGCAGATGTGAAAATACATGTCTCATTAGTTCTGCATAGCGTAAGGTTACGACAGCTAGGGCATATATATATATATTTGGTTTAAGGAGTGCAAGTAATGGAGATCAATTAAAACACCACGCTAATCCATACGATCTTTTGGAAATAATAGTCATGGTGGTTAAGAGTCTGTCTAAAAAACAATATCATAGATTGTAGTTCAAAGTCTTTATGGGTGTCTGCACAGAGGTGCGTTCTAAATGTTCAGAACATTTGAACATTTGAACATAGGTGCAATATTAATGCAATTTTCTGTACAGATTTTTGTCTTCTTTATTTTTAAGTGCCTAAAATAAAAATAAGAATATTATAAAGCAGTACTTTAACTATTGGGAGAAACATTAACAAGTGTCATTATGTTAGAGATAATGCATATTTTAAGGTTTTTCTTGTCGTAGAACCCCCCGAGGGGTGGCAGGATTGATCAAATGAAAGACCGACCGGATGGAGGTCTTTCTTTGAACTATCCTGACACCCCGAGGTGTGTTCTACGACAAGAAAAACCTTAAAATATGCATTATCTGACTTATATACCTTAAAAAAAATTATAATTTTATAAAGATTTGTAAAATTTAGTATCCTATTTTACCGACAATACTAAAGTGGGATTTTCCTTTCTAATGCGTTCAGGTTTCAATACGCCCTGCGACTCATTTAGAATGTGAAATAAAACTCACTAAATAATTTAGATATAAACCTTTTAAAAATTATTATCCATACACAATAAAAATATTACTGTAACTGCATGAAGTAAGAAACAAGTGTATTGTTACCATCCGATAACTGTGTATGACAAATACAAGACACATTGTAAGTAATTTATTGTACCACTTACCTTATGGAAAAGGGGGAGGGGGTATGTTTTTTTTCTATTTGTTATGTTATTTCTAACGCGGAAAAGAGGTTATTTTTTTTAACAATTTTACTTGAATCGAATGAAAAATTCAGAAAGATTGTCTTTTGAATCGCAATACATTTTATTAAAAGATAATCAGGATATAATTATATACCCTCCGCACCCGACCCTTTCGTGAGTTACGTTAATGTTATTCAATAGAATATAAGAATATCTTATTAGTTGATTATTTGATAGAGTAAGAGGTATACATAAATTTAAAAAAAAGTTAAGAACTGACACGAAGACGAATATAAATACATGTAGGTCACAGTATGATTTCCTATTCAGTGTGTACCGTTCTAAACATGCATGAAATATTTGCCACTAGACGTTAAACAAGCAACCAAAAATCAATCAACCTATTCAGTTTGACCCAATAAGATTTTCAAAATCTTACACACGAATATGTTAAATCTTGACTTATTTTATGAAGGTCTACATTAAAATTCATCTGACATATATAGTATTGTCTTGTAGCGATAAATTAACAAAACTCTACGTTATTTGTTTCTAAAATTAAAATGCGGGACTACAATGACGGTTTCTTTTACACCTATCATCGATTGAACTTTAAAAAATAAATTTCCAAATCGGCAACAAAAAATAACAAAAAACTATTAGACGAATAAAGTTTTGAAGTAAATCATAGATTGCATGTTTATCAAGGACAATATTGACCTAACACAGGTCATTATTTTATGCCTTTGAGCATATATCATTGAAATATGGTATCGTCCAGGTTGATTCTGAAAAAGAATGACCTGTCGTTCTGAAAGAAAATAACTCTATATAGGTATATACTTATATATTAAACTACTTCATGACTAATTTGGTCTAGGTTGCGGTGTATTACTTACAAAATTTTGACATTTTTATCATTACAATATTATATTTTACTACATTCAATTTGTATTAACCTTATCTCATAAAAATCGTACTAATCATTAGAAACCAATTATTTTCTAGTTTTTATAGTTCAAATATTATGTTGTATTGTATGCTTTGTTTTGTAATTACAATGATTATTCTGCTCTGTGATTTGCACAATAAAATATCTTGTATCTTGCATCTTGCATCTTGTATCTTGTCTGCTTGGGAATAAAATTTGCTTTTACTTTACAGCACATTGACAAACGTAAACTTTGATCAGGATCGCTTATTAAAAGTTCGACTCAGTGGTTTGGTACAAATGTACCATACGAGAAACTCGGTAGCTTTAACAAAACGTTCCCTATAATTAAACAAAAATAATAATACATAAACGTTTTCTTCGTTTGATATTAAAATCCCATCTTCAAGAATAATTATGCACGTATTTACGGCTTGAAATAGAACAATCATCATTTATTCACTAATTGACCAAGTTGACGAAGATCAACGCACTTCTTAAATGTAACTTAAAATCTTTAAATATGTTCTGTCAATCCGTGGTCAATCGGTAGACGGTTGACTTCTAAGTATCATTTTCCTACTATAAAATTAAGAATGGAAATTGGGAATGTGTAAAAGAGACAACAACCCGACCAAAGAGCAGAAATCAGACGAAGGTCACAAATGGGCCTTCAACACAGCAAGAAAACCCCCAACCTGCAGGCGGGCTGCAGCTTTTTATGTCTATGACAAAAGACTTCGAAATTTTCTTTATAAAAATCTTTTGTAGGCGAAACGCGTGTCTTAGTTGATATAAACAGTACTATTTTTTTTCAAAATCTAACATTAAAGTAGAACAATTTTGCATAGCACGTGCCTTCGTTAACAAATACTATATAACTAATCTGGGATCACTTTATTTTTGAAACTTGATATGAATAATATCTATAAAGGTGGGTGTTGATCATGAATGAATTATAACCGACTTATCTTTACATCTTTGTTTACTTTGTAAATATAGGTCTTAAAGTTGGTGTATTAGAAAACCAGAGTATTTATGGACCAGACGTGAATGGTATACGTTACATGACCATTTATGGAATTAAAGGATTATCTGCATACGCCTGTCATGCTAATTCGCTTGGAGAAGAAGACCCTGATGTTTCCACTTCCTTATACGAGGTATATCGTTGAATAACTCATACTCATCATATTTCAATGGTTTATTTCCCTCGTGGATAAGTCAGAAGACCAAATAAGAAAAAAAAGGTTTTTGTTTTGTTATCCTGATAACTCTATAAATGAAAATCTCTCATAAGTCAGTGTGGCTACATGTTAACTTCGATTTAAATCTTGTTTGTATTTTTGAGTACACAAATGAAATATTCTGTCCGTCTCTCTGTCTAGTATGTTATGAAATTCCCCGAAGTCCTTACGTATACATCCATTCGTTGTCAAACATTTTTGGTAAGCGAATTTAACATAACAAAGTTTTTCTTTATTCGACATTGATGAAAACGGTCACACCTTCACATTTTACACGAACATGGAGCTTATGTACTATAGTATGACTATCTATTACTCGACTAATTAAATAGAATAAACAAAAAAGAAAACGGAGTAATTATAAAATTATGCTTTATTAATTTTTTTTTCAGCTCACGTTTTTTTTTTAAATAATGATGTCTGATGATTTTTACTATTCAGGTATTGCACTTTTTGACTAGTGGAACAGAAGAATAGCGTCATGATCTGACTACGAATCTCAAACTTGCTCTAAAAGTAGGGGAAATAAACCTCCGAGTGATGGAGCTGTTAGATAAAGGTCACCGGAAGCAGCTTGGTATACCATCTCCCTCAACAGTTAACAGAGCACCTGTCCCAGGAAAGGTACACTCTTAAAGTATTTTATTAGTTACCAATGAGACAGGAGTTTGAGCAAGTTTACAAGAGCACATACAATTTGTTTTAACGAAAATAATACTACCAATTTCGCGTGTCCGAAGAGATTTTCTGAATCTAACTTCCTTTTTATTTCAAGTTATAAGCATTTATAACCCCTTTTAGACCATTTTTGGTAGCTTGGTACCTTGATACTAATTCCGTTATACATGGGCATGTATTGTCCTATGTCGTTACTTTTGTTGACCAGTATACGTTGACTTAAGTTATTAATGTCGTGTTCTTACCTATAGTAACGTGCTGCGGGTTTTCTACACATTGATTTCGTAAAATATCAGCCGCGAGCCACAATGTGAACCTTTTTGGCGAGTGAGCGTAGCGAACGATCTAAAAAGTTTCACATTGTGTCGAGCGGCTGATATTTTACGATATCTATACGTAGAAAACCCGATTATCTGTTTGTCGTTATATAAATGGTCTTTTTTCCTCTCCCTAAGACAGTTTTACGCTTGACGAAAGCAAGCTTGATAAAGTCTCCTCTCGCATTGTGACGTCGCTGATAACTTCTCCTCTCACATTGTGACGTCGCTGATAATGCCTGGTCTCGTTTTGAAGTCTTGAAATGAGAATTACTGAGCGACAGAGCAGGGTTATATAGGCGTAGGGAAGGACGATAATATTTGATATTACATTCATTCATTCATTTCTTCATTTCTTCTATCAAGAGATTCAACAACTATATATAGATTAAATTACAAAAGTTTTCAAAACATAATAACACAATATAATATTAGAATATGTACAATAAATACAGTTAATATGTAATTATTTATAACTAAAGAATTCGAACATGTCGTCAAGAAAATTGCTCTCATTAACGGTTCATGCACTGGCACATAAACGAATCGTCGTTCTCGCTAGTCTGTTATATGCAGCGACACAGTGTGCAACGTGCACGTAGCAAAGCTTACAAAAACTGTCGGTGTGGATATTGATTGTTGTTACGTGATTGCCAAAAAGAATGCTTGTCGTATGAATCAAGTTCCACAAATAAATGCAAAACCGGGAAATTTTTCAATTATGAACTCCCATCACACGTCTCTGATTGTATGAGTTCCACAACAGCTATAACATGGATGTACATATATACATCTAAAACTGACTGTTACATGGCTCGCGCGTACCTCCTGAGATTGATACAATTCACCTTTTTTCTTTACTTTTGCTTCTTTCACTCGGGTAGCAAATTGTTAGATTCCACTACTAAAAAACTATTATAAGCAAATATAATGTCATCATTAAAGCCTACATTTCATGCTTTCGCGTGTTGCTTTAAATTTTCTTCTTAAACAAATGGATTGACAATAAAGGACTTACCATTATTTTTTTTAAAACAAAGCAAGGGAAAAGGCAAATTAAATACTTTCAGATAAACTGGCTTGACAAATAACAACTACAGTTCGTTATTTTACTCCCATTTTTCCCTTTATGATTCAATAAGAAATAATGCATATTTAAAGTTCTTGCTCGTTATATAACACACCAAGGGTGATAGGATTGCTCAAATGAAAGGACCAACCGTTAGAAGGTTTCCTTTGTGGAATCCTAGAGGCGGATCCATTTTTATATCAGATATTACACTGTATGTATGAGCCTATGCTACATACATGCTTGTATATTTAAATGTGCATACAAGAAATAACGTTTACATCTATATTGTAGTGTATACTGGTTTCAGGACATGACCTGATGGATCTTTATGGTATTCTGAAGCATACTGAAAAAGAAGGAAGAAACGTCTACACTCACGGAGAGATGTTACCAGCACACAGCTATCCCATTTTGAGAGAGTTCAATGTACATACACATATACACAAATGACCCATATTAAAGAATAAAGATCTGAGAAAACTATGTTTTACCTATTATATATATTTGTTTAGGTTTAATGAGTGGAGCTGGAATGCCTTCTTATCCTACACTTGCAGTTATCCATGTTTCGGTGGGAGCCATGGTTTATGTGGTTCATTGACTATCGTGATCTAATGTGTTTGATTCCTTCCCGTCGGCATTTAATTTTGTTCTAAAACCAAAATGTCACCTTTAACAACGCAGAATGATAATGTTTTTTTTTAAACAAACAAATATCGAAACAGAAATAGTTTCTTGATTGACCAATAATAACATAACATACATCTTGGACTATCTGAAGATACATATTGTATTATCTGATTAAGAAGTTTCGTTATTCAAATTTTGTCTATGCATTCAAAAATGAAGTAAACTTCATAAACTTTATTCAGGGACCAGCTAAGGCCCACCTCGGTCGCGGGATATTCTCTCTGAGTTGAAGACTCATTGGTGGCCTTCGGCTGTTGTCTGCTATTTGGTCGGGTTGTTGTCTCTTCTACATATGCCCCGTTTTCATTTTCAATTTTATCGTAAAAACTTAGATATGACACTAAACTTCGACTTTGAACTTTTTCTGAAGTACATTTCATCTTCTCGTAGAATCTGGTTGGTCAGTTTGGTAGTGCATGGCAGAATCAGAAGATTGAATTTGGAACTTTTCCAGGACCAGTTGTCATAACAACAAATTGTGTTATCGATCCTTTGAAGTCTTACAGAGATAGACTGTATACTTTGAACGAGACAGGAATCCATGGAGTTAAACATATCAATTTGGAAAATAAAGAGGAAATGTCTCAATTGATAAACGTAAGCTTAACACGTATATATGTTCACTACTGTGGTAAGTATTGTCTAGAAAGGTACCCAAGAGTGTGCAACACATTGAGATTTCATCATAAGATAGCTCAATGTATTTTGCCGTATTATAAAATAAGCTTTGTATTTGAAAAGCGAAGAAAAACGTACAGACAATCAAAATTTCCCTATTGCGTTACGTTATTTATTTTTGGCAAAGAATGATTAAATTACTCACAGTTTTAATGATTTCTTAAAGTTAAAATAACATTCACATTTAAGAAAATGCTAAAAAAAAATGCATCTGGTTAAATATAGTACACTCATCACATCTAGTTTGATAATGTGACGTGTGTTTCGTCTTTAAAAGAGTCATCAGTGACGCTCAAATAAAAAAGGAGTAGAAAAGGGCTCAACGAAGAAACAATTTGCTCCATACACAGACAAATTTCACTCGAATCAATTTCACGTATATTTAATTTCAATGCGAATTTCACATCAAACGGGCTTATTCGTAAAAATCGCGTGATTATCATATTAAAATTGCTACCAATTTCAATTTTGAAAAACGACACGTTTTGTAAAATAACTTGCATCAGATATCTCGTGACCTGACCTTGAACCTTACCTCACGTTTGAGAGATTATAACATGAAATGTAGAAAGCACCTCAGTCCAGAAGAACTTCAAAAGAACAAGCATAAGGCTGATTTTGTGTGAGAGAGTTTTAATACGACACCAGGGTTTACAAACTGAACGATTTCATTAATACTGAATTTTTAATGTAAAATTTACAGCATGCTAGTTCTGTAGTTATGGTCATTGTGGTCATTGATAAAGTAGAAACCATTTATAATATATCTAAATAACTTTATCATCCATTGAATGGGTCACAAGTCCCTGAAGAAAATATTGCAAACAATTAGTTCAATTTTTGACCAAGACTACATTTACCTTTTAAAAAACTTGGTTCAACTCTCTGATACATGAATAGCGTTATATAGTTATAGGAATAGTGCTACTTATCAAAGCAACCTTCATAGGATAAGCTACTTATCAAAATATATCTGTTTGATAATTTGTATGATCGGGCTTGGCTTAGACGGATACATAATATTGTAAGGTATTCTACAGTTTGTTTTTCAGAACAAACATTTCTCATGAAATGAAAATGAAAGAAATTAAACACAGAATATGGAAATAAATGAATCCCTAAGGCTCACACCCCCTTTTAAAATAGATGAATACGAATGATATAATTTGAAATATAAGGATAATACTTCTTCATTTCCAGCATGCCAAATCACTTCCTGGATTCAACGACAAGACAATTCAGAAGTTTGATAAAAATACATTTACTGTCGGCTTTGGAAGAGAGGTTATCTTAGATAATGCAGAAAAAGTGAGTTGTGTACAGCTTGGATTGTTTTATTTTTACTTATATTTTTACTCTATTTCATTTGGTGGACTGTAGCAAATAGTCTTACATCAGTATTGTCAAGATTTGTCTTTTACATAATACTTATAGTCATACTAAATAAATATGTTCTGCGGAATGCCGTATAAAAACACATCCACTTCCGTTCATAATTATAACCATTTGGCTCCCTAAAAATACCAGGCTTATAATCCAGTTCGCAAGATATACGTTTCATTGATTTCAATTAAAATCTGATGTTTGTGTTTGGAAATTTCCGTACTATGCAGGTTGATCTGCAACTCTTCGTTAGTTTATTGAATTACTTTCTTTCTGTCCCTATCCAACATATTATCTTTTTCACATGGAATGTCATATTTCTTACCTTTAATATGGTCACCTCGTTTTGAAAAATATACCTGTTTGAAAGATTGTTTAATTTGATCTTGTCCTGTAATATATGTTGTTTAGTTAAATAAATGCAATGTATTTTATGCATGATTGTTGAGACTCTCGACTCGCATATTTGTTTTGTTACTTCTTCCTAAAACATAATCTTAATCCTTAAATTATGTTGTGAATTACAACATTGCTTATATCATGCTTTTGACTTCTATTACATAACGATTATCATTTCATCGTGTTTCACATTTTTTAAATCCTAAATTCACGTGACTGATTGTACAGTAATCTCTAATACACATGACTATGTTAGGCTTTTGTTACTTACTAAAATTCATTGAAGTCTTTAAACTCATTTACTGGTACCACCCTTTCTCTACATTCATCAAGGTTTTGCTTAAACTTTTGTAGGATTTCTTTTTGAGCCGACTTTGTCAAAATTGTCCGTCTACCACGATTTGTATTGTTTTATTATTTTATAACTCAATCGAGCGATGATACTCTATTTAGTGATATCATGAAAAAGGACGCATTTGTAGTTTGTGAAATTCTGAATAATATAATATATATATATCTCTCCTTAATACAAGAATTTCATAATTTGTTTTTATTCTGCATGTGTAAATTTAAAGAAGTTCAGCTTCTACAGTCGTCCTGTTGAACAACGTCAGGAAAGTGACAGTTGTTTTCCATTCTATTGATGTGTTTGAGCTTTTGATGTTGCCTTTTAATTGGGGACTTGCCATTTTAAACTTTCCTTCGAGTTCTGTATTTTATTTTTTCACATACTAAGAAATGAAAAATATACTGTAAGTTGTGATAACTTGTGTCCGACTGGTTTTGTTAATTCTCTCTCTCTCTCTCTCTCTCTCTCTCTCTCTCTCTCTCTCTCTCTCTCTCTCTCTCTCTTTCTCTCCATACAACTCACTCTAGTCTAATCTATAATTAGAACAAACAACATATAAGAAGTTACAAGGTCATATTATTTGTTAACTAGTAGATGGTATAGACTTATTTTACTCTGGTAATATTTTAGGTTCTTCAAGCAGTAGCTGATGGTGATTTGACAAGAATATTTGTCATTGGCGGATGTGACGGTTCGGAGCACAAACGTAACTACTTCAAAACATTGGCACATTCATTACCGCCGCAAACTCTTATACTTACTATGGGTTGTGCTAAATATAGAATCAATAACAAAGACTATGGAACTCTGGGAAAACTGGAATTCCCCGACTGCTTGACCTTGGACAGTGTAATGACAGTTATGGTGCAATAATGGTAGCACAGGCACTGGCGTCGGCTCTCAATACTGACATTAACAGTTTACCTTTGTCTTTATCATTGTCGTGGTTTGAACAGAAAGCAGTGGCCGTTCTTCTAAGTTTATTGAATCTTGGAATCAAGAATATAAGATTAAATCCAGTAATGCCGGCTTTTCTGACACCCACTGTCAGACAAGCACTTAAGGATCAATATGGAATAATACCTGTCGATATTAGACACCCACTTAAAGATATGGAAGAGATGATGTAGCGTTTAAACAAAAAACAAAAGACCACATGACCAACACAGATAACCAACTATTACAGCTCTGTCGATATGTATAGGGCAATATCATTACATTAATCTTCAACTTAAATTAAATCAGGAACCATTTAGTCTAAAGTCTGTTCTCATACAAGATTGATATATATATATATATTGATGCCTTATATATATTTTATAGCATAATAACATTTATAGATCTTTCATGCCATGTCAGTAAAGAGTTTATATTAAACTTGATTATGTCACTTCCAACTCATATTCTTCTTCTTCCGAATACGGGAGTAGACTCCTAGGTAAGAGTGTAAAACTTCCCGGAACTTGTGTGCTATGTACATATGGACCTAATTTAAAAATAATATGACAAAGAAAAATCTAACAATGACATATATACATTATGTACAGTGGCTTTGTAGTTTAATAAGTTTTGTGGATCCTTCAAATGTTAGAGTGAACATGCCACGTTTGACGGATTCCATGGTGTCAAACATACTTATTGCTTCAGGTAGTGAGTTCAAGTCCGAAATAGTGCGAGGATAAAATGAAAATTTATAGAAATCTTTATTTGTTGATATTTGCCTAAATTTATGTTTCCCCCTAGTACGTCTATCAGATATTGTTAAATTGTCCTTAGGAACTTCAACTAACCCCCAATTTATTTTATATAGCATAGTTAATCTAGCTTTTTTTCTTCTTATTTCTAAATTTTCCCTGTCCAATGATTTAATTAAATTTGAAACTGCTCCAGGTGATCTGTCTTGATAATCATTGAAGACAAACATGGCTGCCTTACGCTGTACCTGCTCAACCTGAGTGATGTGTTGCTTTTTGTACAGATCCCAGACAGGGGAAGAGTATTCGACGACTGGACGGACAAGTGATGTGTACGTAAGGTTTGTAACGTTTTTAACCTTACGTGTGCAGTTTTTCAAGTTCCTTCAAAGAAAACCTAAGGTTTTATTTGCCTAACAAGTAATAATGTTTATATGTGTTCCTCAATCAAGATCATGGCTTATAGTTACGCCTAAATATTTACTGTCTTTTACTGCTTCTAAAACATGATTGTGCAATATATAATCAAAAGTGGAAGGTGTACCTTTTTTTTAGAAATATGAATAACATAACACTTCTCAGGATTAAAATTCATTTGCCAGTCCTCCTCCCATTGTACTAAACTAGATAAATCTTTTTGAAGTAATTTGGCATCAGAACTATTATTTACATTCCTATACAATAAACAGTCATCTGAAAAATGTCTTGCATTGCAAGTTACATGTTCGGGTAGGTCATTAATAAAGAGTAAAAATAATGTTGGGCCTAAAACTGTTCCCTGAGGGACACCAGAATCAACAGCTAATTTTGAAGATTTAACACCATTTAATAGTACCTGCTGTTGCCTGCCAGCTAAAAAGTCATTTATCCAATTTCAATTTTGATTCCTAATACCATAAAAGTCTAATTGCTGGGCTAATCTTTTATTGGGAACTTTATCGAAAGCTTTGGAAAAATCTAAAAGTATAACATCTATTTGGTTACCATATCCCAATGATTTTGCAAGATCTTGTAAACTGATGATAAGTTGGGTCTCACAAGACCTTTTACTTCTAAACCCATGTTGACTATCATTTAATATGTTATTAATTGTAAGATGTTTCCTTATGTTGCTTGTTAAAATGTGTTCTAGAATTTTGCAACATATTGCAGTTAATGAAACTGGTCTATAATTAATAGCGTTATGCTTGTCACCTTTTTTAAATATTGGTACAACATTAGCCTGCTTCCAATCAGTATCAATAGATTTTTGGAAAAAGAATGTCAAAAATGGAGACAATTCTTCTGCAAAATTATGTAAAAAATCAGGGCCAGTGGCTTTGTGTTGATTTTAGTTTTTGAGTAACTTTAATAAACCATTATTACCAATAAATATGTCTGGCATAGTGGGGTGGGGACTTGTACCTTTATTTGGCATAGAAGATGTATCGTCGGTAGTAAAAGCCTTTTTTAATTGTTAATTTAGGATGTAAGTTTGTGTATTCGGCTCACTATATAATAAACCATCCTTTCCTCTTAATGGTGAAACTCCAGATGTTTCTGTTTTTTTACTTTTTATAAATTGCCAGAAAGATTTAAGTTTTTCTTCTAACTGGGGGCTAATTATTTCTTGCATGTACGTGCTTTGGGCTCTTCTTATTTCTCTTTGAGCAGTGGCTTTTAACTTTTTATATTTATCTTTATGTTCTTGTTTACCAGGTTTTTTTAGCTTTGTTGTAAGCTTTACGTTGTTTTTTACATAAATAGTCTTTATCCCTATTTTCCCAATGGTTGGTGTACTTATATTTAGTTATTTTGCTTGGTGCATTATCATCTATTATTTTATTACTACCTTCTTTGAATTTATTCCATAATCGGTCAATATTTAAATTTTCATTAGCCTGAGATATAAGTTCAGATATAAAATGAGATGTTACGTCTTTTATCTTTTTAATATCAACCTTTTTCTATAAATTTTATGTTGTGATTGTTTAGATCTTTGGGGCTTGAAGATTGCATTCACTAATACAATATCATGGTCAGATATACCTGGTATAGATTTTATTTTTGTTATCAATGCAGGTTGGTTTTTGCAGAAAAGGTCAAGGATATTATCTTTCCTAGTTGGAAAATCAACCATTTTTTCAATGCCTAACTAAAGTTGTTCATCATATCTATAAATGCTTCATTCAGCTCTTTAGTATACAATGAGCCAGATATATTTTGCTCCAGCCATTTTATGTCTGAAAGGTTAAAGTCACCACCAAGCCAGAAGGTGGAATTTTTAAATTTTAATTTAAGTTCATTAATTTCAATGATAATTTGTTTGAGATAGTCTATATCATTTTTATTTGGTGGTCTATATGCAGAAATAATAACCAAGGATATTACGCCATTATTTTACAACTTACAAATGTTGCAATGTTCCCTAGCAATATTGGAATACAAATAAGGCATTTAAATTTTGCGTTTATTGATCAACATTCAATTTGTAGTTACTACATACGGAGTATATATCTCCCCATTGATACGATATTCCAAGGCTTGTATTTCCTATCATGATTTCCTTGATAGAGGATTGCTGCTCACAAGGAAGCTATAAAACCAAGAGTTCCAAATGGTGAAGTTGAAATCATATCTTCGTAAATTTGACAGACGCCATCACGAGTTGGTTGACCGTTATAGAATAACCGTTTCACAAATGATATCGAATATGTTCCTTATGTCGTAACTACTATATCCTTCCCTATTCATGAATGTTACCTACCGAAATAAACTATTTACTGGATTTGTAATCATATAAGCAACACGACATGTGCCACATGTAGAGCAAGATCTGCTCAACCTCCCGGAGCACCTGATACCACTCCCATTATTTGATGAGGTTCATGTTGCTTAGTCTAGTTTTCTATGTTGTGTCTTCTGTACTATTATTTGTCTGTTTTATGTTTTACTTTTAACCAAGGCGTTGTCAGTTTATTTTCAATCTATGAGTTTGACTGTCTCTCTGGTATCTTTCGTCCCTCTTTTTTACAAGCGAAACTAATCCAAAATTGCATGGTTTAGACTTAAGTTTGTGGAATAACTCAATTTTGCGCCTCATGTGTCTATAGCTACGGAGGACCAAGGTGACTTGTCTCTATTTTTGTATCAGTTCGATATTTCTGTTTTTCATCGTTTTCCTCTTATAGTTATTTTTTTCCTCGATTTCGTTTGTTGTAACCCGGAATTGTTTTTGCTTAATCGATTTATAACTTGAACAACAGTATACTACTGTTGCCTTTAATACAAGATAAGAACAAACGTTGCAAATTATAAATAACGAAATGTTTGCAATGGTTATTTCATTTTAACCAATTGAAATGTACGTGTATAGATTTCCCCCTAAAATGTATAACAACAAGAAGAGATCTTTGAACAGAGATCATATTTAAAGTTTAGAAAAAGAAATAAGATGTCAAGCTTTAATTGTATTTAAAGATCAAAAGACAACAATTTTTCAATCATATTTTTTTTAAACGCAGGACCATTTTTTTTTAACCAAGACCAAAGATAAACAGTTAAACAAACACAATATAGATGGTAGTAACGACAATGGAAACATATACGTTGTCATATGTGCAACGGATATTCCATAACGGTCAATAAACTCGTCATGATGACCGTAAAATTCACGAAGGGATGATCCCAACTTTACCACTTAGATCTCTTGTTTTAATAACTCCCATGTGTGCAGCAATCACCTACAGAAATCATGACAGGAAATACAAGCCTTGGAATATCTAGGAGATATATGTTCGTTATGCAGGCGCTGCTGGAATGTTGCTACATAGAAACGGAAAGTTCATTATTTAGAAGGTTAGCTCATTTCTTTTGCGTAAAGAGTTGGTTTTATCCGAACTTCATTGTCAATATTTTGAGATGCAAGTTAAGATATGAGACCTATTTATCTTATTCTGTTGTATCCTTTATATCAAGAAGGTGTATTTGAATGCGTGCCAAAAATCATTTTACTGTGAATTATTCAGTGAGAAAAAAATTATCTATAAATCGGAAAGCGAAGTTTAAGAATACTGTAAACCCCTGTTTTCTTTCGAAGGAGTTTTTGTATGACGCCAGCCTTATCAGAAGAAAAATATTTAAAGTAAAAAAAAATGAATAAAACGGGAACAATATAATATTTTCCAAGAACACGAACCAACGTTAGGATAAGTACCATTTCTAACAAGCTAAAATGTACATTGACATTTGCTAAAGGTTTTCTCGTTCGTATCAAAATAATACAGCTATCATTTGATAATGGTTTACGTGGAACTTCATAGCTTGAAATGAGATTGTTGCAATTTAAAGGGTAATCTCTTGTTCCAGAATCAATCAATCACAGTAGTCTAGTCAGCACTCCTGTGTTGACATGAATTATCATTGTCATAGTTATGAAGTAACAATTTACAAATCTTTGTTTTTTTCTAAATTCCAAGGACCATCTTTCCCATGAATAGATTACCGTAGCTGTATTTGCAAAACCTATAGGTAGTGTTGGTTTTTAATGCTCTTCCAATTCGAACTTAAGTGATTCGAGCGTCACTGATATAAATGTGTAGATGAAACGAGAGTCTGGCTGTCAAATTGTAAACCCTAGTATCAACATCAGTTTAAGTAACCCTTTTTTACCTGTGGATTCATGTTTCACAAGCAATCATACCCTATCTCATTATATTCTTGTGCGCTGAAAGTAAAGTACAGTTTAAGTTCAACCCTAAATCTGAAGTAGAATGCATTCAATTTTTATTTAACATTATTTTTAACGTAAGCACACACATAATTATACATATATGTAAACATGACACACATACATACATTAAATAATTGAAACAATTCTTTATTAATATATTTAATGATTTGTAGATTGGCTGTATTCATTGCTACCATTAAAAGCTTTCACTCTAGCAATACTAGTGAATTTGGCACCATAATATTCCTTTTTGATATAGTGATTAAAACGAAAACAATGGCATGTAAAAAAAAATTAACTGTCATTTGAATGTCTCATTCGTTGAGATTTGTTTTCTTAAATTTCTATATTAACATATACTACTCACTTAAGTTCCACTTATTATGGAATTCAATTGAGTAACAGCCATTTGGTTTTATAAGGCAAACATAATTTTCCAAACTCAAAAATAAGAACTTTTATATCAATAAAATTGTTATTGAGTCTTCATGTGATTTTCATTGCTAACTACAAAACATTGAGAAGGCAAAAATGAGGCTATTAAACAGATGAAAAACAAGAGACCCTTCATGTTTCTTCTTATGCCATCCGCCAAATAATAGCAGCACCCAAATTGTTAAACATGATTAACGTTTAAGAAGAGCACAAGAGTAACGAAAATAAAACTGCCAAATTTATAAAATCAAAAAAATCTGAAATGTCACAAGAAGGTAAACGTTAAATCTTACAATGATAGAATTACAGCTATAAATACGTCTAAAATATTTTAGTGTACTGATCGTAGACACAGCGGATCAGCATGATGTTTTAAAAGCACCTTCACTATACTGCTGTACTGTTGTGTACAATCTTGTTCAATATCTTTCTCAAATAAATACTGTTGGCAAAATCGTTGCAACAATGATCTTTGTAACATTTTGGAAGCAATATACAATGGTGAAATTATATTTACAACACAACAATTAGGTTCTGCTTTAGACTTTAACAGTACTCTTGCAATATCTAAATGTCCATTTTTGGAAGCTATAAATAACGGAGATTCCAAGAAGTAATTACAAATGTTAGGGTCTCCATTAAACTTTAAAAGAACTCTTACAATATCTAAGTTTCCATTTCTTGAAGCTATATATAATGGCGATTCCAAGTAGTCATTACATATACTTAAGTCTGCATTATACGCTAAAAGTGCTTCAACAATATCTACAAAGCCCCTTTCTGAAGCCGAAAACAATGGCGTTTCGCAATGTGAATTGCATAAATTTGGATCAGCATTATTTTGTAACAATAATTTGACAGTTTTCAATCGAGTCTGTGGATTTTGGATGAACAAGGACTCGCCTGTGTTACCGTCAGGATCAATCATGTTTTCAAAAGGACTTGGAGTCATTTGGGCACACCAAGATACCGCTTGTTTTAAAGGGTATTCAAAATTTTTATTACATAGGTTAGGATCAGCCTTATATTTCAAAAGCAATTCAACAATGTCTGTGTGACCATGTTTAACAGCAATATAAACAGGAGATTCTTCAAAATTATTACCCAAATTTGGATTGCAGTGATGGTCAAGTAACAGTTTCACAATATCAAAGTAACCCATGTACGATGCAATGAAAAGCGGAGACTCAATATGTTTTCGAAAGTAACGGTCAAAGTCTACAAGAAGTTTAGAATCTACTCTTAAAATGTTATTTAAAAAAGCAGGAGTAGGCTTAAACATATCATAGTTATCGAATACTAGTGTCTTCATAACATCATCATATTCACTAGTACTGTCTGCAATGATATCGCAAAGATCTGGATCACTACCGTTTACTAACAATAATTCAACAATGGATGTGTTACCATACCTGCATGCGACTAATAACGGCGGTTTAGAACTCTCTGTACACATATTGGTATTGCAGTTTACATTTAACAATAATCTCACAATGTCTACATGGTTTAAATAACAGGCTGCATAAATCGGGGTTTGTTTATGTTTTGTCTGGACATTTGCATCAAACCCATTTTCCAGATATAATTTTACAATATCAGTATTGCCAAATACTGTAGCAATGTAAAGAGGGGACACACCATTTATAGTAGATATATTCATAACACCTTCTTTTAGAAACATTGCTACTATTTCAGTAAAACCTCTTACCGATGCAATGTATAACGGAGATCGTTCCTTCTTATCGCATATTTTGGCATTCGCATTATGTTTTAATAAAAGTTCAGTTATATCCGCGTGTCCACCATATGAAGCAAAAAACAATGGCGTCCTGCCTTCAGTATCACAAATATTAACATTTAAACCCATATCAATTAGCATCTTCACAAGTGCAAAGTAACCATGACGTGCAACGATAAGAATAGGTGACCAGTCAGTATGGGATAAACTCAATATTTTATCTCTCGCATTATCTCTGTGTTTAAAGTTTTGTACAAACTTTGTTTGAAACTGTACATTTGTCAACTGTGTGTTATTGAAAACATCATCGACACTTCCTTTAGATACATCTTGGCACAGTCTATCAAAGTAGGATTCTTCAAGGGAAATGGGCACTTTTATCATACACGATTGTTGTTGAATAGCGCTATTGTCCACGGTCGACTCAAATTGAAAACGATCTCGTATGACTTCAGGATGGCCGATTGCAAGACAAAGTTCAAAATAATATTTTCCGAAAAATAGAACTAAAATATCAAAAATCTTATCATGAATTATGCTGTAAATATCGTCGGATATCTTTGTAAAACAGCTTATCTGATGTTGTAATTTCTGTTTTACGACAGTAAAATTGAGAGAAGACGCATAATCGAAATATAGAACTATTGTTTCAAGAATTTGTTTGAGATCTGATTGTGAGTTGAGGATTGTGGTTGGTATACAGTTATTGTAAACAACAAATAAAAATAAAGTTGCAATGTTTGTTTGATCAAAATCATCGTTCAAACGAGAAAGTTCAGAAATTATAGCCTCAATTGGAGAAGAAAAAAAATCTTCAATAGACCCCTTCCTGTTTTTGGAATAAAATTCACACAAAAGGGGGAAAAAGTCATAATTCGTATATTGTTTCGACTTCTGCAATGCTATAATGTCATTTTCATCAAAAAACATCCTGGCGATATCAAGTTTTTCTTTTTCAGATAAACAACAATATTCTGATGTAAAGTCTACGCAGTTAGAAGATAAAATGCCAATATTCGCAATTAGGCGTTCTTTAAATATATAGCTACGACATGTTGCTAAAACTTTGATGCGATTATTTTTTGTAAGTGTGTTAATCTGTCCAGCCAAATCACGCCATTCTACTACTTTTTGCTTATCCAAGGTATACTTTCCACAAATGTCATCAAACACGAATACTTGATTACAATGTGGGTTATAATACTGTACTATATCGTTAGCTCTCGTAGCAGGTATCACTTCATACGCCATTGATTTGTTTAGATAGACAGCAACATGATGCGCCGATGTTGATTTCCCACAACCTGGAGGGCCTATTATAGTGATCACTGCTTTTTCGTCAACAGCTTTGATAAGAGTTTGAATAGCTCTTGTTCTTACAACACATTCATCTTTTTGTGACCATTCTTCTAATAGCGTTTCAGTGATGACTGAAAATATACATTTTGAAAGAATTTACTTAGTATATCCTTAATATCTTGTACCTTGTTAAACAATTCTTTTTAACCTTAGGAAAACAAATTGAAACAAAAACAAATCCAAATTTTGCAGACAGGAGTATGAATAAAGAAGTATTTTTATTATGATTATTGATTACGACATTTTGTTATTATCAAATAAGTGGTTTAACATACAATTGTACTCCAGATGATAAATCATATGGTAAAGATGTCATGACACCCCTTTAACCATCAAGGTTTAAATACATTTTTGAAGCTTTCTAAAATCTGTACATTTATTGTTTAAATATTAAAATAGAAAGATACATTTTCATTAAAACCAGTTTAAAGCTGACAAAGGTTATAAAGCTAACAAATTTTATAAATAGTAACTGCAAGTGATTAAAATCACAAACCATAGATTGTAGTTATTGATGATAAGATAAGTCATCGATATCGCAAATAAAATTTCACTACAGGATGAACGTAGGTGTTGACAATCTTTACCACATTTTAATGCAAATTATTTGAAGGTCATACATATATCAATTATAATCATCAAAATGATGTTTAACTATCAATACAAACAAGACCATCGTCAATTAGCAAATGCTTAAATTTTAATTTAAGACTTTCCAGATGATGCCAAGATCTTAAGACCGCATAAGTCTATAATTCATTTACTGGTGAATATAATTAATACTTTTGATATGATTTCATTGAAATAATTTGTAAAAATTCAGATAATAATTTTAAAAGTAGGAAGTATTTTTTTTTTATATTTGCGTCATTATTTATAATGCACAGGTTACACACATGATTCGTTTAGATAACTGCAAATACATGTACCTGCTACACCTTCGGGAATCGTTTGTCTTCTGAGGTTTTTTATTTCATTGAAGAAATCTTTGTCTGTTGTATCTAATTCCTTCTGTTTTAAATCATCACATCGTTGCCGATACGTTGGGCCACCAAGTCTTATAATAGCCTAAATAATAACATAGGCGCAAGTAAGTAATATCTATTCGAATAAATGGCCATTGAAGTATTAAAAAGAAGGAGTTGAACAAAATATCAATATAAGTGCTATAATTTGCTATTGTCAATTTGGTTTAATCAGTTTACCTGAGATCTGGAGCTGGTATGTCAGTTACTACTAGTAGTCCTTTGTTTTTTATTTTTATTATTGTCATTTTTATTTGTTTCTTTTGTTACCGATTTGAAATCGGATTCAGACCACTATTAAACTGACTTTTACGGTGCATTTTGGGGTGTTTTTGTTATAAGTTATACGTGTATTTAATGCTGACAAAATAACTGCTAATTATTGTATTGGTATGTGTATCAGATATAATCAGGTATATATTTTTAAAAACTGATTGAGATATACATAACATACTTAACAGTAACAAAACTTGTTAGCAATATTGCAATATCCACTAGCTTCAGAAGTATCCGATGTTGATCATCCTTTCATTACCAAAAGCCTTGACTTTTGTTTTCTGTTTTTCCTTGAAATATGCCCAGTTATTTTTTTGCGTTTAAACTCTACTGCGAAGATACTAGAACAAAACTACTGCGAAAATCTCTTCATTTGCAGTATATTAGTTAAACATGTCATTTTTATAGATTAATGAGGCTTTTAATGCCATTGTCAATTATTAAAACTGGTATCACTTTATCAATTATTAAAACTGGTATCACTTTATCAATTATTAAAACTGGTATCACTTTATCAATTATTAAAACTGGTATCACTTTATCAATTATCAAAACTGGTATCACTTTACCAATTATTAAAACTGGTATCACTTTATCAATTATTAAAACTGGTATCACTTTATCAATTATTGAAATTGGTAACACTTTATCAATTATTAAAACTGGTATCACTTTATCAATTATTGAAACTGGTATCACTTTATCAATTATTAAAACTGGTATCACTTTATCAATTATTGAAATTGGTATCACTTTATCAATTATTAAAACTGGTATCACTTTATCAATTATTAAAACTGGTATCACTTTATCAATTATTAAAACTGGTATCACTTTACCAATTATTAAAACTGGTATCACTTTATCAATTATCAAAACTGGTATCACTTTACCAATTATTAAAACTGGTATCACTTTATCAATTATTAAAACTGGTATCACTTTATCAATTATTAAAACTGGTATCACTTTATCAATTATTAAAACTGGTATCACTTTACCAATTATTAAAACTGGTATCGCTTTATCAATTATTAAAACTGGTATCACTTTACCAATTATTAAAACTGGTATCGCTTTATCAATTATCAAAACTGGTATCACTTTATCAATTATTAAAACTGGTATCGCTTTATCAATTATCAAAACTGGTATCACTTTATCAATTATCAAAACTGGCATCACTTTATCAATTATTAAAACTGGTATCACTTTATCAATTATTAAAACTGGTATCACTTTATCAATTATTAAAACTGGTATCACTTTATCAATTATTAAAACTGGTATCACTTTATCAATTATCAAAACTGGTATCACTTTACCAATTATTAAAACTGGTATCACTTTATCAATTATTAAAACTGGTATCACTTTACCAATTATTAAAACTGGTATCACTTTATCAATTATTAAAATTGGTATCACTTTACCAATTATTAAAACTGGTATCACTTTATCAATTATTTAAACTGGTATCACTTTATCAATTATTAAAACTGGTATCACTTTACCAATTATTAAAACTGGTATCACTTTATCAATTATTAAAACTGGTATCACTTTATCAATCATTAGGATTGTCATTTACTGTTACCATTACCTAGATTGCTGAAAATCTGAACTAACTTCTGTCGATTGTTAATGTTATCGTTAAGAAAAAAAAAATGTAGTTCCTTTTTTTATTACTGAAAAACTAACTATAATTGAAAATTGAAGGTACATCACTACGAGTTACTTACCTGACTGATATCGACCCAGTATTGATTAAACTCCTGTTGAGAGAGAATTCCTTTATCACAATGTACAACTTTGTTTCTGTAAGTTTTGATTCGGGACAAATCTGCCGCTACACTCTTATCACTGCATGTTGGGAGACAATCTTGAATATCAATATTGGCAAGATTTCTTAAAAGGCAAGTCATCAGTGTTATATCAAATTTTTCCGAACTAACTGGCTCTGCAAGAAATGTAGTTGTCTTTTAGTAAGCTTATAGTTACATTTTTGATATTTCGAAAATAAACATTGTTGATGTGAATATAATTTGAATCGTCTATTAAAGTTTCCTTATAAAGACTGAACATTTGATATAAAGACAAGAAGAACGACTGTGTTTGTTTATAACACGAAAAGTTGACTGTTGCCCCTACCAATGTAACTTGTTTATGATGTCTCTAATTTGACTAGTAAAGTTGAGAACATACATAATTGCAATTTTAGACAATCAACTTCAAACGAACGTTGTGTGATATATAGAGGAATCTGTTCTCATTAAAAAAAAAAAAAAAACATAAGGTAATAAAAAATAACAGATTGATAAAAATGTATGTGGACTTTACTCACCTGAGTTAGGAAACATTAGTTCCCATTGCTGTTTGTCAATGACCCGCTTCTTTCTAAGATCTAGAAGTACATTATGGTTCCGTCTGAATTCAGCCTGCAATTTTGTAGGGTGGAATTCAGTATTAAATGTATCCCTCACAACGGGATTTGCTACTCGAAGTAGTAAATGAAAAATTCGTAAGTAGCAAATTTCCTCATCAGTTATTTCTCTTGGCATATGATCGTCCATACCTGTATATATGTATAAAAAGTAATAACGTTTGAAAAAACTATCAGTAGAAGATAATATAAATAAGACTATGTGGTATGAGGGCAACTACATGTTTCATCCATGTCTCAACAAGTGTACAATTAAAGGCTTAAGTACGGCCTTCAAAACGGTAACTTGACTCACACAGAACAGCCCTACAAAAAGTAGTATAACAATTAAAAAACATTAAAACCAACGGGCAAGTCTATACAAAAACAATAAACGAGAACACCTATCAACGAAAACGAAAACCACTTAAACACAGGCTCTTCATTTAGAACAGGTGCATAAAAATAACACGGGTCTTAACAGGCACCAAACTTCAACTTTACCTGAGACAGTAGTTTTACATTTCAAAATAAAAACACACAATATAAAATATCAATTGAAATGGCTGAACTTAATCAAAGGACAATTTAGTCCTCAAACACTAATGAATGAGCATCACTAAAATCAGGGAATGACTCAATTGATCTAAAAGGATAAGCAATTTCATACCAACTAATGTTACCTGTCATGCTGCTTATTTCAAATAAAATGCCGAAAAAGTAACATTTGGTAAGTACGGTGGGCAGAATTATGACTTAGACAAGAAGAACATATAAGTGGTTCCTCTTAGTGGTTATCTTCCATAGAAATTGTTCCTCATCATCTACATTATCATGACAGCTGCCGTATTTTTAAGCATCACGAAGAATTCAACTTTAGTTGTTTACTTTCTTGTCTTTTTGTCTTATGTAGTTATTTGTCTCATTGACGATTATAGTACATACCCTTGTTTTGATTCAGGTTTGTACAATTAAAACTATATCAGACGTTGTTATCAGCTCGGCAAACAAATATGTAGCCTCAAAAGATAAAAGATGAAAGTTTTGTTTACGAATGATTTAGCGACCTGTTTCCACGTATCGCTTATTTATTTCCCCTTTCTTTTTCATTAAATTCAAAAAGCAATCACTTCGCATTTGTTACTTACAATCTGTCTTTTGTTTGTTACTCCTTTTAATTGTTACGTATTGGTTAATATGTGTCTTCTTAGCTAATCATTAGTAATGAACTGTTTAGTACCGGCAAAAAACAATAATAGACATGCTTAACATTAGGTAACATGACTTGATCCTTACATTGTTCTGTAACGTCTAATAAAATTGAGAATGGAAATGGGGAATGTGTCAAAGAGACAACAACCCGACCAAATAAAAAACAACAGCAGAGGGTCACCAACAGGTCTTTAATGTAGCGAGAAATTCCCGCACCCGGAGGCGTCCTTCAGCTGGCCCCTAAACAAATATATACTAGTCCAGTGATAATGAATACCAGAATGTTGTGAACACTTTAATGTTTCAAACCGTTTCATGAACTTCCCTTTAACTCTATACTTGGAAAAGCAAAGACATTTACATGAAAATTATAACACAAGAAGTCGTAAGATCATAAACATAGATAAATACAACAAAACGTCGACGTTTATCTAAATGTGGTTAATTTACTTTCATTTTGTTAATACAGAAAGTGGACATATTCGTATTTCTATGAGGGTGTAAAGGGTTATTTTCGTGCAACGTGTTTTGCCATTTTATTTCACGTGCAGCCATGCAAACGGTTCGTTATTCGCCGTGTTCGGTAAAAAGGATCAACGTGTAAGACATTTTTAATTATTCGTTCATCGTGAAATGGCAATTTTATTTTTCGTTCTTCCGTGCAGATATCCCCTTTACGCCCCTCTTATAGATATTATATTATATTAACATTAATGTATTTGTTGTAGGGTTTGCAAACGTTTCTCTATAAAACAAAATCAGTCTGACAACACATATATACAGTATTGATTTATGATATCTAAATCAATCTACTATGGAGTATCATTTTGGCCCGGATGAATGATCACAATAAACATAAATGTAACGGTTGACTCTTAAGTTAAGATTCTAAATTTCTAAACGATAAGTAAATACATCATACATCATTACTGATATAATTTTCCAGATCTCCACCCATAAAATTCAAAACAGTTAAGCCATTGTCGTTGAAAAAGAAAGAAAAACAAAAATACTAAACTCCGAGGAAAAATTAGAAATTGAAATTCCCTAATCCAATGGCAAAATTAAAAGCTCGAACACATCAAAGGAATGGACAACAACTGTCATATACACAGGAAAGAAAGCTCCAAATGTAAAATGACTTGCACTTAAAATAAAAAACTTCCTTGTAATTAACTTGTGTCATTTAATATCTGCTAAAAAAAATCCTTTACTATCGTTATGACAATTTTCAGAAACTTTTTCTTCATTATATGACCAAACAGTTTGTTTTTAACTTAAACTCTTACCTTGAGCTATTTAGTTTACATTATATATTGATGTGTTATCATACATATATGATTGCAATATGTCCCGGCAGGATAACATATGTACTATCTTATTGTACGTGGATGGATAATATCGTTATCTATCTCTTTTTGATTGGACGCTATTTAAATATAAAAAGCCTTGACCCAATGACGAAACATTGATATACTGGGATTGCCCTAACGGATTGGTAAAAAATACATTTTCTGAATGGTTCTAAAAGAAGACTCCGTCTGTTTAAAGTTTATCGTGTGTTGTCTATAAATTAAGATTATCTCAAACCAAAAACCCAATAAAAGTGTAATGATGTTTTTTTACATGAATACCTGGCATATTTTATGTGTGGAAAGAGGTGTTTCACAACCAGATTTCTGCACTTGTACCCATCTATAACTGACGGGAGCAAAATAAAGTCTTGTTTTTAGATTTCTAGACTGAAATACATTCATACTTATCGTTATTTGCCTCGTCATATAATAAAACTCATCAAGTGGACAGCCACTGTCAATTTCACCTGTAATAATATTAGAAAAAACATTTGATACCAATATTCCAATATTCAAATTTTTCGTTTTCTTTTAGCTTTTGTAATTGCTTCAAATATGGATAATCGAACTAGTTTTGAAACCCCCCCCATTTTCCGCTCACATTTTCAGATACAGGCTGTGTTTTAGATTCTTCTTGGCGGAATATATAACTGTTTTTCAAAAATGTGAAAGAAGATATTTTTGTTATTATTACGTATTGATAATTTTTTTTTAAATTGTATGCGACCGAAGCATTATTCTGGATTTACCTCCATCAGTAACGTTCAAATCCAGATTAATGAAAGTCAAGAATTAACAATGTTTGCATTCTCGACAAAATTGCTTAAGGTATTTTTACAAAATCACCCCCCCCCCCCCCCCCAATAAAAAGAATAAAAAGATAATAAAAAAATAAAGTAAGAACTTTTTTTTTGCTTCGAATCGCAAAGACATAGTGATTCTTTCACTGCAAGTCAACAGTTGGCGTATGAATGCATACGTATATCAGTCACTTTATATACTTTGTTTGCAGAGGTAGTAGATAACAGTAGTTTAATGGCGTTCAAAATGTCCTTTATAACAGACTTAAAGAATTCCATCAGAACAGACTTATGCCTCTGGAGTGAATCACGGTGGGCAGATTCGAGAAATGCATTCTGCTCTGAACCAGTGCTTTGATATCGGCATGATTTTAACGATACATTATCTGTGTAATTTTATTGTTTCAATAATAAAACGTAATAATACTTTCGCCAATACATTAAAACATTCTTAGATGACAAAAAATGTTGCAAAATCTATGGTAACGTTGTCAAAGCGCCATATGTCGCACTGCAAATCAAACAGTTTTAGTATGTTACTTCGATTTGTCTTCGAAACCAATTTATCAGATTTGTCATTGAAAAACTACAGTTGCATTATTTAATTATTGAGTTGTTACTTCCTCTATTATAGTTGGGTGGTTTTGGTTCTGTTATTTACACCCGTTGTTTGTATGCACACAAGCGCTTTGAATGTCACTATTTTACGTAATTATTATGTACAAAAGATACACATGGTATGTTCACTTAAATCTATTTTTTTTCAATTTCCCGAGGGCATCACCAGGCTAGAAGTCAACAATTTTGTATTGACTTGAGTTATCATTGCTATGTTCATAATTATATATTATCTGCTAACAAAACTTTGAAGTTATGAAAAACTAAGGCTTTTCTACATCAGGAATAGATTACTTTAGCTGTAATTGGCAAAACTTTTAGAATTTTTTGGTCCTCAATGCTCTTTAACTTTGTCCTTTATTTGGCTTTTTTAATATATTTTGATTCGAGCATCACTAATGAGTCTTTGTAGACGAAACGTGTCTCTGGCGTAAATATGAAAATTGAATCCTGGTATCTATGATGAGTTTATATATCATCCGTCTAAGTGTTTTGATCATGGTGGTTGTCAATAATAATGCGCGAATATGCATGGATATCTGTAGACTGCATAAACAGTATTCAGACAGTGAACAAAGAAATCGAAATGTGTTTGTGATTGCCTTCGATAAACTTCTGTCCGTTTTGTTTATTCCGTTAATCACTATAAATGGCTCGAACTCTTTTATGTCCAAATTCATATGACATATGTCATAAAACAAGCTTTAATACAGCATTTTCCTAATAGGAAAATCATGTATCAAGTCAGGAGTATATGACAGTTGTTTGACATGTTTTAGGTTTTTAATTTTGTCATTCGATTAGGGTCTTTCCGTTTGACTTTTCCTTTTACCTTTTGGTGCCATTAACTAAGTATCGTTTATGTTATTGTAAATGATTGTACCCTTTTATGGTTTTAACAGGTGTCTGTGTTTGCAATTGTAGTTTTTGTTTGACCACATATTCTAATAAATCTGTGAATTATGTGTAAAAACGTCATTATAGATACCAAAAATAGTATACGACCGACGCTTGTTTTGTTTAAACACACTATTCAGTTTAATTCGAATCAAAAAATGAAATATTCGAAATAAAGTTTTAGAGCTTTGAAAACAAAATTTCCGAAATTTTTTACCAACTGCAGCTATGGTAATCTACGACTGTGGAAAGAAAAATCAGAGGCGGGTCCAGCCACTTTTAAAAGGGGCGTGCCCTACCAGGAGATGGAGAGGGGGTTCCAACTATATTTCCAACACCAAATAGGTGTAAACAGTTATGACCATATAAATGTATGTCAACACAACAATGCTTGCACTCATCATATATTACATTATTTGATAAAAACATTGGTGAAGACCAAGTCAGCAGCACGTTTATTTAACTTCAAGAACTGAATTGAAAATAATTTGGTAAAAAAACAATGATGGTAAGTCGAACACTTCAATAACAGGCAACAGTAATATACAGCTGTTCGAAATTCATAAATCTATAGAGAACAAAAACCAAATCCGAGTCACAAACTAAAACTGAGGAAAAAGCTGCAAATATAAGAGAACTACGACACAACAGAAATACAACATTAAAATGTAACACACACAGAAACGAACTATAATATAACAATTGCCATTTCCCTGACTTGGTACAGGGGATTTTAAGAAAAAAAATGATGGGTTGGACTTGCTAAGTGGCATGCCAAACCTTCAACAAATATATATATAGATAACATTTGTTGTACGGATTAGTATCGTATATATGAAAAAAATAAAATCACAAAAATACTGAACTTAGAGGGAGATTAATTGGGAAAGTCCATAATCACATGGCAAAATCAAATAACAAAACGCATCAAAAACGAATGGACAAGAACTGTCATATTCCTGACTTGGTACAGGCATTTTCAAATGTAGAAAATGGTGGATTAAACCTGGTTCTATAGCGCTAACCCTCTCACTTTAATGACAGTCGCATCAATTTCCGATATTTTTACATTGATGCGTTAAATAGACACAATAAATAAAATAGTCAAAATATGGGTACATCAGTCATCATCGTTTAACAATTTTAAAAGGGACAATTTAACAAAACACAAAAACATCCACTATCTACGAACACATTTATCGATTTGAGTGTCTGACGTCAGAAAATACGTCACATAAATTTGTCGTTCAATGTGCGTACAAACAATTTTAAAATTTTCATGAGAATGTTAGCATACAGGGTTAAAAAATCAAAAGTATGTAAGAATAAATTTAAGAAATAGACCGAGATTTAAACTAGTCCAAAAGTAATATATAGAATTTATAAGAATCCAAAAATAGTTAATTCCACTACGCGATTGAATGATTTTGACGTTTGTGGTTCAACGTATATTGTAATTCATAATAGAAATATATCATAATGACATATAATAGAACAATATCATATTGACGGGATCTTTTCGGTACAGAGTCACGTTATAATTACAAAAGAAATACAAAAAGTCGCAAATACAAAACAAACCACAAAAAAATGAAAGCCAATACAAACACATTGACGAGATGTATAAGTACCGAGCCACGTGAAACGGATATCACATGAAACCATTCAACAGTAAAAGTAATAATAATAATAGAACAAAGACAAATGAAAGAACTATAAAACACGTTGTTAAGATGATAAACAACATCAGTACGCATAATCTATACATGAAGACCATCGTGTATTATTTGAGAAGTTAATACGGAATATTTATCAACAAGGTCTTGGTACCTTCCGATGAACTTTTTTAGAAAAAGAACGAGACGTTCTTTGACATACCCCTGTTTCATCAACTTTCTACTCAGACACTGATGACGTTTTACAAAGTCTGAGTAGGAGCTGCAAGCTCTTGCATATCGAATAAGTTGGGAAATATATATCCCATATGCAGGTGAAGTTGGTATATTGCTACTAAGGTGGGGGAAATTTATAATTTCAAAATTAAAATCGTCTCGTTTGTCATAGATTCTGGTACTGTGATGACTGTGTAAGTCAAATTCAAAATATAAGTCTAAAAATGAGGCGGAGGAAGCCGTGTCTGTTGTTTCTTTAATCTCTAGTTCTAGGGGATATATTAATGGAACCCAATCAGAAAAGTTCGGATTGTTTATGGAAAGAACATCATCAATATATCTGAAAGTGAAATTAAATAATCTGGCTTCTTTGATTCTCTTGTTTTTTACCAGTGTCTGGAGGAACTCCGATTCATATGAAAATAAGAAGAGGTCGGCAAGAAGAGGCGCACAGTTTGTTCCCATAGGAATGCCGACAATTTGTTGGAAAAGTCTACCTCCAAACTCAAGAAATATGTTGTCGATAAGAAACTCCAGCATACTGACCACTTATTCTTCTGTGTAGCATATTTTACCTTTTTGTTTGTCACTATTTACGAAATATGCCTTATGAAATCCCAAAGTAATACATTTATAGCGTATGCTACCATTTTTATGTTGAAAGGCATTGTGGATTATTTCTTTTAGGCGATTTTTCAATTTCACATGGGGAATGGTGGTATACAGGGTTGAAAAATCAAAAGTTTTGATGGAACTAATTTCAGAAAAAGACCGAGATTTAAAATTGTCTAGAAGTTCTTTAGAATTTTTAAGAATCCACATATGGTTAATACCACTACGCGAGTAAACAGTTTCACAGTATTTCTGAAGACCCTCCTTCACTGCGGACATAATTTTAGTCAATCTAATGGACAATTCTTTAGTGGAACATGAAGATGAGCCAGCAATATACCGTTGTTTGTACGGAATTTTATGAAGCTTTGGTATCCAATACAAACAAGGTAAGTCCTCCGATTTGGTGTTCAATGCAATATTTATTGAAGCCACGAAGGACTTATGATTTGCTAAAACCTCATCCTTGTCAAATGATATGTCTTAGTATGTGGGATTACCTGAGTGCTCCTTTATACCCAATTATTTTACAAGACATTCGTAGTAATGAAAACATGCATGATGTAAAAAAATATATATCCATGATATGATTCAAATTTCAGTGATACTACCCAAGATTTGATCCGGAAAGTATCAATAAAAGTTACTGTATTCAATTTCAAGGACATTGTATTCATTTGAACCTACAGCTGATGTTTTAGATAATTTGAGTGATGTACCTGGAGTAAAATGCAATAGAAACTAGACTCTTTAAAGCAGTGTTCGTCATAAGGACAGTGCTAAGGAAACGAACAACATATCACTACGCATCGTAGATAAGACAGTCTATAAGTGAACAACAGTGGAGAAATGTCATTTGACCTATACCTATACACTTCTAATTCCTTATACAAGTATAAGAACACTCGAAGGTAGGACCGTAGGAAAAAAGTAAAATGACAACAACAAAAAAAACCTATCTCAACACCAAAATCTCAAAGATATCAAACAAATCAAAAAGCTGATGTTACAAGAACCGACTGAGGTACAGGAGAAGGACCAGCGAGGCGGCTGATGCTACAAGCCCGACTGAGGTACAGGAGAAGGACAAGTGAGGCGGCTCATATTACAAGCCCGACTAAGGTACAGGAGAAGGACAAGTGAGGCGGCTCATATTACAAGCACGACTGAGGTACAGGAGAAGGACAAGTGAGGCGGCTCATATTACAAGCCCGACTGAGGTACAGGAGAAGGACAAGTGAGGCGGCTCATATTACAAGCCCGACTGAGGTACAGGAGAAGGACAAGTGAGGCGGCTCATATTACAAGCCCGACTGAGGTACAGGAGAAGGACAAGTGAGGCGGCTCATATTACAAGCCCGACTGAGGTACAGGAGAAGGACAAGTGAGGCGGCTCATATTACAAGCCCGACTGAGGTACAGGAGAAGGACAAGTGAGGCGGCTCATATTACAAGCCCGACTGAGGTACAGGAGAAGGACAAGTGAGGCGGCTCATATTACAAGCCCGACTGAGGTACAGGAGAAGGACAAGTGAGGCGGCTCATATTACAAGCCCGACTGAGGTACAGGAGAAGGACAAGTGAGGCGGCTCATATTACAAGCCCGACTGAGGTACAGGAGAAGGACAAGTGAGGCGGCTCATATTACAAGCACGACTGAGGTACAGGAGAAGGACAAGTGAGGCGGCTCATATTACAAGCCCGACTGAGGTACAGGAGAAGGACAAGCGAGGAGGCTAATAATTCACAAGCATTTTAAATTATGATGGAGATTGTGTTAATCGCCCTTTCACGTTGAGAGAGGTATTTGGTTCAACCAAAGGTCAGTACAACAAAGCCATATACTCAATATCTGCTGTTTCTACAGAAGATAAAAGTTTTAACCCAATGATTTGTAAGGAAGATTATCTGATGCATCTATATATATGTTGAGCCGATATTGTGAGATTATAGAATTAAATTATTATGCAATACCCTAGCAGCTTATTATTATATTATACGTTGTGGATCATTGCATATATGTGTAGCCTATTAAGATGTATTATGCAACTGATGACAAGCATATTAAAAGCAAAAGCTAAATATGTTTGTTTTATACTTAATTGAATGTGATTATTACATTGTTTTCAGTATCATACATTTTTATTTAGAACCGGTATTTTAATAGCAAATATGGAAGAACAAACATTGAGGATTCAGGAACTGTTTTCTGTACTTAAAACAATTGTTAAATAGGGTAACAAAGGCAATGTAAACAAAGGAACTAAAAATTGCTGTTCTTTCCTGTCACTAAAGTGAATCAATTTAAAAAAAAAAGTTTCTAATGGGAATTAGGAATAAGTTAAAGAGACTAGTTGTGGTTTACTAGTATATCCTCCTGCAATATTTTATCAAATGAAAATTATTTGTTTTAGACTTTACAATACAAAAGGTTAAAAAATATACTAAAATACAGTCCGATATGTCGGTAACACGGAAATAATCTTGAGTGAAAGGACATAGTTGGTAACAGGAATTATTTTTTTTTCAAAACAATTCCCTTATTTCATATTTAAAGAAAAATCCACTATTACAAATAGGTCACAATTGGAAGATAATAGCAAACAATGTCATTTATTTGCATGATGAAATCTGCCTAGGTAATGAAAAATTCAAAAATAAATTTCTTTCGGTTACAATCTACTATACTAGAACTGCACAATGTTCTCTGCTGTTATCAAAAGTAAAAAACCCGTCTTTTCATTCAAAATACTGTATATTATGTTAAGATTGTATATATAATGATGAAAATAAACTTAAATTAAACAGTTGGCATACAGTATATCAACTTTGTTTTTCATCAGTTAAATTGTCTAAAACTTCATTCCTGTTACTAATAATGGCTATGCTGTTACATGTAGTTGTTATCAGGTAACATAAACGTTCGTAACAGAAAGGAATTAAACAGTTCTTTTTGTCCTTTTATTCGAATTGTTATGAAGTTTACTTCCACCTACATATCAAATTAATAAATTACTATAAAAAACATTTAATGTTATGGTGCTGACAATCAAATATCTTAGAAAGTAAACCAAAAGGCTGTAACAGGAGAAAACAACAAACAAACAAAACAATTATTGTTCTCCTAATTCTTATCTTTGGTCAGCTCGGATTTTTCAAACTGGCTGCCATTCATACTATACATATGAAAGCGTACATTCAGGAAATGATGTTTTTCTCATTACATTATAAGAAATCAAATCTTGGTTTATGTTTGCGATTGGCCAGCAGACACTAAAGAGTAACCTGACTCCTCAGATCAGACCGCAGCAACAAAAAAAAAAAAAAAAAAAAAAAAACCAACCGAAAAATCTCACAAGATCTTAAGGTAAGTACATGTATGGTATTTGAAAGCTTGCCGAGATTTAATTAAAAAAAAAACAATATTTTTTTTTAAACTAAAATATTACTCAGTTTACACCAATCATGATCAGATTTAGTGAAAAGAAGCCATAACTGTCTACGACAAGTACGATCATGTGCAATGCAAAAATTTAAAAAATCAACCAAGTATGAACATCCAAAACAAAATTATAACAATATTACACGAATGACCTTCTCTAAGGTCGCAAATTTTTCTGTTTAGTCTCTTTTGTAGTCAATTTTAGTGCAATAGATATAATGGATGTCAATTTTAACTTAATATAACCAAAAAAATACGATATGTTGAAACAAACATAAACAATACAAATCAAGAAACCTTGTATTTATGACTGTGATAGAATTATGTTTTGTATTTAACCTTGTATTTATGACTGTGATAGAATACATCAAACAAGAAGAAACATTTCTTTAAAATTTTTATTAATTCAAATCATAAAAAAATTATTGCTGTGCATTCGATGAATAAAACAAAAAAGATTTCTTGGTTACAAGTCAGTATTTCAGTTAGATTGTTTAGTTACGTCGTAACTACAATCCCCTTCCCTTTCATGAATTTGACCTACCGAATTAGACTATTTACCGGATTTGTTATCACATAAGCAACACGACGGGTGCCACATGTGGAACAGGATCTGCTTACCCTTCCGGAGCACCTGCGATCACCCTTAATGTTTGGTGTGGTTCGTGTTGTTTATTCTTTAGTTTTCTATGTTGTGTCATGTGTATTATTGTTTTTCTGTTTGTCTTTTTCATTTTTAGCCATGGCGTTGTCAGTTTATTTTAGATTTATGAGTTTGACTGTCCCTTTGGTATCTTTCGTCCCTCTTTTAAGCATGGTAGGTATATATTTAAATTTATCTATTTATATTATAGTTACCAGGATAATAATTTAGTACGCCAGACGCGCTTTTCGTCTACATAAGACTCATCTGTGACGCTCATATCAAAATATTTATAAAGCCAAACAAGTACAAAGTTGAAGAGCATTGAGGATCCAAAATTTAAGAAAAGTTGTCTCAAATACGGCTAAGGTAATCTATGCCTGGGATAAGAACATCCTTAGTTTTTCGAAAAATTCAAAGTTTTGTAAACAGGAAATTTTCACAAACGACCACATTATTGATATTCATTTAGGTGTTGACTAATGGGCTGGTTATACCCTCGGGGATGAAACTACCACCAGCAGTGGCATCGACTCAGTGGTGTTAATAGTTATCAAACTATACAAACATTATCAAGATACTCAAGTAGAAAGTAGATTTTTGGGGGGAAAAAAGAATAAAAATTTGAAATAATTGATGAATGTATGTTTTTGCTGTTTTCGAACTTCACCCTTCTTCACAATTCATGGCACTGTCTTGCTCAATGCTTAGCATACACTCTTTCTATACTTAACTATTTTTGTTTACACTGCATACATAATTATAATGTTTCTAACAGATCAGTATTTTCAGTATTTTTCATGTTTTGGGAGATTCTAGAAACCGTTTTTATTTCTGAAAATCAATTTCATACAACAAACCAATCACGGACGATGCTGTAGAACTAAATATTATACTAGGAATTAAAGTTTTATTAATACCTTTTTAACATGCATATATACGTTAAAAATATAAGAAAATCATAAACTGACATATTTAGTTCACCCAGTTTGTCAATAAGCTAGAACATCATAAATTACTAAAATTATCCATACAATCAAAGTCCCTTTCTGGAATTTTGTCCACATGTTTGTTATTTTACAGCCATATGTGTTCATGGAAAGTTCAGTTGGAAACGTGACTATAATTTTATTGATAAATAACCATTGGACGATATCAATTGATATCTGGTGTTGACAATTTTACATCACTACTCGGAGTCACAAATGCCAGTAATATTTAATTGAACAATATATGTTATAATCATATAATCAGATGGACACGTGTATACAATCTTCATAAGGAAAGTTGCTTTATACTGACAGCTAATACCAATAGACAAGTCTGCTATAAAAACATTTGAAGTATGTTGAGACTTCTATCATCATGTGTCTTTTAATTTAGTATAGAGTAATTTTGATACTTTGTCAGATATGTTAACAATAAAACCTAAATTTTATATACTGTTTATTTCATTAATGTCAGTTACAAATCAAGAACTTTATAATCTGAGGTTGCCTAATAAATGAGGTTATTTCTAAAAATCGCAGTATGATTAACAAAACAGTTATGAAACAACTAGTTATCAGCCTATAATGTACATTTTGCGATTTATTAATGCTACATTTAAAATTCTGTGCGTCCAAAGCTATTTCTGGATCTGTCTTCGTAAGGAGCGCTTAAAGCCAATGATGTATACGAACCGCCAATATAAATTAAACCATATGATATATAACATTACACAGAAACAAGTATATTATAAATTATTTGTACTGTAGTCCTGTCATGTTATGATATCATTTAAGTGTTATATTTAACAATGCCTCAAAAGCGGGAGGTTTGGCTAGCCGCACAACCAGATTTAACCCACCTTTTTTTTATTATTAAAATGTCCTGTACCATTTCAGAAAAATGGCAGTTGTTAAGTTATGGTTCGTTTCTGTTTTTTGTTGCACTTCAGTGTTTCTGTTGTTTCGTTGTTTTCCTCTTAAAATTGATGTGTTTACCTCAGTTTTAGTTTTCTCTCAATGGCTTTCGAACAGCGGTATACTACTGTTGTCTTTATATTTAAACCCCTTCACAAAAAGATATCTCACATTCAGTTATACGAAAATTCCACTATACGCTTAGTGCAATTAATTTATTTATAAAAGAAAAACGTATAGAATAGAACAATCCAACTATTAGTAGGATGACTAGTTGAAAAAATACGTTGAAGCTTTCTTGTTTTCCGAATATCAAATTGAATGAATTAATAACCAATGATAATGATTAAAATGACCATCGTTGATGTGTATGATAGTGTAAAACTATATTTTGTGTGTTAGTGTATTGTGGAGTTTATTTTGAAAGGAGACTACAATCAGGCAATCACAAAAATCCTTTGTCAAACTTTTTTGTAAAATAATATTCCTGTAAGGATGATGCAGCCACAAAGTAACAAACATAACAAGGCTTCCTCATGTTAAAAACTTACGAACAAATCAACAGCATTCCTACAAATACAATACAAATGATTTTGATTCTTTTGTCTCATTTTCGGTATAAGAAAACATATTATAGTTTGCTGCAGGAAATTAATACGCAATTGATATTTATAGTAGGAGGTGCTTTATACCAAAGATGAGGACAAATAAATGTTACTACAAATATGTATAATGAAAATTAAATATATTCCAAACTTAATGCAAACGGAGACCTCCTTTAAACCTGTTACCATCAAGCAAATTATTTGATCTATATAAGTAGATTTTTATTTTGACATACGTAACGCTTAATGTCACCGAACCTCATTTGTATTGGTTCAATCATACCTACATCATAGTACACAATAGTGGTTTTACTGGTTGTGTCAGGCAATAATCAATTATGTTTACGTATGTATAAACTTGCTGTTGTGAAGATAACAAATGTTGACAACTTACTATAAAATTAGACAAAAAGTCAGAAATTGATAACTTTATATGAAATTCAAAGTCTGGTAAAAAGTAAAATTACAAAAATACTGAAACCCGAGGAAAATTCAATCGGAAAGTCCCTAATCACATGGAAAATCAAATGACAAAACACATCAAACGAATGGACAACAAATGTCATGTCCCTGACTTGGTAAAGGCATTTTCAAATTTAGAAAATGGTGGATTGAACCTAGTTTTATAGCGCTAAATCTTTTACTTTTACTACAGTCTCATCAAATTCCGTTTTATTTAGTACGATGCGTGAACAAAAGAGACATAATAAATAAAATAGTCAAAATATTGGTACAGCAGTCATCACTGTGTTACAATCTTAAAAAAAAACAACAAAAAAACAACAAAAAAACTATTGGTATAACAATTGAACGTTGTCACCGGTTAGGGAGCTTTTAAAAAAAGAAAAAACAAGCTTCATCAATTTGTTAAATAATTCAATTCGATTCTCTGAATATTCATATTTATCGGTAATTTGTGCATTTTGCCTTTGATGTGTACTCGCTGATAATGTCAGAATCAGTAGACTGGTCGTGATAATAAAATTATTGGGTCAGTTCGCAATTGACATGCGCGAAAGCACCGAGTAAGGAATCTATTTTTCCTTTCATACACAAAATCGCGTGATTTTTTCCGCTGAAACGCACGAATTGTTTGGTGAATCAATAAAACACTCAAGTGTCATTCTTTGAAACCTTCCATAAAGTTAGATTAGTTTTTTTAAACGATTGCGTAAAAATTTGAAAAGGATATGTACGAAAACACCAATAATCTTCAAATATTTTTGTTACCTGCAAAATTGTTTACTATTCACAAGGAAATCGTATTTACTATTGTCCATGCTATGTCGATCCGAGTTTTTATTCATTCATTGTCTGGTGCTGTTTCTATGTGTCTTCTGTTTTCTATTTGTTTAACCTGTTCAGCCACTATAGAGTGTTACAATTCATATTTAAACTCAACACATAAATAGTGACCAAAAAGGTTCCGCTATCGCATCAGAGCATTTTTGTGAGATCATCTGACAAATATAAAGAAGATATGGATTCATTGTCAACATGTACACATAGATCAAAGAACAATTCAACAAATTTAAATGCGGGTGCAGGATAAATTTTGAAAAAGGGGTTACTGGGGGCCCTTATCTTGAAAACGTTTGGAGTGAAACAGTAACAGGTAAAAAGTAAACATCGGAATTCCAATGGGGACTAACTGTGCACCACTTATTGCGAACCTGTTTTTGTATTATTATGAGTTACAACTTATGACAAAAATCAGCAAAGATCCATCGAAACAACATCTGATAAACTTTTAGATATTTGGATAATATTTTGGCTCTCAATAATGACGACTTAACGTATGTATACTAAAGAAATTTATCCTGTTGAACTTACTTTAAATAAAGCTAATACTAACAATGACCACTGCCCTTTCCTTGATCTTGATATCTATATCACTAACGGAAAGCTTAATACTAAAATTTATGATAAAATAGATGATTTTTCATTTCCTATCGTTAATTATCCGTTGTTAGATGGTGACGTTCCCTTGACCTTGTCACCATATTACGGTGTTACAGTTTATATATTTCAACTTGTAAGATTTGCTCGTGTATGTAAAAATGTTTTAGATTTTAAAGAGAAAAATTTATGTATTACTGAAAAATTATTACACCAGGGTTTTCGATATAACAAACTAGTCAAAACATTAACTAGTTACTAAATTTTATCATCGGTATAAGGACATCATTCGTAAATATAGCTCAACATGCAGACTTCTTATACGTTCAGGTATTTCACATCAAATTTTTTATGGAAATATTCTTTATAAAGCACAAAAATGTCAGTATTCACCAAAGAAACTAACAAAACCTTTAAATAGACTTATTAAGAAGGGATATAGTTACGATACTGTTGTCAGGTCATTAAAGATTGCATATTTGACGTTAATATTGATTCACTTATAGGGTCTTTGCATCGGAACTAAACACATTTATTCAAAAACCAGTTATTGGCATGACATGGGTTATGTTCTTCTCATATATGTTACGATGGTATGATACTTAACCCCTAAACGGGAAGAATTGTGCCTGATATGCATATAATGAAATCATAATCTTTCAATCAGTTTAATTGAAATCTGGAACTGGCATGTCAGTTAACTGCTAGTAGTCTGTTGGTATTTATGTGTTATTGTCATTTTGTTTATTTTCTTTGGTTTCATCTTCTGACATCAGACTCGGACTTCTCTTGAACTGAATTTTGAATGTGCGCATTGTTATGCGTTGACTTTTTTTCTACATTGGCTAGAAGTATAGGGGAGGGTTGAGATCGTATTAACATGTTTAATCCCGTCGCATTTTGGCGCCTGTCCCAAGTCAGGGGCCTTTGGCCTTTGTTAGTCTTGTATTATTTTAGTTTTAGTTTCTTGTGTACAATTTGGAAATTAGTATGGCGTTCATTATCACTGAATTAGAATATATTTGTTTAAGGGCCAGCTGATGAACGCCTACGGGTGCGGGAATTTCTCGCTACATTAAAGACCCGTTTGTGACCTTCTGCTGTTGTTTTTGCTATGGTCGGGTTGTTGTCTCTTTACCATATTCCCCATTTCCATTCTCACTTTTATTTTTATTAACCATACAAAGTTTTTGTAGCAGTTGAAATAATTTTGAAGTCAACAAAAAATGAGCTTGTTCAGATTCGTTATCTATAGCTGCGGAACCGTAGCTCATATGTCCTGATAATATATTTTGACCATTTACGAACCATAGATGGTTATCTACTGCCTAAAATTTGTAAAATGTCTGCTTACACGCAGTGCTTTTCAAAAATGATTTAAAATCAATGTGGTCGTTGTCAGGATGAACGCTGAGCGTATAATGTCAGACAAGATAAATGTTATCCATAAGCCAAAATTTATTACCATCATCAGAAACACCTATACAGGAATGCAGAGTGTGGTTATACATGAAGGTCAATTAACAGAGGCCTTTGATATTGATTGGATCATGAAGCAAGCCACAGATGGCAGAGGAAATGGCATCCAATGGACCATGTTCACTCAGCTGGATGACCTATACTTTGCCGATGACATTGCATTGCTATCCCACAACCACCAACAAATGCAGGACAAACTAGAGCAGAATTAAAAAAAAGGGCAGCAGAAACGGGCCTTTCCATCAACCATAACAAGACCAAAGTGCTAAAGTCAAACACAAAGTCCCAAGCCAGTCTGATGGTTAACACCCAAGCATTAGAAGAAGTGGAATCCTTTACATACCTTGGAAACGTAGTGGATAATCTTGGCGGCTCAGATAAAGATGTAAAGATCAGAATTTGCAAAGCCAGAACTGCATTTAACATGATGGGGTCAATCTGGAAAGCACGAAATATCACGCTTAAGACCAAAATACGCTTGTTCAATTCAAATGTAAAAACCATTCTCTTATATGGAGCTGAGACTTGGAAAACAACAAAAAACCTGCTTCATAAACTTCAAGTCTTCATTAACAACTGCCTCAGGCGCATCCTTAACATCAGATGGCCTGAGAAGATATCAAACAAAGATCTTTGGAAAAAGACCAACCAATCCCCAGTTGATGAAGAGTTAAAAAAGAGAAAATGGCGATGGATAGGACACAAACTGAGGAAGCCAAAAACTAACATTACAAGGCAAACATTACAGTGGAACCCACAAGGAAAGCGTAGCAGGGGCAGACCAAGATACACCTGGAAAAGGAATGTTGCAGCGGAGATGGAGAAAGAAGGGTACAAGTGCACGATCTGGAGAGGCTAGCAAAGAACAGAACAAGGTGGAGAAATATCGTTATTGGCCTATGCTCCACCAAGGGGCAACAGGATTAAGCAAGTAAGTAAGCATAAGCCAAAGATTAATAATAAATAGCTTGAAGTTGAACTTCTAAAAGTTAAATTAATAACAAATCTGCTGATTCATAATATCGTATCACTATCATTCTGTGCTTTGTGAAAACATAAAAATAAAATGACTTACCGCTTATATTCGGAATTGTGATAGTGTCCAAAGCAAAATTAATAAAACGCATGCAATATTTCATTTTCAATATTTTCTACAAGAGAACGCCATGTTTACTGCATTGTGACAAAATTTCAAATGACGTAATGGAGCCTGTGACGTCAAGTGTGATTCGTCGTAATTCGACGCGATAAAATAGTTCGTTTGCTCTTTGTTGTATTATTGTAGTTATTTTTATTTTTTCTTAATGACCGATAAACAGAATAAAGGACTTTTTGTTTTTTATACTGTCAGTATCAAAGCAAAAAGCCCTTTATTCTATGTGTAATGTACAGAGTACCGAATTGATACAGTATAAAATATGACATATTATATAAGAGAAAGACACATTATGTACAACTTGAATATAAAAAAAATGAAGAAAACAAATACTGATACAAAAAATGGATGTTCCCAATAGAAAGGCACAATCAAAAGCTCAAACACATCAAACGCATGGATAACAACTGTCATATTCACAGACATTTTCGTATGTAGAAAATATTGGATTGAATGATGCGTGAACAAAACAAACAGACATAATTGGTTAAAATATCAAAAACAACTACTGTTGCTTTTCTTTAAGAAATGAAAAGTTTTTTTTTAAATGAAACTTCCAAACCGGTAACAACGTTTAATGGTTTTACTAATACTATTTTTTTGTTTTGAGATTGTAACACAGTGATGACTGCTGCACCAATATTTTGACTATTTTATTTATTATGTCTCTTGTGTTTACTCATCGTTGTAAATAAAACGATACGAGCGTTTGGTGTATCAAAATATAATGCTACCTTTGATCACTACTAACTACAACTAACTTGATTAAATGCACAAGTAAACAATTTGGACTCAATCGCCACTGATTACTCGTTTGTAGACGAACTGTTAGTCTAAAGTATACATTATAAGCTATGGTATCTATGATAAGTTTATATAAAATAAAAAGTTTACAAAACAGCAGACTAATGTTGCCCGAAAAGGAAATCGCATGGACAATTTTGCGACACGTGCAGGAATCACATCCATATTTGGAAATAACAGTAAATTTAAGATCTTTGACTTGAATTTGAACCAAAGTAGCAAAATCCTTACATAATCGTGCATAAGAGATTACTATGTACTATCACGTCTATTCCTAATTGAGAACTTTTGAATCACGATAAAATAACTAATATTGTAATGTTGTGAAGATTATATACTAATGATGTAAGCAGTGTTGTAATTTAAAACATTAGATCAGCGCTGAAAGTATGATTTGTCATTCCCTTTTGCTTACCTGGTTCTACGAATTAGTGTAAGCTATGTCCATCACTTGGTGTTGGTTGTATGTTGCCATCTATTGGCGTTCGTTGCCAAAACCTTCACCTTAAAACGTGACCGTAACCATAATTGTGCATCGAGTTTAAAATATGTCAGATAGTTCCTCTTCTAACAAACAAGACCTATATTGTTAGAACAATTACATAAGACAAGATGAAAAGAAGCTATTAGCCTTTTTTGTCTTAAATGTATGAGAGTTTTTGCGAATTATTAATGATTTTCTTTTTCTTCGATTTTTAGGATGCATCCATACGTAATCTATAAAAAAAGATATGCTTATCGAAATTATTTTCAGCAAGATAACATCACCAAATACGTCAACATTACCGAAATTGTCAGTAGATATCTCATAGATTTCTTGCCTTTAATCATGGTATGAAATTCTTTGCAGGCATCTTAACCAAAATCGTAAATACATAAGAAGTTCTGTTTAGACAAGTAACAAACTGTTATACGAAGCAATGATTGTTTGCCTTTAATACTGGTATCCAATTCTTGGCAGGCATCTTAAGCAAAAACGTAAATAAATTGGAAGTCCCGTTTAGACAAGTAACAAACTATTATACCAAACAATGACGAAGAAGAAAACAAAAGTCAACATAGCTTAGATTTCTTGCCCCTGAAATGTGATTTTCCTTTACTTTGGCATGCATCTTTAGCATTAAAACTACATTTAACAATGAAATAAGTTTTCAGAAAAAATAATAAGCATGATGATAATAAGGCACGTACCTAAACTGCAAGTGGACCTCTTCACGGAATTATTACTCTTATATGACGATGTTTATAACTAGATTTTGGTGCTGCCTTTTATATTGAATACTTTGAAGGAATAAATCTTTAGACAGCAAAAATGATATGATCGCAAACGTCGTCAAGCAAATTGATTGATGTCTACAAATGTGCAAAACAAAAAGGTAATATAGCTATGTAAAACAATTGTTTATACCACAAGAACTTTTTTATTATATTTATGATTATGATTTATCCATTTTTAGTGAGTTAGCAGTATACTTACTCAATGTTGAAAAGTTTAATATTTCATAGCTGTTTTTAAATGTTTATATTTTCAACTTAATAACCTTATGTAATAGTTATCTATGTCATCTACTTAAGTTCTGTGTCATAAATTTATTTTATCCCCAAGAGTGGAATTATATTGAGGAATACAGAATGTGTTTTAAAAACACGTTGGAAATTTTGAAGGATTGAGAAGAGACTATTAAGAATCAATTATATTCCATCAAGTAAAATGCCACTCAAGACAATACGACTCCGTACAACCAATCAAAAGGCTGTAATGTGATACTTATGACGTGACATTTCAAATCTGACTTTGGAGTCTAATTTATTACACCATGAAATACTATAACGTATATAAGACAACTAGTGACAAATTTTATCAATAAATATCATCTCATTCAACCACACAGACTGATAATTAATTGTTTCATAACTGTAATATAACTATGAATGAGACGTCAGTTTTGGAGGGATTTTCCGTTCTAGAATCAGAATTGGAGGTCTGGGAAGATTATTGTGTGGCTTGCTTCCTAACTGTGATTGGTAAGTTACATCATAAAACCATAAAATGATCTCATTACTGGAATATAATGCATTCCCAATTATCTCTTGGAAATGTCAGGAAACCTCAAAATATGTTTGGTTTATTTAGAATGGTAGCACTAACGATCTCAAATTGTGCAAGCCATTTAACATTTAAATTTGGTAGAAAGATTATATTAAGTATAAGGGCTCATGAAATTGTATAAAATATGATCGTTTATTGTGTATTCTGTGATTGATGTATACATAGTAATATAACATCTATTTTATGCATATTCAGGAAGTTAAGAAAAAAATCTAAATATAGGCTCTAAAAATTGGGTAAATTAAGATTGAAGGGATAAGAATATTTGATGGTGTTTATTACTTGATTGGTGAACCTAAGATGCGGATCCTACCACAGTAATCATTCGGATGAAAGTACCGGATGAAACTGACTATTCTGATCGAATATGATATGAAATGTACAAACGCGGAAAACTTTGAAGGTACGCTGTTTGGATATTTCTATGCTGTAATTAAGACATTATCAGGTATTATGCTAACATTGATGCATGGTCTGTTGAGGACTATTTTGGAATAAATGTTTATGAAAAGTGTGCAGTTGGTGACTATATATATATAAAACATCATTTCATTATTTTTTGCCTATAACATAAAAAACCAAACCTTTAAATCTTAGCGCTGGACACCTTACTCATGCAATCAGAGTATTGAAGACAAACCAAACGTATAAAACAGTGCTTCCACCCAATTGTTTACATTTGAAAACTTTGTAATCCTAGACTGATCCATATTTTATTTTATTTTCATGTACAAAACTTACATATAAAATACGCATTATTTTATTTCTGATTTTGTCTTACCTATAAATCTTAATACAACACAACGAACCCAATTCTCCAAATTGCAAATAGGGTAACTTCGTTAACATTAAGATAGATGTTGTAATTTTTCCGTGACAAAAAGCTGTGTTCATAAAGTACGACAAAAAAGAATTAACTTTATATTTGCTTCTGTGCATAACAAGATAAAAATATACATGTATAGAAATATTGTCGTGTAACAATGTAACAACATTATATATGTAACTTAAGTTAACGTATCAAGTATAATACGAAACAGATAAAATAGCTTTGGTCGGTACTAGGTATAAAAAACGGCAATTAATGTTCCGTCAGTCGTTTATACCAAACTATTTGAACATTAAACACTTTTATACATCAATGTTTATAAAACTACACAGGATCAAAAGAAAAGCAAAAAGTAGTTGTGGACCGCATATTCATGCAATTTGAAGTAAATACAAGACAAAACGTGCCTAAATTGAATAAATACATACGTCTGAGTTTTCTTGTAAATATCGCCTTGCAAAGTTGTGAATAAAGTATTTTATAAAATGACAATCATTGACAAAACGGTTTAATTTTAACATGTTGAATGAAGACAATACTATTTTATTGATGAAACTTACATTCATTACGACCGAAGAAAAACCGGAGTCGTTTATATGCTAGATCCAACTCATTTTGCCAAAAGTTTTCAAGCAAAAGCTTCCTAACACATTTCTGAAATCTATGAAATATTACTTCGTAATGGACATACATAAAGGCAACAGTAGTATACCGCTGTTCAAAACTCATAAATCCAGGGACAAAAAACAAAATCGGGGTAACAAACTAAAACCGAGGGAAACGCATTAAATATAAGAGGAGAACAACGACATAACACCATTGGCGAAATACATTCGTCAAAAGAACATCTCATATTTATGCGTTAGAAAATGATTTTTATAAAGAGATTTTATTCAACTTCAACACAATGACAAACGTGTTTATTTGAAAACATTCTATCATGTTTAAACGAGGGTCGTTTATTCAAATACAATTTTTTACGTTGTGAATACCCTCTTCCTAAAAACAGTTATATATGTTCTCCATGTGAAATACTTGTACAAATTTGAACATGATTACATTTGATGAAATCCAGTAAAAATATGTAATATAATTTATAAATGTGTACATTTATTTACGGTCTTGAATGAAATAGAACAATATATAAAATCTGGTAACAATAGAACTTGTACTGGCTTGATCTTTGTATGTCAACCAGCATAAATCATCAAATTACAGTTATGTTATCTGTCTGCAAGTGTAGGAGTTATGACTACCACATTCATTTTTTAAATAACAAATACGTAGAATCAGTAAAACGTATTAATATCTTTGTGTTATAGTTTGCGTGTTATTGAAATGCATATAATCTGCCATTACCGTGTTTGGCTAGAATACACAATTTTAATACTGGTATCTATGATGAGTTTATTTACAACCACTGGGTCGATGCCATATCTGCTGAAGGTTTTATTCCTCGAAGGTATCAACAGACCAGTAGTCAGCTTGTATGTGTTGACATGTGTTGATATGGCCATACTTATAAACTACCTGGTTACAAAACTCTCATTTTGAAATACTGAGGATTTTTCTTACCTCAGGATAAAACGATATCCTATAGCTATAAAAATTAACATGGAAACAATTCACATGCATCTCAAAATTGTGACAAATTCAATCTAGAAACCATTTATATAAGTAGTTTTTGCATTCGTTATTGTTTGGATAGAGAAAACGAGATTTTTTTTATTACTTTGACATAACATATCATTAACACTCTCAATGCTTCATTCAAAACGATTACACTTTTTACGTGCTAAATCAGTACAGGAAATGGATTTTAATCGAAGTTAATAAAAATTCGTACTGATACCAATGTTCGCCTTTAAATTGTTATTCAAATAATTTAAGCAACAATTCCTGTGTCATGTTATCACTTTCACATTATAACTAGGTGCTATTAAACCGATTAATGTTGATTTCTGAAAGGCATCTGTATTAGTCCTCTATTCCATTGTCATAAATTAAATCAGAGAAAACAAATCCGGGTTGCAAATGTTAACCAAATCCGAGAGAAACACTTCAAATGCATGGGGAAATCACTTGAATGCTTCAAAAACAACTCCAACATACATAAACATGGACTATTTGATAACAACTGCCATATTTCTGACTTTTTGAGAAAGAATGGTTGTTTGAACCTGGTTCTAAGGATAGAAAAAAATATGGCAGTCTTCAAAATACAACAAAAAAAAAAAAAAATTACGTGTCACTTAATATAGTATCGTCCTACCTTGGTACCTACATACACGTAATGGTTAAAAAAAATAAGAAAACAATTAAGTGATTTATTTCTCCTTAGTGTGTGATTATTATAATTTTAAGAAATTTTATTTGATTTCAGGCATAATAGCTGTGTTCCTAAATGGTTTTGTAGTTTATGTGTTTGTTTTTTTTTTTTTTTTTTTTATTAAAATAATGTCTTTATTGCACTTTTCTTTGCTGTTGTAACAAATTACTCGACCTACAGCAGTTGGCCGAGTATCCCTGTGAATTAGTCACTGGATAACCAGGGAATTTATTCAGTGAATTAATATATAAGATCATAGTTTGTTAGTTTTACAGTTCATGGTTATTACATACATTTTACAAACTATATTGTTTCATAATTACGGAAAGTGTACAGTTTTGTCCGGTTTTGTTTCTAAAGATTAAAACTTTATGATCGTTGACCTTTAACCTTATTGATGAAAACCGTTGAAGCTTGTTGATTAATTGTCCGGATTAATTTATATGTTTTATTGATACACACGAACAACTTAAACTTTGGTTAAAAATTACATGTGGTAAGTTTCGACGTTGTAGTTGGAAATTCATTTGATTAAGTGATAAAGTGTGTATAAAAGTATTTTGAGACAAAATTCTGTACATTTTCACAAAGCATGCTGTTTTGGTATATTACCACGTGCTCGGATATATTGTCAACTTTTGCTACACAAATTCTATACATAAAAAAAAAAATATTGTATCTAGCTATTCATGATCATATGTATCTTTTTACATCATTTAAAAATTTGCTGTTTTTAGCATTAATATATATGTTAATTTCGTATGTGTTTAAAAATTCATTTCTGAAAACTGTATAAGCGTCTATGTCTTTTTGTTTATAATTTGATATATGAGTGCTTTTATGAATTGAATATAATAAGACAGTAAGGAAGAGATTTATATCATTATACATAGGATCATGTATTTTATAGCCCAGTACTAAAGTTTTAAAATTAAAAATATGTGACCCAATTTTGATTTTGCTTACAAGTACATATATTTTCTTCCAAAATTCATGAAAGAATTGACATTTGAGAAAAAAGTGTTCGTAATCTTCAGTCACATTACACAAGTCACACATACTTGTTTCTTGTATGTGCCATTGTAGTAATAATTGTTTACATGGTAGGATGAAATGGAGTAATTTCCATCTTAACATTTTATATTTGTTATTAATTAAATAGGTAAAAGTAAATTGAAGCACATTATTTATTGGAGTGATTGATTCTAGATTGAAGATGTTTTTCCATTTGGAGAACCCTAGTGGTCTCTCCTCATTTTTGTTATTTAAATAGTTATATATATCTTTGGATGACATGTTTTCAATTGGTTCTGTTTTTTTGTTAACAATCAAGGACAAGTTTAATTTTGTTTTTACAGAAGTTTTCAAAGATTTGTCAGATTTTAATGTACTAACCCATTCTTTAGGAATACAATTTTTCAATTTTAAAAGTTCTGAGATCCAATTGGTTTTTGAGGTTAGTTTCTCCAATATAAGTTTTTGTGATATGTGCCCTTTTTGGTCAATTATATCATTAATGAAAATAATACCATCTTTTATCCAATTTGGGTAAACTAAACATTTTCCTTTAAATTTTATATTTTTATTACCCCACAACATTTGCTGCCTAATATTTCTAAAATTTATGATAGGTGTATTACTTGTTGGTGTATTATATGCTTCATACCAGCTCTTTAATATGTTCAAGTAAAATGTGGGTAGAACATTACTTAAATTAGGTAATGATTTTATGTTGTCAGGCATCATATGAAATATAAGGTTGTTTTTACCAAATTTATTGAAATAATATGTTGGAATGACTTTCCAATTAGCAAATTCTTTTGCCGTTAATCGTTTAACCCATGAAATATTTAGTGCATTTAAGAAGCAATCAATGTCTGTCATTTTTAGACCTCCATTTGTGTAATCTTTGGTAAGTGTTGAACGTTTTACCTTTTCTTGTTTATTATTCCATATAAAATTATAAACAAGTTTTTTAAAATCTTTTATGTACATTTGGGGTATTGAAACAACCGAAGCCAAAAAAGTAAGATTAGGTAAAATAAGCGACTTAACAACTGTTATTCGTCCTATCATGGTTAAATTTCTTTTTTCCCAATCAAGTATTAATTTTTTTGTCTGTTTCATTGTTTTTTCAATATTTAATTTGTCACATTCACTTTTATCTAATCCAAAGTAAACACCTAGACTTTTAATTGGTTCTTTGCTCCAGTGTATATTTTCAATTTTTTCTTTACAATGTTTAAGTCTACCTAACCATATACCTTCTGTTTTAGATTTATTCAGTTTCAAACCAGAAAGTGTTCCAAATATTTCTATTAGGTTTAATGCTTGGTGTATTTCATTTTTTGAACTGAGAAAGAGTGTTGTGTCATCAGCCAATTGGGAAATTTTTAAACTGTGCGTTTTTTCATCAAGTTTAATTTGAAACCCTTTAATGTTTGAATCTTGTCTTACTCTACAGGCCAGGATTTCAACTGCCATAACAAAAATAAGAGAACTTAACGGACATCCTTGTTTTATACCACGGTGAAGACTGTAGGTTTCTGAAATCCAGCCGTTATTAGACAGGCATCCTTTAGTATCATTGTATAACGTTTTAACCCATTTTAAGAAGGAGTGTGGTATTCCAAATTTTAGTAGAGATTCATACATGAAGGGCCATTCTAAAGAATCAAAGGCTTTGGAAAAGTCTATGAACAATAAAACCCCATCTATATTAAATTTTTCTGAGTAGTCTATAATATCTTGAATCTGGCGAATGTTAAAACCTATGTACCGATTTTTTATATATCCATTCTGATCGCTATGAATAATTTTGGACAACACCATCTTTAATCTTTGCGCTAAGGCATAGGCCATAAGCTTAGTGTCTACATTTAATAAAGTGATTGGCCTGTAGTTATCTAATGATAATGGATCATTTTTTTTATATAATAAGGAGATAACACCTATTTTTTGGAGAGTTGTCATTTCTTCTTTTTCATAACATGTATTAAATACCTTCACTGCAGATTCTTTTAGGTATGACCAAAATGTTCGATAAAATTCTACACTGAGACCATCTAGTCCAGGGGATTTATTTAGTTTCATGTTAAATATAGCATTTGTACATTCTTCTAATGTTAGGTTGCCCCCCAATAGTTCACTGTCACTATTGGATAGTGAGTGATCTATCTTTGTTTGACTTATATAATTTTTTATTTCTGAAGGGTCCGGTTTAGTACTTTTATATAAATTTTGGTAGTAATTTTTCCCTAGAATAAGAATATCCGACGCGTCTGTAACAATATTACCATGGTCATTTCTAAGGGCGGAAATGGTTTTCTTGGTTTGTCTTGATTTTTCAAGACCCAAAAAATATTTTGTGTTTTTTTCCCCTTCCTCTGCCCATCTGACTCGGGATCTAATTTGTGCACCTCTAGTTTCTTTTACATATAAATTTTGTAAATTGTTTTCTACATTATTTATTTCTTTTTTAAGATGTTGAGAATTACTTGATTTTTCATTTAAGAATTTTAACTTATTTTCTAAATGTTTAATTTCATTTTTACTTTCAGCAGCCTTTTGTTTGCAGTATGCAATGGTTACCTCCCTTACTTCAGTTTTGAAAATGTCCCAAGTAACTCGAGGATCATTATTTTTGGTGAGTATTTTTTCTTGATGAGTATCAATTAGTTTAATTATTATTTCTTTGTATTTTGTATCATTCAGTATGCTGTTATTTATCTTAAAGAATCCTTTGCCTTTATTTTGAGCTTTAAGTCTTATTTGTACAGAGATTGCTTGATGATCTGTATGTGATATTAGTGCAGGTCTTATGTCTGCTGATATTATGTGAGGTCTTATATCTGGGCTTATTAGAAAGAAATCAATTCTGCTTGCAACACTTCTATTGTTTTTTCTTCTCCATGTAAATTGACTGCTGTTTTGATTTAGTTCTCTCCAAATATCAATAAGTTTATATTTTTTTATAAGTTGCTTTAAACTGTTAACAGGTTTATTTTGATTATTAGGGCTAATACTTTTTCTATCAAATGAAGTTAAACTTTCATTCATATCACCCCCCAATATTAATATTCCTAAGCGGTTATTGTTAATGATATTGTTTACTTTTTTGAAAAAAGAGTTTCTATTTCGACGAATGTTCGGAGCATATACATTCAATAGCGTAAAAATATTACCATCAAGTTCTATGTTAATGAGTATTATTCTTCCATCATTATCTCTAGTTTCATTAATAGTTTTATATTTAATGTTATCTTTTATAAGAATTGTTACGCCTCTTGATTGTGAATTTCCGAAACTATGGTAAAGTTTCCCTTTTATCTCATTGTTTATGACATTTTCATGTTTTTCAATAAAGTGTGATTCTTGTATGAATAAAATATTACATTTTTGGTTTTTGCACCATAGGTTTAATCTTTCTCTCTTTTCTTTTTGCCCTAAGCCTTGACAGTTTAAGGAACATATATTTAGTTTTTCACTCATTATAGAGATTAATTATTTTTATATTACACGTCATACACGTATCTTCAGAATTATACAATAGAGACAGAAGGTTGAGCTTAAAAAGTAAATAAGTTGATATCATATTGTTAATATACACACTGAAATTGTTTACAAACACATATAAATTATACACATATAAATTATACACATATAAATTATACACATATAAATAATATAGATAACAGTTGAATTTTATTTCTAAATTACATAGTATCATGTGTTTAAAACCAACATTATTCTTGATGATGAATTTTATGTTGTGTGTGATAATCATATACTTGTTCACATGTTTGTTTAAGAAAAAGAAAGAAGAAATCATTATTACGTTTATTTTCTTTTTCAGGTTGATGTGTCTGTTGCATAGAACATGTAGAAGAGATTTTGTATTTTGCGCAAATTTACTTTTGGGATTTTCATGATACACAAATAGGAGTATTTTTCTCACAGCGTTATGAAGACTGTGATTTTGGATATAAAGTAGAAGCATAATGATATGACAACTGAACCATGATGACTGGATTTTCCTGTTCTCTTTGCTCAACAATTTTATTTTGATTTTGAATATCCTATGAATATTGAGAAGGAAGTGTACAAGAAAATTAAATATTTGTGCAGTGTATAATGTACATTTGATTGGATTTAACAAGCATAAAAGTATTGGATTTGTGATAGTATTTGGATTATGTCTGTGTGAAAATGTGATTCTAGAATTTTCCTGATCTAATCTGAGTGTCTTAGCATAAGGAACTGCTGATGTACATGTATCATAACTCTTTTTATGCATAATGTTTTTTTGGCGGATAACGTTTACAAAACATTTGATAGTTGTGATCCAGCTTTTATTATGACATTTAATTGATAGATATATAGAAATTTGTTTGCCGTTAAATAGATTGTGAATTTTTAAAAGATGAGTGCTTTTCAACATGTTCAATATCAAAAATAAATTACATGTATACATATATTTTTGAATTACTCTTTCATGGGAATATGTATAATCTACTATTATACCATATCCGTTTTTTTGTTCATTTTTTATAATATAGATAAAAACAACAAAAGAGACAAAAATAACATAGATAAATTTACATACACACATGAATATTTACAAAGAAATATTTGGGTGTTGGCCACACAAAAAAAAGGGGGGAATTAAAAATACAATTTGTTCTTTAATCATAATGCATTGACCTGAATTATATCGTCTTCAAATGAGTTAATGCCCTTTTGGTTTTTGAATAGGGACGGATCGTTCATGGACTTCATCAGTCGGTGTTGTTGCTGGACGCTTTTCACTGCGAGAGTCTGGTGTTCCCGCGCCAAATTGAAACATTGTTGTCTGAATGTTTGATTTTTTAGCTGTAGCGTCTCCTGATTTTTTCCTTCGTTTTGTTGTTTTCTTTTTTTTCTTTTTGGGGTTTTCCACTTCCTCCAAAATATCATTGGTTTTATTTTCGAATGAAAATGTCTCTTTGGTGATTTTCTTCGAGGCCTTTCCGAGTACATTTGACAACTTTTTCGGATTGACTTTTGTTGCTGATTTTGAAACTGCTACATGCATGTTTTCTTCTGGTGTATCATCAATTGACTCAGTGTTAGATTCGTCACTGTCAGTATCACTTTGAGAAGAGCTGCTGCTTTTTGGCTCATTTTCATGAGGCATGCTGTTACTCTCCTTGTTTTGAGCTTCAAAACTTGGACAGTCAGCCTGCTTATGCCCTGGAAGTTTGCATTGTTTACAGACCCAGTCATTTTGACAGTCTCGAAATCTGTGACCATTTTGAAAACATTTATTACATACTAAGTTTTCGTTTGTTGATGGCATTTGATCTTTGTGGAAGACCGTAGCTCTATACTTTCCTATTCTGATAAATCTTGGTAGGGGTTTTTCTAACGGGTCGCAAAAAAGAATGCGGTCACCCGTTTGGCATTCTGTCAGCAACCCATCTACTCGGAGTCGTTCTCTGTTTAATTTGTGAACGGTACATTTGCCTTCATTTTCAATGGCCCTCAAAATCTGACCATCGTCTGCAGAACACGGAACGTCTTTGACTCTGACACGTAGGTACAAGAGTGATGAGTATTCACTTGATTTAGGGTTTGTACTATACACGTTAATTAGCTTGTTACGTACAATTATCTTTTTGGTAATGAGAGTTACTCTGTCATTATCAGAATCTGGGTAGATGCGCCACATACCTCTTACTCGTTGTAGGCCTTTTAGATGGCTCTTTGGTATACATGAGTCAATGGAGTTGTAGAGTTCGAGGTGTGTAAGGAATTGATCTGGGCTGGGTTTCACCTCACCAAAGAGGTCAGTTTCCAGAATAAATACAGGTTTTACAGAGCTAAGAGTATCGTGAATATTGACATGAGGTTCACCATTCAGATAATCTTTAGGTATAAGACCTAGTTTAACTGCATCATTGTAAGTTTTGGATGAATTCGTGTTATGGCTAACATCACTGTCATTTTGTGGTTTACCTACAGTAGCCATATTGAATTTACTGGATGGTTTTTTTTCAACGTATTTTTGTATGAATTACAAGTTCAATTTAACTAATTAAATAGTATATACACGTCACTACACTTTCATAGGTTTGTTCTGTCGAAAAACAGTCGTTCGAAGTCTTGTATTTACGATTATTTCGTAGAATTGGTAAGAGCTCAAAATTCTCCTTGGATAAGCTTGAGGCCGCTTACGTCTCTCTATGTGTTTGTACGGAAGATGAAGAAGTTAGCCTCTTGTGATTGTTATATTTTAAATCTCGCTATAATTGACATCATAATGCCACTTATTGGATTTCCTTTGCCTATATACTCATCACTCCATCACGAATTAGCCATCGGAGAATATTGTAAGTATTTTCATTTTAGGAATTTGCAAATGTATCCTCGTTTTTATTTAATTTAAATATTCCAAATCACTAATTAAGGCTATGAAATTATTCATACATGGTTAATATAAAGCTATCATATATATTTTGGCATTTTGTCACAGGTAGCAATTTTATTTTCTTGTTCTTGATAATTTGATCATGAAAAAAATTATTTGTCATTTAAAAAAAGAACTGTTTTTGTTTTAATGCTGACGCTCGTAATTTTGTATTTCGAGAAACAAGATGTGTTGATATACTGCAACAAAGAACAGAAGATGTTTTTTTTCATTGTCATATTTAAATATAAATAAGGGAAAATATCAATAAACAAAATAGGAAGGTTTAAAAAACAGATCTAGATTGACAAGAGTGAAAGGAAGAAAATCAAGGAAAATAGGGATAACACATATAATTTGTATGCAATATCAAAAACATGGCTCCGAGGTTAATATGTCTTGAACGCCGTAGATGTCCAACTTATACCATACACCATTTCCAAAAAAAGACATGTCATATTACATGTCAAATAATTTAAATGACAGGAATTTGAACTGCAAGTTATACCATTTACATGCCACTATACATCACCATATGCATGTATTGAATTATATTCGTTGATGAAGCTGACGAGAAACGGTATAACGCGTCTTTGGAAAGCTATATGTAAGCATAGTCTAGTTAGTCGAGTGATTGAGGGCACTGGGCACAGTGCATACGGCATTGATACAATTAATACCACAGGTGCGGATCTTAATGCTTTTAAATTTGATATGAAGTATATGCATACAGATATTTATACATATAAGTAGAGTTGTCTCATTGGCACTCATACCAAATCTTCTTATATGTATATAAAAATAAATAAAGTAAAAACAAACAGCTTTTCATGTGCATTATACAGTATTCCCCCAAAACTAGACCCAATAACACGTTAACACCATTCGTGAACACGGAAGCTAACACCATGCAAAGCTGTACAACAAAACACATAGATATGTTTTTTTCTTCATGTAAATTTTCTATGTTTTGCAGTGTGTTCAGCATATGGTTTTACAGGCTTCTTTTGTGGAGTAGTAAGCATAAGTACTCTCGCTGCCATTAGTGTTGCCAGATATGTACAAGTCTGCAGAACGGATCAAGGTAAGTTCTCACATTTAGAATCAATTCTCATTAATAAAATAGCAGAAGATTAATTTGGAAATAATTTAATTACGTCGTTGTTAATTGTGAAAAATTTAAAAGTAGCGTCTTCGACTATAGGCTAAACTAACCGTGCGATATTCCCATGTGAAGTCAAGGTTGTTACAACCACTCTCATCATCAACAGATTATCCAATATATGTTCATTTATAAGGTTTTTGTCACTACTTTTTATATCAGTTTGTTTTAATAATTTAATATTCCTGTAAAGATGATTAAATAAATACCAACTACTCAATGATTACGCTAGATTATGAATATTTGTTTTTCATTTCCAGCTCAAAAGTTGGTGAAGAATACAAAATATTGTATAATAGTAATATACTGCTATGGTGCTATATGGGCCTGTCTTCCATTATCCGGAATACGTGGATACGGTCCAGAACCCTATGGTACATCATGTACTCTTCAATGGGAAGGGAATGATATATTTGTTTCGTTCTTTTTAATTTTCTGTGTTATAATTCCTGTTATAATAATGAACGTATCTTATGGAAGGATATTGGTTCATCTTAGGAGATCCAGACGAAAAACATCACGAACGATAATTAATGCGTTTTCGAGATGTTCAGTGAGGAAACGAGCTAGAGAGACGTACTTAATGAAGGTATTTATGAGTATTACCCTTCTGGGATATCTTTTATTACACCTGTTTATGAGTGGTTTCTGTGATGCTTAATCTTATCGATAGTTTTCTAGGTTGTGTTTTGAATAATTTTGTTAGTCTTTTAATCGTTTTTGTCATGGCGTTGTCATTTTTATTTCGACCTATGAGTTTCAAATAAAAAATACTATCATGATACATATTGATATATGCTTGTTCCTATAATTTATTTAGGTTAATGTCAAGAAAAAGTAAATTTACAAAAATACCGCGCTCCGAGGAAAATTCAAAACGGAATGAAGCTTATACATATAAAACGAGTGGAGATCAACTGTTATACTCCTGACTTGCATTATCGAACATTTTCTTATGTAGCAAATATTGAAAAACAAGGTAGAAAACAGAAAACAATTCTCGAATAGTACGATAAGTTGTACATTCACTTGTCACACATTACATGTACGGATAGGTATATAGACTTTGTTTAAAAAAAAGATTGCAAATTATTCCTTACCATTCATACACCTATTAATTTAAGTTCGAAAGATAATTAAGGTATGCAACTATAAATCTTTTTAGTACAATTGATTAACTTTAAGACTGTTTCTTTACAGATGACATTTACTATGTGTGTCGTATTCATTTTGTTGTGGTCACCTTATGCTGTGGTCAGTTTATGGACAGCTTACGGCAGAAAAGATGTGGTTCCGGTTCGAGTTACATTAATTTCTGTGCTAATAGCAAAACTATCAACGATAATTAATCCAATAGTATATTTTGTATTAAATAAGAAGTTTCGTCCCTTTTTACCACAATATACATCATTCAAAAGAAAAATCACTAGTTCATCAACTTGATATTGTGCAAAAAGATATAAAGTTATATTCGGTTGGAATTATTTATACAACGAACATACATGTACTATGCAACAATAAAATGTGAATTTTCAAAGTAGTTTTCTTTTGTTTAATAGTTTGGTTTTTGTATGGCGCATACCTGTTATCTATTTTTGCTCATCTATATTTGTTAAAATACCAATAACCATGACATCTACTATACTGGTAAGCACGATATAAGTGTTGTATGTTTGAAAAAAAATTTCAATGTTGTAGCTCGAATTATGTAAAAGATGCACGATTGTATCATGAATTTAAAAACAGAACACACCCTAAATCAACTGTTAGATAAGATGGATAATCATTACTTGAGATAATCCCCGAGGTAATCCTGTAAATACAATTCATGATAGATTTAAGGGATTAAAATATAGAATTACAGCACGAATAATAATAAATGAGTTCTCAATTTTAACATCTTAAGTCATAATCATGGGAGAAATTGATATATATTATACAGTAACCCTTTACTGTGTTGCACGCATAGACAAAAGTAGTATAACGGTGTTCAAATGTCATAAATAGATTTAGAGAAAATAATTCCGGGCTACAAACTAAATCTTAAATAAAAAAATTAAGGAATATATTTTTTAAATTTTTTGCGACCGAAATGCTTTTTTTCTTAAGAACACTAAAATCCGAATATTTGAAAGATAATAGAAGTTTGTCATCAATCATTAAACTGATATCGTCGCATTTTTACTGATCTTCCATTTGTGGAGAAAATTGGAGACCTACTTTTATCATAAAATTAATTAGGGTACTTAGAGGTGCAAACATCAGAGAGACTAACGACTATATAAAAAAGTTTTTAATATTGAAATCTAAATCACAATTAAATTTAAAATAAAATTTTACCGAATATCGCAATAATAAAAACGGCAGTTTAGTCTAAAATGACAAAATCGCAATAATAAATACATGCAATAATTTCTGAACAAACACTATACACGTTTTCAACAGAAGTATACATAAGAAAGTTATGTCCTTTTCTGAAATGATATGGGTAGAAATGGCGGATTAAACCTGGTTTTATAGCTGACTAAACATCTCATGACACTCGCATACAATTCCAGTATGTTCACAACAATGTGTAAACAAAACTAACACAGATAAACGCACAAAATGTCAAGCAAAAGGGTACAACATAATGTTTTAGTATTTATCACTATAGAAAACCAAATATGTCATCAAAATAAACGAAAAACACAATAGTACACAGACAATGAACGTTGGCAAAAAATAAAAGAAAGAATAAAAAATAACCCCAGCACGATAACACGATGGCCAGATGTATACGTACCGAGCAGCAAAAATGATATTAAAAAAATACTTGAATCATATTTATGGTTGTATGTTTTCAATTTTTCTTTTTTTGTTTACAATTTATTGGTTGTAACTTCCTTCTGTTTACGGTGTTATCGTTTTATTGAAACCTGTTTCAGATACAAGCCGTGCAAAGTCATTGTGCTTTTGAAAGAATCCGAAAGGTATCAATTGAACATTTTAGTTTTGGTCTTACAATATTGTCTTTATCCTTATTGCCATAGATTTAATTTACAAAAGTTAAAAACACAAATCAAATTATTGTTATCCATATATTTCAATCACTTATGTTATCACCTATACACTCCTAAAAAAATCATTGGTTTCATAGCGAACTCATGGACACAGTGTATATTTCATATTTGGTCAGTGGGCGTGTTTTATATTTAGTACACGGTAAGTTTCCAACATATAGTAACACTTAGGGCCTCTGTAATGACTAGCCAGTCAACACTGAGGTTGTGAGTTCGAATCCCGCTCGTGCAGGTGCACTCGACTACAATCTTAATTGACTAGGAAGGTCGGTGGTTTTCTCCTAGCTCTCTGTCTTCCGCCACAAATAAAAAGTGACCACCACGAAATAGTTTAAATGCAGTGCTTAAAAGTGGCGTTAAAACACCAAAAATCACAAATCAAATAGTACCACTGTAAACCCATTGTCCATGATAAGGCGATGATTGGTCGGTCAGAATCAAAATATATTATATGATGGTCCTTGAGCCATACTCGTTTAATTCAGTGGTTGTGTTGTTCCAAAACATGTTTTAGCATACATCATGCAAATTTATGTTTTGGGTTGATTTCAACTTTTGTTTCAAATTTCATGTATTGTTTTTTTTTGTTTTAAATATTTATCTTTTTGGTGGTCCGTGTATTGTTATAGCGTACATCCGATGTAAAATTGATATAAAGGAATAAAAGATGAGTTATGATTGCCAATGAGACATCTCTCCTCCAGACTCCAAAAAATTAACAACGTTAGTTTACCTTCAACAATGGGCAAAAACCATAACGTTAGTTTACCTTCAACAATGGGCAAAAACCATAACGCTTTGTCAGCTAATAAAGACCAAAAAAATGAAAATGACAACAGAAGGAGAAAACTAACGGTCTGTTTATGTATAAAACAATGAACGGATTGATAATTGATACCTGTGATATGCATTTATCCCTTTCGGTCAAGAGCGTTATACGTATAAAAAAGATAAGTAAAAAGTTGTATAATTGTCAAGAAGACAACTTTCAACCATAATTTCGGACTGAAGAAACGGAGTATGTAATTAATTTTTCAAAAAAAAAGGTAAAATAAATGCAAATTTATTTAAAAAACAATAGTATATTGCTGATAGCAAAAGTGATAAGAGAAAAGAAATATCCAATGAAAAGTGTGGCTCACACTTGCATAGCAGTGTTCATTTGTAATCACATTTACATTTATCATTTAATATGTAGATTACCCCCCAAAAAAAATCTGCAGATAGTCTGTACGTTCCGAAAAGTCATCACATTTCTTATTTTTCAAACGCGCTTAGAAAAAAATTGTGGAGACAGTGGCAGCGAAAATTTACTATTATGTCCTTTTTCAATGATACTGACTGGAAACTTGTCCATCTGATGAGTTAAGCCTTTTTCAACTGATTTTTTATAGTGCGTTCTAATGTTGAAATATTATACCACTGACCCAGGTTAGGGGAGGGTTGGGATCCCGCTAACATGTTTAAACCCGCCACATTATTTATGTATGTGCCTGTCCGAAGTCAGAAGCCTGTAATTCAGTGGTTGTCGTTTGTTTATGTTTTACATATTTGTTTTTCGTTCATTTTTTATATAAATAAGGCCGTTAGTTTTCTCGTTTGAATTGTTTTACATTGTCTTATGGGCCTTTTATAGCTGACTATGCGATATGAGCTTTGCTCATTGTTGAAGGCCATACGGTGACCTATACTTGTTAATTTCTGTGTCATTTTGGTCTCTTGTGGACAGCTGTCTCATTGGCAATTATACCACATCTTCTTTTTTTTATATATACAAACATAAGAAAATAATATCAGCTTAGCTAAAATAGCGTTTGTTGATATGAAAATAGAAAAAAAGAAAAAGATTTTAAGAGCAAATTATTGCAAGAGTATATCTAAAAGTTAAAACGCTATCAATAGAGTAATTCAAAGCGTTAATTAAAACAAAAAGTAAGAAAGACGAAAATATATGAAGGAAATCATTTCATAGAACGATGAAAATGAATCAGCATCTAACATTTATAAATACACTTTTTTCTCTCTTATTTGGGGTTTCAAAATAACCAGACCTATGTATTCATAAATAAGTATATTACAATAAACGATACAGTTTGTAGTTTTATATGTATTACAAATTGTTTAAACATGTTTATCCATGTATTTAATTTTATCATTGATTTAAAGAACCTATGGAAATTCAAAGTTTTGTAAATATAAAACAAAAGATGTGGTATAATTGCAAATGAGACATCTCTCCAAAATAGACCAAAATGACACAGAAATTTAAAATTATAGGTTACCGTACGGCTATCTTAAGTCCGATAGATGTTTATGTGTTGCATACAAAGCGGCGTAACCTCCGTCGTTATACATTTTGTTGGTTAGTAATTGAATCTTCTACTATAATTGACGTAATGTTTTGTGTAACATGCATCAAAATGGAATTACACACTGAACTGGATGAAAAATTGAATGTATGTTCGATTTAAAAAAAAAAGGAAAAACGGATAGGAATTTTTCTGTTTTGAATTTAAAACTTTGAAAATTATGTTTGAATGCCTACAAGCATTTGGGTTACAGCGCTTTCGTCAATAGAAAATGTAAACATTAATTACACTCTGTGCATGACAATTTAAATCTGCTAAAACCGAAATTAAACCAAATCTTACTGTACTTTCTAAAAATTTTTGGCAATTTCTGTTAGCCTATTTTATATAATTACTTACTCCAGATAATTCAATCTTTCATAGGTTTATATGATTGACAAAAGTATGAAATATTCGAAATACTAATGACTTTTTTACTCAAGGCATAGATTATTTTAGCTGTATTTGGCACAACTTTTGGGAATTTGGAGTCCTCAATGCTATATAGCTTTATACTGGTTTGCCTTTCTAACTGTTTTGATCTGAGCGTCACTGATGAGTCTTAGGTAGATGAAACGTGTGTCTAGCGTGCCTGGTACGTTTGATAACTATTTCTTTTTATAAATATAAGACAATCTAAAGTAATGATAATTGTATAATTGTCCATAGGAAATTTGTACAATATTTAAAATCGCAAAATGTAATAACACTCATGAATACATAATCCCATGTGAACCATGCTCATATAAATATCATCAAAAGAAAACAAAAGAGCGACAGCAAATTAGTAAAATTGGTTATGCATTGCTAATAGTACCCACGAGTAAATTGATCTGAGGTGGGAGTGAATTAGTCTGTAGGTTGAGAGAAATAACGGAAACTGTATATGTAAATGTGACTTTATTTCACGTTTGGTTTATAGTAAATAGTAGGAGGACACATCAACCTTGAAAAAGATTTTTTTTTAAAGTCATATAAACCTGTGTGACAATTTAGTTTCAAACCAGGAAGTTATTTGATAGGAAAACAACTCACACTTTAACGGAGAAAATATGGAAAATTTCCGGAAACTATACTCAAAAGTCATTTATTGCTAGATGATATATATATATATAGTATTCTTTTCTATTAATATATATATAGGTAATCAAATAAGTCTCGCTGATATTGACTTGTTTATTATTTCATGCTGATAATTTTACAACTTAGCTGTTAGATTATAAGACTAATGTTGATTTACGATATTGATGCTTACCTGAAAACAACCCTGGATTTCTGGTATTAACAAACAGGGACTCGTCACTTGTATGCTGGACTAGTGAGGTATATTGTTAACAGCAGAAAGTGCAATTTGTTGTTGAATAAAAATTAAAAAAAAAGAGAAAAAGAATCAGTCAATGCCAAAAAAGACAAAACATCAATAAAATTACAACAACAAATGTGTCAATGTTCTGTGTTCAATGTTACGTCTTATTCTATATATTGAAAGCATACTAAGAAATCAGTAATGGAAATGAATAAATGTTCTTTAAATGTTTTTTTTTTATTTATTAAAAACCATTGAAGGTAGGAACAAAAGATATCATAAAATTGAGAATTGAAATAGGGAATGTGTCAAAGAGACAACAACCCGACCATAGAAAAAACAAGAGCATAAGGGCAACAACAGGTCTCCAATGTAGCGAGAAATTCCTGCACCCGGAGTCGTCCCTCAGCTTATATACAAATATATACTAGTTCAGTGATAATGAACGCCATACTAATTTCCAAATTGTACACAAGAAACTAAAATTAAAATAATATAAGACTAGCAAAAGCCAGAGTTTCCTGACTTGGGACAGGTGCAAAAATGCGGCGGGGTTAAACATGTTTATGCGATCCCAACCTTCCCCCTATACCTCTAGTCAATGTAAACGCATAAAGATACGCACATTTAAAATTCAGTTTAAGAGAAGTCCGAGTCTGATGTCAGAAGATGTAACAAAGAAAATAAACAAAATGACAATGATACATAAATAACAACAGAAGACTACCAGTTAACTGACATGCCAGCTCCAGACTTCAATAAAACTGATTGAAAGATTATGATTTCATCATTTGAATATCAGGCACAATCCTTCCCGTTAGGAGTTTAGTATCATATCATAATAACATATATGAGAAGAACATAACTGCATTACTATAGAATCGACATCTTTTTTCATATAATATAAATTTATTTGAAACATCTCAAAAATTTTCCAATCTCCCAAGTTGCATAAGATACACTACTTGCACCCAAAAACAATCATACACATTTCTTAAACATTCACAGCACGACCTTCAGGCAGAGAAAGCTCGTTGATTTTCAAGTCTTTTAAGTGTTTTTCCCTGAAATATTAAAAATTTATTACACAAAATGTTTTTACATTACAGCCTGAAAGGAAGAGTCTTGAAGTTAGCATTACATGCAATCATGACAGTTGTTTTTTGGAACTAAAATTACTCTGTTTCCTGCAATTAGTTGAAGTACTAAGTGAACAACAGATACACAATACCAAGGCCCGGAGTACAGTCAAAATCGGGAAGTCCACAAAAAATGAAAACATCAAACGTAATCATTCAACAAATTGATTAAAAACAACTGAGGCATTGTCCTGGCCTCATACAGGTATTATAGGACAAATAAAAGCAACAGTGATATACCGCTTTTCAAAATTCATAAATCGATAGAGAAAAAAAAACAAATCTGGGTTACAAACTTAAACTGAGGGAAACATATCAAATATCAGAGAACTACGATTCAATAGATACACAACAGAGACAAAACACCGAAATGTAACACACACAGAAACGAACTTTAATGGAACAATGGCCGTTTTCCTGACTTGGTACAGGGTATTGTATGAAAAAAATGAAGGGTTGAACCTGGTTTCGTGTCATGCCAAACCTCCCGCTTTAACGGCAGTGTTAATTATAACATTGAAATGACAACATAACACGACAGAGTTACAATAAATAAACAAACAAATAAGAGAATATAGTACAGAGAAACAAACGAATAATAGCCATCAAAAGGTAACAGGTTGAAAAAATATTTGTATACGCCAGACGCGCGCTACGTGCACAAAAAACTATGCTCAGATGTAAAAAGTTTGAAATTCATAACAACTACAAAGTTGAAGATCGCCGAGGACCAAAAGTTCAAAATAAATTGTGAGGCCAGGGTTAGTCGCCTAGGACAAAAAAAATAATTATTATCAAGAATAATACATAGTTTTGCAAACAGTACATGTTTATAAAATGATTATTTAATAGATATACACACAAATGTAAGAGCACTCAGCACAAGGTAATACATAGAACAACATTACAATAGAAAGAACATTACAAAATATAAACCGTAGAATAATAATGAACACTTCCCATGAATTAACAAACATGCAAACATGGAATACAAAGATGAGTATACTTGTCTTATTATTTTAGTTAAAAGGCATATACTTTATGATTTTTACATGATAGGAAATATAAATCACATAAAAAAGATATTAAGATTTGAATATAATATTCCCATGTGTATAATACAAATAGCAGATGCTTGGCGTTATTTTAAAAGTTGTATTCGGCCAATAAAATCATAGAAATGAGATAAGATATGGTTCAGTTTTTTTAATCAATTAAACCATTTTTGTTTCAACTAAAAGCTGTTTCAGTATTTTGTGAAATGTCAAGCTTTTTGTTTTATAGATTTAATTATTCTAAAACATTGCTTTGTTATTTTTCATATGTTTTTCATGTAAATCATGGTCAATACAATTTTTCTTTCAAATAAAGGCTCTCATTGTCTTTTGAGAATATTAAGAAAATCAATAGAGATATAGGCACGCGTACATCTATACATATAATTTATCCCTTCTACGTACAAGTAGTTCACAATATGAAAGGAAAATGTATTACTTGAAGTCTTTCATCAAAAGACTGCTAATTGTTCTAGTTATCAATTTTTTTATCTGAATTTTCTGTCCTTCTCCGAAAAACAATAGAATGTTCATTTGTGTGCCTGTCCCAAATCAGGAGCCTGTTAATCAGTGGTTGTCGTTTGTTTGTTCGTCCGCAGTCAATATACTTCTTTCAGGTCAATATATCCTTGTATCGACCTCATACAAAGGCTATATTTGTATAATATCACTGCATAAACTTGAAATAGCGATATAGAACAATCAAACATTTTTTTGTAAAATTATTTTGGGGGCAATGATCGAATATCAAAGCATAATGTAGCCATCATATGTATTTGGATCGAACATATTATAAATTGCATTCTCCAAGGCTAAAACAAATTTAAAAGTTATTATACAAATAATATCTGATCTGTGTATAACAGAATTCAAGAAGAAACTGCAGTTTAAGCAAACAATTCAATATCACTATCGAGGGATTTCATAACTATGAAAATAAGGCTTAAAACAACGGCAGAATTGAAATATCGAATGAAGATAATCAAAATCTAAAACGTCATTAAAATAAAAGTAGGCAGAATTCCACGGAGATTAACAGTTTATTTTTACTACAACATGTTGGTGCTAATCCTTTTCCGAATCAACAAGGTTATCATATCATCAATTCAAAACGTAAAAATAAGTTGAAGAGCTTTGAATACCAACCATTTGTAAAAGTCTTACCAAGTATGAGTAACAGCTGAGATAAAAAAAAAAGAGATGATCTTAATATTATATTATTTCGAGCGCTTGAACTATGTGAAAGAGGGACGCAAGATACCAGAGGGACAGTCAAACTCCGAAATCGAAAACAAATTGACAACGCCATGGCTGAAAATGAAAAAAAAAAGACAAACAATAGAACACATGACACAACATAGAAAACTCATGAATTAGCAACACGAACCCTACCAAAAAGTAGGGGTGATCTCAGGTGTTCCGGAAGTGCAAGCAGATTTTTCTCCACATGTGGCACCCGTCGTGTAACTTATGTTTTTTCCGGTATATAGTCTAATTCGGTAGGTCACATTCATGGAAAGGAAGGGGGAGTAGGTACGACGTAAGGAACATATCTGATATCATTTGTGCCATAACGGTGAATCAACTCTCAATGGCGTCCGTAAAATTTACGAAGGGAGGATTTGAGTATTTCATTGTTTTATCAATAATAATAATTTCATCTACAAACATCTTTCTATTACTTATTTGGTCTCAGGTTGATAGTTGTATCATTGGGAATTTTAACAAAACAATCGAATTGTTATATCAGTAGTTATTTTCTATTAATAGCATGCTTTGAAATAAAGTCAAACGTAGAAATTACACTGACTGACTAAACTCTTTTGATTCAAAAATAAAAAAAGTCATTACATTAAACATAACGTAAGGAAAGTACCCTTGAAGGGTTTCTTTTATTGATTTTAACGAATTACTAATTATATCATCTGAAACGTTTTCTTTGTTTATCTTGATCAAGAACGCCTACATCTAACCTTTTAAATCATGTATTGGCACCGAAAAAAGTCAAAAGCTACATAAAATGTAGTGTACAATGAGAATACTCGTCCGAAAAGAAAGAGATTTCGTGACCTATAAGGGAGGTATGTATGCGCCATTAGTCTTGCACCTAGACCTTTATTATTTCAACAAAATTCACAACAGTGATAACAGATTCTTGACGAAGTAGCAGGTTTCACACATATACAAATACAAACAATTCACAACAAACAATTCTCCATGGTGTGGCAACTTGAAATTGAAAAATGGTCTGGTAACCGTTTGTATTAGGGTTCACAACAAATAAGGTTACATATGTATTAAAGCTGATAATAATTAATGTGAACAGGCACTTCCTATGTGTTTTAAACATATAAATAAATCTAGTATGGTTATATAATGTGATCAATGCTGAAGAGTTCAAGCATGCAGAAACAACAACCAGTAAATGAATGTAGTGGAAAGTAAAATCTCAAAAATACTGAACTCAGAGGAAAATCCAATCGGAAATCACATGGCAAAGTCAAATGACAAAACACATTAGACAGAGACTCTTCTGTACTTGCTTGAATCCAAAATTAAGTTGCGATCTGAGGTAGGGTTGATAAGAAGGTTGAAACTATGCCTGCAAATTTTTCCTTGCAAAACAATTTGTAACTAACAATCCCAACCATAAATTTCCAAATTAATTGAGTATCTCTATCTCTTTATTTGGGGATGCATTATTATTGAGAGGTAACACGCAAAATTAACTGGTAAACTCATATCAAATGGCATTAATTATAACCCGATTTATCCTTTTCTTTACTTCAATACATTTGTGGTTTGTTTAATTTGAGTTCATTGGTCAACTTTGGATTAAGACTTCAAATATCCTTGTTCTCCTCTTAATTTCATATTTTGATGGACAAAGGCAATCATACCTGATGACGTCATATCGAAAGAACGAATGTTTTGCAGATGATACAAAAAGAAAGATTAAGATTATCTTTATATCGTCTGAAAACATTAGAAAAACAGATTTCAACATCCAACCACGTGCAATACGATATTTATACACTCTCGACAGTTAAATGTTTAAACAGTTGAAAAACTGAACGAGCTTCATGTTTTAAATTTGAATTTTATTTTGTCTCGAGTGGATAAATATCGTATCATAATTATATATGTAGGGCTCTAAACATAGAATCTTACCCTATTGGACCATTGCACTTTAGTGTGATATACATTGTACTTTTGCATATAAACAACCGTCGCACTTTAGAATTATATACAGTACCTTTGGCAACAAACAACCATTGCACTTTAGAGTTAAATACAATTGTACTTTTAGAAACAAGCAACCATCGCACTTTAGAGTTATACACAATTGTACTTTTAGAAACAAACAACCACCGCCCTTAAGAGTGATATTCCATTGTACTTTTTCATATAAACAACCGTCGCAAGTTAGCGTGATATACAGTACTTTTGGAAAGAAACAACCATCGCACTAAAGAGTTATATACAGTACTTTGAGAAACAAACAACCATCGCACTTTAACGTTATATACAGTACTTTTAGGAAGAAACAACCATCGCACTTAAGAGTTATATACAGTAATTTAAGAAACAAACAGCCACCCCACTTCAGAGTTATATACAGTAATTCTAGAAACAAACAACCATCGCCCTTTAGAGTTATAAACAGTACTTCTGGAAACAAACAACTATCGCCCTTAAGAGTTATAAACAGTACTTCTGAAAACAAACCACCATCGCCCTTTACAGTTATATACAGTACTTTTCGAAATAAACAACAATTGCACTTAAGAGTTATAAACAGTACTTCTGAAAACAAACAATCTTCGCACTTAAGAGTTATATACAGTACTTTTGGAAACAAACAACCATCGTCCTTTAGAGTTATAAACAGTACTTCTGGAAACAAACAACTATTGCACTTAAGAGTTATACACAGTACTTCTGGAAACCAACAACCATCGCACTTAACAGTTATATACAGTACTTTTTGAAACAAACAACCGTCGCCCTTAAGAGTTAAAAACAGTACTTCTGGAAACAAACACCCATCGCACTTTAGAGTTATATACAGTAATTTTAGAAACAAACAACCATCGTCCTTTAGAGTTATAAACAGTATTTCTGGAAACAAACAACCATCGCACTTTAGAGTTATTTACAGTACTTTTCGAAACAAACAACCACTGTACTTAAGAGTTATATACAGTACTTCTGGAAACAAACAACCATCGAACTTAAGAGTTATATACAGTACTTTTGGAAATAAACAACCATCACACTTTAGAGTTATAAACAGTACTTTTCGAAAACAAAACAACCATCGCACTTTAGAGTGACACACCATTGTACTGTTGCAAACACACAACCATCTCACTTTAGAGATATATACAAGTGTACTATTGGAAACAATCAACCATCGCACTTTAGAGTAATATACCATTGTACTTTGGCAAACATACAACCATCGCACTTTAGAGTTATATACCATTGTACTTTTACAAACAATCAACCATTTCACTTTGGAGTTGTATACCATTGTAATTTTACAAACAATCAATCATGGCACTATAGAGTTATATACCATTGTACTTTTACAAACAATCAACCGTCGCACTTTAGAGTTATATACCATTGTACTTTAACAAACATACAACCATCACACTTTAGAGTGATAAACGATTGTACTTTTACAAGCAATCAACCATCACACATAAGATTTGTATATCATTTTACTTTTGCAAACAAACAACCATTGCACTTTAGAGTGCTACAACATTGAACTTTTAGCAAACAACCAATCATCGCATATTATAGTGATATACCATTGTACTTTTACAAACAATCAACCATGGCACTGTAGAGTTATATACGGTTCTTTTGCAAACTACAACCATTGCACTTTAGAGTGATATACCATTGTACTTTTGCAAACAATATCCCATGTCACTTGAGATTGATATATCATTGTACTTTTACAAAAAATCAACCATGGAACTTTAGAATGAGACACCATAGTACTTTAGTGTAGACCATCGCCCATAAGCGTGACCTGGACTGTTGGCTCGTCGCCAATATATTAAAACATGCAAGAATGGAATGTAATCTAATTTACACTTAATAACATAAACAAATGTTGTCAGACGTTTCTGTCTTATTTGACAGGTTGACTTCAAAAGTGATTGTCTTATAGATAATAATACCACAGAATCTGCAAGAAGTCAGCAAACAATATCTTTATTATACATTTATTATTCTATGTACATCCTTGATCTTGAACTTATAAAGAACGAGTTCAAATGTGTATTCGTGCCAAGTTGCAATCCTACGGTAGATAAAATAATAGAAATGGTATATAAACTCTGGCTGACCCCTATTTAGATTTCATTTGTGCCATCATCTGTTCTCTGTATGATGTAAATATAAATTTTGTCAATATTCATAATAAAGTTATTTTGTTAAGAAAATGAAATGTATAATCTGAACAAGAGAGAACTCTAGAGATTTCAAACTTTAATTAACACTAAAAGAAAATTCTACCTCTACTTAATCAAATGACATATGTATAAAAGTGGGTTATTTCACAATGAATTCAACATCGTTGCGAATGAAAATATCAATTGCAGTTAAATGGCAGAATCAGGTCATGATATTGTTTGTATTTTTTAAGAGACATACTTACATCACAACATATTTACATGTGATTTCTCACTGGAATTAATTGTATGAAATTTATTTGAATTATGATCACACGAAGAATATTTTTCACATTTAAGAAAACTTGTATCGTACAGACGTAATGATTCTAAATGTATATTCCCTGGAATAATTGATGTGAGAGTCACCTATAATATTGTATTTCTAGACACCCGTAGAATACAGAACAATTGTAATTATTACAAGAGTCAATGCTGGTATCATGTGTCATGTGTCATGCGGAAAATAATCACATTACTTTATCAAATTATACAGAATGAAGTGTTGAAATGATGGAGATTGTTGTCATTAGGTCAAATTAATAGAATATTAAGTTGTAGCCCTGTAAGTAAGAGACATCATTTTTTAGATTGGAGAACTGCTTAAATAAGATGGTGACACTGATTTTTCAGATTGGAGAACTGCTTAAATAACACGTTGACACTAATTTTTTTAGATGAAGTATATGTGCTGCAATGGATCTGGTTGAGTTATAAGGAACACATAACATCTACTCAAATTCAAAGGACACAAACGTACGTAATTTTTTTTTATGACTGATGAATAATGCGGTCTTATAAAACATCACATTTTGTTGCAGATGATATGAATAGAACAATGTTTGTTTATCGTCTTAAAACCTGAAGAGAAAAAGATTCCACCACTTAATCTCATACGATATCTATCCACTATTGACTTTTCAGTTTTGAATATTTAAAAAGATCGGTGAGCCTCGCGTTTTAATTTGAAAATTTAACTGTCGAGAGTTGATAAATATCGTTATACAACTATCTATATACATTTAATTAGAGGCAAGGAAACCAAATTAATAAACTGAAAGGCTAACAAGACAATGAGGTTGAAATATAAAGTTGTACTATATAAAATAGTTATTTCGAACAACAAGATATTAGGGAAATTAAGAAATTTTGATAATAAAAAAGATACACAACACCGGTATTGGACTGAGGGATCGTCTTGTATATCTATAGAACAGTCAAGAATGGAGTCTTTTCTATTTTAACACTGCATTAGTTAACTGGTGTTTTTTTTATTGCTCAGTTCTACAGATTGTCTTCAAACAAAGACCGGCTTATAGGTAATGATACGAATATTATTGAGGAATCCTGGATGAATATAAGAGAAAATGGAATGTGGTTAATTTTAAAATTTAAGTTTTAGAAGATATCGGATAGTGGTGTTACGCCTAAAGATGAGAAAAGACTGTAAAAACTTTAAAAAGGCGTGTTTGATTAATCTATATTTCAAAAATATATGAACTTCAACGTGATTTACACATTATTTCACATAGATATATACATAGCCTGCAAATATATAACGGCCAAGTGAAGTAGTACATAATATCCTATCTAAAAAAATTAAGCAAAGAAATCAGTATCTTTAGAACGATTTATATAGTACTATATTAAGCCTTGATCTGGAATTTAAAATGAATAAATTATCATGTGTAGTCACGCCGAGTTACAATCCTTCTGTGTATTAAAATGATAACAAGTGCAGGTAAACTCTGGCTGACTCGTATTTATATTTCATTATTGCCATCTGTTTTCTGTTTGATATAAACAACAAATTTGTCAAACTTATAAATCTAAACAAAACTAACAACAACATGGCTTTAAATGAAAAAGACAAACAGACAAACAATAATACACATGACACAACATAGAAAACTAAAGAATTAACGACACGAACCCCACCAAAAAAAAACTAAGGGTGATCTCAGATGCTCCGGAAGTGTAAGCAGATCCTGCTTCACATTTGGCATCCGTCGTGTTGCTTATGTGATAACAAATCTGGTAAATAGTCTAATTCGGTAGGTCACATTCATGAAAGAAAAGGGGATTGTAGTTACGACGTAAGGAACATATCCGATATCATTTGTGGAACGGTTATTCCATAACGGTCAACAAACTCGTGATGGCATCCGTAAAATTTACGACGGGATGATTTCAACTTCACCATTTGGAACTCTTGGTTTAATACCTTCCTTGTGAGCAGCATAATATAATTCTCTTGTTAAGTTAATGAAATAGATAAGCCACAAGAGTTTGAATTACACCTTTGAGATTTCAAACTTTTATTTACCCTTATAGAAAATTCTACCTCAACTTGATCAAATGACATATGTATAAAAGTGCGTTATTTCACAGTGAAATTCACATCGTTGCAGAGTAAAAATATCAATTGCAATTCTATGGCAGCATCTGATCATGATTTTTCTATTTATCAGAGACATGCTTCTATCACAACATATTTACATGTGATTTCTCGCTGGAATTAATTGTATGAAATCATTGGAATTAGGATCACAAAAAGAATATTTTTCACATTTAAGAAAACTTATATCTAACAGAGATTATGATTCTAAATATATAATCCTGGAGTAAATGATGTCAGAGTCATCTATAATTCTAAATATATATTCCCTGGAGTAAATGATGTCAGAGTCACCTATTTCTAGACACCCGTAGAATGTAGAACAATTGTAATAATTACAAAATTCAATGCTCGGATCATGTATCATATGTAAACAAATCACATTACTTTATCAAATAACACAGAGTAAAGAGTTAACATGTTAATACGATTTGTCGTCATTAGGTCATGTTAATAAAACATTAGGTTGTAATCATTTAAGTAAGATGAATAATTTTTCAGATTGGAGAACTGCTTAAATAACATGGTGACACTGATTTGTTAGATGAAGTATATAGTTATCAAAGGTACCAAGATTATAATTTAGTACGCCATGAATTTGGTTGAAGTTTAAGGTAACGCATGATATCTGCTAGTACGCATTTGCAGGTTGCAGTCTTGTAATTGACTGCTCCATAGGCTTACATGCAAAACAGCTGATCTTCGAAAAAAAAATAAAAATGCTACATAGAAAAAAATGTCATGTTCATGTTTCATGTTCATGTATGTACTGATGTGAAATTGCAATTTAATCGAAAATAAAGTGGGTCATGCCACGAAGAATAAAGAGTTATTTAAACCTGAAGTCAAAACATTTTTTTTCTCTACTTTACGTTAAAACTTTGCCGTTTTTACTTGTCTGCACCACTTCCAGTAAACATGATATACTTTCACTTTCCTGGATTGATATCCCCAAAAGATGCAAGTTTTTTTTTAAAGTCTATATATATGCTTCAATGCAGCATAAACCTATAATCAAACAGAAAAAATTGAGTTCAGAAAAAAAAATCAGAAAAAAATACACTATTTTGTTTCCTTCCATGTTTTGACATGCACCGGAAACTGGAGTTGGAATACAAGACTGGTACCTATAACACTAGTAAAAAAAAGTGTTTTGTCATGTGGTAACCTTTTATAGCTTAATATTTGGTATGGGATTGCCAGTTCATTTGGATTTTGGTCATAATGTCTGATCAATCGGATTTTGATCTTGGAATCATCGCATGAGTAAACACCACATTGACGTCACTACGCTTATACTAGCGCAAACAATAAGTGCAGACTTTATTTTTTCTACATAAAAATAAAATGATATTTCTAAGAATATGTTTTCGTTATAAACTAAAAGCATTGTTCAAAATTGCACATATTCAATTGAGCATTTTAAACATAACTTTTGAATACCCAAAAACATACCATTACTTCTGAAAAAAAAATCACCTCTTCCGGTCATAATTGCTCTGTTTGCATTGTATAACGCGTCATTATACTTAATGGCACCGCTAAAAGGCGAGCAAATAGGATTTCAAATGACAAGCACCTTACGTCTTCAAGCGTAAGACGTATTTATTTAGGCTGTTGTTCATTAATATTTCTACATATTTAATGGCAATTTTAGGTCAAATATGTCGATTAATATATTTTTTTGACGTAACAGTGACATCAAAAGTGACTGTCTTGCACCGAAATATAAAGATTATTTCCGGTTGTTGATTTATTGCTAAAATATTTAAAAGTATTAAAAAGCTTGAAGCATTTAAATTTCATTTGTCAGGGGCAACATAATGTTTTCTTTTTATATATCCGCCCGTGTTATGGTTTGAATAAACCATACATACTTTCCACTGTGCGTAAAGTAAACAACAATGATCCACACTATAGTTTTCTTTCCACATAATTTTACAGGTTCGATTATTATAGTAGTTATGTGAATTAGTTTAACAATTACTTAATCCTCAGCAGTATTTGCTAAGGTTTCCACAGCAGGCTTGAACTTATTGATTGCGTAAAGTATATTTCATAGCATGTTCCATCATTGCCTTTACAATTTAAAACTGAGAGTTATACATCTTGATATTGGATAACAAATATTGTCTCTCTGTCCTCTGACAGGTTAGACGTTAAAGCATTTATTTTCAATGTGACTCTCAGAAAATACTTTAAAATCTAAGAAATTAAATATTTGAATGACGTTTTCAGTTTTGGAACGTCACTAGTTTTGTAGCGTGATTTTTATGATGTCAATTCTTTGAAAAAGTCAAATAAAAATATTCTCAACTCCATGGAGAAATCAAAACGGAAAGTCTCTAATCAAATCGCAAAATCAAAAGCTCAACAAATTCAAATGAGTGAACACACAATTTCCATATGCCTGACTTGATACAGGTATTACCTGAAAATGTTAATATTATAATACAATTAATGCTGTATGAGGTAACACTACAAAAGTCTTATAGTGTGAAAAGACCAGTGTTTGTCTTAATTTGCATGAACGTTTACTCGCCATTCTCCAAAAGTATGACTTGTGTCTTAATTTTTCTTGACAAACTCTCATTTATATCAAATTTGTATTAAATTTAGTCGACATATTCTCGACATCCTGAATATGGTATTAAAGTTTCTTGACATTTAAATACTGTATTAAAAATTCTCGACATATTCTCGACATTATTATTTTTTCTCAGTATGGCTTGACATATTTTGAACATTTTGAATTGTGTCTTAAATTTACATGACAGTTCTGAACTCTATAAATCATGACCAATATTCATGATATAACTTTAATCTTTATTTCTCTATATACATGATATATGATATTTTGTTGTTTCAAGTTACACTTCTTACAGCAAAAATAAAAGTTGGGCATGTAAAACAATTGAAAATTTAGAAAATCAATATTTTTACAAATGCAAAATATGGCTATGAAATCTGAAGTATAGAATAATCTAAATGTGGGTTTTTAAATAATAACAGATTTTGATTCCGAAATCTTATAAATTAAATGATTAAAACCAATCATACTGTAGACATATTTCATTAAACATTCTTAATATTCAATGTTAATATGGTAAATAATTATTGTATCAAAATGTGGTTTTTACAAATAGCAAATCATGAAGTCAAATTTGTGTAATGTCATTTGTTGGAATACAGATGGACAGGATGTTCCCCATAAAATAAAGGTATTTCACACCCTGGAGTACAGGTACCTGTCAAATAGAAATTACTGATTTACCTGTAATCAGCTAATTAATTAATTGACCGACCATGCCACTAAAATTTAAAAAGTTTGTTGATAGATGAAAATGAAAATCATCATTTTGATGAAAAAAGAATTCAATTAAAATGGATTTTCTTCATCAAAATTATGAAGTTAACCATTTTTTACATAAAAACAAAGAGAATAATTCCCGAAGATTGAAAGAAAATTATTATCTACTCCAGAAATAATAATGAAAAAAATGTATTTATAATGGGTCCCATCAATGATTCCCATCAATGATTTATTAGAAATCATTGGTCTCGTGAATTAGGAATTTAGGAAGGAGTAAATATCACAAATCTTTATTTTTGATAAAAAAAATATAAAATTCACCTCCTCTTTTTTAGCCACACAAACCCAAAAGATGAGTTGTGAGATCGAAAAGAAACACAATGTCTCATTAAAAAACTGCCTACAAGACACCTATTTTAATAAAGCAAATTTGACTATCATTATCGCGAACGTCAAAAATCTAAATGCAGTTTGTCTTCTTCTTGTCAGTTTTGATAGATGGCATTACGCTTGAGAATACATAAGAACACATAAACAGCATTCAAATGTTATAACTTTCTTTAATATTTACCCTAAGTATCCTTCCTTTAATATTTTAACATTTTATCAATATGTTTGATCTCAGTTCTTCATTTATCCAAATTCGATTTACAACGTCAAATAGTTGTGTTCTTCTCTTCATTTCTTATTGTGACGTCATGTTAAGTGACGACCATGACCAGTCACATACAAAGATCACATCTGTTTTGCAGATGATACAGTACGAATAGAACTATTAAGATTTATGTATATCGTCTTTATAATCATTAGAGAAACGTATTCTCGAGGGTATCACCAGCCTAGTAGTCAGAACATTTTGTGCTGACATGAATTATCATTGATATGGTTATATTTATAAAATAACTGTTTACAATTTTTTAATTTTTGAAAAACTAAGGCTCTTCTACCTCAGGTATAGATTACCTTAGCTGTATTTGGTATACATTTTTTTTGGCCTTCTTAACTTTTTTGGATTCGAGCGTCACTGAAGAGTGTTTTGTAGACGAAACGTACGTCTGGCGTATATACAAAATGTAGTCCTGGTATCTATGATGAGTTTATTTCCACAATACCCGTAATGAACTGAAGGTTCGTCTATAACATCTGAAGAACAGTCAAGAATGGAATTTAATCTACTAATAACTGAATTACCTAAGTAAATGTTGTCAGATGTTTCTTATTTATTTGACAGGTTGGCTTCAAAGAGTAATCATCTTATAGGTAATAACACCACACATATTGAGGAATCCTGAATGCGTCATAGAGTAATATATGATTGTGTAAAAAAAATATGTTTTTATGAATAAAGACAACAGAAGAATATCACTGTTCAAAACTCATAAATCGATAGAAAACACATCAAGGCTACAAACTTAAACTAAAAATATAAGAGGAGAACAACGACACAGAAAAGAACTAAGAAATAGAGGATCTCGGAGAGTTGTGTAGCGCTTCAACATAAGAATAGACTATAAAAATAGATATACTGAAAACAAACTTATTTTCGAGTTTAATCCTTTCTACTCTACTTCCCGGCTATTCAATTTCGCGAATACTTGATGTAGTTTGATAAGAAAAGATCTAAGTTTTACGTATTCGCAACTATTAATTTTAGAGTTATTTATCTATTCGTGAAAAGAGCGAAAATAAATCGCTCGTGAAAATAAGTTGGTTTACAGTATACAAAACCTGCCAATATATAACGGTTATAAATCGGAAAATGAAAATGGTGAATGTGTCATAAAGACAACAACCCGACCAAAGATCAAATTACAGCTGAAGGCCACCAATGAGTCTTCAATGCAGCTAGAAACTCCCGCACCGGAGTAATAAATAAGCAGAACAATACATATCTTAACTACCATGTACATAGTTCTATAGAAATCCTGTATCTTTATAATGAATAGTACTACATTTGTAATCACATCGAGTTACAATCCTACGATGTATTGAATTATAAAAATGTCATGTAAACTCTGGCTGACCCGTATTTATATTTCATTACTTAGTTCCATCTGTTTTCTGTATGACAGAAATCGCAAATTTGTCAACATGCAAAATTAAGTTGTCTTATTAAGTTAATGAAATGCATAAGCCTCAAGAGTTTAAACTATACCTCTAGAGATTTCAAACTTTATTTACACAAATAGAACATTCAAAATCTACTTGACATATGTATAAAAGTGAGTTATTTCACAGTGTAAATCACGTTGTTAAAGAATAAAAATATTAATTACAATTCATGGCAGCATCTGGTAATGATATTTCTATTTATCAGAAACAACATATATACGTCTTATGTCTAACTGGGATAATTTGACGCAAAAAATTTAATCTTCGATCACCAACAAATATTTTGCTCATTTTTGGAAACGTGTAGTCTTTCAAACATAATTATTTTAGAATTATGTACCTTGGATAAAATTATGTCACAGTCACCTAAAGTATTTGATTTCTAGACACCCGTAGAATATAGAACAATTGTAATAATTACACAAGTCAATGCTAAGTTAGTATCATGTTTCATGTGGTGTGGAAAAAAAACCCGTTAGCTTATCACATTACACAGTATAATGTGTTAAAATGATGGAGAATGTAGTCATTAGGTCAAATCAATATAACATAGGATGTGTCCATGTAAGTAAGATACATATTTTGTCAAATTTGGAACTTCTTAAATAACATGGTGAGACTATGATTTGTAAGATGAAGTTACTGTACTATATATAATTTGGTTGAGGTATACGGTAACACATGGTATCTGCTAGTGCACATAGGACACAATAGTAAAGACAAGTATGTGTCATGTCTAACCTTTTATAACTTAGTATTTGATATGGTTTTTGCTAATTCTTGGATCTAATACATTGACTATTAAATGCTGTTTACATCTCCATCCTATGTTCTGTTATAGACAGTTGATAGTCTCAGTAGCAATCATTCTATATCTCGTTATTATTTTTCTTGAGCAGAAAGATGCATTTGATAATCCAGTTACCTATAGCAGTCTATAAAATAAGATATCTTACCGTTGTCTGTTATCGGTCATAACGTCTGATCGGTCGGGTTTCATTCCTGTAATTATCTAGTGAGTAAACACCGCATTAACATCACTACACTTCTACTAGAGTATACAATAAGTGCAGACTACGTTTTTTCTTCATATTTTTAAAGATATGTTTTAATATTAATTTTTAAGCTTGTACAAAAACGAAGATTTTCAAATGCCTAAAAAATATTTCATTAATTCCCTTATCCGACCGTCATTGCTTTGTTTACATTCCAGTTCGCAATATCATATGTAATGGCAGACCAAACAGGCCAATCAAATCGTATTTTGAAGAATTTCAAAAATACATGCACCTTCCGTCTTAAACGAAATTTATGTTTGGTAAGGCTGCAGCTCGTTTTTATTTTGACCCTAAGTTTCAAAATTAAAAGGCAGTTTTAGGTAAAATATGTCAATTAAGACATATTTATGACGTGATAGTGGCATCACTAGTTACTTTCCTGCACCGATATGCCAATATTATTTCTAGGTATTAATTCATCGCTAAAATATCATAGTGTTCAAAAGTTTGAAACATTATAATTTCATTTGTTAGGGGCAAAATAATGGGTCATATTGTATACTTCCTCCTATGTTGTTGTCCTAAATACTTGTCACTAGACACAAAGTTATCAATAATGATCCATAAGATGGTTTATTTTCACATACATTTACAGGTTCGAGTATTAAATAAGTGATTGTCATAGCAGGTTTGAAGTAATTTGTAGCGTAAAGTACATTTTATAGCATGTTACAATGGATCTACATCGCTATTACAATTTACACTGATATGTGTTGAATGTCGGATAACACATATTGTCTCTGTGTCGTCAGACATGTTAGACGGTAGAGCATTTACTTTCAATTTTCACAGTGACATTGCTCGGTAAATGTATTGAATTCATTAAAATCTAATTAATGAATTATTTGAAATAAAATATTTCCGTTTTGGAACGTCGCTAGTTTTTTGACGTAATTCATATGATTTCGATTCTTTTATAAAGTTAAATAACAAAAACAAAATCCATGGAAAAATCAAAAGTCTGTAATCAAATTACAAAATCATAAGCGCAAAAGATAAATGGAAATCAATTTTCAGATTCTGACTTGATACAGGCATTTCCTAATGTACAAAATGTTTATATAACAATATTTTAATTCAAAAGATGGTCGAAAGATACTAGAAGGACAGTAAAACTCATAGATTGAAAACAAACTGACAACGTCATGGCCAAAAAGTCAAATACAAACAGACAAAAACAGTGGGGGTGATCTCAGGTACTACGGAAGGGTAAGCAGATCCTTTAAAGGATATTTTAAATATAATGAATATTTTATGGTTATATTGAGATATTTGCATTTTCATATGAAGCAGGATATATTTAACATTCCAAGACCCTGAGTTTACCACTAGTCTTTGGTGGAGTTTGACTTTGCGTTGCTTTATGTTTTCAATGTTGTATTTTTTGTCTTGTTGTTTATCTGTTGGTCTGTTTTTTACAGCTATGACGTTGTCAGTTAATTTTCGACTTATGAATGTCCCTTTGGTATCGTTTGCCTTTCTGTTACAATGTCCTAGGTAACGAATATACACCAATCCATTTGCTATTGTGTAAAGACTATTACATTTGAAAATGAGCAGCAACCCAATGCGTGTCAAAAACTAGTTCCATGTTGTGTTTTTTGTGTTTGTGCTGGTGTTGTCTTTTTATGGTTACCATTCCTATGGTAACATCTTCGTTCTTTTTCTTAAAAAGATAAAATTCAGTAAATACTTGTTCACAATATAATGCAAAGACCCAATTATTAAATCATTTGTCGAAATGTACATCTGGTGCAGTACAACAGGTACAACTTAAACCTTGTTAAGGTTGTAAAAAATTCTCATTGATCAAAATTATACTGTTACATTGAAAAGAAAAGTAAAATGCAACATACTTAGACCGTGTATATTTACGCCAAACATTTTTCATTTTAAGCTGAAAAAATAGATTTTGCAAAATACTCTCTAAATTTTAAAATTAATTGGAAAATGAAAAATGTTTGGAGTAAATGTACACGGACGATACTTCCTTGTAGTATTAACAGTTTAACAAGAAATTTGACAGGCATTTTCAATCATGGAAAGAGAAGGCTATATTTTAACTAAAACATAAATGTTTGTTTCAAAGACCCCATCAAAAACTATAAGTAGGAATAAAATATGTTACAGCATACATGAGTTAAGCAATATATAAATGATAAACTAACGACAGTAATCAAAGCACTTAAGAATAACAAATAATCAAGCATCCTTTATACTATATGAGTAATGAAATATGGCTCTATCAAAGACACAACCAACACTACTCCAATATAGCTGAGGGAAGAAAACATAATTATTGAAATCAATACTAAGTAAGTTTTGAGATACTATATCACGATTTTGTAAACTGATAATATAATTCAACTCTCAGCTCAACAGCAACTTGACTCACTCTAGTCTATTCAGATAAGTTGTTTGATTTGTAATTATACCATTTTGTGTTCTACGAAGATGGTGACATTTTCCTTGTTTTATCTCTTGTCAATGAGACAATGTGAGGCATTGGTACTTTCCGATGTACCTTCGGGGACGTACTTTGACAGAACCCTTGGTTCTTAACTATTTTCTCAGACACTGATGGCGTTTTATAAAGTCTCGAAAGCAAATTATACGCCTGGTACGTTTGATTACTATTCTATTAACATAAGACCATGTAAAGACATGATAATTGTAAAATTGTCCATACGTCATAGGAAATTTGTGCAATATTTAAAATTGCAAAATGTAGTAACACTAATGAATACCTAATTCATTGTGAACAATACAAATTTAAATATCATCAAAAGAAAACAAAAGAGCACAGCAAATTACTAAAATTGGTTATGTATTGATAATAGTACCCACGAGAAAAATGATGTTGAGGTGGGAGTGATTTAGTAGGAGGACACAACAACCTTGTAAAAGTGTCAGGCAATCCTGCAAATGACAAAACATCAATAAAATTACAACGGAAATGTGTCTATGTTATTGTATCCTATATTTTATAATTTTCTATGTATTGATAACATACAAATCATTAATGGAAAGGGATGATATTTTTAAATATTCATTTTTAATTAAAAACCATTGAAGGCAAGAAAAAAAGATATAATCACATCACATCATTATTATAGACGTTACATCTTTTTTTTTATAGTATAAATTGATTTGAAACAATTTAAGCACGATTGTATAAGGTTACTGACAAGAATTCGCCATCAGAGACATAAACTATGATTTTTATTGAAAAGCTCAATAAGAACTGTCATTTTAAATAAATCTGTCAGAATTTACTCAATAACCTGAGATATAGAAAACTTCTAGTGGTAGATAAATCGTAATTTTAAAACTTAGTCAAAAGCTTCATTTTGTGTGGAATAATCTGAAGACAAATACTTCGGGGAATGAACAAGTGAGTATTGACGACATTAAAGTTACACATGAAGGTACATAAAACAGATTTACTCTCCAGAGAAGATAATAATACTACGCCTTCATTTACATATGTATATTACGTTTGTGCTCTAAAGCATATTTAATATCCGGAGAGAGGGGATATCATTTGAAATCTGATACTGTATACTAAGCTCTTAAACCAGGTTCAATTCATCATTTTCTATATATTAAAGTGGCTATACCAAGTCAGAAATATGAAATTTGTTATTCATTCGTTTGATTTTAGCTGTCGATTTTGGCCATTTAATAAGGGACTTTTCTTTTCTCAAAGTTCAGTATTTTGGTGATTTTGCTTTATGGCTTATTATTCTGTTGAACTATTTTAGAAAATTTCATTTATCATTATTATGCAAAATATATTGAAAAATTCATCAGTATGCTGAATGTATAAGAATTTATACATAGAGTATTAAAACATTTTAGAGGAAGTCATTTGAATATTTGTAACATTTACGTCGTCATTATCGATCTCATTTATAAAATCTTAAATAATTCTACTTTAAATCTCCGAATTTGCATAAGATACACTACTTGCTACCAAAATTAATTAGATAACTTTTTTCAAATATTCCCAGCATGACCTTCAGGCAGATAGAACTCATTTATATTCAAGTCAATCAAAGGTTTTTTCCTGAAATATTACGCAAACTATTTTTACAACACCGCCTGGAAGAAAGAGTCTTGAACTTGAATCATGACAATTGAGGAAACTAAAATAACTCTGAATCCTGCAATTAAATAAAGAACAACATGAACTATCACCAGATAAAAAATATCGTAGCCCAAGGTACAGTCAAAATAAGTAGGTTTATAAAAACTAAAAATATCAAACGTAATCAACAAACGGAATGACGAAAAACAACAATGCTATTGTCCTGGCCTCGTACAGTTATTTTTGGTCGACAGTGGTGAATCAAACTTGTTTTTTTCTATCTAAACTCCCAACTTGTCAATAAATCTATCAAAGACATCAACAAAAAACTGACATGTATGCCAACAAAAACGGTTTTGAAGTTGAAAGTAATTTGACATAGACGCAGGTATATCGTTTTAGCTGAAAACACATACATTTATCATTAGTACAATTTTGTGAAAACATTAATACCATGTTCTAAACACAAAGGAAACAACATTATTTAAACCTCAAGCAACCGAACCGCATGTTTATACTCATTTTAGTATTTTAGGAACGGAATTTATTTTATAAAGGAATTAATTTTGCAAAATGTTGTAGGTCTTTTTGATTTTAATATATCTTGATTTAGATTTAGTATGCTGTAATAATGATTTAGCATTCAGAAATTTCCCCAGACAGCGGTCGGTCTCGAATATTTCTATGTAAAACCAGCGAAACATAACAAATATGTCTACGAGTACATAAAAGGCGAAGAATACATTTGTAGTGTACCGCTCTTCAATAGTCATAAATCGATTTTTGGGTAACAGATTGAAAATGAGCAATATACATTACCGATGAGCAGAAAACAATGAAACAACAGACACAATGAACTAAAACAAAGTAAACTCCAACAAACAGAGAAACGGATTATGGATAACAACTGTCATATCCCTGATTAAGAATATGACATAATAAGAAAAAAAACCGGCAAAACAACGTGACAATAATACATCAGAACATAACAACATATAAAACCGTACAATAATAATTGACACTTCCAAAGAATGAACGACAGTACACCAGGACACCACACATGGAACACACAGATGAGTACACTTGTCTTATTATTTTTTTTAAAGGTATACACTACATAATTAATGACCGTCTTTGTCCTATTAGAATCGAAATAATTTATGGAAGCCATAGATTGTTGGAAATTTACACATGGCATGGGCCGTGATATTCAAGTTTTATCCTGAGCGTTAGCGAGGGATAAAATGAACGAATATCACGACCTGAGCCATGTATAGATTTCCAACAATCTATGGCTTCCTTGAATTATTTCGATTATAATAGGACAAAGACGGTCATTCAAAAAATTAAGCGAGGGAGGTTTTGTTGTGTGTGTGTCTGTTCTTTTTTACTCCCTGTTAGATAAATCTCAAATATTCTAATAAATCTCAAATATTCTAATAAATCTATAGCTTGCATGGATTATTTCGTGCATTACCGCTAACAAAAAATCTGTTTAATTCTTTAATTTCCAAACCCAACATTTACCATTTTAAATTTACATGTTTTTCTCATAAGCTACCGTCAAATCCAAAGTTAACATTTCGTAACTATGGAGCCTCCATTTCGACTTGCTGAAATTAGTAGATATGCGAATAATGCTAGAGAATAGAAAATAAATAGTATATGAATTTCAATGGTTCACGGAACAGAAACTTTCAACTCTAGCGTTTTCATTTGCATGACGTCATGTTTTGAAATGACTTAAATGCGCCAAAACCATTAATAGACTTTCGGGGAATATTCTTCTATTTTCATTTTGTTGATTTTTCCGAGCTCTTGTACATTTCTTCTTTTATTATGCATCCGAATAAGAATAAACATTATTTTGTCTTTTTTTAATTGCAATTTTCAAAACAATAAAATCGGCAAAGGGTTTGCAAACATCTTCCAATACATGTTGATTTACGTGGAAAGTATATTGTAACATCCATATCTATATCTGTGAGTCTGCGCTTAGTATAGATATATCGAGAATATTATCACGGAGCGAAAGTAGCACAACATATTAGAATTAAAAATATTTTTTTTGGAGGCCATACGGCGACCTAAAGTTATTAGTTTATGTGTCATTTGGTCACTTGTGGAGAGTTGTTTCATTGGCAATCATACCACATCTTCCTTTTTTTTTTTTATATTTGGCATTAATTAAAAAGATGTCTGCATGTTTGTTGATAACCTATAGCTAGTTCTGAAATTGCCGATTGGTTAATTTTTGGATATATTGGGGGTATTAGTAAAAGGTCAAATAAAATGCCGTTTTATTCCACTGTATTATTCATTGGATCTTTTAACAACACATTATACCAAGCAACTTCTTATTCCGCCAAAAGAATAGCGGGGATCTAAGAATAAGATATACACCAGTATTTTTTTTTAACAATTACACCATTTTTTGGCACTAAATGCTGTTTCAATTTTCTGAAACATCAAGTTTTTTCAATACATTTATTTCTTCTTAAACGTTTTTTTCTACATTTTTCATTATTAGTTTTTCATGTGAATCATGGTTAATTCAATTTTTCTTTCAATTCAAGAATGCCATTTTATTTTTATAATAGAAAGAAAAAATAATATATAGCCAAGCGTACGTCTACACATATTTGATCTCTACTAAGTAGTTCACAATATGAAACATGTGAAAGGTAAATGCAAAACGTAAAGTCTTTCATCAAAAGACTACTAATTGTTCTAGTTATATATTTGATTATCTATAATTTTTCCGAAACACAATAGTATAATCATGTTTTTATGACAAACAGATATGTATTCAATTAACAGTCCGAGCAATGTATAATAATAGTTTGTCTATCTTGTCATCATATTCTTTGTTTTTGTCTCGGAACATTTCCTCAAAATCTCCATCTGTTAAATCTACTTCAACTGCATTCGTTGTAATTTTATTTACTTAATTAAATATCAAACATTAAGTATAAACACATTGCGACACATAATGAATGTGAATTATAGCTACATGTATATAATTATAATGTCAAACAAATGTTGTACAATGCGAAAATAAACGCATCATATATATCAGGCTGAAAGGATGCGAGCGGTTACGTTAAGGACACACTCATCAGTTACTGGAAAACAAAAATTTAAAAAGCCAGATAAAGTTCGAAATTGAAGAGTATTAAGTACCATCAGTTTCGAGAGATTTTGTCAAATACAGCTAGATGGTAGAGAAATCTTATTGCTGGGGTAGTTTATTCTAACATTCTAAGTTTTGTAAAGAACGATTTGTTTCTAGACCTTATCAATGCTAATTCATGTTCAGTATTACTTAGTGTAGAAATACATAGTTGTGTTTTTAAAAATTGATGAAAGAATCTATATTCTCAAAGGCTTAGAACATGATTTAAGAAAATATTTAACCAAACATAACTGCATAAACTTCAAAATAACGATATAAAAACACGAAAGAATTCTTTGTAAGATAATTTCGGGGCAATGATCGAATATCAAAGCATAATGTAAGCATCGGTTTTATTTGGAACGAAAATATCATAAACTGCATTTTAAAAGGCTTTCAAACAGATTGAAGAAAGTGAATTTAAACGTCAATGTTCAAATAATGTCTGAGTTGTGTATTACATAATTGAAGAACAAACTGTAGCATTACCTAACAAACTAAATATCACTATCCAGGGATTATAATTATAAAGGTGTATTATTATTTCAGGAATTTTTTACAAACAAAATCAGAATAGAAACTCCCAAAGAAGGCAATGATGAACTAAAAAGTTATTAAAACAAAAGTAATAGCTATAGTAAACTAGCAACGCCAAGTAAAAAAACACACTATAAAAAAAGACAAATTAACGAACTACAGTGCACAAAACACTACAATGAAAACAAACTAACGAGCTACATTGCACGAAACACTACATTGAAAACAAACTAACGAACCACAGTGCACAAAACACAACATTGAAAACAAACTAACGAACTACAGTGCACAAAACACTACATTGAAAACAAACTAACGACCCACTGTGCACAAAACACTACATTGAAAACAAACTAACGAACTACAGTGCACAAAACACTACATTGAAAACAAACTAACGAACAACAGTGCACAACACACTCCATTGAAAACAAACTAACGAACTACAGTGCACAAAACACTACATTGAAAACAAACTAACGAACCACAGTGCACAAAACACTACATAGAAAACTAAAGACTGAGCAGTTCGAACCCAATCAGAAAATTGAGCGAACGCAGGTGCTTCCGGAATTGTAAAAAGTAAAATATCAAAAATTACCAAACTGAAAAATAAATCAAAACGGAAAGTACTTAACCAACACATCTATCTAATGGAAAACTGATGTTATATTTCTGACTTGGTTTAGGCATATCTTGGAGTATAAAATATTACATTAAACATCTCACTTATATGATATTTAAATAAAATTCCATGTTATTCACAATTAAACAGATATAAAAGGTAAAAAAGTCAATGATTTTGGTACATCAGTCCAAATAATAATATAATCTTTCTCATTATGAACCATAACGATAGTTGAATCGGTACACTACTGCTGCCTTCCTATTTTTGCGAAAATCACGAAAAAGAAATAACGATATAGTCTTTGAAATATCTCAAACTTGCTGCGAACAGAGATTGACACATTGTTTCATTTAAAAATATAACATAAGTACCGATACCAAGGTATAGTCATTCCATAAAAAACTGACAAGATCAAATTAAATCACCCAACGGAATGATATATAAAAAATTTCATTTTCCTGGCCTAGAACAGGTACAATATATTTTCCGACCAAAAAGGTGGATTTAGCTCAAGGAACCGTAAATGAGCTATGTCGCAGATTTTGCTAAAATTATAAATGCAACCTTGGCCCAATCAACTACAACTGAAAATCGAAAAAAGCAATGCATTTATCTCTTTTATTATCTGAAATATCAAAGATTGATTTGACTGAGTAAATGAAAAAAAGATTACTTGAATATTATAATTTTTCGAGCGCTTGAAAAAGCACATTAATTTTGTTATTTTTGTTTAGTTCAATATTTGTGTTTTCTGTGTATGTTTTGACTGACTTTCAATTGCCACTCCGCCATTTTGATTTTTTTTTCAACCCGAGATTTGAAATTTCCCTTTAAAAACATTTTTCAAAATTATGTTGTTTTTTTATGTTTTTTTTTTTTTATTTATAACTAAAAATTTGAATAGAACAATACATACAGTTACATAATCTAAATTTCAGTTTCAATTATGTGAGTGTTTCATTGATTTATCAGGTGTAATACCACCAAATCATGGTACGTCACATCCGGTTGTATACGAAAGTAGGTCTAAAAAACTATTCCTTTGAATTTGACAGTTGTATGTAATTAATCCTACATTTTATTGCAGTAAAAACATTTCTGTGTCATAAACATATGTCTTGGGTATTTCAAAACACCATTATTTTTTATTTGGAATTTCTATAGAACATTTTGTAATCTTGAGGTTACATGGTGACTAAACCTTGTACATAGATAAAATAAGGGGAGACATTTGATTGGTTAACTTCCAATGATGGTTATTTTCTTATATGCAATGAAATGTTATTTGATTTTTTTTCTATTGTACTGGACAGGATAAAACTTTACTCATGCCAAGTATTTCTTTATTTGAAACAAAGATAAATTCTGCAAATTTTTTTGAAAATTGCAAATTTAACAAAGACTAATAGGGGAAAATCAATGGTGGTATTACTCCTAATAGTAATAAAAATTTCATCTTGAAACATTTTTTTATTACAATTAGCATAAAGTTCTATATTTTCTTTAGATTAAAACTACATTACATATAAAACATTAATATGATCCATAGCTTTTAAATTCTATGTTATTTGGTCTCTGGAGGAGAGTTGTTTTAATTTTACTTTATCATTGAATTGTTATATCAGTAGTAATTATCTATTTATAGCATGCTTTGCAATAAAGTTAAACGCAGCCATTTTTAACAGAACGTAATGAAAGTTCCCTTAATTTTTGTCTTTGATTAAAATTAACACTTAACTTATTATAACATTCTAAACGCCTTTCTGGGTTAATCTTGACCAAGAACGCTTAAATTCAAAGTTTAAAATCATGCATACGCACCGAAACAAGTCAAGAGCTACAGAAAATGTAGTGTACAATGCGAAATCTCGTACGAACAGTTTAATATAATGCACTGTTATTGTTCTAAGTTTTTTTATATCCAACATTTTAAACCAATGAACGCCACAGACACAAAAACTAGCTTGGCAGTAATTCTAGAGTCCAGTTTCATGTCTAATCAAACAGATTTTAGTAATTCAGAAATCAGTTTAGTGATGCATATGACAGACCAAAATAAAACAGTGATTACATATACTGGACGGAGTAGCAGGTTCCCAAAAGTTACATACAACTCACCTTTAATTCGAAAAAGGTCAAGTAGATGTATACGTAAGAGTTCACAACAAATCAGTTTATTTATACAGTTAAGCTCTAAACTCCCGATTTGAACCTGTACCATTTAAAAAAGGGACGAAAGATACCAAAGGGAGAGTCAAACTCATAGATAGACGACGCCATGGCTAAAAATAAAAAGACAAACAGACAAATTATATTACACATGACACAACATAGAAAACTAAAGAGTAAGCAACATGAACCCCACCAAAAATACGGGGTGATCTCAGGTTCGCGGAAGGGTAAGCAGATCCTGCTCCACATGTGGCACCTGTCGTGTTGTCTATGTTATTACAAATCCGGTAAATAGTCTAATTCGGTATAGGTCTCATTCGTGAAAAGGGAAAGGGTAAAGTAGTTACGACATAAGGAACATATTCGATATCATCTGTGAAACGGTTATTCCATAACGGTCAACCAACTCGTGATGGCGTCCGTAAAATTTAAGAAGGGATGATTCCAATTTAATTTGGATATATGTCCACAGCAGCTCACGTATTAAGGTTTTTCGTGGGAAGATAAATTTTATTGCTTCACTGTTTTGCATTTGGTCTTTCAACGGATCCTTACATATTTACAAAGTGTCTCAGACCATTGGTCAAGTATTGGAGAAAAAATGGTATAAAAATAGTTTTATATCTTGATGGTGGATTTGGTATGAATAACGAAAATAACGAATATATCAAATATGCTGAATTTGTGAAACAATCACTTTTGAGTGCGGGTTTTCTTCTGAACGAAAAAAAAAATCAGTTTTTACTCCTGTACAGAAGTCGGAGTGGTTGGGAATCATTTGGGATTCATGTAATTTCACTTTGTGCATTCCTCAAAGGAGAATTGAAGAATTATTACAATCTATTCATAATGTTTTCAGAGAAATTCCGTATATATCTGCCCGAAATTTAGCCCAGGTAACGGGTAGAATTATAAGTATGTCTTCTGTGATCGGAAATATTACTTAAATAATGGCTAGATATTGATATATGTCTATAGAAAGTAGAATGTCATGGGATAGTTATTTAGTTTTAGATAGTAAAAGCTTTGTGATATCAGAATTAAAGTTCTGGCTTGATAACATTGCAAATGTAAATTTTAAAACATTAAATCAATATAGTCAGTCGCATGTAATGGTATATTCTGATGCTAGCAGCATAGCTGCCGGAGCATGTACAGTAGAGTTGGAAAGTAAAAAAATTCACACTATGTGGAAATCCACTGAAATGTTAAAGAGTTCCACGTTGAGGGAACTGAAGTCCATAGAATTGGCGTTGATGTCTTATCAACATGCTTTTCCTGGAAAATCCTTAAAATGGCTAACTGATAATCAAAATGGTGTCACAATTGTTCAAGCAGGCAGCATGAAAGAAAAACTGCAAGATAAAGTAATTCTATTTTTTACTATTTGTTTACAAAAGAGAATCTCCATTAACATACAATGGATTCCAAGAGGTGAAAATTCGAAAGCTGATTATATCAGTAAAATCATTGATTATGAAGACTGGGGTGTTTCAGAATTTTTCTATATATTTATTAACGACCTTTGGGGTCCTTATACAGTCGATCGTTTTGCTAGTTCTCTTAACACAACACTAGAAAGATTTAACTCGTTATTCTAGAATGTAAATACAGAAGCTGTAGACTGTTTTACGCAGAATTGATTTGGTGAAAACAATTGGATTGTACCATTTATTTACTAAGGGTTGAGAGCTATAAAACATGTAATTGTTAGTAAAGCTAGAGGTACTTTAATTGTACCAAAATGGATATCTGCGATCTATTAAACTTTACTTTTTGATAAAAATATGATTATATATCTGATGTTATTGAATTTAAAAATACAAGTGGTATTTTTGTCAGTGGTTCTAATAGAAAATTCATTTGTGGCACTGAGCCTTTTATTGCTCCAGTATTGGCAGTAAAATTAGATGCGACAAGGATAACAAGGCCCTTGTGCACGAATGTGTATTGTAGCTGGCGAGGTTAAAGTGGCGATGCCCTAGTACACGAATGTTTCTTGTAGCTGGCGAGGTTAAAGTAACGAGGCCCTAGTACACGAATGTGTATTGTAGCAGGCACGGTTGTTGTTGATAATGCCCTAGTGTGTATATACATTGTAGAAATCATTGTTGTATTCAACACGGCACTAATGTATTTAGCATTGTAGCTGGCATGGTTAAATAAATATTGGACCTGTTATTTTTACAATGGCATGGTTCACTTGTATAAAAGTTTTAATACTTTGACATTTTATAATGTTTGTTTCACGATTGCACATTTTTCATAAATTTTTCGAGTTGGTAGAAGGAAACAGAATTCAGTTATTTCGGAACTTTCTACATTGAAAGCTAGATTACCAGCGTACTGCTTGAGCTCACGTTCTCTGAACACTCGTAAAAAGCACCAGTATGTCTTTATACTTTCTGTTAGTGGACTAAAATACATAATATTACTCCATTACCTTCATCTGATTATACAGTTTCTATATATTTGATTCACATTTCAATGAATGTAAAATCGGCTAGCAAGATAAATGAAGTAATATTCGCCATTGGCTGGGCACATAAATTGGCTGGATGTAATTATCCTTGTACATCTGAATTAGTAACGTTTGTTAACGAAGGAGCACAGAGAAAATTGGGACATTTTATCACTAATAATTATCCTATTACACCAGACATTTTGCGAAAGATTGTTCATACTTATGGTCATCTTAATAGTAATCTAAAGGACTTAAGAACTGTTTGTATGTGTTTATTAAGCTATGCAGGTTTTTAAAGGTTATCAGAACTAGTTCATTTGAGAGGTATTGATATAACGATTTATTCTACACACGCAAATTTATATTTGGCGTAGAGTAAAACTGATATTTACAGAGAAGGGAGGGATGTGGTTATTTCTAGAACTAATTTTGTAACTTGTCCGGTTTCTATGCTAGAACGATGTCTCAAATTAGCTAGTATTACATCAAATTCTGATGAATTTATTTTTAGAACTGTTAATTTTTGTAAGTCTGATAATTCTTATAAACTTAAAAGTACAGGCCCGTTGTCATACACGAGAGCTCGGGAAATACTACTTTCAAGTTTACAGAGTAAAGGCTTAGATAGTAAAAAAATTGGACTGCATAGTCTTCGTTCAGGAGGGGCATCGGATGCTGCAGCGGCTGGTGTAGAGGACAGATTGTTCAAAAAGCATGGTCGATGGAAAAGTGTCACAGCAAAAGACGGTTATGTTAAAGAGTCTTTGAAGGAAAGACTGTCTGTAACAAATAACATAGGAATTAAATTATGTGTTTTTTATTTTATTTTTTCTTTACCCTTTCTTAATTTTTCGAAGCTTTGCTGCACACTGTTAGGCGAGCTTATCATATACAACGGTGTTGAGTTTATTTTGTAAATAATTTATTTTCGCTTGAAGTTATGAATTAGAACATAATCAATATTAAGTACAGTATTGCGGAGCATGTATGGAACGGATTTGAACTCTGCGCAGGAGATTGCGTCATTGTGTCAAATTAAATAAAATATTACGTTGTAGCCATGAAAGTAAGATGACTAATTTTTCAGATTGGGGAACTGCTTAAATAGCATGGTGACACTGATTTTTTAGATGAGGTATATTAGTCACAGTGAATTTGGTTGAGGTATACAAATAACAGCTACTAAAGTTCATAGGACACAAACTTACTTTTATTTTTAATTTTTATGTGTAGTCATGCCGAGTTACAATCCTACGGTGTTGAATAATAGAAATGGCATATAAAATCTTGCTGACCCGTATATATAGTTCATTAGTTCATACGTTTTCTGTATGATATTTATAGGAAATTTTTCAACATTCATAATAACGTTTTCTTGTTGAGTTGATAAAATGCAAAAGTCACAACAGTTTAAACAATTCCACTAGTGTTTTCAAACTACTACTTTCGTTAATTATAAATCAAACTACACTTAATTAAGTAAGTTACATCTGCATAACAGTGATTTATAAATTATTTGGCAGCATCTGGTAATGATATTTCTATTTATCAGAGACAAATTAAGATCACAGCATATATCAAACTTAGTGTCTCACTGAAATTAATGAGATGAAAACCACTTAATTTATGATCACACAAGGAATATTATCCACATGTTAGGAAACGTGTATTGTACAAAGATAATGATATTCTCCTTGGAGTAGATCATGTCTCAACACCTTAATTATTTGATTTCTAGACACCCACACAATATACATGTAGCAAATGGAAGTTTTTAGCGACCTTAACTGGCTATACAGCCCTTGCTCTGTCGTTATAATATAGAACACTTGTAATAATTACAAAGTCAATGCTCGTATAATGTATCATGTGTCAAGTGTCATGAGTCGTGTGGAATAAAACATATAAGTTTATCACATTAAACAGAGTAAAGTTTTAAAATGATGGAGAATGTAGTCAGTAGGTCAAATCAATAATACATCTGTCCGTTTAAGTAAGAATAATTCTTTATCCGATTGGAGAACTACTCAAATATCATGGTGATATGTGTGGTATTTCTAAAGATACTTTTTCGCTATTTTTTTTAAGCATTGTACAAAAATGCAGATTTTCAAATGGCCATTCGAGCACCAGTTTTATAGTTTTATGGTTGATATTCCCCCTTTATTTACCAAGTTTTAGAATAGTTTTATTGATATACAAGAAATTTTTGGTATTTCTAAATGGATGATTATACAAATTATTTTCATTTACCTGATTGTGTAAAATATGACATAATGTTTTTCAAAGTTGATGTTTTTCTGAAATCGTTTAGTGTTTCACATCGGTACTTTTCCTACAATTATTCATCCCTTGTTTTTTTTAACTATGTATTTTACATTGCATCATACACAGGCAAATTTCACTCACATCAATTTCACGTGAATTTAAATTCATGTGAATCTCACGTGAAATTCACATCAATTTCACCTCAAACGAGCTTATACGTGAAACTCACGTGAAAACAATTTTTGTGAGTTTCATGTGATTCTTGTGTGAAACTCATGTGAATTTCACATGAAAATCACGTAAACTTTTTCATGTGAAATTGACATGAATTTTTAAAATAGAGTAATTCAAATAACATCAAAATTTTTAAATGTAATTAAAATCATGAAAAATATCAAATTTTTTTGTTGTAAATTTCACGTGAAATTCATGTGAAAAATTTCACATCAGATTCATGTGAATCTCAATTCACGTGAAATTCACATGAAAATTTTCACGTGAGTTTCAGGTATAAGCTCGATTGAGGTGAATCTTACGTGAAATTTTTCATGTGAATTTCACGTGAGATTGATGTGAAATTCATGTGAGCAAATTTTGCCCGTGTAGATCAAATTTATTCGTTCATTGTGCGTTAATTTTTGCTGCTACTTTTTGATTGAGTTAAGCCATTCCAATTGTATAGTGTGTCTTTTTATGTTGTGACATTACACTATTGTTTCAGATAAGGGAGCAGGTTTGGTACTATTAAAACTTTTAATCCCGCTGCAATTGTTTGCACCTGTCCTAAGTCAGGAATCTGATGTTCAATAGGTGTTGTTTGTTTATGCTGTTCGTAAGTGTTTCTCGTTTCTCGTTTTTTATATAGATAAGACCGTTGTTTTTCCAGTTTGAATGGTTTTAAACTAGTAATTGTTTTGGGCCCTTATAGCTTGCTATTCGGTGTGAGCCAAGGCTTCATGTTGAAGACCGTACCTTGACCTATAATGGTTTACTGTTGTAAATTGTGACTTGCATTAAGAGTTGTCTCATAGGCTCTCATACCACATATTTGTATATTTATTTGAAAATTGACTTTTGAATACATAAAAAAAACTTTCGAATACATAAATAAAAACATATCAGAACCTTAGAAAACCTTTCTTTTGTCGAAAATTATTGTTTTTAAAATTCAAAACCCGTCAGATGACAGATCAAGCAGACTAAGCAAGTCGGATTTTTAAGTTATAACTTTTAAGTTCAAAATGATAGACACCTGTATTTGAGCAAAATGCAATTTTATCACGGATTTTGCTATTATTATTTTGACTATACATTACATGTTAAATGGCAATTTTAGATTAAATATCTCGAATTAGACATATTTATGATGAAATAGTGAAATTAAAAGTGACTTTCGTGCGCTAAAATACTCATTGTAATCAAAAGCTTTAAACATTTTAATTTCATTTGTCAGGGTCACCAAAACGGGTTTTGTATATCTCCACATATGCTCTGGTTTTAAATATGTCAAATATACTTGCCACTAGACGGAAAGCAATCACTTATGATTCATATATTGTATTTTTCCATATACATATACAGGTTCGATAATTGAGTTATTTTAAATTGGTTTGACAATAACATTTATAATCAATAGTATTTGTTAAGGTTTTCTCAACATGTTTCCACTAATTGGTAGCGTAAAGTACATTTCATAGCATGTTACAATGGAATCTACATTGCATTTACCATTTAAACTTTAGACTAATACGTCTCGAATGTCGGATAACAAATATTGTATCTCTGTCGTATGACAGCTTAGACGGTAGAGCAATCATTTTCAATTTTCACAGTAACACGGCCTGGAAAATGTGTTGGATATTTTAAAATCTAATAAATTAAACATTGTAATGACTATTTTAGTTTTGGAACGTCGATAGTTCTGTGGCGTGATTTATATGATTTCAATTCCTTGAAAAAGTTAAATAAAAAAATACCCTACTCCATAGAAAAATCAAAACGGAAAGTCTCTAATCAAATCGCCAAATCAAAAGCTCAACAAATTCAAATGAGTACAAAAACAATTTCCATATTCCTGACTTGATACAGGTATTTCCTGAAAATTTTAATATTATAATACAATTAATGCTGTATGAGATAATGATGTTAAGAAACAAGAACTTTGAAACTGCCTAAAATCTTATCGTTCTATCTAAGAAATAAATTATACCTGACAATCCCGATTATAACATGTACAAAGGTAAAAAAATATGGTATCTCAATATGTCTTCTCAGTTTTGATAGATGGCATTACGCTTGAGAAAACACAAGAATACGTACACAGCATTCAAATATTATAACTTTCTCTAATATTTACACGATTTATCCTTCCTTTATTATTTTAACATTTAATCAACGTGTTATTCGTTTGATCTCAGTTCTTCATTGGTCAAATTTCGATAATTACGTTAAATATTTGTGTGCCTCTCTATATTTCTTATTGTTAAGTTGTGCTAAAGGGCGGCCATGACCAGTCACATACAAGGATCACATCGTTTTTGCAGATGATTCGAATATAACTATTAAGATTTATCTATATCGTCTTTATGATCATTAGAGAGACGTATTCCACAACACCCATAATGAACTGAGGGCTCGTCTATAATTAAAGGCAACAGTAGTATACCGCTGTTCAAACTCATAAATCCATGGACAAAAAACAAAATCTGGGTAACAAACTAAAACTGAGGGAAACGCATTAAATATAAGAGGAGAACAACGACACAACACTGCAATGTAACACACACAGAAACGGACCAAGCATCAGACAAAATCCCACGAGAAAAACAAATATATAACATCTGAAGAACAGTCAAGAATTGAAGTTAATCTTCTTATTACTGAATTACCTAAGTAAATGTTGTCAGATGTTTCTTATTTTTTTGGGTCCAAAGAGTAATCGTCTTATTAAGGAATGACTGTAATATTTTTTCTTGCTATGAAGAAATAACATAGAAAAATTGGTGCAAACTGAATAACGCGCGTTGCGGGTTATTTAACAGTGTGCACCACATTTTTTATTTTATTTCGAATAGACAGAAAAAATATTACAGTCATTCCTTATAATTTAATTCTGAATTCCATTGTAAACCGTAGAAAACCATAAAAAAACGTTGATAACGTCACGGTCAAATGACTAAATTATGTTTCTGGGATGATAAAATAATAGCGTCAGCCAATTAGAAGACGCGTTACATCCAAAATATAATTATTAGGTACTAGTACCACACATATTGAGGACTCCTGGATGCGTCAAAGGGTAATATATGATTGTGTAAAATTTTGTATTTCATGAAATAGAGGATCTTGGATAGTGGTGTAACGCTTCAACATAAGAATAGACTAAAAAAGTTCAAAAGAGGGACGAAAGATACCAAAGGGACAGTCAAACTCATAAATCTAAAACAAACTGACAACGCCATGGCTAAAAATAAAAAAGACAAACAGAAAAACAATAGTACACACGACACAACATAGAAAACTAAAGAATAAACAACACGAACCCCACCAAAAACTAGGGGTGATCTCAGGTGCTCCACATTATCAAAAGGTCGTGTTTGATTCATCTATATTTCACATATTAGAAAACTTTAACGACACATGCACATGATTTCGAATAAATATACTTAAAACCTACTTATTTTCGCAGATACTTTATTTCGAGTTTAACCCTGTCTACTCTACTTCTCGGCTATTCAATTTCGCGAATACTTAATGTAGTTTGATAAGAAAAGATCTAAGTTTTACGTATTCACTGGGGTAATACTGATGACCGTAACTGCATTCACGGTCATCCCAAGATGTCGGATGAAAAAGTAGGTCAGTATCTGTATTGTCTGTTACAGTGATTTCTATATTAATTTCTTTACAAAGTATACATTGATACGATGTAAATTTATAAAAGATTCACACAGAAAACACAAATTACTACCGAAAAATGTTCAGGAAACGCGAAATTCAATTTGAAAAAATCGCTTAGATGTTCGTAAATCATTATCAAAATATTTTCAAGATGACCGTAACATAAAACAAGGATGACCGTGATTGGCTAACAGATGACCGTAACTTGTAAAAGATGTCCGTAATTTGTAAAGATTGACTGTAATTTATAAAGATTGACTGTAATTTATAAAGGATGATCGTAACTTTTAAATGATGACCCTCAATTCTAAGAATATCCGTATTTGTATTCATAGCTTTTTGTTGTGTTTGTCTCAACAGGGGCTTAGTTAGCGGATATAAACATATTTCATTAATTTTTTTTTAACTATTTGCCGTATTTTGAGTTCATGACAATGATAGTAAATTGCAAATTTTTCGTAAACAATGAAATTTTTATTGATAACGACTTTAAAATTTTAATACAAATTGACAGAGATACGACGAAAAGTTGAAGAAACAAGAATGTGTCCCTCTGAGGTGTCTCTAGTACATGCCTTATCTACACTATAATTTTCTATGTTCAGTGGACCGTTAAAATGGGGAAAAACTGTCATTTGGCATTATGATTAGAAAGATCATATCATAGAAAACATGTGTACTTAGTTTCAAGTTGATTGGACTTCAATGTCATCAAAAACCTCCTCGACCAAAAACTTTAACCTGAGGTGGGACAGACGGACGAACGAGCAGACGAACGGACGAACAAACGAACGGACGCACAGACCAGAAAACATAATGCCCATGAATGGAGCATAAAATACTCTAATCAAACATATGAATATCCGGTAATCGAGCCTGTGTTTTTGATTCCAGAGGAAGCAGATTTAAATCTTAGTTTGTCTTTATATATGAATAAATTTGCTGTATATACAAATTGACAAGGTTCCCCTCAGTGGTGGATCCAAAGGGGGGGGGGGGTCTGGGGTCCGGGGTCCCTTTTTATTTACCGATCAGTGCATTTGAATGGGGACACATAGTTTGAACCCCCTTTAGCCTGGGTTGGGACCCCCCTTTTTTGAAAATGGCTTAAATCGCCCCTGCCCCTTGTGATACGCTATACGCACAAGACTATTTTAAGGATCTATTTTGCTGGAGCTTGCCTTCACTAGTTTGGTCAAAGTATTCTAAAAACAGGTTCTGTTATTTTACTTGCAAGACAAAATAGAAGACAAACCAAAAACGATATAATATCAATGCGTGTACATCCATTGGCTTTTTTTTTAAAAGTGCATTTATTAAATGTCATTATAAGGAATTCCAGAAATAAAAACAAATCTTAATCAGGAAAAAATAACAGGGTAATATATATATAAAATACGAGAAACAAAGAACACATATGAACCACTCCAACAAAAAAAAAAACTACTGACCAACAGGCTCTGGACAGGTGCAAACAAATGCAGCGGGTTTAAACGTTTTAACAGTCGCTAAACTTAACATATTCCATCTTCAGAAGCATAAAGATATTTTCTGATTTATTTTTATAACTGCGAAGAAAAACCAATAAGATAAATAAGGTCATGGTTTAAATTATATCGATACGTTTCACGTTAGTTATATGTCATTTTAAAAACAATAATTGTTATTTATGAACAGAATTCCCATCCTTCGGGCGTCAGTAGCATTAAATTTATAACACATTGTTTTCATCATGACCGATGGAATTCAAAAAGTGTATAATGGCTTAGAAAAACTAGTTGGTACATTGCTTACTCTATCTTAAATTCTTTAATCTACACAGATAATTATAGACGAATAAACATTTTGAGAAAAAATCTAGATACATTTTAAAAGAAGGTTCTGATCTTTAATTGATTATTTACCTAATTAAATGTAGATATACCATTAAAGTTTTACTTGATATACATTATTCGTTTATGTTATTGTACATAAAGTTGTCAATAGGAATTTGAAGCTTCGTTATAATTCATAATGCAAAACACCCTTGTTGCAATTTTAAAATGACATTAAACGTCTTTATACCAAAAAGCTAAGATTATACAGACCTCTTTATGTAGCAATACAACTTAAATAATTTTGAGAGGCTTGCATAATTCAACTATGTTTTGTCTAATTAGGGGCCATAATTTTATCATACATCTACCTTTGTTCTTGACCTTTATATTCCTACAGTACTTTCCATCTGGTGTTAAACAAACAACAATCATACATTATATAGCTTATTTGCATATACATGCACAGGTTCGATTATTCAATAAGTGATCTTAAATTGGTTTGACAATCATTTCTCCTCAGAAGTACATTTGTCTTTTGTAACTTTTTTTAGAAAAAGCTTTGATGTTGTGTTTGTTATTGTCATCGGATTTTGTCAAATGTTTAAACTTTTGTAGTTGTAAATCGTATTTATTTCTGATGTAATCGTGTGTTGTGTTGGAGATAACTACTCATCCAGTACATTTGGTAGATTTAATTCTGGATCAACGAAATTTATCCGGTATATATGGTCTGCAGTTTGATCAGAAGAAACAACCACAAAGCTAGATAATACAATTAATTATCTAATTACTACTACAATTAAATATTAATCAGTATTATAATGTTCACTCTTATTAATATAAGTTAGATAAGTCATACAAATCTAATCTTGAATTTCATCCAAATTCTTTTTTAATTTTTGGAACACGTTTTATAAATTTAAATGTGACGTCACTTTGGGCGTTGCATTGGCTATGGCGAACAGGGCTGTGATTTTGTAATGTATTACTTTTAATTCTATAGCTAGTCACCACTTCAGTTTAATCATGTACATCTATTATATAGTCATTTTATAAAATTAACTGTTTGCAAACCTATATATGTTTCTTGGTAATAATGATGTTTTTGTTCGAGGCGGATAACCCTGGCCTCACAACTTTTTTGAACTTTTGGTCCTCGGCGATCTACAACTTTGTAGTTGTTATGGCTTTCAAACTTTTACATCTGAACATAGTTTTGTGTGGACGTAACGCGCATCTGGCGTATAAAAATATTGTTTACCCTGTTACCTTTTGATGGCTATTAATCGTTTGTTTTTCTATCTTATATTTTCTTCCATTTATCTGTTTTTTTTATTATTGTAACCTTGTCGTGCAATGTTGCTATTATAATGTTATACTTAACACTGTCATTAAAGCGGGAGGTTTGGCATGCCACAAAACCAGGTTCAACCCATCATTTTTTCATAAAATGCCTTGTACCATTACAGAAAAATGGCCATTGTTACATTAAAGTTCGTTTCTGTGTGTGTTACATTTCGGTGTTGTGTACCTGTTGTGTCGTAGTTCTCTTATATTTGATACGTTTCCCTCAGTTTTAGTTTGTTACCCGGATTTGTTTTTTCTTTATCGATTTATGAAATTTGAACAGCGGTATACTACTGCTGCCTTTATTTTTTACTGATTATTTTTAAATTGTCATCCGAAATATATTGTCACTGAGTTGAACTTTTTTTTACAAATACGTCTGGAATGTGGAAAAACGAATATTGATTTGTGTGTTGTCTAACAGTTTAGCCGGGATAGATTTATTTTTATTTTTTGCAGTATCTTTGCTAAGAAATTTTGTAAAATACTTCAAAATCTGACAATTTAAATGTTTAAGGTAACACGATACCGAATGACGTTACGCCACGAGTTATCGTTCCTGACGTTATCGAATAACGTTCACACATACAAGCCAATGCAGCAGGTTCTGCAATCACAAAGTGATTACATAATAAAGAAATAATCATAACTAATTGACATTTTTAACGGTTACTTTTTCTAGATGCAGAGTGCCGAGAGTTTTGATGCAATACGAAACGGTTAACTTTTCGACATAGATTGTTTTATCGTTTTCCGGCAATTCTTCTGATCATTGTTAACCTTTAAAAATGTATTACGTTACTTTTACTTTTACTTTTAATTCATATTCTGTTTCTTTAATATTTTAGCATCTGCACGATTTATCTATATACGTTCTTATGCAAAATAGACTGAGTTTTATCACTTTATTTTACTCTTAGTTTATTTTTGCAATAAAAACTTTTTCATGATGCACGCCGTATCCCAATGAAATTTTGTTTTGAAAATAGAAATCTTGTCTATAGAAACTTAGGATGATGTGTAAAAAAACGGGGAACTGTACAACTATTAATTGGTGTTAAAATGGTCGTCAAAAACACCGCTCGGGCAAAATGGAAAAAGGAAATTTATCTGGATGAGAATACGGATAGAATAAGGCAAAAAAGCACAATACAAGCAGACTTTGAAACTCATATAGAAAATAGTTTGTTAGTATGGAGTGTAGAAAAGTGGTTTAACTTGGTTATTTTGCTGAATAACATTTCCTGTGTTCCAAGTGTAAACATTCTCATTGGCTGTACAGAGTAAATCTGATATAGTTTCGGAAACATTTTAAAAATAAAGTGCTAGCTTCGTAATATCATAGACCAAGTCTACACAGGACAGACAGCAACATCAGAATGAGGCCTGAGAAAGTTACCGTAGGCTGAGAAATACATGCGAACTTGATTCGGCAAAAATTAAAAAAAAAATAAAACCAGGTCTCGTTAGAGTCTGATTAAAGCCAGTCCCAAGTATCCACTTGCATTTATAAATATTTTTGTGTGATTTGAGTTGGAAATGATGTACATGTACAAGTTCGGAGACAAAATGACTGATAGATAATTAACATAGTTGCCTTTTTAGGTCATGTGTGGCATATTGCTCACATGATATACCCTCATTTTCCAGTGTCAGTCAAAATTTTCTCAACCATCTTCCCGGATCGCCTCTATTACAAAACCTATCTATTATTGTATTAATGCTAACTTGTTCTCGTCCTGAACATGCATGACATATTTGCCACTGGACGTTTAAGCAACCAACAATCAATCCTACAATTTACACCCGTCACTTGAAACTTCAGTTGTTAAAATTTAAATCATTGCCTCTATTTTTTTCAAAGAAATCGACAAAGTTTACGAATATTTACGCAAAAAGAAATATCTACGTTTCCGCTTGCTTATTATGGAAGTGGAGTAACATGAAACTTTATTTGTAAAAGTACAAGTACAAATAAAACAAAAAAATATATGGAACATGTCATTTGTACAAAGAATGATAAATAGAGAAATGGGATTTGCAATTTATGAGATAGCAACATCTGGACATTTAACGACATCAAAACCAAAGACATTAAGCAAATTTTGACTAATGGTAATTGGACGAGCATCTTTTTATTTCTAATTTGTAAATTTAGTAAACGTTGGCCCCCTAAATTGGAAAGTATAATTATCACAGTAACATTTCAGTCTCCTAGTACATATGTGTTTAAGTCCTAAAACTTTTGTTCTTCTGAAGAAAATTAACTCGGAAGTATTATAGAATGCTTTTTTTCTCCGCGTCCGTTCTACCGTCAATCCCGCACTTGGTGCCGCACTTGGTGTATATAGGGTTTACAGTCTTTTTGCTTCAGGTTTAAATTATGTACCTGGTGTTACTACTCATATTAAAAGTGCGCATATCGTCTGGATTTTCTATATTTTTTGTTCATGACAGGTTCCTGGATTAGGCGTTTTGATAAAATAAAAAGGCACGCAGACTCCGGCTTACATCTCCTACAGGTGGAATTTCAAGCTGAAACTTTTATATTTCGCATTTGCAGTTTGTTTCACTTATAAAGAATGCATATATGATCTGAAGATTTGTTCGTAAATAATTTTCCACAAATGACACTGTGAAATTTTGCATATACAGTTTGCAAGGTTTGTCCGACTTGTTGAGCAGCCAACTCACACATTTACACCACGCTAAACCAATGTGTGTAGCAAGTCAAGAATATGACGGCTGTTTATCTATCATTCTTTTAATGTATTTGAGCTTATGATTTCGTCATTTGATAAGGGACTTTGAAGTTTTGAATTTTTTCTTTGAGTTTTGTTATTTTATTTTTTAGAATGTGCATTTTATCAGGATCATTATTTTCCCTCATAATATTCACATCTAACAGAATGTTAAACCTTTTTTGACTGGTGCATCAAATGTGTCTTTTATTAACAACTGTTTTCAAAATTGTATTGTATCGTCCCGAACATGCATGAACTATTTGCCACTGAACGTTAAAGAACTATCAAAAACCGACCAATTATAAAACTGTTAACTGAATCAAATTTTTAAAGTACTCTATTTATGCATGGATGAAGCAACGACACCACCATTGTCTTAAAACTCAGTAATTCAAATGAATCCCACGTGAAATTTTTCATGTTATTTTCACGTGAACTTTACAAAAATATGAAGGTATTTTTCATGATTTTAATTAAATTTTTTAATAATCTTATTTTGAAAATTTACGTGAATTCAACGTGTGCCTGATTTATGCATGATTCACGTGGAACCAACCAGTTCAAGCAAGTTTCAAGTATATGCTCGTTATGAAAATCAGACGAGATTAATGTTAATTCATGTGAGTGAAATTTCCAGGTGCAGAACGAAATAAATTATATCAGCAGAATTGTATATTTCATTACTAGGAAATTTACGAAACCCGACAGCGGAAATAAAAATAAAAATAAACACCATTCAGATCCTGACACATATTTTGTTTTCAATATCTCTGAGTAGTAATACCGTAACGTTACATTCTGTATTCAATAACGTCAAACGTTTTCGGTCCAATTCTAATGGTATCAATCAACTTTGAAGCCATTTTTCTCAAAAACAAGGATGGTGACATATGAGTTTCTATACGTGTATGGATTCAGTATGCAATTCTGGATATTATGTTAGTTTTTTGTTTTTCTCCGTATATAAGAACATAGCCATCCATTGGAAAATCTAAAAAGTTAAGCCGAAAAAAAGGCATTTCCCCTATATACCAAAATTGACGTTTTCCTATGAAAATACCAAGAAAACAAAAATGGTGACCCCCATTTTTTATTACATATTCCGATGTAACTCGATTCAAAGAACACGTGTGCCAAAAAGTTTGGAAACCGGTAGATATGCCATTCGGTATCGTGTTACCTTAAATAAATGTCTTAAGAATTTCTTTAAAGGATGCACTGATACGATGCAGCGAATTAATTAACACAGCAATTTTTTTTTAAAACTGAAAAATAATACGTCTAACATTACGTTTTATTTTTCCCATCGGCAGTCTCCGTTTCTTACTATTTATTATGGTCGACGCAATAAAGCTGATTATTTCTGGTACCTTTGTTCTCTTTAATAGCCATCAAATATTTGCCACAATTCTTTTTTCTTTTCTGAACTGACAGGTAAAACGGCAGAGCATTTTCATTTAAAACATTGTACAAACATACTGTAGAATAATTTAATATTTAACAAATAAAATGGATTAATATAGTATGATAGATGCTGATAAAAGATTTTCAAGATTTTTAATCATTTTCATAGAACAGGAGATGCAAAGGACCCCAAAGGACTAATCTTTTGTTATTCAATTATTCAAATTAACTCGTTTAACAATATAATATATGCTTTTCCCAGAGATGAAAAAATATCCCTGGTGGCATACTATTATATATTTCTATGTTACTTGACACACACAAAAACAGATATATTTTTTATCAATATCATCTTTCAATGTTTAGCTTCGCACTACTATATTTCATCTACACAACTAAAAGAAGTAAGTTATTATTTATGGTTGGTTTCATGGCTATATTCCAAAATATTTGTACACACTCTGTTTTGAGGGATTGCTATGAACACTGAATATTCTGGTAATAATGTATTCAATTCATCTTAAAAATAAAAAAATAAAAAAATAAAAAAAAACAACGTTTAAATAGGTTGGGGGTCGCAACCATTCTTTTTTAATTTTTAATAAATGTTCTCAGATAATGACCACTGAAATCTCATTCTAGGATTAATAAGAATGTATACCGATGAACTAAGAGATTTGGAATTACCCCATTTGGGGTTGTATTTTTTTAATTTATCAAGATCGTTTTGCAGTCAAGTTTATTCTTCTGATTATTTTGATCAGAGCAACAATGGTGAGTTTTTTGTCGATAAAACGCGCGTCTGGGGGTATTGAATCATGGTACCTTTGATAACTATTAGCATGGAAATGTTTTATTGTATTGTTTATTTTAGTATTTCGCTGTCCTGAATGTTCTATCATTTATTTGTACTGGGGTCCCGTCATGTAATGGTGTCCTTTTAGTGTTCAGAGTAATATTCAATATTTTCATAAAAGGGTGAAGTATTGCTAGCCACAAACCAGGTTCGATCCACCATTTATTTTCTTAAAATGTCCTGTAACAAGATGACTTTCGAACAGCGGTGTTCTACTGTTGTCTTTATTTAAAAGTGTAGATCTTGGAATTAAAGTAAATTGCTCTAATTAAAATCTTTGTCATAAAGTAAGTCATGTAGTCTCATGATCATAACTTAAAAGCACAAGTATCTATCACTTATCATTCTAAGGCTATAACATTGTAAATTGACAATGACGATTTTTCCATACGTTTGTATAGCACACCCGACCTTTCTCGGCTTCTCAAAGTATCCAAAGAGTCAAATGCACAAACAACAAGGCATATGATATGCACTCTAAGGTTAACGCATTGTAAAACAAGATACTTCTGACTACCATGCACAAATTCAGTGCAAACAAACTCGTTAGGAGACTTATATAAAATCAGGAATAAGACAGAGTAAAAAAAAACCGTGATAATATTTATTGAAAATCGTCTTCGTCTTGTACTAGTATACAGTAACCCTATTCGTACAACCTACAAAATAAATTTAAAACAAATGCATCAGTTTTGTTTCCTTTGTATTGCTTAACTGTACCAGAACTGATTGTTGTCGTTCTAGATGACAGTGTTTAACACCAAACTTATGTTTATATAATTGAATTGCTATATTGTATTATCATTTATATTCCAATTTGATTGTTTTTTCGTTGCATTTACTACGGTAAGGTCTTCGGTGATAAGCATGATAGTTTGATAGCGATACCTCTCTAAATGATTTGAAAACTTACAAATTTTGGTGATTTTTAGTATCGTAGAATTGTTTATAAACATGTTTTTAAAACACTAGCATGTGAATGTTTCGGTACAGTAACTTATACTTAAGGCTTTCTTGTGTATTAAATTTGAAGAAAAAAATATTGTGAAAAAGAATGACCAATAATAACTATCTTTTCAATTAAATAAACGATCATACTCACCATTTTATAATAGTTGTTCATCATCCTTGAATTATTCTTGAAATTTTTGCTGTACGCTTATTGATCTCTCTACTTATAGCCTTGCATACCTAAGAAAAGTCATTTGTATGTTTATAAATTATACATCATGGCTATCTTTCTCTGGATACATTGTTCATATTAATCTAACTTACATAAATCATGCTCACAAAATTACATAATGAACCTTATTACAAAATGTACCTTGGCATTTGTAATAACTTTGTATTATTTTTTTGCTCTGAAGTTGAAAGCCAGATTTGTGATGAATCGTAAAAATGATGTCAAAAACGTGTACTTGATATTATAATACAAACTATCGATACATTTGAGTGTAAGTTTGTCTTTAGGTAGCGGTATTAAAGAGGTCGAATCTTTTATTGTGTCGATTATGACCTATTCCCGAAAGTGAAAACTCAAGTAAGTGCAGTTGTGCACAGGGGATAATGCATACATAATAGGAGACCACAACTCTGGCAATACTCCCGTAATCTCTCATTTTGTCAGTCATGACATTTTCTGGTTTTTATTTGGGATATTGCCTTATTTTTTTACGCAGTTTGTTTATGAAATTTGACCAGCGGTGAATAAAAGACAATCAAAGATACCAATGTTATAATATTGTACGCCAGGAGAAAATTTTGCCCACTAAAGACCATTTCAAAGGCTGGAAAGTAAAGAGTAAAAACTAAAATCAAGGACAAGATTCTGAGCGGTGTTGCCGAAAGTATATTCACTACTGTTGACTGATTTTAAATAAAATGCCGATGATATTCTTTATGTTTCTATAAATATATCGTAAACTACTCACCTGTCCTTTAAGTTTTCGCTTTAATAGTTTGTCAACATTTACAAATGTTTTTACAACCCATGCCAACAATTTGCCTTTTAGTTTGACTTTAAAGGAACCAATCGATTCAGAACATTTCGCAACACTAAATGTGCGCGTGCCTACAAAAATCATTAAAATTAGATATACTATTGTAGCTTATTTGAAAATGTACTTGTTTATCATGTTGTAGCACAATTCAATGAAATAAAAGTCAGCATTATTTGATATGATCCTGTTTGCATGGCTAAGACATACCAGCAAACAAATCATTCTTTCATAGTTGATAAGTGTAACATATGAACATTATTCGAGGGGCACGTGTTGTGAAGTTAGAAATGTGACTGACACTTTTGTTTGATTTGTGTTCGTTTTTTATTACAAATTTTGCTACTAAATAACAGGTGTATTGCTTACAAATATTTAACATCAATAAATTTATTCTAAAAGTAATAACTTGACGGAATGAACGAAAATGCTTAGTACAAAATTTATTTAGGTTGTATGTGTCATTTTTTTGTCGATAGTTAATAATTATTTTATTATTTTCTTAATCATTACTTTTATATTGTTAGACTTACTTAAGGTCACCTTGAACGACACGTTGGAAACAGTTGCTCTTAAAGTACCAGACTCCTGATATTTAATAAATAAAATTCGCCTGAAAAAATATAATTCAATGTTATAGGTTTCTACTTGGAAATTAAACTTACATTCTATATTCTTTGGAACATCTTTGTTTTTATTATATATTCACACGATAGATACACTAAGACCGTTTTGATTTGTGTAAATTGTGATCGCTATGTTGTCTGATATCCGTTTATCCTGCGTATGTCTTCATTATATAAATTATTTCATTTACTCGATCTTTTCTATATTGTGCGATATTTGAGCAATTAAATACTTCTTAAATACACATTGTACAAATTGAGAACATTTTTATTATTAGATAAAACAGTAGTATTTATTTTCTTAATTCATTTTCAATATATCAATCAGGCCATAATAGATGAACATCGGTCAATCAGATTAACATGGAATGCAAACTGAAACCTGGAGTCTACTTGAGCCCGATAGACTCGCAACTGCTAAAGACATTTAGGCAGACTGGCTCAAGTTATTGGCAATTAATAATAAACTCTTATGAATTTGGTGCATGTCAATGCTCACTTGAGTAACCTTGATCAGAACTATTCAGATAGATTGGCCACGATAGACGTGTACCGTAACAATGGCAATATGAAAACAGTTTCAACATCCGAACAGTCAGAACTATAAGTATTCTGTCATGTGCATTTTTTTTCCGATGAGGTTAATTCATTACTGTCCGGAGAAGTCGTTTATAGTCAATTCAGTACTAGAAGAAAGGCGTAAGAAACAAAATAGACATTTAAACCCATAATTTAAAAATGCACTAGCATCGCTACGGCAACAAACAATGAAAAGACCAACAGACAAACAACGGCACACACAAAAAAACACCAAAAAAAAACTAAAGGCTTAGTGACACGTACCCTAACAGAAATCGGGAGTGATCTCAGGGTAAGCACATCCTGTTCTACATGAATTATCAGTAGTTTTCAGACAATTCAGTCTGGTGTTGAGTTAATGACACATACTAAATAATCTGAACATAAACTGAGTTGGTCTTAATTTCAATTCCGAGAAAGTAGTAAAACATACCCCGAACAACAAACAAATACAGGCGTTTTAAAGAGTTATTATATTAAATAGAAATGAAAACTAGAATTCAAATCTTCTGTTTGAAACTTGACAGAAGTTCAATAAGAATGTTATTAAATATTAACGTTCAAAGTTGACTAGAAATGTATTTTTTTACAAATTTAAACTTAAGCACTAACACAATGGTACAAAGTTAATTATGGAAAAAAAAACCTAGAAAACAATCACAATTAAAAAAATAAGTAAGATCTTATGACAAATAGTTAGGTTCCTATTTCGTGCACTTACTTTTTTACTCGCCAGTCAGCTGTTACTCCAAGGCCAATGTTGGATGCTTCGATAACTATATTGTTCTTCCAATCCCCCTTGATCGTTATTTTTGGATTGTCAAAATTGGCTATCTTTATACTGATTGATTAGACAATAAAAATCATTATTGAAGGAATTACATATGAATAATAAGTATTTCAATCTTTACAATTTAATAAAAGCTTCTAGAACACACACATCTTATAAATGATTTATGCTTTGATTACCTTGCATGTATATCATATTCTTTCCATGTATGTATGTGTACGTATATCGTATTCATTCCATGTATGTATATGCATGTATATCGTATTCATTCGATGTATGTATGTGTATGTATATCGTATTCATTCCATGTATGTATGTGTATGGATATCGTATTCATTCCATGTATGTATGTGCATGTATATCGTATTCATTCCATGTATGTATGTGCATGTATATCGTATTCATTCCATGTATGTATGTGTATGTATATCGTATTCATTCCATGTATGTATGTGTATTTATATCTGATTATGTTAGGTGTTCTGTTTCATATATTTGGTGAAATGCTCTCAAGAGCGTAAACTTACAAAAAAGAAGATGTGGTATGATTGCCAATGAGACAACTGTCCACAAGAGACCAAAATGACACAGACATTAACAACTATAGGTCACCATACTTATATACGTGTATGTTTAAACCATGCCGAATCAAAATAAAGTGTTCTTATCTCATCTTACGATTAAATATTACTAGTATTATAAAGCAGATTTTAAATAGTTAGATCAGAGACGTGCAGTTATTTTTTTAAATGGAAATAACACTGTTAATATTGTGACTGTGTCGAATTGCATATTTCAATAAATCTTCCTCGTAAACATTCAAACCAAAAACAATAGAAAGAGAACGACTTAAACATCCTTGTTTAAATGATAAGATGTATGATCAAAGTGATGACGTTCATGAATCATGACATTATTTTTAAAAACAAAACTTTGCAGAATATTGCAAAATTGTATTGCTTTATTATTATTTATTGTATTCAGAAAATAAATGTTAGCATGGTCTTACTTTTTGATGTACGATCCTCCTTTGAAATTCACATCCTTTATTTTTAGATATTTGGAAATGTCTGTGCCTGAAATTGCTTTTAAAACACCCGTTGCTGAAAATAACATAGATATATGTTTTATGTTTAATTAATACGGAACATATAGTTATTGATATTCTTAAACCGGTACAATAAATAAAATATTTTCTACGTAAGAAAAAGGTTACATTGGTCTGACTTAATATGCTTAATTTGAAGTCGAATACAATACACAATATACAATATACAATATATGTTTGACACAGATTAATGTTGGTCTGGTGATTTGAGCATATGTATTTTGTCATTTTCAACACAGAGTTCAAGCTGATGATAAACATGAAGTTGTAACATTTGTGTCTCATCCTTTTTTTGTTTCTGAATTATGAAATGTGTTAAAATTAAAATTAAAGCAAGAAATAATTCAAACAAATCAACAGTTTAAAGTTATAGTATAAATAGAATAACGTTAATTTATTTATTTAACAATTACAATACATATCGTCAGTTAATAATTACAATATATATCCTCATTTAATAAATACAATTTATATTTGTGTACATTTGTTTTTGTATGGCGTTAACATTTTTTATTACAATGTATGCACATGTAACATTGTGTTAACTTCTCTTTTTTTATTACGATGTATGTACGTGTGGTATTGTGTTTACTTACCTTGTTTAATTCGCTTCGATGTGGTTTCCTTAGGATAAACACTCGGAATTATTAGAAAAAAAATACATATCAGCGAAGGTGTTATTTTACACTTCATGATTATTTTGTCAACTTTTCAAAAATGTATAACAAATCAATTGAAAAAGAACTTATTTTATAGTATCTATGTTCATGAATTGTCGAATAAAATTTGACAAAGATGTGGTTATGTATTTTATAAATTCCAATTTCTTGGAAAATGATAAAATATAGTTTGAATTTTGAATTCATTGAATCTGAAAAACAAAATCACTATAGAACTCCAAGAAAACAATATTTATTCGTGGTAAGTCATAGGGTGTGAAAGCTTTATATCTGACTATTTACCTTTTACTTCTTTTTTTCAATGTCAACAAACATATTTGAAAAACAGGTTGCGGATACAAATTCCTTGTATTATTAATAATATGTCTTTTAATTATGTGACGTTTATCTATTCATGTAAAACATAAACATTTCGTGTCCTGTTGTGAGGTCATTAACTCATGTCATTCTGTTGTTTACATATTTTAATGTACTTTTGTTATTTACATTTATGTATTTCTCAACAGACAACAACCTACTATAACATCAAGTCTACGCATAATTTCGTTCACTAGTACATACCAAATTTGAAATTAAAAACGAACGAAGCAGGAACCGTAGCAATAGTAAAAAATGAAGAGATAACACTCCAACAAACAATTGACTAAAGTTATTTCGTTACAGCATAGAAATAAGAAAAGAGCATTAAAGTCAAACCCAATTCAAAATACTCTGAATAGTAAAATCATAAAAAAACTGAACTCCGAGGAAAATTAAAGACGGAAAGTCCCTTATCAAATGGCAAAATCAAAAGCTCTAACACATCAAAGGAATTGATAACAACATGAACTATAATATTGCTGACTCTTGTTATGACAAGTCATTAACAAATTCGTGTGTAGGATTTAGAAAATCTTACTGGATTATACTGAATAGGAAATCATACTGTAGCCTACATATAAGAATAAGACGTGGTGTGATAACAAATGAGAGAACTCCTTACACGAGACCAAATGACACAGAAATTGAAAACTATAGGTGAACGTACTGACTTCAATAAAGAGCAATGTACGTACCACATATTCAGCTATGGACGGCTCTGAAATGACTTGTACAAAACAACTCGCACGAGAAAACTAACGATCTAACTAATATTAAGATATGAATGAAAAACAAATATGTAACACATCAACAAACGACAACCTGTCAATGATAAACTCCCGATTTGGGACAGGCATATACATACATTGTACATGTATTGATATTCCTTTTTTTTTAGTTACATATACATGAATCACGCTTGTGTGCTCCCTCGTCCCAGTTCATAACTTTTTACATCTAGATATAAACCTTTTAAATGAGCTCCTGAGATCACCCCGAGTTTTTAGTGGTGTTCGTGTTTCTTAGTCTTGTTTTCTATGTTGTGTCTTGTGTACTATCATTGGTCTGTTTGTCTTTTTTTATTTTTAGTCATGGCGTTGTCAGTTTATTTTTGATGTATGAGTTATAGAGTAACAGCCTTATGGTATTCTGAACAATTAAAAACGATGTATAAACTTCTGCTGACCCGTATTTATATTTTATTAGATCCATTTATTGGATTTGACTAACAAATTTGAGAAAATTAATAATAAAGTTATCTAGCTTAATAACAGCCGTTTTATGCAAATGTTACTTTATTAAGTAGAGTTTGAATTGTTAATAGTGTAAATGAAACTTTAAACACTCTAGATGTATAGTTGAAGCTCTTCAGGCCTAAACATGCCGGTAGTTTAACTAGAAAATTCTCAATGTTTATCGTAGCTGCTGATCATAATACATGTATGTCCAATTATTGGAAACAAATGTAGATGACGTTTACACGTGATGTATCACTATTATTGATCGATTCAAAACAGTTTTTGATCAAACATGGAATATTTTCCACATTTAAGGAATCGCGTATCTTACAGACAAACTGATTTTGAATATTTTCTTTAGCATCAATTATGTCACCGTCGCTTAATATATTTGATTTCTAGACACTCGTATCAGATAGAACATTTGTAATAATTGCAAACGTCAATGCTCGTGTCATGTATCATATTGCGTGTGAAATAAAACACATTATTTTATAACATTATATAGAGGAAAGTGTTAAAATGATGGAGTGTGTAGTCACTAGGACAAATCAATAACACATAAGGTTGTTACCATATAAGTAAGATTAATTATTTTTCCGATCGGTGAACTACTTAAATGACATAGTGACAATATGACTTTATTTATGAAGTATATGTACTAGTTTGTGTTAGAGGGATAAACAAGGTTACACATGACATATACTAGAATGAATAAGACACAGAAGTAAAGAAAAGAATTGTGTCAAGCCGGTGCCGTTTATAGGTTAGTATTCGTAATTGGGTTTTGTTCGTTGATAGACAATAAGACTTAGTGTTGCTTACATCCACATCCTTTGTTCTGTTGTGGATATTTGTCTCATTGGCAATCATTCTACATCTTGTAATTTTTGTTCTGTTGCAAACTGGTACATCTGATAAACCAGTTATCTATAACAGTCTATGCAATTAGATATCCTACCGTTGTCTATAATCGTTCATAATGTCTGGTCGTTAGTTTTGTGATATGTTTATCTCATGACTGAACACCACATTGACGTCACTTCATTAAATCTAGTTAATACACTTTGTGCAGAATACGTTTTTCTACACTTCTATATAAAAAGACATTTCGAAAGATATGCTTTCATTAATATTTGTTATTCTAATACATTGTACAAAAAAGAAGATTTTCTAATGGCCATTTCAAACCTGATTTTCAAATGCCTAAATAAAACCATTTCAGAACTTTCGAAACCCCCTCTTTCGTCCTCCATTGCTTTTTTTTATACTTCAGTACCGTCATCATACTTTATGATGGACCAAACAGGCCAGGTAAATCGTATTTTGAAGAATTTCGAAATGACAAGCCTCTTACGTTTTTTTTAATCGATTTCCTCACAAACAGAACCCACAATGAAAGAAATTAGAAAAGTACCTTGTGGAAAGAGCAAAGAACAAATGTTGACAGTGCATATGCATATGTTATATTTTTGTACAGGAAGTATGTAGCAAGTTAAAGAAGACGTTTTAACTTTTAACTCTTTATCATGTTTATAACTTTATGAGTCTGAAGCCCTATTCTGAATTAACATTATCAGGTCATGTTTATTTATAATAAATATTGAAACCCAACAGTAAGATGAAATTATGATTTAAATTTTCCTTGAAATTCTTAAACCATTCAGTCCATAAATCAAAACTTGTATATTATGTTAATTCAGAAATTATTGCATTTTTATGTCCAATTTATGGGCATTGAAAATACCAGAATTTATCCTGTTGCATAGAGAAATAAATTACTTTTCTTGTCCTGTACCTACTGGTAATACAGGTTTGCACTAATTGGTAGCGTAAAGCACATTTCATGACGTTTTAAAATATATTCTACATCGCACTTACAATTTAAAATTGAAACAAATGCGTTTTGAATGTCGGATAACCAATATTGTCTATTTGCTGTCTCACAGGTTAGACGGTATAGCAATTATTTCAATTTTCACTGTAACACTGCTAGGAAAATGTGTTGAATACTTTAAAATATAATAAATTTGAAATTTGAAATAGAATATTTCATTTTTGGTACGTCATTAGTTTTTTCATATGATTTCAATTCTTTTACTGCGTTAAAAAACAAATATACCGAACTCTATGTAGAAGATGTTATTAAAATAAATATTAATTAAAAGATATTTCAAGTTTTCATTTTTATTTGAGATATCTGTATTTTCGTCAATTTATTATAATATTTTAAACAAACACCTGCGTTAATATTAATTCTATTTTTTTTAATTAAGAATAGGAATTATGTACCTCCTTCCCTATGTGCTGAATTTTACAAAAATGAGAAAAGTAATATTTAATTAACCTGTAACAATGCTCTACCAACAGACATGTTCTATCATCCTATCATGATTTTCATGATAGAGGGTTGCTGCTCACAAGCCATCTATTAAACCAAGAGTTCATAATGGTGAAGTTGAAATCATCCCTTCGTAAATTTTATGGACGCCATAACGAGTTGGTTGACCGTTATGGAATAACCGTTTCACAAATGATATCGGATATGTTCATTACGTCATAAACTACAATCCCCTTTCCTTTCATGAATGTGACCTACTACTTTAGACTATTTACCGGATTTGTTATCGCATAAGCAACACGACGAGTGCCACATGTGGAGCAGGATCTGCTTACCCTTCCGGAGCACCTGGGATCACCTCAAGTTTTTGGTGGAATACGTGTTGCTTATTCTTTATTTTTCTATATTGGGTCATGTGCACTATTGTTTGTCTGTTTGTCGACTTCATTTTTAGCCATGGCGTTGTCAGTTTATTTTCGATTTATGAGTTTGACTGTCCCTCTGGTATCTTTTGTCCCTCTTTTTTCCAACTATAATCGTAACTATAATCACGTTCCCGTTCCCCGAATGTGAATAACGAATTAGACTTATCAACGGTGTTTTTAACGGATCATAACGACGGGTTCTGCTAACACTTCCGAAGACACGGATAACCCCGATAGTTTCTGATGGGGTTTTAATTGCTTTTAGTTTTCTATCTTTTGTTTTTGTGTCGTGTTGTTAATCTCGTCGTCTTTTCTTTGCAGCCACAACGTTGTCAGTTTTGTTTTCGACCTATGAATGTCCCTTTCGTATCTTTTGCCTTTCTTTCAAAAATGTAATCGTAAAAAATCATTGACATCCGCATAGCATATTCCAATATTTTGATATGAAACTATCGAAGAGACGGTAATTCTACAAGAAAGGATTTTTCATTTGCAAGTGCCAGCAAATGACGAAATTAAAAGGTAAACCGAACTGTCACCACACGAGTCGATGCAATCAACACGAGGAACACATCCAGCTTCTTTCGACATGTGTGGATGTGTAAAGACCATTGAACAATTTAATTAATGAATCTTCGCCATAAAACTTATACAGTGCACGAATGACAGGGACAGCTTCCAATTTGTCAGTGGCTCATTGACCGGTGATCAATTTAATGGCAGAACCAATCTTCACACCAGGAGCCCCATTTAAAATTTCACACGGCACAAGATGCACAAGGAAAACACGATTCAAAAGGAGAACCACTGGCACTGATCCAAAGAATTCCTTACCTGGTTCCAGCGGTTTGCAGATTTCGTCAAACATCAATCTTGGTATGTTTAATTTATAAAAAAGTTGATGTTTTGTGGCGTATAATTATTCTAATTTACATTTATCTCATAATGAATAAGATTAATATGATAGTGATAAAGATAAGATTTACTGAAAGAATTTTTTTATTATTATAATTTGATGTCATATATTTAATTTGAATTTCACCTGAGCAATATGATCGCACTGTGGCCTTTTTACATGTCTCTGCTTTAATGTACAATATCTTATATAACCATGCAGTTATTTGGAAGACGCACCTAGCGCTATTACACACAAGATACACACGAGGGCAATAAGTGCAAATTCGTCAACACAATTATACACTATGTGTTAGTTGGCTCAGCTGACGTGTAAATAAAATACACTAGTATGAGAGTTCGAAGACAAAGGACAAATTTTGTGGCGGATGACGCTATATATAGCTTTAGAATAAATCCAATCAGAGTCGATGGCTTCGATTATTTACACGTGCAAATTCTTTGAACAGTCTTTAATATTTCCTGATATTGTTCGATACACTTTAATCGGCATTACTTTAAAAAAGAAATGTACATAATTTATGCCTACAGTTTTCTCGTTTGATTGTTTAAAATGTTTTATAACATTTTCTTTTGGGGTTTTTAGTTACTCACTAATGCGGTATTGGCTCTGCTCATTGTTGAAGGCAGTACAATGCTTTATTGTTATTAATGCAGTATTGGCCCTGCTCATTATTGAAGGCAGTAAAGTGACTTATTGTTATTAATGCGGCATGGGCTCTGCTAATTGTTGAAGGCAGCAAAAAGACTTATTGTTGTTAATGCGGTATGGGCCCTGCTCATTGTTGAAGGCAGTACAATGACTTATTGTTAAGATTTCTTTGCCTTTTGGTCTACTGTGAAGATTTTTCATTGATTCATACCAATTATTTTTTTCATGAGTGAGTTACTCAGTTACATGTATATATATAAATATATATATACATTCAATTTGCGTTTCTATTCTTGTAAGCTTGCCTGCTTTAATTTATGCATATTTCACTTTGCCTAGCTATTTCATTATGCATGTGTTCTTGTTGTGTAATATGCTTATAATTTGATATCTGATTTTTGTATTAAATATCAAGTCAGTTGAGCTTGAGAGAGCTACAGAGCTCATATTTACGTTGTTGAAACATACATATCATGCCCGACCCTAAATTTTCTGACTTCTGCAAACAGAGTTAATATAGTTTTACAAGCAAATATATTTATACAAGCAAATCTGAGTTGATATTTTCAACCTCAACATATGATCTGCAGGCTCGAAGCCAGGAATTTCCCAAAAAGGGGGGGGGGGGGGTATTTGGAATCATGAACTCGACCTTAACAGTCACAATTTGAACAGAACGTTGAATTTAACAGTGTTTATTTGGTTTCAAGGGGGGTGGGGTGGGGGGGGGGGGGCGGGTTCGGGTATGATCTGTTATTACTATTGGTATAGGTTATTCAGATAGCTCACTAAAGCTCATGACAGAGCATGATACACAATATCCTCTTTACTTTGAAGTGCGATAATGTTATTGTATATATACATGTATTGTTTATAATATTTTTGATTGTCATCATCATGTAACACGGATATGTGAACATTAAGGATACCTTTGTATTTTACCATCACATTTCTTTTACATGTATCACATGTCAGCACGAACTATGGGCTTTCCCACAATTTTTTTTAGAAACAAAACAAATATATGGTATTTACTTTTAAGGACTTTTACAGACAAACACGTATATTATCCAGATGGGTGACTTCATGAATTTTTAAATTAATTTTAATTACTCGTGATCTATCTCCTTCTATTAAAAGGAACATTTAGCATTCTTATCTATATACAGAGCTGATTGACACATTCTAGTCGGAATTAAAGTTTGAACTTTCCAAAAAGCTGCACAGACTGCTTAGCTGTATCCGAATTTTAAGTTTTACTAGGAATGCATGTGGCAGGTTGCCGACTTAGTACAGGAAGTGTGTTACGTTCTATATGTATTGCTTGATACGAATAAATTATTTTTTAAAAGTGTACGTTATACACCCTTGTTTTTAAAATATTTGTCCCGTTACTTGTTAAAAATAAAAATATATACAAATGTACTCGACTTAGAAGGGGTACCTAGAAGAATAGCATAAATTATTTATACAGGTAATGTATTTTCGTAAACTTTGTAGAGGATAATAAAATTGAGAATGGAAAACTAATATTAGTGCGTATTACAGATTAACAAAGCAATTAGGTAGATTCATGGTATACCACTATCTTGCATTGTACTTTTGCAGTGACCAATCAGTCTAATTGTTACCCAAATCTCCGAATTTGTACACTCATGTTCAATTTTATTGATAAGAATGTTTATTTCTGAAGAAAACTTCCTGATTTATCGCATTATAAATATAAAATATTTTAACAAGTACCAAGCATATGTGCTTTAAAATAAATTTGTTTAACCAAGCCGGGTAAGGCGAGATAACTCTTTTAGTAAACATGGATAATTCATGAGCAGTTTATCAGTGGATGTATTACTGCTAAAATATTGCGTTTTATGATGATTTAAATATATATATTACATAAATAATACAACAAAAGTATGATATCGTCCAAAACAAATCTTGCTGAGGGGATATCATGGAAGGATAACAGCCCCATGATAACAAAGCTATTACAAAAGGAAAAATATGATTTTCCAAGATTCAAACGTATTAACAAAGTCTAATGCCTTCTTAGATAGTTCACCTAAATGGACCTTTAGGTTGTGGAAAAGAAGGGGATTTTGATGAGTGTGTATAGACACACTCAAGTGGCAAGATTAAGGGGTTATGATCGTTTCCCGTAATTGTACGTCGGATCATATTAGGTTTTTACTTTCCCGCGGTACATCAGGAAGTTCTGTTGAGACCATCTCATGTCTACCCTGAGTGGCCGGTTCTGAATTGGTACCAGTTCGAGCTTGACTGTTTTATAATACATAGTACGGCCTATGTATTCAGCGTGCATATAGAGTTTTATGATAAAGAAACTGTTAGTCTTTACTCCCCTGAAACCAGGGGGTGATGCGAATAAGACCCGACGTATGGGGATCATAAACCTCGTTCTCTTTAGGCTGAACCTTGAGGAACTTGAGCATTCATTGCTACCAATGGTGCACAGATTTGTCAGTTAAATCAATCATGTCGGTATTCTGTAATCATGTCAGACCTCGTCATTCTAAGTGAACTGTGGCCGTTATTTCCACATTAGTTATTTGCTTGTTTGCCTGAAACTTGATTCTTTGATTAAGAATTTTCTTTACTTAATTGTTTTTAAATTGTCGTCCATTATAATGGTACGGTACAATATATTCTTCAACGCTTATATACGTGGAACTTAGAATTAATGCGTCTGGAATATAGAAGGACAAACATGTTTGTGTGTCGTCTGACATTTCAGACGGTAAAGCATTTATTTTTAATTTTCACATTCACACTGATAAGAAAATGTGTTGAAAACGTCAAAATTTGACAATCTAACAGTTTAAAATAGACAATTTTAGGAAGGTCGTAATCATCATTTTTCCAAATCTTTAAAAGGGGTACAGAGACAACGCAGCAAATCCATGAACACAGCAGTCGACTGTCTAAGTTGCGTTATTATATATCCATATACAAGCATCATTAATATATTTTTATTGGCAACAACTATGTATTGTCTATTAGTCTAGATACACCAATTAATCTGTATTATTTACACATTGTAGATTTTTTTTTCACTCCAAGGTTCCCTGTGGTGTAGAGGTATGAAATATGTCAATCTAATTTTAGTTTTATAGATGCAGCTGGTGACAATAGGTATTGTGTTTTCAAACTTTTTGATCATTTTAAAAGAGCAGTAGAGATGTAGATGACCACTAAGGGACTAATATTTTGTCTTCTAATAATTCAAATTGACACGCTGAACAATAGATTATATGGTGTATGTTTATTTTCAAATACAGTAAACCAATTCCCAAATAATCAAAAATTCAAATAATGACACATACATAATCTCTGTTGGCTCACCTTCATATATTGCTATGTTTCTCGAAACAAATGAAAAAAAAAGATATATATCAATTTGAAGCTTCACAGCCTCAAAAGACGGCTTATCTAAAATCATGAATAAAACTGAGTAAAACATTGGTGATACTATTTATCAAATATCGTCTTCATCTTCGTTGTTTTAATTTTACTTGTCTGTAGTAATCCTATTCGTACCACCTGAAAAATAAATTTAAAAAAAAATGTTTCAGTTCGGTGCCATTTAACTGCTAACCAGAACTAAGTGTTTTCGTTCTAAATGACAGTGTACAAAACTAAACGTACATGTATGCAGTTATATTGTTAGATTGTTAACTTTCATTATCAATTATTTGATTTGTTTGTCTGCTGCACTTACCACGTCGAGATGTTCTGTGAGACATGAGAGTTTGATTGGAATGCGTTTTGTGAGAAGTTTAGCAGGCTATAATATCCGGTCTCATCCACCATTTTTGACCAAAGAAAAGTCCGGAATATGACAGTTGTTATCCATTTGTTTGGTGTGTTTTGAACTGTTGATTTGACCATTTGATTAGGGACTTTCCGTATTGAGTTTTCCTCGGTATTGTTTTTACTTTTTAAATGATTTGAAATTTTGTGATTTAAGAAAATAAATGATTAGATACTTATAGATCTAGAATCTTTTAAAAAATGTTTTTGCACAAATAGCATATGAATGTTGTTATTTAGGTATACAAAATGATGGCTTTCCTGTTGATTCATTTTAAGTGGGAAAAAGCTGAAAAAAGTATGAACACTAACATGACTAATATCTATCCTAAACTTACCATTGTATGACACTTGTTTATAATCCTTTTATTATTTTTAAAATTCTTGAAGAATGTTTATCGATCGCTTTAGTTATAGCCTTACATATCTATAAAAGGAATGTGCATGTTTTAAATTACATTTCATTACTATCTTTCTAATCGTACATACCATACACTCAGTTCTTTTATATATGCGTTTGGTGACATTGATATGTGATTAGAATTCAATAATAGTTATAACAGCGATCATCCTTATCAAACACATCTTCCAATAGAGTGTCCGCATGTAAATTAAACCATAATTTCGCCCGATCAGTTGAAATAACATTAGTAATAATAACTTTGTATTTATTTTTGTTGTTTTCAAGTTGAAATCTTGATTTGTTTTGAATCGAAATAAACATTTGTACTTGATGTTATCATACAATATATATTCTCACTAGCGATATATGTTATGGCTACCATATCCTTAAAAACCAGAATAAAAGTAGTCTGATCTTTTATTTTGTCGTAATGATTTATTCCTGATTGTGAAACTTAATTAAATTTTTTCGCAAATGAATGATGTTAATATTACAGGAGAAGATAAGCTTTTGGTCATTCTCGACTAAGGGAGGACCATGAAGACTTGGCATTTGAATGGTTAAAAACGGCAATAAATGAAAATATTGATACTTCTAATTCTATAATGAAAATTCAAATAAATATAACTTAAATAAGCAATGAATTAGCATGTTCACCATTCCTTGTATGGAGGGATAAAATACTTCCGATCGCGCTACACTGTACAGCGTAGACAAGGTTTGTAATGGTGAAAGTTCCTCCATGGTTCAATTTTCATCCATGGAGATCCCTGGATAACCCTGTCACCGCTTCTTTTATTTTTGGTTTTTGGAAATCTTGCGATTCGTTAGGTTTTGTTTGTGATCTAGCTTTTTTCTATGGAATTGGATTTTGAGATTTGAACAGCGGTAAAGGAAACCTTCAAACATACTATTTGTAACAAAGTAAACGCAAGACGCGCGTTTCTTCTACAAAAGATAATCAATGTGTTACCCAACACTTTGACTAATATTAATTTGGCTCGTTTAACTTTCATAAAGTTTTGACAAAATGTTTACCTTGACCATTTGAAAAACATCGTTGGTTATATAGCAGTTTGACAAACACTTTTATTGATCATTTAGAAGCTTAATATTTCTTTAAGAATACAAGATAATTGAAACGTTTAGGTGGATTTGGCAAAACATTTAGGATTTTGTGGTTCTCAATGCTCTTCAACTTCGTACTTAATTTGGCCTTTTTACATTTTTTTTGATGATTTTTGCAGAGTTATCTCCCTGTAGTGTTAGGTATCACCTTTATAAAGCTCAAATAATGAAAAGCAAAAGTATAATCAGGTAAAGAGTCAAAAACAGCTCCACTGCTTAATTCATAATTGTTAAACAAAATGTATATACTATTATTTATATTAAATTATTTATAACTAAGCTACTTACTTTTCCTTTAAGTTTCTTCTTCAACAGTTTGTCAACATTTACAAATGTTCTTACAACCCATGCCAACAGTTTACCTTTAAGTTTGACGTTAAACGAACCAATCGATTCAGAACAGTTTGCAACCTTAAATGTGCGCATGTCTACAAAAAGTCAGATCTTATTGAATTAAAATAAAATATGATATCGTAGCTATTAAAAGGTTCTTTTTTGTCATTTGTTGCAGAATTCAATGAAATAAAAATCAACACTACTTGGTATTGTCATGTTAGGTTAAGAGATGACAAAATATTTTGTGACATACCAGCATGTTTGAAAAATAAAATTTATACTTTTATAGTTGAATTCTAAGCCGATTGAGAACTTCGAGTGAACCATATCAGAGTAAACCTAAGTACGGGTTGCGCAGATGGAAATTGTGATCAACTATTGTTTTACAGGAGTTCGGTTTTTTATTCATTTTATTACTGAATAACAGAAGGTGTATTGATAACAATTATCAAGAATATCAACAAATAGTTGGTAACAGAAACGCGAACCCTCAATACAAAATTGCCTGAGTAATTGTTTGGTCAATATTTTAATTCTCATTGTGATTTTATTTTTATATTTACTTTTTTATTGGTTGACTTACTTAAGGTAACCTGGAACGTCACGTTTGAAACAGATGCTTTTAGAGTACCAGTCTCCCGATATTTTATAAAGAAAATCCGCCTGAAAAGAATACACTTCAATTATATATATTTCCATTCTGAAATTAATTTACATTATTTGTTCTTGGATGCATCCTTTGTTTATTTATACATTCACATCGGACTTAACTAATTATTGTATTCTTTTAAATGAAAAAGTAAATTACCCAGAGGGATATTCAAACTCAAAAATCGAGGATAACTGACATTCGTATTGGCTGTAAAGGAAAAGTTAAACAAACAAAAAACAAACGACTAAGCAACAAGAACCACATCAAAAACTGGGGCTACAGTAGGGTAAGAAGATCCTGCTCCACATGTGGCACCCATCAAGTTACTTATATTAGTAAGAAACCGGTAAGAAGTATTTTTCGGTAGGTCACATTCGTAAAAAAGGGACAGGATTGTTGATACTTTATTGGGAACATATTCGCGATAATCTGTTAAAAAATTATTCAATAACGTATAACAAATTTGTGATGGCGTCCGTAAAATGTACGAAAGGCCTATTTAAACTTCTCCATGTGTTACTCTTGATTTAATAGCTTAATGATGAGCAGCAACCCTCTATTAAGAAATCATTATAGGAAATACAATAAATATAAGAAGAGGCGGTATACGTGCCAATGAGACACCCCTCCATCCAAGTCATAGTTTGTAAAAGTTAACAATTATACGTCAACATGGAGCCTTGAATCACATCGAACAGCATGCTATAAAGGGACCAACAAAATTACTAGTGTAAAACAATTCAAAAGGGGGAAAAAAATTCATGCATATAATGTTTATATATTTGACTTTCCAAATCAAGGTTTTTAATAGATCAAATGTATATACAATACTGTTTTGATTCCTTGGTCTACAAATTATTTAAGCGAATCACAGGACGATCTGGTGACAGTTTAAAAAAATGAACTTTTGGAATAAATATATGGTTCAAATTTTATTGAAGGTCGCCTTAGATGCCATGTATTCTGGCACAAAACAGGAATAAAATTCACACCGTAGAAAAAAACAATGTTATGCCACATGTTGGGTTATTGTTTGTGAACTTACTTTTTTACCCGCCAGTCAGCTGTTACTCCGAGTCCAATGTTGGATGCCTTGACAACAAGATTGTTCTTCCAATCTCCTTTAATCGATATTTTTGGAATGTCGACATGAGTAATCTTTATACTGATTAATTAGACAAAAAAGTTTTGTTAATGGATTACATATGATTACTTGTTTTTTTACAATGTTAAAATTTTAACATAACACAAATTTCATAAGTACTTTCTTTTCAATATTAATATTACTAGTATATGAACGCTGATTTTAAAATAGTATTATCAGAGGCGTGTAGTAAAGGTATCAAATGAAAATAACAATTTATAAATTGTTAGTGTCAATTTACCTTCCTCCGGAACATTCAAATCAAAAGAAATGAAATTCTAATATAAATTCAACTACTGTATCGAGTGCGATTCAATATTCATCCACTCTTGTCAGTTAAATTGTCAATTCAAAAACCGAGACTCGCCTGATCATTTTAAATATTTAAAGTTTAACTGTCGAGAGTGGATAAATATCGTATTTCAGAGGAAAACGCTTTACGTCAAAATCGAATTTTAACAAATGTAGGACTGAGATTAAACGCACCACACATTGTTTGAATACAAATAATTAAGAGGTCTGGAAAAGGGTCAATCATGTAATAAATAGAGAAAGATACATGACCAAAGGTGTGACATTATTCAATAAAGCAAATACGCCGTTTTATGATTTGAAAAGTACCAAATCATTTTTCAATTGTAGTTGTGTATAATGTTTCAATAATTGTATTGCTTGTTGGTTACTTATCTTATTCAGACAAGTTTTTGTATGACAGAACTTTCTTGGTATTCCTAATTATTGGAAGAATTTTATACACATATGTAGTATACCTAAAACTACAAAATTATTTTTCATTTACCTGTAGAAATTATTAAAACAGTTTTTTTTTCATAAGTGATTATTTTCCATGGGTTAAATATTTCGCGGGGGTGTCTTGCCATAGCTTTGTTTGTGCTTGCTTGTTTGCTTATTGGCCTTGAATTTTTGTCCCTAATATTTTATTAACTGTGTATTTGCATTCAGGTATTGCAGATCAAATTTATTCGTTCATAGTGTGTTAATTTACGTTTGTTTGATTGAGTTAAGCCTTCCAATTGATATTTTATCGTGTGGATTTCTATGTTGTGATGTTATGCTATTGTTTCAGAAAAAGGGAAAAGGTTTGGTACCATTAAAACGTTTAATCCCGCTGCGAATGTTTGCACCTGTCCTTAGTCAGGAATATGATGTTCAGTAGTTGTCGATTGTTTATGTTATTTATACGTGTTTCTCGTTTCTCGTTTTTCATATAGGTTAGACCATTGGTTTTCCCGCTTTACACTCGTTTTTTGGATGGGGAGTTGTCTCATTGGCACTCACATCACATCTTCATATATCTATAGAGTTGTCTTACTTTTTGATATACGATCCTCCTTTCAAATCCACATCTTTTATCTTTATAAGTTTGGAGATGTCTTTGCCTGAAATGGCTTGCAAAACATCAGTGGCTGAAAACAACATACAGAGATTATTTATACATACAAACCTAGGCGGAAATACCAATACTACTCAATTCATGCAATGATTTAAAGAGGGACGAAAGATACCAGAGGTCAGTCAGATTCATAATTGGAAATAAACTGACATCGACATGGCTAAAAATGAAAAAGTCAAACAGACAAACAATAGTACACATGACACAAGATAGATAACTAAAGAATAAGCAACACGAACCCCACCAAAATTTAGGGGTGATCTCATGTGCTCCGGAAAGGTAAAATGTCGTATATGTCAAAGAGAAGATTTACAGTTAAAAATTGGCTGGACGCTACGGAAAGTCGAAAACAATATACAATATACAAGTATGGTCAACATAAATGTTGGTTTTGAGGTTTGAACGCTGTTTTCAATTTAGACTTGAGTTTATATAAAAAAATATAACCATCATGTTATACACACTGTGTCATAACAATGAATGGACTTGTGCGTGTAGCATTGTTTAATGTCTATTTTTTATTATCATTTAGCACGGTTTTAATGCCTCTTTTATTATTACAAAGTATTTTCTTGTAGCATTGTGTTAACTCACCTTGTTTAATTTGCGTTCCTGTGATTGTCCCCGGATGTACATTTGGAATTATTAGAAAACTAATACATATCAGTGAAAGTGTAACTTTACACTCCATAATTGCTTCACCACCTTTTGAAAATGTATAGCAGAATAAGTGATTAGGAATTTGTTTTATAGTATGCATTGGTAATGACTTTTATCGTTATGAAAGGGCTGTATGGATTTCTAAATAAAAGTGGACACAGCTGTTGTAGTTATGTACTCTAAGTTTCACTTTTGTAAATATAAAGAACGCAATTTCCCATAGGAACTCCCATTTCGACTAAAGCTTTTGTGACTATGACTTTTTGTATAACAATATATCATATAAAGTGTATATGCACTACCAGTTTATTCAAAGGTCAAAACACAGGGCTTTGCGGCATATTTTCAAACGCTTCGAACTTCTAAAAGTTTAAGATAATAATAGTCTTATTTACCCCTCCCTTCCCTTTTGATATTCAATAAAATTTAATTGCACCGCTACAATGTGTATTCATATTGGTAACATACCAGATTTCTGTCTCTAGGTCTCCATAGTGCGTGATCAAATTTTATGAGGTGTTTCGATGTTTGCTGTACAACAGTACATCTCAACGCTGTTAATAACTATACTACAATATCAATTAGAATGATTGTTTTTGCAGTGTTTTAAGAAATGATTTCACTTTGTATCCATACATTATTTGTAAAACATTGATATTTAAAAAGGACGTATTTTTTATATTAAATATATAACTATGAAGAATTGTGACGCCCGAAATTTTTATTGCTTTATGTACGCAAATGAAAGTTCCGAAAACTATACTAGTATAGGAAGACATATGGTTTTCTTTTTTTTAAATTACAGCACATCTTTTGATTGACAATTATTAACAAAATATTAACTTTAGATATATGGCATTGTCTCTCTACACAATTTATCCAACTATTACTCATTATGATGTGGACTGGTCATTTAGTCTTAAGCAATTTGATTGTATTGAGTTATAATTAGTTTACCTTCAAGCTGTTCATACACGTGTATTGATTTCTTCAGAAAATACATCATTGTGTACAGTTACTTTGATGACTTTTAAACTGAAAAATTGTGTACAGTTACTTTGATGACTTTTAAACTGAAAACTGGACGAGTTCATATATTTTTCTCCCAAGAAAAGTATTGTCAGAAAGTTATTTACACTTTTTATTTTCACAACATTTTCCACATATTGATTAAAAAAGTTATTTCTAATAGCCTATTTCGGAGAAAAGAGAATTAGTTTACAAATTAGACTTTTTATTCAATTAAACACATATTTTTTTTTTAAGAAATGCCAAAATACATTTAAATCAAAGCTACGCCTGGTAAAATTATCATTAATTTCAACAAAAAGTAATATTTTTCAATCTGTTTATTTAAGGAATGACTGTAATATTTTTTCTGTCTATGAAGAAATAACAAAAAAAATTTGGTGCACACTGAATAACGCGCGTAGCGGGTTATTTAACAGTGTGCACCACATTTTTTCTGTTATTTCTAATAGACAGAAAAAAATATTACAGTCATTTCTTATAATTTAATTCTAAATTCCATTTCAAACCGTAGAAAACCATGAAAAAACGTTGTTGACGTCACGGTCATTTGACTTAATTATGTCTCATTAAGCAATGTCGTTGTCAGTATTTTTCGATCTACGAGTTTTATGGTCCCTCTGATATCTTTCGACCCCTTTCGTTTTACAAGCCTCTTTCTTCTTTACCTTTGTTCATGACCTAGAAATTCCTTTTGTACTTTCCATCTGGTGTAAACCAAACAACAATTTTCTACAATATAGCTTATTTTGATGTAAATATACAGGTTCGATTATTCAATAAGCGATTTTAAATTGTTTTGACAATTACCTTTATCCTCAAAAGTACATTTATATTTTGTAATTTTGTAAATCTTTTCACAGCAGGCCTTTCTTTAACTAATTTTGTGTCTTAAACTCTGAAAGGCACTATATATAGTTTGAAAACAAAAAAAATATATCAATATCAATTATCTCGAGCTCTCCAATGTGCCCCCTATAGAATTTCAATTTATTGGAAAATGATCTATTATCATTCTTACAGGGAATTCCTAGAATTCACTCCTATAGGTGTTTTAAGTATTAACTAGTTTTGGTGTGACATTAAAAACCTACAAAAAAATGTTCTGAACCAGTGGCTGTTTTCACCAAAAATCTCAAAAATTGTAAGTCATACACATGTAAGTATATAGCTTACGATCAATTCCTAAATAGCATTTTAACTCGGTGTTAGTAAAAACTTTGATGATAACATAAAGTATGTGCAACATCAAATTTTTTTATGCTTATAAAACCGGTAAAAGTCGCAGTTATACCTGCAATTCGACAAATTTAAACCATTGTAAACATTCCAGGTAGTTTCAACACATGTTGGTGAAACATAATTTACAACTGGTTGCGTATACGTATTTTTTTTATGAAGATAGTTGTGGACTTATTTACTAGGCTTAAAAGTAGCTCAATATTTTGTACATCAAAAATCAAAACATGTATCAGAAATGAGTTCTTCTTGTCCTTCAAAAGTAACAAAGAGAGAATGTATGGATAAGATATCAAGGTTCTTTGAAACTGATTATTTGTCAGAATCATTACTTGAAGATACCTATATTTGGAAATTTTAGATGCCAATCTATTGTGTTTCTTAAATAGTCTATCATTTATTTCAGAACAGCTGCAGCCGTCTCACCTGCTCACAAACTATAAACCATATTTAGACAAAAGAATTCATTTGACGTCTAACAACAACACTCTTGTCTTTGTGTGAGATGAAAGCAATACTCCCTGTTAATGCACACTTGTTTGTCTTATTTGGAAAAGATACACCTTCTTTGAAGAAAATTCTTAAGAATTGATTGTTGTGTTAGCTTGTGATAAAAATGTTATTACAATAGAACAGAACAAGTAGTTGAACATGTCTTTCAATGCAATACATTACTATCCTCTCCTTGTTTGTCATATTTATGATGTTCATAGATGGAGACATCCATATTGTAAGTAGTATATTTGATCTTTTCAAATTAATAAGTTTAGAAAAGCTTTCAAATCCCACAGAGCGTTAATGACACAAACATGCTGTCATAGTTTTACTTGAATATGTACTAGATTTTAGAATTGATACTATAAGTTGGAACAGCATTCGTTAAGGATCAAAATAAGCTGAAATATTAACAGGTGATGGTGCTCCATTTCTATGTATTTGATTTTTAAAAATGGCAAAAAATTACTGACTCCGATTTTTACCTGATATTTGTTTATGTATTATTCAGGTCTCAAATCGAACGAAAAAGAAATGTAGAATCGGCTTAAACTTTGGTAAATTACCTTTTATTAGCTATTGAAGTCTTTAAAATAAAGAAATAAGGGTGTTATGGGGCAAAATATATTTCCCTGTTTTGTAAGGAAATTAACACGGAGTGTGACTATCTGACACAAATTCCAAAACCTCACCTTAGTTCATCCTTAATTACTGAATTAGTTATAACAGTCTGATTTAAAAATTCTATTGTTATAGGCTTCTTTTTAGAATGCAACGACCAATTGACATATATGCTCTATCAAATTAAACGAATAATAGGTAAGTACATTTTCACCGAGTTGACATCCTTAGCTTTAATATATTCATGCAATAAATACATTTAATTGTCTCTTTCGAATGACAAAAAATTACATGATGACACAAAATCCATTAAAAAACATAGACACACGACATCAGTAGAATATTAAACTATCTCAATGTAAGTTGAGGCAATTGACAAAACCAAATATAAAATAAATGAACCACTATTTTGTTATCCGCCGATATGTTAGTCAAGTTATGATTAACTAATACATATTTAAGAATCATTTCCTCACAGATTGATGTTCCTCGCTTTGACTCAAATTCTCACATTACTTTCAAACATACCAAAACTGATATCCACATTACATCATTTCTAAATAAAATAATCAACAATGCATGAACTTGGTAAAATATATCAGCATTGGGTGTTTTTTTTTGTGTCTAGACGTCATTATATTAATCGAGATTACCTGCGAAGACTGCCAACAGTCACATAATCCAATATTAACACAAATATAAATATGATAAATAGATAACGACCACGTTTAAACTGATTCTTTTGGGTCTGTTTGATTCCATTGTGTTAACTGATGTGTATATTGATCATAGGTTTTACCGGTATGAGAATGATTTATCTTTTTATTTAATATATGCGTTATCCATCTCAAGCTGAGTTGTTACATCGAAGGTCATAAAAATGAGGTTTCAATGAGGTCAAATTATTCACTTACAACTTAATCAGCGATCTTTCGAATATTATTTTGACAAAATTGAACCAAACTGCCTGCTTAAAGCGAATTATTATTTCACTATTTCATTTTCATCATTGATTTTTTTTCCTTATGTCTCGTATTCAACGCCTCTTTATCATTCCTGATCAGAAATTCAGCAGTTATCACAGAATGACGTCTCCAATTATTGCAAGACTTTCCTCAATTATAAATTTACATGTGATTTCATGTAACAATTTGCATCAACCTTGATTAAAACACAGTTATTATAGTTTCGCAAGCATTTTGGAGATAATTTTGCACTAATTTGAACAAAATCTTTTCACTATTCATTATATTGACATATATGGTTTGTGTACATTAATTTACTTCTTCTTGGTTTCCCTTGAAGGCGACAAGTTGAGTTAAAACTGAGACATATATTCATGATATTCTCTACAATTGTAAAAATGAACCTGGCTATATTCCAAATATTTTTTTAATAATCATTTTTGGTTTTATCATTTTCCATTTTTTGAATAAATTGCTGATTTTCAAATTTGCCTTGATCATCAGCATGATCAGAGAAAAGTCATTGATTGTCAAAATGCGCATATAATGCATAAGAATTGCTACCGTTTATTTTATTATCAACAGTTTTTTATTTTCATTTTCCTGTTGAAACTGTTGGTTTTATTATATATTTCGAATTATAAAATTGGTTTACATGAAACATACTGACAAAGCTTATTGAATATTTTAAAACATTAAATTTTCAATTACTATCTTTATATAATGTATAAGTTACATGGTTTCGAAGTTGTTTCTCTAGTATTGAAAGTCTTAATTAACATGATTTAATCAATTTAATTTGAATGATAAAATGTTATTGCATATTGTCCTTGACTTGGTTGGGCTCGGTTGTAGTCCTGTCAAGTAATGTTGTCATTTTAATGTTATATTTAACATTGCCATTAAAGCAGGAGGTTTGGCATGCCACAACACCAGGTTCAACCAATCATTTTGTTCTTAAAATGTCCTGTACCAAGTGTGGAAAATTGCCATTGTTATATTATAGTTCGTTTCTGTGTGTGTTACATTTTATTGTTGTGTTTCTGTTGTGTCATAGTTCTCTTCTTATATTTAATGTGTTTTCCTAAGTTTTAGTTTGTAACCCGGATATGTTTTGTATTTCTCAATCGATTTATGAATTTCGAACAGCGGTATACTAATGTGCCTTTATTTGCTTAGTTTTGTAAATGTTAAAATGATCACTACCTATATTCCAATTGCATCTTCATTTGGTATATGTTCACTTAAGAAATCCTGCAAAACACTGAATATTTAGTGAGCGAAAAAAACCTCTTAAGGAAATATTTTTCTTGGATCGCTAACAATTACCACAATTGTATCAACCTTATAACCTTTACGAAACGAATTTTGTACCCGACGACAAAAATAAAATATCAGACTGAACAGAAAAAGTGCTTTTAAATATTATAAATTGAATAGGTAACATTGTTAAATTTACTTTCAAGCAAAACATAGGCACAAAAGTATATGCGTTATGCTGTTTAGCGTTTAAGGTTACTACTTACCTATTATTTTTTTTTTCTAAATCAACTTATAAAGAAAAATTTGTTAGATGATGTTAAATTGTTTTTTAGGGGGGCGCGACCAAAAAATTAAACGTCATTCACGATGACGTTGACATTATACAGCGAAATATCAATTAAATACAGTCGACTCTCGTTATCTCGAAGTCAACCGGACCAGAGAAACATTTCGAGATACACATAGTTCGACTCAAACGAAAACCGGAAGTTTGACAAAACAAGAGACAAAACTCTTGCTTAGCTTGGTAAAGCTAAAATAAATCCGGGTGAATATGGGAAGGGGATCGATATTCTGGTATCAGATCGATGTACTTGTATGTCAATGTCTTTCATTATTATAATTATAAGATTATTTTACTTATAATTGTTTCAGTAACAACCTTTTCCTATGGCTTTTATCCGAGAGAGTAATTTCACATCGAAAGTTCTGTTATTCAGGTCGTTTATAGTTGACAAAATTGTTTATTCTCGGATACAAGAGACTTTAGAAAATTAAGATTCCTCTTCATTTTGTTTAATATCACTCTTTCTTTTCAAAAGAAAATACAACAAGATTAAAGACGCCGATTGAGTAGTTTTTAGGTGATCATCAACGGAAGTCATAATCCTTACTTTATACACACCCAAGCTCATTTGTGTAAATCACAATTTATTGTTTTGTAAACATTTTAAATACTTTTCATGAACATTAACAATGCATCATTAATTATCTATAAAAATTCTATAAAAGATAATCTTAGGTAAACACTCGTTGAAATAGCATGTCATAAATAAATACAGTGGTCAGTGACTGGAAATTTAATTACACGTGTATTGTCAGATTAACTCTTCTATCTATTTAAATGCCGGAGGTAATGTTTTGAAATATGTGTGTTAGTTCGAGATAAATAATGAATTTTCAATGCTTTTGTTAACCTTGGGATCGAAATTTAGTTCGACTCAACCGAAATTTCGACTTATCCAATTTCGACTTATCCCCAATTTCGACCTCTTCCAATTTCGACTCATCGGGAGTCGAATTACATACATTTATATGGAACAAAGTTTGGGACCACGTGAAAACTTTGACTCATCCGAAATTTCGAGTTAACCGAGTTCGAGACAACGAGAGTTAATTGTATAATCCATTTTGCAAAGATGCATATGGTTGTAAAATAAATTATTTGGCAAAACGTTACCTCATGTTTTAAAACAATCCAAAATCATCATATAAAAAGTAAAATCACTAAAAAATACTGAACTCCGAGGAAAATTCAAAACGGACAGTCCCTAATCAGTTGACAAAATCAAACGAATGGACACTAATTGTCATATTCCTGACTTGGTACAGGCTTTTTCAAATGTGATAAACACTGTCAATTACGACATCTTTATGACTTCTTAGTGATATTAAAAGTGACATTTCAACACTTTATGATCAGACGTATATCAAATACCATTGAGTATGTTTAACCCTGTCACTTATTTGCGCCTGTCCCAAGTCAGGAGCCTCTGGCCTTTGTTCTTAGTTCATTTGTGTGTTTCGAAGTTTAGTATGGCGTCCATTATCAATGAAATAGTACATATTTTTGTTTAAGAGACAGTCGAGGCATACCTCCGGGAACAGGATTTTCTCGCTTTTCATGCGTTTTAAACCCATGTGTGGCCTTCGTCTGGTTTCCGCTATTTGGTAGGGTTGTTGTCTTTGCTACACATTCCCTATTTCTATTGTTAATTGTAACGCTTTAATAAAATAATTTCTATTATTTTCCTTATGTTGAAAAGTAGCTTTCCATTTGTGAACTTTTCATTTCTAAGTAGCAATATTCCAACAGCATCTGCATACGGGGTACATATCTCCCAATTGATACGATATTCCCGTGTCTGCATTTCCTATCAAGATTTTCTTGATAGAGGGTTGATGCTCACAGGGAAGCTATTAAACCAAGAGTTCCAATTGGTGAAGTTGAAATCATCCCGTTGTAAAGTTTACGGACGCCATCACGAGTTGGTTGACCAATATGGAATAACCGTCTCACAAATGATCTTGGATATGTTCCTTCCCTTTCATGAATGTGACCTACCGAATTAGACTATTTACCGGATTTGTTATAACATAAGCAAGACGACGGGTGCCACGGGTGGAGCAGGGACTGCTTACCCTTCCGGAACACCTGAGATCACCCGAGTTTTTAAATGGGGTTCGTGTTGCTTATTCTTTAGTTTTGTATGTTGTGTGTACTATTGTTTGTCTGTTTGTCTTTTCCAATTTTAGCCTTGGCGTTGTCGGTTTATTTTCGATTTATGAGTTTGACTGTCCCTTTGGTATCTTTCGTCCCTCTTTTATGATGTAGCTTTGTATGTACTGTACATTTATCAAATCTCGTGAAATATGAAATAATTTTATTCCACAAAATGTGGTAATAATTATCAATACATAATGAAAAGGCGTAACATCAATTTTAAAGTTGAATCCATCGATTTAATGATAAGATTTAATTCATGGAAAACACCGAATAGTAACAAAACACAATTAAAGCATTGACTATAGCACATGTTTGTATACATGTAAAGGAGAAAATGCAAATAATTTTAATTAATAAATCAATGGGTTTTAATGTTATGCTGAAAGAAGCATTAATCTTTCGCAAATGTCTTTTACATTTTGTTAATATATAGCAAACAAAGTTATTACACTACAATATATACAACAGATTTGCAGTAAAATCAATGCATTGGCAGTACAGAATGTTACAATCCTATGGCACTCTGATCAATAAAAAAATATAAACTTCTGCTGAACTTGATTTGACTATCAAATTTGTCAACATCCATAATAAAGCTGTCTAGCTAAATTATCAAAATGTAAAATATGTAGGCCACAAGAGTATAAACTATATCTCTGGACGTTTATTAACACTAAAAACAATTCAAACTCTACTTAATCAAGTTACAGTGGCATTTAAAGGGCTTTATTTCATTTTGAAGATCGCATTGTTTCAGAATAAAATGTAAATTTCGATGTTTATCGCAGCTTCGGATCAAAAGGTGTCTAATTATCAGAGACATATTAAGATCACATGACATATACACGTGATGTATCACTGTAAAGTATTGATTGAAAACCACTTGATTTACGTTTACAACATCATTATTTCCACATTCTGGGAAAGGTGTATCATTATAGACAGGATAGTTAAAGATTGATGCTACTTGGAGTAAATCATGTCATGGTCACCTAAAGTATTTGACTTCTATACATCAGTAGAATAGAACAGTTTCAACAATTGTTAAGGTCAATCATAGTGGCATTTGTCATGTTTCGTGTGGAATAAAACATATTTTTAATATCAAATGACGCATGTATAGGATAGTCAGTAATAGAGAATACAGTTAATACAAACATGTAAGGTCGAATCAATAAAACTCCCGGCTGTCACAATGAAAAAAAAAAGACAAACAACAATATTTCTATTTTGTCTAAGTTTACTCAATGGAAAAAGTAGAAAAAAGTATTTTCACTGGGTCGATGCCACTGCTGGTGGACGTTTCGTCCCCGAGGGTATCACCAGCCCAGTAGTCAGCACTTCGGTGTTGACATGAATATCAATTATATGGTCATTTTAATAAATTTTCTGTTTACAAAACTTTGAATTTTTCGAAAAACTAAGAATTTTCTTACACCAGGAGTAGATTACATTAGCCGTATTTGGCACAGCTTTTTGGAATTTTGGGTCCTCAATGCTCTTCAACTTTGTATTTATTTGGCTTTTTAACTATTTTGATCTGAGCGTCACTGATGAGTCTTATGTAGACGAAACGCGCGTCTGGCGTATAAAATTATAATCCTGGTACTTTTGATAACTATTTACACCACTGGGTCGATGCCACTTCTGGTGGACGTTTCGCCCCCGAGGGTATCACCAGCCCAGTAGTCAGCACTTCATTGTTGACATGAATATCAATTATATGGTCATTTTTATAAATTTTCTGTTTACAAAACTTTGAATTTTTCGAAAAACTAAGAATTTTCTTACCCCAGGAGTAGATCACCTTAGCCGTATTTGGCACAACTTTTTTGGAATTTTGGGTCCTCAATGCTCTTCAACTTTGTATTTATTTGGCTTTTTAACTATTTTGATCTGAGCGTCACTGATGAGTCTTATGTAGACGAAACGCGCGTCTGGCGTATAAAATTATAATCCTGGTACTTTTGATAACTATTTACACCACTGGGTCGATGCCACTGCTGGTGGACGTTTCGCCCCCGAGGGTATCACCAACCCAGTAGTCAGCATTTCGGTGTTGACATGAATATCAATTATATGGTCATTTTTATAAATTTTCTGTTTACAAAACTTTGAATTTTTCGAAAAACTAAGAATTTTCTTACCCCAGGAGTAGATCACCTTAGCCGTATTTGGCACAACTTTTTTGGAATTTTGGGTCCTCAATGCTCTTCAACTTTGTATTTATTTGGCTTTTTAACTATTTTGATCTGAGCGTCACTGGTGAGTCTTATGTAGACGAAACGCGCGTCTGGCGTATAAAATTACAATCCTGGTACTTTTGATAACTATTAACACCACTGGGTCGATACCACTGCTGGTGGACGTTTTGTCCCCGAGGGTATCACGAGCCCAGTAGTCAGCACTTCGGTGTTGACATGAATATCAATTATATGGTCATTTTTATAAATTTTCTGTTTACAAAACTATGAATTTTTCGAAAAACTAAGAATTTTCTTACCCCAGGAGTAGATTACCTTAGCCGTATTTGGCACAACCTTTTGGAATTTTGGGTCCTCAATGCTCTTCAACTTTTTGGCTTTTTAACTATTTTGATCTGATCGTCACTGATGAGTCTTATGTAGACGAAACGCGCGTCTGGCGTATAAATTATAATCCTGGTACTTTTGATAACTATTCTTTTGAAATACGAATACCATTTTTATATAAGTTACATGGTATGTTAAAAAAACGAATTGCTTAATAAACATTGAATTAAATTTATCTTGAACTATTCGAAATACTTAGGCTTTCTATCCATGAATAAATAATCTAAGCTAGTTTTGTCTAAATCTGTTGTAATTTCGTATTTGATTTGAATTTTTAATTTTTGGAAACGAAACAACGCGGGTGAACAGTTATTCTCTCTCCAAATGCACACATTTGAATATAAATGCAAAAAAAAAAACAATTTAGTAAAGTTAACGTTTACTTGAAACTTACAATATACGAAATATTCAAAACTAGAAATATTGAATAATTTGCAATAAATACGTGTTATATATAGTCGTTTCATTTTAAATAAGTATTATTCTAGCTCTATCCATGTAATTACAAAAAAAAAACATTGCATGTTCGTATCATCAGATGATTTATAAAATACATACAAGACATTACTTGAGCTTCAGCACAGCAAACACTTTAAAATCGTAATCCTTGCTTGATGGGAGTGCAACTTGATATTCTGTTGAATAAAAAGTGAAGTTATAGACAATAAACTTTTTAGAGATTGTTTTATTTCAATTATTCTATTTTTCAAACTGTCTATTGGAACGTTTCAATATAAATCTCTGTAAATTTTAATGTATATAATTTGGAACGACTGATTTGTTTTGTGTCTAGCGGGGATACCTAAATTTTGTGAGAAATTATCCCACAAATATGTATCTTGTACAACTGTACTAAAGCGCATGTCGTGCATTACATGTAACTTTACAAAATAAGATCATCGTTCAGTTTCGAAAATGTTTGAGATGATGGATTTTGTCATTCATATAGTATGTAATTATTCACTGATGCTATTTTACTTGTATATGTAAATTCTATAAGCTGTATTGCTTCTGAATAAAAGACTAATATTATTATTATTATTATAGTTAAAATGTCAGAAGTCCTTTAACAGAGCCTGGACGATGCCAATATGGATAACATATCAATGCGGTTTTTTTATACAAAATTATTGTATTAATTAACTATTGTATCACATCTCCAGCGCCATGAGATGTATTTCAATCGAAGTAATCACCTATCTCCCCATCCTCCCGATCCCCGTGTTAATTAACATATTCAATCTTTACCACTATTTATGCGCATTACTTCTCTTACATACCTTTTTCTATTAAAAAAAATGTGTGATAGAATAACAGAACGGTCTTACAAGTAAAAACAATCAAATGTTTAAAATCAGGTCGTAGGTTACAATAGTACAATGTCAGGGGATAATGTTATGATTTTGATTTTCACATAATAAATATTTATACTCAAGTCTTATGGTTAAAACGCAGGGCATATTTTAGTTACATTTAACATTTATGCTGCATTTTAATATTTTTATACCTGATAACAAAAATGAACTATTTTAGTATGGGAACGACGTTGTTTTTGTGTGTGTTCATGCTAATGCTAGGCTTAGAGAAGTTATTAACAATGAAGCCCCGTAACTACGCAACGAATTAATGAAGAGTTAAGGTATTTGTAGAAAGGCTTTATTATAAAGCCAAGTGTAATACTGTATTAATACTACCAATTTTGGGGTGTTTGATTGTTTGCCTGAATAGTGTACCAACTCTGTATCAATTATTCCAGTTATGTAAATTGTTGTTATTCTCGTAATATGCAGTAACACTCCTGTCACTTGAGTTGCGCGGGATGCATAAATACGCAGTCATGTTTGATCGGAATTGAAACGTTTAATTCAATGGGTATATGTGGGAGAGAGTAATGATCTGATAAATAAATCTGATTTGTTTTTAGATAAAGAGCATGACATCATATTAAGATACGTATATTGTTGAACCTCTTAATCTTGTTTAGCCTTTCTTTTCGATTGTTGTTTCATGTGTGCTTTTATTCACAAGAAGCTTTTTGATCCAGTTTGTTTAAGTGTTTATGGATGATTTTGATAAAAAAAAATACACATTTGGCATTTTTTGTTAAGATTTCAATGATAAAAAAAGAGGGGTAAAAATACCAGGGAAACAATCTAACTCATAGATAGAAAATAATCTGACAACACTATGGTTAAACAAAAAGACAGACAGACAGACAAATAATGGTACACAAAACACAACATAGAAAACCAAATGATCAGCAACACGAAATCCACCAAAAACTTGGGATGATATCAGGTGCTCCGGAAGAGTAAGTTATATTACAGGTTAATAAAAGTGATTTTAAAATAATAATAATTTTTGCAAAAACTAGATAAATGCAAAGTATTTTTATTTTATATCTTAAACTTAAACTTATAAACGTATTCAAAATTTAATGATGCAAAAAATATTCTTTTTAATATTTGATCGTAAAGCACAACGTAGAATAAATTGACGGAGAAATGACACAAGTTTTAATGGTTTTTCTAATAATTTTTCAGAGATCATAATTTGAGTAAAGACAATTACATTTTGTTTTCATTGTGTACTCTTATACTACAGTCGCATATTTGGGTGTACAATGTAGGTTTATGGACTCACAAGCATTTTTAACCCTGTCACATTTTTTAGCTATCGTTTAAACTTTCTGTTTTGAATTTTGCTCGGAGTTTACTTTTTATGTACATTTTCCTAGCCATTAGCTAGTATAGAGATTGTCGTAGATCCTTGTCATATTTATATATATATAAAAAAAATCTAGTTAAAGATTTAAACATTTTCTATCCGGGGCCTTTTAGGATTTGTGCACTACTGAAAGCTGTACAGAGAGTCATCATTGCTTAACTATCATTTCATTTTAACTGGTCGTTAGTTGACACATTGGCAATTACACCACATCTATTGATTTTTTTGTTTATAAATATGACTTTCTGGCTACTTTTGTCTGATCAATTTCCTTTCATATAAATATTTCAAACAGCTCTAACATTATGTGTGATTACTGAATCAGACTGATTGAAAAGGTTTTGTTGTATATAATCGGGAAAAAAGGGTACCACTTTTTTGTGATCTTGAAATATCGAATAGTGCATACTAGTATTTGTCATTTCAAAAATCATAGAATGAGTTCAAATATTCATATTTCTGACTTGGTACACGCATTTTCTTATGTAGAAAAAGGTTGATTAAACCTAGTTTAAAAGCTAGCTAAACCTCTCACATGTATAAGAGTAGCATCAAATTTCACTATATAGACAACGATGTGGCAAAATAATGGCAAAAAAAAATTCAATCAAAAACAAGGGATGATGTGAGATACTCGTTTTAAAAGTCTGTGTGTGTTTAACATTTTTAAAAAAGAAATTGAAACAAATAAAGGCAAAAGTAGTATACAGCTGTTCGAACATCATAAATCGATTGATAGAAACAAAAATCAGGTTACAAACTAAAACCGTGGGAAACACATCAACATTGAGAGGGGATAAAACTGATCAGTTTCTTAGCTTCCAAAAAAAACACAACACAAATCATCCCTTTTCAGCGTAATCAATACTGATAACAAACATAATCGGGATAGACGATTTGATTTATTTTCAAGATTGCTAAATATTTCCAAATGACAGGAGATGTGAATGACCCCTAATGACGTACTCTTTAAATTAATCAATCCAAGTTGACAATTTTAACAAGAAAGTTAAGTATCTAAATCATTTCCCATCTATCAAAAAAAGAGAAAAGATACATAATCCATGGCGGCTCATCCATACCTTATTTCCATTTGTTTCTACACCCGATACAAGACACAAAAGGGTATTGATGACTTATTAAACATCTGAACTATTTTTAATAAATAGCTTCACACTATAATTTATTGCATGTGTGTGTTATTATTGATATCGTTTTAAATTCAATTTATTCAACAAATTTTCTATAGTGTTTGACCGCAAAAATATTTAGATAAAACATAAAGGTCAAATTATTAAAGTTAATTATTGTTTTTACCTTCAAGTAATTCATGTAGTTTCATGTTCAGTATCATTTACAGTTAACACGCTATATGACCATTTGGGATTTTCAATAGGTTTCTGTTTTATACTGTTTTTCGGCCCTAAACTAGCAACAAATGCATGAACGACAAACCGGATGCACACATAGACATTCTCAATTATCAGGGGGTCATACGGTTGCCTATAATTGCTTACACCAACTTGTTTAAATATTGTTGGATAGATTTCTCACTGGCAATTATACATAATCGACTCATTTTTGTACATACAATTGAGGTCTAAAAGAGGGACGAAAGATACCAGAGGGACAGTCAAACTCATAAATCGAAAATAAACTGACAACGCCATGGCTAAAATGTGGCACCCGTCGTGTTGCATATTTTTAGACAATAAGTGCATATGACTGCTGTCGCCTAGTTAAGATGAGAAAAACTCGTTGAAAGACTTATTTGAATGCATGAATCAGACAGAATAAAACAATACATTTGAGAATATTTATTAAATATCGTCTTTGTTGTTGTTATTGATGGTGTTTGTCTTCAGTCATTCTGATCTTACAACCTACAAAATAAAAGGAAAAGCTTCAGTTTTGTTCAATTGAAATGCGTATCAAAAGGTCGAGTTGTTGATCGAAATGGCAGTTTACCAAACATGTATATGAAGATAACATTTTAAAATTGTTGTCATTATAAATCCAGGTTTATTGTTGTTCATTGCATTTACCACGCTGAGGTTCTAATGTAAATATGAGAGTTCGATTAAGCATACGATTTAAATGATCTGAAACTTGTTTCCACTCTCATAATTCAGATTGAAAAAAAAAGTTATAAAAAAAGGAATGACCACTGATAATTATCCTGTTAAATGAATTAACAATGATACGTACCTTTTTATATAATTTCCCATCATCCTTTAACTATTCTTGAAATTCTTGATGACTGTTTATTGATTGCTTTAGTAACAGCACGGCATATCTAAAAATAGATTTTATTTTTTGTAAATTTATAATTACTACATGGTTCTATGGATATATTTTCCAAGTCACTGTAACTCACATAGATCTTGCTTACAATAATTTCAACAGGAACACTTTTACCAAATGGACATAGGTCATTTGTAGTATCGTTGAATTTTGTTTTGGTTAGTCAGTTTATTCAAATTACAAAAAATATAAAGATACCAGAACTTATTTCCTTTGATATTTATTTCGATTGTGTTCTATTCTCGATTATGACGAATGTAGGTTTGCACAGATAGTGATACATGTATGTATGTAGCAGTAGACGCTTACCCTGCTGATATTTACGTATCTTTCTTTATGAAATTATTGCGATTCGCCAGTTATTTGTTTAGTATCTTCATTTGTTTCTACGCAATTGAACATCGGTAAACTAAACTTGCGTGTTTCGTCCAATAAAGACCGACTGTGAGACTCAATAAAAAGGTCAAACTGCAAAAATCAAAAAATATATTACATCTAAATTAAATCGTAATGTTTCATTTCTAATCATGAATTAGCGTCATTGTTGTTGCACTAAAGGACGTTGTTCACAACCAGTGGAGTAATAAAATATTTGAAGTTGGAAAAAAATAATTATTATTTTACTCCTGAACTCAATCGTAATATTTCAATTCTAATCATGAATAAACAAGTATATATGGAAAGTCTTATTTATCGCTATGCATTATCTAGCTTGTTTAATAAAAAAAAAGTTTCCAGAATTAGTTCAAACTTTCCGTTATCAATTGCAAGTATTAGTGACCTAAATTTTGCAAGGTTTTAATAAACCGCTGTTTAACTTCTGGCGATGTAATTTATGAGGGTAAATACAAGCGGTCGAAGTTGTTATCTAAGGATAATAGATAACTACAAACCTTTCCGTTTAGCCTTTTCTTTAACAGTTTGTCAAGATTAAACAATTTTCTAACTACCCATGCAAGCAGCTTTCCTCTTAGTTTGACTTTAGTGGAACCAATTGACTCAGAACAACTCTTTACCCTAAATGTGTTTTTGTCTACAAAAAACAAAATACTGTATTGTAGTTTATTTGATTCTTTGTTTTTCAAATTGTAGCACAATTCAGTGGAATGAAAATGAAGATATTTTTGTTTTATTATGGTTTAGCTAAATATTATAGATTTGCACAGATATTTGAGACAAACAAGAATACGTATTTAAAAATACCCTTACTATTATAAAACTGAATGAAAATTTTGGTGTCGATGGAAATTTGAAACACATCATTAACTTCTATTCGTTTAATTATTCATTGTAACCAAATAACAGTAGGTCTACTGTTTGTATTTGTATTAGTGACATCTTTTCATCATTAGTAATTTTAATCTTTAAAATATCTTTCTTTTCTTTTCTTTTTAACTGTTTAGTTTGACTTACTTAATGTTACCCGGAACTTCATGTTTGAAACAGATGCTTTTAGAGTACCACTTTCCCTATATCGTATTACCCATAGAACCTTTCTGAATAAAAATACATTTTAATGATTAATATTTAAAATTTTTCAATCAAAAAATTAAATCATACTCTTTGTTCTTATAAACATTTTCATCAAATATTATGTATTTATATTTATTTTGTGGTGCTAATCTGACTTAACGTTTTGCATGGTTCTTCCAGAAACATAACATTTTATATTTGCTATTGACACAAATGTACACAACTTCAGTTTTCTGTAACGATTGATACAGTACGCCAACAAAGTTCGTTCTGATTTTTGTATAAATAGTTTGCTTGATGTTCGTTTATGTTGCATTATAGTTTTCTAGGGTATCTAAAAACTGTAAATAATTTATCATTGTGACCATTTTAACTAAGTTATTTCTAGAAAAAAAATTAAAGTATCATTCAAACTTCAGAGTATTGTTAGCATTTAATAAGACTTTTGATGCCTTAAAATGATTTATGAATTTGACATTCCCAATCAATGTTTGCCAAGAGTTATGCACCTGTACAATATTGTATTGATTTTCGAATCTATACAAAATGTTTTAGTAGAAATGTATGACAGTTTCTATCCATGTCATAATAATCAAAGTTAACAATAGAAATAGAAATTTACCAACTTATACGTAAGGAATAACAGTATTGTATACATTTAATGAAGGTGACATCGGTGTCGTTGCTTTATTGCAAACACCTAAAGAAAGCCCACTCTTTAAATAAATAAAAACAATCTAATGAACCAATAGTTAAGTTCCTATTGCGTAAACCTACTTTTTTACCCGCCAGTCAGCTTTCATTCCGAGGCCAATGTTGGATGCTTCGACAATAATAGTTTTCTTCCAATCCCCCTTGATTGATATTCTGGGTATATCCACATGAGTTATCTTTATACTGATGGATTAGACAATTAAAGTATTTGTTAGATAGCAATATATATTGATAAAAGTTATCCCATTGCGAACAGATTTAATAAAACGTTCGGAAAACGCATATATTTCATAACTAATTTATATAAATCAATATAAGTAGTACAAACGTAAAATCAAAGACATGTAGTATAATTTATATATAATATTAATATAATACAAAAGAAAAAAATATTTATTGTAATTGTTTTTTACCATCCTCAGAAAACTAAATAAAAAGGATTGAAAGAAAAAGATTTAAGCAAACTTGAAAATTGATCAGATATATGACGTTATTGGAATTATAAAAAAGACGTGTGAAAGGTTGAAAGGCACCGAAGCATTTTTTTTTATCTACATAGATAACAAAACAAATTTTTACTTAAAGCCAGATGTATGTTCACTTGTTTTTTTTTTAATTTCCTTTTTTATTTCATTGATCCTAGTATATTTATTTAAATCAGAAAATATACGTCAGTACCATCTTACTTTTTAACATACGATCCTCCTTTCATATTTATATCTTTTATCTGTAGGCGACTGGAAATGTCTTTGCCTGAAATTGCTTTCCAAATTCTAGTGGCTGTAAAAGAAACATACATATATATTATGCAAACGAAAGTACGAATAATGAAAGTCCGATACTACCAAATCAATTCAAATTGAAATACTTTATATTTCACGGAGACGTTTTACATGTATACATTGGCTTGATTTAAAAGATAAAAGAATACATAACATTTAATTGGTTGATTTGTTTGTTGCCTAACGTCCTTATTTAGACATATGCTTGGCACAGATAAAACTTGGTTTAGTTTCCGTTGTCAACACAAAAAGCTGAAAGCCAACATGACGTGCTTCTATAGATCAACATGTAATTTACACTTTAATGAAGTTAAATGTATGAATAATAAAACAAAAATAATTTCATTTTTTCATTTTCATTTTTTTCAAATACGTTATTCAATAAAACATTATTGCGTGTCTAAATAGAATACTTTTTACTTTGCCTTTTTATTTTTAGTCATGGCGTTGTCAATTTATTTATCTATAAGTTTGACTGTCCCTCTGAAATCTTTCGTCCCTCTTTCATTGATATTTTTTTAACGATTTTCTCAAAGCATGGTTTTAACTGACCTTTTTGAATTTGCTTCCATGTGATTCTCCTAGGATATACATTTGGAAGTATTACCAAAAACAAACAAAGCAGTGAAAGTGTATTTTTACACTGCATGATTGCTTCGCCACCTTTTGAAAATGTATAACAGTTCAAATAAATTAGAACTTATTTTATACTATTTATTGGTAATGATTGTTATCGTATTACTATGGTCGTATGGATTCCAAAAATAAACAGCTGTTGTTGTTACATGTATGTTCTTCAAAAATGTGGAATTTATTGGAAAATGAGGAAGTATTAAATTTACTTGGAATTCGTAGAATTCACACCTACTGGATTCCAAGCATTTTTGCATTTCGTAATGGAAGTTTTTCCAAAACATTTGAACAATTTTCTTGGTAATTTGTGGCAAATCATCAAGATGGAAAATTTTACAGTTGGAAATTGCCTTTCAATTCTATTTTCACGGTTTCAAAAGAGGAACTAAAGATACCAGAGTGACAGTCAAACTCATAAATCGAAAAAAGTGACAAGGCCATGGCTAAAAATGAAAAAGACAAAGAGACAAACAATAGTACATATGACACTACATTAAAAACTAAAAAATAAGCAACACGAACCCCACCAAACACAAGGGGTGATCTCAAGTGCTCTGGACGGGTAAGCAGATCCTGCTCCACATGTGGCACCCGTATAGAAGTAAGCACTTATGTGTATAGTGGGAGATATTATGGACATAATTGTGCAAATCGTGATACAAGCATGAAATTTGGTATAAAGGTTAACTAAATGATACTTATAAAAAATCCGCTGCTGGCCAGAATTTTTTTTTTTTTTTTTTCAAGATGGCCACCACACATTTTGAAAATGGGCGTAATAACAAATTAGCCATTATTTGTTAATCCTTTGAAAGGTGTTATATGTAAAATCCATTGTTAAGTTTGATAAAAAGAAAATGACAGTTCATAAATTACGACTAGACAATACATTAATGAAACTTTAGGTGACTTCCGGTTTTAAAATGTCGGCTAACGAGTCAAAAATTTCGATTTTTTTTTACTTTCAATCAATTTTACAAGGGATTTTAATCCTTGAAAGGTGTGTCATGTATAATCCAATGTAAGATATGATAAAACGTTAAAAACAGCTCCTTAGTACGACAAAACAACACATAAAAGAAAAAAAATAGTGGTTTCCGGTTCCAAATTAGAGGCAAATACTTAAAAAATATTTTAATAATTTTCAAGTAATAATACAAGCATGAAATACAAGCATGAAATTTGGTATACAGGTGGACTAAAAGATAATTAAAAGAAATAAGTGTGCTGGCCATAAAAAATTTATTTCCTTTTTTTCAAGATGGCCACCGATCATTTTGCAAATGGCGTCATATCCAGAAGTAAATCTTTGAAAGTTGTGTTATAGGTATAATCCAATGTAAGGTTTTATTAAGCTTTAAATTACAGTTCTTAAAGTACAAAAAACAACACATAAATGACAAAAAAAGAGTAATTTCCGGTTTCAAAATGGCGGCAAAATTTTGGAAAACGTATTTTTTTTTAATAATTTTCATCATTAAACTTAACAAGTGATATCACATTCTTTGTTAAGATTAAATGCCTAGTTTTGTTAGAAAGACTCGTACAAGAAAGGACAGAACGGTAGCATTTACAGTCACCAACACAATAGGATATTTCGCCTCCTCATTTCAAAAGTTTCCGACAACTTTAACGGCAGCCGAAGAAGTCCTCGATTTGTTTCTTTCATCCAACCCCAGTGTTCATGAATTGGTACATAAATCAGGCTGAGCCCAAACTTATCCTCCTTGATACGCTGCTCTTTGGATGTCCTCCGAAAAAAAACTCTTGTAGGCGGAACTACATCACAATGCCGCTGCTTCCTTGGTAAAAATTTACATCGTGCCTCATTAACAGCAAATAGTGATGTTGTTCTGTCATACATGATGCAAACAAATGCTTATTTTGTGTCCTTGTATGTGTCTTTATACTTCAGCAAAGAAATAAGTACGTCCCTTACATGTTGAAATGCTTCCTATGTCATCCAAACTGACCTATTCCCTTAGTGTCACATGCACTGAATGTATGAATGAAAGGAAGAGTAGCTACACGAGGACCAAACGCATTTGATATATCACGTACAGGAAGCCATCAAAAGTCTTCATTCCTGCCAAAACCTATTCACAGTTTGTTCCACCATATTTTTGGAGTGTTGCAATGTTTAGTACTACTACATCTGTGTCGGTGCTACCTTAAATTACCGTCCTACAACAATTTTCATAATCAGGCCGAACATGGACAAAAATTCGTATATCTGCTTCTCCATGCTTACAAGGGATAGATGGAAAGTATCCTTATTAGTCTCTACAGAAGCATTTCTGTCGGCAAGACACTTCGTTTCATTGTCATCTTCATAGAGAAAACTACTCCAAAACCCAACTTTTGTCTTCTCACATCTAGCCTTTCAATGATCCATTTAGTAAATCTAACACAATATCTACTCTTGAATACTTATCGATGCAATATTTTATTTAAGGCCGTATAACACAATTGCAAAATCATCCAATATTGTTCCCTACAAGGTGGCCTGGAATTATCCATTGCTGCTCTATCAACGATAAACGCGTCAGAATTTGGATCTGCAAATTGCAAAATGTTTCAAGTTTATCCATTTGCACCGATTTAATACCACTGTTAAAAATGACATCCGAAGACAAAAACGGAGGAGCAGTTTGTCTTTATAGATTAAGAAATATTCCAAATCAATTTGTCCACTACGACAAGAAATAAAAGTCTAGAAAAGATATCTAAGGTTCTCTAGCTTTGTTTTTTACAAAAACGTTTACAGTTTTATTTTACCGACATAATAGGAAGTTGTTCTTTTTGATCTGTTTATAAGAAACCGGTTCTCCTTCGTTTTGTATTTGCTTCAAACGATCTACAAATTATTTGCCTTTGATCTTTTTAAAGAAATCCTTTTGTGTTCATTAAGTCGTTCATCTATTATAGAATGCCTCAAACTACTAGATCTTGCAAATTCATCTGCTAGTCTACTGACTTCTGGTCTAGCTATCATCAATACGTCTAAATGAGGGCTTCGGTTAAACCTTTGACAACACATCGCCCTTTACAATTGCATTATTCTGTTTTTGTCTGATCAATTGTGTTATAAGAAAAAATATTTTCTGGTCTTACGTACAATAAAATTATCATTTTCAAAATCAATTGCCACCTGTGGGTGACTTAAGAGAAGGAAAGCCATATCTCGGAGAAGGTCGGTCGCGATCGAGAATATGTTACACGATCAAGACCTAAATGAATACAGTATCATGCTTTATATGAACTGTTTGTACAAAATCTGACTCATGAAATGAGCATACTACCAAATTCACAAAAAGTTCTTATTTTATAATTTAACTCCAGGAATTGAACTGTGGTAGAGATGACTATATTTTCTTACGCCAGTCTATCAAATCATTGAACGTCACAGAGTCATGACATGATTATAATTTCTGTGTTTAGCTTTCTTAAGCCGATATATACCTTTCAAGCTAAAACACATAGAGTTATCTGATGCGCGTGTCTAGTCCTAGGTACATTTGAACATACATACAAGAATATGCCGTTCTGTGTGTTGCAATACTAGTTTTAGTGAGGACACATGACACATGTGTCCATCTACCTTCACGTTATATATCACCCAGAATTTTATAACAAGTCATTTCAATGTGAAATCCACCTTACAATCCTTTGTACAAATCAGGCAATTCCCACTGAATATCCATTACCAAAAGTGGCTGATCTGCCGTTACTATCGATGTTTTTCTCGTTTTTATCACATTTTCCGTCTTATCCATCAAATACCTCATTATTGCAACTGAATGGGCTTGTTTTTAAACAGTGGCATCATAGATTTTACACTTACTTGCTTTTTAGAGTAATGAGATGAACTACGATTTATATCAGTTTGCCCTGGTAGTGCATACAAATCACTCATTATGTCTATAAATAGTTTGCGCATGCGCAAAATTGTTAAATCATATGTGTCATAACCTTGAAAAATGTTATCAAACCAGATCATAATATCATTGAAAATCCCAAATGACTTATTTTATATTAAATAGTTGAAATATTTTTAAATGAATTTTGTAACATTTTTGCGCATGCGCAAACCCTGTATGTGTCAAATATTCATGTCTAGTGAATTATTCACATGTGAGGAAGGTAGCTACCAAACCTGACAGTAGTTTTTCACTAAAAGAAGGTAAACGAAAAGTTTTCCAGAAAAAATCAGTATTTTCAAACTGAAAAAACAGCCATTTTAGAAAACGGCGGTGGCCATCTTGAAAAAATGATTTTATTTAATGGCCAGCAGTTGTTTTTTTAAAAGTATATAATAATGATGCTTTGTGGTAATTTTCATGCTTGTATCATCATTTGCACAATTCCCTCGATTTTGCCTGCTAATATCTTCCACTAGTAGACATGAATTATCATAGATTTGTAGATTTGGTCATAACAAAGTAATAACTTAAAAAAAATTAGAGCTTTAAAAACTGAGTCTTTTCTACCTCAGAAATTAGTACTATTGCCTGTTTTACGAAAGAATTATGAGAATATTTGGTAGCAATGCTGTTTGTATGTTTTGTACTTTCTTTGGCCATTAATGTGTTAGTTATTTGAGCGTCATTGGTGAGTCTTATTAGACGTAACGCGCATCAGACGTTCAAAATTAAAATCCTCAGATCTATGATGAGTTCACTCATTGAACCCGAAATTATCTATTTCTAGTTGTCGCCAAAAAATCTCTTATATTTCTAATCTATCGTTTTAAAACCTGCAATACCAGACCAGATCCATTGATACATTTAGAACATTATTGACAAATGGTCTACGTTTTAGCAGTTTTTGGTCCGTAAATGAGGTTTAATTACATTAAAAACTCATGAAAGTAATTTATCTAAAACAATGAATTTGCTTATATAAGATAATTTTTTAAATTACAATTACTGATTACAAATGTTATGAGATCACCTAGTGTCAAAAAAGATATAGACTTGTGTCTTTTGACACTATGCAAGATATATTGTCATAAACAAATGATCACATAAAAATGCTGTTAATAATAAAGACTGGTGTAATAGGGTCATGAAGAAACGTACAGATTGTAATTTTGAATTGTATACTAGTATTAATAGACATTTGCGGAAACTAGGTCTACACTTAGGATTACACCTTAGACTTACGATTACAGTTAAAAAAAAACAAAGGGTTATCTCAAAATGAAAAAAAACAAAAACAAATAAAGATACATAGTAAAATGATTTTTTTCATTATGTAAATAAGTCTTTACGGCGACAAACGAAGTCAGCGCATATGGTCACAACAGGTGTTAATCGCTGTCGTGGATGTCTCCACAAAGTTGCCCCGAATAATATTGTTCCTGTGGTTCTGTTATCGGCCTATAAATTTCAGTTGAATTTCCGTCAATAGCCCCTTCTGCAAACGGAAGTTTTCCCCACCCACCTTGTAAGTCCTGCCATTCGTCCAAAGAAGGACAATGAATGAGACGACTATATGTTTCTTCAAAAATAGGTATACATGCATGCATTTCATCTCTAATAGTCGAAACACTAACGTCAAATATTACAGAAAGCATGTGATATGACGGATACGATCGTAACCAGAGCATAAAAAGAAGTATTCTGTTTCTTGGAGAAAGCGTATGATTTCGACCGGTGTCTGGAAAGAACGTTCACATCGGCTAAATTTTGGAGCAAAGTTTCAGGAGTTTCATCTGTTACTTCAAAGAAAGAATATCGGTTGCTTGTAAAGAAAAACCAGTTATCAACGAAATTCTTTATGTCGCTACATGTAGTTCTTAAACAACAACTTGTTGAATCTCATTCTCCTTAAAAAAAATCTCAGTTGTCAAATCAATTTATGAAATGATGTTCCTTCATTTTTTCATATAAAGATATATGAAGATGTGGTATCCGTGCCAATGAGACAACTCTCCATCCAAATAACAATTTATAAAAGTAAATCATTATAGGTCAATTTACGGCCTTCAACATTATATATGCATACTTTAGAGTGGCATGCTTAAACTATAGTTTAACACAACGACCAATATTAAATATGTTAAGTATAGTTACATATTTTGCTTGAAAACTCAATTGTTCAACATTTAAAATCATCATAAATGAGATAGCATTGGTTTTGAAAGAAAGTTTGTATTTACACTTTGAGACGATCAAAGTTTAAATGTTACCTGTAAGTGTAATCGTAATCCTAATCGTAGGTGTATGCGAGTTTTCGCAAATGTCTAGTAGTGTGCTGAATAAGGAAATTGTTCTACAACTTGAAAATGTTTTATTTGATAAAAATATTGAAGAATGTTTTGTTACAGAGTAATAGTAACAAGCTTCGTACGTATAAGCTATTTAAATCACACTATTGTACAGAGTAATATTTGAATATATATCTATTCAATCTGGACGTGTTAATGCAAAATTCAAATGGGCCGTTGTGTCACTTAAAATAGAACCAGGACCATATGAGAATAAACCAATGATATACTATAAGTGAAAGACCTTGTTTTATGTGTAAAAAAATTAAAATAAATATGAGAAACATGTATCTACTTTAGGTCCTTTATGTCCAAACCTTCGAAATAAATTGTAATGCAGTGAAAGATAATGATCAGTTTTATAAATTGTTTATTGACGCTTGCATTTGATTTAGTATTTAAGCTATGCTGTTTTACAGTTAGTTTTAATATACAATAGTTATCAAAGGTACCAGGATTATAATTTATGTTTTATATGTATTCCAATCTTTTATGTTATATGCAATGTTTTAGGTTATATGCAATGTTTTATATGTTTATTGGAATGTATAATGTTATACAAAAAAATGAAAACAACACGTTTAATAATTTCTTGCGTCCGAAGCACTTTTCTGGATTTACCTTCACCAGGAACACTCAAAGCCAAACATTCGAAGATGTATAAGTACCGAAACCGTTGAAGAGCTATATGTGAACAATACCAAAAATAAATTGCCAAATTCACCTAAATATAAAAAAGAAGATGTGGTATGATTGCCAATGAGACAACTGTCCACAAGAGATTAAAATGACACATACATTAACAACTCTAGGTCACCGTGTGGCTTTCAACAATGTGCAAAGCTCAAACCGCATAGTCAGCTGCCCCGATATGACAATGTAAAACAATTCAAACGAGAAAACTAACGGCCTTATTTATATAAAAACAAATTAACGAAAATTAAATATGTAACTCATAAACAAACTACAACCACTGAATTACAGGCTCCTGACTTGGGACAGGCACATACATAAATAATGTGGCGGGGTTAAACATGTTAGCGGGATCCGAACCCTCTCCCTAACCTGGGACAGTGGTATAACAGTACAACATAAAAACAAACTATAAAAATCAGTTGAAAAGGCTTAACCCATCAGATGAACAAGACTACAAGTAGACGTGGCCGGGTATTTATACATCCCGACAACACAAAGACAGCAGGAACAGATCTGAGAGTACTCGCAGTTATCTGATAGCTTGTTCAAAGCCACTAACAACTGATAAAAAATCATGCATCTAAGACTAAACAATCAATCCGTACACATCCAACATCCAATGGTTTTAGTGTAAAGACGTCATAAACAGTCAGAGAAAAATATGACCTTGTGCAATGTGCAAAGCCAACTTTGCCTGAGGGAGTTAAAACCTTAGTTTCTTAATAATTTCAAAATCTATAAACGGACAGTTTTAGTAAAGTTTGTTAAATCATGTCAGTACCGAAGTACTGACTACTGAGCTGATGATACCCTCGGGGACTGAAAGTCCACCAGCAGAGGTATCGACCCAGTGATGTAAAAAAATTGAAAACAACACGTTTGATAATTTCTTGCGTCCAAAGCGCTTCTCTGGATTTATCTTCATCAGAAACGCTCAAAGCCAAACCTTAGTTTCTTAATAATTTCAAAATTTATCCTGACTTGGTTACTTTGGATTAAATATGATAACATGGTATTCTGTGATAAAAAAAAGAATAATGTAATATAGACGAAGCTTTACCAAAGCTGGCCATTGACCATTGACGGCTATTTATACCAGTACTGGGACACGTAACGATGCCAAGGAAAACAATTACAGCTTTAATAATCTCAACACAGCCCCGACACGGATATCTAGATATACGATGTGGTATGCGTGCAAATTAGACAACTCTGCATACAGATGGTCCTTTATATTATGTAAGCGAAGCGCGTGCTTGGTAATTTTGATAACTATTTGCACAACTATTTGACAAGATTATAAAAACCTTTTAAATTGCAATTATAATATCACAAACTAAATAGCTTTCAGTATCTTCATATTCAATAACTAATATAATGTCTTTGCACAACCGTTGTATAATGATACTTAATATTTTGATTTCCTGTCTTGTATATATCACAATGTCAGACTTTAACGTATTAGTACATGACTTGTACTCTTTGTCAATGCATTGAAATCTGCACAAATAAGATTTACAATATTAGTGCAATGTTTTCATCTGTAATGCAAAATTGGGATGTTAACAGACATGTGCATTTACTTCGTGACTTAATTTTCCGAAATTGTAAATGTTTATGATTAGATTAATTTTATAAATGACAATAAGTAGAACAAAATACGTTATTTGAAATATAACACGATTTTCGTGCGGATAAAACGACTGGTGTTATTTAATGTTCATAGAAATTACCTTTTTTCGTATTAGTTTTCTTTTTTAATTTATAGAGACAACTACTTTATGTGTCCAATATCCGTTGAAATATTATTGAAATTTTATTTGATGAACATATTTGCAGGTAATAATACTCAAGATTTTTTCTTTCTATTTTAAAACAGAAGATGGGGTAATTATATAACATTATACACTGAATACATTCTGTTCGTAACATTTCAAAATAGTGCGGAGAAGAAGAATTCGTGAGGAGTTTGATACATATAGAATAACTCTAATATTTCTAGAGCTTAGCTTGTTGCTTTCCTAGGCTATTGTCAAAAATCATCAGGCATGTTTTTGCGGAAAACAAAAAATAAAAACTAACAATAGTAGACACATACACTCAAAAAAATTTGACAAATATTCGGTTATGTGCTACCTCGCTATGGTCGTCTATAAAATATTGTGTGGTCCTATGAAAACAAACCACACGCATCGTTGTCAATATGATGGAATTTGATGCGACTGTCATACAAGTGAAAGGTTTGGCTAGCTATAAAACCAGGTTCAATCCACCATTTTCTACATATGAAAATGCATGTACCAAATACCATGGATATGACAGTTGTTATCTATTCGTTTGATGTATTTGAGCTTTTAATCTTATCATTTGATTAGGGACTATTCGTTTAGAATTTACCCCGGAGATCAATATTTTTGTGATTTTATTTTTTACAACTTTCTATTATAGTTTCGAGATTTGGGTTGTGACAAGGTAAATTGGATGCTTGAATATTTAAATGTATAAACCGGAATATCCAAGTAGAATAAAAACACATTTTCTATACTTCGTAATACTATTCAAATCGTCATAACTAATGAGAACGTTTTTTTTTATAACTTTAGTCGTTACTGTTGTATTTTTCATTTCTATGCGTTTTTTAATTGAAGTTTTTGATTTAAGTTTGTTTTATATATTTCGGACTTTAATATTACGTCCATTATCACTGAACTAGTATACATTTTGTTTCGAGGCCATCGGAAGCACGCCTCCAGTTTTGGGTATTTATCGCTGCATTGAAGACCAATTGGTGGCCTTCGGCTGTTATCTGTTTTTTGTCGGGTTGTTGGCTCTTTAAGACATTCCCATTACTATTCTCAAATTTATAATTTAAAATCTAGTTCCTCTTCCCTGTTAGGTCCATGCTCCAATTTGATTGCATAACCAACATTTTGTAAAACATAAGAAGCACTTTCAATTGAATGCCACAATGATAGCGATATGCTAGTCACTGATGTAATGCGAAGTATTACTTTAACTACTGTTCATAATAACAAAATCACAAATAGGTCTTCGAGAAAGCCTGTTGTTTTACCCAGTTTGCGTCATGTTTTATATAATAACATTTGTATAATTTCCTTATTTCTTTATGAACATAACAGTGTTTGTAAGATATTTAAAAATATTGCCAGTAATTTCTTTCTCTTTTGATTATCGAGGTACACTTAATGATTAGTTATTTAAAACTGATATATTCAGCAGAATTTTAATTCCTCAATAAATACCACTTTCCCTACCCCAAATGATTAGGCAATTGTTCATACTGACTATTAGAAAAATGAAGCACTTTTTAAGTTTCTGTCAACTTTTAAAATGGTAGTAAAAAAATAATTGAACGATAAATGGAACATTCCTGATAAGAAATTTAGCGGTAATCACAGAAGGACGTTTCTACTCAATTCATGCCTTTGCTCAATTGTTAATTTACATGTCATTTAATGTAACAATCGCTTAGCCTTGAATTCTAACACTGTTAGCATATGTTTGGTTGCTCTAAACTCAAGATAATTCATTATTGACAGCTTCAATCAGTATATGGAATCTGTGTGGGATATTTATTAATATTTAAAGAATATGTGTTAATTACAGGAAAATTATTTCTGATAAAGCTTAAGAAAAACGGCTAAAGTAATTAAATCAACAACAGCTATCAATCGTATGCTGTTGTGTTCTTTATAAAATTGTTTGTGTATCTTAATCACATACTTCTGTTCACAACCCTCGTATATAGGTATATAGAATCTTATGACAAAGCTGATATTGATATACTTTTCAAGCAAGTAAAATGTTCGACTGTTGTGTTTGATAAGTAGAAGTGAGATTGGATATGGGAAAATTAAATTCCGAATGTTACTTTTAAATATTGGATTGTCTCAGTTAAATCTGCATTTTACTTAAGTTTTTGATATAACCTCCGGTTTTAGTGGGATTCGATGATGGTCCAGTTTTAAGTTTTTTATTTTATGTTGATAAAATGTTGTTTTGTCTTTCTTGCCATGGCTTTTTCAATTTTATCTCAACTAACAAGTTTGAATATCAATTTGGTTATTTCTGCTTCTTTTATACAGGCAGTATTTTTTTTTAAGTATTAGATACGGTTTTTCAATTTCTGATTAACGTGTTGCTTTTATCTTATATTGTCATTTGGAATTGTGCAGTTCACTACTGAAAATCACTGACTACCTAGTTAAGAACTTTTTTCTTTTCAATTGATTTTTATCAAAATATATCACGCCCATTCGAAAATTACCTTTAATTTTTGGCGAAATTATATGCATACATGTTACACTATTGTTTCCGAAAAGGGTGAAGGTTTGGTACCGTCATACCGTTCAAACTCGCTGCAATTGTTTCCATCTAAGTTAAGTCAAAAATCTAATGTTCGTACGTTGTCGTTTGTTGATGTAGTTCATAAGTGTTTTCGTTTCTTTTTTTATATATAGATTAGACCGTTGGTTTTAACGTTGGAATGGTTTTACACTAGTTACTTTTTGGGGGCCTTGTTCGCTGTTCGGTATGTGCCACGGCTCCGTGTTGGAGACCTTGGCCTATACTGGTTTACTTTTATAAATAGTGATTTAGATGGAGAGTTGTCTCATTGGCACTGAATCCACGTCTTCCTATATCTATATACATATATATATTATATATTATATCACTCCATCTATACAAGACCTTTTTTTCAAACCATTAAGTGGCTCTTAATGATTGTTGAACTAAAAAGAATGTATGCTTTATATTTTCTATCAATCTTTTTTGCATTTGATTAGATAAACAGTAACGCAGGTTTTGTTCACGCATCGTTGTCAATATAATGAAATTTGATGCGACTGTCATATAAGTGAGAGGTTTATCAAGCTAACAAACCCAGGTTCAATCCATCATTTTCTACATAAGAAAATGCCTGTACCAAATACAACGAATATGACAGTTGTTATCTATTCGTTTGATGTGTTAGAGCTTTTGATTTTGCCATTTGATTAGGGACTTTTCGTTTTGAATTTTCCTTGGAGTTTAGTATTTTTGTGATTTGACTTTTTACAAATTTCTATCATAATTTTGAGATTTTTGTCTTGACAAGGTAAATTGGATGCTTGAATATTTGGGAAGCTCACTTCAATGATAAACCGAAATTTCTCAGTAGCATAAAAAAAACAACATTTTCTATAATTCATAATACTATTCACAATCAGTCAGGCGTAACTGTTTGGTTTTTTTTTTATTTCTATGCTTTTTTCAATTTATTTTTTATAATTTTAGTTTCTTTTATATATTTCGCAGTTTAGTATGACGTCCCTTATCCCTGAACTAGTTCACATCTTTTTTAGAGGCCAGCTGATGCCCGCCTCCGGGTGCGGGTATATCTCGCTGCATTGAAGACCAATTGGTGGCCTTCGTCTGTTTTCTGCTTTTTGGTCGGGTTGTTGGCTCTTTGACATATTCCACATTTCCATTCACAATTTTACATAAAACACAGAATTGTTCTTATTAGTGCCATGTACTAATTTGATTGCATAACCAACATTTTGTTAAACATAAGGAGTACTTTTAATTAAATGCCACAATAATAGCGAAATGCTAGTCACGTCACTGGTAATGCGAATGTGTAATTTCATCAAGTTTAAGTATATTTTACATATACCGTTCCTTGTTATTAAAAATACTAGTAGGCCTCAAAGCTTGTTTTGAAAAAAAAAATAGAATAAATAAAAGCTTACTCACATTGTGTTAAGAAAAAAAATTTCTAAATAAAACAGCTTGTCATACCAACGTTAACATTTCGTTAATACCTAATAATAAAACTGAGCGTATGTCAGAATCTCTCTTTTGTGTTTCTTGAATTTTCAATAATTTATATCAATTAAGAAGTGGCTGCAGCATTTGCACTGCCTGCCTGCTCTCAAACTATAACCAACATTATATTTTCCAGACAAAAGGATTGAAGAGCGTTCAACAACAACTCTCTTGTCCGTGTATAACACAAAGGCATACTTCCTGTTTATACACAAGTGTTTGTTTTATTTGAGAAAAATCTCCACAATAAATATATATTCTTTATAAATTGATTACTTTTTTAGATTTGAAAAGACCTGTTTGTTACATAAGTACAGTACAAGTACTTGAACTTTGTCCTTAAAACACAATACTTTGCTTCCTTCTCTGTGTGTTTCAGTCTGGCTATGTCCATAAATAAAGACACAAATTAGATAAAACTGTATTTCTGATCTTTTCAAATTAAAAACTTTTTGAAAAGCCTAAGCGTCACATACAATAGTTTCCCCTGAGATTAAAACTGACATGTTGCTTCATAAATTGATGTATAATTAAGAATTTAGTTGAGCTTTTATTCGGCTAGTTTAAGTGACCTTTTTTGAAATCATTGTTTTGTAAGATTGTCTCATGATCACATACTAACTCTGAAAATTTCTGAAAAACAAAAAAGAAATCAAAGAAAAGGTTCACATCAACGTGAATGGTTGCGTTCGGATATAATTACCTCTACCCAGTACAACTGTACCAGCCTTGTCTTATTCTTAAAAGGACCTTGCAATTCTGTCTATAATCGTTTAAATGTGTTTTATATTTTATCACAGGAAGGTAAAACGAGTCGTCACAGTTCGTAGACTGACAGCGCAACTATAACTATTACAATTACTTGTAGCTTAAAATTCATGATGTTCTTTTGAAAGAAATGAGGTTTTATTTTAGCTACTGTTCATCATAACGAAATCACATTTAGGTCTTCGAGAAACCTGTTGTGTTTCCCCAGTATGCCTCATGTTTGTTTTTAAATTCGTATAATCCCCCTTTTCTTTATTTACGTTACAGTGTTTGTAAAATATTTGAAAAATAATTCCAGTCATTTCTTTCTCTTTTGATTATCGAGATACACTCATAATGATTATTTATTCAAAACTGACAAATTCAGTAGAATGATAATTCCTCGATAACTACTAAATGCGTGATTAGGCAATTTGTAATACAGACTATCAGAAAAATGATGCACTGATTCAGTTTCTGTCGACGTTGTGAATGTAAGTAAAAGACTAATTAAATGATAACAGTCAAGGAAATATTCCTGATTAGAAATGCAGCAGTAATCGAAGTAAAACGTCTCAAATGAATTCTGACCTTTGAATAATAATAAATTTACATGTCATTTAATGGAACAATTGCTTAGCCTTGAATTATAACATCGTTTACATTGATTCGTTAGCTCTTAATTCAAGATAATTCATCTTTGACAGCTACAGTCAGAAAATGGAATCTCTTTGGTATCTTTAATGAAAATTATTGAAATTTTGTTCGTTACAGAAAAATCATTTCTATTAAAGCTTACGAAAAATGGTTATAGTAATGAGTTCATGAAAAATTATCAATTAAATTGTTATGATCTTTGTAGAATTTGTGTGTGTGTTTTTCTCCCATACTTCTGTTTATAACACTCGTGTATATCAAAAACCCTTACACAGTTTATCTTAATACTGAATATTTCCACAAAATGATAATTTCGACTGTTATCCTTGAAGTCAAATTGGGAAAGGATACGGGAATGTGTACATGCTTTATGTTATGCTTTTAAAATATTGTCTGTCTTTCCTGTCATGGCATTGTCAAACCGTTTTACAACATTTAATATCAATTTGGTAACTTCGGCCTAGTTTACACAGGCAGTAATGTTTATTTTCAAATCGACGAGTATCATAGTTTGTGACATTGGGTTGTTGTTCAATTGACGCATACCTCTCGCATCTTACATTTCCATTTGGTATTATGCAGATCACTACTGAAATTTACTGACTATTTAGTAAAGAACTTATTATTGTTAGTTTCTTTTTGAACGTTGTATGTCTTTCAAACTTTATCACACACACGTTTAATATATCAGGCCCTTTCAAAAATTAACTTTAAATTGCCTGCAAAAATAAACCGCATACATGTATCTTTGCACGTGTCATGGCTTTTTTTACTATTAAGAATGCATTGTGAGGTAATAATTCCCATTGAAAACCATGTATATAATGAATTCATATGACGAACGAAAACATGTGATCAAACATCTGCATTTAAACAAAACAACGAATGTAGGTAAACGTCCCTTTGCATAATTTGTATTGCTTATCACACTTGCTGAATGGTTGTCAAGTTTAAATGAAATCCTAGAAAATTGTACAAAATCAATTGCGAGTCGGGTCACCGTTGGGATAACAGATTCACAGAAGACGATAGATATGCTCCAATTGTCGTTAATAAAAAAAAAATCAAACTAAATACAAAATGTAAAATTTTTTTTTTATTGTCTTTACATTAAAATAAAGTTACACAAGCTCTAGTGAACTTTTAAAATGACTCTATAATATATTCAACACAAATAAAATGACACGCAGAAAACACACATATTTAGACAAACATATGTACTGTTCATGTAGATACATCATTAAATCAAAGCAAAACAATTTAGAGGATAAGCTAAGCTCATATCACAAAGTACTAATAACATGCCATTCTACGCAAGAGTGACATTTAAAAACTGTTCTGTCGAATGTAGTTTGGCAGCTCATTACATAATTGTGCAACACTATAGTGGAACGATTTGGGCCCATATATTGCAGTGTTTACTCTCGGCACATTATTAGTGTCCTAAGATCTAAAAGTTTAAATATTTAATTAAGTTATGAAGTAAACTTAGACTTTTGCTTGTGTGCTATTTTAAATATTTCAATTCGAATTCTAATGGTTCGAAATTTGCAAATTATTAAAGATGAAATTTTAGAAGTAAAAAGTAAATTTTCATTTATGCTTATATTATCTTCATACATATATCTTTTTGCAGCGGTGAGATATATTCATTTTTAATGTATTTTCTGTTACCAAAAAAATGCAAAGTTACCAATAATAATATGTGAAAGAATGATAGAGTAGTAACTGTTTAATGAATTGACAATACGTTTAAAAAAGTTAAGTTGTCTTTAAACTTTTTTACTATTTTGTGAGAACTGCTTATCAACATTTAGTTACAAGAATGAGTTTAACATCTTCATCACATGAAATTTTATTGCCTTCTGAAGTTAAATTATAGTTCTTGTCTTTTTCACATTAGCAATGGCCTGGTCTGGATTCGCTTTCATTAAATTTTATCCTTTTTGAACTGTCATTTACCAGTATTTTAATCAAATTAGCTACATTATTGTCACAGTAAGACAGATTATTGTCATCTGCGTAGTAATATATCTTACTGGTTTGAAGATACAGTTGGGTGCAGACCAAGCATTACATGTAAACGGGCCTAAAAAGTTAACGCGGCGTTTACTCGCGTGCACTTCATGTAAACGCCGCGTTAACTCTGCGTTAACTCCGAAATTTTAGTAGACATAAATAGTAAACTGGCGTTTACTTTCGCGTTTACCTCCGCGTTAACGCGAAAACCGCGCGTCTTCTAATTTTGTAAAGAGTAAACGGGCGTTTACTTTCGCGTTTACTTCCCGTTAACGCGAAAAAGGCGTGTCTTCTATTTTTGTAAAAAAAAAGTAAACGCCCGTTTACTGTTTGTAGTAAACGCGCGTTAACGCAGATTGACCTCGTATCCTGGATACACTGACCTAATATATCACATGATAAGGTACATCAAAATATCCATCTGTCCATTTTCGATCAACACATTGACGATTGCATTTAATGAAATGACACCTCTTTAATTAATTTATTGAAAATTAATCATTGCATATAAGAACAAAATGGAAATGCGTCCTGGACCTGTAAAACCATTCGTGAGAGGATATTAAGTATAAGAAGATCTGGCAAAAACATACTGAAGTTAGAGATGAGTTGATACGATCAGATAATGTTCAAGTTTCTAGACAGGGGATAAGTGCATTTCTACGACGTTTCCGTCAGAGTAGATCTGTTACTGACTTTAAAGTAAACACTAGACAGAAAATGTTACAGGAAGTACATCTAGAATTTATTGACGAAACAATTCGTAATGATCTAGAAATATCCGCTAGATAAATGTTTATATTTCTAATAAAAAGTGTTTTTGAATGTTAAGGTTCAAAACACATATACGTAAAATATTAAGTCATTTTAACAACATAAATAAATGTACAAATGCACACGACGATTATTTTATAAGATACACGTGCACGTAAAATTAAACTTGTGAAATCTGAAGTAAACGGCCGTTTACTACTGACTAAACGGACACAGAGTAAACGCGCGTTTACTCGAGTAGACATTAGAAATTTCCATTTTGACCGCGTTAACGTTAATGAAGTAAACGGGCGTTTACTAGTAAACGCGAAATTTAAAGTTAACTAACGAAATATGTGCACGCCGCGTTAACTTGCGTTTACTTTATGTAATGATTGGTCTGCACCCAACTGTAGTAGAAAATATCATTAATAAAGACTTTAAAAAACACTGGTATAAGAATTTACCCTTAAAAACGACCTATTGAATAACAATAATAACCGGATGTGTACTAATATTAGCCACACAACGGGTCTCACATGTAGTGCATGAGTATCCCTATGTATTGTCGTTGCATAGTCATCTTTTTCCGAATAATAAGTTCGGAAAATTCATCGCCTCTCATTTAATGGCTTTTCCTGTGTCTATCTCGAGTTCCCTCTCGTATTGAAATTCTGTGAACGATAAAATTTAAATTTATGTTTCAACAGTATTGAAGTTTTAGCATTGAAAAAAATAATAAAATAACCAGTTCTAATCCGGTTAAGTTTATTGCATCTAGAAAATCTGAGAAATTAATTACTATTGTGGGGATTGAACTCTTTGACATTAAGGATAGTCATATAACTAATGCTTAAAATCCTGATATATTAGCAGATTTAATGAACGTTACAAAACATATGGTCTCTAACGTCTGAATTGATCTTATTTATGTCCAGATATAGCTCGCATGGACATTTTTACTAATTTAGTGTCTTTGACACAGTTCTACACTATCTACATGAGATCAATAGACTCATTTCGCAATTATTACTTTATATTTCTACATGGCTTAAAGATGTTGAATCAAAAATTAAACAACGTCTTCGAATGTTACATAGTATCATTGATTCATGACACATGGGCATTAGTGGCCGAACGTTAAAATAGTTATCTACTGTGGAAATTGTCTGTTAAAACTGCGATTATGAGTTTGAAGCTTGCACGAGGCTCCGGATGCGTTGATTTCTAATCGTATAGATATATATATATATATATGGTATAAAGATTGCTTGTTTTACTGTTGAAGGTTCGTTTATGGTACTCCGTCTTTAAAATCAAAAAGCATTCAAAATAAATATTTTAAAAGAAGGAAGACAAAGAACAGTTCAAAGTCTTATATAGAAACTGGCTATCGGCAAATCACGCCAAGTCTACACTGAATAACATTTTTTTTAATTAAACAAATCGATATATATAATTATAAGACAATTTCGGAAAAAAGAAGTTGTTAATGTTTTCAATGTTTAAGAATATTCGAGCTTTTGATTTGTGTAAAAATGCAAATGATAATTTAACCAAAAAAAGTACAATCACATATACTGAACTCCGAGGACAACTAAAAGACTCTAATGAAATGAATCAGAAGCTCAAAAACATCAAATGCATGAATCACAACTTTAATATTCCTCACTTGGCATAAACATTTTCTTTTAAAGAAATGGTCGATTGAACCTGGTTTAATAGCTAGCTAAACTTACTTTTATGACACTCGCATCACATTTCATTATATTTAGAGTGATATGTAAACAAAGAATGCAAATCAAACAAACATGATAGGTAAACGAAATAAGGGTATATCAGTCAACATTGTGTTATAATCTTAATCACTATAGAAGAAAAACAACAAATATATAACAAAAAAGCATAAAAAGGCATATAGGAAAAACACATTAGCTAGCCAAAATGAAAAAATACAAAAATTTACCATAGCACAAAAACACAAATGGCGGGATGTATAAGTATAAGAATAGAGCTTAGTAAACTGTTTCAAAGAGACATAAAAAGGAATATAGACACCAGCAAAAATGAAAGACAAAAACACAAAAATTATCATAGAACAATAACATAATGATGGGATGAATAACTTTCGGGTTTTTTTTTCATAGTTCGCCTTTTTTTTGTAAATGTTGCGCATCGTTTATTTTGCTAGTCAATATGTTTCTATGTTAATAACTATATGCAGAGTTTATTTCATCTGATTGAAATATGTGAAACCAATAATTACCAAACCAGTAGTACTGTCATTATTATTTCGCTTTACAAAAGTACTACAGGCCTTCAACAATGAGAAAAGCCCATACCGCATAGTTAGCCATAAAAGGCAACACAATGAAAATGTAAAACAATTCAAACGAGAAAACGAATGGCCTAATGTATGTACAAAAAATGAACGAAAAACAAATATGTAACACATAAACAAAAGACAACCACTGAATTACAGGCTCCAGATTTGTGGTAGGCACATACATACAGGACTTGGTGGGGTTAAAAATGTCAACGGGATCCCCACCCTCCCTCTAACCTTGTTCAGTGGTGTAACAGTAAAACATAAGAAAGAATAATAAAAATTAGTTGAAAAAGGATTAACTCACCATGTGGATTAAAATACAAATATTACAAATGCAAGCGGACGTTTCCTGGTACTTGTACATCCTAACAACAAAAAGTACAGATCTGAGAGTACTCGCAGTTACTGACATCTAGTTCAAGCCACAAACAACTAATAAAAAACATGCATCCAAGACTAAATTATCAGTCAGTACACATCCAACATCAAATGGATTTAGTGTAAATATGTCATAAATAGTAAGAGAAACAATGCCAAGATATATACTGGTATCGACAGTTTGTACATCCATGAATGTGTAAATGTATATAACAAAAACATTTAGTTTACTTTTAATTTACTGATAACAAAATCAATATTAATACCAATAGTAACAATATTCAGTGATCTAATTATAGTGTTGAATTGGTAACCAAGTATTACCTAAATTTATAATGAATCAAGTTAATATTTATATAATACAATTCTACCTGTTTTGTTTGTTTGTTTCTTGGATTTACGTTTTCGTTGCTAGATTTGTGTACAATTCATTACGATATGCATCGTGTATCGGGTGAACTTCTTGGACTCTTATTTATGCATTAGTTTTGTTATACATTTACTAACACTTCTTAAAAAAAAAGAGATGTGGTATAATTGTCAATCAGACCAGTATGAATGAAGACTACGTTGAAAAATGGGAACAATAACAGAACATTGTACAATCCTTGTCGATAAAGAAAGAAGACCGTTAAATTGCAATTTGATTTTGCATATTAACAGTTATTTTTTACACAAGTTACGTACCCAGTTAATTGTAATTTTGTTTTTATGTTCGAACTGTCATGTTTTTATTGAACCGATTTCCATATAGAGGATGTCATTTAATAGCGTATTATACATTTTATTCGGTTAGTGACGTTGTTTTACTTTCCTGTCAAGGTTTTCTGATTTATTTTTAAGTTATGATTGTTTTCTTTATTGAACGCAAATGAATCTATAGCAATACCCTCAGGAGAGCCATCTGGTGTATCCGCTTATAGAATAAGTGTAATGACATGAATAAAGACAAAAGCATTATATGGTTGTTCAATGGTCATACATCGATTTAACTAAAACAAATACAAGTCAAAAACCAAAACTTAAGAAAACAAATCAACTTTAAAAAGAAAACATCGGCACAACAGAAATACTGAAATGCTCCAAAAACAAACGCCAACATACTTAAGAAACGGAATATTTGATACTAGCTGCAATCTTCCTTACTTGGTACAGAACATGTTTGAACATGGTTTTATGGCTAGCTAAACCTCTCGCTTGTAAGGCAAAGCAAAAAATACCGTTACAAAGACGTTATGGTGTCTAACAATAAGCTAATCATTTTAAATCTAGAAAATTTCTAAGCTACATGTATGAGAATGAAAAATATATAACGAAAAGTATCAAATACATGGCAAGGCAAAATATGCTAGCAACAAAATAAGTTTGTGTGATTTTAATCTTAATAGACAGGAGGAAATTATCAAATGTGTAAGATTTACTATTACTCTGTTTCATGAGTCGTGTAAGGAGATATATTTAAACACTCCGTATAATTAATTAGACAGAATAGTCTCACTTTTGTCAGCAAAAAAAGACGAATAAACAACAGTTGAATATTGTATAATATGCTTATTATCAATCTTTAAGTTTCTTTTCACAGCTTGGTTGGTGTTAACAAATAGACATCGGAAGTGTTTCAGATTATTCTTTGAATAGTAATGTGCCACCATAACTGTGAACTTGTGATTAATAATGAATAAGGGATAATAAGAAGATGATAACAAGCCCCGTTAGTAAGTTTTCTGATATGTCACGTGTTCTGTTGCTGGAGCACTGTAATGGTACATCAATCATAATTTTTAAGGTTTTTTGTACATTTAAAATGTAAATTTTTCAAAGAGTTCTTTAAAGCATTTGACAAATCAAGGAATGCAAAGGAGTGGAATAAATATGTTGTTCATGTTCATTTTGTCATGTAATAAGCCTTATAGTTAAAAAAAAACAGAAAAGAAAAAAAAATATAACTAGTTAAACACTTGTCAAAAACATTTAAAGATAAAACATACATGTTTAAGAAATTTACAACATAATTGATCACATCATTAGTACACACTCTAGTCCATGTGTAGGAAGTATGTAGCATGCAACATCTACACTATAAAGACTACTGTCCATTCTTAAGGACTCTCGTGGTTGAGAAGATTCCTTATTTGGTACAGAACATTTAAAGAAAACATGTTTAAACCTGATGTTATGGCTATCCAAACCTCTCGCTTGTATAGCAAAGATGAAATACCGTTATAATGTAATCATTGTGTCTAATATAAATCTAATGATTTTAAATCTAGAAAATCCATAAGATACATGTATCAGAAAAGAAAATACATGTACATAACGCAAAGTATCCAATGACAAGCATTGTCACCCTCTAAATATCTCCTATTCATGATGCCAACACAAGTTCACAGTTTTTGTTGGCACATTACTATTTTAAGACATATTTGTAACCATTCTGATGACTATTTGTGTCAATAAGTTAGGGTTAGGGTTAGCGTAAGGGTTAGCGTTAGGGTTAGGGTATGTTTTGCAAGTCAGGAATACGATAGTTGTTTTCCATTTATTTGATGTGTTTGGGCTTTTGTTTTGATAAGGAACTTTCCGTTCAGAATTTTCTTTGCAAGGGAAAATATGCAAGCTTAAACAATAAGTGTATGTGATTTGAATCTTAACAAAAATGAGGAAATCTACAAATGTTTGAAGATTTAATTTAATGATGTGTTATGAGTCATGTAAGAAAATATAATTAAAACACTTGGAATTATTTATTAGACTAAATGATTCCACTTTAGTCAGCAAATATTGATGAAAAAGCAACAATCGAATATTGTATAATATACAAATTATCAGTCTTTAAGTTTCTATTAACAGTTTGGTTGGTGATAAAGCATTACACAATAAAGAAGGGGACATTTGCGAGCAGAAGAAAATAGAATTAGTTTGTTTGATTTGAATGTAAACAAACATGAAGAAATCAACGAATGTCTATAGATTTTATTTTACGCTGTTTGATGATTTTTGATGCATTTTTAGACAAATTGGTTTTCATTTAGTCAGCAAAAATTGACGAATAAGCAACAATCGAATATTGCATAATATTCAAATTATCAGTCTTTAAGTTTCTATTCACAGTTTGGTTGGTGATAACAAAAAGTCATCAGAATGGTTACAAATATATTTTCGAATAGTAATGTGCCAAACTACACAGTGAATTTGTGTTAGAACCGTTATTAGGAGATAATAAGAGGGTGACAACAACATCCGTCAGTAAGTTTGCTGATAAGTCATGTGTTTGTTACTGTAGCACTGTACTGGTACATCAATCATATTTTTATAGGTCTTTAATAATTTCAAATGCTAACATTTTTCAAAACCTAATAATGCTCGTCTTTGACAAATTACTGAATATATATAAATGAAATATATTCGTTCATATTCTTGTGGTCAAGTAAACAACCTTTCAAATGTGTTTTTTTCAAAGAATGTTATTTATGTTCTATTGTCATTTTATTTTATTTTTTTGTTACATCTTCTGACATCGGACTCGGACTTCTCTTGAACTGCCTTTTATTGTGCGTATTGTTATGCGTTTATTATTCAACATTAGCTAGAGGTATAGGGAGAGGGTTGAGATCTCATAAACATGTTTAACCCCGCCGTAATTTTGCGCCTGCCAAAGTCAGGAGCCTCTGGCCTTTGTTAGTCTTGTATGATTTTTAATTTTAGTTTCTTGTGTACAATTTGAAGTTCAGTATGACGTCAATATCACTGTACTAGTATACATATTTTTTATTGGGCCAGCTGAAGGACACCTACGGGTGCGGGAGTTTCTCTCGCTACATTGAAGACCCATTGGTGGCCTTCGGCTGTTGTCTGTTTTATGGTCGGGTTGTTGTCGCTTTGACACATTCCCTATTTACTTTCTCAATTTTACGTTATTAACTTAGCATTTTTTACAATAAACAAAAAGCATATGAAATGTACAACATAATTAGTGACATCTTAATTACAAACAAAATTGACAATTCAAAGAAGTATGAATTATGCAAAATCTACAAAATGAATTTCCTTTCTTCAGGCTCCTCGTAGATTTTCAAAGTAAAATATAGTCTCCATAATACCATTAAGTGCAGTTAACACAAATTAAATCGGTAAGTAAATTCTACACATTGGGCATTTATAAGCTAGATCATATCATTCTGGCTTTTCTAAAAATCAGATTTGTAATTCTTATTATCGTTTAATCAAACAGTTCGGCTATTGTTTTATATTTTATATCTAAAATGTTAATTTCTTTATTTCATCACGTTGTGTTATGTTATTCCATTCCTTTCATGTTAAGTTTGTTTTTTGTGATATTGATTTGACTTTTTATACCACCAACTCATAATATGTCACATCCTGTGGCATAAAAAAGGGTTTGTACAGGTCTTCCCTTGAACTTGACAGTTAATCCTATACTCCATTGCAATAAAAAAAAATATTGGTTATAAAATTATATATTGGAAATTTTCGGACTATTTTGGAATGTTTAAGTTGATTCCTCTAGATCTGTTGGTGGGGTCTTTATTCCACAAGGGAACTACCAGACCAGTAGTCAACACTTCTGTGTTTATCCTTGATATGGTCATAGTTATAAATTAACTGTTTACAAAACATTGTTTTTTTTTGAAATACTGAGGCTTTTCTTCCTCAGGAATAGATTACTGTACCTGTGTTTGACAAAATGTTCAGCAGTTTTTGTGTGCAATGCTCCTTAACTGGTATATAGGGTCAGTTTAATCACAAAGCTATTGAAGATTGTACACAGGTAAAAAAAAATGTGAATATATGAATGTTTTTTTTCGAGTGATGGTTATTTTTTTTTCTTTTATGCAATGACATGTTATGTGAAATTTTGACTATAGTACTTGACAGAATAAAACTCTACTCATGCCAAGTCATTCTTTGTTTGAAGCAACGATAAATTCTGCACAATTTTTTGAACAGTGCAAATTTAAAAAAGACAATTAAGGGGAAATCAATAATGTTATTACACCTTGACGTGGCTCTGTACCTCTACATCCCATCATTATGTTATTGTTCTATGGTAGAATTTTTGTATTCTTGTCTTTCATTTTAACTTATGCCTTTTGGGTGTCTTTGACACATATGACCTGGCTCTGTACTTATACATGTACAACCCGTCTTTGTGTTATTTTTCAGTGGTAGAATTTTTGTATTCCTTTTTCATTTTTGCTTATGTGATTTATCTATTGTCTTTTGTGTGTCTTTCATAGATATGACGTGGCTCTTTAATTATACATCCTGGCATTGGCTTATTGTTTTATGGTAGAATGTTTGTATTCTTTTCTTTCATTTTTCCTAATGTGACATGTATATTGTATATATACCTGTGTCTTTGATACATATGACGTGGCCCTGTACCTAAATCACGTTACTGTGTTATTGAGCTATGGTATTGTTTTTTTGTATTTTTGTCTTTCATTTTTGCTAATGTGCTTTACCTATATGCCTGTTTGTGCTTCTTTTTTTACATATTTGTTTTTTTGCATTGTGATTCAAATTGTAACACACTGTTGACTGCTAAAATCCTTTTTAAGACAGTTTTCCATATGATGAGTGTTATTTTTATTCACACATCGTTGTCTATATAATGGAATGTTATGCCAAGGTTAAGTAAGGTGTAATCCAAAATTTTCTCCTAATTAGGGACTTTCCGTTTTGAAACTCCTTCGGAGTTCGGTATTTTTGTGATTTTACTTTTTTATACAATATATACATACTATCTAACTTTTATTCCGTGCTCAGTCACGTACACTTATCAAGTACAACCGAATACTTTATATACTACAGTTTGTCTTGAATAAGAAGAACATAATTGCTTCTAGCAATTTTTAAAGAAACCCACATTTCATATCTTCCTCAATTAACCAATTAACCCTACGTCTTCATCCTTATATACCATATTTAGATTTTATAAATTAAAGTCTAAGTCATTAATTTTTTTATTACGACGTCGTATACCACAGATGTTATTATATCGTCCAAACAATGACCTAAACATATCCGATCATTAGGGAAGCTTGAAATTAAGTTTTCCGATACATGTAATACCTTATTACAAAACTTAAACATGTAATTCCCGTATGTACAGCTGATCATGTAATGTCTCATCAGTGATGCTCAATGCTGGGAATTTACTGATGTTGTCTTCTTTGTATGCTCCTAGGCATGTTATTTATTTTAATTTAGAATCTAAAATTCTGGTTTGTAACGTTCCACCTGGTGACAATTATTTACAAACTCTTTTCATAATTTGTTTCGCTGGGTTATACTTTGAACCAGTTATCAATTTGTCGAGTTTCAATTATCGTAATCCTAGAGCGCAAAACATCCTACCACGCTATATATTAATTCGGAATTATTTGATCATAGTAATGAGAAAAATGCAAGCAGCGTACTAAGTTATAATCCTGATACCTTTGATAACTATTTACACCCCTGGGTCGATGCCACTGCTGGTGGACGTTTCGTCCCCGAGGGTATCACCAGCCCAGTAGTCAACACTTTGGTGTTGACATGAATATCAATAATGTGCTCATTTTTAGAAATTAACTGTGAAGAAAACGTTATAGGTGTTTGCACATAACGTAATAAATGTTTGAACATAATGTAATAGGCATTTGCACATAATTTACATGGTGTTTGCACATAATGTAAGCGGTATTTGCATATAATGTAATTGTGTTTCCACATTATAATGTAGTTTTTATACATAACTTAAAAGGTATTTGCACATAACGCAATAGGTGTTTGCACATAAGGTAAACTATGTTTGCACATAGGGTGAAAAATGTGTGCACATAAGGGGAACGCTGTTTGCACATAAGGTAATCGAGGTTCGCACAAAAGGTATAAGTTGTTTGCACATAATGTAAAAGGCATTTGCACATGACGTAATGAATGCTCACATAGAGTATCAACTGTACGGCAAAACGCATATGAATTATACCATGATGTATTATGTTTTTCACTGGAGATACATATATATAAACACAACATAACGCCAAAAGACTATAATATCATGAGATTTACATAGAACACAGGTGTATCAAAACAAAACGTTAAGAACATTTGACATAACAATAACACTTGAGACGAACGCAATTATTAACGTACGTAAAAGAAGAATAAACACAATATAGATAAAATATGAGAGAATGTAAAGGTGGTTGATCATAAAGTTTCGAAGTATTCACAGAATATATATTAGTTTCAGCATAATGTAATGCATATTTTACACAAAAAAGTTTAGCAATGACATATCATACTACTGTTTGACCAAACAAATTACTAATTTGACATAACACAGAGATAACTTGTCAGGAAATAAAAGCATCTGCACATAACATAAAGAAGAAATGACAGGATTTACAGACAAAGCGACAAAACACATTAAATATTTACACTATAAGACAGTTCCGGCGTTCCATATCCATGAATGTGTAAATGTATATAACAATAATATTCAGTTTGCTTTCAATTTACTGATAACAAAATCAATATAAATACCAAGAAAAAACAATTTTCAGTGATCTAATGACAGAGTTGAATTGGTTACCAAGTTGTTTTTAGTATGACCTTACCTGAATGTATAATGAATCAAGTTAATTTTGATATAATACAATTATACCTGTTTTGTTTGTTTGTTTGTTTTTTTATTTACGTTTTCGTTGCTAGATTTGTGTACAATTCATTACGATATGCATCGTGTATTGGTTGAACTTCTTGGACTCTTATTTATGCATTAGTTTTGTTATACATTTACGAACACTTCTTAAATAAAAAAAAAAGAGATGTGGTATAATTGTCAATCAGACCAGTACGATTGAAGACTACGTTACAAAATGGGAAAAATAACAGGTCATTGTACACTCCTTGTCGATAAAGAACGAAGACCGTTAAACATGTTAAACAACAATTTAATTTTGCACATAAACAGTTATTTTTTACACAAGTTACGTACCCAGTTAATTGGATTTTTTTTTATGTTCGAACCGTCGTTTTTTTTTATTGAACCGATTTTCATATTAAGGATGTCATTCAATAACGTATTATATATTTTATTCGGTTTTTGACGTTTTTCCACTTTCATGTCAGGGTTTTCCGATTTATTTTTAAGTAACGATTGTTTTATTTATTGAACGCAAATGAATCTATTAATGAAAATGTTTCAAGTGACGTAATAATACCCTCAGACGGTCCATCTGAATATAGGCAATAGTAGTATATGGTGATTAAAAGGTCAAACATCGATTTAACTGAAAGAAATCCAAGTCACAAAATAAAACTAAGGAAAAACACATCAACCTTAAGAAGAAAACAACGGAACAACAGAAACCCCTTACTGATACAGAAACAAACGTCAACATACATAGAAACAGTATACTTGATAATAACTGCCATACCTCATAATTGTTACAGGACATTTGAAGAAAACATGTTTAACATTAACATTAAGCTTATCATTTTAAATCTAGAAAATCCCTAAAGTACATATATTACAATGGAAAAAAAATATAACGCAAAGTATTAAATAATAACCAAGGTAAAATATGCGAACTTAAAACCAGAGGCTCTAAAGAGCTTGAATGTGTCGCTCACCTTTGTCTATGGGAATATTAAACAAAGGACGCAGATAGATTCATTACAAAATTGTGTTTTGGTGATGGTGATGTGTTTGTACATCTTACTTTACTGAACATTCTTGCTGCTTACAATTATCTGTATTTATAATGAACTTGGCCCAGTTAAGTTTCAGTGGAAAATGTAAGTAAGAATTTACAAATTTTATGAAAATTGTTAAAAATTGACTATAAAGGACAATAACTCCTTAGGGGGGCAATTGACAATTTGGTCATGTTGACTTAATTTTAGGTCTTACTTTGTTGTACATTATTGCTGTTTACAGTTTATCTCTGTCTTTAATAATATTCAAGATAATAACCAAAAACAGCAAAATTTCCTTTAAATTACCAATTCAGGGGTAGCAACCCAACAATGGATTGTCCAATTTATCTGAAAATTTCAGGGCAGATAGATCTTGACCTGATAAACATACCCATGTAAGATTTGCTTTGGTTTTTGAGTTATCAGCCATATACTGCATTTTACCCCTATGTTCTATTTTAGCCATGGCGGCTATCTTGGTTGGTTGGCTGGGTCACCGGATACATTTTTTTAAACTAGATACCCTAATGATGATTGTGGCCAAGTTTTGTTTAATTTGGTCCAGTAGTTTCAGAAAAGAAGATTTTTGTAAAAGTTAACGACGACGGACGACGGACGCAAAGTGCAAAGTGAGCTAAAAGGGTTTGTTTAATTTGAATCTAAACAAACATGAGGAAATCAACAAATGTGTAGAGATTTCATTTTACGCTGTTTGATAAGTCGTGTAAGAAAATATAAATAAAACACTTGGGATGATTTATTATACGTTAAAGGTTCCACTCTAGTCAGCAAAAATCGACGAATGAACAACAATTGAATGTTGTATAATATGACAATTATCAGTTTTTAAGCTTCTTTTCACAGCTTGCTTGGTGATACCAAATATTCGTACAGTTTATTAAAGATAAATCTTTGAATAGCTATGTAACACCATGAACTGTAAACAATTGATGGTACTTTGAATAGAAGACATTCTCATGGTGACAAGTCAGTAAAGGTCGACGAATAAGCAACAATCGAATATTGTATAATATGCCAATTATCAGCTTTTAAGTTTCTCTTCACAACTTGGTTGGTGATAACAAATAGACATCAGAATGGTTACAAATAAATCTTGTAATAGTCATGTGCCAACAGAAACAGTGAATGTGTGATGGAACCATGAATATGAGATAATCACATGGTGACAACAAAAGCCGTCAATATGTTTCTTCATATAATTTGAGTAATTTTCACAGTCAGAAATAGATTTTAAAATACATATTTTAGAAATTTACAACATAATTTATGATACCATGTTCCATTTCACAAACTTTTCCTCTCACTTTCCTATGAAACTAGCTTAATAAGACTGTGCCTCCTGCTTTTTGGAACTTAGATGCAAGAACCTTTTTGTGTTTGTGTCGTTTAGTTGTTAATTAGTGTAGTCTTTGTTTTTTTGTCCTTGATGTTTCGCACTATTTCCTTGTGACAAAAACAGTTATTCCTGTATTTGACTATCCAACTAATGCTTTATCTTATAAATTGGTAAATATTGTAAATATTGAGACAAAACAAGGATAAAACAGATAATAAAAAAAAACGAAGTTGTGGAAAAAATGTCCTCTTGATTCTTAAGAAAACACCACTTGAATTTTTGCATCTAAAGATGACCGTGCAAACTTTAAATATGACCAAAAAGCAATTAGCAAGCAATCAAAGGCCCTGAATTGAAACCGTTTAAGATATGGAATGAGACAACTAACGGTCGTATAAATGATGCACAATGGTCATAACTGGTCTACACCGAATAACGTTTTCTTGATTGAAATAAATTGATATGTATTAAGAAGACAATTCGTTTTGAATTTTCCTCTGTATTTGTTTCTTTTTGGTTTTATAATATTTTTGTTAAGTAATTTCTCGATAAATTTTAAATGTTTAAAATATTATGCAGCAGATTTATAATGAATCCAGCCAAAGTTACTTTTATAGGGACCTTTCCTTTATACTTATTGAATCAGTTTAATATTTTTGTGATACATGTGTTTTGTTTATTTATGTTTTCGTTTCTAGATTTTTACAAAATATATTACAATATGTATGGTACATTGCATGAACTTCTTGAATTCTGTTTTGTTCTTAAATATGAATTATGTTTGTTATACAGTATATGTGCCAACACTACTTCAATAAAAGAAAAAAATGTGATAAAATTGCCAAGCAGACAACAATGAACGAAGACCAAGGCCAAAAATGGGCACTATTCCAGGTCATTGTACAATCTTAGTCGGTACAGAAATGAGTTTTTTTTTTTTAGAAAATTATTATATTTGATATATTAGCAGCTTTTCTAAACAAAAGTTATGTACGCAGTTAATTAGTTTCTATGCTCGAACTGTTATTTGTATTGAACCGATTTCCATAAAGATAATGTCATTCAATTACGTGTAATATTCGGATGTTCATGCTGTTTTACTTTCCATGCCAAGATTTTTGAATTAATTATTGAGTTACATTTGTTTTAAACATTGCACGTATATGGGACTTTACATAATGCTAGTTTCAACTGACGTAACAATACCATGAAAAGAGCCATCTGGTATATCCACTTATGGAATATGTATTATAATCTAACATTAAGCTAACTTAATTAAATTCAATTCATAACACAAAGCATTACACAATAAAGAAGGGGATATTTGCGAGCAGAAGAAAATAGAATTAGTTTGTTTGATTTGAATGTAAACAAACATGAAGAAATCAACAAATGTCTATAGATTTTATTTTACTCTGTTTGATGATTTTTGATGCATTTTTAGACAAAATGGTTTCACTTTAGTCAGCAAAAATTGACGAATAAGCAACAATCGAATATTGCATAATATACAAATTATCAGTCTTTAAGTTTCTATTCACAGTTTGGTTGGTGATAACAAAAAGTCATCAGAATGGTTACAAATATATTTTCGAATAGTAATGTGCCAAACTAAACTGTGAACTTGTGTTAGAACCATTATTAGAAGATAATAAGAGGGTGACAACAACATCCGTCAGTAAGTTTGCTGATAAGTCATGTGTTTTTTACTGTAGCACTGTAGCACTGTACTGGTACATCAATCATATTTTTGATAGGTCTTTAATCATTTCAAATGCTAATATTTTTCAAAACCTAATGATGCTCGTCTTTAACAAATTACTGAATATGAATGGAATATATTCATTCATATTATTTTCAAAGAAAAAAGGCACTTTGTTGTTATTTATGTATTATTGTCATTTTATTTATTTTCTTTTGTTACATCTTCTGACTTCGGACTCGAACTTCTCTTGAACTGAATTGTATTGTGCGTATTGTTATGCATTTACTTTTCTACATTAGCTAGATGTATAGGGGGAGGGTTGATATCTCATAAACATGTTAAACCCCGCCGTAATTTTGCGCCTGCCAAAGTCAGGAGCCTCTGGCCTTTGTTAGTCTTATATGATTTTTAATTTTAGTTTCTTGTGTATAATTTGGAGTTCAGTATGACGTCAATATCACTGTATTAGTATACCTATTTTTTTATTGGGCCAGCTGAAGGACACCTACAGGTGCGGGAGTTTCTCGCTACATTGAAGACCCATTGGTGGCCTTCGGCTGTTGTCTGCTCTATGGTCGGGTTGTTGTCGCTTTGACACATTCCCTATTTACTTTCTCAATTTTACATTATTAACTTAGCATTTTTTACAATCACAAAAAAGGCATATGAAATGTACAACATAATTAGTGACATCTTAATTACAAACAAAATTGACAATTCAAGAAGTATGAATTATACAAAATCTACAAAATGAAGAAAGACGTATATCCTTTCTTCAGGCCCCCCGTAGAGATATTTAAAGTAAAATATAGTCTCGATAATACCATTGAGTGCAGTTAACACAAATTAAAATCGGTAAGTATATTCTTCACATTGGGCATTTATAAGCTAGATCATATCATTTCTGGCTTTTCTAAAATTCAGATTTGTAATTCTTATCACCGTTTAATCAAACAGTTCGGCTATTGTTTTATATTTTATATCTAAAATGTTAATTTCTTTATTTCATCACGTTGTGTTATGTTATTCCATTCCTTTCATGTCAAGTTTGTTTTTGTGATATTGATTTGACTTGTTATACCACCAACTCATAATATGTCACATCCTATTGCATAAAAAAGGGTTTGTAAAGGTCTTCCCTTGAACTTGACAGTTAATCCTATACTCCATTGCAATAAAAAAAAATATTGGTTATAAAATTATATATTGGAAATTTTCGGACTATTTTGAAATGTTTAAGTTGATGCCTCTAGATCTGTTGGTGGGGTCTTTATTCCACAAGGAAACTACCAGACCAGTAGTCAACACTTCTGTGTTTATCCTTGATATGGTCATAGTTATAAATTAACTGTTTACAAAACATTGTTTTTTTGAAATACTGAGGCTTTTCTTCCTCAGGAATAGATTACTGTACCTGTGTTTGACAAAATGTTTAGCAGTTTTTGTGTGCAATGCTTCTAAACTGGTATATAGGGTCAGTTTAATCACAAAGCTATTGAAGATTGTACACAGGTAAAAAAAAAATGTGAATATATGAATGTTTTTTTTCGAGTGATGGTTATTTTTTTTCTTTTATGCAATGACATGTTATGTGAAATTTTGACTATAGTACTTGACAGAATAAAACTCTACTCATGCCAAGTCATTCTTTGTTTGAAGCAACGATAAATTCTGCACAATTTTTGAACAGTGCAAATTTAAAAAAGAAAATTAAGGGGAAATCAATAATGTTATTACACCTTGACGTGGCTCTGTACTTCTACATCCCATCATTATGTTATTGTTCTATGGTAGAATTTTTGTATTCTTGTCTTTCATTTTAACTTATGCCTTTTGGGTGTATTTGACACATATGACCTGGCTCTGTACTTATACATGTACAACCCGTCTTTGTGTTATTTTTCAGTGGTAGAATTTTTGTATTCCTTTTTCATTTTTGCTTATGTGATTTGTCTATTGTCTTTTGTGTGTCTTTCATAGATATGACGTGGCTCTTTAATTATACATCCTGGCATTGGCTTATTGTTTTATGGTAGAATGTTTGTATTCTTTTCTTTCATTTTTGCTAATGTGACATGTATATTGTATATATACCTGTGTCTTTGATACATATGACGTGGCCCTGTACCTAAATCACGTTACTGTGTTATTGAGCTATGGTATTGTTTTTTTGTATTTTTGTCTTTCATTTTTGCTAATGTGCTTTACCTATATGCCTGTTTGTGCTTCTTTTTTTACATATTTGTTTGTTTGCATTGTGATTCAAATTGTAACACACTGTTGACTGCTGAAATCCTTTTTAAGACAGTTTTCCATATGATGAGTGTTATTTATATTCACACATCGTTGTCTATATAATGGAATGTTATGCCAACGTTAAATAAGGTGTAATCCAAAATTTTCTCCTAATTAGGGACTTTCCGTTTTGAAACTCCCTCGGAGTTCGGTATTTTTGTGATTTTACTTTTTTATACAATATATACATACTATCTAACTTTTATTCCGTGCTCAGTCACGTACACTTATCAAGTACAACCGAATACTTTATATACTACAGTTTGTCTTGAATAAGAAGAACATAATTGCTTCTAGCAATTTTTAAAGAACCCCACATTTCATATCTTCCTCAATTAACCAATTAACCCTACGTCTTCATCCTTATATACCATATTTAGATTTTATAAATTAAAGTCTAAGTCATTAATTTTTTTATTACGACGTCGTATACCACAGATGTTATTATATCGTCCAAAAAATGACCTAAACATATCCGATCATTAGGGAAGCTTGAAATAAAGTTTTCCGATACATGTAATACCTTATTACAAAACTAAAACATTTAATTCCCGTATGTACAGCTGATCAATTAATGTCTCATCAGTGATGCTCAATGCTGGGAATTTGCTGATGTTGTCTTCTTTGTATGCTCCTAGGCATGTTATTTATTTTAATTTAGAATCTAAAATTCTGGTTTGTAACGTTCCACCTGGTGACAATTATTTACAAACTCTTTTCATAATTTGTTTCGCTGGGTTATACTTTGAACCAGTTATCAATTTGTCGAGTTTCAATTATCTTAATCCTAGAGCGCAAAACTTCCTACCACGCTATATATTAATTCGGAATTATTTGATCATAGTAATGAGAAAAATGCAAGCAGCGTACTAAGTTATAATCCTGATACCTTTGATAACTATTTACACCCCTGGGTCGATGCCACTGCTGGTGGACGTTTCGTCCCCGAGGGTATCACCAGCCCAGTAGTCAACACTTTGGTGTTGACATGAATATCAATAATGTGCTCATTTTTAGAAATTAACTGTGAAGAAAACGTTATAGGTGTTTGCACATAACGTAATAAATGTTTGAACATAATGTAATAGGCATTTGCACATAATTTACATGGTGTTTGCACATAATGTAAGCGGTATTTGCATATAATGTAATTGTGTTTCCACATTATGATGTAGTTTTTATACATAACTTAAAAGGTATTTGCACACAACGCAATAGGTGTTTGCACATAAGGTAAACTATGTTTGCACATAGGGTGAAAAATGTGTGCACATAAGGGGAACGATGTTTGCACATAAGGTAATCGAGGTTCGCACAAAAGGTATAAGTTGTTTGCACATAATGTAAAAGGCATTTGCACATGACGTAATGAATGCTCACATAGAGTATCAACTGTACGGCAAAACGTATATGAATTATACCACGATGTATTATGTTTTTCACTGGAGATACATATACATAAACACAACATAACGCCAAAAGACTATAATATCATGAGATTAACATAGAAGACAGGTGTATCAAAACAAAACGTTAAGAACATTTGACATAACAATAACACTTGAGACGGACGCAATTATTAACGTACGTAAAAGAAGAATAAACACAATATAGATAAAATATGAGAGAATGTAAAGTTGGTTGATCATAAAGTTTCGAAGTATTCACAGAATATATATATTAGTTTCAGCATAATGTAATGCATATTTTACACAAAAAAGTTTAGCAATGACATATCATACTACTGTTTGACCAAACAAATTACTAATTTGACATAACACAGAGATAACTTGTCAGGAAATAAAAGCATCTGCACATAACATAAAGAAGAAATGACAGGATGTACAGACAAAGCGACAAAACACATTAAATATTTACACTATAAGACAGTTCCGGCGTTCCATATCCATGAATGTGTAAATGTATATAACAATAATATTCAGTTTGCTTTCAATTTACTGATAACAAAATCAATATAAATACCAAGAAAAAACAATTTTCAGTGATCTAATGACAGAGTTGAATTGGTTACCAAGTTGTTTTTAGTATTACCTTACCTGAATGTATAATGAATCAAGTTAATATTGATATAATACAATTATACCTGTTTTGTTTGTTTTTTTTTTTATTTACGTTTTCGTTGCTAGATTTGTGTACAATTCATTACGATATGCATCGTGTATTGGTTGAACTTCTTGGACTCTTATTTATGCATTAATTTTGTTATACATTTACGAACACTCCTTAAATTAAAAAAAAAGAGATGTGGTATAATTGCCAATCAGACCAGTACGAATGAAGACTACGCTTAACTTAAAAAATGGGGAAAATAACAGGCCATTGTACACTCCTTGTCGATAAAGAACGAAGACTGTTAAACAACAATTTGATTTTGCACATAAACAGTTATTTTTTACACAAGTTACGTACCCAGTTAATTGGATTTTTTTTTTATGTTTGAACCTTCGTTTTTTTTTTTATTGAACCGATTTTCATATTAAGGATGTCATTCAATCACGTATTGTATATTTTATTCGGTTTTTGACGTTATTCCACTTTCATGTCAGGGTTTTTCGATTTATTTTTTAGTTATTGTTTTATTTATTGAACGCAAATGAATCCATAAATGAAAAAGTTTCAAGTGACGTAATAATACCCTCAAACGGTCCATCTGAATATAGGCAATAGTAGTATATGGTGATTAAAAGGTCCAACATCGATTTAACTGAATCAAATCCAAGTCAGAAAACAAAAACTAAGGAAAAACACATCAACTCTAAGAAGAAAACAACGGAACAACAGAAACCCCTTACTGCTACAGAAACAAACGTCAACATACATAGAAACAGTATACTTGATAATAACTGCCATACCTCTTAATTGGTATAGGACATTTGAAGAAAACATGTTTAACATTAACATTAAGCTTATCATTTTAAATCTAGAAAATCCCTAAGCTACATGTATTACAATGGAAAAAATATAACGCAAAGTATTAAATAATAACCAAGGTAAAATATGCGAACTTAAAACTAGAGGTTCTAAAGAGCTTGTGTCGCTCACCTTTGTCTATGTGAATATTAAACAAAGGACGCAGATGGATTCATGACAAAATTGTGTTTTGGTGATGGTGATGTGTTTGTACATCTTACTTTACTGAACATTCTTGCTGCTTACAATTATCTGTATTTATAAGGAACTTGGCCCAGTTAAGTTTCAGTGGAAAATGCTAGTAAAAATTTACAAATTTTATGAAAATTGTTAAAAATTGACTATAAAGGACAATAACTCCTAGGGGGGCAATTGACAATTGACAATTTGGTCATGTTGACTTATTTTTAGGTCTTTCTTTGTTGTACATTATTGCTGTTTACAGTTTATCTCTGTCTTTAATAATATTCAAGATAATAACCAAAAACAGCAAAATTTCCTTTAAATTACCAATTCATGGGCAGCAACCCAACAATGGATTGTCCGATTCATCTGAAAATTTCAGGGCAGATAGATCTTGACCTGATAAATAATTTTACCCATGTAAGATTTGCTCTAAATGCTTTGGTTTTTGAGTTATAAGCCATATACTGCATTTTACCCCTATGTTCTATTTTAGCCATGGCGGCCATCTTGGTTGGTTGGCTGGATCACCGGATACATTTTTTTAAACTAAATACCCTAATGATGATTGTGGCCAAGTTTTGTTAATTTGGTCCAGTAGTTTCAGAATAGAAGATTTTTGTAAAAGTTAACGACGACGGACGACGGACGCAAAGTGCCAAGTGAGCTAAAAGGGTTTGTTTAATTTGAATCTAAACAAACATGAGAAAATCAACAATTGTGTAGACGAATGAACAACAATTGAATGTTGTATAATATGCCATTTATCAGTTTTTAAGTTTCTTTTCACAGCTTGCTTAGTGATACCAAATATTCATACAGTTAATTAAAAATAAATCTTTGAATAGCTATGTGACACTATGAACTGTAAACAATTGATGGTACTATGAAAAGAAGACATTCTCATGGTGACAACAGCAGCCGTCAGTATGTTTGATATGTGTCATAAGTACTATAGTATGATCATTATGATAGTACATCAATCATATAATGAGGTTCTGTGTACATTTCAAATGCAAATTTTTCAAAGAATTCATTAAATGATTTGACAAATCAAGGAATGTATAGGAGTGGAATAAGTATGTTGTACATGTTCATTTGGTCATGTAATAAACCTCATAGGTATAAATCAAGAAAAGAAAAACATAGATGTTTAAGAAGTTTACAACATGATTAAACACATCATTAGTACACACTCTAGTCCATGTGTAGGAAGTATGTAGCATGCAACATCTACCCTATAAAGAATAGTATCCTTTCTTGAGGCCACTCGTGGTTAAGAAGATTTCTCATTTAGTACTGGACATTTAAAGAAAACATGTTTGAATCGGGATTATGGCTATCCAAATCTCTCGCTTGTATAGCAAAGCAAAAATACCGTTACAATGACATCAGTGTGTCTTATACTCTTATTATAGACTATCCCTTAGATACATGTATTAGAAGCGAAAATTAGTGTACATAACGCAAAGTATTACATGATAAGCATTGCCACCCTCTAATTAGCTCCGATTCATGGTTCCAACACAAGTTCACAGTTTATATTGGCACTTTACTATTCGAAGATGTATTTGTAACCATTCCGATGACTATTTATTTCAATAAGTTAGGATTAGAATTAGGGTTAGTGTAAGTTTTCCATTCATTTGATGTGTTTGGGCATTTGCTTTGATAAGGAGCTTTCCGTTCAGAATTTTCTTTGCAAGGGATAATATGCAAGCTTAAACAATAATTGTATGCGATTTGAATCTTTACAAACATGAGGAATCAACAGATGTTTAAAGATTAAATTTTATGCTGGGTCATGAGTTGTGTAAGGAAATATAATTGAAATACTTGGAGTGATTTATTAGACTGAATGGTTGAACTTAAGTCAGTAAAAATCGACGAATAAGCAACAATTGCATGTTGTATAACAAGACAATTATCAGTTTTTAAGTTTCTTTTCACAGCTTGCTTGGTGATACCAAATATTCATACAGTTTATTAAAAATAAATCTTAAATAAATAGCTATGTAACACCATGAACTGTATACAATTGATGGTACTTTGAATAGAAGACATTCTCATGGTGACAAGTCAGTAAAGGTCGACGAATAAGCAACAATCGAATATTGTATAATATGCCAATTATCAGCTTTTAAGTTTCTCTTCACAATTTGGTTGGTGATAACAAATAGACATCAGAATGGTTACAAATAAATTTTGTAATAGTTATGTGCCAACAGAAACTCTGAATGTGTGATGGAACCATGAATATGAGATAATTACATGCCGTCAGTATGTTTCTTCATGTAACTTGAGTAATTTTCACAGTCAGAAATAGATTTTAACATACATATTTTAGAAATTTACAACATAATTTATGATACCATGTTCCATTTCACAAACTTTTCCTCTCACTTTCCTATTAAACTACTTAATAAGAACTGTGCCTCCTGTTTGTCGGAACTTAGATGCAGGAACCTTTTGGTGTTTGTGTTGTTTAGTTGTTAATTAGTGTAGTCTTTGTTGATTTGTCCTTGATTTTTCTCACTTTTTCCTTGTGACAAAAACAGTTATTCCTGTATTTGACTATACAACTAATGCTTTATCTTATATATTGGTAAATATTGTAAATGTTGAGACAAAACAAGGATAAAACAGATAATAAAAAAACGAAGTTGTGGAAAAAATTTTCTCTTGATTCTTAAGAAAACACCAACTTGAATTTAGCATCTAAAGATGACCGTTCAAACTTTAATTATGACCAAAAAGCAAATAGCAAGCAATCAAAGGCCCTGAATTGAAACCTGTTAAGATATGGAATGAGACAACTAACGGTCGTATAAATGATGCACAATGGTCATAACTGGTCTACACCGGATAACGTTTTCTTGATTGAAATAAATTGATATGTATTAAGAAGACAATTTCGTTTTGAATTTTCCTCTGTATTTGTTTCTTTTTGGTTATATAATATTTTTGTTAAGTAATTTCTCGACAAAATTTTACATGTTTAAAATATTATGCAGCATATTTATAATGATTCCAGCCCAAGTTACTTTTATAGTGACCTTTCCTTTATACTTATTGAATCAGTTTAATATTTTTGTGATACATGTGTTTTGTGTTTTGTATATTTATTGTTTTCGTTTCTAGAGTTTAACAAAATACATTACAATATGTATGGTACATTGCATGAATTTCTTGAATTCTGTTTTGTTCTTAAATATGAATTATGTTTGGTATACAGTAAATTTACCAACACTACTTCAATAAAAAAAAGATGTGATAAAATTGCCAAGCAGACAACAATGAACGAAGACCAAGGCCACTATTCCATGTCATTGTACAATCTTAGTCGGTACAGAAAGGAGTTTTTTTTTAGAAAATTATTATATTTGATATATTAGCAGCTATTCTTAACAAAAGACATATACGTAGGTAATTAGTTTTTTATGCTCGAACTGTTATTTTTATTGAACCGATTTTCATAAAGAGAATGTCATTCAATTACGTGTAATATTCGGATGTTCATGCTGTTTTACTTTCCATGTCAAGATTTTTGAATTAATTATTGAGTTACATTTGTTTTAAACATTGCACGTATATGAGACTTACATAATGCTAGTTTCAACTGACGTAATACCATGAAAAGAGCCATCTGGTATATCCACTTATGGAATATGTATTATAATCTAACATTAAGCTAACTTCAATTAAATTCAATTCATAACACAAAGCATTACACAATAAAGAAGGGGACATTTGCGAGCAGAAGAAAATAGAATTAGTTTGTTTGATTTGAATCTATACAAACATGAAGAAATCAACAAATGTCTATAGATTTTATTTTACGCTGTTAGATGATTTTTGATGCATTTTTAGACAAAATGGTTTCACTTTAGTCAGCAAAAATTGACGAATAATCAACAATCGAATATTGTATAATATACAAATTATCAGTCTTTAAGTTTCTATTCACAGTTTAATTGTTGATAACAAAAAGTCATCAGAATGGTTACAAATATATTTTCGAATAGTAATGTGCCAAACTAAACTGTGAACTTGTGTTAGAACCTTGATTAGGAGATACTAAGAGGGTGACAACAACATCCGTCAGTAAGTTTGCTGATAAGTCATGTGTTTGTTACTGTAGCACTGTAATGGTACATCAATCATATTTTTGATAGGTCTTTAATCATTTCAAATGCTAATATTTTTTAAAACCTAATGATGCTCGTCTTTAACAAATTACTGAATATAAATCAATGGAATATACTCATTCATATTATTGTGTTCAAGTAAACAACCTTTCAAACGTGTTTCTTTAGTAAAGAAAAAAGGCACTTTGTTGTTATTTATGTATTATTGTCATTTTTTTTAATTTCTTTTGTTACATCTTCTGACTTCGGACTCGGACTTCTCTTGAACTGAATTTTATTGTGCGTATTATTATGCGTTTACTTTTCTACATTAGCTAGAGGTATAGGGGGAGGATTGAGATCTCATAAACATGTTTAACCCCGCCGTAATTTTGCGCCTGCCAAAGTCAGGAGCCTCTGGCCTTTGTTAGTCTTGTATGATTTTTAATTTTAGTTCCTGGTGTATAATTTGGAGTTCAGTATGACGTCAACATCACTGTACTAGTATACCTATTTTTTATTGGGCCAACTGAAGGGCACCTACGGGTGCGAAAGTTTCTCGCTACATTGAAGACCCATTGGTGGTCTTCGGCTGTTGTCTGCTCTATGGCCGGGTTGTTGTCGCTTTGATACATTCCCTATTTACTTTCTCAATTTTACATTATTAACTTAGCATTTTTTACAATCACAAAAAAAGGCAAATGAAATGTACAACATAATTAGTGACATCTTAATTACAAACAAAAATGACAATTCAAAGAAGTAAGAATTATGCAAAATCTACAAAAAGAAGGAAGACGTATATCCTTTCTTCAGGCCCTTCGTAGTGATATTTAAAGTAAAATATAGTCTCCATAATACCATTAAGTGCAGTTAACACAAATTAAAATCGGTAAGTAAATTCTACACATTGGGCATTTATAAGCTAGATCATATCATTTCTGGCTTTTCTAAAAATCAGATTTGTAATTCTTATCACCGTTTAATCAAACAGTTCGGCTATTGTTTTATATTTTATATTCAAAATGTTAATTTCGTTTATTTTATCATGTTGTGTTATGTTGATCCATTACTTTCATGTTTAGTTTGTTTTTGTGATATTGATTTGACTTGTTATACAAGCAACTCATAATCATGATAATATGTCACATCCTGTTGAATAAAAAAGGGTTTGTAAAAGGTCTTCTCTTGAACTTGACAGTTAATCCTATACTCCATTGCAATAAAAAAAAAATATTGGTTATAACAATATATTTTGGAAATTTTCGGACTATTTTGGAATGTTTAGGTTGATGCCTCTAGATCTGTTGGTGGGGTCTTTATTCCACAAGGGAACTACCAGACCAGTAGTCAGCACTTCTGTGTTTATTATTGATATGGTCATAACTATAAATTAACTGTTTACAAAACATTGATTTTTTTAAATACTGAGGCTTTTCTTCCTCAGGAATAGATTACTGTACCTGTATTTGACAAAATGTTTAGGAGTTGTGGTGTGCAATGCTCCTAAACTGGTATAGTTGATCAGTTTAATGACAAAGCTATTGAAGATTGTACACAGGTACAAAAAAATGTGATGGTTATTTTCTTTCTTTTATGCAATGACATGTTATGTGAAATTTTGACTATAGTACTTGACAGAATAAAACTCTACTCATGCCAAGTCATTCTTTGTTTAAAGCAACGATAAATTCTGCACAATTTTTTGAACAGTGCAAATTTAAGAAAGACAATTAAGGGGAAATCTATAATGTTATTACACCTTGACGTGGCTCTGTACTTCTACATCCCATCATTATGTTATTGTTCTATGGTAGAATTTTTGTATTCTTGTATTTCATTTTAACTTATGCCTTTTGGGTGTCTTTGACACATATGACCTGGCTCTGTACTTATACATGTACATCTCGTCTTTGTGTTATTTTTCAGTGGTGAAATTTTTGTATTCCTCTTTCATATTTGCTTATGTGATTTGTCTATATGTCGTTTGTGTGTCTTTGATAGATATGACGTGTCTCTGTACTTATACATGTACATTCTGTCTTCGTGTTATTTTTCAGTGGTAGAATTTTTGTATTCCTCTTTCATTTTTGCTTATGTGATTTGTCTATATGTCTTTTGTGTGTCTTTGATAGATATGACCTGGCTCTGTACATATACATGTACATCCCGTCTTTGTGTTATTTTTCAGTGGTAGAATTTGTGTATTCCTTTTTCATTTTTGCTTATGTGTTTTGTCTATGTGTCTCTGTGCTCAGTCACGTACACTTATCAAGTACAACCAAATACATTATATACTACAGTTTGTCTTGAATAAAAAGAACAGAATTGCGTCTAGCAATTTAAAAAGAAACCCACATTTCATATCTTCCTCAATTAACCAATTAACCCTACGTCTTCATCTTTAAATACCATATTTAGATTTTTTTAAATTAAAGTCTAAGTCATCAATTTATGTAATTACGACGTCGTATACCACAGATGTTATTATATCATCAAAAAATGACCTTACATATCCGAGCATTAGAAAAGCTTGCAATTAAGTTTTCCGATAATACCTTATTACAAAACTAAAACATGTAATTCCCGTATGTACAGCTGATCATTTAATGTCTCATCAGTGATGCTCAATGCTGGGAATTTACTGATGTTTTCTTCTTTGTATGCTCCTAGGCATGTTTTTTTTTTTTTTTAATTTAGGATCAAAAATTTAGGTTTGTAACGTACCCTCTGGTGAAAATAATTTACAAACTCTTTTCATAATTTCTTTTGCAGGGTTATACTTTGAACCAGTTATCAATTTGTCGAGTTTCAATTATCTTAATCTTAGAACGCAAAACATCCTACCACACATGGTGTATGGCGTCCACCCTATATCTTGATTCGGAATTATTTGATAATAGTAATGAGAAAAAATCAAGCAGCGTACTAAGTTATAATCCTGGTACCTTTGATAACTATTTACACCACTGGGTCGTTGCCACTGCTGGTGGACGTTTCGTCCACGATGGTATCACTAGCCCAGTAGTCAACTCTTCGGTGTTGACATGAATATCAATAATGTGGTCATTTTTATAAATTTACTGTTCAGAAAACTTTGAATTTTTTGAAAAACTAAAGAATTTCTTATCCCAGGCATAGATTACCTTAGCCGAATTGGGCACAACTTTTTGGAATTTTGGATCCTCAATGCTCTTCAACTTTGTACTTGTTTGGCTTTATGACTATTTTGATCTGAGCGTAACTGATGAGTCCTGTGTAGACGAAACGCGCGTCTGGCGTATTAAATTATAATCCTGGAATCTTTGATAACTATTCAATGTTATAGAAATTTATAAGTAACATTTCTGACCATACAAAATATAAATATCAAGTTCATATCTTCGTATTTATTCGTTGTAAATAAGTATACATATATGTATGTCCAACGTTTTGTCGATAAAAAATATCTTATATAGCAATAACCTGGGAATTAGTTCATTTGTTAAAAATTAAACAAACAAAATGCCAGCATATATTAAAACAGTGTACATCAATGTTTGATTATTAACCGAAAATCCTATTGAGGATTTCACTAAATGCAGCATAATACAACAGTAGCGTGTTCACACAAAAACGTACCTCAGGTAAAAAAGATAAATTTCATTGTCATCGGGGGAACAAATGACAGGTAAAAGAGTAATATTCACTCCCTATTATCACTTACGCGTTTCAATTAGTTCGTCATTTCAGGGGTTAAGAAAATTTCTTTTTTGAAATACTCTGCCAATCATCAAACAGATTTTTAGACAGGAATTGAATGAGATAAAAAACGAATCTAAATACATGTAGGGATTCAAAGTTTAAAATCAATTCAAAGTACAATTGCCCATTAACCCGGAAAATGTGAGCGTACAACAATCATCATACGATCCAAAGAAAACGATTTGTATAGGAGAACTTTAAATGTCTTTAAATTACTTTCTAGAAATGAAAATATATGAAAAAAAAGATTTTTAGACTTTGCAAACGACTATTGCAACTTTGACACGCATATTATATAAAAATGTGGAGATATAGTATTACTTTGCCTTGAACCATGTACATGTGCTAAGCAATCTTAACGGAAAAGTCCTGAAAACAATTTGTGAACTGGATGAATATTCAACAACAACAGGATATGCTAGGAATTGCTCGTAGCTTGAGATAAAAACATGAAAACCATTAAATCATAGTACTACTAAGATACAAGTACAATATAAATGTGTCTATATGTACATGTACACTGACAGTTAACACTGATGAAACAAGTTGAGTGTATATATAAATGATACTTGATTTAAATCTATTCGTATATACGATTGTGTAAAATATAGGTGTAAACAGTTGCCTTTTATTAATAGTATACGATTAGATGTATAAATTAAAATGCTTTGTGAAATTGATATGTTAAAAACAGTTGTATATAAAAATATAGTTACAAAACCACCACAAAATATTTAGACAAGCACCGAGAAATCCATCAACTATATTTACACTGTTTGTGAAAGATGGGTAGTGATTAAGATTATATGTAACAATAACATACAAATACATTTCGGAGACACAAACATGAAAGATAATATTCAATCCTACATCGTGTTCATGTACATAAATTCTTTAATTGAATAAACTTTGCATTCACACTATTATACACCATACACCACATTCGTCGAATTCAGTATTATCCACACTTTTACATTTTTGAAGCATAGTTTAACCCTTTAAGGGTTGTACATTATAAAATACTTGACTGCATTACCTCAGACTTACAATCTCCGAAGGTTCTATCATAACACACTGTATTAACAAGTACAAATGTATAAACGCATTTTCTGATTGTCATAAAACAGGGAACTAAATAAGAATATATTAAAATAACACAGTGTTAACCTGATATATCATATTATGTACAAGATGGAATAGTTCTAGAAATTATAGCTGTCTTTGTTCAACTATTTGAGCACAACACGTGTATATATGTCAGTATCGTTGTAAATGTTTAAACCAATCACAATGGTCTTAGAGGGATGATTATCATTAAAATTTGTTAAATTCGCTTTCACTATTATGTCTATATTATTATAACTGGAGTTAAAATTTATAGCCTTATAATATCTTGTTTATTTTTACTTGTTATTTAAAGTGAGCATTATTATGTGTCTTTCAAGAAAAATAATGGAAATGTACAACTTTAAGCAAAATTGATATAGCATTCTTGATTATTCGTTTAATGTAAGTATTACCAAGTCTTGGTCTTTTGTTGAATGTTTCAGCGAGTTATGCTATCTGTTTTAGATAAATAATAAGTAATGAAACGATCATTATGTTCTGGACAGATATCGAAAAACTATCACGTTTAAAATAAATAGCATTTCATTTTTGCATACCAGTAAATCTGTTTATTATTCAATTGAAAATTGCTCTGTTAGTTTGACGTTTTCCCGATTTTAATGAATTGCTGGTGTTACTAATTTTTGTAAAGGTACATGTTTTACCATAGTACAAGTATATTCTTGTGTTACTGATTCTGACATCGGACTTGGATTTCTTTTAACTGAATTCAACTGTGCGTATTCCTGTGTGTATGTTTAATCTACATTGGCTAGATGTATAAGTGAGAGGGGGTCGAGATCTCACGAAAGATGTTTAACCGCACAGGCATTTTTGCGGGAGCCTCTGAACTTTGTACGTTTTGGTTTAGTTTAAGTTCATTTATATGTTTTGGAGTTAATTATGACGTTCAGTTTCACTAAAAACCATGTTTTGTAAGTGGTCATTTGAAGTCTACCACCGGGTACGGAATTTTCTCTCTATTTTGAAGACCGATTGGTGGCCTTCTGTTGTTGTTTTTATTCTTTGATAGAGTTGTCTTTTTATTTTAGCTAGCTATAATTCCAGTTTGCATCAATTAAGAATTGAATGAAGAGTTGTCTCATTAAAACATGCCTGTACCATGAAAGTGATTCGTAAAATCACAAAAATACTGAACTCCAAGGAAAATCAAATCGGAAAGTCCATAATCACATGGCAAAATCAAAGGATAAAACACATCAAACGAATGGATAACAACTGTCGTACTCCTCACTTGGTACAGGCATTTTCAAATGTAGAAAATGGTGGATTGAACCTGGTTTTATGGCGCTAAACCTCTCACTTTGTACGACATTTATTTGACTGTCTTATTCATTCGTTTGATGTGCTTGAGCTTTTAATTTTTCCATTTGATTACAGACTTTCCAATTTGAATTTTCCTCTGAGTTCGGTACAATTGTCCTTTTCTTTTTGACACCATCCTAATTTGAATTCTAAATTTGATTGTTATTACCCTTTGGAAATTGAAAGATGTAAAATGGGACAATTTTGAAATTAACAGTAAATAAATTTGAATAATCACAGGGTTATAACATTCCGCATCATCATGACAAATGTATATCAGACTTTTCATTCAAAAATATAAAAGTTAAGCTAGACATGTAAGAGACACGCAGCCCGTTTTTTTTTTTCATTTTGTTAAAACCGGTCATAATTTGAAAATAATAATACTTGGCTTTGAAATATTTCTGACGCACAAAATTATATATCGTGTTGTTTACATTTTACAGCACTGGGACGATACCTCCACCGTTGGAGGTTATCCGAAGGTATCAACAGAAACGGAAAATAAAATGAATGATATAAGTTGAAAAAATAAAAAGGTTATCTCTAAAACTATTTTTTATACAGTTAATTTGAAGACGTGATTCTTGTTTTCCTGCTGTTCTAAATTCAATGTTTCACATGTGTACAAAAAACAGCGACATAACACGTTAACATTTTTTTTTTTAAAGAAATTTGTTTAAATTTCCCGGTGAAATATAGTTCAATTTTTATAGCCGGGTTCATATTAAGATGTGTGTTTCAAAAAATATCCGAAATAATCTGGACTAATGGCATTGACTCATACAACTACAACATCTCAATCTATTAGATATTCGTATATAATACTTATTCAAAATTGGACGAAATTTTTTGTTCATCATAAAATACACAGACGGATTAACAACTGTTGATAGTTTTGCAAACAAAACTGCGACTAGTGTAACCCTAATCGGTACGTCTCCCTGACGTCCATACGCTGTCCATAAACTGACCACTGCATAGGGAGACCAAAGTCCAACAAATCCAACACACATGGCAAATGTCATCTGAAAAATATAAAATTAGGCAAATTATTTATATATGTTAACTTAGTATTTAAATGTTAAAATGATGTAATTTATAATACTTTACATAATATATATATTTTAATTGAACATACCGATATTTTTTTAATTTATCAGTTTGTAATGATATATTTAAGCAACATCACTGTTTTGCACGGAAGGCTGAGCTCTATGTAAAGGAAAACTATCGATAATATTTACCTTAAAAAACCAATCACTACCATACCATACCGGTATACTACTGTTGCCTTTATTTATGTGAAAAACCGAATTAGAATTATGACTGGGTTTGTGTTAATATGAGCAACAAAGCGGAGGGAACATAAGTTTGTTTATACTTCTGGATCCCAAAAGATGACTAGTGTTTGATGCTGTTCATGTAGATCTGTCTCTATTTTGTATATTGTTTTTTGCCTTTTTTTTAATGACCTTGCTGGTTTGCTTTTTTTTCGAATGACGAGTTTGGATGTCTCTTTGTTATCTTTCGCCTCTCCTTTATCGTCATTTTAAATTGATGTTCAGATGGAAAATCAAGATATTTTGTTAATTCGTTTAACAGTTTCAACCGCATAGATATGAAAAATTAAGTAAGATTTGCAATACATGGGAAAGTGTAGTATTGAGATAATTAAACTGATATGAAAACAAAAACATATCAACAAGATCCTTTGGCAGATAGCACAAAAATGTCCAATACATATTATACATTTAACTCGGAATGTTATTATTTACAAAATGATTTCGACACACAAAAAAGATACCTGTAGATTTTGTACTTAAGTATATCATTATTATTATCTATAGTTACCTTGATCAAATACGTGTCTTTCTTTTTCACAGACATGCCCATGTTGCTAACTGATCTTTTCGTTCGCCGCCTATTCATTTTTATATGCCATAAAATTCGCCCATACGAAACGTTCATAACAATCACAGGCAAAAGCACACATGCTATTAAAAAGAATGTAACAAAAATCTCATGGCCTTGCCAGGCAAGTGTACAAGAAGTCCCATAAGGTTCTGGTCCATAAGCGCCGACGCCAAATACTGGCAAAAAAGCCCAGAAAGTTGCATAACAATATATCCCAAGAATTGAAGATTTTGTGTGGAGGAGTAGTACTTCGGCTAAAATATATGTATACATTTAGTTAACAGCTAAAGACATACTATACACATATACATTAATTCATCAAAATGTATTCAGGTCGATCACTTTTCTGTAATTCATTCTGCAAATGTATTTAATGATATGACATTATTTTACTTATGACTTGGAAAATAGCCATTGAATAACTTCTGAAACCTATTAAGCATCTGCAATTGCGTGTAGATATATGCGATAGGTTTAGTTTACAAAGAAATTATACTAAACGTGAACAAAAATTGTATACATAATAGATATATAATACAGTTATATATTTCCTTCAACAAGACCACAATTCCAAAGGATCAAAGCCATGTCTCTATTTATCATATTTATTATCACAGATTGCGTTTTACTACACGCAGCATATTTCAAGCGGGTGATATGTTCACGTAATTCAACTTTGTTCGCAGTAGAACAGGAATTTGTTTAGTTTACACATTTATGTTGATAAAATACCACACTTTTTCCCATAAAATTGGCATTAATTAATGTGTGATGCAAAATTAGGAATGATAAAATAGGCAATTGCTTTCATTTTGTTTGTTTGTAAAGTAAAATTTAAAATCACTTACCATGTTTTACGCCACACACTTTGAGGTATCTCGCAAAACTGATAGCTGCTAGAGTGGCTATGCTGACAACTCCACAAAAAAATCCAATAAAACCATATGTTGCACAAACTAAAAAATAGAGAACATATAATGTTTTTTTTTTCAAATTTGTTCAGGTGAGAGATCTTATTTTTACTTGTTTAGCCTTTTGCTGTCTATTTTAAAAGATATACTTTTGAGTTTGCTTTTTTTTTAAGGTAAATTGATATTTTCCCCTTTTAATTTCTGAATGCACCTTTCTGAATCCAATGAGTCAGAAGACTCGTTAAAATTTTTAATTTGAGTTCTTTTACATACAGAGGAGTTATGTGTGTCGTACATTTACCCTGCATAAGTACACATTCTTGTTTAGGAGCGAACTAAAGCCTGCAACCAGGTACCGAATGTTCGCCGTGTCGAAGACCTATTGATAAACATTTGCTGTTTCTTCTCTTTGTTCAGGTTATCCTCTCTTTGACACATTCCCCGTTTCCATTCTCAAATTAATATTTAAAATAAAAATTATAACATCCAAAGTATCCTTCGCCGCCTTTTTTACAAGATTGAGACAAAATGGTATATTTCAATCAAATGTTATCCTGTTGGGACTGTTCATAGATACTCAAACATTCCATATTGCAAACTATTGCTAACGTCTTCCTCAGTTTTACTCCGTTTGATATTTTCGTAATAATATACTAGTAATAAAAAAGATTCACAATCGTAAGTTACTTGTTATCTATTGTATAAATTTTCAGAAATAAAACAGTGTGTTCTATAATTTTATACATGTACCAAGCTTAATATTGGAGTCTTGGATAATAGAAAAAAAAACACTTACCAAAAAAATACTTACGAAATTCCCCAACAACCCATTTATGATTCATTGATGAATAGATTGTCAACGGAAATCCAAAGACTGGCATCAGAATGTCGATGATGGCTAGATTCAATATGTAAAAGTCACAGGAGACTAATGATTTCATCTTTCTTATGCAAACATAAACAACAAGTCCATTTAATATAGTAGATGCTAAACCTGAAATACAAGAAAGCATTGTATTAACTTTTCGTATGTACGGAGCGCAGTCTTTAATTGAATTTCATTTGGAACACTCAAACCTAAACATTTGGAAGCTCAGAAAGATTGAATATCCTAAAACGAAAGGAGCAATAGTACAAACAAACGGGATATTAAACTTGAAGTTAAATGCATCTATGATCAACTTTATCGGAGGGATACTCTTACAGCCAACTTTCCTATATTTAGTATAATATAATGCTTTGCCTGTGGATGTTCACAACAATTAGTCTTTCATATAATGGTATTTATATTTTTTAAATGTCGTTTTAAAATATAAAACTACCGAACTAGTCAGATTTTTTAGATCGTGTCAATAAATTTAAAATATAGGACATACAATCCTATCGTAACGACATTTTCCTTCAATATAACTTATGATAAGCATGTTCATAACGACATATTGATATCAACACGGATATTTTGACACTACAATTGCAAGGTAATAGCATCTTCTTCACTACATTAAAATCTAGCTTTCTTTTTAATTTATTAAATAAACTCCCAATCTTTTCAATTTGAAGTGCAAACAAATATTCCGATAGAAACCACTAACAATAATATCATTCTTTTAATCAATACTGTGCATACTATATTTGGAGCGTTAAAAGAAGTAAAAACAATTTACTGGCTTACTTTTACACCTATGACAAATATGTGACGCGTTCTATATTTTTTAACATTCGTAATTTATGAAACGTATTTTCGTAGACCGTTACCAAATTGTCCTTCCGTTTACTTGTCGTTTAGAAAGTGGAGAATGTTTTATCCCAGGAATAGATTACCTTAGCCGTATTTGGCACAACTGTTTAGAATTTTGGGCCTTTAATGCTCTTAAACTTTGTACTTGTCTTTATAACTATTTTGATCTGACCGTCACAGATGAGTCTTATGTAGACGAAACGCGCGTCTGGCATATAAAATTATAATCCGGTTACCTTTGATAACTATTAACTAACAAACATTAAATTTGTATAGAATAGTTATGCATAAGAGAGGACGAAGACCACAGAGAGACATCTAAACTCATAAGTTGATGACAATTGACAAAGTCATAATATAAAACAAGGTCAACCAAAAGGTAAACCACAGTATACAAGACTCAACATAAAATCTAAATACTGAGAACCACAAGCCCTACCATAATATCATGTGCTCCGGAAGGGTTCTAACATCCTGTGTCATATGTTGCACTCGTTAGTTTTCACTAGGTAATACGTCACATTGATGTGACATTCGTTGGAAATAGGACGGGATATAAGTATGATAAATATCAATACCAATGCTGATCTAGCGCAATAGGACTTAAACTGCACGATTTTAAGATTTTCATTGAATATCGTAACATTAATTCAAGTAAGCTTTCAATAATACTGTTATGACTGTACGCTGATAACATATAGACTATTCCATTCTGAAATATAGTTTTTAATAAGTCGTTCCTGAATGAATATTTCTTACCATAAGATATAAAACAGTGTATTTGTATAGTAGTTTGAATTTTCAATTTGCCTTTGGCTCTCAATTATCGTTATGTAAACTAAGTATGTTGCTCGCCTTCTAATGTTGAAATAACGGAATCGTAACTTATTGTCATACAAGCACATGTTAAATAGCTGTGAACCACCCGTGTCTTTGCGATTTCTTTTCAATGATTGATACAGTTGAGCGTTCTTCGTCTATTAGTTTGATGTTCAAGATCAGACTTATTGGACCTTATTAAGTCATAAGTTATAAAGAATCTTTTGCATGAGACCATTAGCATGCACTTTAAATCTCATTGCCTTCTGACAGAATTCTTATAAAAAAATAATATTTAATTTTATATTTTCCAACAGTTTTAATATACAATTTGGGAATCTGTTAGTACAACCGTGAATTGCATTCATTCTTAACAAAAAAAAGATGAGAAAAGAAAACCTAAATAGTCTTTGGTCAAATATTGCTTACGGAATTTATTGTACAAGGACGCATGTGAAATAACAGGATGTTTACAAAAAGTCTAGCTATATATGTTATTAATAGGTTTTTGTTGTTGTCTTCTCTGAATTCATTCAAGGAATACTCATTAGACAATTAGAGTTTTAATCCGCTTATTGATCATGAATCCTCATTAAAAGTCAGGTGATGCATTTACCGATATTTATAGGTTGATAAGTTGTTTCAATATTGTTTAATCTAATAATAATTCTCGATATACTTAACACATGTAGATATAACTCTAGTAACCACACAGATGTTACAGTAGTGGGTTTTGTTTTTTAAGAAAAAGGTGTGCTGATAGCGATATACAATAACCAGTTCACACGATACAGGTATTACAAGAGTTAATGTTTTACGACAATACTTTAAAAAAAAAAAATAGAAAATTGACATTAACTTATTACATCTAGAAAAGATCATCTTCCGTTTACAATTCTGGTTTTCAACATTTTCTGAAGGTCATATTTTATTACATTCTGAAAACAATTGAGGTTATGTTAATTTTGTTGGTTGTTTCATGATTGAGAGTGTTAAAATCACGTAAGAGGTTATAAATATATATTATTAAAAACGACGATGTGAAAAGTAAAGAAAAAACACTATATAAGGTAGCAAAATAGTTTGTTGTTATCTTATTGGTTGGGTTTGATTTACATTTTTTTCCATATAAGCACAAGCCATTACATTAGATCTGAAAGGAGTTTACTAACTATAGGTTATTAACAATCTGACAATGATCCTATATGACGATAAGGATAAAAGATAATAAAGAAGATAAAATTAATACCAAGGGAACAGATACATTGTTTAATGTTTCATTTGATAAGTAAAGTTTATGGTTTTTGTACTGGATTAAAAACAGATGTGTTAAGCCATGCTTCTTCAAAATGTCACATTGTCGTAAACTAGAGTACGTACAGTGGTATCCTTATGACTGTATACTTACTTCAGACTTTTTTTACACCACATATTGACCTCAATATTTGTTATTGTGTCATTTTGATGTTTGACGGTTGTCTCGTCGACGAATACTTCATATTCTAAATAAAATGGCAGTTAAATACTTGTTCCTTACACCCGATAATAAAGCAACTATAAATAACAAACTAGAAACACTTAAGACCTACTAGAAATTATGTCCTTATTGGGCGTACTATATTCTTTCTGTTATGCATTAATACTTCGTATCCTTTGACATGTCACATGATGTCATGTGATCAGCAGATTAAAATGCAAATATATAATTAATCTCTTCTAGTGGGAAGTAATTCAATTACGATTTTCTTTTCGATTGATTAGTTTTACAAAGATAATTACTTAAATTAGAATTTCACTACGAACTATAAATGACGATTCCTAATAACCTAAATATCATAGTGCTTCATGTTTGTCTTATCCCTTAACGAGTATGACAGTTATTGCTATAAGACTTGTTACGGTACTTATCTATCTCAAATTCATGTATTTAGTTTGATGTTATATTTGTAATTTTCATCGGATTTTGTCAAATTGGTTGACGTGTATGACAGTTATTACTATAAGACGTGTTACGGTACTTATCTATCCTAAATTCATGTATTTAGTTTGATGTTATATTTGTAATTTTCATCGGATTTTGTCAAATTGGTTGACGTCTTTTCTATTAAATTCATTTGTTATGGTAAGAAAAATAATCACCGCCTTCATTTATTAGTTTTGATTTTGTTCAACGTAATCTGTACGATTTTTATGTTTAAAGTTAGATATCAAACAAACCGGACATATATATAATATAGTTAATTGCTTTTTATTATTATTGCAATGTGCATTGTGTTTAAATGTAATATCAGTATTTAGTTCTATTATGATCTTAAATCAATCCTATTTCTATCTTGTTTTTTAGGTATAATTTTTCAAATATGACGTCATTTTTGTGCTGTTTCAGAAATTCAAATATCTACGTGACGTAATATTGTGCCTTTTCACCACTTCGTATATGACGTCATTGTTATGACTTTTTGCGTTCAGGCCTGGACCTAGTCGAGTATGTCTAGTTTCTGTTTTGGTCTTCAATGTATCATGTATTCGGGTTTTGTTTTCTGTAATTATTTAAGACGTCAGTTTTATCATGTAAATCTTTTATATTCATTTGATAAAATTTATTGTTTGCAATAGCATACATTGTTCTGTATAATAAGGATGTCCTTATCACAAGCAGAAAACCCAAGCCGTATTTGGCACAACCTTTTTCAACTTTCGATCCTCGTAGCTGTACAACTTTGTAACCTTTTTTTGACTTTCGAACTTTTATATCTGGGCGTCACTGGTAAGTCAAGGCGCGCTTTTGACGTATTGAATTTTAAACCTGATGCCTTTTGTTATCTATTATTTATGTGTTTCTTTGCCTAATACGTTCTCCTATTTATTTGTATTGTAGTACTGTATTTGTCCATCCGATGAGTTAAGCCTTTTTCAACTGATTTTTATAGTTCGTTCTTATGTTGTACTGTTATACCACTGTCCAAGGTTAGGGGGAAGGTTGGATCCCGCTAACATGTTTAACCCCGCCACATTATTTATGTATGTGCCAGCCCAAAGTCAGGAGCCTGTAATTCAGTGGTTGTCGTTTGTTTATGTGTTACATATTTGTTTTTCGTTCATTTTTTTACATTAATAAGGCTGTTAGTTTTCTCGTTTGAATTGTTTTACATTGTCTTATCGGGGCCTTTTATAGCTCACTATGCGTTATTGGCTTTGCTCATTGTTGAAGGCCGTACGATGACCTATAGTTGTTAATGTCTGTGTCATTTTGGTCTTATGTGGATAGTTCTTTTCTTTACAAATGTCCTGTATTAAGTCAGGAAAATGGCCATTGTTATATCATAGTTCGTTTCTGTGTGTGTAACATTTTCACGTTGTGTTTCCGTTGTGTCGTTTGTTTTCTCCTATATTTGAGTGTGAATTCACATTACTATAAGACGTGTCACGGTACTTTTCTATCCCAAATTCATGTATTTGGTTTTGATGTTATATTTTAATGTTGTGTCGTTGTTCTCCTCTAATAGCTAATGCGTTTTCCTCAGTTTTAGTTTGTTACCCCGATTTTGTTTCTTGTTCATAGATTTATGAGTTTTGAACAGCGGTATTCTACTGTTGCCTTTATTTATTGCACGTGTTAATTCTCATATTTTAAGATATTTAAGACATTTACAAGTATGTAGATATAGATGCCCTTACCGTAGAGAAAACAATCTCAAAATTACTTATCGAATGATACATATTGTTTTGACAGACATTTCATGAGTGTACTAATAAGCTACAGTACATAGTTTATACTTTACTGTCATTTACATATAAACAAACATACAGCAAAACAAACAAAATCTTTCGGAAAAGTGGAACAATGTAATTTTTAGAATGCAGACTTATCAATAGCTAATTAAACAAATTGCCACCAGAGTAGATTCAAGTTATTCCGAATACCGTATAAAAGGTCACCGTAAGTTGGTTGACAACTAGTAAACGCATAATATTGCCTCCTCTAAAAGCCCCGAAAAATTAAAAAAGTTAGATTCGTAATCTCGGTAAACAAATGTTAATACCATACATTTTTGACAAACATCATAGATGAAAAATAAATGTCAACCATAACCCAATGCACGTTACGTAGAAAAGTATTAGCAAAAATACCGAACTCACAAAGGGAAGTTCATAAAACTTATTCAAATTGTTGTCTATAGCAACCAACGAAGAGACAACTGTTATATTCTAGACTTAGTTCATGTATATCCTGAAGAAAAAAGTAAACTCCTGTTCGCCATCAAAACAAAATCAATCAGTGTTTCCATTTAAAGATAACGTTTTTGACAAAGACAACCAAAATATATTAGTCGCGTATCTGTTCAAATCTTTTTTTATTCAGACTCATATTTTTATAACAATAATGTTGTCCGTTTGTTTTCGAATTGTAAATTTGAATTTAAATGTCCCTTTGGTAATATCGCCATTGTTCTGCAGGTGTAAATATATTTTTTTGGAGGAAATCGTTGTTTACCTTTGGAACTAATGCGATTTCATTTAATACAAATATTTTAAAAGTCCACTGTGTCCTTGTACGATTATTCATGTGTTTTTCTAAGAGAGACCAGGACATGTGAACATTTTCCACGTTGTGTTCAGACTTAAAGGAGGCGTTATAATCTTTTACACACACTAATTTAATTTTCTAAAACTCATTACGTTCTTCGTGATGACCTTTACAAACAATCCTATTACTGTGAGAAATACGTCCTATGTCATTGAAACATATTAATCATATACCTCGCAACAAATACGTGTATCAAACGAAGCAACAACTGGAATTAATTGCAAAATATGTATAGAAAAATAATTAAATGATTTATCTCGAACGTTATATAATATGTTCAGGTTTTTTAATCTTACACAAGTTTATAACACTGGTTTCAATTCCGTTGCATATAACATTGAAAATATATTAATAAGTGTTTGAGGATATATAGAAGAAAATCTTTGTTGTTGATTTTTACGAGAACTGTTTTACGCAAATTGTCAACTGAGACCTATATATCATTTATATTATCCAACTTATCCTCAGTTGTAGGATCCTACATTGATCGTTGGTTTTTATATCAATTGTCATTGGTTAGACAATTAGTTAAGTTGGACCTCAAAATATACCGACATTGTAGCTCTAGCCATCTATGGGCATTTACAATTGGGTAACCGGTTCAGTGATCTGCCACTAGTAGAAAAGGATCTTCACAGCAATATAAAGTTATGCTAGTTAAAGTATCTTATCTTATTTATAGTTCAATCTTAGATAAAACCGTTGAGTAAAGTATCGATCGACTTGGTTTTATGGTGCAATGTCAAGCTAAAGATTCATGCTCAGTATAAATATATATTAATTGCCAGCTCCCAAACAGTTTGACAAATAATGTCGAGTATCAATTGTTGTACGACACAATGTCTTTACCATACAATATAAACAAACTATTTATAAATGTCTATTGCATTCAACATTCAAATGGTTCGCATCTCTACATATTAAGCTGAACGTGTATAATTTTAAAATGTCTACGATTTATCACTGTAGAAAAGCTGTTTGCATATTGAACATTTGTAATCTGGGTCATTATATGTAACATTCCGAACTAATGTTAAAATCAAAATCAAATGTCGCAGCTGAAGATGATTCTCTAGACCAAAATATGTTTATCTTAGTTTGGATCTTAGCAAATAAATAAGTACACATTTTTGCCTGTCTTTTATATTTTTGAATGTAAATACAATTTTCTGTTTTTTATTAACAATTAGGTCACTTAATTAGAATGAACCCTTCCATAATTTCTAAATCGCTTTTTATCATTATTACGTAGGGACTATTTATATCATAACAACTACAACATTACGTAAGGTCAACATGGAACTCGCTCATAGTCCATGCACATTTCTACATTGAAACGGCAAATGTCAGAAAACATTGAAATTGAAGGAAAAACAAATATCATCAGCATTACCATAATGAAAGTATGTTTTCTGGTTTCCTTCGACAAATGATTGTTGTCTCTTTTGTAACTTCTTCTTTTCGTGCCAATTAAATTAGCAAGAGTAAAAAACTTTGTTATGTAAATTACACAGCTTCATCCCCATTCACCTACCAGTACTCATACTGATCACGATGATTAACAATTAGCTTTAAGTGAACCTTATCACATATACGTGTTACAGTTTTTTCAAAGAAATCAAATTAGATGGTATCATGCTATCTTTCATTATTTTTGGTTTGATACATTTTTCATTAACGACAAAACTTATAATAATGACGAAGCACTGAGATATGTTTTCTTTGAGATGATTATTAGAATAGAAACCTTTATTGTGCACAGCGTAATGACTGAAATTACATCTTCAGTACTGGTATAATAAGTAAAGCAAAAAAGAAACCTCAAAGAAAAATATGATCCGCGGTAATTAATTATACATATAATATTTCACGTAAATTTTTAAAATATTAGATGACATGCAACATAAATATTTCATTATCATTATTAAACATAACAGCTACATATGCATATCCATCTATAAGAAACCTATTATGATTGTATCTTAAAAATGGTCAAAAATGTTCACCTTGAAGAATACACTATGTTTTAATACGTTTAATCTTGCAATAGAAGAAAAGGGATCTACGAGGAAACTAGTAGATTAACCCATCATAGATACCAGAATCAAAATTCTAGATTTACGGCAGACGCACGTTTCGTCTACAAAAGACAAACAATGACGCTGGAATAAAAAAATGTTAAAAAGCCAAATAAAGTACGATATAAAAGAGCATTGAAGACCAAAATTTTCTAAAAGTTTGCCAAATACAGCTAAGATAACCTATCCTGCGGTAGAAAGCCTTAGTATTTCAAAAATTCCAAGTTTCGTCAACAGTTTTATAGTAATGACCATATCAATGATAACTCATATCGACACATAAGTGCTGACTACTGGCCTGGTGATACCCTATACTTTACAAACCATCAATATCATTGATAATCTATGTACACAAGAGTAACTATCATCGGAAAGTTATTGTAATAACTTGATATATTGTCACTCATTATCTTGCATTCTTTATCCCTGTGGACATGGTATGCATGAGTATAACAACACTAGCAGGTCTCCTTCATATCTAAATTTCTTTATGGCAATTGTTACGAAAAAACAAATGCTACTTTTTGCTATTTGCTTCAATTACCAACAATAGGTAAGTAAAACAAGGAACGTTACTACAGTTCATCTTCCGGCCTCCTTTGGACATTTGATGGTCCCCATAATGTATTGAGTCCATCAATGTACTATAACAACTCGTAAAATGTCGTTCATTTTCAAACAGATGTTGAAATTAATTAACAAGAGTTAAAAAAAATATTATGTAATTTAGACAGCCTCATCCCCCTTGACTTACAACTACTCATACTGATATTTCTGATTAACAATTAGCTTTAAGAGAACATTATCACACATACGTGCTACAATTTCTTCCCAGAAATCAAATAAGTTGGTATCATGTTATCATTAATTATTTTTGATTTAATACATTGTTCATTAACGACAAAACTTAAAAAAATGATGTCGTACTGAAATTTGTTTTCTTTGAGATGTTTATTAGAACAGAAACTTTTAGTATGCACAGCGTAATGGCTAAAATGAAAGTCCTGTTAGGATAAGTAGAGCAAAACAGAAACCTCAAAGCAAGGTGTGATCCAAGCTTATTAATCATACATATAATATTTCTCGTGGTTTGTAGGATTATTTGTAATACTCTAAAGTGGAAATAAGATGACTTGCAACTAAAATATGTCATTAACATTGTAAAAAATAACAGCTACATATCGATTCTCCATCTTTAAGAACATATTCTGATTATATTTTGAAAATTGTCAGAAATGAACTTTAAAAAAAGTTCTTGATCTTGAGGAAATACACCATGTTTTGATACGTGATTCTCGCGCAATAAAAGAAAATAGATCTACGAGGAAACTAGTATAGTATACTTTTCCAAGCCATTACTATCCAGACAGACATATACACCTTGCAATCTTCTTTACAACAAATTTAGTTCACCTATTGCTGATAGTTTAAGGAAAACGGACCAAAACACAAAAACTAATACTGACCAATGTACCGTGAAAATGAGGTCAAGGTCAAATAAAACCTGCGAGACTGACATGTACATCATTAAATATTTCCATACACCAAATACAGTTGACCTATTGCATATAGTATTAGAAATAAAGACCAAACACAAAAACTCAACTTTGACCAATGAACCATGAAAATGAGGTCAAGGTCAGATGACACCTGTCAGTTCGACATGTACAACTTACAATCATTCCATACTCCAAATTTTGTAGACCAATAGCTTATAGTATCTGATATATATATGGACTATATCATGGCCACGAAAACTTAACATTGTTCAATGATCCATGAAATGAGATCGAGGCCAAATAAAAACTGTCTGACGGGCATGATTGCATTGCAAGGTACGCCCATACTAAATATAGTAGTCATATAATTCATAATAAGAATGAAATTAACATTACAAAAAATCTTAACTTTTTTTCAAGTAGTCACTGAACCATGAAACTAAATGAAGTCAAGGACAATTGACATATGACAGATCGTAACTCCGTAATACAAGGCATCTTTATACAAAGTATGGAGTATCCAGGTCTTCCATCTTCTAAAATATAAACCTTTTAAGAAGTTAGCTAACGCTGACGCCGCCGCCGGATCACTATCCTTTTGTTGAGCTTTCTGCGGCAGAAGTCGCAGGCTCGACAAAAAAATAAAGAAAAGTACCAATTTAAGAGTACTCGTAGTAAAATCAGCTATTATATCTCTTACACCTATAACTTAATGCACAAAATATGTAATGAATATAAATGTTCTTCGGTTGGTTAATTAATTGATTGAACGTCTAGTAGCACTCATTTCGTGTTTATTAAAGACGAGAACTTATTAACAATTTATAAAAAAGGTAAAGGTTCTGCTAAGAAAGTTCATCAAAAAGAAGAGTATGAAATTTGGACTGCCATTAGAAGACGAGTACTAGTATGATAAACGAAAATTTCGCTTTGCAACAGGCCAATAACGGACCCCTCAAAGAGTTCTTGCAAAGGTTTTCACGTGAGGAGACTGTGACACCTTTCGGAGATAACGTTTCCATTCCGACCGGACGTAGACTAGGTTCCAGCTATGTATAATGACCGTGTTCTATACATATTGATATATAAAATATGTAATACTTATGATATCGCTTGATATCAACTCGAGTTATTATACCCCGCTTTTAAAAAATGGGAGTATACTGTTTTACCTCTGTCTGTCGGTCCGTCCAATGAATATTTTTCGTCGCATCTTTCTCAGGAACAACATTACAAGGATTTCTGAAATTTGGGTTTAGGGTTTATATGAGTCAGTTATACCTTGGATACGTTTTCAGATTCATCACTAAACAACTTCCTGTTTACCTAATACTTTTATAATAATTTTTACAAAAAGAAGATTGTCCGATGAAAAGTGTGCGTGTTTATTGTATTTTATTGAAAAAATCAAATATGTCCGTTGCAATGAGCGTAAAACATCGTCTTAAACTTTAAAATTCACTTACGATTAGCCAACGGAAATACCGTAATATCGTCTTATGATGCTGGATAAGCCAATAAAATTAACGCAGTTTTTCGTACAACTTTTTGTATCACTCTCGGTGCTAGCAGTTTCAACTATTCTCCCTGGTTGCGTTCAATATCGTAGCTGCTACGTAGCGCTGCATTTACCTAGAATTTGGCTATTGAACGTATAGCTAGTATGCTATCTAGTGAATACAAAATGGCGTTTGGTAGTTTTCTTACTAATGACGCCATTTTGCTAGCTATATAGCATATCGTTCAACAAAGATCGATATCTAAGACATAGTGACTATGCTAGCTGCTACGTTATTTGATATGAGCGTCACTGATGAGTCTATGTAGACGAAACGCGCGTCTGGCGTACTACATTAAAATCCTGGTACCTTTGATAACTATTATTGACACATACGATACAAAGTTGGGGTTATTTGTACTTTGAAGTCTATCTAATATAAACTACTTGTAACTGAAAACTAACAAATACATACGAATGGCGATAGATCATAGTTTCCTTCTTTTTTTTTCGTGTATTTTATTCATTCATTTATGTTGGAATATTCTTAATTTATTTGGTAAGTTTTAAATTTAATGAAATAATTGTTTTGTTTTCTTAAACGAGAACTTGAATGCACTACAGAATACTGAAAAACTTGATGCATTAGCCTATTAGGAGTATCAATCAAAGATGACATTCTGATGGTATAAAGTTAACATGGTCAAAAAATGGACATGATGGATAAAGAATGAGACTTTTTTATACTTTGTATAAAGTATTGACAATCGTTTCGTGTAAACAGATTAACAGTATACATAAAACATAAATGAAAAATATAATATTGCTCTGCGAGTACATGGAGTATAATGTCTTAACTTTCACATAAACAGACACACACACATGTACCTACATACAAACTTGGTCACAAAACTAGCACACACACACACACTCTCTGTCAGACAACTACTCAATCATAAATACTTGTACACCTCACCTATTGAATTACACTGTGGTGAATTATATATATTTAAATGTTTCTTTCAAAAATTTTCCATATTTTCTTTCTAAGAGTATACTATATTTTCATACCATTCTAAGAATTCTAATTTAAAAACCCTGTATACATCTATGAACTTGTGTTTTAACTCTGATGCATAATTGCTTTTGTAAACAGCAAATAAAACAATTGTTTGTTGCGACAACACATTAATATCAAAATATGAACTGCCATAAATTTTGTATCCAAGTATTAAATTTTGCATTGATAAAATATGTGTACCTATTTTTATTTTATCTAGTAATGACCCAACTTTAATCCAAAATTCTTGTGAAAATTCACACTCTTTAAAAAAATGATTATAATTGTCTACTTGGTGACATATATGACATTGATTATCTTTCATTATTTTCCATTGATAAATCAGTTGCTTACATGGCAATATATAATTGATCAATAGGTGTGTCACTTTCTATACCTTTGATATAATTATATATATCTTTAGCTTTTAATTTGTTAATGCAAATTGATTTGGCTTTGTTTTTTTTGTTTCTAAGTAAAGATTTCTGTCTATTTGAACTTTAGTTGAAATTGATTGATTTGATTTTAACACGAGTTTCCATTCCTTTTTGATTGCAGATTTCAGTTTAGAAAGTTCTGCTATCCAGTTTGATTTTTCTTTCAATTTATTTAAGAGTACTTTTTGGGAGATATTTCCTTGTTTATCTATGATATCATTAATAAAAAGAATGTCACTTTCTATCCAGTTTGGAAAAACAAGACTTTTACCATTTAATTCAATTGATTGATTACCCAAAATAAATTGCTGTCTTATACATTTGAAATTTAACCCCTTGCTTATCTTGGAACTATTATGTACTTTATACCAACTTTTTAAAATTTCAAAATAAAATTATGGCATAATTTTTTTTAAATTTGGTATGTCATATATATTTTCAGGGTTTATGTTAAATAAAGCAAAGTTTGCTCCAAATTTGTTAAAGCAATATAAAGTAATAACCTTCCAATTTGAAAATTCTTCTGTTGTTAACCTTTTAACCCAAGATATATGGATTGATGTTATATAACTATCTATATCAATCATTTTTAAACCTCCATCCTGATAATCATTACGTAGAGTAGACCTCTTGATTTTCTCATTTTTGTTTTGCCATATATAGTTAAATATTAATTTTTTAAATTGTGTTTGAAAGTCTCTCGATAAATCAATTACTGATGCTAAAAAGGTTATGTTTGGTATAATTAATGTTTTTATTACTGTTATTCTTATAATCATTGTAAGCTTTCTTTTCTTCCAATTTGAAATTGCTTTTTCTGTCTTCCTCAAAATATTTTCTGTGTTTAATTTATGGCATTCAATTTTATTAGTTCCAAAATATACACCTAAATTTTTAATGGGGCTTTTATTCCAACTAATGTTTTCATATTTATCTTTAGAATGTTTTAATTTACCTAGCCATATTCCTTCAGTTTTTGACTTATTAAGTTTTAGACCAGAAAGAGTTCCAAATTCTTCAACTAAATTTAATGCCAGGCTTATTTCTTGTTTTGATTTAAGAAAGAGAGTAGTATCATCTGCAAGTTGTGCGATTTAAGACTATGTGTTTTAGAATCAAGTTTGATTTGAACATGTTGAAATCCTTTAATACCTGTATCTTGTCTTATTCTACATGCAAGAATCTCTACAGCTATAACAAAAATTATCGAACTCAAGGGACACCCTTGTCTAATACCACAACAAAGGCTATAGGTTTCAGAAATCCACCCATTATTTAGCATACAACCTTTGACACCATTATATAAAGTTTTAACCCATTTAATTAACGACTGCGGGAGACCAAATTTTAAAAGAGCTTCATACATACATGACCATTCTAACGAGTCAAAAGCTTTTGAAAAATCTATAAATAACAAAACACCATCTATATTAAAAGTTTCAGAGTAGTCTATGATATCTTGAATCTGTCGGATATTAAAACCAATGTACCTATTTTTTACATATCCATTCTGATCACTATTTATTATTTTTGATAAAACAGGTTTTAACCGTTAGGCTAAAGTATAGGCTATTAATTTGGTGTCTACATTTAGTAAAGTTATAGGTCTACAATTGTCTAGGGATAGCGGGTCATTTTTTTTTGTACAATAAAGATACTATTCCTATTTTTTGTAATGTTGTTAATTCTTCTTTCTCGTAACACCTTTTGAAAACTTTTACAGCTAGTTCTTTTATATTATCCAGAATGTGCGATAGAATTCAACACTTAGACCATCTATACCTGGTGATTTGTTTAGTTTCTTATTAAAAATGGCTTCTGTGCATTCTTCTAATGAGATGCTGCCGCCTAGAGAGCTTTTCTCGTCATCACTTACTTTATGATCTATTTTTGTTTCTTCAACATATTGCTTCACATTATTAACATCTGGATTTGTACTTTTATATAAATTTTCATAGTAACATTTTTCTAAATTTAAAATGTCTGATGGCTCTGTTATAATTTTGTCTTGCCTATCTTTCAATGCCGAAATATTTTTTTTTTGTCTTGATTTTTCTAAACCTAAAAAGAATTTTGTGTTTTTTTCCCTTCTTCTAACCATTTGATTCGAGATCTTACTTTTGCACCTTTAACTTCATCTTGATAAAGATGTTCTAGATTATTTTCAATTTTTTTCTTTTTCATCTTTAGTTTCTTTTGAAGGATTAATTTTATTATTTAATCTTTGTAAGTTCATTTCTAATTCTTTTATTTTCTTTTTCTTTTCAGATGACTTGTATTTACAATACATAACAGTTATGTCCCTTACTTCAGATTTGAAGATATCCCAAATATCTCTTGAATCTCTGGTAAGTGCCTTTTCTTTATATTTGAGAATAAGATTATTTATATGGTTTTTATAATTATCATCTATTAAAATACTATTATTTATTTTAAAGAAACCTCTTCCTCGGTCATGGGGATTTTGTCTTATTTTTAACGAAATGGCTTGGTGATCAGTGTGTGATATCATAGAAGGTCTTATATCAGAATTGATTACATGTGGCCTTATATCTGGACTGATCAAAAAGAAATCTATTTTGCTTGTTATATTCGTATTGTTTTTCCTTCTCCATGTAAATTGTATTTTGTTTGGATTTATTTCCCTCCATATATGTATTAATTTGTGTTTTTTAATGAGCTGTTTAAGGCTATTTACTGGTTTATAGTATTTATGAGAGCTGTTTGATTTCCTATCTGTTTTTAATAGGGTTTCATTCATGTCCCCTCCTAAAATTAAAATACCTAAGCGATTATTTTCTATGATGTTATTTACCTTTTTAAAAAATTCATTTCTGTTAGTATGAATGTTTGGGGCATATACATTTATTAAGGTGAACATGTAATCGTTAATTTCAATGTTGAGCAAAATAATTCTGCCATCATTATCTGTAATTTCATTTATTAGTTTATAATTTAAACTGTCTTTAATCATTATTGAAACGCCTCTTGATTGGGAACTTCTATAGCTATGAAAAATTTTATCTTTTACTTCACTATTAATACATGTAATAAAATGTTCATTTTTCTCTATTAGATGGGATTCCACAAATATAATCTCTCTCTTTTCTCTTTCTGTCCTAAACCTTGACAGTTTAAGGATATAAGATGTATATTGTCACTCATTGTTTTTACCTAGGGAATATTCAATTTTATACATAAAATATAGCTGTACAATTCTGGTTCTCATAATTAGTGTAATAACCCACTCAATAGAACATGTTAATGAGACTATTATTAGAACACATGTCTTATTACATTATTTATATGTTTGTATATACACAAGGTTAACTGCACTGTTAACTTCTTTTTTCTTCATAGTTTAGTACTAGTGGCAGATCCAAAACAGTGGCGTGTGTCTGAGGGTTGAAACTTGCCCCTTTTTTGGACGATAAATGCATTTGCAATGGAGACATGTGGTTGGACCCTCCCCCCTTTTTTTAAATGGCTGGATCCGCCCCTGAGTACGCTATTGTCTTATTTCTCTTACATTATTTCCTCCTATACATGTATGTTTGTGTTTTAACGCAAACCTTTGCGCTAAACAGCAAACTTTTGCGAAATAACGCAAACCTTTGAGATATAACGCAGACCTTTGCGCTTAACGCAAACTTTTGCGAAATAACAACGTTTTTAGAATAAGTCGTATTCTGGAATTTCAAAAAACGATTTCTTACATCATTTGACTTATAGTTTCACAATTGTATGACATTAATTTTGCTCTAATCTATTATACCCCTTTTTGTTAAAATTTTCAAAATATTGGCCCTTCAATTTGAATTTGTCTGTACCATATCTATTTTCTTGTTAGGTTTATACAATTAGAAATTGTATCATGAATGTAAATGTAAATCCAATATAGTTTCTGATTATAACATATACAAAACTGAATTAACAATAGAAAACCCAAACGTAGGAAATTAAAAAAAAAAATGTATGGCACTAATAAGCTTCCGTATATATATAAGATACTGATTGTAGTGCGGAATCATTTATGGAATCATTTATGAGCTAATCTTCTCCATTCATGCATAAAAGCTGAATCAAGTTTTCATTAGACATAATACAATTACATGATTATTTTGATTAAAATTCTTATTTTTCTAAATGAAAGCCAAATAAATTTTTGGCCCGACAATTCATCTTTTTAAGGGGGTATGGTTATACTTGCATTGGACAAACATATTTTCCCAACTTAACGGACAAACATTTTTTCTAAAACACACAGGAACAAACTTTTTTAAATCAATGTTCTTAATTCTGGTAGAAACAATCTATATTTTTTTTCAATTAACATCAGTATATTTTTTATTTTAAACGTCATGGTTCCTTTATAAAATGAAAAGATGGCCGTTGTCTTAGAATAGTTACTGTATAAAATATTATATAAAATGTTTTTAATGTCATATCTAAAATAAAACAAACTCCTTTGTCGGTGTAGCAAATTACTTAAGAATGATGTCGAGCACTGTCAGATCAATTATAAATTACGGCGGAAACTAGAGGATGGAATATAGGAGTGATGATAACAACCCAGTGGGCACTCGACGTTGTAACAACGTTGAAATTTGGTTGACATTTGGTCGTGACGTTGATCGACCTAAATTTAACGTTAATCTAACGTCATGGTATTCAACGTTGACTTTACAACGTTGTTTCAACGTTGAATTTACGTCGTTGAAATCAACGTTTAAGGCGAAGTGTACGTAGTTAAACTACACGATGTTTTTTTTTAATTTCACATATGAATTCTGCTTGTAAAATCACACCATAAATAAAATGATACGAGCCGTTGAAATTAATAGCATGATACGCCAAAAGTACAAAGGATATATAGGGGAAATCATCAAAATTAACAGATATTTTTACATTATCAAGATTTTCTATTTTGTTGGTCAACAGATTTTTTTTAATTGATATACGATTCAAAAATGAAAGACGAATCCATCGGTGCAAAGAAATTCTTTAGCAACCGTGCCAGTTTTTACGCTACTCCTTGTTGAAGTTTGTTTTTTTGGCCGGAACATTAAAATTATTCGGCGACGTCATGGTCTACAGTAACGTCGCCAAAATTTCTACGTCGTAACTCTATTATACTAAACAATGTCGTAGCAATGTCGTGCGTGTGTATTATCCATCTTCCTATGTATTACAAATGATCTAGTGTTGTAAATTGATATGAAAATAAACTAACTAATTTTAAATAATATTTCTGTCGGCAAAAAAGTTTGTAATTAAATTTCCCGCAAAAGAAAGAAAGTTACCGTAGATGTTATTCTTTTCTATATTAAAGTGGTTTCCACACCTTTTTTTAATGATTGCATGGATTGTAATTATTTTTAAAGAATCACATATCGAGTTTGAATTTGTCTCGGTTATCACAGTGTTGTCAGAATGAATTGATCTGTTTTGATATTAAGATCGGGTATACACCTCGTTTTCCATCTTACTTCTGAATGTTTGTTTTTAAAAAAGTAGACATATTTTCTGCATATATTCATCTTCGTCATTTCTGCATGGTGTTATTCTGAAGATTTGCACACAATATATTCTACATTATAAACATATTTCATTAGTCATGTTTGCACAAATGCGCATGACGCAAGTCTGCAAAAAAATATTTAATTCTACAAAATTTCCAATCGCGATCATTTTCCTTTTTCTTTAACTAATGACAAAGAATTTATTCAGTGTAATGCACGGCGATTATTCATAATGTATTGCTACACGGGTTTACCTATAGCGTAGTGCCGTACGAATATTGTCTCTGCATATTGCAAATGCATAGCTTTCCGTATTATATAATATAAAACAAATCAGGAGATGTGGTATGACTTCCAATGAGACAAATCTCCGCCACTGGTTAAATCAAGTCGATGTAAGCAAACACTATAAACAACCATACTGTTTTCATCAATTGAAGGAAAAAACATAATGTGTAGGCCACAAAAGACTCAGCTGACAAAATCAACGGTCTTATATAAAAATATTTACAGAAAACAAATACCATGGTGTGAAGTAAAAGAATTACAACCAGCTCTATGCTTTCACCTAGTTCATGATCATACAAGAATTGAGAAGCCTGTGGTGTACTAGTCTTATAACATAAGACTTTGGACTTTATATCATTTACATTCAACGTTTTTTTTATCGATTTTTTTTTTTGGGGGGGGGGGTTCGACAATGATAGTTAGAAAGAAATATTCGATAAAAAACGTTGAATGTAAATGATATGAACTTACAAAGTCTTATATTATAAGACTAGTAAACCACAGGCTTCTCATTTCTTGTATGATCACGAACTAGGTGAAACATCCCTTGCAATAAACTTTGGTTAAATTTAAAAAAAAATAAAAAAATCTCTAAAATGCTAGCGAAATGTAATAATCTGAACACATTTCACCTCTCATTCCACTAAATATTAATTTGCAGTTACAAGTGTCACAAAACTGTCCTGGCCTCTTTTCTTTAACCGTAATAGAGGCTGGGGGTAAGAAGGGTCCAGATCTCGAAATCCCGAGATCCCGAATTTAAATACATTTAAATCTCGACATCCCGAAATTCGGAAATAGAAATCTCGGATCCCGAAAGAGTCAATCCTTAAATCCCGAGCTTAAAAATACCCGATCCCGGAGTCCCGATTAAGGTCCTATCCCCCCTCGTAATACTATATTCTGTTCATTCATAATCTTCAATTGAGGCTTGTTACTTTAAAATTGCATTCTCTAATTTTGAATGATGCACACAGGCTCAATAAAAAAAAAACAGATTTCGCTATATATCTCTTCGAAATTGGAATTTGATAAAGAAGAGATGACATGTTATATTTTATTTTACATGTGTACTTTCAATTTCAATTTGGTTCTAAATTTAGATTTGGTTTTCCCATAAACTGCGTACGGAATAGATGACACCTGTTTATTTTCTGCACATGTGGAAAAGGTTGGAAACTGGGACTTGAATGACATAGTTTTTACTTATTTTAAGATAAATGTTAGAGTGAGACAACTTTTAAGTAACTGAGTAATTTTTTGGGCCTAATTTGTTTATTTTTAGTTTTTTGTCCGTCTTTGTTCTTCCGACTTGTAAGTGTTGCACTAAAGGTCAAATTATTCTCTTACCGTAGATCGTTGTGGGGCTCATAAGGAAGGATCCTATCCTTTTTCGCCAACCATATTTTGGTACACTTTCAAAACTGATACAATCATCAAACCTGCATGATTTGGGGCAATATTTCACACAATTTAAAAGTTATATAGAAAACTATTTGTGTCAATTTCTTAACTGATACATGACTGACTCGCAAGGACGGTCTATACTAATGTTAAAGGCTTCCACAGTTTTTGATGAAATAACTTCAACTAGTAGGTTATTCCAATCATTAATAATTCGTTGTGAGAAATGTCTTAATCGAAAAGAAGTGTTACATCTAGGTTTAGCTAATTTCCAATTATGCCCACGGGTATTTGTACTGATGACAGTAAAAAATCTTTCATAAGATATATCTTCGATTCCTTTTAATATTTTGAAAGCTTGTATCATATCACCTCTTCGCCTTCAATGAGTTAGGGCAGGTAGTTTAAGTACTTTTAATCTGTTTTCATAGCTTAAATGTCGTATATCAGGATTTAGTTGCTCTCGTCTGCACTGTTCTACAGCATTAATATCTTTCTTAAAATGCGGATACCATATTGTATTTCCATATTCCACGTGTGGTCGTACCAACACAACGCATAGTCTTAAAAATGTATATTGATCTTTAAAGTTAAAAGTTCGGTTAATCAGCCCAAGTATACTATTGGCTTTATTTATTTTACTTGATACATGTTGAGAAAATCTAAGATCATTTTGAAAAATAATTCCAAGATCCTTGATATCGTCTTATGTCTTATCTGACATAAGTAAAGAATTGAAAATATGGAACTCCGAGGAAAATTCATAATTGAAACTTCTAATCAAATGGCCAAATCAAAAGCTCAAACACATCACACTAATAAATGACAACAGTATTATAGTTATAATATGGGTGACATTATTACCTTTCTTCAATTCCTGCACCTGCTGACATTATGACCCATTGAATAAAATTGATGACTTGTGGTAGTGGTGCAATTTATTTTGTTGTCAAACTTATTTATTTTCTTGGTAAAACCTATTATTTTATTTCAAACATTTATGACTTTGAGCCTTTCTGTTTCAGGTGGGTCAAGCCAAACATGTACGAATCGGACCTATGAGGTTAAAACTGTGTTTTTATTTTGTCTATCCTTCTTTTTTTATTTTACCTACTTTCTAGTACTTGATCGAGAATGTGCCTAGTATGTATTGTATGTTCTATTAATCACTTAAACCTATTTGTGTTTTGCGTCCTCATAATATTTATGTGATTGTTGGTTTGAATGTTTAGTAAGCTGTGATATCTGTTAGACAGTTTATGTCTGCTGGATCTTACATTTTGTCACCTTTACCTTTTAGAGATGATAAAATTAAAATGAATGCATGGAAAAGACACAACACAGGAAAGAGCAGAAAACCGCCCATGTTCACCAAGAGGTCTTCAACACAGAAAGAAACTGTCGCATCCGTATGGCGTTTTCAGATGGCCCTTTAACAATCATTCGAACTTGTTCAGCAAAATGAAACACTTATAATTAACTCCGAAATCTAAAAATGAACCAAAGAACATAAAAGAATAACAACAACTTGAGGTTCTGGACTTGGGACAGACTTAAATAGTCGGCACATTTATTAGAACCAAATAAGGAAATGAGAAAAAAAAGCAAAATATAAGAATCTATTTAACGAAAAGTTGAGTCATTGTCTGTGTTTGAATAATTTTTAATATTCACACTTTTTTTCTTCAATTCATGCATGTACATTATTGGTTCCAAAAGATACAATTACCACTTATTGAAGAAAATAGATTTTAACAAAACATTATCCGTTTATTTGATTATACACGTTTAGCTTACTATGTAAAGATGTGTCCTATTTAAATGTTGGATACAATAGTCATTTATACAAAGTTTGTTTATATTGTATGGCAAAGACATTGTGTCGTATATCAATTGAAATTCGACATTATTTGTCAAACTGTCTAGGAGCATGCAATTAATATATATTTATACTGAGAATGAATCTCTAGCTTGACATTGCAGCATAAAAACCATATTGATCGATACTTAACTGAATGGTTTTATCTTTCATTGAACTATAAATAAGATCCGATACTTTTATTTCTCCGGGTGCGGAAGTTTCTCGCTGCATTGAAGAGCCATTGGTGGCCTTCGGATGTCGTCTGATATATGGTCGTGTTATTGTCTCTTTGACACATTCCCCATTACCTTTTTCAATTTTATTTCTATGTGCATAACTATATATTGCCGTATCAGTATTTTTAAACTAGATTAACAAATTTATTATATTCGCCTTAATTTATTTAATTCACATAGGGATTTTTTTCAAGAAGATTCCAATTTTTCCAAATGAAAAAAGGACACTCTAAACGAATACCAAAACTCAACTGTATAAAACTTTGTATTATTTCTAATTTATTTTGTGTCAGATGGCTTCAAATTCAATTAAGTTTTACAAAAACATGTAGTTCTCTTTGTATTGGGTAAAACGGTCATTAACAGCATCAATATATGTTTGAAAATGTGTATCATTTAGATTCTTTAAAATTCAAATTCTAGTACTGTGAACTGTCAAGCTGAAGGTTATTATGACGGTAAGGAAAATATCAAATAAAAATGGAGTTTTGAGGTAGATTTTCTCCATTTGCATTATTCGCAAATTAATGAATTTTAGATAGTCGATATGGTGGTTCTCTTTGTATGTACAACATGTCAACTGTGGATTGTAACGTTCGTTAAACGTATATCATGTATATAGTATTCAACGAATTAAAAATTGTAAATTTAAAATTGCAAAATATTAGTAGAAATAAGAAGATGTGGTATGAGTGCCATTGTCCATGTCCATACCAAATGGGTTTAAAGTAATAAGTGACTTTCTGTATAAATTTCCCTCGGGGTTCAGTATTTTTGTGATTTTGCTTTTTAGTAAAGCAAACAATTAGCGAATGTCAAAAGTATACATTGACATCAGTATAAACACAATAAAGCGTAGTTATCTATGATACTTTTTGACTTTACGGAACATAACGTTGTATGCATGTAAAATTCATCATCAATGAACACGCAACAAATCGTTTATTCTTTATGACCGTCTACACACTTAGGTAATACAATGCCAATAACCTTCACAATTGTGTAATACAAAAACCAATAACCTTTTCATTGATTCTTAAAAAAATCATGAGTTTCAATAACAAGCAAAGGTTCAAGTTTATTTAATGATCTACTTTAGTCAAATGATATATCGATGCCGAAAAAATAGCGGAAGTTGTATGGAGCAGGCAGACATTATGTTTTTACCCGTCAGCATTTCCTTTTGATACATCAAAAAGTTGTTCTGAAACGCACAAAAAGCGTGGCACTTTGCAAATACACGAGGCTTTAACCATTTTTCACGCGAAACGAAACGCACGATCACTGTGGGAAGGCGTATCCCTCAGACACAGAAACTGCATAAAATATGTCTGTACCCACGGGATATCCTCTTTGGGTGTTTATTTATCAAGCTAACTCGCTCGTTATTTTATAGGGATAATTTATACTTCAGGCATTCTTTCATATATTGTTGTAATGTATTCACCCTTTGTTTATTTATCTACGTGTTTTGTCGAGAAAGAAAGCACCTTCTTCATCGATTCGATACTTTATTTAAATGATATTTTTCTGGTGTTTATAGAATAATCTTTACAAGGTCAGCAAGTGAATGGTTGATTATGTCTATATTATTTTATTTTTAAAATATTTTCAATATCAATCTCTAGAAAGGATAAGATATTTTAACGACTTTTTGTGTCGTTATTAAAAGCTTGATATTTAAAACGAGGAAGACTTAACCTTTAATAACACGAAAGTATCACAAGAAACAGTCAAATAAAACATAATACTATTGATGCTTATCAGGTACCAGATTTTAATTATAATCTTTAAAACAAATGATCACTTGTTAGAAAAGAGAATACACTGGTAGGTAGAAGAGTTAAAGACTTTAACTACGGCCATAACAGTGATAAAACGTTTTGATATATAGAGACGTTTTCACTGACAACATGAAGAATTTTGTTATCGCTCTGGTGTTGACATTTTACTTATATCAAGATGTGGTATGATACAATTCTAAAAATACACCAACCCACAAATAACAGAAAAGTGAATCATCTACGCTCATTACAATTAGAAAAGATGTCTGTATGTCTATGTAAAACGTAATAGACTAATTTACGGACAAATAAAGGCAACAGTAGTATACCGCTGTTAAAACTTTTGGACTTTCCTTCGTTTATATGTTGACATTTGATTAATATCATGACATGTTGTAATAGATTTTTTTTCTAAATATACCGATCTACGAGTGAATAGAGAAACTCATATACAAAATTGTACATAATAATATATTCATGAAAAAGGGGAGATAGTTTGCATCTTTCGGTTAACTTGGTTCGTACAGAAGAGTACTTTTGGTCTGATAAGATGGATTGATTTATACGGTTTCCAAAATATATCATTTGTAAACACTGTTCTTCTAAAAATGTAAATACAAGTGCTTCCGCATTGTGTTAAGTTACTTGTAGTTCATCTCTGTTTAAGTCACATCCTAACTGTTGATAATCAAAAGACCGCATATGAGGTACATTGTTGCAGTACGAAATTATAATCAATTTATTTTCAAGAATTTCAAAGGCAATTGCTTCTATATGTGATCATATGAACATGAACAAGATAGGTATCTCAATAAACCAAACTATTTTACACGTTTCTTTTTAAATATGTTATTAATAAATCTAGACAACATGAGTTATCAAGCACAAATTAAATAAATAAACCTAACCTTTACATTTACTCTTGACCTCGATTTTCTAGATATTTCACAAGGATCGCAAATCAAAAGATTGAAGATGTTTAGAGTTAACAGTTTATAAGTAACACTTACTGAATAAAGTAAAGGAGTAAGAAGAACATTGAACAAAAGAAGTTTCTTGATTTGTAGTTTTGTTACAAAGGAGATAAAATATCAAGAAATATAGTGTATGGGAAAATGAACAAATATTTGAGAACTATAGATAAGAAGACCAAATAAGAAAGAAGAAAGATAAATATGTACTAGTTAATATCGATAGACATCTACAATGACAAACACTATAAGTGTAAAAGCGCTGGTCTTAGATTACGCTTAATCTCCGATACTGTCACGTTATTTCAAGGTCAAGGCTAATTAATGAAACCAAAGGATATACCAAAAATAGCTGGTATGGTTAGGTAGTATGTGAAATGATATTAACAGTGCATTTTTTTATGTATCGGTTGCGCATTTAGACAATAATTGTATCGTTGGTGGTGTACGAGGCTAACATATTCGAAAATCGTGGAAGCTTATTAAAAAAAATTAGAAATTTTTTATAAACAAAAAAATCATAAAATGTATTGCCAGAGTAGGGCAAGTAGCAGAGCTATGTATGAGGGAGATATATTCCTTAATTAAAATAATTACACAATTTTGTAAGAGGACATTTCAATTATACAAAATCTGCACTTGTATGTCAGTACCGAAATTTTTCAAAAGAGGTAAAACAAATTGCCATTATTTTTTTATTTTTTTGGGCAATTTTAGGGTTCAAATAATTGCTTTTATTCTACCCTTCATTTGAAAATATTAAATTATTTTTGCAATTTACAAAATCTAAAGATTTGCTCGATAATGCATACTGTAGATCCTAAAGATAAGGAAATACATAAATAATCTCACCATTGATACCTGGGTCACTACTAGTCAAAAAATGTCCGAAAAACTTTTGTGTCGTCCCAGCAATAATTATAATAGCTGTCCATGAATTCATAATTATTTTTAGTTATATTAAAAAAATAACACTGTATTAATTATATGCGTCCAATGCGTTTTTCTGGATTAACTTTCAAGAGGGTAACAAGTAGAAAAAAATTAACTCACCAACTGCAAAAAGATACACGGCCACAATATAATCTTCCCAGGTATGTAATTTTGACAGAAGAGCTATGTCAAATTTAATAAAGGTTATATTTTCTGTTTTACAGTTATTGAGTAACGTACAATTTGTTCCGTACAGAAAAATAAACACATCTTGAATGCTGTCCTTTTCCATAATTATATACACAACAAGGCTGCATGATTTACAGCATATTCTGTCTTGTTAATTTTTTGCCGCTTGATTACGTTGATGTCCTTTGACAAATTTATATAAAATTGACATTTAATTTCCGACTTTGTCAACCTCAGTAAATCAGCACATTCACCAGTATGAAAATCCGATACTAGACTAAACATCTCTTGTCGTTTACTTACAACTCGTACAAAATATGTAGGCTTTTATTGTTTTTTTCTAACCATTAAAAAGAATCACTTTTTGAAAGAAAAGAATTTGTTCAATGTACAATGGAAACTAAAAAATATTTATCCACGTGAATAAATGAAAACGATTTCCAACAATTTAAATTTAAATCACAAACTTTGACTTTATATGTATCCGTTTAACAGCCAATGACTGTTGATTGGTGTAATTCACAGACAGTAACGTGTAAAACAATAAATGAAAACGATTTCTAATAATTCAAATTTATATCACAAACTGTGACTTTATATGTATCCGTTCTAGACCAAAATGAATGTTGATTGGTTTAATTCACAGAAAGTAACGTGTAAAACAATAAATGAAAACGATTTCTAAAAATTCAAATTTAAATCACAAATTTTGACTTTATATGTATCCGTTCTAGAGCCTATGATTGTTGTTTGGTGTAATTCACAGACAGTAACGTGTAAAACAATGAATGAGACAATTTTTTTGCAAAATGACTTTTCATCACGACCTTAGCGTATCCACTAGATTAATTATCTATACAATAATGTATTAGGTTTCATTGAAAAATGTGGTTCAAGGACTTCCGCAAAGTTTGATAGATTCTAATATTTTTGTGTTTGTTTCATTCATGTGTTCTGCTTGTTTATCGATTCTGTTGACTTATTATTAACTTATAGGACTTAAACTATAATTGCGTATGTTGTGCCTTTATTCTACTTTATTAATCTAAAAAGATTTTGCAATAGCTAAGATGAAGATTTTTTTATTCATTTTGTCTTTAATATAGTTCCGAATAGAAATAATGTGAAAAGAACAATCATGTGTTCTGATTGTTCATCGATTCTATTGTCTCTTATCTAATAGTACCTAAATGATTTTGCCATAGGTAAGATAAAGTTTTTTGTTTTTTTTAATTATTCATTCTTTGATATAGTTCCGAATGAAAAAATGCGAAAGGAAACAACAATGTTCAAGATAAATTAAACTAAAAGATTTATTGTGCCTATGGATAGATAGTCTCGCGACAGTATTGTTTTTGAAACCTTAAATTTGATGAAAGATAATAATAAGCATCAATTTTCTTTTAAACTCATTAACAAGTTATGTCAACACTAAAGTACAATAATCATGATAATTTAAATCATAAGACCTTTAGTGAAGTAATGTAAGCATACTGTTTTTATAACGTATGATTTTGGAAATTAAAAAATATATTTTTAGATTTTGTATATAAAATATATTTTGAGAATTTGTCTAAATTAGATAGCATAATTATTCCCAGTATGAGTTTTATTTGGTGGTTATTCCAGTGTACAAGATTGAGCTGAAATCTTTACGGAATTAGAAACAGATGTATTTTGAAATATTCAGTAATCCGGATAATAGATGTTTGTCAGAACTCAAATCTTATTTATCCTACATTTGAGTTATTTATCTATATATTTTGTTTTTATATAAAACGCACTTGGAGTGTACCATATATCTGACCAGTGGGTTTATATTTCCAGTTTATATGATTCAGAAAGTCTGCATTTACCAGACTGTCTCGCTATTTAAACAACTGTTGTAATAATTGTGACGAATTTCGGCTATTATTGTTTTTAGAAAATATCTCCTTTTACAAGAGTTTAGAATTCACATCAATTGTCAAACAATGATTGTTATACCAGCTAATTATAACATTAGTTTTATATAATGTGAATTTGCACCAACCGCGCGTTTCGTCTACAAAATACTCATCAGTGACGCTCAAATGAAAAAAATTAAAAAGGCCAAATAAAGTACGAAGCTGAAGAGGATTGAGGACCAAACTTTTGCCGAATACAGCTAATTAAGTAAATATATTCCAGAGATATAAACGCCTTCGTATTTCAAAAATGTAAAGTTTGTAAACATTGAAATAATAATTAAGACCATATCGATGATAATTCATGTCAACACATAGTACCATAGTCCCCGATAGTATCACCAGCCCTGACTACTAATAAGCTCGTCATAGAAACCAGGATTGAGAATTAGTGTTTGCGCCAGACGCGCGTTTCGCCTACAAAGCTGAGACTTTATTACATTGTAGACAATTGCCTGCATGTATCAATTAGATAAGTGCCATAGTTTTAATGCTCGATATGAATTACCTTTGTCTGAAAAGAAAATTCATAGCTGGTCATCTTATAAACACGATCAAGAAGTCACACAGTTCATCAGATTATTAATGTGTCGTCGAAATGGGTAAATAGTTGTGGTTTTGATGTAAAAATTTGTATTAACGTGGAGTCGAAATAGGACTTTAAACCCTACGTGTTGTGAAGGTAGGGTGTCAAGCTTCCTGCATATTAAATATTCCTTACAGGTTGGTAGGTTATAGAATTATCTGTTGAAAATAAATTTATTTCTAGCCTTCTCCAACATGTCACACATTTAAAAGACTTTTGAAAGCTTGGTATCTTTGGGGAGTTTGTTTTATAACACTTTGTCAATACCACTGCTGGTAATGTTTCGTACTCATTGGTACCACCATCCTAGTAGGAAGTACGTCAGCTTTGACATGCAATATCAATAATACGGTCTTCTTCGCTTCTTAATAAAATAAGCTTTATATAACACTATTATATACTGATAGGGGAATGATAAAGGAATCAAAAGAGCGAACAATACTATAGGTCCGTGTGCTTGTTTTTGAAATACTAGCCACTGAAATTTTTACTGGAAAATGTTCTCTTGAATTTTTTTCATAGCGTTATCATCTACAGGTTTTTATAAGACTTTCTATATGGCTTATTGTTACACATGTAAGAGATGTATACATTTTGTACAATGGCGTTGTCCGTTCATCTTGGACTTGTAAGTTTATATTCCCCTTATGTATCTATCGCCCATTTTGTACTGGTTTAATTGTTTTTTCTTTCTTTTTCGAAATCGCTGTTCACCTTTGGAACTCATGCGATTTCATTAACTTCAAATATAAAGTCCACTGTGTCCTTGTATTATTATTCATATATTTTTCTAAGAGAGACCAGCACATGTGAACACTTTCCACGTTGTGTTCAGACTTAGAGAAGGCGTTATGATCTTCTACACACACTAATTTAATTTTCTCAAACTCATTACGTCCTTCGAGATGCACTTTAGAAAGAATCTAATGACTGTCAGAAATACATATATATACTTATGTCATTGAATAAGATTAATCATATACTACGCAATAAATATTTTTATTGGACGAACTAGAAATTGGAATTATTTGCAAAACATTTATACCAAAAAACAGTATACGATTTATCCCAAACGTAATTTAAAATGTGTGGGTTTTTCTTTTTTAATGGACGAGTATATTACACTGGTTTCAATTCCGATGTAAATAACATTGAAGAGAAATAAATTAGTGTTTGAGGAAAGAACAATCTGTATTGTTGATATTTACGAGACTGGTATACGCAAATTGTCAACTTATACCTATATATTCAATTGTATATCATCTAAATAATACTCAGCCGTAGAAGCATAATGATTAAAATTGTTTATGACCTTGACTGGATATACAGCACCCTACACGGTAGGTTTAGAGGCACACAATGGTCTTCGGTTTTATATCATTTAACCATGGTAAAATCATTAAATAAACTTGAACCTTTGCTTGTTATTGAAACTCATGATTTTTTTAAGAATCAATGAAAAGGTTATTGGTTTTTGTATTACATAATTGTGAAGGTTATTGGCATTGTATTACCCAAGTGTGTAGACGGTCATGAAAAATAAACGATTTGTTGCGTGTTCATTGATGATGAATTTTACATGCATACAACGTTATGTTCCGTAAAATCAAAACGTATCATAGATAACTACGGCCTATAGTGTTTATCCGTCTTTATACTGATGTCAATGTATACTTTTGACATTCGCTAATTGTTTGCTTTACTAAAAGGTAAAATCACAAAAATACTGAACCCCGAGGGAAATTTATACAGAAAGTCGCTTATTACTTTAAACCTATTTGGCAGTGACATGGACAATGGCACTAATACCACATCTTCTTATTTCTACTAGTTCTTGTAAATCTCAATTCAAAAATTTGCAATTTTAAATTTACAATTTTCAATTCGTTGAATACTATTTACGTTTAACGTTAAAATCCACAGTTGACATGTTGTACATACAAAGAGAACCATCATATCGACTATCTAAAATTCATTAATGTGCGAATAAGGCAATTGGAAGAAAATCTACCTAAAAACTCCATTTTTATTTGATATTTTCCTAACCGTCATAATAACCTTCAGCTTGACAGTTCACAGTACTAGAATTTGAATTTTAAAGAATCAAAAAAATTATATAGCAGACAACATCCGAAGGCCACCAATGGTTCTTCAATGTAGCAAGAAACTTCCGCATCCGGAGAAATAAAAGTATTGGATCTTATTTATAGTTCAATGAAAGATAAAACCATTCAGTAAAGTATCGATCAATATGGTTTTATGGTGCAATGTCACCAATATTATAACTATATTACTGTTGTCATTTATTAGTGTGATGTGTTTGAGCTTTTGATTTGGCCATTTGATTAGAAGTTTCAGTTATGAATTTTCCTCGGAGTTCAATATTTTCATTATTTTTCTTATATCAGATTATGGTTGTGAACCAAATTTATAAACCTTACATGTATATTGTTTTATATTGTACTAGTTGGACTTAATCTCTGATTTAGACCATTGACAATAATTCAATGTTATAAGTTTTATTTCTAATAAAATGAAAATTGCGTAATACTTTGATCGCATGCTTCTAGTGAATATTCAGTAAGATGGTATGTAATAAAGAATATTTTAGACCACAGGGTGTTCTGTTTTCCTCCTCATTAAGATTTTAAAATGTATGTTTTTACTTTCAATACTGATTCTTTACAGCAATTATTATTTACGAATACTGCAAACAAAACAGTAAATGTTACAATTCTTAAAGGTAGTATGTCATGCTTCTTAATTATTTCTTAATTTCACAAAATAGCAGATTTTTGAATTCTCTGTGTATAAAAATATTTTGAAAAACTGACTTCTTTCTTTGACTTTTTTTGTGTTTCCTGTTTAAAAACAAATGATAAACGACCATTTGGAAGTAAAGCGCCGAACCATTTTATCAAATCATCAATCGTTTATTTGCATGTTAAACTAGATTTTAGTGTTAAAAGATTTAGCGTTAGTGGTAGCATATCAGATACAATGATAAATATCGTATCGACCATCGTAAAACATATAAATTATCTACTTCTTACACAAACATATTATGTAACACAAATTTTAGGGAAGATAAAGAAGTGGACAAACTATCCGTCAGTCGAACGTAGGTTATCCTATATTCTCGCAATCAAGTGGAGAAACTATCCGTCAGTCGAACGTATAACGTTGGTGATCCCAGATTCTCGCAATCCAGTTTTAACTCCAGAAATAACCAATACCTATTACAATATGTTTTTTTTTATTCATGAAGGATCTCGTTTAACTCAATTTTTTTAGGGCTTCGTGAGTCTCTTTGTGTTGGTTGACATGTGTAAACGTATAAATGTTATCTGCACCTTGGTCTCTACAAATATTTCAATCAAGTCAACTGTACATAGATTTATGAGATTGAACATTTATAAAGTATAGCCTCAAGTTATAATATGTACGGATTGTGTGTTAAGCATCGCCTTTTGTTTCTTCCATTAGACTAAATGGTGGTACATGAACGAACATACACTTGAAAATAGTATAGAGATAACGTGGGTAGGGCCTACAAAATAACAAGCCAGGTATATTTCACGAAGGTTTTTTTTATCATTGAAAAACATTTAGACTTGAACGAATTGTAATTCAAGGACTTCTAAACTCAGGCTCAACGTATTTAGATTAAAATAACACTGTACAAATTCCATAGACCTGATTTTGTTGCATATTCACCCATACCGTCACCCTAGGGATATCAAAATACATACGAATAAAAGAGATAAAACAGGACTACTGACAACCAAGCAATGAGAGACAGGAGGTTTATAAAGAAATGACTTCCGCTTATTGTACTTAGTTCGTCTACTCATCTCCTAGTGCATACGATTCCTGAACTATATACCATTCATATAGTTATTACTTGTTTTTTCAACTGTCAAATGTTAACATTGCCGACTGTTTTTACATCATTTAATACTTAACGCTTCCAAAGAGTTTCGAGTTTCGAATATCTAACACACTCATCAGATAGATTCATCAGGAAAACTTATCAAGACTATTCGTTTAATATATCAATAGTTTGATAATCCCCATCGGTACATTTTCATATAATACCATTAAAATCAAACTATAAAATGCATTCGTGTCTCTTGTGAGTATATTTAAAATATCAAATATACACATCATTTATCCTACATTTACATAGCAACACAGTTATTTCAAACACATGCTAAATGCTTGTTCTCATTAATAATGAAACAGTGTCAGGACGTTCGTTTCAAAGAAAATCATTTTTCATCTAAATTTATAACGAATTATCGTATAAAGGTATCTATATTATAATACATTGTAACTGCAATACATAATTCATGAATATGGTAAAACATAGATAAAATGTTCTAATAATTATTACTATAATATCGTATAAGCTTATCTTTAGTATATCAACTACTAATAAAATATATAATTCACGAATATGGTAAAATAAATAAAACACGATACAAAAGAATCTGAAGGTTTTATTGTTTATATTGTTTTCCTGGTGACAGCGTTCAATAGTGTATTATTAGTTACATAGTGTGCTAGTGACCTAATACGATATATATGGGGTCAGTAAATTTCATATGGGGTTAGAGCGAAGCTCGAATCCCCATATGGGATTTACTGACCCCATATATACCGTATTACGTCTTTAGCACACTGTGTAACGAATTTATCTTACCGACTATCTTAACGTGTAAATTTGGACTTGTGATCTATAAAAATGAGTAAGCCAGTCTTCAATAATGTTAGCATTAAGAAACTACTTCCATTGATCCTACATTATATTTCAGTAAAACATTTCTGTGTCATAAACATATGTCTCGGGTATTTCAAAACACCATTTTTTGATTGGTTAACTTCCAATGATGGTTATTTTTTTAATATGCAATGAAACGTGATGTGAATTTTTTTCTGTAGTACTGGACAGGATAAAACTTTCCTCATGCCGTATAACATGAAATAAATTATAAAGAAATTATCATAATAAAACATTCTGATTTGGATTGATAGATTGGTATTGCTCTCGTTTATAATATGTGTTTATATGTGTTTGGGTTTTTTTCTGTTCGAAATTCCATATATAAATCTCCAAAATGGATTGCTCAGTGTATTCTTGACTGAAAAGTAAGTTTTGAAATGTATTTTTATAACGATATATAAATTAAATTGAATACCCTTCTTGTCGTTCTATCGCATTTATTTAAGATAGACAACAACAAAAACGTGACCTATCCTCACTTTGGATCCCCTTTGAAACAGATATCACATTAACATGTCGACTGCATTGTCATTTCTCATAAACCCTACAGCCTAAACGATATAGTATGGCTGGTAGTAATTTTAAAGCACTCTGACGACGTAATCAAAGCAGTATATTATTCTCGTGGACGACTTATGAATCGTTTTAGGATATATAAGATAGATTTTTATTTATTTGCCTCGCAATCTTTAAATTCTTTGTAGTCTATAATTTGCAAACAAATACCATGTTCAGTTAATATAGATTTTGTTATGCTATTATATGATATATTTAAAGTATTTACATTTTAAAATGACTGATATACAAAGAGCTTTTTTTCAATCTGCTTTTTGATGGACAAACATGAGAAAAAACAAAACATGGCAACCACTTGATTACAGGTGACCGAGTTAAGACAGGCACAGTTCTATATTCTACTTATTCCAGGAGATTTATCATAATTTGAGATTTGATATTTTAATCCATACATATAGTGTTGAAAAATAATTGAAAGTCAAATACAAAATGCTTAGCTATTCTCAGACATTATAATTAATGGTACTCTATTTGACTGTTAACTTTGTTACACTTATACCATCATATTGGCCTTGATTTGATTACCGCAATCGGTGAATTTTACCAATAGTACACCTACTTTAACTATTTTTGACAACTTCGCTGAGAAAGGTGTCAAAACGTGTCAAAAGTATTGATAAACTGCTATAAGGTATAAGGAAATAATTCGTAAATATATATAAAATAACCATACATTGTCTCGAAATATCAATGTTATTTGTACAAGGCTAAGAAACAGGTAGAAAGCGAGGCTGTGCCGAGCATTTCTAGCTGTTTCGAGCCGAGTACAAATAACTTTTATATTTAGAGACAATGTATGGTTATTCTTTATATACTGCAACTCTTATAACTGTTCTAAATGAAGTATTTAGGGTAAAAAACATCATTTCTTAATTTTGAGCGAAAGACGTCAAATTTCCGCGAACCTTTATGTTTTATTGACGTCATAAAAAAACGGAAACGCATTGTCAACGTCATAAAAAAGGTGATATACGGTCAGTGACTATATATCACATATGAATATACGGTCGATGCAATTTGACTGCTCAAATAGCACAGTTGCAGTATATAACTCAATATGCAGACATCTTATACGTTCAGGTATTTCACATCCAATCGTTTATGGTAATATTCTTTAGAAAGCACAAAAATGTCAGTATTCACATCAAAAGCTTACAAAACCTTTACACAAACTTATTAAGAAGGGATATAGTTACGATACTGTTGTCAGGCCATTAAAGATTGCATATTTTGGCTTTAATATTGATTCACTTATAGGGTCTTTGCATCGGAAATAAACACATTTATTTATTAAAAAACAGTTGTTAGCATGACAGGGGTTATATTCTTCTCATATATTTTATGATAGTATGATATTAAACCCCTAACGGGAGGGATTGTGCCTGATATTCATATGATGAAGACATACGCCATTATCTTTCAATCAGTTTAATTGAGGTCTGGAGCTGGCATGTCAGTTAACTGCTAGTAGTCTGTTGTTATTTATGTATTATTGTCATTTTATTCATTTTCTTTTGTTTTATCTTCTGACATCGGACTCGGACTTCTTTTAACTGAATTTTAATGTGCGTATTGTTATGCGTTTACTTTTCTATATTGGCTAGAGGTACAAGGGGAGGATTGAGATCACATAAACATGTTTAACCCCGCTGCAATTTTGCGCCTGTCCAAAGTCAGGAGCATATGGCCTTTGTTAGTCCTGTATGATTTTTAATTTTAGTTTCTTGTGTATAATTTGGAGTTTAGTATGACGTTCAGTATCACTGTACTAGTATACATATTTTTAAGGGGCCAGGTGAAGGACGCCTACGGGTACGGGAGTTTCTCGCCACATTTATACCGATGATAAAATATAGTAAATGTTTTGACTAGTTTGTGATATCGAAAACTTTGGTGTAATAATTTTTCAGTAATACATAAATTTCTTTCGCTAAAATCTAATACGTTGTCACAAACACGAGCGAATCGTACAAGTTGATATATATAAACACCATAAGATGGTGACATGGGAACGTCACCATCTAAAAATGGATAATTAACGATAGGAAATGAAAAATCATCTCTTTCATCATAAATTTTTGTATTAAGCTTCCCGTTCATTATATAGATATCAAGATCGAGGAAAGGGGCAGTGGTCATTGTTTGTATAAGCTTTTTTTAAAGTAAGTTCAACAGGATAAATTTCTTTAGTATACATACTGAAGTCGTCATTATTAAGAGCCAATATATCATCCAAATATCTAAAAGAATTGTTAAAGTTTTGTATCAAATGTTGTTTCGATGGGTCTGTGCTAATTTTTGTCATAAATTGTAACTCATAATAATACAAAAACAGGTCCGAAATAAGTGGTGCACAGTTAGTCCCCATTGGATTTCCAATGACTTGACGATATACGGAATCTCCAAAGCGAACAAAGATGTTATCAAGTAAAAATTCAAGCGCATATATAGTATCAAAGCATGTCCAATTGACCTATATACTACCTATATTTTTGTAGTTTTAAAATATTTACAATATCAATCTCAAGAAATGATTAAACTGTTTTATCAACTTGCTTATCGTGATTAAAAACTTTAGTCTAATAAAAATAAGATTTAACCTTCAATACGACGAAAATATCACAAGGAACTTTCTCATTAAACATTTTAGTACTTGATGTGTTCAAGTACAAGATTATATATAGTCTTTACAATAATGACAACTTGTTAAAAAAGAGGACACACTGTTAGATGGGAGCGTTTTAAAAAATTTTACGGCCATACAGAAATGGTTTTATGTATAGATTAGAAGACGAGTTGACTGACAACGTGTAGGATAGTCGTTCGCTCAGGTGTTGACATTTCACTCATAATCAAGCCGTGGTGTAATAGAATTCTAAAAATATACCAACCCACAAATGATAAAAAGTGTATCCTCTTTGCTCATTACTGTCAGAGATTATGTTTATGTGTCTATGACCAACATAACAGACTAGTTTACGGACAAATAAAAACAGTACTACACCGCTGTTCATCCTTTTGGATTTTTTTTCGTTTATGTGTTGACATTTTAAAAATATCAAGGTCTGGTGTATTACGATTTTAAAAACAAATATATAGTGATATACAACATGAATAAAATTAAAGTCATGGAAAAGATACAGAAACGCACCTCAATTAGAGAAGAAGTATGACATGTTCACACTGATCTGAAAGTGTGGAATAACAAAGTTAAGAAATGAAAAGGTTGTCTTGCCTTCCTTAATCTTTTATCAACTTTCAATAAAATTGGCGAGAAGGATTGTTCTATCTGAGAAAAAAAAGGTTATCCAGGGAAGGTGACGAAATATATGTCAGGCATTGTTTAAAGATATCAACAGTAAAAATATATTTGATAATTACAAAATTGATTCGCCCGATCAAGAGTTTGGTCTTTTACAGGAGTGTATTTAATCCCCCAAAAATATCCTGTTTAGATAGTTATAAAAAGTACCAGGCTTATAATTTGATACGCAAGACGCGAGTTTCATCTATATAAAACATTGTGATATAGTTAAGATATATAAAAAAAAAGTAGTTAATAAAGTTGTTTCAAAATGGACCTTCAAGTTCAAAAATCGAAATCGAATGTTCTAGTTACAAAATGGTACATAGTAATTTATTAATTAAATAGGGGAGATAGTTTGCATATTTCGGATAACTTGGTTCATTCTCGCTACATTGAATACCCATGTGTGGCCATCGGCTGTTGCCTGCTCTATGGTCGGCTTGTTTTCGCTTTGACACAATCTCCATTTCCATTCTCAATTTCATCATATAATGGCACAGCTACTTTCAAATAAAATTCTTTAAATATATCTTTAATAAATCTAGACAACATAAGATACCAATTTCAAATTGAATATTCAAACATAACCTAGAAATTTACTCTTGACCTCGATTTTCTAGATATTTCACAAGGATTGCAAAGCAAAAGATCGAAGATGTTTAGAGTTTATGGTTTATGAGTAGCACTTACTGAATAAAATAAAGGAATAAGAAGAATTTTGAACAAAAGAAGTGTATCGATTTGTGGTTTGGGTACAAAGGAGATGAAGTATAAGGAACTATAATGTCAGCGAAAAGAAACATATTTGAGGAAGGAACAAGTCACAAAAATAGAAGACCAAATTGGAAAGAAGAAAGATTAAAATACTTAATGAAAATGTCGATAGACCTCTACGTATACGATGACAACCAATAAAAGTACGAAAGCTGATCTTAGATTACGCTTAATCTCCGATACAGTCACGTTATTTCAAGGTCAAGGATGATTAATGAAACCAGAGGGTAAAACAAAAATAGCTGGTATGATCATGTTGTATGTTAAATAATATTAACAGTGCAACTTATTTTTTTGTACCGGATGAAATTACTTAGTGTAAATAACGATAGACCTCTACAATAACAACCACTAAAAGTGCGATTGATGATCTTAGATTACGCGTAATCTCCGATACTGTCTCATTTTTTCAAGGTCAGGGCTAATTAAAGAAACCAAGGATAAACCAAAAATAGCTGTTGTGATCAGGTAGTATGCTCAAAAATATTAACAGTACATGTTTTTTCTGTACCAGATGTGCATTCCGTCAATAATTGTATAGTTGGTGATGTACAAGGCCTACATATTTGAGAATTGAGGAAGCTTATCAAAAAAGTTTTAATAAACCAAAATAAAATAAAACTGTATTTCAAGAGTCGGGCAAAAAATTAGAGCTTTGCATATGGGAGATATATTCCATGATTAAAATGATTTCCTCAATTTTGTATCAAAGACATTTTAATTATACAAAATCTGCATTTTTATTTCCGTGCTGAGGTTTTTTTTTTAAAGGAATAAAACAAACTACCATTTCATTTTTTTCCCCAATTTAAATACATCTTTAATAAATCTAAACAACATAAGATACCAATCTCAAATTGATTATGCAAACATAACCTAGACATTAATTATTGACCTTGATTTTCTAGATATTTCTCAAGGATTGCAAAGCAAACGATCGAAGAGCTACACTAACTGAATAAAATAAAGGAGGATTATGAAAAAAAATTGAACAAAAGAAGTTTATTGATTTGTGGTTTGTTTACAAAGGAGAAATATTGTGTCAATAAAAGACACAAATATTTGAGAACAGAATAGGTAAAAAAATGAGAAGACCAAATTAGAAAGATGAAAGATGAAATTATTTAATGTAAATATTGTTATACATCTACAATGCCAACGAATTACACATGTTACAGTGCGAATGCTGATCTTAGTTTACGCTTTATCTCTGATACTGTATCATTATTGCAAGAACAGGATTAATCAACCGAAGGATATACCACAAATAGCTGGTATGATCAGGTAGTATCTTAGTATCTTAAATAATATTAACTGTACCAGGTGTAAATTTCGACAATAATTGTGTTTATAGTGATGTACGAGGATAACATATTGGAAAATTGGGGAAGCTTATTAAAAAAAGGTTTAAGAACGTGTTATAATAAAAAAAAAAAAAAAAATGTAGTGCCAGAGTCGGGCAAAAAAGCAGAGGTTTATATGTGGGAGATATGTTCCTTAATGAAAATAACTACACAATATTGCAACATGATGTTTTAATTATACAAAATCTGCTTTTTATGACAGTACCGAAGTTTATTTTTTGAAAGAAGTAAAACAAATTACCATTTCATTTATTTTTATTTTTGTTTGCAATTTCAGGGCTCAAATAATTGCTTTTATTCAACCCTCATTTAAAACAAATTGTATTATCTTTTGCATTTTACAAAATCTAAAGATTTGCTCGATAATGCATACCGTAGGTCTGAAAGTTACTGAAACACACAAATTAACTCAATATAGATACAAGGGTCATTATTAGTCAAAATAATGTCCGAAAAAGCTATTCTTGTGTCCAAGCAATAATTAAAACAGCTCTCCGTGACATCATGATTATTTGTATTTATATAAATACACATCAACAAATTAGTTAATAGATCAAATATCATGATTACATTGATCAATATCTTGATTAAGATTTTGTCATGATACCGCAAGAACCAATGTTATGTATTAATGAAAGACTAGGCTATCAGACAATAATAGACCGGCAAATAATGAAGTGTGTACAAATGATAAGGACAATATAAACTAACCAAAACAGCCAAACAATGAGCAGTTCCTCAAGAGATAAAAAAGATGCCAAAGAAATATTTAAATATAAGGTTAAATTACGCTATTCACATATCAAATAAAATGAAAATTACATTGTATCAGTTACATGCGTCCAACACGTTTTTCTGGATTAACTTTCAAAAGGGTAACACAAATATAAAATTTACTCACCAACTGCAAAAAGATACACGGCAACAATATAATCTTCCCAGGTATGTAATGTTGACAGAAGAGCTGTGTCAAATTTAATAAAGGTTATATTTTCTGTTTTACAGTTATTGAGTAACGTACAATTTGTTCCATACTGACAAATAAGCACATCTTGAATGATGTCCTTTTCCATAATTATGTACATAACAAAGCTGTATGATTTACAGCATTTTCTGTCTTGTTAATTTTTTGCCACTTGATTACGTTGATGTCCTTTGAAAAATTTATATAAAATTGACATTTAATTTCCGACTTTGTCAACCTCAGTAAATCAGCACATTCACCAGTATTAAAATCCGAAACTAGACTAAGCATATCTTGTCGTTTACTTACGACTCGTACAAAATATGTAGGCTTTTATGTTTTTTCTAACTATTAAAAGAATCACTTTTTGATAGAATAGTAGTTTGTTCAATGTACAATGGAAACTGAAAAATATTTAACCACGTGCATAAATGAAAACGATTTCCAATATTTAAAATTTAAATCACAAACTGTGACTTTATATGTATACGTTCTAGAGCAAAATGAATGTTGATTGGCTTAATTCACAGACAGTAACGTGTGAAACAATGATTGAGACAATTTCTTTGCGCCAAATGACTTTTTATCACGACCTAATAGTGTCAACTAGATTAATAATCTATACAATAATGTATTATTTTTCATTGACAAAAAGTGGTTCAAGGACTTCCGCAAAGTTTGATAGATTGTTGTATTTTTGTGTTTGTTTCATTTTTGTGTTCTGATTGTGATCGATTCTGTTGACTTATTATTAACTAATAGGAAGTAAACTATAATTACGTATGTTGTGCCTTTATTCTACGTCATTAATCTAAAAAGATTTTGCAATAGCTAAGATGAAGTATTTTATTCATTTTGTCTTTAATATAGTTCCGAATAAAAATAATGTGAAAAGAACAATCATGTGTTCTGATTGTACATCGATTCTGCTCTATTGTCTCTTAACTTATAGTACCTAAATGATTTTGCAATAGGTAAGATAAAGTTTTTTGTTTTTTTAATTATTCATTCTTTGATATGCATATTGTAGTTTCGACTGAAAAAAATGCGAAAAGAAACAGTAATGTTCAAGATAAATTAAACTAAAAGATTTATTGTGCCTATGGATAGATAGTTTCGCGACAGTATTGTTTTTGAAACCTTAAATTTGATGATAGATAATAATAAGCGTCAATTTTCTTTTAAACTCATTAACAAGCGATGTCAACTCTAAAGTACAATAATTTAAATCATTAGACCTTTAGTGAAGTAAAGTAAGCATACTGTTTTTATGACGTATGATTTTGTAAATAAAATATATTTTTAGATTTTGTATATAAAATATATGTTTAGATTTTGTATATAAAATATATTTTTCGAATTTGTCTAAATTTAATAGCATAAGTATTCCCAGTATGAGTTTTATTTGGTGGTTATTCCAGTGTACAAGATTGAGCTGAAATCCTTACGGAATTAGAAAAAGAAGTATTTTGAAATATTCAGTAATCCTGTATGTCAGAAAAGTTAAATCTTATTTATCCTACATTTGAGTTATTTTTCTCAATATATTTTTTTAAATAAAACGCACTTGGAGTGTACCATATATCTGAACAGTGGGTTTATATTTCCAGTTTATATGATTCAGAAAGTCTGTTTTACCAGACTCTCGCTATTTAAACAATTTATATAACAATTGTGACGAATTTCGGATATTATTTTTTGAGAGAATATCTCCTTTTACAAGAGTTTAAAAGTCACATCAATTGTCAAACAATGATTTTTATACTTGATAATTATAACATTAGTTCTATATAATGTGAATTTGCACCCATCGCGCGTTTCGTCTACAAATTACTCATCAGTGACGCTCAAATGAAAAAAATAAAAAGGCCAAATAAAGTACGAAGTTGAAGAGCATTGAGGACCAAAACTTTTGCCGAATACAACTAATTAAGTAAATATATTCCAGAGATATAAACGCCTTCGTGTTTAAAAATTTAAAGTTTGTAAACATTTAAATTATAATTAGGACCATATCGATGATAATTCATTTCAACACATAGTACCATAGTCCCCGATAGTTTCACCAGCCCTGACTACTAATAAGCTCGTCATAGATACCAGGACTGAGAATTAGTATTTGCGCCAGACGCACGTTTCGTCTACAAAGCTGAGACTTTATTACATTGTAGACAATTGCCTGCATGTATCAATTAGATAAGTGCCATAGTTTTAATGCTCGATATGAATTACCTTTGTCTGAAAAGAAAATTCATAGCTGGTCATCTTATAAACACGATCAAGAAGTCACACAGTTCATCAGATTATTAAAGTGTAGTCGAAATGGGTAAATAGTTGGGGTTTTGATGTGGAAATTTGTATTAACGTGGAGTCGAAATAGGACTTAAAACCCTACGTGTTGTGAATGTAGGGTGTCAAGCTTCCTGCATATTAAATATTCCTTATAGGTTGGTAGGTTATAAAATTATCTGTTGAAAATAAATTTATTTCTAGCCTTCTCCAACATGTCAAGCCTGGTATCTTTGGGGAGTTTTTTTTTATAACACTTTGTCAATATCACTGCTGGTGATGTTTCGTACTCATTGGTACCACCTTCCTAGTTGGAAGTACGTCAGCTTTGACATACAATATCAATAATACGGTCATAGTCTAATACAACAAAAAAAGAAGATAACGAAAGAAAGGACAAAGAACAATAAAAAACATTAAACAGAACACAATACGAACTATTCTGGGTTCAGACCTCTATTATATTCTGATAGGGGAAAAATAAAGGAATCAAAAGAGCGAACAAAACTATAGGTCCGTGTGCTTGCTTATGAAATACTTGCCACTGAAATTTTCACTGGAAAATGTTCTCTCTTAATTTTTTTCATAGCGTTATCATTTACAGGTTTTTATAAGACTTTCTATATGGCTTATTGTTACACATGTAAGAGATGTATACCTTTTTTACAATGGCGTTGTTCGTTTATCATGGACTTGTAAGTTTATATTTCCCTTCTTTATCTATCGCCCATTTTGTACTGGTTTAATTGTTTTTTTCTTTTTCGAAATCGCTGTTCATCTTTAGAACTCATGCGATTACATATACTTAAAATATAAAGTCCACTCTGTCCTTGTATTATTAGTCATATATTGTTCTAAGAGAGACCTGCACATGTGAACATTTTCCACGTTGTGTTCAGACCTAAAGAGGGCGATATGATCTTCTACACACACTATTTTTTTCAAACTCATTACGTCCTTTGAGATGCACTTTAGAAAGAATATAATGACTGTTAGAAATACATATATATACTTATGTCATTGAATAAGAATAATCATATACTATGCAATAAATATTTTTATTGGACGAACTAGAAATTGGAATTATTTGCAAACATTTATACCAAAAAAACATTATACGATTTATCTCAAACATAATACAAAATGTGTGGGTTTTTCTTTCGTAATGGACAAGTATATTACATTGGTTTGTATTCCGATGCAAATAACATTGAAGAGAAATGAATTAGTGTTTGAGGAAAAAACAATCTGTATTGTTGATATTTACGAGGACAATTATACGCAAATTGGCAACTTATACCTATATATTTAATTGTATATCATCTAAATAATACTCAGCACGTACACGGTGGGTTTAGAGGCATACAGTGATCTTCGATTGTATATCCGTTGACCATGGTAAGATCATCGAATAAACTTGAACCTTTGCTTGTTATTGAAACTCCAGAACTTTTTAAGAATCAATGAAACAGTTATTGGTCTTGTATTACACAATTTTGAAGGTTATTGGCATTGTATAACCAAGAGTGTAGACGGTCATTCATGCGGAAAGTCACTTATTACTTTAAACTCGTTGTGACATGGACAATGGCACTCATACCATATATTCTTATTTATATTAATTTTTGTAAATCTCAATTCATAATTTTGTCATTTTAAACTTACAATTTTGACTTCGTTGAATTCTTTTTACGTTTAACGTTGCAATCCACAGTTGACATGTTGTACATACAAAGAGAACCACCATATCGACTATCTAAAATTCATTAATGTGAAAATAATGCAAATGAAACAAAATCTACAACAAAACACTTTTTTTATTTGATATTTTTCTAATCGTCATAAAAAACCTTCAGCTTGACAGTTCATAGTACCAGACTTTGAATTTTAAAGAATCAAAATAATACACAGTTATTTGTGAAACATACATTGACGTTGTTGATGACCGTTTTACCCAATACGTAGAGTACTACATGTTTTTGTAGAAATTTATTGAATTTTAAGCCATCTGACACAAAATAAATAAGAAACAATACAACGTTTTATAGACAGTAGAGTTTTGGTTTTTGTTTAGAGTGTCCTTTTTTCATTTTGCGATAGTTTACTCAGAACATATCGAAATGTAGTTATAGTAATCTGTTGTTATTTGTCATTTTGGTAACAGATTCAGTTATTTGCCATAATGTTATAAGAACATCATAAGATAAACATTGTCTGAACTGCAAAACCTAGCCTATTTTACCTAAATTAATTTAATTTTTAAATCTGACAGCAATACACAAAACTATAGAATGACCTATGAGTCAGTAGGATCAATATATTACCAAGGTAGCTGTATGGTTTGCTGAAAATCCAAATTGATATGAAAAAGTTATAAAAAGAATCAAAGTGTACTATCTGAATATAGTCCGAAATGCAAATTCTAGCTTTTTTTACCGAGATTAATTAAATTCTTAAATTTGACAGCAAATTGCAATACACCAAACTTCATAATGACCTAGGATTCAGTAAGCTTAATACATTACTAAGCTAGCTGCATAGTTTGATGAAAATCCAAGTTGATTTGAAAAATTTATTAAAAACATTAAAGTGTAGTATCTCTATTTAGTCCGAACTGCAAATCATAGCTTTTTTGGAATAGATTAATTTGAATCTTAAATTTCACAGCAATACACCAAACGTCATAGCAAACTGAGATTCAGTACGATAAATATATTACCAAGGTAGCTGTATAGTTTTATGAAAATCTAAGTTGATTTAAAAAAGTTTTATTTTTACCTAAATTCTTTCATTTCACAGCAATAAATCAAACTACCAGATTAGCTAGAATTTTGTAAGATCTATATTTAATTTTGTTAAAATGGGCTGATTTATACATGTCAAGACTAAGTTAATGTCCCAGACTAGAAGAGACAGGTCGATACTGGTTGATACTTAGTCGAGGCTAGTCGAGACAAGTCGAGACAGGTCGTGACTGGTCAAGACTGGTCGAGTCTTGGTCGAGACCATTTCTAACTACACAAAGATCATCAAGTACTGAATAAGACTAATTAAGTAAAGTCGAGACCTAGTCGAGTACACTTAAGTACTGTTGACACAATGTCCAGACTAATCGAGTAAAATGTGTGCTCGATTTTACTGATCGAGCACAAAAAACTGGTCTTTTCAGACTATGAGCAGTTTGTAGTGTTAGCGTGATGTGTTTGAGCTTTTGATTTGGCAATTTGATTAAAAGTGTCAATTATGAATTTTCCTTGGAGTTCGATATTTTCATTTTTTTTCTTATGTCTGATTATGGTTGTGAACCAAATTTATAAACGTAATATTGTTTTATATTGAACTAGTTAGACTAAATCTCTACTTTAGACCATTAACAATAATTTAAGGTTATGTTGTAAGTGTTATTTCTAATTAAATGAAAACTGCGCATGCTTCTAGTGAATAGTCAGTAAGATGGTATGTAATAAAGAACAGTGTAAACCACAGGTCGTTTTGTTTTTCTCCTCATTAAGGTCTAAAATGTATATTTTTGCTTTCAATACTGATTCTTAACAGCAATTTACATTTACAAATATTGCAAACAAAACAGTAAATGTTACAATTCTGTTCTTAAGGTAGTAAGTCATGCTTCTTAATTGTATCTTAATTTAACTAAAAGCATGATAAACGGCAATTTTAAAGCACAGCGACGAACCATTTTATCAAGCAACAATCGTTTCTTTGCATGATAACTCGATCTAGATTTTAGTGTTAAAAGATTTATCGTTAGTGGAAGAATAACAGATACAAATGATGAAAGTTTTATTGACCATCTTAAAAAATATTAGGTATCTGCTTCTTACGCCAATGTATTATGTAATAAAAATAGTGGAGAATAATAAAGAAGTGGATAAACGATTCGTCAGTCGAACGTCAGAGAAAGATAAAGAAGTGGACAAACTATTCGCCAGTCGAACGTAGGTGATCTCAGATTATCGCAATCAAGTTTATCACTACAGAAATAGTCGTTACTGTTTAAAATATGATTTTTGTTTTATTCATGAAAGATCTCGTTTAACTTTTTTTTTTTATAGGACTTCGTTTTTTTTTTATATTATTTTTTGTGAACACTTTGTTGGCGTTGTGAGTCTCTGTGTGTTGATTGATATGTGATGCCGTATGAATGTTATTTACCTTTTGAAATCTACAATTATGAAATCAAGTAAACTGGATATAGATTTATGAAGTTGAACATTTACAATATATAGCTTCAAATTATAAAATGTAAGGATTAAGGTGCTTGGCATCTCCCTTGGTTTCGTCCAGTTGACTAAATAATGGTACTTGAACGAACATACACCTGCAAATAGTGTAGTGACAATGCGGTTAGGGCGTACAAAAAATAAAAGCCAGGTATATCTGATAAAGTTTTTTTTTTATTATTGAATAAACTTTTAGACTTGAACGAATTGTAAATTAGGGATAACTATGCTAAAAATAGCTAATTTAAAAAAAACACTATGCATATTTCATGGACTGAATAAATACACAATTAAAACAATACTAGTGAAAACAAGACAACTCTCTTCCTAGTGTAAACGTTTGCTGCACTATATACCTTAACAGATCCATATAGTTATTACTTGCTTTTTCAAATGTCAATTTTTAACATTGCGAACTGTTTTACCCCATGTCATACTTAACGCTTTCAACCAGTTTCCAGTTTCGAATATCTAGCACATTCATCAGATAAATCCATCAGGAAAACTATTCGTTAATATATCATATAGTTTGATAATCCCGATCGGTACATTTTCATAAAATAACATTATTGTTAAAGCTTACTATAAAATGCATTCATGTCCCTTGTGGGTATATTTTAAATATTAAGTATACACATATCATTTACACGTCATTGACTCAGCGGTAAAGGTATTTCAAACACAAACTATATGCTTGTTCTCATTAATGATGAAACCGTTTTAAGGACGTTCGTTTCAAAGGAAATCATTGTTAATCTGCATTTATTACTATAATATCGTATAAGCTTATCTTTATTATAATAACTACTATATATAATTCACGAATATGGAAAAAACACAAATAAAATGTTCTAGTGAATCGAACACGGTATACAAAGAGTATTTATTGTTTTATATTGTTTTCCGACAGAAAACATTCAATATTGTATGACTAAATACAATGAAATTATAAAATACAAACAGCGGATAGTTCATGGCATAAAAATGTTGAAAAACGTCGAAGGCTTTATATCTGACCTTTGTAAAAATAATAGGCCATAAGGAATTCTACGATATATTGGTTTTACGAAACTTTTAGTACAAGATTTATAGTTACAAATAATATAACTCTTTGACAAATAGTTGATTGATACTAGTTAATTGAACTGCTAGTGAACCATAAATCCCCAAGGGTATCACCGACTAAGACAGCAATGATTCAGCACACACATGACTTATTACAAATATTTCTTAAAGTTTTCGTAAGTAAATTTAGAATTACTGAAAAACCAAAGTGTTAACTCTCTCAACTATAGTTGACCGTTAATGGATTCGTCTTTAATGTTTATTCTCATTTTGTGTGTTATAGCTTTTCAATTGTTTTGAATAATACACATGTGTAAATCCCAGGTTTTTTAACAATTCGACTTTGATCATTCCGAAAGAAAATTAATCTAGAAAAGGTTAAGAAATTTGTGAAATGTTGGTTTCATATTTTTTTCTCATGACGTTATGGATACAAACTTTTGCTATCAAAGTTGTAGATCAACAATGTCTTGAAAAGTTTGGAAATTCAGTACCAAATCAACTACTACTAAAAATAGTTATGCCTTGTTTTTCTAAGCTATTGAATTGGAAGCGCACTCACGTGTACACTTAATGTCATATTATTATAGTGGCAGTCCGTATTTCAGCGACCTTTATCCCGAACGGCCACTTATACAGACCCTACCAGTTTATTTTAAAGTTAATTTGTTATTGTCCGGTACATACATAAAGAAATTTCCATTAGGCTTTACACAACCAATAATCAAGCAACGAAGCACTGGAGTTGAATGAGGTATGTAAATGATTTAGATTCGTTAAATTACTACAATCAGACAGATGGATGATTAGCAAAATACTTGTTTCTCACGATTCATTAAGTATATCTACCTGCATAATGCATTGGCTTTTAAGTGTATCACACATATAATTCATAAATCGTAGTAAAAAAATAAAAGGCTGAAAGCAAAACTACTTTAGGTTTTGAATGATTTATTGATTAATTGTTGTTTAACGTCATTTTCAGCACTATTGTGCTATTTTGTTAAAGACATGTACCGACGATTAACTGTCAATACCAACCTAATTTTATATACAATGTATAAATAATGGACAGGCCATGAGAATGCATGTTGATTTATTGTGTTATTTATTACTGTTTGGTCCTACTTCAACTGTAAGGGTTAGTTTGTTGTCATGGTTCAGGTTTCAGGCAGGGTAACCAAAGACTCTGTTTGAACTAGACACTTAAGTCTGTGCGTGGTAACGTAAATATGGGATTCATCACAATCACTATATGTCTTTACTCGAACTGTATCAAACTGTATCAGCTAATGAACTAATATTGATTATAATAATATTGAAATTGACGAAATAAATTATGTTTCAGCGCCACTTTAAACATACTTGACTTTATCATCGATGGATGAATGATATAATTGCGATTAAATTCGAAATGTGTTTGCAAAGACTTAGTAATACAAAACCAATTTATATTATTTGGAAGAAGTTTCTGTATCTCGTTTGATCGGTGGTTGCTGAGTCTAGAGACACAAAATTTAGTCTTAGATGCATGATTTTTTTATTAGTTGTTAGTGGCTTTGAACTTGATTTTAGATAACTGCGAGTACTCTTAGATCTGTTCCTAGTGTCCTTTTGTTGTCGAGATGTACAAGTACCCGGCCACGTCCACTTGTATTTTTGTCCATCTGATGAGTTAAGCCTTTTTGAAGACAAAATAGAAATAAAGTGACCACTACAATAAGACAAGCTCGCGAACAATATCAAAATAATCTTATACAAAAACTGTCAAATAGTAACCTATCGGCAAGAACTTGGTGGAAAACTTGTAACCAAATTCCTGGTATCAAACCTGCTCATTGGGGAAATCCTCCCCTGCTTAAGGATGACAACTTGATATGTAATGCTATTGCTAAAGCGAATGATTTTAATAACTTTTTTGTCATGCAGACAAACATAGATGATACAGAAGCTGTTATTCCTGACTTAACCGTTCCAGACTATACACTAAGTGACATTACACTTAAAGATAGTGAGGTCGAAGATGTTTGAAAGAATTTAAATCAAAATAAGGCCTCAGATCCAGACTTGATAAGTCCAATTGTATTAAAAGAAGCTGTATCACAACTAAAATTCCCACTTTGTAAACTATTTAATTGATCTTTATCTAAAGCTATATTTCCGGCAGATTGCAAAAAAGCAAATGTAACTCCTGCTTTTAAGAGTAATAATTGTAATGAAGTAAAAAATTACAGACCATTCTCGTTGTTAAGTATATTATCAAGTGCATGGAGCGATGTGTCTATAAACATGTACATAACTTTCTAATTGAAAATAGGATAATCAGCCCTAATCAATCGGGTTTTACAAAAGGCGATTCTGCCCATATCAACTTATTGATATTTCTAACTACTTTGGTAGAGCTTTAGATAACGGAAAAGAGATTAGGGTGGTTTTTTGTGACATCAGCAAAGCTTTTAATCGGTTTGGCATAAAGGACTATTATCAAAACTAAACAATATGGAATTTCTGGAAATTTACTTATAATAATTGGTTTTGTGATTATGTATCTGAGAGGAGTTAACGGGTGGTCTTAAATGGAAGCAATTCAACATGGAGACAGATAAATGCAGGTGTCTCACAGGGCTCAATTTTAGGCCCGCTACTTTTTCTGATCTTTATTAACAATATAGTATCTGATATTAAAGCTACTATCAAATCATTTGCAGACGACACTAGTATTTATTTGACAGTAGACACCCCTGCTAATACTGCTGAAATTCGTAATGGAGATCTGAATAAAATTCATATGTGGTCCTCTAAGTGGCTTGTAAACTTTAACTCACAAAAAACAGAATCCATGATTATTTCAAGAAATCAATAAAACCTAGTCATCCGATCTTAAAAATGAATGACACTGATCTTCAAGAAGTTTCTACTCATAAACATTTAGGTATTATTTTTTTCAAATAATGGATTATGGAATATTCACATTTATGAGGAACCCTAACTGAATAAAATAAAGCAGTATGAACAATTTTAAACGAAGGATTTGTGGTTTGGTTACAAAGGACATGAAATATAATGTTGTTTTATTTGTAAATATCGATAGAGTTCACAATAGTAACCACGAAAAGTACAAATAAAGGCAACAGTAGTATACCGCTGTTCAAAACTCATAAATCCATGGACAAAAAACAAAATCGGGATAACAAACTAAAACCGAGGGAAACGCATTAAATATAAGAGGAGAACAACGACATAACACTAAAATGTAACACACATAGACAAAATCCCACGAGAATAACAAATATAACATATATATATAACATCAAAACCAAATACATGAATTTGGGATAGACAAGTACCGTGACACGTCTTATCGCATTGTGAATTTACACTCAAAAATAAGAGAAAACAAACGACACAACGTTATAATGTAATACACACAGAAACGAACTATAATATAACAATGACCATATTCCTGACTTGGTACAGGGCATTTTTAAAGGAAACTGATCTAAGATTTCTCTTAATCTCCGATACTGTCTCATTATTTCAAGGTCAGGGCTAAGTATTGAAACCAAAGGGTTTACCAAAAATAGCTGGTATGATCAGGTAGTAAGTTAAATGATATTAACAGTGCAGCTTATTTCTGTATCGAGTGCGCATGACGACATAGTAATGTTTCCGGCCTATATATTTGCAAATTGGGGAAGCTTATTGAAACAGTTCTTATCAACCAAAAATTGGCAAAAATGCATTGTTAGAATCGGGCAAAAATTCAGAGCTTTGCATAAGGTAGATATATTCCTTAAGTAAAGTGAATTCCACAATTTTGTATTAAAGACATTTTAATATACAAAATTTGCATTTTTATGTCAGTACCGAAGTTTTTTGTAAAGAAGTAAAAACCAAATACATTTTTTTTCCCCAATTTAACGGCTCAAAGAATTTCTTTCATTATACCCTTCGTTTGAAAATATTATATTGTCTTTTGCAATTTACAAATCTAAATATTTGCTCGATAATGCATACTATAGATCCGAAAGATACAGAAACACATACATAAACTCAGCATAGATACAAGGGTCACTACTATTTAAAATGATGTCCGAAAAAGCTAATGTTGTTTCCGAGGAATAATATTACAGCTTTCCGTGACATCATAATTATTTGTACTTATCATTACTTGCTAAAATTATATTAATACACATCAATCCATTAGATAATGAATCAAATATCATAATAACTTAAATCAACATCCCGATAAAAGTTTTGTTTTGTTAAAAAGAACCAATCTAATGTCTTAATGATAGACTAGAATATAAGACAATAGACCGGCAAAAAATGAAATGTGTACAAATTTCTGTTTGTGTGTGTGTTACATTTTAATGTTGTGTCTTTTTTCTCCTCTTATATTCAATGCGTTTCCCTCAGTTTTAGTTTGTTACCCCGATTTTGTTTTTTGTCCATGGATTTATGGGTTTTTAAACAGCGGCAAACTACTGTTGCCTTAATATAGACAATGCAAACTAACTAAAACTAAATGTCAAACAATCAGCATTTCGTTAGTTGATAAGGAAGATACCAACGGAATTTTTCAAATATAAGGTAAGTGTATTCTCAGAACAAATCAAATGAAAATTATACTGTATCAATTTCATGCGTCAAACGCATTTTTCTGGTTTAACTTTCAAGGGGGAAAAAGTAGAAAAATTAACTCACCAACTGCAAAAAGATATACGGCCACAATATAATCTTCCCAAGTATGTAGTTTTGACAGAAGATCTGTGTCAAATTTAATAAAGGTTATATTTTCTGTTTCACAGTTATTGAGTAATGTACAATTTGTTCCATACTGACAAATAAACACATCTTGAATGCTGTCCTTTTCCATTATTATATACATAACAAGGCTGCATGATTTATAGCATATTCTGTCTTGTTAATTTTTTGCCACTTGATTACGTTGATGTCCTTTGACCAATTTATATAAAATTGACATTTAATTTCCGACTTTATCAACCTCTGTAAATCAACACATTCACTAGCTTAAAATCCGATACTAGACTAAGCATCTTTTGTCGTTTACTCACAACTCGTACAAAACATGTAGGCTTTTGTGGGTTTGTTTAAAGCATAAAAAATTATCACTTTTTGATAGAACAATAGTTTGTTCAATGTACAACGGAAACTAAAAAATATACAACCACGTGAATAAATGAAAACGATTTCCAATACTTCAAATTTAAATCACAAACTGTGACTTTATATGTATACGTTTAAGAACCAATGATTGTTGATTGGTTTAATTCACAGACAGTAACGTGTAAAACAATGAATGAGACAATTTCATTGCGCCTAATGACTTTGTCACGACCTAAGCGTGTCCACTAGATCAATTATCTATACATTACAAACCTTATCGTGCATTTTTCATTGTTTTTCTATGCAAAATAATTATTTAAGATACTTGGGACGATCCTATTTCAAATAGGATTTCTTTTGTTTACTTATTGTACCTCGAACTTATTAACCCGGTGTAGGTCTTTAAGTTGCAGGTTCAATTTATTAATAGTTAATCGTGCATGACTAATTAGACACGCCCTCTTAAATTCAAGGGGTCCATAATAGAAAAGGGAAAACAAATACCATCAAAGTGCTTTTGAATGATTTTAAATTATCCTCGGTCAATAATGAGACCGTCACGGTATTTGAGTGGAAACACAAACCTGTCCGAAACAGGGAAATGCTTAACTTACGATTTTGATCATGTTTCAACTTTATTCTAGTACAGCATACGTTTTACCTCTAGCAAACTTTATATATTAGTTATGTGTCAATCATTTGCTTCAGGTCGATCCACTTTCCACCTTGTCGTGAATATGCGTGATATATTTGCCACTGGACATTACGAGAGCAATTACTATATCAGCTTCATTTAGTGATGAATACAGTTGATAATTGTCTAAAAAACGGTTTTCCATTTTTTGTGTATTTAATTTTAATTTTAATTTCTATTTGATTTTTTAAGCGTTAATTTTAGAATTTATTTCCACATTTTTCTCTTTGAATTTATTTTGTTGTTAACATTTAGTAACCGGCGTAGTACACATCAGGAGTTACATTGTATCCAACCAAACAAGGAGGAAAGGATCAGAACAGAAACAAATCTCCTTTGAGTACATACAATAACTCATATATTGATACATAAACCAACGGCAGTCTCGTATAGGTGGCAAAATTTGCTGTGTCAATTTATTTTATATATATATCTGTTATAGTTGTCATTAAAGCAAAATCGGATGAAAAAAGGTTAGCACCAATTTATAATAAGATTCAACGTATTTTGTCCGTTTCGTTTATTCTTTAGTTATTGTCTTATTGATCGGTTTTGTTATTTAATTCTTTTTTTTTAAAAGATGTTTTAACATCACCCAAGCGACTTTTTTGAAGATCCAGGGGACCTTTGTTGGTTTTTTTTTAAATTTCAATCGTAGATCGTATTTCCCCCTCAACGATTTATTCAGGTGATTCTTTAACGTATAGATAGCGTGAAACTCTCACTACACCAGGCATCGAATATACGACATTTTTATTTCGACCAAACGAGGCTGCATATTTTATACATCCTAACAGCTAAACGGCCGCAACCCAATTTTAGCAAAGATATACTGTCGTAAGGGAGAAATCCAGAGATGGCAATATTTCTATACCCAATCAATCCTTTGGTTTTGAAAACGCATATAAAGATATACATTAATACAACAGCAACCCAACGACATGCATAAATCAAAACATTAAGAGTCAACATACAGACTTTTGTAATAGCAAGAAGAATATGCATGCTATACAGAACAAAACCGCAACATGACTAAATAGTACAGAGTTGAGTTTTAAGACAAGTGTTTGGTTGAAAGGTTTCCCATGCCCCTTTTTAATTTCGATCGGTGAAATTATAGAAGGTGTAATATAAATCCGTAGAAGAAAAACACTTCACTGTATAGTAATGGTAAAATAAATAATGATTATGGATGACGTCTAGTGACAAATTAAATGAATTTTCAGGACAAAAACATGGAATGGAAATATAATATGCAAATTAACCCTGCTTTGCACTAGACCGACATACTGAGACGGAATTTTTAACGTGTAATTAACGTGTAAGTTCACAAACTATCAGTTCGGAGGGAAACAAGTCACCCGTCGTTTCACCCGGTCGGGATTCGGACCAAAGTCCTCCCGTTCTCGATGCGAACATAATCCCAAGAGACCAACCAGGAGAGCAGTCGCAAAGGATATCGTACCAAAGGCTCCAGCATAATAAACAATACAGTTTCACAGGAATTCTCATGGTTACTAATGCGAGCTAAAAGTATTTAACTTAAATTAGATGCGTTTAATGATACCGGAAACTACACGTAAATAACGATGTTAAAATTGAGAAAGGAAATTGGGGATGTGTCAAAGCGACAACAACCCGACCATAGAGCAGACAACAGCCGAAGGCCACCAATGGGTCTTCAATGTAGCGAGAATTCCCGCATCCGAAGGTGTCCTTCAGCTGGCCCCTAAAAATATGTATACTAGTACAGTAGTAATGGACGTCATACTAAACTCCGAATTATACACAAGAAACTAAAATTAAAAATTATACAAGACGAACAAAGGCCAGAGGCTCCTGACTAGGGACAGGCGCGAAATTGCGGCGGGGTTAAACAATTTTATGAGATCTCAACCCTCCCCTATACCTCTAGCCAATGTAGAAAAGTAAACGCATAACAATACGCACATTAAAATTCAGTTCAAGAGATGGCCCACATCAGAGTAGATTTAGAGGATCATCGCTCTCTGCAAATTAAAAACTCTTGCTTTAATTTTTTTAGGGGTTCCACTGTGGCGAGCTGTTGCAAGGTTAAATGTCGATCCTGGAGTAACAACTCTCAAATATGTTTTTTTTTAACAAATAATACCTGTATGACTATTTCAATAGTTTATTTTACAATGTTATGTAAAATACTGTATGTAGTATCAATTATATACGTTATGTGTATATGCCCCTCTGGGGACATAATTTGGAAGATAAAATTTATCTTATCTTATCTTATCTAATACTTTGTAATTCAATTGAAGAATTATGAAAATCTTTACCCGTTTTGATCGAGCCACTCAAACCTACATATCTTGCTGCTAAAGTTGTTACATTTAGGGTATTTAATACAATTGTATGCATTGAATTTTGAAGGCGTAGTTTTTTTATTTTAAAATATTAAAATGATATTTATAAATTAATTGGACTGAACAGACAACACTAATTATTTCGCATTTGCATGTAACGTAGTTTAGGAAAGTTACAGAATCAACATATGCGGATCGAGGGGGCCTGGCTCTCTTTCGTGGGAAAAATTTGGTTGATTATATAGGGGATCACTGAAGCATGACTGGATCGGCACCCCCTTAGGTCAGATGACTGGATCGGCACCCCCTTAGGTCAGTCAGCGGCTACCCCCCCCCCCCAACCCCCTTTATGAAATGTTCTGGATCCGCCACTGATCAAAATACCTGAATATTGTGCAGGACCTTATGCATCTAGGTTTGTTCGATTAGAAGATGAGAAACTAGCTGTTTAATAAGTTATTGTTGGAAGACTTTACTTACTGTTTTCATTTGGTCTGGTCATTACGAATCTGTAGCATGACTACTGACAAAATAAAAACATTAAATATATATAACAAGACATTTTTGTACAGAACATTCATTGGTCAGTTGTAAATGAGGTCTGTATAGGCTTTTGATTTGTTCATTTATAAAATAAAAAATAGTAATTTAGAAAAGTTGGAATTCAAAAATATAAATTTACCCCTTAATTTTTAATAAAACTATCCTATGGTATTATTTAAATGCTAAAATTTGACAATAAATAGACAATAAAATGATGTGCTGCCATTTAATCGGTCCGTTTCAAATGCAATTCGGTAACGGTTATTTGTATAGACCAATATGAGTACTTTTTAAGTTTGATATATTTAGACTGGTCTAATTCAGGGGATTAAGGTTTCTGCAAGTGTTTTATTGCGTACTTTTCTTATGTTTTTGACAGTTTGTACGTCAGAAAAAGTTCAATGATTAAGTTAATATTTACATTAAAAGACCTCCTCACAAAAAGGGCTGTTCAAATCCCCTCGCCCTTCGGTCTCGTGGATCTGAACATCCCTTTTTGTTCGGAGGTCTTTAATATCAATATTAACTTATGATTGAGCTTTAACTATTACTTTATGTATTATTTTTCTTTGAAAAAAATGGTAAACGGACTTACGAAAAGTTTGATAGATTCGAAAATTTGTGTTTCATTCATGTTTTCTGATTGTTTATATATTCTGCTCTATTGTTTCTTATCTAAAAGGACTTAAACTATAATGAAGTCGATTTCCCTTCTTCTACTTCTACTAACCTAAACAAAAGTAAATATTGCAATTGCTAAGATGGAGATTTTTTAAATTCATTTAGTCTTATATATTTCCGAATGAAACTAGTGTTAAAAGAACATTCATGTGTTCTGATTGTTCATCGATTCTGCTATATTATCTCTCATCTAATAGTACCTAAACTATAATCAGGTATGCTCTTTCCTTCTCCGTCTGCTATACCTACAGGAAAATGTTATTGCAATAGCCAAGATTGTTTTTTTTTTTAATTATTCTGTCTTTGATACAGTTTCAAATGAAAATAAGATGAAAAGAAACAGTAATGTTCAAGATTTATTGTGCTTATGGAAAGATAGTCTCGCGACAGTATTGTTTTTGAAACCTAATATTTGATGAAAAATTTCAATAAGTATCAATTTTCTCTTAAACTTATTAACAAGCGATATCAACTTTAAAGTACAATAATTTAAACCATAAGACCTTTAGTGTAGTAAAGTGAGCATATCATTTTTACGACGTATGATTTTGTTTTTAAATATATTTTTAGATGATTTTGTTTATTCAATATATTTTTAGATGATTTTGTATGAATTCAATAGCATAAATAGTCCTAGTTTGATTTTTGTTTGGTGGTTATTCCAGTCAATAAGATTGAGCTGTAATCTTAACCGAATTAGAACATGATGTATTTTGAGATATTATGTATGAAAATAGTAGTTTGACTGAATTCGATTCTCAATTATCCTACATTTGAGTTTTTTTTCTTGCTATATTTAAATGACATGCTATTGTAATCTACAATATATCTATCAGAATATATAACCTTAACGGGGGTTTATATAAATAGTTTGTATGATTCAGAAAGTCTGCTTTTATAAGACTGTCTCGCTATTTTAACAACTTGTATAACAATTGTGGCGAATTCGGCTATTTGTATTTGAGAGATTGTCGTAACATTAGTTTATTTATAAACTCATCATATATACCAGTATTGAAAATGTAATAATTTGCAAGACGCGCGATTCGTCTACAAAAGAATCATCAGAGACGCTCGAATAAAAAAAGTTATTAAATATGCCAAATAAAGTACGAAGTTGAAAAGCATTGGTGACCATAAATTCCTAAAAGTTTTGACGAATACAGCTCATGTATACTAATAACTGAGATAGAAAAGACTTCGTATTTCAAAAATGTAAAGTTTGTAAACATTTAGTTTATAATTAAGACCATATCAATAATTATGCATGTCAACACAGAAGAACTGACTACTGGACTGATGATACTATGGAGGAATTAAAACTCCATCAGCAGTAGCATAGACCCAGTGATTTCGAGAAACTCATCATAGATACTACGATTGAAAATTAGTAATTGCACCAGACGCGCGTTTCGCCTACAAAGTGGAGATCGAAGCTGTCGTCTAATAAACACGATCAATAAGTTATATAATTCAGCAGATTAATAAAGTGTACACAAAATTGGGTAATATTTAGCATGTCGATAAGGGAATAAGCATTAACACGCAATCGAAAAATAACTTAAAACCATGTGTGTTTTGAAGGAAGGGTGTCAAGCTGACTGCATATTTAATAATCCTCACACGTTGATAGGTTATCTGTTGGAAACAAATTTATTTCTATCCTTCTACAACATGTCACACTGGTATCTTTGAGGATTTTTTTTTAATAACACTGTGTCAATACCACTGCTGGTGATTTTTCGTCCACATTGTTATCACCATCCTAGTTGTAACTATGTCAGCGTTGACATGCAATATCACTAATACGGTCATTGTCAATGGCAAAAAAGTGAAAATAACGAATAGACAATCAATAGAACAAATGACTTAGAACTAAACATTAAACAGAACATTAAAGACTTATCAATACGAACCATTCGGGGTCAGAATTCAGCTGCTCCATATGTTGCAATCGGTAAAGTTGTGCTCCTCAAAGAAGTTCGCTACTCAGTTTGAAATTAACAAGCTTTTTTATAACACTACTATATACTGATAGGATTGTAATAAAGGGATCAACAGAGCGAACAAAACTATAGGGCCTTCTTCTTGTTTTCGAAATATATACTAGCCACTGAAATTTTGGCTGGAAAATGTTCTCTCTTGATTTTTCATAGCTATAAGTTTATAGAACCTTTGGTATCTATCGCCCATTTTTTACTGATGTAATTGGTGTTTTTTTTTCTTTTTCGAAATCGCTGTTCACCTTTGGAACTCATGCGATTTCATTTACCTCAAATAAAAAGTCCACTGTGTCCTTGTATAATAAGTCATATATTTTTCTAAGAGAGACCAGCACATGTGAACATTTTCCACGTTGTGTTCAAACTTAGAGAAGGCGTCATGATCTTCCACACAAACTAATTTGATTTTCTCAAACTCATTACGTCCTTCGAGATGCACTTTACAAAGAATCTAATAACTGTGAGAAATACATATATAAACTTATGTCATTGAATAAGATTAATCATATTCTACGCAATAAATATTTTTATTAGACGATCTAGAACTGGAATTATTTGCAAAACCTTTATACCAAAAACAATATACGATTTATTTCAAACGTAATTTAAAATTGGTGGGTTTTTCTTTCTTAATGGACATGTATATTACACTGGTTTCAATTCCGATGTAAATACCATTGAAGAGAAATGAAATAGTGTTTAATGAAAGAACAATCTGTATTGTTGATATTTACGAGAACTGGTATACGCAAATTGTCAACTTATACCTATATACCTAAGAGAGTTCGCTTCTCAGTTTCAAAGTAATTATCTTTTCAAAACACTAGTTTATATTGATAGGGGATAAAAGAATCCAAAGAGCAAAAATAATATATAGGTCACCGTGCTTGTTTTCGATGTATTGGTCATTGAAGTTTTGGCGGGAAAAGGTTCGCTCTTGACTTTTCATAGCTTTATCATTGATAAGTTTAAGTCCCCAAAAACAATTAAAAAATAATTAAGATTCTATAAGACTTTAACAGACAGCTTATCATTATACATGTAAAAGAGTTATAAATAAAAAAACATAGGGGTCACCAAAACATGACAGGCTTCCTTAGTTGTATATCATCTAAATAATACTGAGCCGTAGAAGCATAATGATTAAAATTGTTTATGACCTTGACTGGATATACAGCACTTACAAGGTGGGTGTAGAGGCATACAACGATCTTTGGTTTTATATTCTTTGACCATGGTAATATCATTGAAAAAACTTGAACTTTTGCTTGTTATTGAAACTCCGGATTTTTGAAAAAAAAAATCAATGGAAAAGGTCTTGTATTACACAATTGTGAAGGTTATTGGCATTGTATTGCCCAAGTATGTAGACGGTCATAAAGAATTAAACGATTTGTTGCGTGTTCATTGATGATGAATTTTACATAGATACAACGTAATGTTCCATAAAGTCAAAGCGTATCATAGGTAACTACGATTTATAGTGTGTATTCGTCTTTATACTGATGTCAATGTATACTTTGTGTTTGTGTACATGTACCTTTGACATTCGCTAATTGTGTACTTTGATAAAAAGTAAAACCACAAAATAAAACTGATGAAACCCGAGCGAAATTTATGTGGAAAGTCACTTATTACTTATAGTGACATGGACAATGTCACTCATACCACAGCTTCTTATTTCTATTTATACTTGTAAATCTCAATTCAAAATTTTGCAATTCTACATTTACAAATTTTACTTTGTTGAATACTATTTGCGCTTAACGTTTAAATCCACAGTTGACATGTTGTACATACAAAGTGAACCACCATATAGACTAACTAAAATTCACTAATGTGCGATGATGTAAATGAAACAAAATTTACCTCAAAACTCCTTTTTTATTTGATATTTTCCTAATTGTCATAATAACCTTCAGCTTGACAGTTCACAGTACTAAAATTTAAATTTTAAAGAATCTAAATAATACACATCTATTTTTCAAACATACATTGATGTTGTTGATGACAGTTTGACCCAATACGTAAAGTACTACATGTTTTTGTAGAACTTAATTGAATTTTGAGCTATTTGACACAAAATAAATCAGAAACAATACAACGTTTTAAAGACAGTAGAGCTTTGGTTTTCGTTAAGAGTGTCCTTTTTTCATTTTGCGATAGTTTATATATCGAAATTGCAATTTATTGACATTTACAATTGGCTAACAGATTCAGTTATTTAATTGTGAAAAATACCATATTGTTATAAGAACACCACAAGATACACATTATATTATCATTCTGTGGAATTTTGGAAAGATTGGAATCTTGTTGAAAAAATTTCCGATGTGAATTAAATTAAAATAACGAATATCTTACTAATTTTGTTAAGTATATAATCTAGTATAACAGTATTGTCATGGAAATGTATAGGTATGCACATATAAAGTATCGTATCTAATTGATAGTTCAATGCTAGATAAAACCATTCAGTTAAGTATCGATCAATATGATTTTATGGTGCTACGTCAAGCTAGAGATTCATTCTCAGTATAAATATATATATTAATTGCAAGCTCCCAAACAGTTTGACAAATAATGTCGAATTTCAATTGATGTACGACACAATGTCTTTGTCATACAATATAAACAAACTATGTATAAATGACTATTGTATTCAATATTTAATTGGTCGCATCTCTACATAGTAAGCGAAACGTGTATAATTAAATACACGGATAATGTTTGTGAAATCTATTTTCTTCAATAAGTGGTAAATATATCCTATGGAACCAAAGTACATGCATGAATTGCAAACAAAAACAGAAGAATATTAAGAACTGTTCAAACACAGACAATTGTTCAACTTTTTGTTAAATAGATTTTTATATAATATTGGACATGTTGGATATTTATGTATTTATTGTTAAATAGTTTCCATTACCTTATTTTCTTTTTTAAACGTGCTTTCTTTTTAAGCCTGTCTCAAGTCAAGAAACTCAAATAGTTGTTATACGTGCATGTTCTTAGGTTGATTTGTATGTTTCGGAGTTTAATAATTTATTTAGTTGAACTAGTTTGAATGATTGTTAAAGAACATGCATACGGATGCGACAGTTTCATTTTGTGTTGGAGACCTCTTGATGAACATTGGCGGTTTTCTACTCTTTCCGGCGTTGCTTTCATTTTGATTTTCTAATCTCTAATGGGTAAAAGATACAAAATGTAAGATCCAGCAGACCAAAACTGTCTAAATTGTATCAACGCTGACTGAAAAATGCAAACGAACAGTCAAATAAATGTAATAAAGACACAAAACAAGAATAGGTTTAGGTGATTGATAGAACAATACATAGTATACATATTCTCGATCAAGTACTAGAAAGTAGGTAAGATATAAAAACAAAGATAAACAAAATGAAAACACAGTTTTAACCTCATGGGTCCGATTCGTACATGATTGGCTTGACCCACCTGAAACAGAAAGGCTCAAAGTCATAAATGTTTGAAATAAAATAATAGAATTTACCCAGACAATCCATACGTTTGACAACCGTTTGAACAAAATAAATTGCAACACTTACACAAGTCATCAATTCCAATCCATGGGTCATGCTGTCAGCAGATGCAGGAATTCAAGATAATATCACCCATATTATAACTATAATACTGTTGTCATTTATTAGTGTGATGTGTTTGAGCTTTTGATTTGGCCATTTGATTAGAAGTTTCAATTATGAATTTTCCTCGGAGTTCGATATTTTCATTATTTTACTTTTGTCATATAATGGTAGTGAACCGAATTTATAAACCTTATGATGTTTTATATTGTACTAATTGTACTAAATCTCTAATTTAGAACATTAACAATAATCCAAAGTTATGTAATAAGTTTTATTTCCAATAAATTGAACATTGCGTAATTATTTGGTCGCTTCTAGTGAAAAGTCAGTAAATTGGTATGTAATAAAGAACATTTCAAACCACAGGTGTTTCTGCTTTCTTGCTCATTAAGGTCTAAAATGTATGTTTTTTCTTTCAACACGGATTCTCAACAGCAATTAACCTTTACTTAGGTGAGGTTTTGGAAGTTGTGTCAAATGTTCGGACTCCATGATTTTTTTCCGAACAATACAAGGTAAACTATTTTGCCCCATAACACCCATTTTTTTCATATAAGACTAAATAGCTCATTAAAAGTCATTTACCAAAATTTTAGAAGATTCTTGATTTCCTTTCTATTGTTTCGAGACCCAAATAATACCAATGCAAATATAAGGTAAAAGTCCGAGTCAACCTTTTCCCGCCATATTTTAAATCTCAAATATCTGGAAAAGGAGGTCCATGACCTATCAATATTTTTAGCTTAATTTTATCCTTAACGAATGCTCTACCGGCTTTTTTACGAAATTTTTAGTACAAGAGGAACAGTAAAAATTATAAAATAAGTTCCCAGAGAAAATTGCATTGGCAATATTAAAAGAAGTTCAGCGTTCAACGCAATTTTCAATAAAATTTATAGTTACAAAAAGTATGACTCTTTAATAAATATTTTATTGATACTGGTCTTTCGAACTGCTGATGAACTATCAATCCACAAGGTATCATCAACTTAGTAATCAATAATTCAGAATAAAACATGATTTATTACAAATCTTTCGTTAATTTTTCGGTAATACATTTAGAATTACTGAAGAACCTAAGTGACCGTTGACGGATTCGTCTATAATGTTTATGCTCCTTTTTGTGTTATAGCTTTTCAATTGTTTTGAATCATACCAATGTGTAAACCCTGTTTTTTAATTATTCGAATCCGATCATTCCTTGTGAAAATGAATCAAGAAAAACCTAAGAAAATTTATGAAATTTTAGTTTCATATTTTTCCTCATGATATTATGGAAACAAATTTCAGCTTTCACAGGTGTATATCAACAATGGGGTGGACGCTTTGGAAAATCAGTACCAAAATAACTACTTTTCAAATAGTTATGCCTTGTTTTCCTAAGCTATTGAATCAAAAGCGCAATCACGTGTACAATTAGTGTCAGATTATTATCAACATTATAGCAAAAGAGGCAGTCCGAAATTTTGATCACTTTATCACAGACAGTCACTAATGCAGACCCTACAAGTTGATTTGTTTGTTGATTTGTTATTGATCTTTACGTAAAATGTTCTACTTTGCTTTACAAAACCAGTAATCATGCAACGAAGCACTGGAGTCGAATGAAGTATTTAAATGATTTAGATTCGTTAAATTACTACAATCAGACAAAATGCATGATTAGCAAAATACTTGTTTCTCACGATTCATTAAGTATTTTTAGCTGCATAATGCATTGGTTTTTAAGTTTACCACGCATATTATCATAAATCTGAGAAAGCAATATAAGTTTTTCTAATTAAAATGTAAATACTTTAACTTAATGTGTCAAGTAATACAATTGTATGTTCAGCTCTTCATACTGAATTCAATCCTAATTTGATTTATTACATATAATCGAGTTCTCTGCCGTATAAAATTATAATCCTGGTACTTTTGATAACTATTTACACCACTGGATCGATGCCACTGCTGGTGGACGTTTCGTCTCCGAGGGTATCACCAGCCCAGTAGTCAGCACTTCGGTGTTGACATGAATATCAATTATATGGTCATTTTTATAAATTTTCCGTTTGCAAAACTTTGAATTTTTCGAAATAATAAGGATTTTCTTATCCCAGGAGTAGATTACCTTAGCCGTATTTGGCACAACTTTTTGGAATTTTGGATCCTCAATGCGCTTCATTTTTGTATTTATTTGGCTTTTTAACTATTTTGATCTGAGCGTCACTGATGAGTCTTATGTAGACGAAACGCGCGTCTGGCGTATAAAGTTATAATCCTGGTACTTTTGATAACTATCTTTCAGTTAGCCAAACGGTATAACAATAATTCGGATAAAAAAAAACTGTTAAATAATTTGGTATTGCTCTCGTTTATGATATGTGTATTTATGTCAGCAAAATGGAAAGGGGTACACATAAGTTGCAATAACTTGCTTCCCCATATTCTATAAAACAAAATTATACTATGTGTTTGGATTTCTACTTGTTCGAAATTTGATATCGAAACACCAAAATGGACCGTTAGTACAAAGAATGTTATGAAATGCATTTTTAAAACGTTATAGCAGTTTAAATTGAAAAATCTTGATTTCGTTCCATTGCAAATATTTACGATACACATGACCTATAATCTCGTTCTAGATCTCCATTGAAATAGATATAGCATTTATATGTCAACTGCATTGATATTTCCCATAAACCCTACAGTGTTAACGATATAGTATGGTTGATTGTACTATGACGACGTAATCAAAGCAGTATATCATTCTCTTGGACAACTAACCAATCGTTTTAGAATAAATCATTTAATTTGTATTTATTTTCTACTCATTTTTTGAATTCATCACAATCTAGAATTTGCAAAATAAAACCATGTGCAGTAAATAAAGTTTGTGTATGACAGTTGTTGTCCATTCGTTTGATGTGCTTTATCATTTGATTTTGCCATTTAATAAAGGACTTTCCGTTTTGAATTTTCCTCAGAATTCGGTATTTTTGTGATTTTAATTTTTTATATATAAAAAAACGAGAAACATATATGAACCACATCAGGAAACGACAAACACTGAACATCAGGCTCTTGGCTTAAGCAGGTTTTAACAAACTTATTCGATAGGCCAAACCCTCCACCTTAACTGGATCATTGGCGTAACAGTACACTTCAGGAACAAACACGAGAAACAACGACAAATGGCAATCGATTGATAACAGATGTTTGACTTGGAACAGGTACAGGTCTACCTTTGGCTTATTTCTCGAGATTTATCATAATAAGAGATCAGATATTTGAATCCATACAAAATGTTGATTAATGATTGAAAGTCAAATACAAAATGATAAACTTCTTAGACATTCTCAGACATTACAATTGATTTTACTCTAATAGACCGTTAACTTTATTACACTTATACAATCTTATTGGCCTTGATTTGATTACTTCAACTGGTGATAACAAAATAGTACACATACGTTATTTATATTTACAACTCCGCTAATAAAGGTGTCGAAAGGCGTCAAAAATAAAGATGAACTTTAATACTATATTCTAATCAATCAAGGTCAGATTTAAATCAATACGTAATATTGTCTGACTGATAATGCTAAACAAATTAAGCTTATGTCTACTAAGGTGAAATTCTGGTGGATTTTCCTTACACAAGCTTTAATTTTTTCAAAATATTTATATAAGGCAAGTGTTTTCATAAGGTTGAAAGCACAACGTCGTCAGGTATTGATTGATTGTTGTTTAACATGGCACACTGGTATCTTTAAGGAGTTTTCTGCAATATTGTGTTATTTCGTTAATGACATGTAACTACGATTACCTGTCATGTAAACATTTCTATTGAACATCGTTTTCTTCTGTGAATTTCTAACATTTGTTATTTTGCGCCATGTTGAAGGTCGATTGACGACCTCTATTAGTTAATGTTTAGATCTTCAGCTGCGACCTTGATTTATTGTGTTACTTATTACTATTTGGTCATACTTCCACTGTAAGGGTTTTATTGATGTCACGGTTCAGCTTGCAAGCAATTAAATTAAATTAATAAATTAATCAGGGGTCAAAAGTAACTTATAAAGGCCAGTAGCCCATAGTAGCCACCTGGGCTACTAGACTTGAAATCAGTCAGCCCAGACAAAAGGTCAGTAGCCCACATAATTTTACTATCACCGGTAAGCCCGCGAAGCGGACTGAACTTCCTAGGGGGGCATGCCCCCATGAAAATATTGAAATTTAAGACTCGAAATCCTGCATTCTGAGCATACCTGGAGATGATTTAGATGCTTGGGAAAAGGTTATTTTTTTCTTATCTTTGTTGTCGACTTCAATCAAATTTCATTAAAAAAAAATCATTTGCAAAATGGGAATCTTCATGGCCTATGTACAAGATTTTTTACATATCTTTTAAAGACAACTAAAGAATTCTCTGTTCTGGAATACATGTAGACGACAGATGACGTATTCCAAAAGCGTTGTCATGAACTTGATATCTTCTCTGATTTTCTTTTTTTTCGTCAACTTTTCAGTAGAGAATGTAGGAACATAATTCATTTTTAACTATAGATGTTATTTATTTTGATCGACAATACTCTACTTTCGTTTTTGACCTTCATTCTCTGTACACTACGTGGGCTTTGAAATTGTAACTACAAAAGGTACTGTTTTCCAGATTCTTTACAGCATTATATATATCATACTTTCTTTTATTTGACTGACATACTTCATGACATGCTATTGTCATCTTCCCTGACTTTCTGCGCTTTCTTGAAGCCAAAACCGTGATTGCTTCATATTGTTAATGACCATCGGAACACCTCTCTTGTTATCCTTGCAAGCATGCGATACATTTCGACTTTAAATAGACGACCAATCAGTGACCTGAATTAACATGAACTATATTTCGCCACAGGTAAACACTGATTTGATGCAATACATTTTAAAAAGATTTTTCTTTTTGAATTTAAATTTTTGTCCGTGAAGTAGCCAGTATTTGGAGTCACGGTAAATGGCGCATTTCAGTCAGTCAAGAACTTGTTTTCAATTCGCCACCTGGGCTACCACAACCGAGTAAAAAGATCGCCCAGGTCAATTTCTGGTCGCCATTGGGACTGGGCGACCGTTAATTTGTTTTCCCTGAAGCAGAATAACAAAATTTCTATTTTAACTACACATTTTAGTCTGTGTGTGGTAACGTTAATATGGGTGTCATCTAAATTACTATATGTCTTAACTCGAACCTTCCCAAACTGTATCAGATATATAATGAGCGAATAAAATATCAAAATTTTGACATTAGATTTAAATGTTGTTTAGCGCCACTTTTAGCATACCGGACTTAATCGTCGCGGTCACGTTTTATCGAGGGATGAAGTCGGAGGTCCCGACAAAAACAAGCTAACATATGCAGATTTCAAACTCACAACCTCAGCGTTGGAGGTGTGTTGTACTGAATATTAAATACTCAGATCACTCAGCCAATGAGTCCTTTTGATAACACTATAAGAATATCAATATATGGCCTTATGAACATTTTACAACATGAAGATATTTCAATTCTATTTTTCATTTAACCAATATCAAGGTCTGGTGTATTAAGATTTAAAAAAACATACCGACCTTTAATTCTTTATACTTCCAAATATTTAGTGATATATAAAGAAAAATCAAAACAAATCATTGAAATGATACAGAGACGCACCTCAAATGTGTCTCACATATTTACACTTTACGGAATGTGTTGAATAAAACAATTAAGCAAGGAAAAAGGTTACCTTGACTTCCCTGATTTTTTTTTTATCAATTTTCGATAAAATTAGCGACATGGATTGGTCTAACTGAAAAAGCTTATCCAGGGAAGATGATGGAAAATTCTTCGACAACATTATTGAAAAATATATTTGATAATTACGAAACTGTTTCGCCCTTTCAAGAGATTGGTCTGTAACAGGAGAGTATTTTATTCCCAAAACAATATCCCGTTTCAGATAGTTATCAAAAGTACTTTACTAATAATTTGATACGCACGACAAGAGTTTCATCTACCTGAAATTGACATTTGCGATAATAGTGGGCTTTTTTTAAATATAGTTTATAAAGTTGTCTCAAAATGGACCTTAAAGTTCAAATAATCCAAATTGAATATTATAGTTACGAGTTAATAAAGAAACTCATATACAAAATGATATATTGTAATTTATTCATGAAATAGGGGAGATACTTTGCATCTTTCGGTTAACTTGGTTCATACAATACAGAAAAAACACAAGACAACACAACAACTTTCTGGTTACAGAAGAGTACTGATCTGGTCTGATAAAATTGATTGCTTTACACGGATTCAAAATATATCATTATAAACACTGTTTTAAAAATTCAAATACAAGTGCTTCAGCATAGTTTAAAATTACGTTTGGTTCATCATTGATAAAGTCACATCCTAATTGTTGATGTCCATATGAACCCATGTCGTTATGAAGTACATTGTGGCAGTATGAAATTATAATCAATTTATTTTCAAATCAAGTATTTCAAAGGCAATTACTTCGATTATTGATCATGTGATCATGTACAAGATCTGGATCTCAATAGTGCAAACCATTTAACACGTTACTCTTTAAATACGTTTTTAATAAATCTAGACAACAAGAGTTACCAAGGTCAAATTGAAAAAGGAAACATAACCTATACACTTACTCTAGACCTTGATTTTCTAGATATTTCACAAGGATCACAAATCAAAGGATTGAAAAAGTTTATAAGTAACACTTATTGAATAAGATAAAGAAGTATGAAGAATATTGAACAAAAGAAGTTTATTGATTTGTGGTTTTGTTACAAAGGAAATGAAATATCAAGAAATATAGTGTCAGGGAGAGGAAAAAAATATTTGAGAAATATAGATAAAAAGACCAAATAAAAAAAACGAAATATAACAATGTACGAGTACAAATATTGATAAACATTTACAAAAACAACCATTAAAAGTACAAAAGCTGCTCTTAGATTACGCTTAATCTCCGATACTGTCTCATTATTTGAAGGTCAGGACTAATTAATGAAAATTGCTGGTATGATCAGGTAGTATGTTCAATAATATTAAAAGTGCAATTTTTTTCTGTACCAGGTGCTCATCCCGACAATTATTGTATAGTTAGTGATGACAAAGGCCTACATGTGTGAAAATCGGGGAATCTTATCAAAAAAAAGTTTTTTAGATAAACCAAAAAGGACAAAAATGTATTGCCACAGTCGGGAAAAAAGTCAGAGCTTTCCATGAGGACGATACATTTCTTAATGGAAATAATTACACAATTTTGCAGGACATTTTTTTATTATACAAAATCTGCATTTTTATGTCAGTACCGAAAATGTTTCAAAGAGGTAAAACAAATTACCATTTCATTTATTTTTATTGGTTTTGCAATTTCAGAGCTCAAATAATTGTTTTTTTTAAATTAATCTAAAAATATTATATTATCTTTTGCAATTTCAACATCTAAAGATTTACTCGATAGTGCATACAGTAGGTCCAAAAGATACGGAAACACATAAGATAACTCAGCATAGATACAAGGGCCATTTCTAGTCAAAGTAATTTTCGAAAAAGCTATTCTAGCATCCAAGCAATAATTATAACAGCTTTCCGTGACACCATAATTACTTGTACTTATCATTACATGCTTCAATTATGTCAATCAATTAGTTCAGAGAGCAAATAACATAATTACATTAATCAACATATCGATCAAGTATAAAAAAACGATGTGTTATGATTGCCAATGAGACAACTCTCCATAAGAGACAAAAAGACACAGAGGTTCTGTTTTGTTACCCAAAGAACCAATTTAATGTCTTAATGGAAGACTGGAATATAAACATTAGACCGGCAAATAATATGTGTACAGATAATAAAGACAAAGACAAAAAACCAAAATTAACAGCAAAACAATTAAGCAGTTCGTGAAGAGATTAGTAAAATACCAAAGTTATTTTCAAATATAAGGACAAATCAAATAAAAATTATACTGTATAAATGCGTTTTTTCTGGATTAACTTTCACAGGAGATTAAAGTAGAGAAAAAATTAACTCACCAACTGCAAAAAGATACACGGCCACAATATAGTCTTCCCAGGTATGTAATTTTGACAGAAGAGCTGTGTCAAATTTTATAAAGGTTATATTTTCTGTTTTACAGTTATTGAGTAACGTACAATTTGTTCCATACTGACAAATAAGTACATCTTGTATGCTGTCCTTTTCCATAATCATATACATAACAAAGCTGCATGCTTTACAGCATATTCTGTTTTGTTAATTTTTTGCCGCCTGATTACGTTGTGTCTTTTGACAAATTTATATAAAGTTGACATTTAATTTCCAACTTTGTAAACCTCAGTTAATTAGCACATTCACCAGTATTAAAATCCGATACTAGACTGAGCATCTCTTGTCATTTACTTACAACTCGTACAAGATATGAAGGCTTTTATATTTTTTGTTCACCATTAAAAGAATCACTTTTTGATAGAATAGTAGTTTGTTCAATGTACAATGGAAATTAAAAAATATTTAACCACGTGAATAAATGAAAACGAGGTCCAATAATTCAAATTTAAATCACAAACTGTGACCATATATGTATACGTTCAACAGCCAATGATTGTTGATTGGTTTAATTCACAGGCAGTAACGTGTAAAACAATGTATGAGACAATTTATTTGCGCCTAATGACTTTTTATCACGACGTGTCCACTAGATTAATTATCTATACATTAATGTATTAGTTTTCGTTGAAAAAAATGTTCCAGGACTTCCGCATAGTTTGATGGATTCTGTATTTTTTGTTTCATTCATGTGTTCTGATAGTTTATCGATTCTATTGACTTATTATTAACTGAGTGAACTTATCTATAATTACGTATTATTTGCCCTTATTCTACATCTACTAACCTAAACAGGTTTTGCAATAGCTAAGATGAAGTTTTTTTTATTAATTTGTCTTTAATATAGTTCCGAATTAAATGAAAATACACAGTAATGTTCAAGAATTATTAAACTAAAAGATTGATTGTGCATATGAATATAAAGTCTCGCGACAGTACTGTTTTATCTGATGAAAGATTTTATTAAGTATCAATTTTCTTTTAAACTTATCAACCAGCGATGTCAACAGCGACAATCAAATAAAAGAAGTTAAAAAGACAAAATAAAGTACGAAGTTGAAGAGCATTGAGGACTAAAAATTCCTACATGTTTTGCGGAATACAGCTAAGGTAATCTATTCCTGAGATAAAAAAAAAAAAAGCCTTCGTATTTCAAAGACGTGAAGTTTGTTAACAATTCATTTAGAATTTTGACCATACCAATGATAATTCATGTCAACACAGAAGTACTGACTTCTGGGCTGGTGACAATATCGCGGAAGTGAAACTTCACCAGCAGTGGCAGTGACATCGATCCAGTGGTTTTAAATAAATTCATTATAGATACAAGGATAGAAAATTATTTAATTAATTATATAAGTATTTTCCCCAAAAGTGCGTTTTGTCTACAAAGTGTAGACTGTATTACATTGTAGACAATTGCCTGTATGTATCAACTAAACAAAAACCTTAGTTTCAATGCTTTATATAAAGAAAAATTCATAACTGATCATCTTATAAACATGATCAAGAAGTCGCACAATTTATCAATTTATTAAACTGTGTACTCGAAATAGGTAAATGTTTGGTATGTTGATGTTGAAATTAGAATTAACGCGCAATAGAAATACGACTTAAAACCCTATGTGTTTTTGAAGGTATGGGGTCAACCTTCCTGCATATTAAATATTCTTTACAGGTGGGTAGATTATAAAATTATCTGTTGTAAACACATTTATTTCTATCCTTCTCCAATATGTCACACATGTAGAAGGACTTTTAAAAGCCTGGTACCTTTGAGGAGTTTTTTTTATAACACTTTGTCAAGATCACTGCCGGTAATGTTTCGTCCTCATTAGTACCACCATTCTTATAGCTAGTACGTCAGGTTTGACATGCAATATTGCTAATATGGTCATAGTCTAATACCAAATAAAAAGGAAGATAACGAAAGAAAGGACAAAGAACAATAAAAACATTAAACAGAACACAAAGACTGATCAATACGAACTATTCCGGGTTCAGACCTCAGCTGCATCTTATACATGCATTCCATGTGTGCCTTTACGAATTTGCTTCTCAGTTTGATAACACTAGTATATACTGGTAGGGGAATAATAAAGAAATCAACAGAGCGAACACAACTATAGGTCCGTGTGCTTGTTTTCAAAATACTAGCCACTGAAATTTTGGCTGGAAAATGTTCTCTCTTGATTTTTGTCATAGTTTTATCATTTACAAGAACTCAAAAAGTATCAAAAAGTGACAAAGATTTTATAAGACATTTACATAGCTCTTGTACACATTTCATTTTCATTTTTATTACAATGACATTGTCCGTTTATCTTCGACTTGTAAGTTTATAGTCCCTTCGGTATTTATCGTTCATTTTGTAAGGGTGTAACTGTTGGTTTTTTTTCGAAATCGATGTTCACCTTTTGAACTCATGCTATTTCATTTACTTCAAATATAAAGTTCACTGTATCTTTGTATTATTAGTCGTATATTTTTCTAAGTGAGACCAACACATGTGAACATTTTGCACGTTGTGTTTAGACTTAGAGGAGGCGTTATGGTCTTCCACACAAACTAATTTTATTTTCTCAAACTTATAACGTCCTTCGAGATGCACTTTACAAAGAATCTAATGACTGTGAGAAATACATATATATCCTCATGTCATGGAATAAAATAATCATATACTACGCAATAAACATTTTTGTTAGACGAACAAGCAACTGGAATTATTTGCAACATTTATACCAAAAAACATAATACGATTAATCTCAAACGTAATATAAAATGTGTGGGTTTTTCTTTCTTAATAGAAGTATATTACACATGTTACACTTGTTTCAATTCCGATGCAATTAACGTTGAAGAGAAATGAATAAGTGTTTGAGGAAAGAAACATCTGTATTGTTAATACTGAAGAGAACTGTTATTCGTAAATTGTCAACTTATACCTATCTATTGAGTTGTATATCATCTACATAATATTCAGCCGTAGAAGTATAATGATTAAAATTGTTAATGACATTGACTTGATATACAGTACTTACATGGTGGTTTTAGAGGCATGCAATAATCTTTGGTTTTATATCCTTTACCATTGTCAGATCATTGAATAAACTTGAACCTTTGTTTGTTATTGAATCTCCGCATTTTTTTAAAGAATTAATGGAAAACATATTGGTCTTGTATTACACAATTGTGAAGATTATTTGCATTGTATTGCCCAAGTTTATTGGTGTTTATCCGTCTTTATACTGATGTCAATGTTTACTAGCTATTTGTGTACATGTACCTTTGACATTCGTTTATTGTGTATTTTATTGAAAAGTAAAATCACAAAAATACTAAACCACTAGGGAAATATATGCCAAAAATCACTTATTACTTTTAACTTATTGTGACATGGACACTCATACCACATCTTCTTATTTCTATTAACTGTTGTAAGTCTCAATTCAAAATTTTGCAATTTTTAAATTTACAACTTTGACTTCGATGAGTACTATTTATGCTTTACGTTAAAATGCACAGTTTATATGTTGTACAGCTTGACAGTTCACAGTACTAGAATTTTAATTTTAAAGAAAATTAATAATACACATTTATTTTCCAGACATACATTGATGTTGTTGATGACCGTTTGACCCAATACGTAGAGTACTACATGTTTTTGTAGAACGTAATTGAATTTTAAGCCATCTGACACAAAATGAATGAGAAACAATACAACGTTTTATAGTCAGTAGAATTTTGCTTTTAGTTTGGAGTGTCTTTTTTTTATGACTTTGCGATAGTCGACTGAAAATATATCGAAATTGCAGTTTTAACAATCTAATGACATTAAATATTTGGTAACAGATTCAGCTATTTGCCATAATGGTATAAGAGCACCATAAGAACCACATAACATTAGCATTCTGTGGAATTTTGGAAAGATTTGAAACTTGTTGAAAAAATTTCCGATGGGAATTGAATAAAAATGACGAATATCTTACTAATTTTGTAAATATAAAAAGAAGATGTGGTATGATTACCAATGAGACAACTGTCCACAAGAGACCAAATGACACAGACATTTACAACTATAGGTCACCGTACGGCCTTCAACAATGAGTAAAGTCTATTTATATATATTATTTCATCCTATTGACCTTGATACGCCATGACAAGTGCTGAACCTTATTAATAGTACACCGACGTTAACGATGTTTACAATTCTGCAGAGTAGAGGGTGTCAAAAGTAACGATAAACTGCTATACTATATTCTAATTCAATCGAAATCAGATTTAGATCAATACGTGATACAAACTAACCTAAGACACGCTTACCCATCTTCCAAAATATGTATATAAGACATTGTTTTCATTATAAAGACAAAAAAATAAAGATTGAAAGCACAACTTCGTCAGGTATTGATTGAATGATTGGTGTTTAACGTCATTTACAGCACTGTTGTGCTATATAGATGACCATATAGATGGTAAATGACATGTAACGTCAATCACCTGTCAGGTTAAGTTTTTCTCCTGTGAGTTTTTAACGTTTGTTCTTTTGCGCAATGTTGAAGGTGTTTACCTTTCCGGAGCACCTGCGATCATCTCGACTTTTTTTGGTAGGGTTCGTGTTATTTATTCTTTAGTTTAGCATGTTGTGTCATGTATGCTATTGTTTGTCTGTTTGTCTTTTTCATTTTAGCCATGACGTTGTCAGTTTATTTTCGATTTATGAGTTTGACTTTTTGTCGCAATATCGACAACGTGATTAAAAACGTAACTGTAATACATTATGATATAATTGCGACTAAATTGGAAATGTTTGCGCAAAACCTCAGTAATACAAACAAATATATTATTTTGGGAAATGCTTGATCGGTGGTTTTTTAACGTCTAGGGACACAAACGTTAGACATTTACAGGACACGAACAAGAGTACTAAAACCTATATTAGCAGGGGTTTAAAAATAGGTAGACTGAAATAAAGTCTGGATAATTTGAACTGCCAAGACAAACAAGGACAAGTTGTATAAAAGCAGACAATTTGTTTTGATCGACAAACATTTTGTTTTGATCGCGTTAAATTTGATTTGATTTGATCTCTTAACAATTTTTATTAAATCTCAATAATTTTTTCTGATATTTACAGAGAACATGGCACTTTACCAACGCGAGGCTTTAACATTTATAATGCCAAGCAAAACGCACGTTTCTCAAAGGGGATTAGTACCCCTCAGACAGAGAAACCGCGTAAAATATGTCTGTACCCACGGGATACCTTGGGTGTTTGTATATCAAGCTAACTCATTTGTTATTTTGAAGGGATACTCGATATTTTAGGTAATCTTTCATATATTGTTGTAATGTGTTTAACCTGTTTTTATTTATCTATGTGTTTTGTCAATAAAGAAAACGTCATTCTTCATCGATTCGATATTTAATATAAGTGATATGTTTTGAGGTGTTTATAGAACAATTTATTGTCATGTCGAGTATTTCAAAGTCAGTCACTTCTATCTGCGATCATATGATTATGTACAAGATCTGCATCTAGATAAATCAAACCATTTTACACGCTTCTCTTTAAATATATATTTTAATAAATCTAGACAACATGAGATGTCAAATTCAATAATTAAACATAACCTAGACATTTACTCTTGTGCTCGATTTTATAGATATCTCAAAAGAATCGCAAATCAAAAGATCGAAGATGTTTAGAGTCTATGGTTTACGAGTAACACTAACAGAATAACATTAAAAACCAATTCTTCAGAGAACAATTGAAGGTCTTTCCACCTCGATATTAAGAATGCAATTTAACAAAGATCTTAGAAAATGTCACTCTGTGTAGATGTAATTTGGTGATTCAAATTGATATAATTTTTTTTAGATAAATAGGTATGCAGAAGATTCCATTATTCTATAATGACATGAATGAATAGAAAAGAGTTTTTAGCAAAAGTCAAAATCTAAAACGTCAAGTTGACCTTTGACCTTGACCTCAATTGCAAGGTCATAGGTCAGTGATCTCAAATGAAAAGACCCCAGGTCAATCAGTTGTATGGTTGTGGAGAAATACCGCTTTCAAATACGAAAGGGGAGAAAACTCCTATAAGGGTTGACCAAAACATTTTGATTTAAGCAAGTTGAAGTTTCGCCTTATCATAAACAGTTATTTGGAAAACACATCATATCATTAACTGTTACGGTTTCTTTTGAATAAAAATAACAAGCGAACATATCGCCTTTCTTAAATTTTCAAAGGGAAATAACTCTCGTAAGATGTCATCCGATTACTCCGGTCAAAATAAACTGAATGTTTCTTAAGAGTAGACGAACAAGTTTGTGGAAACAGTTGGTTCAAATATTTTACGTGAGTTTTCAAACCCCCATTACTGTACAACATTATTGGCGAAAAATCGATCCGATATGTTGTAAAACAAAAAAGGAAAACCGACGGCAGAAGAAAAAAAAATCAGAAGAAAAACAAAAGGTCTTTTTTTCACGAAAAGTGGAAAGACCTTATAATCAGAACAAAAACAAAAGGTCTTTCCACAAAAAGTGGAAAGTTTGAATAATTTTGAACAAAAAAAAAATATTGATTTATGGTTTGATACAAAGGAGATGAAATATAAAGAAATATAGTGTCAGGGAAAATGAACAAATATTTGAGAAAGATTCAAGTAAAAAGACCAAGTTAGAAATAATACAGATGAAAATACTTGAATATCGATAGACCTCTACAATGTCAACTATGAAAAGTACAAAAGCTGATCTTCGATTACTCTTAATCTCCAATACTGTCACGTTATTTCAAGGTCAAGGCTAATAAATGAAACCAAAGGATATAACAAAAATTGCTTGTATGATCAGGTAGTATGTTAAATAATATTAACAGTGCAACTTTTTTTCTTTAAAAGGTGCACATTTCGACAAGAATTGTCTATTGTCTGATGTACGAGGTCTACTTATTGAACTTATTAAAACTTAAAAATGTATTGCAAAAATCAAGCAAACAATCAGAGCTATGTACTCGATAATTCATACTGTAGCCTCGAAAGATACAGAAACACAAAAATAGACTCATCATAGATATCAGTGTCATTACTAGTCAAAATAATATCCGAATAAGCTATAGTTTCGTTCATCATAATTAATTGTACTTATCATTACTGCCTTACATTATATCTATACATATATGAAATGAATGAAAATTTGTACAAATTATATAGACAATGCAAGCTAAACAATTAAACTAAAAGTAAAACAAAGAGCAGATATGGAAGATACCAAAGGAATATTCAAATACAAAGTTAACTTACGCTATTCGCAGTTCAAATAAAATTAAAATTGCACTGAATTAATCATATACGTCCAAATCAATTTCCGGGTTATTTTTCTACAGGGTAAAAAAGAGCAAATCAACTCACCAACTGCAAAAAGATAAACAGCCACAATATAGTCTTCCGAAATATGACAGAAAAGCTGTGTCAAATTTGATAAAGGTTATATTTGCGGTTTTCCAATTATTGAGAATCGTACAATTGGTTCCAACTGACAAATAAACACATCTTGTATGCTGTCCTTTTCCATAATTATATACAGAATAAATCTGCATGATTTACAGCATATTCTGTCTCTTGTTGCCACTTCATTACGTTGATGTCCTTAGACAAATTTACATAAATTGACATTTATTTCCGACTTTGTCAACATCAGTTAACCAGCTCATTCACCAGTATTAAAATCCGATTCAAGATTAAGCATCTCTTGTCAACTTTCAACTCGTACAGGATACGTAGGCTTTCGTGTTTTTTTTTTTAAAGCATAAAACAGAATCACTTTTGATAGAATAGTAGTTTGTTCAATGTACAATGGAAATAAAAAGAATATTTAACCACATGAATAAATGAAACCGATTTCAAACAATTGAAATCTAAATCACAAACTGTGACTTTATATGTACATAAATGAACTCATCATAGATACCAGGACTAAATTTTGTATAATCGCCAGACGCGCGTTTCGTCTACAAAAGACTTATCAGTGACGGTCGAATCAAAAAAAGTAAAAAAAAAAAAAAAAAAAAAAAAAAAACCAATGATTGTTGATAGGTTTAATTCACAGACAGTAACGTGTAAAACAATGTATGAGACAGTTACTTTCCGCCTAATGACTTTTGATCACGACCTTAGCGTGTCCACTAGATTACGCATCTTTACATTACCGTTTTAGTTTTCATTGAAAAAATGTGGTACAAGGACTTCCGTTTGTTAGATTTTTGTGTTTTTTGTTTCATGCAAGTGTTCTGATTGGTTATATATTCTGCTCTATTGTTTCTTATCTAGGAATTAAACTATAATTAAATCGGTTTTCCTTATTCTACTTCTATACTTAAAAAAAAAGGATATTGCAATTATTGAGATGAAGATTTTTTTCTAATTAATTTTGTCTTTATTATAGTTCCGAATAAAAATAATATTAAAAGAACATTCATGTGTTCTGGTTGTTTATCGATTCTGTTCTATTGTTTCTTATCTAATAGTACCTAAACTAAAATTAGGTATATATTTTCCTTCTTTGTCTAGATCTGCTATACTGACCTGAAAATGATGTTGCAATAGGTAAGAAAAAAGTTTTTTTTACATTATTCGTTCTTTGATATAGTTCTGAATGAAGACAATGTGAAAAGAAACAGTAATGTTCAAGATTAATTAAACTGATAGATTTATTGTGCCTATGGATAGATAGTCTCCCAACAGTATTGTTATTTAAACCTAATAGTTGATGAAATATTTTAATAAGTATAAATTTCCTTTGGACTCACGAATCAGCGATGTCAACTTTAAAAAAAAAACAATGATTTAAACCATAAGAATTTTAGATAAGTAAAGTAAGCACATATTTTTTTTAAAGACGAATGATTTTTTATATATAAAATATATTTTTAGATGGTGCTGGAATTTAATAGCATAATTAATCCCAGTTTGATTTTTATTGTTGGTTATTCCAGTGTACAAAATTGAGCTAAATCTTAACCAAACTAGGACATGATGTATTTTGAGATTTTCTGTAATTCTGTAAATAGCAATTTGTCAGAATTCAAATATTTATTATTATACATTTGAATCTCTTTTCTAAATATATTTAAATGAAACGACCTTAGAGTCTACCATATATCTATCAGAATATAACATAAACTGTGGGTTTATATTATAGTATTAATGAATGGGTGTTTTTATAATAGACCTGTTATATGTCAAAGGTCAGTAATAATGGTCGAGGAAGTCTGTAATGGCCCGAGGCAACGCCGAGGGCTATTACAGACATCCGAGGCCATTATTACTGACCGAGGACATATAACAGGGTCATTTTAAAAAAAAAAAACATTTCTTAATACATTTATTAACCAACTGAACAAAAGTGTATGTGTTGCTGCTAACTTTATGTACTGTCTTACTCTTTTAATGACAGTTTAGTTTGAACAAAATAATTTGTACTTCACCATTATAAAGCTTTAAATATACCAAATAGTTTATATGATGAGAAAGTCTACCTTTACCAGACTGTAACGCTATTAAACAGACTTGTATAACAATTGTGAGGAATTTTGGCTATTTGTTTCTGAGTGAATTTTACCTTTTACAAGAGTTTAAATGTGAGATCAATTGTCAAACAAAGATTATTATACTAGGTTATTATAACATTAGTTTATCTATAAACTTATCATATATTCAAGGATTGAAATGTGAATTTGCCAGACGCGCGTTTCATCTACAAAAGATTACGCTCGAACAAAAACAGTAAAAAGGGACATATAAAGTACGAAGTTTAACAGCATTGAGGACCAAATATCCTAAATAATTTGTCCAATACAGCTAAGGTTATCTATTCCTGAGATAAAAAGTCTTCGTATTTCAAATATGTAAAGAAGTTTGTAAAGATTTAATGTAGAATTCACAAGAATCCTTATAAGGAGATGTATATTGCAGGTTTTTCCAAGTGTTTCACTTAATCAGTTTGTACAGTTCTTACTGCCATACCCACTGCAGTTAAAGAGGGACTTCAGAAATATTCCGAAAAAGCATATCCAAGAAGTGTGGTTAATCAGATGTGGATACTGATTTATTGGCGAATTTACAATCTTAATCATTACAAAATTGTACCAAACTTAAAACCTTTGATCTTTCAACTCTTTATACCACTATTCCACATACTATACTTAAAGCTAGACTGAAAGAACTAATCAGTTTATGTTTCTTTAACAAAAAGGGCACTAGACGTCTTAAATATCTAGTTTTGGTTAAGAATTCAGCCTACTTTGTAAAAAATTATACAGATTCAAGCAACAAATACACAGAAGAGAATATCATTGCCATGCTGGACTTTTTAATTGACAACATATGTTTTGAATTTGGAGGTTAGGTCTTTCAACAGACTATTGGAATCCAAATGGGTACCATTTTCGCTCCTCTATTTGCAGATTTATTTTTGTATTCCTATGAAGCAAAATTTATACAAGGGCTTGTACAGAAAGGAGAAAAGAAATTAGCCCAATCTTCACCTTACGGTATATTCATGATGTACTGTCTCTTTATAATAATAGATTCAGTGAAAAAAAAGTTTTCTTAAAATAATTTAGAATTACTGGAAAAAAAACAAAGTGTTAAATCTCTCAACTATAGTTAGAAGTTGATGGATTCGTCTTCAATGTTTTTGCCTTTTTTGTGTTATAGCTTTTCAATTGTTTTGAATCATACAAATGTGTATATCCTTGTTTTTTTCAATTATTTGACTCTGATTATTCCTATCGAAAATGAATATAGAAAAGATTAAGAAATTAATGAATTGTTGTTTTCTTTTTTTTTTGCCCATGACATTGGGGATATAAATTTTGGCTATAATGTTTATAATAATCTGGCAATAATTGTACACGTGAGTTCGCTGACGATTCAATATATGGGCAAAACAATGCATAACTGTTTGCAAAGTAGTTGATTTGGTACTGGTCTTCATTGAAATAGATATCACATTAACATTTCGAATGCATTGACATTTCTCATAAACCCTACAGCCTAAACGATATAGTTTGGTTGGTGGTACTATGACGACGTAATCAAAGCACTCGAACCACTAATGAATTGTTTCAGGATATATCATTTAACTTATATAACTTTCCCATGCAATTTTTAAATTCTTTATAGCCTAGAAATTGCCAAATATTTCCTTGTGCAATACATGCACTTTCTATTTTGATTTTATATAATATATTTAGAATAAAAATTTAAAATGACTTATTCACATTACATTTTTTCAATCCAAATTATTTATCTTATAGGTAAAATGCCTGCATTTGACGATTTAAATCTTTCAACTACTTTATTTTCAATTTCTTAATCGATTGTAGAGCATCTTTACAATTATTTCTGTAGTAAGCTTTTCTGTTTCTGGATATTCCGGCATTAGTGTTCGATTATCTTATTAATCTTCTTATGTCTTATAACGGGTGGGTTTTAACAGAAAATCCTCGGAGACTCTACAGATTTGAAGTCATCTACAGCTTATGAAATAATGTAACGAATTCTGTAGCATTAAACTAAACTGACATTAATTCAGCGATGTTCAAATCTCTTAGTTCAATACGAGGAGACAAATTTAGGTCGCAAAAAACTGAAGAAATCACATCAGCCTTACAAGAAACAGATTGAGACGGAGTGCATCGACAGGGTGGTCTCCTTTGCTATAAAGACCGTATTTTGAACTTTTAATTTTTAATTATGCTGATTTTTTAAATATCTTGTTAAACCCCAGTTGTCACGCATATGCATGCGGTGAATGATATAATAAACAAGTATTTGTCAATGGAAAGCGCGGGGTGAAGGACGAGCCTTTGGACTGCCACGTGAAAATGAGAGTACATTAAATTTCAACTCAAACTAAGATTGTGCCTGATGTTCATATGATGAAATCATAATCTTTCAGTCAGTTTAATCGAAGTCTGGAGCTGGCATGTCAGTTAACTGCTAGTAGTCTGTTGTCATTTTGTTTATTTTCTTTAGTTACATCTTCTGACTTCAGACTCGGACTTCTCTTGAACTGAATTTAAAGTGCGTATTGTTTTGCGTTTACTTTTCTACATTGGTTAGAGGTATAGGGGGAGGGTTGAGATCTCACAAACATGTTTAACCCCGCCGCATTATTGCGCCTGTCCCAAGTCAGGAGCCTCTGGCCTTTGTTAGTCTTGTATTATTTTAATTTTAGTTTCTTGTGTACAATTTGGAAATTAGTATGGCGTTCATTATCACTGGACTAGTATATATTTGTTTAGGGGCCAGCTGAAGGACGCCTCCGGGTGCGGGAATTTCTCGCTACATTGAAGACCTGTTGGTGACCCTCTGCTGTTGTTTTTTATTTGGTCGGGTTGTTGTCTCTTTGACACATTCTCCATTTCCATTCTTAATTTTAAGCTATACAAAAGGCAACATACGATTTCCTTGGCATCTTAAAATTATTACAAGTCTCTCTCTCTCTCTCTCTCTCTCTCTCTCTCTCTCTCTCTCTCTCTCTCTCTCTCTCTCTCTCTCTCTCTCTCTCTCTCTATCTCTCTCTATATATATATATTACAAAGGTCATCAACGATTGGATCTCTCTCTCTCTTTTTTTCTCTGCACTGAAAGTAATCAAGAAACGTTCAAAATACGGTCTTTAACGCGAAGTATTTGCCCGCTCTGAATAACAAGCAAGGAACTACAAATACGAAATAAAGCTTATCAAATAAGAAAACCAATGAACTTATATATAAAAAAAACGAGAAACAAGTATGAATTACATTCACAAACGACAACCACTATACATCAGGCTCCTGGCTTAAAACAGATATTTAAACTAATTAGATAGCGTCAAACCCTCCACCTAAACAGGAACATTTGCGTAACAGCACAATTCAAGAACAAACTATGCAAAAAAATTAACGAAAACAAACATGGGAAACAACGAAAAATTACAGTCACTTAAAAACTTGAGACAGGTACAGTTCTTGCTCATTCCCAGATATTTGTCACAATTTCAGATAAGATATTTGAATCAATACACAATGCTGATGAATAATTGAAAGTCAAATACGAAATGCTAAACTTCTTAGATATTCTTAGACATAACAATTGATTAATTGACCGTTAACCGTTAACACTTATACCATCATATTGGCCTTGATGTGATTACCGCAATTGGTCATCTTTATCAATAGTAAACCTACGTCAACTATGTTTACAACTCCGGTGAGAAAAGGTGTCAAAATGTGTCAAAAGTAAACTGCTATAATATATTCCAATTCAATCAAAGTCAGATTTAGATCAGTACTTAATATTAACTAACCAATAGTTATCAAAGGTACCGGGATTATAATTTAGTACGCCAGACGCGCGTTCGTCTACATAAGACTCATCAATGACGCTCATATCAAAATATTTATAAAGCTAGAAAAAAAATAAACTTACTTCTACTTCGGTGAAATTCTGGTAGAGCATCCTTAGACAAGATTATCCCCCTTGCAAGATATGTATAAGAAAAAAAATATTATAAAAGAAAAAACTAAAAGATTGAAAGCAAAAACTTTGTTAGGTGTTGATTGATTGGTGTTTAACGTCATGTTCAGCACTATTGTGCTATATCAATTACCTGTCATGTAAAGCTTTCCATGAAACAACGATTTCCCTGTGAATTTCTACATTTTGTTTTGACTTCTCAATAAGTTGTTGCAAGTTGTTCTAAAACACTCTTAAAGCGTGGCAGTTTCAAACACGAGGACTTAACAATTAACAATGCAAAGCAAAACTCATGTTTTCTGAGTAGAGTCGTACCCCTTTGAAACTGCGTAAAATATGTCTGTACCCACGGGATAGCCTTGGGTGTTTATGTATCAAGTATAAATGTATGTATTTCATTCATTCTTTCAAATATTGTTGTAAAGTATTCACTTTTTGTTTTTTTATCTATACGTTTTGTCAACAAAGAAAGCGTAATTCTTCATTGATTCGATATTTGATTTTTAGTGATATTTCATTGTTTTTATGGAATAATCTTCACAAGTGAATGGCTGATAAAATCTATACAATTATCGTTTTAAATATTAATCTCGAAAGCGAACAAAATTTTTTTATCGACTTGCTTGTTGTTATTAAATAATTTTTATCAAATAAGAATAAGACTTTACCTCAATAACATGCAAATAGCACAAGAAACTGTCATAATAAACAAATTTCTGTTTATGCTTTTCATGTAACAGCTTTTACAATAATCTTTAAAAAAAGAAATTACCATTTTAAAAAAGTGGCTTAACAGTAATGTGGCTGTGATTGTAAAGACTTTAACTAAGGCCGTTGAAGCCAGAACAGGTTTGTATGTACAGATTAAGAGACGAGTTAACTGACAATTGTAGGATTGTCTATCGCCCAGGTGTTGACTTTTTACTTATATCAAGCCGTGGTAAAATAGAATTGTGAATCTTCTACGCTCATTCCAGTCAGAAAATGTGTTTATGTTCAACGTTTATACGTAATGAACAAGTTAAGGGACAACTTTTATAATTAATTTCCGTTTAAGTGTTGATATTTAACTTATATAAAATTCTGATGTAATAAAATTTGAAAAAAAAACATACCTATCCATTTCTTAATCTTTAACACTTCCAAATGTATACCAATTTATAAAGTAAAATCTAATCATAGAAAAGATGGACCTAAATAAGTCTGACGTTTAAACACTTTAAAGAATGGGGAATCGAAGGAGGGAATGGGTTATCTTGCCTGTTCTAACTGATAAAAAGGTTATCCAGGGTAGGTGATGAACGATCCTTATTCAAAACTGTCAGCAGTCAAAACCCTATTTCATAATCACGAAACTGTTTCACATGATCTAGAATTTTGTCCTAACCTGGAGAGCATTTTATACCCAACACTTTTTCCGTTTTGTTAACTGATATGTGTGATAAAGTTAAGATAAACTATAAAACCTTTTAAAATACAGTACAAAAAGTTGTTTCAAAAGTTCAATTCTTCAAAATGCATGGCATGTGGTACTTTATTTGTGAAATGGCGAAAACGGTCTGCAACTTTCGATTAACTTATTTAAAACAATGTCACAGGTACTTTCGGTTTACAGACTGTTACTTTTGGTCTGATAAGATTGATTATGTTTAGAGGATCCCATAAAAGTATCATTAAAAGTCAACATTCCTAAAACAAACTGCAGAACACTACTTTCGAACTGTGTTTGGTTCCTTTAAGTTCATCTCTGTTAAAGTCACATCAGAACTGTTGATACACAAAACGACCCCATGTATTTCTGAATTACATTGTTGCAGTATGAAATTATAATCAATTTATTTTTAGGTCAAGTATTTAAAAGGCAGTTACTTCTATATATAATCATACGATAATGTACAAGATCTCCATCTCAATATCAAAACCATTTTAAATATATTTTAAATAAATTTAGACAGCATGAGATACCAATATCAAATTGAATAGACAAACATAACCTTGACCTCGATGTTCTGAATGTTTTACATGGGTTGCATACCAAAAGATCGGAGCGTATTACAGTAAACGATTTATGAGTAACACTAACTGAATAAAATAGAGCAGTATGAACAATTTTGAACGAAAGAAGTTTAATGATTAATGTTTTGGTTAGAAAGGAGATGAAATATCACCAAATATAATGTCAAGGAAAAGGAACAAATCTTTGAGAAAGGAACAAGTAAAAAAATACAAAGACCAAATTAGAAAGAATAAAGATGAAAATACTTAATGTAAATAACGATAGACATGTACATGACAACCAATACAAGAGGCTCTCAAGAGCCTGAATCGCTCACCTTAATTCTTTTGGTTAAATCTCTCATCAATGATTATTTTGGCTTTTCAATTTATTTAAATGTTTTTTGGATCGTCCTATTTTCTTCAAAAGCCAAAAAAAATAATCATTTTCTCCTATGTTCTATTTTAGCCATAGGAGCTATGTTTCTTGACATACAAGGAAATAAAATATAAAATTTATACTAGATACTCTGAAACTCATTTAGCCTAAGTTTGGCTGAAATTGATACAGCAGTTCCAAAGGAGAAGATTTTTAAAGTAAGTCAACATGATGAACAAATTGTGAAAAAAGTCTTTAAAGGGCAATAACTCCTTAAGGGGTCAATTGACAATTTTGGTCAAATTGACTTAATTGAAGATCTTACTGAACATTATTGCTGTTTACAGTTTATTTCTATCTATAATTATATTCAAGATAATAAACAAAAACAGCAAAATTTCCTTAAAATTATCAATTCAGGGGCAGCAACCCAACAACAGGTTGTCTGATTCATCTGAAAATTTCAGGGCAGATAGATCTTGACCTGATAAACAATATTACCCACGTCAGATTTGCTCTAAATGCTTTGGTTTTTGAGTTATAAGCCAAAAACTGCATTTGACCCCTATGTTCTATTTTTAGCAATGGCGACCATGTTTGTTGATAGATCATAACTTCGGATACAATTTACAAACTAAATACCCTAAGGAACATTCAGTTAAATTTTGGAAGTATTTGGCCCAGTAGTTTCAGAGGAGAAGATTTTTGTAAAAGATTACTAAGATTTACGAAAAATGGTTAAAATTTGACTATAAAGGGCAATAACTCCTAAAGAGGTCAACTGACCATTTCCGTCATGTTGACTTATTTGTAAATCTTACTTTGCTGAACATTATTCCTGTTTACAGTTTATCTCTATCTATAATAATATTCAAGATAATAAACAAAAACAGCAAAATTTCCTTAAAATTACCAATTCAGGGGCAGCAACCCAACAACAGGTTGTCTGATTCATCTGAAAATTTCAGGGCAGATAGATCTTGACCAGATAAACAATATTACCCACGTCAGATTTGCTCTAAATGCTTTGGTTTTTGAGTTATAAGCCAAAAACTGCATTTGACCCCTATGTTCTATTTTTAGCAATGGCGATCATGTTTGTTGATAGATCATAACCTCGGATACAATTTACAAACTAGATACCATAAGGAACATTCAGTTAAAGTTTGAAAGTATTTGGCCCAGTACTGTCAGAGGAGAAGATTCTTGAAATAGTTTACGACGACAGACGACGGACGACGACGGACGCCAAGTGATGGCATAAGCTCACTTGTCCCTTCGGGACAAAAAATGTTGATCTTAGAAAACGCTTAATCTTCGATATTGTCTCATTATTTCAAGGTCTTGGCTAATCAATGAAACCCACGGATATACCAACAAAAGCTGGTATGATCAGGTAGAATGTTACATAATATTAAAAGTGCAAATATTTTCTGTACCAGTTGCGCATTTGTCTCTTTAGTAATGAAAGAGGCCTACATATTGGACCAGGGTCACTACTAGTAAAAAAATGTCCGAAAAGCTATTGCTGCGTCCCTGCAAAAATTAAGACAGCTTTCAATTCACATTAATCAATTAGTTAATGGACCAAATATTATGATAACATTAATCAACATCCCGATTAAGATTTAGTCATGATACCCCAAGAACGAATGTAATGTCTCATTGAAAGACTAGAATATAAAACAAGAGACAGGCCATTAATGAACTGTGTACTAAAAATAAAGACATCAAACTAATCGGAAATAGCAGCAAAACAATCAGCAGATTACCAGGAGATTAGGAATATTTCAACATAAGGTTTAATATCCTCATGTCAAATAAAGTGCACATTACACTGTATCAATCGTACGAGTCCAACACATGTTTTTTTATTAACTTTGAAAAGGAAAAAAAATAGTATAGAAAATTAACTGCAAAAAGATGCACAACCACAATATAATCTTCCCAAATATGTAATTTAGACAAAAGTGCTGTGTCAAATATAATCAAGGTTATGTTTTCTGTTTAACAATTATTGAGAAACGTACATTTGTTCCGTACTGACAATTAAGTACGTCTTGAATGCTACCCTTTTCCATAATTATATACATAACGAAGCTGCATCATTTACAATAAAATTGAGAATGGAAATGGGGAATGTGTCAAAGAGACAACAACCCGCCCAAATAAAAAACAACAGCAGAGGGTCACCAACAGGTCTTCAATGTAGCGAGAAATTCCTGCACCCGGAGGCGTCCTTCAGCTGGCCCCTAAACAAATATATACTAGTCCAGTGATAATGAACGCCATACTAATTTCCAAATTGTACACAAGAAACTAAAATTAAAATAATACAAGACTAACAAGTGCCAGAGGCTCCTGACTTGCCTGCATTTGACGATTTTAATCTTTCAACTACTTTATTTTCAATTTCTTAATCGATTGTAGAACATTTTTCAATTATGTCTGTAATAAGCTTTTCTGTTTCTGGATATTCCGGCATTAGTGTTCGATTATCTTATTAATCTTCTTATTTCTTATAACGGGTGGGTTTTAACAGAAAATCCTCGGAGACTCTACAGATTTGAAGTCATCTACAGCTTATGAAATAATGTAACGAATTCGTTAGCATTAAACTAAACTGACATTAATTTAGCGATGTTCAAATCTCTTAGTTCAATACGAGGAGACAAATTTAGGTCGCAAAAAACTGAAGAAATCACATCAGCCTTACAAAAACAAGATTGAGACGGAGTTCATCGACAGGGTGGTCCCCCTTGCTATAAAGACCATATTTTGAACTTTTAATTTTTAATTATGCTGATTTTTTTAAATATCTTGTTAAACCCCAGTAGTCACGCATATGCATGCGGTGAATGATATAATAAACAGGTATTTGTCAATGGAACGCGCGAGTAAAGGACGAGCCATTTGGACTGCCACTTGAAAATGAGAGTACATTGAATTTCAACTCAAACTAAGCTATACAAAAGGCAACAAACGATTTCCTTTGCCTCTTAAAATTATTACAAAAGTATTTTTTTCTCTCTCTCTCTCTCTCTCTCTCTCTCTCTCTCTCTCTCTCTCTCTCTCTCTCTCTCTCTCTCTCTCTCTCTCTCTCTCTCTCTCTCTCTCTCTATATATATATATATTTATATATTACAAAGGTCATCAAAGATTGGATCTCTCTTCTCTCTCTCTCTCTTTTTCTCTGCACTGAAAGTAATCGCAAAACGTTCAAAATACGGTCTTTAACGCCAAGTCTTTGCCCGCTCTAAATAACAAGTAAGGAACTACAAATATGAAATAAAGCTTATCAAATAAGAAAAACAACGAACTTATCTATAAAAAAAAACGAGAAACAAGTATGAATTACATTCACAAACGACAACCACTATACATCAGGCTTCTGGCTTAAAACAGGTATTTAAACTAATTAGATAGCGTCAAACCCTCCACCTAAACAGGAACATTTGCGTAACAGCACAATTCAAGAACAAACTATGCAAAAACATAAACGAAAACAAACATGGGAAACAACGAAAATGACAGTCAGTTAAAAACTTGAGACAGGTACAGTTCTTGCTCATTCCCAGATATTTGTCATAATTTCAGATTAGATATTTGAATCAATACACAATGTTGATGAATAATTGAAAGTGAAATACGAAATGCTGAACTTCTTAGATATTCTTAGACATAACAATTGATTGTACTCTAATTGACCGTTTATTTATAACACTTATACCATCATATTGGCCTTGATGTGATTACCGTAATTGGTCATCTTTATCAATAGTAAACCTACGTCAACTATGTTTACAACTCCGGTGAGAAAAGGTGTCAAAAGTAAACTGCTATAATATATTCCAATTCAATCAAAGTCAGATTTAGATCAGTACTTAATATTAACTAACCAATAGTTATCAAAGGTACCGGGATTATAATTTAGTACGCCAGACGCGCGTTTCGTCTACATAAGACTCATCAATGACGCTCATATCAAAATATTTATAGCGCTGGAAAAAAAAAAAAACTTACTTCTACTTCGGTGAAATTCTGGTAGAGCATACTTAGACAAGATTACCCCCCTTGCAAGATATGTATATAAGAAAAAAAAATTATAAAAGAAAAAACTAAAATATTGAAAGCAAAAACTTTGTTAGGTGTTGATTGATTTGTGTTTAACGTCATATTCAGCACTATTGTGCTATATCAATTACTTGTCATGTAAAGCTTTCCATAAAACAAAGATTTCCCTGTGAATTTCTACATTTTGTTTTGACTTCTCAATAAGTTGTTGCAAGTTGTTCTAAAACACACTTAAAGCGTGGCAGTTTCAAACACGAGGCCTTAACAATTTACAATGCAAAGCAAAACTCCTGTTTCCTGAGTAGAGTCGTACCCCTTAGAAACTGCGTAAAATCTATCTGTACCCACGGGATAGCCTTGGGTGTTTATATATCAAGTTAACTCGCTCGTTATTTTAAACTGATACTCGATATTTCATTCATTCTTTCAAATATTGTATACTGATACGCGATATTTCATTCATTCTTTCAAGTATTTACCTTTTTGTTTTATCTATATGTTCTGTCAACAAAGAAAGCGTAAGTCTTCATTGATTCGATATTTAATTTCTAGTGATATTTCATTGCTTTTATAGAATAATCTTCACAAGTGAATGGCTGATTAAATCTATATTATTGTCGTTTTAAAATATCTTCAATATTAATCTCGAAAGCGGACAAAATTGTTTTATCGACTTGCTTGTTGTTATTAAATAATTTTATCAAATAAGAATAAGACTTTACCTTCAATAACATGCAAAAAGCACAGGAAACTGTCATAATAAACATATTTCTGTTTATGCTTTTTTATTGTAAAGACATTAACTAAGGCCGTTGAAGTCAGAAAATGTTTGTATGTACAGATTAAGAGACGAGTTAACTGACAACTGTAGGATTGTCTATCGCCCAGGTGTTGACTTCTTATGTATATCAAGCCGTGGTAAAATAAATTTCTAAAAATATACCAACCCACAAATGACAGAATTGTGAACCTTCTACGCTCATTACAGCCAGAAAATGTGTTTATGTTCAACATATATATATATATATACGTAATGAACAAGTTAAGGGACAACTTTTTTAACTCATTTCCGTTTAGGTGTTGATATTTTACTTATATAAAATTCTGATGTAATAAAATTTGAAAAAAACATACCTATCCATAAATGATAGTTTTCTTAATCTTGAACACTTCCAGATGTGTACCAATTTATAAAGTAGAATCTAATCATAGAAAAGATGGACCTAAAAAAAAGTCTCACATTTAAACAGTTGTTGGGTGATTGGGGAATCAAAGGAGGGAATAGGTTATCTTGCCTTCCTTGACCTTTCATCGACATTCGATAAAGTTGGGGAGATGGACTGTTCTAACTGAAAAAAAGGTTATCCAGGGTAGGTGATGAAAGATCATTATTCAAAACTGTCAGCAGTAAAACCATATTTGATAATCACGAAACTGTTTCACATGATCTAGAATTTACCAGGAGAGCATTTTATACCCAACACTTTTTTCCGTTTTGATGACTGACATGTGTGATATAGTAAAGATAACCGATCAACCCTTTTACAAAACAGTACAAAAAGTTGTTTCAAAATTCGACTTTCAAGTTCAATTCATCAAAATGCATGGCATGTGATACTTTATTTGTGAAATGGCGAAGACGGTCTGCAACTTTCAATTAACTTAGTTAAAACAATGTCACAGGTACTTTCGGTTTACAGACTGTTACTTTTGGTCTGATAAGATTGGTTATGTTTAGAGGATCCCATAAAAGTATCATTAAAAGTCGACATTCCTAAAACAAACCGCAGATCACTACTTTAGAATTGTGTTTGGTTCCTTTTAGTTCATCTCTGTTAAAGTCACATCCGAAATATAATGTCAAGGAAAAAGAACAAATCTTTGAGAAAGGAACAAGTAAAAACATACAAAGACCAAATTAGAAAGAAATAAGATGAAAATACTTAATGTAAATAACGATAGACATGTACATGACAACCAATAAAATGATGATCTTAGAAAACGCTTAATCTCCGATATTGTCTCATTATTTCAAGGTCTTGGCTAATTAATGAAACCCACGGATATACCAAAAAAGCTGGTATGATCAGGTAGAATGTTACATAATATTAAAAGTGCAAATGTGTTCTGTACCAGTAATTTTTGTTGTGCATTTGTACAATAATTGCCTCTTTAGTAATGAAAGAGGCCTACATATTGGACCAGGGTCATTACTAGTCAAAAAATGTCCGAAAAGCTTTTGCTGCGTCCCAGCAAAAATTAAGATAGCTTTTAATTCACATTAATCAATTAGTTAATGGACCAAATATTATGACTACATTAATCACCATCCCGATTAAGATTTAGTCATGATACCCCAAAAACGCATGTAATGTCTCATTGAAAGACTAGAAAATAAAACAAGAGATCGATCATTAATGAAATGTGTACTAACAATAAAGACATCAAACTAATCGGAACTAGCAGCAAAACAATCAGCAGATTACCAGGAGATTAGGAATATTTCAACATAAGGTTTAATATCCACATGTCAAATAAAGTGCAAATTACACTGTATCAATCGTACGAGTCCAACACAGTTTTTTTTTATTAACTTTGAAAAGGAAAAAAAAGTATAGAAAATTAACTGCAAAAAGATGCACAGCCACAATATAATCTTCCCAAATATGTAATTTAGACAAAAGTGCTGTGTCAAATATAATCCAGGTTATGTTTTCTGTTAAACAATTATTGAGAAACGTACATTTGTTCCGTACTGACAATTAAGTACATCTTGAATGCTGCCCTTTTCCATAATTATATACATAACAAAGCTGCATGATTTACAGCATATTCTCTCTTGTTAACTTTGTGCCACTTTTTGAACATTAAAAAGGGCGGCCATGAACAGACGTAGGTAGATTGATCCAACATATTTTTGTGTCAGTATTTACATTTAAACTATAGGAAATGTGCTTCGTATGGATGTTCTATTGTTATTCATATGTTTAAAAACGGAGGTAGGGAAATAAAAGGCTTTTAAACAGTACACACCTGGCATTAGACATTGTTTAAAAATCAGTAAGGGTGCACTCGACTTATTGAAGATGTGACAATCTCAAATTACAAGTTTTGTGTCCAAAGCGTCGGTGGGAAAATTGACAAACTCTAATGATACTCCAACATATAAGGTAGACACAACTGAATCAGTATTCGATTTGAACAATACAAATATAAGTGACACATCTAACCCAAATAAACGTCCACGTATATGCATATCAGATAGCTCAGAACACTCTGTATATTTAGAGAGGGAATTAGAAGACATAAGCAAATCCATGGATAAGATAGTTAAAAAGATGACATTGAGGAAATTGTCCCCAATAGTATTGGAATATTGCTAACTAATTGGAAAACAGATATAAAAAAGATATACTTGAAGAGGTGAACAAAGAAAGGGTAAAGAGGAAGGAGAGTTATGATAAGACATTTGAGATGGTTGGCAGGAAAATGGACTCCAAAGAGTTTTATAATGCAAATCTACTGGAAAAAATGCAGCTCTCCATACAGAAATCATAAAGATGACAGAAAAGATAAAATAAATAGAAACAGGGGTAACAGAAGGGATTCGTATGGTACATTGGAATGAGCAAAACTCCCGTAAGAGAAACAGAAAGATTCACAACTTAGAAAAAAGACGAGGTGAACAATTAATACCAGAATTGTTAACTGCATTAAGACAAAGTAGGAATAGAACTAAACAAAACAGATATTGTAGCTATGCACCGCATTCCTGGAAAACAGGGTTTCCCAAGAACAGTAATCGTAAAATTCCTGCGTCTGGAAAATGAAATAGCTATTCTGAAGCAAAAAACATCTACAAAAGAGTATAGAAATTAAAATAGGAGATGACATAAACACAAAAGAATCAAGGTCTAATAAATAAAATGCATCTACACGAAAGTATCACTAGTGCTTGGTACTTTAATGGTCATGTTTATGGGACAGACATGTTTTCCGTGTTATTACAACCGCAAAACCTATAACAAAATTCTGAAACAAATTCTTATGTAGATCGAAGAATTGCATAACATTGACGGGGCCATATCCGGAACATGCATTTTTAATCACACCATGACACCGTGTTTACATTTTCGATCTGTAACAATAATTTACAAACTGTTGTCCTTCAAATTAGATATCAAAAAAGCTTATATATTTGCCTATATCCATGAAAATAAATTAAATAACATCTACAATTGATTTACATTTAGGTTGGGAACTAGATAAACACATTTTTAGATAATATACCACAGAAAATCGTTATTTGACAAATCGTAAAGATGTCATACATATCCTTTTTTGGAATATACAATTCTTGAAATAATTTGTCAATGTATAATCAATATATTTATAGACCTAAGCGAGATTTTGAAACTTGCCTGCAGAAAAAAAAACATGATGCATAGATCTGTTCAAACATAAATCCTGGGAAATACAAATCTATGAAAACATGTAAAACATGTAAAAACAAACCACTTATACAAAAAATACTGATACAATGTATAATTGATGTCTCTGATGGAATGGACCCAAAATTAGGACAGAAATAATTTTGATTAAAAAGTTATAAGTATCATAATAGTATGGTATAAACATAACACATATCTGAGTTTTATCTTTAAAATATATGTACATGGAGACATGATATGTGTTTGTCCTTAACGGGGCTAACATATTTACGGATCTATCTCTGGATGTTGAATATGAAGAATATTGTTAATTATATATAATTACCATTACGAGATACGTAAACTTGATCATGATTAGGATTTGGCCTGATTGTTTTTCTCTCAGGTGGTAAAGGTATATATATTTTGGCTTTTCATGCTTTCAGTCCCAAAAAGAAGGACATAAGATACCAAAGGGACAGTCAAACTTATAAATCTAAAATAAACTGACAACGTCTTGGCTAGAAATAAAAAGAACAAACAGACAAACAATGGTACACACGACACAACATAGAAACTAAAGAATAAACAACATGAACCTCACCAAAAACTAGGGGTGATCTCAGGTGCTCCGGAAGGGTAAGTAGACTTTAAATAGGACAAATTAAAGGGCTGTTTCATGTAGAACTATACAAGATAAAAAGATCTTGTGTAATAGAAAGGCAGTAAACTGTCTCATTTACCATGTTGATATCATATATATGTGTATCCAGAAACTACATCTTTTATTCGATATTTAATTCAAATATTACATGTATCATGATTATATATATAATTTTTCATTTATGAATATACTGATAAATTAACTAATAACATGCGAAAACTACTTTTTTATTGGTACATCCTAGCAATACTTTTTTGGTTATGAAAACACTGGCACATTAAATGTGTCTGAATTTTATTCTATTTTCTTTTAAATATAAATACCTGAACCACAAAAGGGGTAAAATTGTAACTAAATGTATCCTTCTTATTTTTTTTTTAATTGGTACTTCAATTTGGATCTTACTTTAAAAGACCAGATAACTCATATTGGCAGAATGCTTTTATATTACAAGGCTCATCAGGGGTGTACCCACAAACGACCAAAATTATTAGGGACAGCACAAGATATGGATATTGGTGTACAGTATGCATAACATGTAAATTATATAAATCACTTGGGACAGACAGCAACAAATATAAGAGTGTAATATATGTGAATATTACTTTATTGACAAAATTTGTATGTATATTAATGGCATCCACAGTTGTAGGTTTTGTAAACTGTAGGGGATTAGCAAATAAGGTAAAAATTTTAGATTAGATTTAGATTAGATTTTTTTTTCAATTTGTAAGAAACGTTATGCTATTGCAGTGTTGATTGATGCTCACTGTTGTTTAGAAAATGAAAATAAATGGCTTCAAGAATGGGGATATACACGTAAATTTATTAGCTATTCAAACAGGAACAGAGGAGTAGCAGTCTTGTTTAAGAATTCCATTGAATTTAAAATAAATATGGAAATTGTAGATAATGATGGTAATTTCATTATTTGAGATATTACTTTTCAAGATTACAGGTTATCACTAGTAGTATTGTATGGCCCAAACGAGGACTGTCCTGAACTTTGTCATTCAATAGAGAGCAAAATTTGTCTTCTTGAAAATTCTGTAATAATAATTGTTGGAGACTGGAATGTAGTACAAAATTATAGTCTTGATACTCTGAACTATCAGACTGTAAATAATCCCAGAACTGAAGCTAAGATTCATGAAATGATGAATAATTTCTATTCATTAGATATTTGTAGGATACAAAATCCTTCAGATATTTTTGGAGGTGCCCTAACAAAGACTTTGAGCCGTTTGTTGTGACATCAGATATAAGGATTAGTTATATATCTGACCACTCACTCACCAGTGAGGATTTAGCTCAAATTTAATAATCAGATCAGGGGGAAAATTTAACGATAGTTTACTGCAGGATATTGATTTTATTAAAACAGTGAAGCATGATATTACAGAGGTTATATTCAAATAATTTAATTTTGGATGTAACGCGTCTTCTGATTGGCTGACGTTATTTTATTATCAGACCATAGACATAATTTAGTCATGTTACCGTGACGTCATCAACGTTTTTTCAATGTTTTCTACGGTTTAAAATGGAATTTAGAATTAAATTATAAGAAATGATTGTAATAATTTTTCTGTCTATTCTGTCTATTCGAAATAACATAAAAAATGTGGTGCACACTGTTAAATAACCCGCTACGCGCGTTATTCAGTGTGCATCAAATTGTTATTTCTTCATAGAGAGAAAAATATTACAGTCATTCCTTGAATATTAATGTGATCCAAATGAAGATCTTAAAAACCTTGATAAGGCATGCAAAATTGATAATCAATTACTTTGGGAAACTATTAAAATGAAAAAAAGGGGCACAGCTTTTTCTTGCTCTTCATTCAAGATAAAACATAAAAGAAAAAGGCCAGATAGAATATATGCTTTTTGGAAAATAAGAAAAAATAAACAACCTATTTGCTTTAAATAATTCAGATGAAATTAGACTTGATATTGAAAAGGTTGGAACAGAACTAAAACCTTAAAGAGAAGACCAAACTAATGGAATTATGACAAGAGCAAAGGCAAAATGGCAAGTTGAAGGGGAGAAAAAACACGGGTTTTTTTTGTAATCTTAAAAAAAAGCATCATACAGAAAAAAATATATCAAAATTACTTTTGGAAGGTAATCAAGTAATTCGAGATGAGGAGAATGCCACATTCATGAATCAAAATAGCTCCTTCTTAAATAAACCTAGCAGAGAAATGTTTATTTCCTGTGAAGGTCAATTTACCTTGAAGGAATGCAGTATTGTCCTTAAAAATATGAAAAATGTAAAGTCACAAGACATAGATGGTTTTACTGCAGAATTCTATAATTTTTTTCTGGAATGACATAAAATTTCCACTTGTCAATTGCCTGAACGAAAGCCTTGAAAATGGAATATTCTCAGTATGTCACCGACAAGGGTTAATAGCATGTCTACCAAAGGAGGGAAGATAAAAACAATTCATCAAAAATTGGCGTCCAATTACTTTATTATGTGTTGACTATACATTAACATCTGTTTGCATAGCAAAGAGATTAAAACCTCTAGTGCAAAACATTAAAAGTCAGACACAAACAGGATTTTTAAAAGGAAGATGCATTGGTGAATGTGTTAGAATTTTGCTGCCTGTGCAGGTTTGAGGTTAAATGTAGATAAAAATTAAGCCATATGGGTTGGCTCAAGATTACACAGTAATGAAAAACTGTTCCAAATAAGAAACTATCTTGGAATACTTCAGGAATGTTTAAACTGTTGGGAATTCGTTTCAATCTCTCAAATAAGGATAAAACTTTAGAAAACTATACAGAAAAAATAAAAAAAAGCATGAAAAGCCTTCTAAATTTATGGTCATACAGAAACTTGAAAAATATTGGTAAAACCATTGTTATCAAAACATTGGCTCTCTCGCTTTTGGTACAGGTTCTGACTGTACTTCAAAATCCATCAGTTCAGGTTATACAAGAAATACAGGGTATTTTCATAAAAAAAATTATGGGATGGAAAACCAGACAAAATAATCAGGAAGGTTATCCTAAATAATTATGATTAGGGAGGTTTAACATTCCGACATATAGACAGTTTTTGTATGTCCCTTAAAAAGTCATTAATTTATAAATTGCTTGATCCCTTAAATATATCCCTGTAAAATTCTATTATTGAGTTATATAGAAAAATATGGAGAGGATAAAATATTGTACCTGACAAAATAGGGTCGGGAAAAAATTGCAAAAAAAGTTAAAATCTTGTAGAGATTGTCAGAAAAAAGCAGAACTTAACATTTATAGACAAAAGAAGGTTCAGGGACAATATGTTAGGTAAAGAAGTCAGTGGATTAAAGAAGGAGAAAAACCTACCATTTTTGTTTAAATCTAGAGACTCGAATATATATTTATTTAAAAAAACTTACTTTAGAAAATGGTGTTATAATGGAAGAACAAAAAGAAATCTTAAATCAGACAAAGGTGTTTTATGAAAAACTTTAAGAAAACAAGATTGTTAGAAAAGGTCGATTTAACACGACACTATTGTTATGACGAGATACCGAAGTTTATCGAGGATGAAAAGCAGTTATAGGAGGGAAACATTTTTTTTGTCTGAATTAACTCCAGCATTCAAGAGGATGAAACATAACAAGAGTCCGGGATCTGATGGTTAAACTGCAGAATTTTTCATTTTTTTTTATTGATATTGGTAAATGTGTCCTTAGATTTATAAATTTTGGATATGGGAAGGGCCAAATGTCTGTCACCCAGAGGCAGGGAGTGATTACATGTTTTTCCAAAGATGGTAAACCAAAACCTTTTGAACAAGTCTTTGTGAGGCCTCTTCACCTTATAACGAGCTTGTACATTATTGATGTAAGAAACAATACCACAGTCTTTGTAAATGCAGCTCTCTGATTGTGAATAAACATGTATTTGCGGACATCAATCGGTAATTTTAAAAATGTTTTAGTACTTTTAAGTGATTTTATTTTATTTTAATCACTCTATACAAAACTCTTCATCGAAGATATGGATTGAAGAATCATCTGTGAAATTATCGCCATATTTGTTTTATTTACCGGAAGTGTTAACTTTATATTTAAATACTAAAGAATGGAATAATAGAGGATAACTTACAGTCAAAAGTTTAATGAGCAGCACAAAAAAAAAAAACATTTTCTTTACATTTTGAAAAAAAGTTGAATATCAAAATCAAATAATGATATTTCTATGTCCGCCATTTTTAACATTACCGGAAGTAAGAGTTTTGAAGACACATGCCTTATACATTGTATCTATAAGCAGCATCAAAGAAAGGTCCTGTACAATTTAATGATAGTAGCAATACGTCAAAACACAATTCAATAACCCCCCTTAAAAAAAGTTTATCTAAGTACAATGTCCGCGATGTTGGATTTAATCGGAAGTAGGGTTTTTAAAGACATCTAATCTATGTAATATATCCAAAAGTAGTACTTAAGAAAGGTTTGTACCAAATATTATTATAGGAGCATGATAACAACACCTTTTAAGACACTAGCCTCTGATACTGATTTAAGTATGATGTCCGCCATTTTGGATTTTACCGGAAGTGAGACATTTTTCAAATGCCTCCCTATCTGAAATAAAAGAGTAATAGTTGAGAAAGGTATATGCCAAATTTCATGCTTGCAGCAGGATGTGCACAATTCGTCTAAAATATGCTTGTAGCCGCCGGACTAAAAATCCTTTAAGATCACAAAACAAATGGTCTGATGATTTATGTGTTAAGATTGATGAGTGGGGAAAAATCTATTCGATGGCATTTCAAGCAACAAAAAAAACAAAACTTCAAAATTTTTAATTCAAGTAATTACATAGAATTGTATACACAACACTTTTCTTTATAAATGTGGTTTAATAGAAACAGTAAATATGCACTTTTTGCACAGAAACTAAAGAAAGCGTATCGCATATTGTTGAGGAATGTATATACAGCAAAACTATTTGGATAGCACTTCAAGATTTATTATTAAAATGTGGATTTATCCTTAAACATATAGAGGCAAAAGATGTTATTTTTTATATTGAGCAAATTGTGACCCATATAATGTAGTATAACATATACTATTGATTTAAAAAAAATATATTTATAGCTGTAAAAATTCAGAAGAAAAACCTTTTAAGAAAGGTAGTACTGCATATTTAAAATACTGTATAAGAAAAGAACAACAGACAGTAAATTTCGTATCGCCTACACAAAATGAATATTTAGATAAAAAAATGGTTGCCATTACGATCTGTCCTAGGTGATTTAAATATCTTATAACTGGTACGAAAATTATAGATATATTTTGTTTTATGTCTTATAAAAATAACATCTTTAAGACCATAATTGAAACTGTACACCAACTGCAAAAAGATACACGGCCACAATCCAATCTTCCCAGGTATGTAATTTTGACAGAAGAACTGTGTCAATTTTAATAAAGGTTATGTTTTCTGTTTTACAGTTATTGAGTAACGTACAATTTGTTCCATACTGACAAATAAGTACATCTTGAATGCCGTCCTTTTCCATAATTATATACATAACAAAGCTGCATGATTTACAGCATATTCTGTCTTGTTAATTTTTCGCCGCCTGATTACGTTGTGTCCTTTGACAAATTTATATAAAATTGACATTTAATTTCCAACTTTGTCAACCTCAGTTAATCAGCACATTCACAGTATTAAAATCCGATACTATACTGATCATCTCTTGTCATTTACTTACAACTCGTTCAAGATATGTAGGCTTTTATATTTTTTTCTAACCATTAAAAGAATCACTTTTTGATAGAATAGTAGTTTGTTCAATGTACAATGGAAATTGAAAAAATATTTAACCACGTGAATAAATGAAAACGAGGTCCATAATTCAAATATAAATCACAAACTGTGACTTTATATGAATACGTTCAACAGCCAATGATTGTTGATTGGGTTAATTCACAGACAGTAAACGTATAAAACAATGAATGAAACATTTGCGCCTAATGACTTTTTATCACGACGTGTCCACTAGATTAATTATCTATACATTAATGTATTAGTTTACGTTGAAAAAAATGTGGTTCAAGGACTTTTGCAAAATTTGATGGATTCTGTATTTTTTGTTTCTTTCATATGTTCTGATTGGTAATCGATTCTGCTCTATAGTGTAGTATCTACAAATACCTAAATTATAACTAGATATGCTTTTTCCTTCTTCTTCTATACCAACCCAAAATGCTATTGCAATAAAGAAAAAAGTATTCTGTTTTTGATATGCTTCCGAATGAAAATAATGAGAAAAGAAACAGAGATGTTCAAGATTAATTGAATTGAGAGACTTATTGTGCCTATGGGTAGATAGTCTCGCGTTGAACTGAGAGATTTATTGTGCCTATGGGCAGATAGTCTCGCGGCAATATTGTTTTTGAACCTTATATTTGATGAAAGTATCAATTTTCTTTTTAACTCATTAACCAGCGATGTCAAATTTAAAGTACAATACAAAAGCCCTGTAATGAAGTAAAGTAAGCATATTTGTTTTAACGACGTACGATTTTGTAAATAAAATATATTTTTAGATTTTTTCTGAATTTAATAGCATACGTGTTATTCATCCCAGTATGATTTTTATTCCAGTGTACAAGATTGAGCTAATTTATTTACCGAATTAAAACATGATATATTTTGAGATATTCTGTAATCCAGTAATAAAAGCTTGTCAGAATCAAATCTTAATTATCCTATATTTGAGTTTCTTTTCCTAATATATTTAAAAGAAATTCACTTTGGGTCTACCATATATCTATCAGAACAAAACATGAACGGTGGTTTTAAATTACCAGTGTATATTGTTCAGAAAGTCTGCTTTTACCAGACTGACTCGCTAATTAAACCACTCGTATAACAATTGTGACGAATATCGGCTATTTGTTTTTTAGAGAATATTTTCTTTTACAAGAGATTGAATGTGAACTAAATTCTCAAACAATGATGATTATAATTGGTTATTATAAGTTCTATATAAACTCATCATATATACAAGGATTAAAAATGTGATTTGCACTAGACGCGCGTTTCATCTACTAAAGACTCGTCAGTGACGCTCGAATAGAAAATGTTAAAAGGGCCCAATAATACAGTACGAAGTTGAAGAGCATTGAGGACCAAAAAATCATAAAAGTTTTGCCGAATACAGCTAAGGTAATCAATTTCTGAGACAGAAAAACCTTTGAATTTCTAAAAAGTAACGTTTGTAAACATTTAATTTATAATTTATTATTATAACCATATCACTGATAATTCATGTCAACACAGAAGTACTGTCTACTGAGCTGGTGATACTATCGGGGAATTGAAAACTCCAAGTATTTGGGCCAGACGCGCGTTTCGTCCACAAAGTGTAGACTGTTATATTGTCGACAATTACCTGCATGTATTAATTAGACAAGTACCATAGTTTTTATAGCTCATCATCTCATAAACACGATCAAGACGTCACACAGTTCAATACATAAATAAAGTGTACTCGAAATTGTAAAATATTTGACATGTTGATGTGGAAATAGTCATTAATGCGCAATCGATATAGGACTTAAACCCTATGTGTTTTGAAAGGAGTGTGTCTAGCTTTCTGAATATTAAATATTTCTAACAAGTTGATAAATCATATGTTGAAAACAAATTTATCTCTTTCTCTAACATGTCACACTGGGGATGAGGTTTTTATAGCACTTTGTCAATACCACTACTGGTTATGTCTCGTTCGCATGGGTATCACCATCCTAGTTGTAAGTACGTCAGCTTTGACATGCACTATCATTAAAATGGTCATTGTCTAATACCAAAAAAGAAAATATAACGAAAAGAAAAGGACAAAAACAATAAATAAAGGCAACAGTAGTATACCGCTGTTCAAAACTCATAAATCCATGGACAAAAAACAAAATCGAAATAGAACACTAAAGACTTATTTATACGAACTCATTTAGGTTCGACATCAGCTGCACCTTATGTTGCATTCGTTGTGTTATTCAAGAATTTGTTACGCAGTTTGAAAATAACAAGGTTTTTCATAACACTAATATATTTTGATAGGGGAATGATAAAGGAATCAAAAGAGCGAACAAAAGTATAGGTCCGTGTGTTAGTTTTTGAAATACTAGCCATTGAAATTTTGGCGGTAAAATGTTATCTCATAATTTTTCATAGCTTTCTTAATGACAAGTTCAAATACTAAAAAGCTATTTAATTTTAACAAAACATTTTTTAACTTTTTCAGATGTCTTATTAATACTAATGTAAAAGATTTATTAAAGGAAAAATAGGAGTAAGTGGGCAAAGTTTACTAAGGCATTCAAATGGATAAAACCAGAAGATTCCGAAAATCTGATAAACATTCCAAAACATGGCAAACAAATATCCTTGTGAAAGTACATACCAGTTATATGTAGTACGCACGGAAATGTCAGAATTAGGATAAAAGAAGGGATGAAAATGTTTTAATCCTTGTACATATGATGAGTTTATATAGAACTTATAATAACCAATTATAATCATCATTGTTTGAGAATTTAATTCACATTCAATCTCTTGTAAAAGAAAATATTCTCTAAAAAACAAATAGCCGATATTCGTCACAATTGTTATACGAGTGGTTTAATCAGCGAGTCAGTCTGGTAAAAGCAGACTTTCTGAACAATATACACTGGTAATTTAAAAAATATATTATCTTTCAGTCAGTTTAATTGAAGTCTGGAGCTTGCATGTCAGTTAACTGCTAGTAGTCTGTTGTTATTTATGTATTATTGTCATTTTGTTTATTTTCTTTGGTTACATCTTCTGACATCAGATTCGGACATCTCGTGGACTTAATTTTAATGTGCGTATTGTTATGCGTTTACTTTTCTACATTGGCTAGAGGTATAGGGGGAGGGTTGAGATCTCACAAACATGTTTAACCCCGCCACATTGTTGCGCCTGTCCCAAGTCAGGAGCCTCTGGCTTTTGTTAGTCTTGTATTATTTTAATTTTAGTTTCTTGTGTACAATTTGGAAATTAGTATGGCGTTCATTATCACTGAATTAGTATAAATTTGTTTAGGGGCCAGTTGAAGGACGCCTCCGGGTGCGGGAATTTCTCGCTACATTGAAGACTTGTTGGTGACCTTCTGCTGTTGTTTTTTTTCTATGGCCGGGTTGTTGTCTCTTTGGCACATTCCCCATTTCCATTCTCAATTTTATTAAGGAATGTCTAAATTTTTTCTATACTTGCCTATTTTGAGTACAAGTGCAATGATAGCTATACTCATTGCAAATATTAAAAGTTGTATAATCAACACTACACAATATATACATATAGCTACGACAATTGTGAAAAAGTGTCAAAAGTGAAAAAAAGATCAAGTACACGTTGTCAACAGGTGGCATCCGACTAGTTGCTCATGTCATTACAAACCCGGTAACGAGTCTAATTAGAGAAGTGCGGGATTTTCAAGCTGTGTTGAAGACTAATGTGTGGCTGTTTGGTGGATTGTTGTCTTTTTTAAACATTCCCTATTCCAATTCTCAATTTTAATATATTGAGTTTTTAGTGAAAAGATGTTAACTAATGAGTATAAATACATACGTTAAAACTCGTTTAATCTCAACGCAATGGAATGTCAATTAAATATTTAATTATGCTTTAGAGAAAATTAGAAAACAAATTGTTGTGAAACAAGTAATGTAGATTCTCATTAATAAGAAATTCACACACCTTATTAAATGGGCATTTAGAAAGTCAGAATGTGAATATATATGTTCAAACTCTTTTAGGTAATTTTTTAGTGGCAATAAACAAAAAAACTATGTCAATTGGACATGCTTTGATACTATATTTGCCCTTGAATTTTTACTAGATAACATTTTTGTTAGCTTTGGGAAGTCCGTATATCGTCAGATTATCGGAATTCCAATGGGGACTAACTGTGCACCACCTATTGCGGACCTGTTTTTGTATTGCTATGAGTTACAATTTATGACAAAAATAAGCAAAGATCCATCGAAACAACATCTGATAAACAAATTTAATAATATTTTAGATATTTAGATGATATTTTGGCTCTCAATAATGACGACTTCAGTATGTATATTAAAGAAATTTATCCTGCTGAACTTACTTTAAATAAAGCTAATACTAACAATGACCACTGTCCTTTCCGTGATCTTGATATCTATTTCACTAACAGAAAGCTGAATGCTAAAATTTATGATAAAAGAGATGATTTTTCATTTCCTATCGTTAGTTATTCATATTTAGATGGTGACGTTCCCTTGTCACCATGTTACGGTGTTTATATATCTCAACTTTAAGATTCGCTCGTGTATGTAACAATGTTTTAGATTTTATCGAGAGAAATTTATGTATTACTGAAAAATTATTACACCAGGGTTTTCGATATCACAAACTAGTCAAAACATTTACTAAATTTTATCATCGGTATAAGGACATCATTCGTAAATATAGCTCAACATGCAGACTTCTTATACGTTCAGGTATTTCACATCCAATTTTTTATGGAAATATTCTTTATAAAGCACTAAGGTGTCAGTATTCACCTCAAAAACTAACAAAACCTTTGAATAGACTTATTTAGAAGGGATATAGTTACGATACTGTTGTCAGGTCATTAAAGATTGCATATTTTGGCGTTAATATTGATTCACTTATAGGGTCTTTGCATCGGAACTAAACACATTTAATCAAAAACCAGTTGTTGGCATGACACGGGTTATGTTTTTCTCATATATGTTATGATGGTATGATACTAAACCCTTAACGGGAAGGATTTTGCCTGATGTTCATATGATAAAATCATAATCTTTCAGTCAGTTTAATTGAAGTCTGGAGCTGGTATGTCAGTTAACTGCTAGTAGTCTGTTGTTATTTATGTATTATTGTCATTTTGTTTATTTTCTTTGGTTACATCTTCTGACATCAGACTCGGACTTCTCTTGGACTGAATTTTAATGTGCGTATTGTTATGCGTTTACTTTTCTGCATTGGCTAGAGGTATAGGGGGAGGGTTGAGATCTCACAAACATGTTTAACCCCGCCGCATTTTTGCGTCTGTCCCAAGTCAGGAGCCTCTGGCCTTTGTTATTCTTGTATTATTTTAATTTTAGTTTCTTGTGTACAATTTGGAAATTAGTATGGCGTTCATTATCACTGAATTAGTATATATTTGTTTAGGGGCCAGCTGTAGGACGCCTCCGGGTGCGGGAATTTCTCGCTACATTGACGACCTGTTGGTGACCTTCTGCTGTTGTTGTGTTCTATGGTCGGGTTGTTGTCTCTTTGGCACATTCCCCATTTCCATTCTCTATTTTAAGTACACATGTTATCGATTCTATATCCTAGCTAAATCCAGTGAAACATGTGAATGGCCAAAATAAAATGTTGAAAATAACACAAAAAAAAAAGAGTAATAACAAACAAAAACAGACAACTATGTTGATATTGTACAACAATATGATAATTCAAAGATGTTTTGTTTTTACTTTGGTGATTACACAAACTCTTAATCGTTAAATGATACATTTTTTATCAAAGTGTTTGTTTCCGAAAATAACTCTTTTTCTTAAATCTGTCCCAACACGCGTAACACATTTACAGACACGTCAATTATATTACAGTCTGCGTGATATGCAAATAACATGTTTTCGAAACAATCTATTCTCGTACATAATGATCATCTAAACAATTTAAAAGAGTAGTCAATAGCGACAGAAAATCAGGAAGTTTTGTAAATAAAGTTCAATAAATCTATGATATCTTTATAATTTATAGACAATCCATATTCCTGACTTGAAATTTAGCGATAAAATGTTTTGTTGTATTTCTTAACTATTGTTATACTATAAATTGTTGTTTAAACCAACTTATATATGCCTTTATATAAAACTCTGTATCGAACGTATCATTGATTTAACTAAAATATATTACAAATAAATAATGGATTACAGTGTATCCTCTGAATCAAGAGTGGACCATTAAAACCAGATAAACTATTTCAAATAAAACAACACAATTTGATTTTCTATTTCCATATCAACAAAGAAGAGAAACATATACAAGATCCAATGCCAGACGCTAAGGTTTTCTGTATTTCATTATTTTAGACTAAGGTTTTCTGTATTTCATTATTTTAGACTCGACTTAAATATGTTAATCGAAGATAATAACAAACCAGTTTCTTGTAAATTAGCCAACCGCAGTTACATCTTACAATAAACAAAACATTTTATGTGCAACTGTGACTTCCTAGAAAGCATTTAAAATATTTACAGTTGATAGTTTTCCCATTATTGTTCTTTTATTATTGAAGGTTTGCTACAAGAGACATTGGACATACTCTGTTAATTGTTTATGTATCTCTTTCACAATCAAAGTAATATTACAAAAATACTGAACTCCGAGGAACATTCAAAACAGAAAGTCCCTAATCAAATGGCAGAGTCAAAAGCTTAAACACAACAAACGAATGGATAACAACTGCAATATTCCTGACGTGGTACAGACATTTGTCGCCCCAAACGCCCAGAATGATTTTCCGAATGGTAACACGATTTGAAAGCATCGCAATGGTTCCGCACAACTATGTACAAATTACAAATAAAAATAAGGCTACAGTAAATTATCTTGGTATCTATGATTAGATGTTTTACTGGTGTTCAACTCTTGAAAATCGAATACTAAGTAGAACAATACAAAATATAACCGAGGGAACTTCAAAGATAGTAAGTCGTTACACATATAAAGTTTTGATTTTAGTTAAAGTTTAGTTCCTTTTGAGTTATAAGCAAAGATATCTTGCAGTATTTGCACTCTTAAAATAATAAAATTATTTCGAAAAGAAGAATTAAAGATAATATAATAATAAGTATTCTACAAAAGTTGGTTATTGCTGCTGAAATACTTGAGTGTTTTTAAGCTATACCTCATTTATTGATTTTCATGAAGTTGCTAAAGTGGCATCTGGTGACTTTTGAGGTCTTTTTTTTATCTTGGTTTGCAAAGCAGTTGTTTGTGATTTGTGTCTGCTAGATGTAAAATTTACACAGTACCCTTTTTTATCTGAGTTGCTGTTTGAGCCTCGATGCAGTGGCTCTTAAGTCTCGGATTGTTCTGTGAGTAAAATGAGTGTCTATATCATGAATTTTACAAAACCAAAAAACAAAACAGAAAAAAACACGAGACTGTTTTTCAAACTTAGTAATAAAAATCGTTAGAAAAAAAATATCGTTCATAGATTATAGAATTGAAGTGAACGGTTATCAATCAGAGTGTTCCCATTAAGCTTAAATTGCAGAAACATTATGACATTTATAATCTTGAAGGTTACCATTGATTTTCCCCATTAGTCTTTGTTAAATTTGCACTTTTCAAAATATTGTTCAGAATTTATCTTTCTTTCAAATAAACAAATACCTGGCATGAGTAAACTTTTATCCTGTCCAGTACTATAGAAAAAAAAACCACATAACATTTTGTTGCATATAAGAAAATAACCATCACTGGATGTTAACAAATCAAATTTCTCCCCTAATTTAATCTGTATACAAGGTTTTTTCTCTATCGATTTATGAATTTTGAACATCGGTATACTACTGTTGCCCTTATTTAGTAACCATGTAACCTCAAGTTTCCAAAATATTCTATAGAAATTCCAAATAAAAAAATTATGGTGCTTTGAAATACACCAGACATATGTTTATGACACAGAAATGTTTTACTGCAAGCATAATTAACTACAACTGTCAAATTCAAGGGAATATTTTTTCTATCATTTTTCGTACAACCGGATGTAACGTACCATGATTTGGTGGCACCTGAAGTTCATAACCCTTAAAAAAAATTGTATTTTAATATATCATTATCTGCTCTGATTATTGGTTTAATGAGTATGCACAGTTGTTATTCATTCGCTTTATTGGTTTTGAACTTTTGATTTTATCATTTGATTAGGGATATTCCGTTTTGAATTTTCATCGGTATTTTTGTGAATTTACTTTTAATGCATATCGTTTGTCTCAATACCTGGATAGACCCTTCATGATTTATATCTAGACGCAGACCTTATGTCTTTTCGTTATATTTTATGATCAACTTCAATGCCTTTCAGCATCGTTCATTTTGTAGCAAAAAATATTCACACTGTTATACAACAATACAGATGCATCAAATACGATATAGTCTAGCACAAAGTAATACATTTTGTACTTACTGCATTGAGTTTCATCAGCGTGTCACTTCAAAAATTTGGAAACACTACCACGTTTTTCTCCTTGATCTCAGCTTATATCTGTTTAGGCTATTTCCACTATTTCTGTTTAGACATGGATTAAAAGTTAAATACTATTTCTTAAAACAATGCAAAAAATCAGATTCTGATCGGTATAGACGTATTCTCATAAAAAGCGTTGAAATGAAACGTGTTTTGTCAATCTTATTTGGGAATAAAAGCAATCATCCGCAACAAATATAAACCTAAATGTAATTAATGTATATTCATTATCAGAAAAAACATCATGTTCAACGTGATAAAAATGATGAATCAATAGTAAATACTTATTAAAATGATTAGTTAATCAAATGTTGGTAATGACTTAAAACAAAATTAAATTGATTAAATTGAAGGTGGATGTTTCTAATAAACTTTAATCAGTCCATAATATAAAAGAAAAGTATAAACATGAAACCTGGAAAAAAATAATAGGAAGATGTGGTGTGAGTACCAATGAGACAACTCTCCGTGCAAATTACAATGTATCAAAAATAAACATGTACAGAAGGCACAAATTCTTCATTGTACTCCTGCTAAGTGTCTCGCAATCTTCAAAACAACGGCCAATTGCAATACTTGGAAGTTTAAAGATGTATATTCTGTATTCTGATAAGTTGTGATGAAATTGTGCATTACTAGTTCAAATAATTATGACGTCTTGAAAGGCTTATATAATTTTTTTCTTTGAAAAAAAATTATAATAGCCTTTCAAGACGTCATTATTGTTTGGTCTAACTCGACCCCAGTCTTGACGCATAACACACTGAAAGAAACGACTTTACATTTTACGAACTTAGAAAAACTGGGAATAATGTAAATATAAACCGATACTCATTGAAAGGCGATAACAGGCAGGTATCATATTTTGTAAGATATTGACGTCATGGAAAGACGCCAAAATGCAATATTATATAAACTGTTTTCTCCAATTTTTGACAGTAGCAGTTGACAATTGATATTTGTTCTTGATTTCATGGTGTTAAAACAGTTGGACATCGAAATATAATTGATATCTCTGTGATGTGCGAATTATATTGAATGATATTGTCGAACCTAACATTTTCAGGTTTTCAAAAAATATCTTAATTATTTGATCTTATATACTATTGATATTTTAAAAGTCACGGACAGGATAATGTTTGGAATTTGTATAAATAAGTCTAATAAACGTATGTCATATTTAAAATAATCTCATAGTATGTATATTTCTGACTGTAGAAATTAACAGACAAAAGACGCATTTTGCATGATAAATATAGAATAATATATTTCAATACATATACTTGATAAATGGCTTTGGTGTGGTATCACCCGTTTCTATTATCCATTTTACATTACAACACATTTTCCATTGCACCCTGAAGCCGTTTACATTGATGTTTAAGGGCATACGATACAGTTTTGATCCTGTATTTACAAGTTGATGAAAATTTGCATATAGGCTATTTTAAATCAGATCAAATCAAATATGTAATAAAAAATATACCTTCATGTGCTACTTTTTGAGTAAATTGAGGTTCAAATTTCAGATATTTCCTCAAAATACGGATTTGTGGACATATTTTTCCTTTCGATAGAAATACATAACTTTTTTGTTTTAAAAGATAAACACGATCTGTTTTTTGTTAAATTATTTGTAATTTGTGTATTATATAAATATTGCATAAATTTGTACATTTTATTTTTACAAATAACTCAAATTTATCAAATGATCATGATTGTAGGCAAATAACGTAATTTTTGGCTGTTTATTTATCAAATTTAAAAAAATTGCACTATTTGCGTCATCATGAAAATTGGTACACATAATCTTCTTACATAATCAAACCAAAAGCCATTTTAAAAAAGGCGGGTCCATGAACTCGTTTTCAAGTTAACTCAGTTTGAATGCTAAAAATTAGCCGAAAACTGCATCTTTTCCCGATAAGTCACCGTTTGACGTCGCGAAAATAACAATTTACGTTAGCAACGTCATTACCTCCCCTGTAACTGTATCGTATGCCCTTAATACAAAAAATTACCCACTCATAAAGATGTCCGATTACAACACATAGATGCTGACTATTTGGTTTGTAATATCATTGAGGAGAAACAAATACTTAAAAGTACATGTATATCAATTATTAAGCTAAATTCGTGTTAAACTATGAACTAGATGAGAATTTGTCAATAAACCTTAAAACGTGATAACAGGCAAACATTTTTTCTTAAATTTAAATATTAACTGCATAAAAAGACGTCAAAATACATTATTATATAAACAACTGTTTCCCAGGTTATCTGACAACATGCAGTTGGTAATTTCTATGTTTCCTCTTTGTTTTTCAGAGCGTAAAAAAATGTTTAGTATCAAAATATAAGTGATATCTGATATATTCTCGAACCTAGAACTTTCAGGTTTTAAAAAATTACAATTTTTAAAAAGCATTTGATTTTTTGTACTTCTGATATTTTGAAAGACTTGGACAGCAAAAATAATGGAATTTTTATAAACAAGTCTCAAAAATAAATGTCACTATAGAATAATATCATAGTATGCATATTTGTGACTGTAGAAATTGACAGAAAAAATAAGCATTGTTGATCATAAATACTGAATAAAAAAACGTGAAAAATATTAAGTAATTTGCATTGGTTCTATTTTTTTTTTTTTTCCAAATGTTCATTTCTTTGTTATCTGCGTACATGCTTTAGTAGCCATGTAACCTCAAGTTTCCAAAATATTTTATAGAAACGCCACAACTATTGTGCTTTGAAACACCCAAGATATATGTTTATGATCCAGACAATTCTTATTGAATGATATGTACGGTTAATTTTATACAACTGTCAAATTCTGGGATATATTTTTTTAACCGTTTTTCGTATGCAAACAGATGTGACGTACTATAATTTAGTGGTATTACACTTTTACTTCCTTTTTTGTTTTCCTGATCGTTAAAACAACAAATTAATTTTGAAATTAATTTTATAAAAGTACAAGAATGATTTACTCTAACAATAACAGCATCAAGTCAAAGGCGACAGACAACTATATGTTGCAAACAAAAAACAACCTACAACAAATTAACCCAGTGCCAAAAACCTACGTAATGGAGACTTCCGGTTTGAAGATGTTTAATAACATTCAGAATGGAAATGTGGTTTGTACGGGTGTCTTATGCCATCTATGGTTGTAAATAACAGAGATCCTAAGGTGATCAATCAAATAAGAAAAATTTGATTAGGTAGGAATATAATTAGTGTGAGGTTTCATTTAAAAGAATAGATTTATAAATTTTTAAATAATACATAATAATCTTGCACAAGCGTAGATTATTTTAGTTTGATTTCTAATGTTTTTATAATAGTATTTTAAGGGAATTTAGCTCTGAAATAGTACATTGTTTGAAGTTATATGCTTGAAACTTTTCCATCTTATATCTAAGCTGGAGAAAACGTATTATGACCCTTTTTTTCTTCCGATATTCTCAAAGTATTTTCTAAAAGTTATCTTCTCGGATTTTATTTTACAACTCTATCCTTTATTATTTAAACATTTAACTTTTCTACATTTTACCCCATTACAAACTAAAAGACAAATTGAAAGAGTTGGTATTGCTTTTTTCATAAAAATGAATGGCAAACTTAGAAACAAGTTTCTTGTCTTAGGGAGGGATAAAACATACTTTGTAAAGAATCACTCTGAAACTGATATTATATAGAAGCTTCAGTCCTTGATTGACAACATATTTGTTACGTTTAGAGGACATGTTTTTCAACAGACTGCCAGAATTCCTATGTTAACTAATTGTGCTCCTCTTCTTGTCGAATTGTTTCTGTATTATTATAAGGCTGACGTCAAACAGGAACTTCTTATACACAGCCAATTTTGCATAAGTACTATTTTTGTACTTAAAATCCGAGTACTGAAAATTTGCTTTTGATATTTAGTACTATTTCTTTACTTTAAAATTATTGTACTATTTACGTACCTGTATTTTACAGTACTTGATTTGTACTTAAAATTTTGGTAAAGAAATAGTACCAAAAAGCGATCACACTATTCCATGTTTGAAAATCATAATATTAAGAGATTTGAAGTAGACATACTATCAAAATGCTTCAAATGTAACGTTTTAACCAAAAATATGTAGTACTTAAATTTTCAAGTACAAGTTAAGTACTGTAAAATACAGGTACCTAAATATTACAATACTTTTAGAGTAACAAAATAGTACTGAATATGAAAAGTAGATTTCTAGTACTACAGATTTTTGGTACAGACATAGTACCTATGCAAAATTGGCTGTGTAGGAAGAAAGATAAGATAAGAAGCAATATCCTTTAACTTTTCTTTCCGCTATATGAATGGTTTTCTCTCACTAAATAATTTCAAATTTGGTGACTATGGTGAACGAATCCATTCCATCAAACTAGAGATAGAAGATACTATAGATACAGTTATAAGTCTGCCTCATATCTTGACTGGAATCTAGAAAATTACTATGAGGGTGGGTTGCAAACAAAACTTTACAACAGAAGAGATGATTTAAGCTTCCCAATTGTTAACTTCCCATTTTATGTAGCAACATTCCAGTAGCGCCCGAGGGTCGGTTGCAAACAAAACTTTAAAACAAAAGAGATGATTTAAGTTTCCCAATTGTGAACTTCCACTTTTATGTAGCAACCTTCCAGTAGCGCCTGCATATTGTGTATATATCTCCCAATTGATAGGATATTCCCGTGCTTGTATTTCCTATCATGATTTCCTAGAGGGTTGATGCTCACAAGGAAGCTATTAAACTAAGAGTTCTAAATGGTGAAGTTGAAATCATCCCTTTGTAAATTTTACAGACGCCAACACGAGTTGGCTGACCGTTTTGGAATAAATGTTTCAAAGACGACATCGGATATGCTCCTTATGTCGTAACTACAATACCCTTCCCCTTTCACGAATGTGACCTTCCGATTAGACTATTTACCGAATTTGTAATAACATTAGCAACACGAAGGGTGCCACGTATGAAGAAGGATTTGTTTACCCTTCTGGAGCAACTGAGATCACCCCCAGTTTTTGGTGGGGTTCGTCTTGCTTAGTCTTTATTGTCTTTGGTGTGTCTTGTGTACTTTTATTTGTTTGTTTGTCTTTTCCCTTTTTTAGTTATGGCGTTGTCAGTTTATATTTGATCTATGAGTTTTACTGTCCCTTTGGTATCTTTCGCCCATCCTTTAGTATAGCTTTTTATCACATAATGATGTTTTTCATGTATTATCCAAACAAAATGTGGCATTTTGTCACAACCTTCAGCTTGAAAAAATGCTCGGTTTCATATTATCATTTTTATATTTTTGAACATATCACAATATGTTCCTCGATTTGACAAAGTATGAACATGATGAACGCATTCTATTATTTTTAATTTACACTCCCATGCCACCTCGTTCATTACATCCAGCATTTTGAGGAAAGAGTCATGTGAAAAATCAATATTAGACTCTTATTAAGCCTCAACACGTAAATAGTAAACCATGTAAACACAATTTTCGTGATTTGAACAATAGTTGCATGTATGTCAGTTGTATAATTCGAGGATTATTTCAGTTTTCTATACAAAGGATACAACGATTAAATTAAAGCCGTCATAATTTATAGATTCGCGAAAATAACCATTGTTTTAAAATGATTTGAGGGACATTGCAATATCAAATGTTCATTTCAATTATTCGTTTTTTATTTATACTGACGTTATTCGTCCGACTTTTAATTAAATAATTGCTTTCGACTGATCAAAACTATTTTTTATGAAGATAAAGAAGTCGTACATTAATGTTTTATAGAGATTTAAAAATCCTGACTGCAGCTGTATAATAAGTTCGCAGTTTATATGTCAATTTTCGATGTTTCTCTAGATTTTATACCAGTACTAACATGACTAATGTAGAAAAACTTACATGGGCATCTTTTTATGTGTTGTTTTATTCCGTTTTACACTAAACACACGAAAACAGGAATAAAAGTACAGTAGTTTATTGTCATATTGAATTAATTTATATTATATTTAATGCTATGTGTATGAGTTTACTGTCTTTACGTTTCTCAAGAAGAAGAAAAAAGACACGCACTGTTTCTAATCTTTTGTTTCAGTCTGCATTGATGAAAAAGAAGTACTATATTTTAATCAAATTTTAAATGTAGACTTTTGATTATAATTATCTCATTTAGAAAAATCAGTTAGTATAAGATTTTATTGCTACCATATATTTGTAGGACTCTAAAGTGTGGTGGTTCTATAAAGTGCGATGGTCACATTAAAGTGCGATGGTCTACGTTAAAGTACAACGGTGTCTCGAGTGCGATGGTATAGCACGCTAAAGTGCATTGGACAAATACAGTAAAGTTCGGAGTCTTCAAATGTTATAGTACATGAATTTAAAAACTATGATTATCTTTTTTTCGCAAAAGCTAGTATGCTTAGGTACAACATAAGTGATAGGCTTTATAATTTACCGGTATACCTAAGTGATTCTTTCTAAATAAAGAAAAACGACCACGTAAAAAGGTAATTTATTAATCAGGTGTGACAAAATTCTAGATAGATGAGTATATTATCTGTAACTGCAGGTGTAGCTTGCTATTTACACAGTCTATCACTAACACATTATCGGAAAATGTAACATTTATTTGCTTTAAGCTTAAATCTAAATAAGAGAAAAAGATACTGTTACTCCGAGCTTTCTCCTTTTTTTAGCGATAAGAAATACATGTTTTATTTTTCTACAATGTACTCACTAATGTTTTAGCCGACAATTTATAATTTACGCATGCAGACATGCATGTATCTTCATTCTGTCGACGCTAGTAATCAATAAATTCTACAATATCTAAACGGGGGTTGCAAAGTAAACTGCAACAGAAACAATGATTCAAATGTATCCGTTTACTTCTTTTAGAAACAGAATACAGAAAACTAATGCGTAACTATACTATTTTGCCACAAAACCAAGTTTTTTTATGTCCTGTACCAAGTTAGGAGTATGGTTATTGCTATATTATAGTATGTTTCCGAGTTTGTTACATCTAAAGATATCGTCTACCTCCTTTTTCATTTTTATACTTATATAATATCAGTCCATGAAATATTCTAATATCAAACTTTTGATATTTGAATTGTATCCTATGTTCGTTAAGTGCATTATTGAGTCTACACAAGACTCATCACTGACGTTCATATCAAAATATTTATAAAGCCAAACAAGTACAAAGTTGAAGAGCATTGAAGATCCAAAATTCCAAAAAAGTTGTTCCAAGTACGGCTAAGGTAATCTATGCCTGGGATAAGAAATTCTAAGTTTTTCGAAAAATTTTAAGTTTTGTAAACAGGAAATTAATAAAAATGATTTGTATTTGTATTGATATTCATGTCAACACTGAAATGTTGACTACTAAACTGGTGATACCCTCGTGGACGAAACGTCCACCAGCAGTGGCATCTACCCAGTTTTCAAACATTTGATTGACATTCTATAGAGAAAATTTTCAATAATAAATAGGTTATCAGATGTATGGACATTTATGGGTAAAATTTCGGTTTACATCCGACGTAGCTAATCTGTAAATTTTAAAGCTTAAAGTAAACTGAATATTAAGCGTTTCTTTAAACAGAAGGGTCACATATACAATGTATGACTACTACCTTATGACTGCTATAACAAATTCTACAATAAGCAGAACTGATTTTATTGAGGTTTAGTTTTCTACTGAAAATAGAAGCGCTATAGAACTTGAGATCCTTCCGGTATGTTCTTCGAAGGTTTCTATTTCCCATTATGGTAAAGAAAAAATCATATAAATGTACAGTTCGTGTAATGATATCAATTAAAGAAAGGATAATATGATAACACGGAAGTTGAATTTAGTTTTGAATGAACGTCATTTCGTATGCTTCACAGTAATATTTGACATATCTATAAATGTCTGTGTTGTTGACATTTAAAATATAAACTTTACAACAGGGCGAAATAAACCAGAAGGACAGTCAAACTCAAAGATCGACAATAAACTGACAACGCCATGACTAAAATAGAAAAAGGTAAACAGACAAATCATAGTACATAAGACTCTACATAGAAAACTATAACTAAGCAACACGACCACCGAAACCTGGGGATAATCTCAGGTGCTCCTGAACCTGAACGTTTCGCCTTATGTTTAAGGTTGCACTTTTTAGAGGTTTGGCTAGCCACAAAACCAGGTAAAACCCACCATTGTTTTTTTTTAATATCCTATACCAAATCAGGGAAATGATCATTGTTAAATACAGTTCATTTCTCTGTGTGTTGCATTTGAGTGTTGTGTTTTTGTTGTGTCATTATTTTTCTGTTATATTTGATGTGTTTCCCATCAGTTTTAGTTTTTGACCCGGATTTGTTTTTTTTTTCTTAATCGATTTATGAATTTCCAACAGCGGTATACTACTGTTGTCTTTATTCAACAAATGTCAAAATATTTGAAATTCAAATTATTACAATTAAAGTTGTGTCATACATATAACTTTCAGTCCAAGTTGTCCCCACGGTCGTATCTGACGTAAGTTGTTATCCATTCGTTTGATGTGTTTGAACTTTGATTTAAACATTTGATTAGGGACTTTCCGCTTGATGCATAATTCATCAGCTGTTAATATGAAAGAACAATGTATCAGTTAAATCACGTGTCCAACTGAATTCTTGTGTCTTTCTGAATTGAACCAGATTTGACTGTTATAACATTGGCAGCAGTACTCGATTCACTTACCAAGAAGAATAGTTAACAAAGAAGTATGTCATTTTCGTGGAAATATGTCAACCCATTCTTGTAATTTTAGTCGATGCACTTGTACATCCTGTTGACTAACACGTGGCTAGAATAAAAATAATAAATTTAAATTTTAGAACTGTAAACATCGAGACGAATACGTTATCGTGACTTCGATATGCAGAGAAGATAAGTTAGGTTGATCGAACTAAAAATGGCATCTTGTTATTTTGTTTTAGTTCAAATAGACTAAGCACATAAAAATAACACTAAGACAAACTGGATACTTAAGCGTTTTCGACTGAGCTTATTTTATCGTTTTTCATAAACCATTAAAAATAAATACGGTTAAATAAAAGTTGTTTACAGTTATAATATATCTAAAATACATCAATTTTATAAGAAATTGCTAAGTGACGACGATAAACAAAAAAAAAATACTTTATGTTTTTTTCCCCTTTCTTCGCAGACTGATTGAGATGTGAGATGTTATTCGTCATGAAAAACACTCTTCGGAATAAAAATTGGCATTGTATAATTTAACGAGTTTCAAGTTTGCTAGTAGTTCAAAATCACACGGTATCTTCATTTAATTGATTTCGCAATAATTTCATTCAATCTCTTAAAAGGACTGTATACTGTATTGCGCAGTAAAAGACAAAATGAAAGAGCACTTTCCGAAATTCGTTTTTTTTTCTTTTATATCTCATATATCTATTAACTTGAAATTAAATAGACTACTCATACTAAAAAGGGCTGCTTGGTACCTTGGCCTTTTCCTCATTATTAAACAGGTAGACAAGTTCGCATTAAAATCTAAGACAAATTAGACGATTTCAACTTTCCAATTATCAATTACACATTTATCAGCTTTAACAAACCCTAAGTTCAATCAGATAGTGTTTTTACAAATCTCATTCGAGACATTATGATCGTGTTTATTCAAAAATACGGCTTTATTACCGGAGTGTACTCTTGTTTTGCCTTTTATGGTTAGAAAATACATAAAATAACACCATTTCAAACGCAATCCACTTCTATATCCCACATTTCGTGGCGTTGATATATTCCTTTGACGCAAAATTTATATTTTGGTTTTCTGTTGTACTGGTGTACAGTCAAAAATATATAGATGTTGATTTATTTTTATTTAACTGTTCACAAAACTCTGAAGTTTTGAAATACTAAGGTGTTTCTACTAAGGAATAGATTACCTTAGCTGTATTTGTCAAAACTTTTAGGAATGTTTGGATGTCAATACTCTTCAACTTTGTACTTCATTTGGCCTTTTAATATTTTTTTATTCGAGCGTCCCTGATGAGTCTTTTGTAGACGAAACGCGCGTCTGGCGTAAATATAAAATTTCAATCCTGGTATCCATGCCGATTTATTTGTACTGTATTCATGTCATGTACTGTTGTCAATTTAACAGTATTTTGGCATTGTCATATAAAGGGTAGGTTCGGCTTGCAATAAAACCAGGTCCAACCTACGTTTTCCCCATAAAATGACTTTACAAAGTCAAGAATATGGCTTATTGTTATTAAAGAGGGACAGTCAAACTCATAAATCTAAAATAAACTGACGACGCCATGGCTAAAAATGAAAACGACTAACAGACAAACAATAGTACACATGACACAACATAGAAAACTAAAGAATAAACAACACGAACCCCACCAAAAAAACTAGGGGTGATCGCAGGTGCTCGGAAGGGTAAGCAGATCCTGTCCCACATGTGGCACCCATCGTGGTGCTTATGTGATAACAAATCCGGTAAACAGTCTAATTCGGTAGATCACATTCATGAAAGAGAGAGGATTGTAGTTACGATGTAAGGAACATATCTGATATCATTTGTGAAACGGTTATTCCATAACGGTCAACCAACTGGTGATGGCGTCCGTAGCATTTACGAAGGCATGATTTCAGCTTCACTATTTGGAACTCTTGGTTTAATAGCTTCCTTGTGAGCAGCATAGTCCATTTCTATGTTGTTAGCGATTATTTTTGTTTTGTTGATGTTGTTCCGTTCTTTTCTTCTCATATCTGATGTGTTCATTTGGTTTTAGATTTGTTTTCGTTGAAGCGATTTATGACTATTGCACTGCGGTATACTATTGTTGTGTTACTTTATACCTAATGCGTATATTCTCTAAATTATGCGATGGTCTGTATAAGTTTTATAAGGGATAATTCCCCGTTATCATATATTTAAGTAAACATTTAATTAAGTTTTTGCTGTAATACATAAAATGTCTTTTAACCAACGATGCGTATCTCTGGAACGACTTAGTTATCTTGCAGTACCGAGATATGTATAATTAACAAAATAAGTAACAGTAATAACATACCGTTCTAAACAATTCATGACATACACGAGAGTAGGATTTGTTTGCATATGCATGATAGCCGACATTAAAGGTCTGTTTGTCCTAATAGAGAGTATAGAAATAGTTTGAGCACATGCAACTGGTTATGTAAAATAAGAATGGAAAATTTAAATCACGTACCTACATAATTTCTTAGATCGCGAATGCGGAGTCATAAAGTCGGTTTGAACGAACTAATCAAAAGTTCGAATAGCCTAAGCGGATGAAACCAATTAATTAAATAAAACTGCCTACGGCATTGTCTACTCAGCAAGTTCAAATAGCCTAAGCGGATGAAACCCATTAATTAAATAAAACTGCCTAAAGCATTGTCTACTCAGCCTATTTATTGTATTTTTTTATTCTATAGAATTGGAAGAAATACGATTAAATTTTAATGTTAGTTCACTGTTGGTGCATATTTAAAAGACGTCAATTCTAGACGTAATTCATATGGACGTCATTAAAACATAATTCTTGAAGTTTAAATCATGTTTATGACTCCTTTTTTCAAACTTATCATGCTATTTTATTCGTCATTAAAGAAATACTCTTTAGAAAATATTGGCGTTCGTCACGTGTATAGATTTTCAATTCCGTTATTCAGAAGTAAATAAAGGTAACAGTAGTATACTGCAACAACAAAAAACAAAATCTGGGTAACAAACTAAAATTGAGGGAAACGCATTAAATATACATTGTAAGAGGAGAACAACGAAACAACATTAAAATGTAACACAAACACACACAGAAACGGACTAAGCATTAAACAAAATCTTATGAGAATAACAAATATAACATCAAAATCAAATACATGAATTTGGGATAGATTAATATTCCTGACTTGGTGCAGGACAATTTCAAAAGAAAAATGGTGGGTTGAACCTGGTTTTGTGGCATGCCAAACCTCTCTCTTTTAATGGCCATGTGAAATATAACATTAAAATGACAACACAACATTACAGGACTACTTTACAAATAAATAGGAGAGCACAATTGAAAAAGAAACACACGAATAATAGCTAACAAAAGGCAACAAGTTTAAAAGAAAAAAATTAATACGCCAGAAGTGCATTTTGTCCACACAAGACTTACCAGTGACGCCCAGATACATACGTTTGAAAGCCGAAACAAGTACAAAGTTGAACAGCATCGAGAACTAAAAGTTCAAAAAAAGTTGTACCAAAAACGGCCAGGGTTTTCTGTTAGGTACCAGAACATCCCTATTATTTAGAATGATTTATACTTTTGCAAATAGTAAATTTTATAAAATGACTATACAAAAGATGTACATGATAAAACTGAAGTATTTGATAATAACAGGAAACAACCGAAATACATTACATCACCCGACAAAATGCAACACATCCGAATAAGTTTAAACCTCAACGCCAAGTGACGTCATATTAGAAATTGTAAAAAATGACAAAAAATGACGTCACATTTGAATGAATAAGATAGAATTAGGATTGATTTAAGATTACATTTGAACCAAATACTGATATTACATTTAATAACAATGCATATTTCAATACTTATTAATAGCAAACTAAGGTAGAAATTAACTATATTATATGGCTATGTCCGGTTTGTTTTGAATCTAACTTCAAACGTAAAACATCGAACAGATTACGTTGAACAAAATCAAATCTAATAAATGAAGGCGGTGATTAATTTTCTTTACCATAACCCTTGAATATAATAGAAAAGACGTCAACACATTTGACAAAATCCGATGAAAATTACAAATATTACATTAAAAATTTAAACTAAATACATGAATTTGGGATAGATAAGTACCGTAACACGTCTTATGGTAATGCAAATTCACACTCAGCAAAACAGGCATAATCAAAAAAAAGTCACGTTTAGTAATTAAAGATTAGACGACGTAATGACAAACCTCAATCTACCATGTAGTAAAAATGTCCTTAGCTAGTTTGGTCAAAGACACATCGTATGGATCCACCAATTGGTGGTGTTGTCCATAAAATTTACGGAGTGTCAATTTTAATCTGTCCTCCTCATAGGTTAGTTGGAGCAGTTTCTGCGTAAGGAGCACACTTCTGTATATAAAGTCCGTATATTGTGAACTAGCACGAGAATAACGTATCAATTGTGATATGTAAACACCATACGAAGGGGCAGAGGGTATGTTACTGCTGAGAAATGGGAAATTGATAATTGGGAAGTTGGAATCGTCCCGTTTATCATAGATTTTAGTGTGAAGTCGTCCATCAGCGTCAATATTGAGGAAACGATCAAGGTATGAAGCAGTCCTTCTAGTATCAGTAGTATCCTTAATTTCAAGTTCAATGGGATATATGAGATGTAAGTATTGGCTGAAATATGGGTTATTCAATGATAGAACATCATCAATATATCGGAAAGTAAAATTAAAGAATTTCGCAAGGTGCTTTTTCTTTTTGTCTTTTAGAAACTCAACAAATATATTGTCGATCAAAAAGTCCAGCATTTTGATAATATCATCTTCAGTATATTTTCTGGAAGATTCAGTGTGATTCTTCACAAAATATGAATTATTGTAACCCAAAACAAGAAATTTGTATCTACGATTACCATTTTTATAGAAAAAGCTCTGTTTTATGAGATGGTGAAGTCAATCGTTCAACTGATCATGGGGAATAGTAGTATATAGTGTAGAAAAATCAAAAGTTTTTATGTTGCTGCGAAATTGCAAAGATTGTGATCGAAGATTAAGCAGTAGATCTGTCGAATTTTTGAAAATCCACATCTGGTTAACACCACTGGTAGAATATATCTCATCACAATATTGTTGTATGGAGTTTTGTGTAATTTAGGTATCCAGTATAATGAAGGTATATTTTTCGTTTTCTTGATTTTATAAAATTTCGTCCTTGGTAAATGATGTTAAAGAATATGTAGGGTTACCACTAGTTTTATTTATTCCAAGCTCTGTTGTGAGACATTGCAAATAATGTTTTTTACATATGAAGACAATATTATTGGAGGCTTTATCTGCTTGAACAACGACATATTTGTCATGTAAAGAGGATAAAGCATCCACAACATCAGGATTCTGGAAAGGGTTACTAACTCTTGTACTCATAATACATTGTAGTTTTTGTATGCACCTCTGAATGCATAATCGAATAGCTTTGATCCAGTCAGACAAAGTTTCCAGTTCTGATTCGTCTGGTTCGCGCTTTACCCATTTTCTTGCATAGTCCTCAACTGCATACATCAGTAACTTGAAATTTTTTTCCAGTTGATGGGCTGGGGGATTCTATATTTTGTTCCCTTGGCTAACAACTCTCTTAGATGTTTATTGGTAACGATGCCAAGGTCACCAGTAATAACATGACCAGCTGGACTATAATTGTATTGTGACGACGATTTATACTGGAACAATATTAGGTACATGTAGATTAATCATCACTTTAATTATATAACTAAATACAGAAAGCCTAACTTGTCCAAGGCAATGCAAACTTATTAAATTGAGAATAAGAATGGTAAACGTGTCAAAGAAACCAGTCCGACCAACGAGCAGAGAAAAGCGCAATATGCTGCTCCTACCTCAAGCATGTAATTGATTTTACGTAAATCATTTTGTAAATATTGTTATCAGAAAAAATTCGTTCGAAGTTTTATATTTCATCATTCTAACAAGATAAAAACGAATATATATATATTATGCCTGCAGAAAAAATGTGGTCGTGACACATTTATCCAACATTCAATATTGATTGCCTACTTAACTTTAACAATAATGATAAAGTGTAGCAAAGCACACTATATTATTACTTTTTTGCTAATTTGTCTAGGTTATATCACTTTTGTGTTTCTTTGTACATCACGTATTTTTTTTTTGCTAATGTGCTTTGTCTAAATGGTTTATGTGCTTTTTTGGTACATGTTTTTCCTATTGATTAAAATTATAACACAATGTTGACTGCTGTACCCCAATTTTTGTCATTTTTATCTATTATGTCTCCTTGTTATGTTCACAAATCGTTGAAAATACAATATAATTTTTGGGCGACTGTCATACATGTGAATTGGTTAGCTATAGCTATAAAGCCAGGTTGAAAATGCTTGTACCAAGTCAGGGATATTATGACAATTGTTATCCATTCATTTGAATTTTCTTCAGTTCAGTAATTTTGTGACTTTACTTTTGATTATAGAGGTCATTGTAATTACTACTGTATGTTCAGTTATAGTTTCTTTTTTAATAACTGTGTAGAATAAATAATACAAATGTACCATTTAGATAAAGAACCAATTATATCTTTTCAAGGAATTATAATATGATAACACAGAATTTTGTTTTTCCGTTGAACAGTTACTACTTAGGTTTATAGTAGTAATTTGCTATTTTTCTACATTTCTGGGTTGTTGTTGGCAATTTTTCTGGCATGTGATATTAAAACTCTTGATAAGAAACCACATATTATAACAATATATGTTGACGTTTCCATTTTTATAGCAGCAGTACTTTATGCCTGTACCAAATCAGGAATATTTGTTTGATGTGTTTGAGCTTTTTATTTTGCCACTTGATAATAAAATTAACGGTGCCAATTTTGTTGCACCATATGCGCATTTCGACAATACATGTCTCTTCAGTGATGCTCGTGGCCAAAATATTTGAAATCCAAAACTTATATAAAAGATGAAGATTTCGATTTCCGGTTTGAATGGCTGACCACGGTTTTCCAAGCTCCGGAAAAATAACAAAAATTAATAGTAATGTACATATGTGAGAGTCACTCTACCCATACCAGCAACAAACAAAACGATAATTAACCTTCCAGAAACTATCTGTTTATTAGTATAGTTAAAAACATAACATGAGTGGTCAAGATAGTGAAAATCCGGCCAATGAAAAAATGGCGGACTCCTATGCTATGGCACTTAAACATAACAACAACACACATAAAGATAATGCAGAACCTGATGCGGAATACTTCAACGTCAAGCCTGTTTTTATATTAGAATCAGACATTTTCGATAGTTCAAAACCTGATAAAAACAATTATCTTACACATACCGAGTTATTCAAATGTATTGATCTCACAATACCTGCTAACCATTTAAATGGACTTCAGAGAGTCATTGGAGGGGTATGGCGTATATATCCAGACAGTGAAGAAGACAGGGAAACTCTTGTGGTAAGCTCCATCACAGTTCGGAAAAAACGCATCGAGGTTTACCCAAGAAACCCTAAATATGTTGAGAAAGAAAGCCCAACCACAGTTCGAATTAGAATAAAGAATATTCCATTATCAGCTGATGATGGACAATTAATTAGATACCTGCAAAATTGGCACCTCGAAGTACTTAATTACCAAAGAGAGAGACTTCGGATTGATGGGTTCGTGACAAATTGTCAAACAGGCGACAGGATCTTTTATGTCGAACCCTTCGATATCACAATTCCAAGAAATGTCAAAATTGGCAAATACCGTGGACTGATTTTCTACAAGGGTCAAACAAACCAAAATGCTGAAATTGAATGTACCAAATGCCTGCAAAAAGGTCATAAAAAATCAGAATGTACCAATGACTGGAAGTGCAAGACGTGCGGTACAAATGGTCATATCTCTAAAGACTGCACAGCTGAGTTTGATAAGAACAGTCAAGCCGAAGATGAAGAGCTTTAATCCAAAATGTCCAAAAAGTATAGCCAAATCCGTGAAAGGGCTTTGCATGAGGGAGATAAGGGACCTTTCGATTGGAATTTTCCTTGAAGTTTAGAACTTTTATGAACTTACTTTTTATCAACACAATAAGTAGAATTATAAATATTCTAGAATGACATTTTGTTTTGCTTAGGTGGTTTCAGTATAAATTCGACATACAATGTTTGTCTCGGTGTCCTGAATACATTTCATCATATTTGTGCATCTTATACATTGTTATATAAATATAAGAAGATGTGATATGAGTACAAATGAGATAACTCTCCATTCAAGTCACAATTAGTTAAAAAAAAACAATTATAGGTCAATGTACGGTCTGCTTTGAATCTTTATTCCTGTACTTTCCTTCATAGCAGAGACAGATAAAATATCAATTTCCATTTTCTTAGTTTGATCGAAGGAACACCCGGGGCAAAGTTGCTTTCCTAATATTACAGAACGTAGATTAGTCTTCTATAATGTATTGCACGAAGATTCAAATTGTCTTATTTTGTCTTAAGTTCAACAAGGATAATCAATCTTATTATTATTATGATCAAATAATATTCGTTCAGAACGTTCTGAAAAATAACTTTTATGACAAAGTTATTTTTGTCGAAAGAAATTCAGCTAAATGTTAGATGTAGGTGTTATTTTTTTAAAAATGATTACTATAAAAGACATTTGCAATGAATCTCGTTAGTAAACAATTCTTTCACAGGAGAGGTTTGTTTTGGTGTTTATAGAAAATATATATGTTTCATCTTTGTAAATGATAAATAAAACACTTTTTTTTCCAGAACCAAGAAAAATGAAATTAATCGGCATTAATCATGTTTGAAGAGTGCGACAATGTCTATATTTATATATATATAAACACATAAGAATTAGGGCTGAAGTTAACATATCCTGTTAAGATAGGTTTACATTGTGAATGATGTGTGAATAAAATGTATTACTTTAATACTAAGTTATATTATATATATCTTAAACTCGTAAGATAGATATGTATCATAAAATTCAATTAACAATAAACTTGTACAACTTCAGATGGAACGTGTTTTGGGGTATATATATATAATTACACCTTATGTGAGAATCCTGGATTTGATTTTTCACCAATTGTTATCAAATGAATATCATTCATTTTTTAACGCCGTCGGGGTATTTGCCAAAAGGATATGCCTTTTTTAACCTCTCTGCCGTAATATTTGCCAAAAAATACTCTAACTGACTGGACGCTTGTAAAGTCACGATAATCAATGAGTTTTTGAACATTAACATTCGGTGTAATTAAACAGATATATCATGTTCTTGAGGGGTATTTGCGAAAAATACCAGTCTTGAGAATGAATTTTCATCGCCTTACGGCTCGCGAAATTTAACATTCTCTCGACTGGTATTTTTCGCAAATACCCCTTCTTTACATGATATATCTCTTTATTATTTTCAACTGGTAAAGTCTTATCAAAAAAAAAAATTCAAAGTAAGTTCATAATAAGATAATAATAATACTAACTGCATCCTACAATTACTTACCATCAATGAAATTAAATGTGACATTAGATAGTTTGACGATTCACAACAAAGTTGCAATCAGTTATTTTCATATGTATGTTTACTGGTGCAGACAGACAGTAAATGCAGATTATGCAACATGCAACCTTGATAGAAAGATTAACTTTCAGGGGCTCATTATGTTTCCTCATATCGTACAATCTGATAATTCAAACAAAAAAGTTTTTTAAAATACTTGGCAAGTGCATTCGTAACAAAGTTCCCAACACATCAAATAAAACATGGTAGAAAGCTGATATTGTTAATTTACATTCACATATCATATTGATACCATACAGAGAAATATAAATACAACCTCTTTTCAGGCAAACAATATAACAAATAATACAGTAAAGTGTTTATTACAGATTTTGCAGTTAAATATATTTTTTTGTTAAAGTCGCACACAAATTAACTATTTTGCTGTTCAAAATTACAGTGAATCATCATAATATACATAATATCTAAATGCAGATGTGTTTGTTTGTAGACTAATGTGTTTTTCTGTATACCTTTGTCGAACTTACGTAATACCAGAATAAAATGATATATAATAAGGGCAAAGATATCAAATTTAAGATAAAATAAACATTAAAATGTAAAATAATATTATACAGAGGAAACTGATTCAAAATGACCCCATTTTTACTTTGACACTAAATATTTATTTAACATTGGAATTCAACAATGAACGTTTCGAAAAACATATTGAATATATAAAAAAAACAACACCTGTCATATCCACATTCATAGAAAAAAATAAAAATTTCGTACCAAAACTAATTCCTACTGTTTAAGACATCAGAATGTGCATTTGAATATTTCCAATTATGTATTGCTTTAATAAATACTGATAGTATATAAAATGGAATGGCATGCACTCTCAATTAGGAAGGCAGTTGATTTGGGATTAGAACAAGAGTCTTATGTTGATATCTTGTTCTTAATCCTACATTAAACTTATGATGTGCTTGTACATGTATATTAATAAAAACAGCAAAACACTCCGTCAGTTTGTTTTAGATTTATGATTTTGACTGTCCCTTTGGTATCTTTTGTCCCTCGTTTATTACTGATACTAAATGATTGGTGTGTAATAAGCATTGTAATAACTATTGTAGTGGGAGATATTATGGACATAATTGTGCAAATCGTGATACAAGCATGAAATTTGGTATAAAGGTTAACTAAATGATTCTTATTAAAAAGCCACTGCTGGCCAGAATTTTTTTTTCAAGATGGCCACCACACATTTTGCAAATGGCGTCATTACAAATTAGACATTATTTGTTAATCCTTTGAAAGGTGTGTTATATGTAAAATGCAATGTTAGATTTGATAAAAATCAAGTGACAGTTCATAAATTACGACTAGACAATACATTAATGAAACTTTAGGTGACTTCCGGTTTCAAAATGCTGGCAAAAAAGTCAAAAATTTCGATTTTTATACTTTCAAGCAATTTCACAAGGGATGTAAATCCTTAAAAGATGTGTTATAGGTATAATCTAATGAAAGTTATGATAAAACGTTAAAAATAGCTCCATAGGACGACAAAACAACACATAAATGAAGAAAAATAGTGATTTCCGGTTCCAAATTGGAGGCAAACACGTAGAAAATATTTTAATAATTTTCATCAACTTAACTAGTAATAGCACTCTTTGTTAAGTTTAAATGCCTAGTTTGGTTAGAAAGACAGGTTGCTCGTCTTATAATTATCTGACAGTTGTCTATACAAAAACCCATACAAGGAAGGCCAGAACGGTAGCATTTACAGTCACAAACACAGCTGGATATTTGCTTCCGCATTTCAAAAGTTCCTGACACGAGGATGCAACGACAGTCAAAGAAGTCCATTTCGGTTTCCAACTGTCATTGATTCATTCTTTCATCCAACCCCAGTGTTCATGACTTGGTACATTTACCTGTCGAATACATGAATCAGGCTGAGCCCAAACAACTCCCTCTTGATTTACTTCTCTTTTGATGTGCGAAATTGATTTACAATGCCGCTGCTTCCTGGCAAACAATTCACATCGTGCCTCACTTCATACTTAAGCCAAAAAAAGTCCTTTACATCTGGAAAACCTTCCATTGATAGCCAAGGTGACCCCTTCCCTTTCCCACGACAATTCGACAGAGTGTCATATCCACTGAATGCATGGACGAAAGGAAGAGCAGCTACACAAGGACCAAAAGCATTTGATATGTCACGTACAGGAAGCCATCAAAAGTCTTTCTTCCTCCCATAACCTATCCACAATGTGTTCTACTAGTTTTGCGATTGCTGAAATTCTTGATACTATTACATCTGTATCAGTACTACCTAAAATTACATTTTACAACACTTCTCATAATCATGCCGAACATGGACAAACATTCGTGTATCTGCTTCTTCATGATGACAAGGGGTTGATAGGAAGTAACCTTATTGAAATTGCAAAGAATATTTTCACCATGAGTAACATACACATTTTTATTAGTCTTCTAAGAAACTTGAAAAATTTCGTTTCGTTGTCATCTTCACAGAGAAAACTGCTCCAAACCTTTGGTGTTCTACCAGAACCAACACCTTTCAATCTTGCACAAAAGCCTTGCATTTGTCTTGTCACGGCCTTTAAATTATTCATTTAGTAAACATCAAATACAATGTCTACTCTTGAATACTTATCGATGGAAGATTAAATGTAAGGCAGTATGACATTGTTTGCATACTCATCAACTAGTTTCCCCAACTTTGTGACCTGGAATGAACCATTGCCACCCCATCGACGATAAATACGTCCAAATTTGGATCAGCAATCGCAGACTGTTTCAAGTAAACCCATTTGCACCAATTTAATACCACTATTTCAAGAAACATCCTGCGGTAAAGACGGAGGTGCAGTTTGGTTTTTATGAATAAAGAAATATTCCAAGTAAAAGTGTCTACTGTGACAAGAAATGAAAAGTCCAGAAAAGTTTCCCAATCACTTTTAAGATTATCTAGCTATGTTTTTGACAAATACGTTTCCAGTTTCATTTTACGGCCAAAATAGGAAGTTGTTATTTTTTATTTGGTTATAAAAAGCAGGTTCTCCTTAGTTTTGCATTTGCTTCAAAAGATCTTCGTATTTTTTGGACCAATATCTTGGAGTTTATTTACATATTTTACCTGTTCAACAATTTCCCAAATGGAGTTTTGTTTTTTTACAAATCTGACGACTTTTCTAGAAATGAATTTCTAAACTTGTTCATCACTTTACAAAACCTTCAAAGCTGTTTAAAGACACCTGCTTGTGTTTTTGTAGAGTCTTATTAGGTCGTTCATAGAATGACCCAAACAACAAGATCTTTCAAAATCATCTTCTACTATGTATACTGACTCCATCCATCCATTTGTCTAAATGGGATCTTCGCTTAATCCTAGAGCACCAATATCACCCTTCACAATTGCATTATTCTGTTTTTGTGCCTAATCAATTGTGTTATAAGAAAGAAATTGCTGGTCTTACGTACAGTGCAAGTATAATTTTCAAATTCCATTGCCACCTTTGGGCGATGTTCGGGAAGGGAAGTCATATCTTGAAGATAGGTCCGTAACGATCGAGCATAATTTACTTGATCAAGACCTAAATTAATACCCTATCATGCTTTATATGGATTGTTTGTAAAGTACGAAATCTCACTCATAAAATGAGCATAATACCAAAATCAGAACAAGTTCTTATTTTATAATTGAACGCCAGGAATGAAACTGTGGTCGAGATGACTCTATTTCTTCACACCAGTCTTTAAAATCATTGAACGTCACAGAGTCATGACATAATTATATATTCTTAGTTTAGCTTTCATATATAATCGGGTTTAACAGTTTAAGCAAAAGACATGCAGTTGTCTGGTGCGCCTGTCTAGTCCTATGTACATTTAAACATACATAAAAAGAATCTGCCGTTCTATTGTCTTTAGTAAGACAACATGTCCATCCCCTATCACGCAATATATCACCCAGAGTTTTATAACAAGTCTTTTCAATGTGAAATCCACCAAACATGACGATAAACTTATCTTTTCCGTACAAATCAGGCCATTCCCAGTGAATTTGCTTAGGCATTTCCAAAAGTGGCTGATCTGCAGTTAAAATTGATGTTTCTGCGGGATTCATCACATTTTCACCTTATCCATCGAATACATGAGAATTGCCTGGCAGTGCATACAAATCGCTCTTGATGTCTATAAATAGTTTGCACATGCGCAAAAGGGTTAATCACATGTTTATCATAACCTTGAAAAATTCATAATATCATTAGAAATACAAAAACACTAAATATATAGTAAATAGTTCAAATGATTTTTGAAAGAATTTTGTAACATTTTTGCGCATGCGCAAATACTGGATATGTCAAATATTCATTTTTAATAAATATATGATATAAGGAAGGTAGCCGTCAAACCTGATGATTGGTTTTTACTAAAAGAAGGTAAAAGAAAAGTTTTCCAGAAAAATCAATATTTTCAAACTGAAGAAAACAGCCATTTTAGAAAAAGGCCGTGGCCATCTTGAAAAAAATATTTTTTTTGGATGGCCAGCAGTTATTTCTTAAAAAGTATATAATAATGATGCTTTGTGGTAATGTTCATGCTTCTATCACCATTTGCACAATTCCCTCGATTTTGCTTGCTAATATCTTCCACTATTGTACCAATGGTTGAATGATTTAGTGTTAAGGTTGGTCATCGGATATTACTACCTCATAATGAATTTCCTTACATTTGGAGAAAAATCAGAGTTATATTAAAAACAAAATAATCGTATAAAAAGTATAGGTCGTCATGCAATTTTTCAGACGTCAAGTCATGCAAAATTACTCAACTTATTTTCGTGAATAAAATCAAATTTATGAGATAGTATTTTGAAATAAAATGAGAAACAAAAATATGATAGGCTTTCAAAAAATAAAAATGAAAAAATGGTGTCAACAAACTTGTTTTCATAATAAAAAAATACTTTCATTCCAGTATAAAAAGAAAAATCTCATAACTGTAATAAACCACATGACATATAATATTATCAAAAGAATCAATTTATTATGAAATGTTTCTTCTGTTCTAAATAAGCCAAGTGCTGTAAAAGACCGTATTAATGCAGTTCAATTTCTATCAACAGTTTTTAGTTCCGTCAACATCCGTCCGATGCACGTTTAACATTGTCATTAATTTTTTTATGATAATGAATACCTTATAATGGAATCAAGTGAATTAATAGCATTTAACATTGAATTAGCTATGAAAGCAAGATCTTCATCTTATAAGTAGGTTAATAGATATAGGAAGATGTGATGTGAGTGCCAATGAGACAACTCTCCATTCAAATAACAATTTAAAAAAGTAAACCATTATAGGTCAATGTACGGCCTTCAACACAGAGCCTTCGCTCACACCGAACAACAAGCTATAAAGGGCCCAAAAATTACTAGTGTAAAACTATTCAAACGGGAAAACCAACGGTCTATTCTATATAAAAAAAAAACGAGAAACGAGAAACACGTATAAATTACATAAACAAACGAATGTTCTAATGTAAGTCTTATATGTATATGAGCAAGTGAAAACAAAAGGACACGGGGCTGTCCTGAATTGAGAAACTATCTGTTATGTTCTTAACAATTGATTTTTTGCCAAACCGTCTCACTATATTTGGATTGTTTTACATTCGTTCTTGAAATTGCTAGATCTATTGACTTTAAAAGTTGGTTCTTCTAATCTTTCAAAACCACATACGAATACTTAATATAATCTTTCAATCAGTTTAATTGGGGTCTGGAGCTGGCATGTCAGTTAACTGCTAGTAGTCTGCTGTTATTTATGTATTAATGTCATTTTATTTATTTTCTTTTGTTACATCTTCTGACATCGGACTCGGACCTCTCTTGAACTGAATTTTAATGTGCTTATTGTTATGCGTTTACTTTTCTACATTGGCTAGAGGTATAGGTGGAGGGTTGAAATCTCATAAACATGTTTAACCCCGCCGCAGTTTTGCGCCTGTCCTAAGTCAGGAGCCTCTGGCCTTTGTTAGTCTTATATGATTTTTAATTTTAGTTTCTTGTGTACAATTCGGAATTAAGTATGACGTCCATTATCACTGTACTAGTATACATATTTTTAAGGGGCCAGCTGAGGGACGCCTACCGGTACGGGAGTTTCTCGCTACATTGAAGACCCATTGGTGGCCTCCGAATGTTGTCTGGTTAACGTAAGACTTGTGGAGTGCCAAATTCGTACAACATCGCTAATGGCGGGGACATGGTGCTAAAGGGGAACACACCTTTCAGTAAAGTCTCCTATATGAACTACCCTTGCATGACGTATAAATAGAAAAAGAATCTCCAAAAATGTCATATGATTCAGCAAAGGACAAGTTACTTTTGATAATTGAAAAGCATCCATTTTGTCAACTACAGATATATATTTAGATATGAAGCAGACCTCCTAGTTTTGTAAGAACTCTTCGGCTTGCAATGTATATTGGAGATGCAAAACATTGCTTGACAGGACATCATGGCTTCTAGGTGACAGCTATTCTTCTAGCTTAATATTCCATTTTTAAAGCAGTCGACGTCTTGGTCAAGTAAATTAATTCTATTGGCACCCGGACACGTGTCTCCTAAGCTTCATTGTTTTCGATTTGTAAATTATCGATTTCTTATTTTTTATAAAACAAGGTGTCTCTTTTCAATGTCAAAAACTTGTTTTCAAGTACAATCAGAATACATTTTTGTAAAGATGCATAAAACACCGTTATGTATTACCATGTTAATGACATAATTATATTACATGCCATTCAATATTTCACGATGGAACATTTACAAAAGACTATTAAACCACATGAAGTATTATATTTATAATTTACAGCTTTAATTATATTTTATAAAAGGCATTTTTTTGCTCCACTTCTCTAAAAATGTTTTCATGATGCCATCATGGTCGTCATTGTGCTATGTAATTACCAGTTCTAACCAAATTGTATAAAGGCTGATTTTTTGTTCTACTTCTCTGAATGTTTTTAAGATGTCATTATCGTAGTCATAACGCTGTGCATAATAAAGGTTTGTATTTCTAATAACATTAGAAAAACTAGATCTCGGTGATACTTTTAAGTTTTATAGATAATGAACAAGAGGTTGAATTAATAGAAATGATTGCTTGCATGATAACCCTTATTTCTGTGAAACAATTGTATATATTATTTGCGATAACGATCACTTGAGTTTAATTGTGAATCAGAATGAGTCTTTGTTACCGAATGGGATGAGGCTTTCTTAATACAAATTAGATCCAAATTATCTTTGTTTTCTGTTTTATTTTGAATTTGTACAAAAATGTATAGAAGATACCAAGGTTACACGAATCGTTGAATGGATAATATTAAAATTCACTTTGGCATAGAAAGATTATAGTCCGGCCGATAGGTGCAGATATATAGCAGAATTGCTTACTTGATGAGGAAAGCATGAAACTTTTCACAGTAGTTCTTGGTTATATACCCTTTGATTTTAGCTATGGATCCACTCTGAAAAATCTAATACGGTTGGCATTTTCAAGATGGCGGCAGACGTTATAAATATCAAGATTATCCGGAAGGTATTCTATATAATTTCGGAAATTAAAATAATAGTACTTTAAAAATGGTTTTCACGTTCTTGAATTTGTTATCAATTAATTTTAAAATATGAAAAAAAATAATTTGGTTATTTTATAACACATACATTTTCAAATATGGCTACGTATACAAACACAAATATTGAAATTCAAAATGTTGATCAATATGTTACATGTTATTGTAATTGTTTTTTAAACGCTTTCAGTTAAAATGGTTGAAATGAAATATGTTGAAGCGAGTCGATTGAACGTTAATATAGGTCAGTTTGTTGAGGAAGTGCCGAGGGCACCTTGTCTCGTATCTATTCAATGCCACGTCTTACGTGACTTATCGCGTTTTTATCTGCCGTTCCGACTACATCGTCAAACTAGTCTATGTAATAAATGGGTGTACCTTTCTGCAGGCGGATTAGACGATTGTCATCATTTAAATGGTTAAGGGACAATTATTTTCTTTTCCAACTACGTACGAAAACAATTCGCTAGTCAGCGAGCACGGTCCGAACATGCACTCTGTTTATCACTTTTATTAGTTTTCATGGTAACAGGCATTTCTAATTGATGATTCGTTTCCACTGTTATCAAGTGCCGCATTTATCACTTTATTGTTGATGGTAAAATGTAAGTGTGGGAGTACTCAGATTTATCACTGCGCTCAGTGTGTCCATAATTTCTAGCCTAAGTATAATATCGTCTGTTAATGGTTCTTAGCACACATCCCATTGTATGTTAACTATATCAATTTCAAGAGTCTTTCTTTATAATCTTCCCAATAACAAACTGTTCACCAATGTTATCATTGCAGCAGTGTCCACATTCATGCTCACATTCTGGTCATGTATAGTACCTCGTATTATTATATATGACAAGAAGCTAAGCTCTTACAAATGGTTCGTCTGATAACAATAATGGGGGAGGCTGTGGGCCTCTGTTCGATTTTGTGGTGAGTTGATGTTGCATGGCCAATAGACTTGGGAGTCGAGCGTTGGACTACTGGCCCGACTCTTTACTGTTTAAAACCACCATTGTGGGGTTGCGTTTTGATTTACTCTGTATCCTGGTGAAGGTGACCGCTGTCTGAAAAAAAACGGAATTTCTAGCAGTTTGTCCATGGAGATGCTTACCGTTGTCCTTAGGGACTATATGACCTCTGGATTAGTGGGGTGTTGCTGGGCGATAGCCACTAAACTTGGGTGTATTTCTATTTGGCAGTCTATCGCGATTGTATTTCTCAGGAGATCTTCCACGTGTTTATTGAACAGGTTACCTTCCATGATCTTTTTATCAGAAGGAAAAATGTTATATTGATCGACCAATCCAGTGTTATGCTGATTAGTTAAAAGCATAACATCAGCTAGTTTTGTGACAATTTGTGTGAGGTTATGCACCTCATTTTCCAACGGGCTGATTTATCGGTAGATGATACTGCGCCATCAGTAAAGTAGACTTGCCGAAGGGCATTATTGGAATTTTAATCCATGATATATCGCCATCTGGTTGGCTTTTGAGGTTTTTCAATTGTTTTAACGCCTTGTCGTATGTTTCTAAGTTCCTCTCTATTACATGCCATGCAGAATATTTACCTTAACATCTTAGGAGAGACCATTACATATTTCATTAATCCGCGCTTCGCTCTGTTTTATATTGTGGTAAATCTCAGCTGTTTTTTTAGCATTATATTTCCTTATAGTAATTTCCAAGTTGTCCTCTGTTAAAGCGTCTTAAGTTGTGGGTTTCTCTATATCCCTCAGTGATTCAGTTTCTGCCATTTCAATGTTATTGTCCTTGTTGTCCTCAATCCTGCCATTTCCCTGATATGTGTTTAAATGATTCTCAATTCCAAGTATGATATCTCAAATTGCAAAATACTGCGACCCTAGAAATATGATACGCACTGAATAATATCTTAAGGGAGATAAATCCCAAATCACAGCTTTCATTTGTGACTCAAGACTAGTAAAAATGGTGCAGCTTTTAATGAAACTACTACTGCCGCTTTTTATGAAACCAATTACTTTGTGTATGAAATGACAAACCAGGCAAAATAAAAAAGGACATAGCTGTGACAGAGACTTAATGACACTATACATAAATAAAATGCTTAAATTCCGGTCATTTTTCAATAATTAATATTTGCTTATTTTTCAAGGCGGACATTTTGAATTTCGAAGATAGATCATAACAAAATCTTGCTAAAAAAACCAAGACAATCAAATTTGTTGATTTTTTGTGCTTCCAGCATCAAATCAACTGTGGTTGGTGCAATACTGGAAAATATTTTAGAATGTATGGCAGCTATCTTGAAATAATCCGCCATATTGAATGTTGAGGTTGGGTCCATAGCTTATATTACTCAGTACACAAAAATGTACCACCATGCAAAATTTTGTGCTTTCCTCATTATCTTAGCAATTTTTTCGCCGATCGACCGGCTATTAGAGACAGACAAGAGTGTAAACGGTTCTACAGAGAAATAAAAGACTACCGAGAAATGGCATAATATTTGTTCTCCGGAAGGATCAATTGATCCTTGTCCAATGCATTATACTGACGATGTTGAGACCACTATATCTGATACATACCTACATGTGAGACGAACATAACTAATAATTCAACCCCTTGTACATTTTGTATGTGTATGGCCTTCAAAAATAAGCAAAACTCATGCCATATCAGGCGGAAACCCCGTTGAAATAGAACAAATGAATCAAATCTCTCTGTTAGAGAAGGCGATAAATGCTCACTGTAATGTTTACTATAGAAACAAAAAAATTGAAGTTAATATAAACAAATATAAAACTTCAATTGTTTTATTTTAAAAACGCAATTTGCTTAAGTTTTCAATTTATCTATCACATAGTAATGAAGAACAATTAGAAATCAAGTCGACGACATGGGTATCTATCAAATTGGATGTAGAAAATGCATAACGTCCGATTTGTTTTAAATTACCACGGACGAAGAATATATCAATATGTTAGTTCAGTAATTTTCGTGTCTGCCCTTCCATTATGTGACTCAAGAAAAAAATCCAAATGTATCGAAAAAAAGGCCAAATAAAGTACGAAGTTGAAGAGCATTAATGACCAAAATTCCTAAAAGCTTTGCCAAATTGGACGTTTCGTTCCCGAGGGTATCACCAGCCCAGTAGTCATCATTTCGGTGTTGACATAAATATCAATTATGTGGTCATTTTTATAAATTTCCTGTATACAAAACTTTGAATTTTTGGAAAAACTAAGGATTTTCCTGTCCAAGGAATAGATTACCTTAGCCGTATTTAGCTCACGTTTTTAGAATTTTGGATCCTCAATCATCTTCAATTTTGTACTCTATAACTATTTTGATATAAGCGTAACTGATGAGTCTAATGTAGACGATACGCACGTCTGGCGTACTTAATTAAAATCCTGGTACTTTTGATAACTATTTACACCACTGGGTCGATGCCACTGCTAGTGGACGTTTCGTCACCGAGGGTATCACAAGCCCAGTAGTCAGCATTTCGGTGTTGACATGAATATCAATTATGTGGTCATTTTTATAAACTTCCTGTTTTCAAAACGTTGATTTAAAAAAAAAAAAAGGATTTTCTCTTCCCGGGAATAGATTACCTAAGCCGTATTTGGCACAATTTTTTGGAATTTTGGATCCTCAATCCTCTCCAACTTTGTACTTTATAGCTATTTTGATATGAACGTCACTGATGAGTCAATCTTGACGAAACACGCGTCTGACGTACTAAATTATAATCCTGATACTTTTGATAACTATTTACATCACTGGGTCGAAGCCATTGCTAGTCAACGTTTCGTCCCCGAGGGTATCACCAGCCCAGTAGTCAGCACCTCGGTGTTGACATGAATATCAGTTATGTTGTCTTGTTTTTTTTATAAATTTCCTGTTTTCAAAGTGTTGAATTTTTTTAAAAAATAAGGATGTTCATTTCCCAGGAATAGATTACCTTAGCCGCATTTGGCACAACGTTTTGGAATTTTGGATCCTCAATAATCTTCAACTTTGTACTTGTTTGGCTTTATTACTATTTTGATATGAGCGTCACTGGTGAGTCTTATGTAGACGAAACGCGCGTCTGGCGTACTAAATTATAATCTTGTTACTTTTGATAACTGACATATAAGGATCGTAATGGTGCTATGTGGATGAATTTATCGGTTTTCAAGAGCAAAATTCGCAGCGCGTCATGCCTACAACGGCTTTAATTTCTATGATTGTGAAAATGAAAAGGCGTCATGGGGAGATAAGTTGGACGAAGTAGAATTTTGACTGATATAACGGTAGTCAACAATACTTCAAAAGAGAAAACCAGTATCCTACACAGAAACAAATACGTATACTATTTCGCCTAAAATATTTGATGTTTCTGTCGAGTTTTATGTTACATGATATTAAAACAGTAGCCAGTAAAAACAATGTTTTAACACTTGCAGGTTTATATACAATTGAATAGATTTTTTAACGACACTGAAGATAAATAAAGTGAAGTTTGCACATTAATATGCAAAGGTCTATCTAATTGTCCAGTGTTAAGATGTTCAATATAAAAAAAAAAATGTGATATGATTGCCAATGAGACAACTGTCTACACGACACCACAATAACACATACATTTACAACTATAGGTCACCGTACGGCCTTCAACAATGAGCAAAGCCCATACCACATAGTCAGCTATAAAAGAGGGACGAAAGATACCAAAGGGACAGTCAAACTCATAAATCTAAAACAAACTGACAACGCCATGGCTAAAAATGAAAAAGACAAACAAACAACAGCACACACGATACAACATAGAAAACATAGAAAACTAAAGAATAAACAACACGAACTCCACCAAAAAACTAGGGGTGATCTCAGGTTCTCCGGAAGTGTAAACAGATCCTGCTCCACATGTGTCATCCGTCGTGTTGCTTATTTGATAAAAGGTCCCGGTAAGACAATTATATAAAACTTATGTACGCATACTTTTTTCTCAAGAAAATTCTATAATTTGTCCAAACTTCAAAGTAATGATAGAAAGAAACAGAATAAAAAAGATGAATAGCATTACCCCCAAAAATTAAGTTTCTCCAAAACCTATCTAGAATCGATGCAACCGTCCATCAGTTAAGGCCTATGTAGATCAAATTTATTTTGGTATATTACTATCTTATGAATGTTTATCTCACACATTTTTATTCTTTTGAAAAATCAGAAAAGTCAAACGGACTAGTGAATCTCATGAACGACGAAAACACAAGCGAAATATAAAATCATCATTTAATGGAACAATTGTTAGTGCTTACCCATTGCAGTTAAATTTCGTACAATAAGCTTGTTGAAGGCCGTACAGCGACCTATAGTTGTTAATTTCTGTGTCATTTTGGTCTCTAGTGGCCGAGACTTTTCGCATTTGAAATTATACCACATCTTCTTTTTTTTAAATGCCATTGTGAAAAAAAATCTATAGGCTCATCATCTCCTATTATTCATTTCATTTCTTGTAAATATATGATATTTAACTATTCACACCACTGAGTCGATGCCACTGCTGGTGGGCGTTTTGTCCCCGAGGTTATCACCAGCCCAGTTGTCAACATTTCGGTGTTGACATGAATATCAATAATGTGGTCATTTTTAAAAATGTCCTGTTTACAAAACTTTGAATTTTTCGAAAAAAACTAAGAATTTTCTTATCCCAGGCATAGATTACCTTAGCCGTATTTGGCTTTTTGGAATTTTGGATCCTCAATGCTCTTCAACTTTGTACTTGTTTGGCTTCATAAATATTTCGATATGAGCGTCACTGATGAGTCTTATGAAGACGAAACGCGCGTCTGGCGTACTTAATTATAATCCTGATACCTTTGATAACTAATTCCATATACAAAATGTTTATGAACAAATATTACCAAAAAAGAACAGATATAAAACTCTTTTTGTTTCCGTATTCCGTCTCCGTTCTGCATTCCGTTCTGCTTTCCGTTTTCGCCGTTTAGCAACACCCGTTTGTAAGGAGATATCCTCTTTTACAACATGTTCCTACAGATATATGAAAAAGTTCCGCAAATCTTTATTCATTGCTGTATTAAGTTATTAACCAAAGTTAGCTCTTAGTTAGCTTAAAGTTATTCTAAGTCTAGATTTCTGCACAAAAATTGTTTCAGTGGGTCCAAACTTGACCAAGTTACATATTCTTCAAGATCTGACTTATAAAAAAAAAGATCTAACTTCCAGTAATGTATTCTCAAAGAAGATATTACTTATTGCAAAAATCTCACAAAGGCAATAGTTTTATAGCGCTAATCAAAAGTCATAAATCGATAGATAGAAAACAAATTCTCATTAAAAACTAATATTAGTTAGCTAAGGATGTTGTGTTGTTCATGAATGCTGTTTTGTATTTAACCTTGATAAAATTGAACCCTCCGTTTTACCATATTTAGAATGTCAGTTTGGGGTTTATTATTTTGCAAACGTTTTTTTTTATCTAGCTGGTTGATTGGATAGTTTTATCCTTTATTGTTTTCCATCTCAAATGACCCTAATGTGTTCAAATTGTACATTTGACATCCGCCCATAAGATTGGCAGCAAAAGACAGTGACGTCATGTGATATGCATTTTTTCAGTATACAAACTGAGATCACCAAAAATTAATATCATGTTGGAAATTTTATATGATTATACTTTATTCGTGGCATTAAATTAAACATTACCGTTAATATGGTATCAAAAGTTTTGTATGAAGTACCCAATATGGTAATCAAATATCTGAATACAAATAGGATAAACGTTGTTTGATATTGCAAATGCGTTACTGACTAACGTTGTCTATATAACCTTTGTAATTAAATCTACATATCAAAGATGTTGAACGATATTTTACGAGATTTTATAATAATTCATGAACCAATACATAATGGTGACCTTCAAATGTTCAAGTTGAGCTGTAGTATCGCCATTTGTTCTCACTTACTAATTGTTGTTATTTGAAGAAAATAGCAATAAATGGCTTTTGTTTTTCGTAAAAATTGCAATAAAGATATGAAGCAGACTTGCAATGTTGCTATAATCATTAAAGCAATGTTCACTGGGATAAAGAAGGCAAGATCTTGTTTCTTTGTCCATTTCTGTCAATTTTCAAGATAAAATCAGATAATGTTCCTAAAGATGAAGAAATACATATGTAGCTGTTATGTTTAACGATAATAATGACATATTTATGATGCATTTATCTAAAATAATTTTTGAATATTCAAATAATTTGATTTCTGGAAGGAATTGTAGCACGTATGTGTGATAATGTTCACTTTAAGCTAATTTTTAATCATCTTGATCAGTATGCGTAGTTGTAAGTCCACGGGGATGAGGCTGTCTAAATTACATAATAAATTTTTGTTAAACAATTTCAACATCTTATTTACAATGAACGACAATTTACGAGTTTTTATAGTACATTTATGGACCCAATACATTATGGGGACCGTCAAATATCCAAAGGAGGCCGGAAGATGAACTGTAGTAATTAGGTCTTTCCACTTTTCTGTGGAAAGACCTATTGTTTTTCTTCTGATTATTTTTTTTTTTTTTTTTTTCTTCCGCCTAATTTTGTTCTTGCGATAAAAATTTGTTTCGCAATATGTCGCTTAGATATTTTGTATATGATATCGAACAGTTTATGCGCTTTTGAAATTTACCCTGCGTAAACAAATACTTTTCTTTGTAGGAGTTATCTCCCCAAACACTGTTTTCCTTGTTAGCGCATCTCCTTCGCAACCGTAAAAGATTATGACAAATTTATTTTACAAAATTGCTCGTTATATCCTTCGCATGATTTGTCCTATTTTGACCGAAGCGATATTACCGCTCCATATGAGAGTTATTTCCCCTTATGCATCTGATATAAGTGATATGAATTTCTATCTTATAAACCATAAGTGATAGAGACCTAGGATCTTTTGATTTGAGGTCCTTGGTCCCAAAAAATGAAAATTAGGTCAAGGTCAAAGGTCAAGGTCATATTTTAATATTTGAATTTGGCTTATTTTCACTTATATCCAAAGACTGTATAAGATATCAACAAATTATTTTAACTAAATTGTTAGTTGCGACATGTCGTAAGATGTAAATTTTGATTGCAAGCGTACGTTGAATGTGAAAGGGAGTTTTCTCCCCTCTTGTATTAAAAAATACGCGTTTGGTGATATAACTCATTAACTAAATATAATTAAGACCTATGGTCTTTTGATTTGAGGTCCTTGGTTTATGACCTTGAAATTGATCTCAAGGTCATATCTTAATTTGACGTTCTATATTTTGACCTTTGCTTTTATTCTATATGTATACATGATAAAGATATACAACTTTTAGAAAAAGGTATCAAGCCATTCAACCTTGAAAAAAAAAACCGGAAGTGACCTTTTGTAAACCGGAAGTAGCTATTTTTTGTACTTTATTAAATTTAAAAGTATATAGAACCAGATATTTTTGGAATCGGTTTCAAGTAAATATTTAGATATAATCGGAAGTAACATTTTTCAAACCGGAAGTAACAAATTATCTCCCTTATTTAAAAAAAAATGTATGGAAACAATATATTTTTGGAATCAGCTTACTAGGAGCTATCATTTGACAATTGAAATGACATTTTAAACTTATTTTCACAACTTTTCATATCAAAAAGGATGGAAAGACCTTCAATTGTTCTCTGAATTTTTTTTTTTTTTTCTTCCGCCTAATTTTGTTCTTGCGATAAACATTTGTTTTGCAATATGTCGCTTAGATATTTGGTATATGATATCGAACAATTGATGCGCTTTTGAAATTTACCCTGCGTAACCGAAAACTTTTCTTTGTAGGAGTAATCTCCCCAAACACTGTTTTCCTTGTGAGCGCAACTCCTTCGCAAACGTAAAATATTATGACAAATTTATTTTACAAAATTGCTCGTTATATCCTTTGCATGATTTGTCCTATTTTGACCGAAGTGATATGAATGCTCCATACGAGAGTTATTTCCCCTTATTCATTTGATATAAGTGAATTGCATTTCTAACTGGTAAACCATAATTGATAGAGACCTAGGATCTTTTGATTTGAGTTCCTTGGTCCAAAAAAATGAAAATTAGGTCAAGGTCAAAGGTCAAGGTCATATTCTAATTTTTGAATATGGCTCATTTCCACTCATTTTCAAAAAACGTTTAAGATATCGACAAATTATTTTTTCTAAATCGTTTGTTGTGACATGTCGTAACACGTAAATTTTGATTGCAAGGGTACGTTGAATGTGAAAGGGAGTTTTCTCCCCTTTGGTATTTAAAAATACGCGTATGGTGATATAACTCATTAACTAAACATAATTAAGACCTATGGTCTTTTGATTTGAGGTTCTTGGTTAATGACCTTGAAATTGATCACAAGGTCATAGCTTAATTTGACGTTCTAGATTTTGACCTTTGCTTTTACCCCATCTGTATACATAATAAAGTCATGAGACTTTTTGACAAACGGTATCAAACCATTTAAACTTTAAAAAACAACCGGAAGTGACCTTGTGTAAACCGGAAGTAGCTATTTATTGTACTTTATTACATAAAAGTATAAAAAAACAAGATATTTTTGGAATCAGTGTCAAGTAAATAGTCAAATATTATCGGAAATAGAGTTTTTCAAACCGGAAGTAAGAAATTATCTCCCTTATCTAAAAAAATATTGTTTAGAAACCATATATTTTTGGAATCAGCGTACAATAAGCTATCATTTGACGATTGAAATGACATTTTAAACCTATTTTTACACCTTTCATATTAAAATACATTGTTTTGGTGGAAAGACCTTCAATTGTTCTCTGAACAATTGGTTTTTAATGTTCTTTGTTTTACTTACTCATTGTTGGTATTTGAAGCAAATAACAAAAAATAGCATTTGTTTTTCGTAACAATTGCAATAAATATATTTAGATATGGAGCAGACCTGCTAGTGTTGCTATACTCATGAATGCCACGTTCACAGGAATAAAGGATGCCAGATAATGAGTGACAATATATCTGACATACAATCAAATTCTTCATCATTGTCAATTTCATAACAATAACTTCCGATCATAGTTACTCATGCGTACATACATTATCAATGATATTGATGATTTAAAAAGTACAGGGTATCACCAGGCCAGTAGTCAGCACTTCTGTGTCGACATGAGTTATTATTGATATGGTCTTAAAACTGTTTACAAAACTTGGAATTTTTTAATACTAGGGCTTTTCTACCTTGGAATATATTTCCTTAGCTGTATTTGACAACTTTAGGAATTTTTGGTCATCAATGCTCTTCAAGATCGTACTTTATTAGGCCTTTTTAACATTTTTTTATTCGAGTGCACTGATGAGTCTTTTGTAAACGAAACGTGCATCTGGCGTAAATATAGAATTTTAATCCTGGTATCTATGGTGAGTTTATCTACTTGTACCTCGTAGATCCCTTTTCTATTACTTCAAGAGAATAACGTATTTATTCACGGTCAAGAACTTTCATAGTCCATTTTTGACAATTTTCAAGATACAATCAGCATATGTTCTTAAAGATGAAGAAATATATATACAACTGATTTGTTTCACGATGATAATGACATATGTATGTTGCATGTCATCTAATTTTCACTTTAGAAATCGCGGACATATACAGCTTGTAAACTGTTGTAGGATGATTTTTTTAAAAAGATAGTATGTATGGAGAATTTCATAAAAGGTATCAAAAGCCATCTTTCTTTTTCAAAAGTCCGATATTTGTTTCCTTTTTGTTAAATTCAATTTTTCGTGTTTCTGGCCTCAGACCACAACTATTGTTCTCCTTTGCTAAAATGCATCTTTTGGAAAAAGTCAAATTAAGTTAAAAAATTTGCACCGCTTCAAACATGAAATAAATGTAACTGTTTATATATAGACCATTATTAGTCTAATAAAGTATGCTTGTAGGACAATCCATCAGTGTTTTTTTTTTCTTTTGAGACCCTTATTACCATACCAATGGTAGGATATGAATCTGGTATAAATGACTAAGACCGACTGAGGCTAATTTGAGGGGTGGTCGGAGGGGTCCTGATCCCGAAATCCCGGGCTTAAAAAAATGAAATCCCTCGAAAAATATGTTCCCGGATCCTATAAGTCTCAATCCCCAAATCCCGAGCTTAAAAACACCCGATCACGACGCCCCAAAAAAGATCCTGCCTCCCTCTAATCTCTACCCTACTTTCATTTCTGCCAAATCACTACTTTCACTTTCAACAATAAATTTGTATGCCCCATTTATGGGTATTATGTTTTCTAGTCTGTGCATCAGTGCGTTCGTTCGTTCGTTCGTTCGTCCATCCCTCTGTCCCGCTTCAGGTTACAGTGTGTGGTGGAGGTAGCTTTTGATGAAGTTGAAGTCCAATCAACTCGAAACTTAGTAAATATAGTGCCGATGTGGCATCCCTGTACTATGGACACATTCTTGTTTCCACATGTTTTACTTATTTTAATATATATGAAACTGGTATGGTCTCTTAAATAATAAACATTTCAAAGAAAACAGTAGACAGAATACAGAGTCTCTATATATTAAAATCGTAGTCTACATGTAGATTAACGCGAAAAAAAATTGTCCACTATAAGGAGGTATAATAGTTTCGGTTCTAGCGACCTATAATAATAATAATAATAATAATAATAATAATAAATTCTTTATTTAAAGAGGGTAAACACAGTTAGTTACAATTACTAATCTTCCCTGAGGCCCTCATATACATGTATACAATACAAGTAAAAAAAAATCAAAAAAATTAAATAATAATAAGAGAAAAAAGCAGACATACAACATATAAACACAATTGTATAGACATAATAGTTCAATGTACATGTACCATGATTAAAAGATATAAAACAGTTACAGATTGCATGTAGTAAATAGATATAACATACAAATCATAAAAAGCATACATTCTAAGAGTAATAGTTGCAATTATTTCAGACTGAATATGGGGACTGTCTCAAGTATTGTTTTATAATTTGTTTAAAAGAATAAGTGTTATTAGACCAGTACTAAAGATGTAATTTAATTCATTACACTGTGCACAATTAAGGTTTCTATTCTAATAAACATGTCAAAGAAAACATATTTCAGTGTGCCATCATCATTATAAGTTTTGTCGTTAATGAACAATGTATTAAATCAAAAATAATGAATGATAGCATGATACCATCTAATTTGATTTCTTGGAAGGAATTGTAACACGTATATGTGATAATGTTCACTTAAAGTTAATTGTTAATTATCGTGATCAGTATGAGTAGTTGTAAGTGAAAGGGGATGAGGCTGTGTAAATTACATAACAAAGTTTTTTTACTCTTGCTAATTTAATTGGCAGGAAAAGAAGAAGAAGTTACAAAAGAGACAACAATCATTTGTCGAAGGAAACCAGAAAACATACTTTCATTTATGGTAATGCTGGTGACATTTGTTTTTCCTTCAATTTCAATGTTTTCTGACATTTGCCGTTTCAATGTAGAAATGTGCATGAACTATGAGCGAGTTCCATGTTGAACTTACATAATGTTGTAGTTGTTATGATATAAATAGTCCCTACGTAATAATGATAAAAAGCGATTTAGCAATTATGGAAGGGTTCATTCGAATTAAGTGACCTAATTGTTAATAAAAAACAGAAAATTTTATTTACATTCAAAAATATAAAAGACAGTCAAAAATGTGTACTTATTGATTTGCTAAGATCCAAACTAAGATAAACGTATTCTGGTCTAGAGTATCATCTTAAGCTGCGACATTTGATTTTGATTTTAACACTAGTTAGAAAAATTACATTTAATGACTCAGATTACAAATGTTCAATATGCAAACTTTTTTTTTTACAGTGATAACTCATAGACATTAACAAGTAACGTTACCTAAAAGGAGAGGACATTTTTATTTTTGTTTCTCGCCAATCTGAAAGTGTCAAATGATCTTTGTCATTGTATCCGTGGTAATATTACAATAAGAAATGTCAGATAACGAAAAAAAATCAGTTTCTAAAGACGAACCAAAGCTAAAATAACTTTCATGTAAAGAGTTAATACATCTTAAGAAGGAAAAGAAGTATATATATATATAGTAATCTAAGGTTGCCTAAGTAGTAATATTTATGCTTAAAAGAACAATTATTCTTAGGGTTTTTGTTATATCAGTCCCACTTATCTTGTATTTTCTTTTTTTTCGTGTGATATTAACATTCAATAGATATTTCTGGGCATATGTCACACGTTTTGTGGAATTAGAAAGCTTCTAAGAATGCATTCGAGACAACCATGTTGTTAAAGACAATTGCATTCATTTTTAAAAAAATATTCGAATGAACATATTTGCTGAGTTGTAGGATTCTAAAACAAATATGGTTTAAATAATATAGCTAGTTCTCGCATTTGGAAGTGTCCTCTTGCATTCGTCAACAATGTTCTTAGTTTTTTTTTAAATGCATGTAATATGCACTTTGGAAGGGACCTGTTCCCAACACTAATCTTGGATTCGAAAAAATCACTCATATTCACATTAATTATACAATTTTATAGATGTATTCACTCATTCATTAAATTAAATACCTGTATACAAACAAGTATCACAAATACATTATTTAGATTTTCATAACTAAAAAAAATGCGGAAAAAAGTTATAAAATGCATGCGTCCGACGTGTTTTTCTTTGGATTTACCTTCATCAGGAGAGTCATAAAACCATTGAGATCAACCAAATCATTGTGACAAAGTAAAACTGAGGAAAACACACCAACTCCAAGAGGAACAACAGGAACAATGAAGTAAAACACAAACTAACGCAACCATACATAGAAATGAACTATTTGACATATGTCTGACTGGTACAGGACATAAAAATGGTGTGTTTAACCTAGTTCAACAGCTAGCAAAACCTCCTGCTTTATGACAATGCTAATAATATCGCTAAAATGACAAGACTATTTGACATAATTACAACACAAACACACACACAAGAACAGTCATCACAGAGAAACGCACAAACAAATAATATAATAGTTGACACAACTTGCAAACCGAAGAAGAACAACAAACATATTCAGGAATATGGTTATTGTTATCCATTCGTTTGATGTGTTTAACTTTTGATTTTGCCATCTGTTAGGGACTTTCCTCTTAGAATTCAGTGTTTTTGTGATTTTACTTTTTATTCCATCACCGAATATCTGAAAGACAATGATGTGTAAGAACCGTATCTGTAGGAAAGATATATTGAAATTGTTTTACATTGTCATTTCGGTGCCTTTTATAGCTGACTATGTGTTATTGGCTGTGCTCATTGTTTAAGGCCGTACGGTGACCTAAACTTGTTAATTTCTGGTCATTTTGGTCTCTAGTGAAGAGTTGTCTCATTGGCAATCATACCACATCTTCTTCTTTTTTCATATACATGTATATATAACAAAATGGATTTTGAAAAGAGCAAAATTCAATTAATGTCAATTTTGTCTGATGGAATTGTAACTTGTAATTGCAAAACATGTTCATAAATAAAATCACAAAAATATTTAACTCCGAGGAAAATTTAAAATGAAATGTCCTTAATCAAATGGAAAAATGAAAAGCTCAAACACATCAGACGAATGGTATTAACGGACATTTTCGAAAAGTTGTTTTGAAACGCGTCGGTACCGAAGAACTGACAACTGAACTGATGGTACCCTCGAGGACTGATAGTCCATCAGCAGAGGTATCGACCCAATCCTGTAAAAAATTGAAATATCCCGTAATAAATGTAAGGCGTCCAAAACGCTTTCTTATTACACCTGACTCTTATCTTGAACGCATAAATTAGCTCCTTATTATTTCGATTAGATGAAAAATGAAGGCAGGACGTTTATTTGGATTGGTCAATGTAAATCATATTTTCTTGATTTGTTTTTGTATGGAGTTTGGAAAATAATTACGCATCGATTTGTTAGCTCATATTTTTTTGTTGGAAAAAAAATATTACTGGAATGCACACTGAAAAACCATGTGTAAGCGTGTTGTTCGAAACCTATTATCAACCATTATTTTGAATAGTCCGGCCGATTGGTGCAGATATAGAGCAGAATTGCTGATTTGATGAGGAAAGCATGAAACTTTGCATAGTAGTTCTTGGTAATATACCCTTTGATTTCAGCTATGGACCCACTCTGAAAAATCAAAATCAAACATGGCTGCCATTTCAAGATGACGGAAAAAGGGTATAAATATCAAGATTGTCTTAAAGGTTTTCTATATAATTTCGGAAATGAAAGTAATGATTCTTTAAAGATGGACTTCATGTTCTTGAATGTGTTATCAATTAAGTTTAAAATATAAAAAAAAAAAGATTTGGTTATTTCTATAACACATTCATTTACAAATATGGCTGCATATAAAAAAACAAATAGTGAAATTCAAAATGTTGATCAATATGTTACATGTTATTGTAATTGTTCTTTAAACGCTTTCAGCTTAAATGGTTAGAATGATATATGTTGAAACGAGTCGATTGAACGTTAGTATATGTCGGTCAAATGTGGTGGAATTAGGAGATAACTGTATTGTATTTTAAACTCCGACGGCATCAATTGGGGATTTGATGGTCGCAAATTAAGTTTACTGGCGTCGCGTTAGCGGAGACAGTAAACGGGTATTTGCGACCATCAAATCCCAAATTGATGCCGTCGGAGCTTAAAATACAATATTGTTATCTCCATTCTAATGAAACTGACAGAAAACAACGTTAAAACATGTATTTAAAATCTGTTATATGCCGTCTGCGCTTGTCAATTGATGCCATGTAAGAAAGTGACGTTATCCAATCATAATGAACGTTACAAACGTTGTTGCATTAGAATAGTAAGTAACTCATCTGAACTTTGAGGCAGTGCCGAGGGCACCTTGTCTCGTGTCTGTTCAATGCCACGTCTTAGGGTCACTTATCTGTTTGACTTTAACATTTTTAGCCATGGCGTTGTCAGTTTATTTTCGATTAATGAGTTTGACTGTCCCTCTTGTATCTTTCGTCCCTCTTTTGTCGCGTTTTCATCCGTCGTACCCACTTCATCGTCAAACTATTCTATGAAATCAATAGTTTGGCGGAACTGTGATAGTTCGTTTTATGCAAACTTGCTGAATTGAAATCTCGTTTCCACTGTTAACAAATGCCACATTTATCACTTTAATGTTGATAGTAATTGTGGGAGTACTCAGGTTTATCACTGCGCTCGGTGTGTCCAAAATATCTAGCATAGAATAGTATAACTTCGTCTCTTAACGGCTCTTTGCACACGTCTCATTGTATGTTTACTCTATTAATTTCGAGAGTCGTTCTTTATAATCTTCCCAATAACAAGCTGTTAACCCAAACCACGTAGCGTTACGTTCTCCAAATCTCTATTGTTTGCCGGAATTAATTTCTCATTACTAATGTTATTGTTGCAGCAGTGTCAACAATCATGCTCACATTCTGGTTACTAAGTATGTATAGTACCTCGTACTGCTAAGCTCTTTCAAATGGTTCGTCTGATGACAGGATCGGAAGAGGCCGTAGGCCTCTATTCGATTTTGTGATGAGGTGATGATTCATGGCCAATAGACTTTGGAATCGTGCGTTGGCCTACTGGCCCGACCCTTTGCTGTTTAAAGACTCGATTGTTGGGGTTGCACTTTGGTCCGTATCTGGTGAAGGGGACCGTTGTCGGAAATAACCGGGATTTCTGGAGTTTGTCCGTGGAGATGCTAACCGTTTAGGGTTAATCTTTAGGGACTATATGATCTCTAGCTTGCTGATCGATAGGCATTAAGCTTGGGTGTATTTCTATCTGGCGATCTATCGCGATTGTCTTGCTCAGGAGATCTTCCACGTGTATATTGATCAGGTGATCTTCCATTGAATTGGAAGAACAGAGGCTATATTGATCGGCAAATCCACGGTTATGCTGATTAGTTGAAAGCATTACATCAGCTAGTTTTGTGACAATTTGTGTGAGGTTAATATGCACCTCATTATAAAGGACTCCGCATTATTCCTTTATTGGTCGGTGATACTGCGCTACAGCAAAGTAGACTTGTCGATGGTCATAATTGGCACTTTCTGATCCATATATCGCCATCTGGTTTTCTATTGAGGGTTTCAATTGTTTTAACGCCTTGTTTAATGTTTCTGTGTTCCTCTCTATTATATGCCTTGAAGAATCTTTGTCTGTACATCTTCGACGGGATGCTTCGGTTCCAATCTGGTTTGATCGTCTTTCTTGCTGAAGCGCTGCTCCAAATGAATGTTTTAAAGCCTTGGAATCATCCATCATCTGTGTTTACCTTATCCAAAGCCAACATCGGCCTGGCAATCTGGAGCCTACACACATTTTTCCTGTTTTCCCATTGTCATCTACCGGCAGTTAGTTCAAATTGGTAAATGAAGTCAAAGATCCTCTTCAATTGAGTTTTTGCATTTTTGGGAGCTGTGGGCTTCGGCGCCGGTCCCTTGCACCAAGATTGTCTTGCCATCGGGTATATTATCTCTCCACAGAGGAGTCTGAAGAAGAGGTGTTGCCACACTATTTTGGTTTCCTCTGACCTTTCCTGGATCGGTCAGTGGAGTTAGCTTGCTGTTATGGGAAGCCTGTTAGAGCTCCAGTAACTGACGAGAATGTCATGATTGGAGTGATAAATGTGGGATTTGACACTGACTCGACGGGCATGATACCGTAAGTAGGCACTGCATTCAGCATTGAGAAACTTGATAGAATTTACTTGCAGACAATTGTTTCTGTAATGGTGTGCTGCTCTAAACCAAATATAATTGACTCATAGTAGATGGTAAGTGTGCGTAGGAAGACACATAAGCCTTTTGCTGGTATCCTTGATAAGTACTAGAGGTTTATATTATGTTTTTAAATAGAGATTGTTGTTGAATAATTTGAACTGTCTAATGCAGTGCCAAGGGCCCTGACATAGGACTTTTGACTTAAGGTGAAGACACCTTCAACAGAGTTGGCGCGGTTGATGGTTCATGCGAAGTACAATCGGGGAAAGACTCAAGGCATGGATTGTGTTGTGTACTTTTGGTAACCTTGTGTTTTACTGACTAAGGTCAAATTATGGCTTAAATTGCCGACATTTTAACTTCTTTATTTCGATTGTACAGTAATTCATTTACAACAAATGACAATTGTTGAAAGGTACCCTGCTGATCAAATGAATTTGAAATTGAACTGTGTCTCCTTTCTCAGTTGTTGTCAGCTTGTCCATTCGTCTCACCACAACATTGAATATCTTATTGGTCTGACCATCAATTCTGCCAAGTAATTATTACTAGCCTTGTGGTCTATTCTGTCTTCAGACTTCCGAAGTTGCTGAGATATTGATCTCATCGTTATTAATATTCATTGCCGTTTCTGTTCAGCTTGAAACGTAATGAAACCAACACATATTTTATCAATTCGCGCTTCGCTCTGTTTAATATTGCAGTAAATCCCAGCTGGTTTTTTTTTAGCATTATGTTTTCTATCTGATAAAAATTCTTAGTACAATTGTTTAATAGTCATTCCTGAGCTGCCCTCTATTAAAGCATCTTCAGCTGTGGATTTCTCCATATCCCCAAGTGATTCAGTTTCTGCTACAATGTTCTTGTCCTTGTTGTCCTCAATTCCTGCTATTTCACTGATGTGTGTTTAAATGATTCTCAATTCACAGTTTGATATCTCAAGTGGCAAAATATTGCGACTCAAGAAATAAGATCGGCACTGAACAATATTTTAAGGCAGATAAATCCCAAATCACAGCTTTTATGTGTGACCCAAGACAACAAATAGTCCAGCTTTTAATGAAAGCTACTACTGCAGCTTTTTATGAAAGCTACTACTTTGTATATGAAATGACATGCAAGGCAAAATCAAAAAGGACAGAACTGGGACAGATAATAAATGACAGTATACATCAATAAAATGCTTATATTCAGGTCAATTCTCAATAATGAATATTTGCTTATTTTTCAAGGCGGCCATTTTGAAAATAGCCACCATTTTGTATTTCATAGACAGATCAAATCAAAATCTTGCTAAGTACACCAAGTCCTTCAAATATGTTGTTTTTTGTGCTTCCAGCATCATTCCACTGTGGTTTGTGCAATACTGGAAAATATTTTAGAACGGACGGCAGACATCTTGAAATAAGCCACCATATTGAATTTTGAGGGTGGGTCCATAGCTTATATTGCTTAGTACACAAAAATATACCATCATACAAAAAATTGGTGCTTTCCTCATTATTTGAGCAATTTTTCACCGATCGGCCGGACTACGGTGGGTTTAAAATTTTCTGCAAATTTTGAATATTTTAAAGAAATCCTGTATCCATATAAAGACAGTCAAATGATGGTAACTCTGACGACATTGTCTTCATTTTGTTTAATATAAGGCAATGCCTGTTTAAAGTCAGGAATGTGACGGTTGTTTTCCATTTGTTTGATATGTTGAAGCTTTTGATTTTGTCATTTCATAAAGACTTTCCGTTTTGAATTTTCTTTTGAGTTCGTTTGTTTTGTTATTTAACTTTTCAGTGACAAATGCAGAAATTTTTACGTCTTTCGCCCTGGATCTTTTAAGAAATATTCATTGCTGTTGTTGCATTTGTAATCATACTAAATTTTGAATAGTTTTTTTTATCAGTGTGGTAGACACTGATTATTCATAACTGTGAATATAGCTTGAGGAGCCTGTAATTCAGTGGTTGTATTTGTTGATGTGTTACATATTTGTTTTTCGTTCATTTTGTACATAATTTAGGCCGTTTTTAGCCATGGCGTTGTCAGTTTGTTTTAGATTTATGAGTTTGACTGTCCCTTTGGTATCTTTCGTCCCTCTTTTATAACCACTGGGTCGATGTCTCTGCTGGTGGACATTTTGTCCCCGAGGACATCATCCGCTCAGTAGCAAAACTACAATTGCATGAATTTACGAAGATCTAACAGGAAACTGGCTCGGACGTCGCCCAGTCTAAAAAGGTCCGAAACAGACGTCACCATGGACACGGTGTCGTCTGATACGGCAGGTGTCCCCTCATTACCAGACATGACAAATATCACAAACATGACTCATTCAGATCATCGTCCTAGTGACAACAGCAATATTACACATATACAGCCATGTTCAGTTCTCCTTAAAGACATTTTGGTTTTTGATGACACAGTACAACACTGTCCCATTTCGAAATGTGAGACCAAAGGCTGCAAAACTTGTGCAATTTTAATTACAGATGCTAGCAACTAGCAATTTGACCAAGAAATCATATTCTACCAGAAGTTACGATGATCTGAATTGTAAATCGATAAATGTTGTCTACGGATTAGGGTGCAACCTTTGCGGATTGGTATACGTCGGTGAAACGAAAGGAAGGCTAAACAAACGTATGTGCGGTCATAGATCAGACATTAACCTCAATGCTAACGACATTCTATACCAGCATTTCAATCAGCCCGATCATTCAATCGTTTCCATGACAGTACGCATTATCGAAAAGATATACCATAGCCCTAACAATCCTAATCTTTCAACAACTCTCCGTAGACAAAATGAGGACTACTGGATTAGACAATTGGGAACTGCGACACCTTATGGTTGCAATGACAAAATTGATGGTATAGGTATTCTATCTAGTCCTTCGTGTAACTCGGTGAATGTGATGAATATTTTCAACTCGACTCCTCGACGTAGACGCAGTCATGGTCGTCGTCATTATACATCACCTTCTCTGCATGATGTATCTATTAATGACTTGCTGCCATTATACAAAAGCCGTTAGGTATTCATCACATTCGCACGAAACTGTATTCATTACCCCTTTCAAGACTTCATTCTCTGTTCAATTTATGTTTGGAATCCACTTATACATACCCTCATTCAAACCAATACAAAATTACAGCTATAATTTCGGATATTGCTAGTCAGAGACTTTTCAAGCCAGTCTGCATTGGCGAAAATGAAAAAGAGAAAACATCTTTCCTTAATCTTTCCTTTGCCAACAAAGGTATCGATGGCGTCAACTTAGGCTATATCCTTCATCATAAATTAGTTCAATCGAAAATACCTCCTTATTTCAAAGACCAGTCTGTACCAATCATTTCTTATACCTATACTAAACCTATTGCAACTAAAATTTTCAATTACAAACACGTTTTGCAGGATCTTGATATTGACGACTTCAAGTCTAAACCTCCTGATTGCACTTGTGCTAGTTCCAAATTCACATATAATCCTGCTGGCCACGTTTTTACCGGTGACCTCAACATTGTTAATAACACTTCTCTACGAAATGTGTTATCGAAAGGTCCGAAATATTGTGAGCCTAAATCCATCAATTGGAAATACAACTTTAAAATTTTGATGGACCCAGTTGAGAATTATGCCAGGCGATGGGCTAAGCGCGAGAAGGAAGACGTAGACACTCTTTCTGAATGGATTAAGGCAGTGAGGTCGTTGATACAAATCAGAATTAAGAAACTGAATGGGTCTATCAATGCCCATGCTACGTTAATCTTAAAAACCCAAATGTTGCAAAACACCTATCCTACCTCCATGACAAATATGTTGTTGTTCCCGCAGATAAAGCCCCAAACAACATCGGTTTTGAATGTAAAACTCATTATATTAACTGCTTGATAATCGAATTAGGTATTGACAATTCACTTGGAAACTCAACATATACCCTCACGACACTTACCAAAGAGGAAATCCTGGATAATCATAGGTCTGTTCTTTGTTCCTTTGGAATTTCAACCAAATATGAAGAACTGGATAGGCAATCACTGTATTGGATACCTAAACGAAATAAGTGTCCTTACAAACAACGGTATATTGCTGGGTCTTCCAAGTGCTCCACGAAACCTCTTTCTAAATTATTAACATTTATTTTATCAGCAATCAAAGACGGACTTCAAAGTTATAGTGAAACTTCCTATTCTAGAGGGGGCATGAATCAGATGTGGATACTTAAAAATTCCAAAGATCTTTTAGAGTACATACAATCTAACTCTCTTTCATCTTGTAACAGTATTAAAACATTTGACTTTTCTACTCTGTACACTAGTATTCCTCATTCTAAACTAAAAGACAAATTGAAAGAGTTGGTATTGCTTTGCTTCGTAAAAAAGAATGGCCAACGTAGATACAAGTATCTTGTCTTAGGGAGGGAAAAATCCTACTTTGTAAAGTATCACTCTGATTCGAACAAAAAATTCTCTGAAACTGATATTATCAAGATGCTTGATTTCTTGATTGACAACATATTTGTTACATTCGGAGGACGTGTTTTTCAACAAACTGTCGGCATTCCAATGGGAACAAACTGTGCCCCTCTACTTGCCGACTTGTTTCTTTATTATTATGAGGCTGATTTCATGCAAAAACTCCTTAGGAAGAAAGATAAGAAGTTAGCAATATCCTTTAACTCTACTTTTCGCTATATAGATGATGTTCTTTCACTAAATAATTCAAAATATGGTGACTATGTGGAACGCATCTATCCAATCGAGCTAAAGATAAAGAATACTACAGATACAGTTAAGTCGGCCTCATATCTTTACTTACATCTAGAAATTGACAATGAGGGTCGGTTGAAAACAAAACTTTACGACAAAAGAAATGATTTCAGCTTTCCAATTGTGAACTTTCCATTTCTAAGTAGCAACATTCCAGGAGCACCTGCATACGGGGTATATATCTCCCAATTGATACGATATTCCCGTGCTTGTATTTCCTATCATGATTGTCTTGATTAGAGGGTTGCTGCTCACAAGGAAGTTACTAAACCAAGAGTTCCAAATGGTGAAGCTGCAATCATCCCTTCGTAAATTTAACGGACGCCATCACGAGTTGGTTGACCGTTATGGAATAACCGTTTCACAAATGATATCGGATATGTTCCTTACGTCGTAACTACAATCCCCTTCCCTTTCATGAATGTGACCTACCGAATTAGACTATTTACCGGATTTGTTATCACATAAGCAAAACGACGGGTGCCGCATGTGAAGCAGGATCTGCTTACCCTTCCGGAGCACCTGAGATCACCCCTAGTTTTTTGGTGGGGTTCGTGTTGTTTATTCTTTAGTATTCTATGTTGTGTCGTGTGTGCTGTTGTTTGTTTGTCTTTTTCGTTTTTAGCCATGGCGTTGTCAGTTTGTTTTAGATTTATGAGTTTGACTGTCCCTTTGGTATCTTTCGTCCCTCTTTTAGGCCGTTAGTTTTCTCGTTTGTTTTACATTGTCATTTCGGGGCCTTTTATAGCTGACTATGCGATGTGGGCTTTGTTCATTGATGAACGCCGTATTGTGACCTATAGCTGTTAATTTCTGTGTCATTTTTGTCTCTTATGGAGAGTTCTCTCATTAGCAATCATACAACATCTTTTTTCATATTAAAATAGATATAACCATATTAGTTTTTTTTATTCATATCTGTATACATGTAGCTATTATCAAACCATCTGCAACTTTTAGCCAACTGTAGTAATAAAGAAAAAAAAAATTCTATTACACATACACTACTTCGTAAGGATGATACAGAAAACTTCATCTTAAACTTTGTTGTGATCAAGAAATCATTGATTGAATATAGTTATCAAAAGTACCAGGATTATAATTTAGTACGCCAGACGCGCGTTTCGTCTACATAAGACTCATCAGTGACGCTCATATCAAAATAGTTATAAAGCCAAACAATACAAAGTTGAAGAGCATAGAGGATCCAAAATTCCAAAAAGTTGTGCCAAATACGGCTAAGATAATCTATTTCTGGGACAAGAAAATCCTTAGTTTTTCGAAAAATTCAAAGTTTGGTATCAGGAAATTTATAAAAATGATCACATTATTGATATTCATGTCAACACCGAAGTTCTGACTACTTGGCTGGTGATACCCTCGGGGACGAAACTAAATTAAAGGAAATCATCAAAGCAGCCGAATGTAAATCTTAAGTATTTATGCTGCTAGTTTTTCACATTTCTATCTAGACCTTTGTATTTTTTTGTTATTTCTTGTCGATTTTTTCGTGTTGTCTTTTTCTTTTGACAACTGGTTTGTGTTTATAGTCCTTTGAATTTTTGGAAGTTATTACTCTTTATTCTTACTGAGTTATCTTTTTGTCAACCAGTTGTGTCCATGACGGTAACATCGTTAATGAAAAGTAATACATGCATTGCAGGACATGCTCACTCAATCAATTACCATGATCTGTTTGAATTTCATTCGATTTACAATTTTTTCGCTTCATGTTTATACATTGACTTAAGAGAATTGATTGAGCATAGGTATACCACAGTATCAGTAATGTTTAACGATGATACTCAGAAAAATAACTGGCTCAGTAAAGTTTATTCCGATATCTAGAATCGGACACACATCTATCATAAGAAATACTTAAAACTATGAAATTGTCACGAAACATTGCATGAATACCATTCAAGATACAAAAAAAAAAAAAAAAAAAAAAAAAATACAGATGAAGTACCGATCAAAGAGTACACACGGTTAATAATAGCGAAATCGAAGCCCTTTTTCCAAAAATATGTCATTCAATTACTTTTTCCTTAACGTCATATGAAACCTCAAATAAAAAAAAATGATGCATTTTTTTTTATAACTAAATGGATAGTTTTGATTATAAAATTTATGTACATATACTTTTTTCTGAAGAACATTCTTTAATTTGTCCACATTGAGAAGAAATTTACATTTTTTATTGCTTGCTCCCAGAGAGCAATTCACCGACATATTTTTCGTATGCAAGTGACCTTAGCGTGACCCTTCTCGTAAAATTCCGGTGATCACAATGCGCATGGATCTGTCATTGAAATAAACTATTATCTGATTGTACATGTTATACACATGCTCAATATCCATGCTTCGTTGATGGTTGTTTACTATAAGGTAACAATCGGTAAAATACGGCTTCAAAACACGACAAATAATTAGCTGCCATATTTTCACAAAATCTTAGACAGAGAGGGAAAAAATGACAATTACACGATATGTTTGCGTAAAAAAATGATATAATCGTGCACAGAAAACTAAGTTTATGATATTTACATGAATTGGTTCAAGAATTGGATACACATTATTTTCACCAGTCATTCGTTTCATGTGACTTTATTATTCGTTTTTTATTTATTATCTTTCGAGACATTATACTTACGTATTATAGGATCTGGTGTTGGTGCGACCCAAAGTCCTAATATTAGAAAAAAAAACAATAAGTATTATAAAAAAAGACGGTATGATATGATTGCCAGTGAGGCAACACTCCTCAAGAGACCACATTACACAAACATTAACAGATATAGATCACCGTACGGCTTTTAACAAAGCAATGTTCTGATACTATAATGACTTGAAGTATAGAAAACACTACCACTACCCACACATTGTCTTGAGGTGAATAACATTAAATAAACATTAGGAAACATTGGACACATTTCTTTGTAGAACACGAATGAAAGCATTATCAAAGTGGTCTAAACAGAGGAGCTTTCCAATTCAAGTTATTGAAATGGCTTTTCCGGCTACATTTTAGAATATTTGTATGGCCAATAAAATTAATTGTATTATTAAAACATTTATCGTTTATATACAAATAGGATATAAAAGTTAAATACTGGTATTAAGAAGAATATTTTTGATTTTTTATTGGTATCGAACACATATGAAGATGTCGACGATGGCAGTAAACAACACTGGATGTCGGCTGCGTGAATTTGGAACTACTAAACACACAAGAATGTGTCCGAAGTACATGGATGCCCCATCCGCACTATCATTGTCTATGATCAGTGGACTGTGAAAATGGGGTAAAAACTTGGCATTACAATTAGACAGATCATATCATAGGGAACATGTGTACTAAGTTTCAAGTTGATTGAACTTCAACTTCTTCAAAAACTACCTCGATTAAATAGTTATCAAAAGTACCAGGATTATAATTTAGTACGCCAGACGCGCGTTTCGTCTACATAAGACTCATCAGTTTAAAAACTTTAACCTGACCTTGACCAAAAACTTTAACCTGACCTCGACCAAAAACATGTAACCTGAAGCGGGACAAACGAACGAACGGACGGAGAAACGAACGAACGAACGGACGGACGAATGAACGAACATATAAACATAAAAAGACAATCTTTGATAAGAACAGTAGCAGATGTAAGGTTTACCTAAATCAGACTTTATTATATCGTGCTCTTGGATGCAAGTTCCATCTAGATGGGAAACAAGTTGTTGTCTTTGGTGAGCGCTCAACTGTTTGTGTCTTCCAAGGAAAGCCACGTGGACTTTATTCATTTGACAATTCCCATTTGTCTCCTTGGCGTAACACATGTACACCAATGCAATAGTGTAGTCTGTGTATACGATTTGTAACGAAGCTGTGGTAAAGAGAGAGAAAGACAATGTGCATAATTATCGGAAAAATATTTAGATATGTGAACAATCTTTGTTTTTGTTAAAATTATGGATTTTTGGAATATTGATTATATGATGATTCTAGCAAAAATACAATGTAATATTATTTCGTTCTTTATACTGTGTCTGTATCTAAAACTATTTTGGAATAAAATAAATGAAGTTTTAAAGAACAGTAAAATAGCTCTTCAGATAAAACTAAAACACTTAGTATTTTGATATAAAACTCCTGAAGAAGAATATTTTGACTTTAAGTATTTTTTAACAATTGTGGGTTTTTCAATTTACAAAGCCTACTACATATCTGATCAAAAGACAAAAAATGTCAATGTTTTCTCAATTTTTCTTAATTAGTTCAATGGAAGAGTACATGTATGTTTGAAAATTGAAAGTAGTGTTTTAGCAACTATTAGAAAACATATGAATAGTCATATTTAGTGATTAAGTGATATTATTTAATGTATATTGATGTACAAAATGTAATATGTATTTTACAACTAATCAGTACCCTGAGTGATTAGTAGATTGTAACATCAGGAGGAGCTTGGACTACTGAATGATATTGTAACAAGCCAATATTCGAAACAATATCTAATTATGTTGTTTAAAAAAAAGAAAGGATTTCGTTGATTATCAGATATGAAGGCTACAAAAATAACTTTTAATGATACTAAAGTTTAAAAAGGAAGCAATTATCAAATATTTCTTGCGGGAAATGTTTTGTTGTTGTTTTTGTTTTAGGAATTAATTTTATTTACGTTATATCAATGAATAAAAAAGACAAGAAGTTAACATCATTGTATATGAAAATGACTGGAACCTATTTATGGATTTTAAGCAATCATAAATGTGTGCAATTATTATTTTTTTGTGCTGCCATTGTTGTTTGCAAGAAGTGAAATTAATATAGTTTGGTACAAATGAAGTTTGTTTAATAAAAATAAAATGGTGACTATGCAGTATGGGCTGTGTTCATTGTTGAAGGCCGCAGGGTGATCTATACGGCTGTTATTGCTGTGTCATTTAGTCTCTTGAGAGTTCTCTAATTGGTATTTTGCTTTATATTGTATAAACATTACTGATACTTAATGCTTAAATACTTTTCAAATAGATACTTTGAATTTGAATATTTTATAGAAATCAAAGATTGAAATATTTTAAACAGTTATTTCTTCTGCCTGTTCAGAATACGATGTCTTGTGTTGTGCATGCAAATGTTTATGTTGTCAGAACATTTTTATATGACTGTATGTATCGATTTAACAATCCTCAATATTTCAATAACACTTATTGATATGATGACACAAGTGCCAATATTGTTTTGGGTACATTTTTACTTCCTTGCATGCCAATGAAATTGTAATCATGCCTATTAGTCTAGACTTCTGTTTACTCAATAGAAACTATTGTATTTCGATTAAACAAATAAAAATATAAGACAATAGATAAATAATAGATCAACAAATACACTAGTGTTGAATACTATCTGTTGGTCCGAGATGTCGTTTGGAGTATATGTATACCACACAATAAGTAAAAGAATAAAAACATAAATATTCATACCTTCGTATATATTTTCAGCTGTTAATATGTATGATCCGTTTGATCCAGATATCAGTCCAGTCCTTGCTGTCGAGTACGTTTTTGAAAATGTTCTGTTGAAATTGCAAACATTTTAATCGAAATTATAATATAATACTAGAACACACCCGTGATATCGCGGGTCTGTGAATGAATTAAAGTATATAACTATGCGCAAGCCTTATTTTAGTATTAGTATACTATTGTCATCTGATAAAGTCATGCCGATTATAAGATACACAGTTTTCTCTACTTTCAAATCTTTCTGTTTGAACCCGTCGGTCTGGAACTTATCAATTATTGGTAATATTAATTATTTGGAAAACAAAAGGTCCGCTGGAATGGAGCATTTTTTAATCGACAGCATTGTAATATATTAGTTATGAATAAAGTTGAATTCTTTGATTCGCTGTTTTATGTCATGCATGCCCACAAACAAATTGAAAACTGTACCTATACGCCTTATTTTTTAGTCCAGATTTGTTATAGTAGAAAGTCTTACTGAATAAAATACTACAATAGGTAACAATTTGACAATTAAGTAGTGTCAACCCTGTGATTATGACCCGTGTATATAGCATATTAATCATGAATACACCGTTTGGTGGTGCACCTGTCAGATGTGGAACGCACAGATAAGGTAATAGGTAACAGGTGAATATACTATTGGTATCGGTATCGGACTCGACCCGGAACTTCCTAATTATTGGCAATATTAATTACGTGGAAAACAAAAGGGCCTGGAGTGGTGTAATTTTTAATCTACACCTTTGTTCTATATAAGTTATATATAAAGTTGAATTCTTTGATTCGTCGTATTAACGTGATGACGGCTGACAAATTGGACCTCGTAATTTTAGTATTATAGATATATAGGCTTGTTAGTAACGACCATCTTAATTGCTTTATATACAGAGTCACAAGACACAAAAAAAAACGGACATTCATTATCTCATTTCAGATACTCCATTAAGTAACTAATAAATAAAACAAATACAAAGACCTAATGGTAAACTGTTTTGTGAGTTTATTTACAACCACTGGGTCGATACCACTGCTGGTGGAGATTATTTCCTCGAGGGTATCACAAGCCCAGTAGTCAGCACTTTTTTTGTACTGACATGAATTATCATTGATATGGTTATATTTATAAATTAACTGTTTACAAAATTTTGAATTTTTTGAAATACTAAGGCATAGATAACCTTAGCTGTATTTGGCAAAACCTTTAGGAATTTTGGTCCTCAATGCTCTTCAACTTCATACTTTATTTGGCCTTTTTATCTTTTTTAGATTCGGGCGTCATTGATGATATAAAAAAGAAGATGTGGTATGATTGCCAATGAGACTACTGTCCACAACAGACCAAAATGACACAGACAGTAATAACTATAGGTCACCGTACGGCCTTCAACAACGCACAAAGCCCATACCTTATAGTCAACTATAAAAGGCAATATGACAATGTAAATGAGTCTTTTGTAGACGAAACGCGCGTCTGGCGTATATACAAAATTTAGTCCTGTTATCTATGATGAGTTTATTTAGTAATAGTCCAAAATGTTTAAAGTTAATAGCCAGATTTACACCAATATATTGAAATCGAATGTATAATACATATAAATATAAAAAATAAAATGTGATTTGATTGCCAATGTAAGCTTGTTTATCTTCGAATTAAGGTTCATCATTATCTAGTATATATTTTTATCTACTTATGCAGTTTTTACACTATGACTATTTCATACTTTAGATTATTGCTTCTGGTATTTGTAGATCTTATTACACACAATAACTTTAAAGGTTTTGAATCGATATGCTAAAATCTTCATAAGCAGAAAAAGCTCATAAATATCGAAAAAATCATTTACGAGAATCCTCCATATGCCATGTATGTGTTGCCATCTCCACCTTGGATCCAATTCCATACCGACGAGTGCCATGTTCCATTTACTCCCCATTGAAAAGTCGTTCTTTCATGTTCATACCATACTTCTAAAAACTAAACAAAAGGAAAAAGAAATAAATTTTTATCAGATCATTTCAGAAGAGAAAAGCAAATGTGTTGTGGTGTTATATTTGTTTGACTACAATCAATTTCCAGAACTGGAGTAGTCTAAATAGACAAAATATGTGTAGCTTACTTTTTAAACCAGTATACAACCCAATTTCTCGATTTATCCGTGTTATCAACACCAAATAGGATGATTTGTACTTTGTAATACAAACGTGAAAGACATTATATTATAAACGAAGGCTAAATAAACTCTTGGCCGTTCGTGTAAACAAAAATTACATGCACACCAAGGATAAACAGACTATCATTGTTTTAAGTTAAAATGGTTTCCCTGACTGATTCAAGATCTTATTGTATGTGTACAGATTTACGTTTGATTATATACAGTATCTAACTGTATAAGTTATTGATTACATTGCATAGAATATAGTATGTAATAAAAAAAGAGACGAAAGATACTACCAGAGGGACAGTCATACTCAAAGATCGAAAATAAACTGACAACGCCATGGCTAAAAAAGAAAAGGACAAACAGACAAATAATAGTACACAATATAGACACAATATAGAGAACTAAAGATATGCCACACGAAACCCACACACAAATTTTTCTTACTATTTTCTTATGAACACCTTGTTGATATTAAATGTCGGGTCAGCTACGACCTTATCAAAACTGCAACTAGCCGAGGTACAGATCTGAATAAATTGCAATAAAACTGCAGAAATTAAAAGCGTGTTCATTATTGAATAAACTTGGATATCAATGCAATTCTTACATAACCATTTAACCCCTATTATCATTGTGTCAGTCAATAGGCCCTGAAATGTGGTCTTATTGAAGGCACGAAATTGACATAAATTATCATAAATAGTTTAAAAACGAGGTGACACAGCTGTCGTTCTTTCAATAAAATTGAGAAAGTAAATGGGGAATGTGTCAAAGCGACAACAACCCGATCATAGAGCTGAAAACAGCCCAAGGCCACCAATCTCCTTATATTGCTTTTGTCTTTTTATCTTAATCTAACAATAGTCATTAAGAATAGTCTTATATTACTATTTATATTTGTTATTGGTCTGGAAAAGAAAAACTACTGATTTTAAAAACAAACATATTTCTATATCACGAGTTTACTTTGGATTTGTTCGATTCTGGTTGGTATGTCTTTGTATAATAAGTAATTGTAAAACATGTGGAAGTTTTCAACCCTTTTTAAATTATCTTGATTTGTTGATACACAAAAAGAGGGAAACTAAAACTATTTACAGAACTTTCAATTGGGATGTGACTGTGTTTTGATTTTCATATCAAAACTAAATTTTCACCTACAATGGAAATTGTAAATAGTATATTTTTTAGATAAGTTGCAGTTATTAATCAAATGTTAAATGCAAAATATTTGCATGATAAAACAAAATCAAATGTTGATGACAAATTATTAGATATAAATACCAGTGTTTGAAATTGTACTTCGCATGAACCATCAACTGCGCAAACGCTGTTGAAGGTGTCTTCACCTTAAGTCAAAAGTCATATGTCAGGGCCCTTGGCCCTGCATTAGACAGTTCAAATTATTCAACAACAATCTCCATTTAAGAACATAATATAAACAACTAGTACTATCAAGGATACCAGCAAAAGGCTTATGTCTCTTCCTACGCACACTTACCATCTACTATGAGTCAATAATATTTGGTTCATAGCAGCACACCATTACAGAAACATTTGGCTGCAAGTGGATTCTATCAAGTTTCTCAATGCTGAATGCAGTGCCTACTTACGGTATCATGCCCGTCGAGTCAGTGTCAAATCCCACATTTATCACTCCAATTATGACATTCTCGTCAGTTACTGGAGCTCTAACAAGCTTCCCATAACAGCAAGCTAACTCCACTGACCGATCAAGGAAAGGTCAGAGGAAACCAAAATAGTGTGGCAACACCTCTTCTTCAGACTCCTCTGTGGAGAGATAATATACCCGATGGCAAGAAAATCTTGGCGCAAGGGACCGGAGCCGACGCCCACAGCTCCCAAAAATGCAAAAACTCAATTGAAGAGGATCTTTGACTTCATTTACCAATTGGAAGATCTCCTGAGCAATACAATCGCAGTAGATCGCCAGATACAAATACACCCAAGCTTAATGCCTATCGATCAGCAACACCCCACTAAGCTAGAGATCATATAGTCCCTAAAGATTAACCGTAAACGACTAGCATCTCCACGGACAAACTCCAGAAATCCCGGTTATTTCAGACAACGGTCACCTTCACCAAATACAGAGCAAATCAAAATGCAACCCCAACAATCGAGTATTTAAACAGCAAAGGGTCGGGCTAGTAGGCCAACAGACGATTCCAAAGTCTATTAGCCATGAAACATCACCTCATCATAAAATCGAACAGAGGCCCACGGCCTCGTCCGATATTGTCATCAGACGAACCGTTTGAAAGAGCTTGGCAGTACGAGGTACTATACATGACCAGAATGTGAGCATGATTGTTGACACTGCTGCAATAATAACATCAGTAAATGAGGAATTGATTCCGGCAGAAAATGGAGATTTGGAGAACGTAACGCTTTGGTTTTGGTTAACAGCTTGTTATTTGGAAGATTATAAAGAACGATTCTCGAAATTAATAGAGTAAAAATACAATGGGACGTGTGCAAAGCGCCGTTAACAGACGATGTTATACTTAGGCTAGATATTTTGGACACACTGGGCGCAGTGATAAACCTGAGTACTCCCATCAACAACAAAGTGATAAATGTGGCATTTGTTAACAGTGGAAACGAGATTTCAATTCAGCAGGTTTGAATAAAACAAACCATCACAGTTCCGCAAAACTAATTCAGAAATGACTGTTACCATTAAAACTAATAAAAGTGCTGACCAGGAAGGCATTGTAGGACCATGCTCGCTGAATAGTTGCGAATTGGTTTCGCACGTAGTTGGAAAAGGAAATAGTTGCCCCTTAACCATTTTAAATGATGGCAATCGTCTAATCCGCCTGACGAAAGGTACACCTATTGATTACACAGAATAATTTGACGATGTAGTGGGTACGGCAGATGAAGACGCGATCAAAGAAGGACAAAAGATACAAGATGGACAGTCAAACTCATAAATCGAAGATAAACTGACAACGCCATGGCTAAAAATGAAAAAGACAAACAGATAAGTGACGTAAGACGTGACATTGAAGAGACACGAGACAAGGTGCCGTCGGCACTGCCTCAAAGTTCAGATGAGTTACCTACTATTCCACCACATTTAATCGACCTATATTAACGTTCAATCGACTCGTTTCAACCTATTTCATTCTAACCATTTAAACTGAAAGCGTTTATAGAACAATTACAATAACATGTAAATAGTTATTAAAGGTACCAGGATTATAATTCAGACGCGCGTTTCGTCTACATATTGATTAACATTTTGAATTTTACTATTTGTTTTTGTATATAGTCATATTTGGAAATGTATGTGTTATAGAAATAACCAAATTATTTTTTATATATTTTAAAATTATTAACACATTCAAGAACATGACGTCCATTTTTAAAGAATCATTACTTTAATTTCCGAAATTTTATAGAATAGGATAATCTTGATAGTTATACCTTTTTCCGCCATCTTGAAAAGGGCAGCCAAATTGGATTTTTCAGAGTGGGTCCATATCTGAAATCAAAGGGTATATAAGCAAGAACTTCTATGCAAAGTTTTATGCTTTCCTCATCAAGTCAGCAATTCTGCTCTATATCTGCACCAATCGGCCGGACTACTGCATTTATATGGAACCTGTTGTTCAGTAGTTGTGGTTATGTGGTTATGTGGTTCATAATTAAACAGTTAAAGGCAATAGTCGTATATACTGCTGTAAAAAAGTCATCAATCGACTGAGAGAGATAATCCGGGTTACAAACTAAACCGCGGGTAACACATCAACTGTAGGAGGAAACCAATTAAACAACAGAAACACTAAAGTGCAACAAAATCAAACATCAACATACATAGAAACGGACTATTTGACAACAACTGCCGTATACCTCACTTGGTACAGGACATTTCAAGAAAAATGGTGGTTGACCTGGTTTTATGGGTAGCCCAACCTCCTGCATATATTGCAATGTTACAAAATATTAATAAAATGACAACACTACATGACAGGACAACAGAACAAATAAACGCAAGAACACTCAGCACAGAGTACATAGTACATTATTTCAGATTAATGCTATGAAAACGTCATCATTATTTGGACACTCATTCGATAGAAAATGGAAATTAAGATATGTGAAATTCAAACCACGTACGATAAGACATAACACGATGTCCGACCGAACCCACTAAAGAAACATAACTAAATACATGAATGTCAGATGTCAGATGTATAAATACCGAAACACGTCGTATAGCAATGCAAATTTACACTCGACAAAACATTCATATAAGGTAATATGTCCCATTCGGTACTTAGCAGACCTACGACATAGATGTGAAACCACAATCTAAGACGAGGTAAACATGTTGTTACTCAATGTAGGCACAGACAGTAATCAATTCGTGGTGGTGTCCATAAAATTTACGACATGTCGTTTTTAATATTCCCTCCTCACAACTAGTTCTGTTATATGAAGTCCGAATAGTGATAACATGCACGAGCATAACGTATCAATTGAGATATTAAATTATCGTACCTCCTATACATTTCTAGAAATATGATTAGTTAAAAGCAACCGCGTGAAGACCGTGTATATTCCATATTAGGTTAGTAGGCGGGGCTTAATTCAATACATGGTTAGTAGTGGTGTAACGTCCTTTTATAAAAACAACAAAGTGTTGAGGAAAATTCTTAAACGTTTCAACAGACGACGAAATTGATGATGAACGATTGAAATAAAATAATAAAACACATTTAAAGTTATCAATTTGTTAGTGTACAGACCAACGGATGTATTTTATTAACGCCTTACGGTATTGGCCGCTTTATAACTTTGATAAGCCAGTAGTCTAAACACCACATAGTGATCGGAAGTCGGTCAGATACATTCGTATTATATAGGCTGGTGACCTAATATGATATATATATATATATATGGTCAGTAAATTCCATATGGAGATTCGAGCTAAACTCCCGCCCCATATGGCATTTACTAACCCCCATATCTATCGTATTAAGTCACTAGCACAATAAATAACTAAAAATACCATACGAGGGAGCAGAGGGTATGTTATTGCTTAGAAATGGGAAATTGATAATTGTAAAATTGAAATCATCCCGTTTTCCATTGATTTAAGTGTAAAGTCGTCAAATTGAGGAAAAGATCAAGGTATGGAGTAGTGTTTCTAGTATCAAGAGTTTCTTTGATTTCAAATATTCACTGAAATATGTGTTATTCAGTAATAAGACATCATCAGTATATTTGAAAGTAAAATTAAAGAATTTCACAAAGAGGTTTATAATTAATTTTGCCCCATGCGAGTGCACAAACAAATCGGCCAGAAGGGGAACACAATAATTACCCATTGGAATACTGGCTGTCTGCTTAAATATTAATCGTACAAATTCAACAAATAAATTATCGATTAAAAAGTCCAGCATTTTTATAAGTTCATCTTCAGTCTATTTTGTGGTATAATCAATGTGGTTCTTCACAAGATAAACATTGTTTCAACCCCAAAGCAAGAAATGTCATACAGTAACAATTAAGTGTTTCTCGTTTCTCGTTTTATATTAGACCGTTGGTTTCCCTGTTTGAATGGTTTTACACTAGTAATTTGTGGGGTTCTTTATATCTTGCTGTTCTTACCTAAAGCAATCTGACTTGAATTCCGTTGCCTTTCTCCAAAATCATCAGTCGCCTTCAATTTCAGCTGTTTATCTTACAATTAAAATGTTTGTTATTTCATTTTAAAGAGTTAACACTTTAAGCTTCGGTTATAACAAAAAGTATAATTGATGTTCCGTATCAATGGCAAATCTTATATTGGCATGTCTTACTGCACGTTTGAATCCTTTGCATAGAGAAAGTTTTTTTAATTAACTGATTAAGTAGCAGCAAAATAAAAAGCTATACTTATACTTGCACCAATTATTGAATGCGGGCCGGTTTCAATTATGTCAATTACTGCTAGTAGTCATTTGTTAAATTTTGTATCATTGTCATTTTGCTTAGTTTCTTTTGTTACCCATTCTGACATCGGACTCGGACTTCTTTTAAATTCAGTTTTACTGTGCGTATTAGTGTGTGTGTGTTTATTCTACATGGGCTAGTGTTATAGGGAAGGGTTTAGATATAAAAAATAAACATTTTTAACCCGCTGCATTTTTGTACTGTCCCAACTCAAGAGCATCTAGCCTATGTTAGTCTTATAATTATGTTTTTAACTTCAGTTTATTTATATGTTTTAGAGTTTAGTATGACGACCATTTTTACTATACTAGTACACAATTTTGTTTAGGGGCCAGCTGAAATCCGCCTCCTGGTGTAGATTTTTCTCGCCGTGTTTAAGACCTGATGGTGGTCTTCGGCTGTTTTCTGCTCTTTCGTTAGGTTGCTGTCTCTTTGACACATTCCCTAATTACATCATCAATTTTACTTTTAAAATAATTAAATCGTAGCTCAGAAGTGGGGCGAAAGATATCAGAGGGACATTCAAATTCATAGATCGAATATGTTAAACTATCAACGCCATGGCTAAAAATAAAAAGACAAATAATAGTACACAAGACACAACATGGAAAACCAAAGACTTAGCAACGCAAACCCCACCAGAAACTGGAGATGATCGTAGGTACTCTGGAAGAGTACGCAGATCCTGCTTCACATGTGGCACCCGTCGTGTTGCTCATGTCATAAGTTTCAAACCCGGTACATAGTCTAATTCGGTAAGTCACATTCATGAAAAGAGAACAGAAGAAACATATCCGCTATCATCTGTGAAACGGATATTCCATATCTGTCAACTAACTCGTGATGGCGTCCGTAAAATTTCGATGGATTGATTTTAACTTCCCTTTTTGGAACTCTTGGTTTAATAGTTTTCTTGTGAAATATATACTCCATAGGCAGGCGATGCTGGAATTTTGCTTCATAGAAATGGAAAGTTCGCAATTGTGAAGCTGCTATTATCTCTTTTGTCGAAAGGATTTTCGAAGGGATGATTTTAATTTCATCATTTGGAACTCTTGGTTTAATAGCTTCCTTGTATGCAGTGACTCTCTATCAAGAAAATCATGATAGGAAATGCAAGCACGGGAATATCATATCAATTTGGGAGATATATACCCCGTATGCAGGTGTTGCTGGAATGTTGCTACTTAGAAATGGAAAGTTCACAATTGGAAAGCTGAAATCATCTCTTTTGTCGTAAAGTTTTGTTTTCAACCGACCCTCATTGTCAATTTCTAGATATAAGTCAAGATATGTGGCCGACTTAACAGTATCTGTTGTATCTCTAGTTCCATGGGATGTGTGTCTCCTGTGGGAACGTTCTGTTGTATCTCTAGTTCCATGGGATGTGTGTCTCCTGTGGGAACGTTCTGCTGTATCTCTAGTTCCATGGGATGTGTGTCTCCTGTGGGAACGTTATGTTATATCTCTAGTTCCATGGGATGTGTGTCTCCTGTGGCAACGTTCTGTTGTATCTCTAGTTCCATGGGATGTGTGTCTCCTGTGTGAAAGTTCTGTTGTATGTCTAGTTCCATGGGATGTGTGTCTCCTGTGGGAACGTTCTGTTGTATCTCTAGTTCCGTGGGATGTGTATCTCCTGTGGGAACGTTATGTTGTATCTCTAGTTCCATGGGATGTGTGTCTCCTGTGGGAACGTTCTGTTGTATCTCTAGTTCCATGGGATGTGTATCTCCTGTGGGAACGTTATGTTGTATCTCTAGTTCCATGGGATGTGTGTCTCCTGTGGGAACGTTATGGACGTAAATGGCAATAACGCTTATTGGTTTGTTGATTTCTTTGTAAATTAACACCACTTCTGTATTTATCGTTTAAGTGGCCCGTGTTTTGTTTTTATTGAGGAAGCCAGATTGCCCGGCTCTCAGCAGGAACAATTTCAATTCTAGTAAATTAAGACTAAAATCAAATCCATCTGCAACATATAAGGTTTGAAATTACAACATCTGGTCCGGTCTGTGTGTTTGTTCTTGTTTTATTCGTCGTATTAGTCTGATGCGTTAAGCCCTCGACTGGAAGTTAAGTCTTAGCTGAATGTTAATACCAGTAGCTTTTCTTTTATTGTATTGTTACATCAATGTCTCAGGTTAGGAGAAAAGGAGGAGGATTTTGCGCCAGGAAATATGAATAAGCCCGCAGCATTGGTATGTGCTTGTCTCAAGGCAGAACCCTGTTATTGTTTGTTGCTGATATCATATTTGTTTTCCATTTTCTGCAAACATCAGGCCGTTTATTATTTCTTTTCAGTTTGTTTTGCATGTACACTTATATAAATTGAAGTTTTTATAAAGTTTAAATGTTGTTTTCAATTTAAGACTTTTTTTTAAATTTTTTCAATTGTTATACTGGACTTTGTCGTGGATAAGGACATGAGCGTTTTACACGTATTAATCGCCATTCCCGAACTTGGACAAAAGAGCGGATTTCAATAACTCTATTTAGTCAATTACTGATAGTATAGTTTGAACAAGAATTTACTAATATGTGTCGGACCCTATTTACCCTTTTATTCTATTGTATAACTATTAGACATCTGTTTACTTAATCTACTTAATCCTTCAATTACTTTTGCTTATATATTGTGTTATTGATGTTGTTCCATTAACATTTAGTTTGAAGTTTGTTGTTCGGTCTAAAATATATATAAATCTTTATTCTCACAAACCAAATTAAAAAGGTATTATAAAGTTAATTATACATATTTTAATACAACTACTATAAATATGGAATATACGAAAGTAGATACAACACGGGTGTCATTCGGTTTAACGAGAGAAATGATCGTGAAAGAATATCTAACGGCTGTCAAGTATTGAGAGACGATCGTGAAAGCTCTGGTAACGGATCGTGAAAGCTCTGGTTACGGATCGTGAAAGACATTTAATGTAAATTCTAGTTCAGAATCTTTGAAAAAGTCGCTTAATTTTCAAAACGCGGAACAAATCCGAACAAAAAAATATGTCTGTCAAAATGGTTTAACTTCCTCAACATAACTGTGAAATAAGGTAATACAGCAGGACATATGTCAGTATTTGAAACTGATAGTGTTAGAGTGGATACGACCATTCCTAAGGTAAGTTGATACTTATAAGATGAATTAAACATCTTGTTCACCAAGAAAACTCAAATGTTGTAGAAACCTTTTAGAAAGATTTTTTTTTATTGAAATCTGATATAAGCATTACTTTCTGTTTTATTCTTGAAATTTGTCATTGTTTTTAAAACAAAGTTTATAGTTAACAGTGATACCTGTAAATTCAGAAATTACTGCATGGATTGTTATTATAAAACCCTTGTCATTTCTGAATTTACAATATTCTTATTCTGGTGGTATGAATTCTATTAATATCTGATTATTTTGAATAGGTCAAGTGGTTAAAAGTAGGAACATTAGTGGCTGGAGAAGAGGAGGACGTTGCTGGTTATGTGTGGCAGGCCAGTAAAAAAGGGATCAAGGCAGCTTGGTCTGCTAAAGACCCTGAGTCTGGTATTATTGGGTATGAGGTTGCTGTCGGCACTACTCCTGGTAAGTATAAGAAACAGCACATTCACTCTGTGGTTAAATTTTTAAAAATTTTGATAACTTTCTTATACTTTTTTTAATTTGTAACAAACTTGGACAGAAGCTTCTTACAATCAAAAGAGAATATCAAGCAGAATATTTTTATTGATTTTTTCCCACATTTTTGTTGAGCCTGCAATTTACAGTAAAAGTAGGCGAGACACTGGGTTCCGCGGAACCCTTACACATTTTGACATCATTTGTCTCTCTATTATAGGTGGAACAGACAAACTAGCCTGGACATTATATGGTGCAGAGAATGATGTATTTATACAAGGTTTTTGTCTCTCTATTATAGGTGGAACAGACAAACTAGCCTGGACATTATATTGTGCAGAGAATGATGTATTTATACAAGGTTTTTGTCTCTCTATTATAGGTGGAACAGACAAACTAGCCTGGACATTATATGGTGCAGAGAATGATGTATTTATACAAGGTTTTTGTCCCTCTATTATAGGTGGAACAGACAAACTAGCCTGGACATTATATGGTGCAGAGAATGATGTATTTATACAAGGTTTTTGTCCCTCTATTATAGGTGGAACAGACAAACTAGCTTGGACATTATATGGTGCAGAGAATGATGTATTTATACAAGGGTTAAGTCTAGATATCACCAACCTGACTACGTACCAGCCTGGGTATTACGTCAGTCTAAAGGCCACGAATGAAGCATTGTTAATCAGCTCCTCAATCACGTCTACGCCTATTGTGGTTGTTGATGAGGACAAAGCTGGTAATTTATAGTTATAAATCAGAAAAGAGAAACAAATGTATCAATCCTGATGTAAAATACAATCTCAAGTTGCCAATACTGTTGTTTTTCATCTCTTTCCATCAAAATAACCTCTATGAAATCTTATGTTTCAACTCTTTTTTAAGCAAGCACATTTCCATAGACTTGCAGATAAATTTTCTTTACTATAATACAAGCTTCTGCATAGTTGAACAAAGCTGAATATTATTATATTAATGTATTTATTTAATGAAAGCAAATCTGTATTGTTCAGGTCTTATTGTTGATGGAGCTGATGGAACAGACGAAACCTCAACAGAAGTAGGCGTGGATGTAGACTACACCATTGATACCACCACTGTCACTGTACAGTTTGACCAATTTGAAAGTCACCTTCATGGTGTAATGATGTATGAGTGGTCCGTGGGTACCACACCAGGCGGGGAAGAGGTACGGCCATTCATGAGTGAGGGAATCATACATTCAGAGGAAAAAAATGTAGCGGGAGATGGTAAGTGCCGTCTGCTATTTGATTATAAAGATAAGGAGATATGGTATGATTACCAATGATACAACTCTCCACCAGAGTTTAAATGAAGTTTGATTTGGTTTAAATCATTTTTGAGTGAGATTATTATACATTCAGAGGAAGAAAAAGTAGCTGTAAGAATCTTTTGTTATTTGCTCATTTTGAGTCCTATTCACCTTCCATTGTCAGATACACTCAGTAAGTATCATCTGGACTGAGACAGGAGTTAATTTTTGTATCATTGTATTCTCATTAATTTCTAATTCCTGTAGAAACCCTTTGATGGAAATGAACTTAGTAATTTACCTTCTGACATAACAGTTTGCACCTTTTATGTCACATCTATTGTTTCCATTTCCTGTTATCGATATGTTAATACAGTTTGGCAATGCTCAAATCATTGAATGTTTTCTTTACTAAATATATAATTAGACATTATCACTTAAAACATTCAATGGACATCAACTATTCTAATCACGAAATATCACTCAGAGAAAGATCATGTTATTAATTTAAAGAGGGATAATTTACGGGTACGCATCACTAGAAAGTATTACAATGTATGTTCATTGTTTTAATGTTTACTTTTAGGAGTAACGAGCTCTGGACACGCCCATGCCACACTACCATTGAAGCCTGAGACCATGTATTACGCCTCTGTCAGGGGAATCACTAATGGTGGAAATGTTGTACAGTCATCCTCTGATGGTTTTATGGTTGATGTTTCACCACCGACAGTTATAATTGACAGGTAATTAAAGTAACTTATTGTGTGGAATTTATAATAAATGTTGTTCCGTGAAAAAAAATGGGACTTAGGAAGTAATCCTGTATTAAATGACATAGATACTTCTAAGGTAAGATATCAATTTAATTGAACAACAACTCCCCTGAAACCATGCAAAATAGAAAATATTTGTGATATGATGTATAAATGTAGTGTCTTGTACTTCATAAATTTGTCTTTGAAACAATCTTTTTTCCACAGAAAATGACAATTTAAAAAAACTATATACCAATTCAGAAACCATTATCAGCTTTTGCCGCATGCTTAGTGGATGGACGCAGGCATCTTCTAGACGATACCAGAATAAAGGGTTAAAGCTGGGAAAGTTGCTGTTTAGTCTGGTCATTTCAGTAAAATACTACTCTAGTCTAATCATGAATATCCAGCGTAAAGCTTTGTTTAATTGAATTCCATTGGATTAACCAGTTAAATTCCAGTGGAAAGCTGTGTTTAACTGACTTCCATTGGATTGTCCAGTTGAAATCCAGTGGGATTTTCAATTCCAATAAAAATAATTGTGATTCCACTGGATTTACATCTCTTTTTATCTGGACATATTATTTTTTTCACACTTTATAGTTATATTTTTCCCTCTTTATATTTTACAAGGTTAACAGACAAGACATCATCAGACCAAGACATCACTAGTGGTAATTCTCTTTACCAGACGACAACTGACGCATTGACTGTCCAATGGACATATAATGACACAGAGAGTGGTATAGAACGATGATGGTATTCAGTAGGAACCTATCCATTTGGTCAGGACATAGCCTAAATGGTAGAGGTAGAGGTTTCGTCGATGGATTTCAGTACTTTACCATTGGCTTATGTTACTGCTGTTGATACAGGTATGTAACAATGTTAGAAAATAGTCTGTGATGTTCTGAAATTGCTGCTGAATATAGTGATAAGGTGTATTTAACCTATAAAATCTATTAAAAAAAAGATGTGTTATGATTGCCAATGAGACAATTCTTTTAAACAAGATACACACAATGAAACAGGTCAGGTGTTGTGGTTGATAATTAAAATTCTCACACAATGCATTTTTGTAATTGATACACCTTATTGAAGATGCAAAAAATATTTGATTCTGTGATCAATAGTATATACTTTGAATTATTGTATTTTCATTGGAGCCATTTTTTATGCCACGTTTATGGGCATTATGTTTTCTGGTCTGTGCTGTCGTCTTGCTTCAGGTTAAAGTTTTTGGTCAAGGTAGTTTTTGATGAAGTTGAAGTCCAATCAATGTGAAACTTGGTACACATGTTCCCTATGATATCATCTTTCTAATCTTATTGCCAAATTAGAGATTTTACCCTATTTTCACAGTTCACTTAACATAGAAAATTATAGTGCAGATGGACACATTCTTGTTTAGGAATGAAGATAAGCTGTATCTGCCAAAATATGCTATTTCATGGCTTTACATTGTCCATACTAGATTACAGAAATTAGTATCTCATTGAAATGTAAATGGTTAACTTTAACCTACAATTTCAACAAAAATAAATACCTACAAATAATAATGAATTCACCTTATATACGTTTGTTTTAGGAAAACCAAATATCATCAGTATCTGGACCGAGAACAAAGCTGGACTGGTATCTGAAGTAGCTACAGGTTCAGTTATCATTGACAAAACTCCACCAGGAGAAGGCTTTGTCTCATGTCCTGATTATGTTGGGGTCATTATAACTAATTATTGCCTTTTAATGTCATTTTTATCATTTTAGGTGGTACCAAATATGTTGACTAAAATTAAGTTGGCTACTTTAATTTTTATTAAATTTTAACAAACTTATTTACTTTGACCTTTTGAGATTGAAACATAAAAAAAATAAAAAAAACTTGAACCACACACTTTATTGGAAAAATGAGTTTGATCATTGAGAAGCTTAAAATTTTCTTAACAATAGAATTTGATAAAAAAAAAAAAAAAAAGACAATTAACTTTTAGCTCACCTGGCCTAAAAGGCCAATTGAGCTTTTCTCATCACTTGGCGTCCGGCGTCCGGCGTCTGTCGTCGTCGTTAACTTTTACAAAAATCTTCTCCTCTGAAACTACTGGGCCAAATTAAACCAAACTTGGCCACAATCATCATTGGGGTATCTAGTTTAAAAAATGTGTCCGGTGACCCGGCCAACCATCCAAGATGGCCGTCATGGCTAAACATAGAACATAGGGGTAAAATGCAGTTTTTGGCTTATAACTCAAAAACCAAAGCATTTAGAGCAAATCTGACAGGGGTAGAATTGTTAAACAGGTGAAGATCTATCTGCCCTGAAATTTTCAGATGAATCGGATAACCCGTTGTTGGGTTGCTGCCCCTGAATTAGTAATTTTAAGGAAATTTTGCTGCCACAGTTTTTGGTTATTATCTTGAATATTATTATAGATAGAGATAAACAGTAAACAGCAATAATGTTCAGCAAAGTAAGATTTACAAATAAGTCAACATGACTGAAATGGTCAGTTGACCCCTTTAGGAGTTATTGCCCTTTATAGTCAATTTTTAACCATTTTTCGTAAATCTTAGTAATATTTTACAAAAATCTTCTCCTCTGAAACTACTGGGCCAAATTAATCCAAACTTTGCCACAATCATCTTTTTGGTTAGTCGTTTGAAAAATGTGTCCGGTGACCCCGCCATCAAACCAATATGGCCGCCATGGCTAAAAATAGAACATGGGGTAAAATGCAGTTTTTGGCTTATAACTCAAAACCCAAAGCATTTAGAGCAAATCTGACATGTGGGAAAATTGTTTATTAGTTCAAGATCTATTTGCCCTGAAATTTTCAGATGAATTGGACAACCCGTTGTTGGGTTGCTGGCCTTGAATTAGTAATTTTAAGGAAATTTTGCTCTTTTTGGTTATTATCTTGAATATTATTATAGATAGAGATAAACTATAAACAGCAATAATGTTCACCAAAGTAAGATTTACAAATAAGTCAACATGACTAAAATGGTCAGTTGACCCCTTTAGGAGTTATTGCCCTTTATAATCAATTTTTTACCATTTTTCGTAAATCTTAGTAATCTTTTACAAAAATCTTCTCCTCTGAAACTACTTGGCCAAAATTAATCCAAACTTGGCCACAATCATCTTTTGGGTTAGTAGTTTGAAAAATGTGTCCGGTGACCCGGCCATCCAACCAAGATGGCCGCCATGGCTAAAAATAGAACATGGGGAAAAATGCAGTTTTTGGCTTATAACTCAAAACCCATAGCAATTTAGAGCAAATCTGACATGGGGTAAAATTGTTTATCAGGTCAACATTTATCTGCTCTGAAATTTTTAGATGAATCGGACAACCCGTTGTTGGGTTGCTGACCCTGAATTGTTAGTTTTAAGCAAATTTTGCTGTTTTTGGTCATTATCTTGAATATTATTATTGATAGAGATTAACTGTAAACAACAATAATGTTCAGCAAAGTAAGATTTACAAATAAGTCAACATGATCGAAATGGTCAATAGACCCCCTTAGGAGTTATTGTTCTTTATAGTCAATTTTTAACAATTTTCATAAAATTTGTAAATTTTTACTAACATTTGCCACTGAAACTAATGGGCCAAGTTCATTATAGATAGAGATAATTTTAAGCAGCAAGAATGTTCAGTAAAATAAGATGTACAAACACATCACCATCACCAAAACACAATTTTGTCATGAATCCATCTGCTTCCTTTAATATTCACAAAGACCAAGGTGAGCGACACAGGCTCTTTAGAGCCTCTAGTTACAGAGTTATTTTAACTTCTAACTCATTAGGTAGATATTTGTCTCATTGTCCATAACACCATAAACTTACAGATTATAAAAATCATTTCCAAGTGATAATTTTTTTTTATCTTTGTTGTTTACAGTTCACAATCATTGTTGAATGGGAAGTCAACAAGGATCTAATAATATCAATGGAACAGAGGTCCCAGGATATATAAGTCAATACTCATTCCAAGGTCAGTTTTAGACATAATTTCCTAATGCTTGTAGAATATTTGTTTGAATATTGTACAATTGTAATTGGAATGATGTCTAATTAAATTAAAGTATAATATTACTATTTAACTATGCCCATCCATATTGTTTACAAATGTCAATCTTAATTAGAATGCTTCAGAAAACAGTTCTACAAACAAAGCAAGCAAGGCAACCAAAATCTTACTCTACTAGCATTCATCAATTAGCTCTAACTGATGAGTTAGAATGTAGCGGTCAATCATCAAGTTAAATATATTTGGTTTTTTTTCAATATGCAACTTAAAGAGAGTTCTATTTCAATACATTGATTTAGGTTTAATGAAATATGGATATGTGGTTAGCAAGTTATATTCAAACTGCAATCACCAAGAATTCAGCAAGGATTTATGCATTTAAACATGCTCTAAACTTTAAAATTTTAATAAATGTGGTTATATATTTAGAATCAAGATTATGGAAAAACTTTGAAACAAAAAATCATCACATGTTTTTTTCTTTCTAAGGTCTTGGTCACAAGCTAAATCATGGTGATAAGTACTATGTGACAGTGACGGCAGTAAACTTTGTTGACATGGAGGCCTACGCTTTCTCTTCTGAAATTGGTATAGACTCCACACCACCCACCTACGGTAAAGTGATTGACCTTCACACTACACACAGAGTAGATGTCACCAACACTGAAAGGACGTTAGCCATGGATGCCAAGAAATGTGACACAGATGAGGGTAAGAACATTATTACAGTGAAACCAGTCTCCAGTTAACCCATTAGTACAGTGAAACCAAGATATGTGTCCACTTTGAAATTTCACCAATTTTTTGAAGGATTGTTACGTAGATATACAATAACTATATTGTTACTTTGGTGAAGTGGTAAATAAGATGTTACTGGTATTTCTGATATATTAAATGTTTTTCTTTGCAGAATGTGATTTGCTGGATGCCACTTGTTCAGAGTCAATGACATCAGTGTCAGCCACGTGGCAAGCATTCCAAGATCCAGAATCTGGGGTTCTAAGGTCAGTTTAAGACAAACAAAACTTATTGTTAATTTCAACTCAAAATTTATTGATTCTCCGAATTATAACCTAAATTAATAGACTGAAAAATTATTTTAGTGCTTCATATAACTTCAGCAAATATTCAATATGGCTGTTGTAGCATATGTATGTATATGATGGATTGTATTCTCAGATCTGCCGTGACATCACAACATGTAACTGACCAATCAATGATTAGAATTTGTTTAATGTAAACAATGTTGAGAGGTGATGTGAATAAGAATCCTCTAGACTTTCCATAGACTTCAATGCAAATTAATTTAATTGATATATATTGTTACCAGTTGAATATAGTAATTTTACTCTTTTAATATTGTTAAAGACACTATATAGTATCTCCATTTTGATTTTAAACATACTATAACCTCTGGTTTAAAAATAATTGGCAATATAAATAATCAGTAATCACCTTCAAATAGATAAAAAATCTAGAGGATTTCTGTTCGCATCACCCCCTGAAAAATGTAAATGCCAGGATGTCCGGATCTGAGAATGCATGCAGATGGAACTAGCTTATAAAGTCTCAAATTGCTATTTCATAATCTGTAGAAGTTTTTGTAACTTTAATAATAAAAAATCTTTATTTTCTGTACATATAAAGTCATTGTTCAGGATATTGTTTGTCAATTACCAGGCTTTGAAAATATTACCCAGAATGCAATTGTTTGTGACCTTGTGTATTATCAGTTTACATAAGTTTGTGTTATACTTGATAGGTACCAGATAGCCCTTGGAACGTTCCCTGGTGGAGGACAAATCAAACCTTTCTCTGACATAGATTTAGAAGATGGAGTCTTAAAAACGCAAAAACGTAGCACGAAAATTAAAAATCGGGAAAAACGAAGCACGAGAAATAAGATCGTAAATATTAAGGAATTTATCCGAAACAAGTACCAGAAGTTATACTCAGCCGTTCTTGGAGATCATGCAGCTATAAGTAATGAAGATGAAGACCTTGCAGTCACCTTTTAGCGTCCGCTACTTAAATTGCATCTTATTTAATAAAAAAAAATTAGTATTCATAGCAATTAGATGGACTTCATTAATACCATATATATTGCAAAATTAGAATGGTAACAATATACATCAATTTCTATAAGTTAACACAGGTTTCAGAAGGTATTACAACACACTGACTTTTTTTTAACAAATTCGGGACATGCACGAGAAATTAAGAGCACCGACACGAAACACGGAAAATAAATAAGGGGAAACACGAAGCACGCAAATCGAGGCAAACACGAGAAAACGAGAAATAAAACGTCAAAACACGAAAATACCTGAAATAAAATGGCCGAAAACGTTGCACGAAAATAACCCTTTACCACCCTCTCTTTACTATTGTTTTTTACGCTTTTCCATATATTGTGAGCTTCATTTAATGGATTGTTCTGTATCTCTATGTATTTAAGTGATGTTTTTTCCATTTTTTCATTATGACATTCATTTTTCCAGTATTCCTTGATCTTTATTCCTACTAGTCTTTTCCATTCCATTTTATTCAGTGGATTTTCTATGTAGTAGCTACTGGATTTCAAATTGTATTTTGATAGAGTTTTTTCTACTCTGTTGGTAAAGTCTTTTCCTCTTTGGTCTGAGAATACTATTTGTCGGCGCAGAATGTCACATTCTATGGTTCCTGGATTTCGAACAATATTCATGAAGAAGGTAAGTACATTTTTGTCTAATGTGATGGCAATAGGTTCTGCTCCTACCAGGGTATATACAGCCATATTTGCTGTATTATTTGGAAGTCCTTGAATTTGTCGGAGGATTTTTCTCTCTGCCAGTTCTAGCATATCCTTTTCTTTTGCAAGTAAGTTCATCACCTCAAGTCCGTATATGCTTCTTGGTACTGCATATGTTCTCCATAGCTTGTATGCAACCATGGGTGAGAATCCCCTTCTGACATGTAACCCAGCTCCAAGAAGGCTGTATATTGTTGCCCTTCCGGTTCTTATTCTTTCTGAGATATTTGCACGGTTTTGCTCGTTTCTTTTGATACCTAGATGTTTGGTTTCATTGGTTATATTGATGTCATTGTCTTCAAATTTCAACGTTGATATGTTTGAGCCTTTTGCATTGTATAGAACCGCTTCAGATTTAGTTGGATTGATTTTGACTAGATCTCTGCTTGTATGGTGTTGTACGATGTATAATATTCCTTGTGCATCTGCAGTACTATTTGCCAGGACAGCAATGTCATCGGCACATGTTGGTGCAGGGACTTGTATATCACCAATACATGCTCCAAGTCCACTTTTTAATATGCTATCAAGTATGACGTTGTTGTAGCATTTATATAGCGTTGTAGATAGTTTTGCACCTTGTTGAATTCCTTGTAGAACCATGACATCTTCTGTACATTGCCCTTCCCATTTAACCTTGATGCTCATTCCTTTATACAAGTTTCTCAGTAATATCCAAAGTGTATTGGATTATAACATAAAAAGCCTAAGGGTTATGCAATTACATGCATTTGATTATAATTGATAAAAAAAATGGCGTCGGGCTACAAAAAACGATGAAGTTTTGAACGATGGCGGAAGACAATTTAACGATGGCGCAAGACAATTTAACGATGGCGCGAGTCATTTGACGATGGCGCAAGACATTTGAACGATGGCGGGGCTCCATCGTTAAACAGGCCATGGCGATCCCTGATGTCATTGGCTCAGTTTCCATTGTTTAGAACATTTTAAACCAATCACAACGTTTCGGTGTATGCTTTTGAAAATATTACCCAGAATGCATTAGATTCTGAAACAGAAAATAAAATATAGTTCAAAATTATGTAACTCAGTTACGATTTTTCTTTATACTGATATTCATAGTTGTATATTATATATGAAGTCAGCATATTTTTAAATGAAGTAATGATATATTTTTGATATTTTATTTCCAATTGATTTTAGTTGATATCACATGACATATTTAAGTTATTCCTGTTATTTTTTCCAGTGAATACTAATGGTATGACAGATGGGTTGTCACTAGAGAATAGTAAAATGTACTACTCTTTAGTGAAGGTGACCAATAAATTGAACTACACCTACATTCTAAGATCAGATGGTGTCACCATTGAGAAAAACCCACTCTTACCTGGAAAGGTGTTTGATGGGGATGTTACTGGATATGATATTAACTACCTACCATTCAATACAATTGTCTATGCTAACTGGGATGGATTTGGTTTACCTGCTGACGCCATCAAACAAGTGGATGTGTTGTCAGGTAATTGTAATAATATAAATTTTCTGTTTTAATTTAATTTGCTGAATGATTAATATATATGATTTCTTAGTGACAAATATTCAGTGAATTAACAGAGTAAAGTTGAGAATGAAAATGGGGAATGTGTCAATGAGACAACAACCAGACCAAACAGCTGAAAAAACAGACACCACAAATTCATCTTCAACATAACTTGAAAATGTGTGGCTTCAACTTTGGAATGAATGAAGTGCAAACATTTTAGTTATTTTTACTAATGATAGAACATATGATTGGGATAGTATCATGAAGCAAATACAAAAATAAAACCTTAAACACAAAATCAGCTTGAATCAACTGATGGAAGTTTGTTATATAGAATAATTTTTATGAGAAAGAAATGTTCATTTACAAAATTGTTAACATCTGAGTGGATGAAGAAAATCATGATCATTTCTCCAAGTTCATGGTATTAAAGGAAGAATTTTAATTTGACAGGAAACCCTGGATTGCAAGTGGACCAATCAAGTTTGGATTCACAAGATCCCAATCAGGAAGTAGTTTTCTATGAGGTTGCTGTGGGAACAGACAGATGATTCACCAAGACCAGGGATGATGTTGTTCCATATACAAATGTAGGACTAAACAAAACTGCCATTTTCTATGACCTTGAGTTGACCCCTCTAACTGGTATCTACTCCTTCACAGTGAAGGCATACAGTGCGTCCTACTCTGTAGCTACATGCAGTCACGTCAAATGGTTTCAGGGTCGGATTTGATGGCGGAGTTACAGGTAAAATAGACTTATTTACATTTATATGCAAATTTATCTGCCACCCGTACGAAATAAGTAGTAGGATTCCACCTAGACACTAGTAGGAATGAAGTAGGAATCTACCTAGAATCAAAAATTCTGTATAGAAAGTAGGCGGACATGGAAAATGAACAAAATTCTGACTGGATTTTTTTTATAATCCTACTACCAAAATCCTACTACCGAAGTGGAATTTTAAAAGTCTGTATGGATTTTTTCTGTTTTGAAAATCTGATTTGATTATTTATTTTCCTACTACAAGTACAAGAATCCTACCAGAATTAATTTATAAATTCCTACCAGAAAATCTTTCTACCTGGAAAGTTATCTTGAACTGGATTCTTGTTTGCTAATGACATGCATTTTGCAGTGTTATAAGTGCAAGCAAGTTCCAGTTCACAAATTCAAAATTTTTAGGGGAAAGAATGAAAAGTTGTGTTGGAACACAATGCTGCAAGCTCGGGTCACACAACTACAATAGAGAAATCTAAGAAAATATGGCTTATGAAGACTGAAGGTAATTCTTACACATTCAAGATGAATTTTTTATCTGCCTGCCAAAATATTTAGTAATCAATTAATTCAACAATAGTGCACAATTTAACTCATTATTTGTTCTTAACACATATCTACATGTTTATGTATAACACAATTTCTAGCTTGCATATACTGCAGTTTCCTTATACATTTCATAAGTCCATTCTTTTAAAAATGAATTTATTCTATGAATTTCCTTTGTTCTTTGTTGATGAGATTCAAACTTAAATCATTGACCCAGTTGTGTATTTGTGAATATACACTTACATTTTGTATATTTTTAGATTCCTACCAGAAAATACTTTTCTGGGTGGAATTTTGAAAAATTCCTACCAGGTTTTCTAGTAAGAATTTTATTTTCCTACCAAATTATTCCTGCTAATTTGCATATTCCTGGTAGAAATATACAATATTCCTACTAAGAAATTCCTGCTAATTTAAATTTTTCGGCTATTTCCCGTGTGGATTCCTACTACTGTCTGACTGGAATATTACTCTTTTCTGGTAGGAATTCAAAGCAATATTCCGACTATATTCCGTGTACATTCCATACGGAACATTTCATACAGGCATGATTATGTAAAATCACACGTTCCTGTAAAGTTTGACATCACAATTTATAACATTTGACGTCACAATTAGAAAGTGGTTGTTGCTTGACGTCAGTAGGTTATTCATAGCAGATCTAAGGTCATTCAGAGACAAAATTTAGCAGTATACCAAAATTGTAAATATGCTAATAGTATACTAAGTAAAAAAAAAGGGCAGCAAAAAGTCAAGTTTAGGGCTTTAAATAAACAATTGATAATTATTTGTAAACGTAGCGGAATAAGCCAAAGAGTACATTTAAACATCCTTTTGTGCACTTAAGGCTGTTTCTCAGTATACTTAGTTTGATATTGACCAGTACCTAATGAGTAGTGTGTGGTGAATTATTTTGAACAAAGTATTCCTAATGTCAATATGATTGGTTTACAGGTGGAGTGTTTGTGATGGAGGAATTCTATGCTACAGACACGTATTTGGACATTCAGTTTGAAGGATTTACTTCCAAGTTAGATATCATGATGTACTACGTAGCTTTGTCAAACAACTCTGATGCCAACAATACTAACTGTAAACCATATGTAAGTTATGGCCAACTAAAATTAATTAGTAGATTTTCATCCAAATTTTTGAAAAAAATGGGGCGGGTGGGAGGATTTTATTTTTTAATTTTTATTTCTTATGAAACCCTCTTGTGACTTGTTCTTCATATATATATGCAAGTGTAATAATAAGCTTTAATATATCATGTATATAGATGTATAAGGAATCGTATATAATTTTTCAAAGGTAAATAAATACCTCTGATTGGCAACCACTGTTCCACATGCAATTGCTGCTTTAGAAACCTATTTTTAGAAGACAGCAAAAACATAAAGAAATGCTCTCTTCAGTTCGACTACCTTCACCAAATTTATTTGTCTTTCTAAGCTATGTTTTTTTTGTCTCCATAAAATGAAACAAATATGCATTGGTATGCAATAAAAGAATTATGAGTACAGAATAAAATGAAAACTCAAACAGTTTTGAAATAATAGGGTTGGTGTTTTTAAGATTCTTCTTGTAGATGCAAATATGATTAAGATGTAAAACACGAACTTAACAAAAACGAAGAAGTTGTTTAATGACTCTATTGAGGATACTGGGACAGAAGGTGTTTGCTGTTTGTCAACAAAAAAACAATAGCCAATGCCATGGGTAAACCTAAGTGTATGTTTGCCGACTTTTTTGAACTCATTATACTGTCATAAATCCAACAAGTTCGTGCTTGTGTCAATTTTTTTTAATCCAGTTATGTTTTTGTACCAATGTGTTCCTAGTTCTTTCTTTTTGGATATAATTCACAGTCCAAAATTTCTGCCACAAAGTCATTTTATCAATAAAAAATCAACGGTTTTCTAACCACAGAAATTTGTGTCATGCCGCGATTTGCGTTCTTGGACACAGCGTATTACTTGTAAACCGATTATTTTATACCCTTCTCGTAATCAATCTCTATTCTCGGTAGATGATTTTGTCATCATAGAGATGCAGAATCATTTTAAATTACTCAAAGAAATACGAAAACCGAATTTTGAAACAGGAAGTTCTGAAGGAAACGAAATTTTTTACGGTTACCGGAAACGGAAATGAAAAAAATCCGGAAATCGTAATTTTTTGAAAATAAAAAAAATTGGAGCGGGATGATTTCGGAGGGGCTGGCGGGGATGAAAATCTATCAATTAATTTTAATTGGCCTATACACTAGTATCTCAGTCTTTTTGTGACTAAAAAGAGAATATGACACTAACCTCAATCAATATGACACTAACCTAAAACGATTTGACACCAACCTAAATCTATATGACACCAACCTGAATGGATATGACACCAACCTAAATCTATATGACACTTATATAAATCAATATGACACCAACCTAAATCGATATGACACTAATATAAATCTATATGCCACCAACCTGAATTGATATGACACCAACCTAAATTGATATGACACTTTCATAAATCTATATGACACCAACCTGAATTGATATGATACCAACCCAAATCAAAAGACTTCTAAAGGTAAATATACACTCTTCAAAATAGAGAAGATTCTATACAACGTTCCAAGCCCTAAACTGCTAAAATTGATGAACAAATTCATAAGAGACTATCAAATATTTTTCATGTTGAAAAGGTTTTTCCAAAATATAGAATAATGACCATTTCGGTTATTTATCAAAATCAACAACCAGTACTAGCTATGTCTTATTCTCCAGGTAAATCATGTCCTTATTTTACAACATTAGCATATGATCTCTTTATCTCATCCATTCTTAAAGGCATGATTTTTAAATATCTTCCATTTTACACAGATTGATGGTGGTAAAGCTACCGACGAAGAGAAGAAGCAATTATTTACAGAATATGATGTCTCCAATATAAACAAATACACTGTCACAACAATCAGAGGTCTAAATCTGACACAGGGAGCTACCTATTATGTGTACGCTATGGGTAAGTTTTAATCTGACACCTATTATGTGTATGCTATGGGTAAGTCGTAATCTGACACAGGAAGCTACCTATTATGTGTACGCTATGGGTAATCTGACACAGGGAGCTACCTATTATGTGTATGCTATGGGTAAGTCTTAAACTGACACAGGGAGCTACCTATTATGTGTACGCTATGGGTTAGTCTTAATCTGACACAGGGAGCTACCTATTATGTGTATGCTATGGGTAAGTCTTAATCTGACACAGGGAGCTACCTATTATGTGTACACTATGGGTTAGTCTTAATCTGACACAGGGAGCAACCTATTATGTGTATGCTATGGGTAAGTCGTAATCTGACATAGGGAGCTACCTATTATGTGTACGCTATGGGTTAGTCTTAATCTGACACAGGGAGCTACCTATTATGTGTATGCTATGGGTAAGTCTTAATCTGACACAGGGAGCTACCTATTATGTGTACGCTATGGGTTAGTCTTAATCTGACACAGGGAGCTACCTATTATGTGTATGCTATGGGTAAGTCTTAATCTGACACAGGGAGCTACCTATTATGTGTATGTTATGAGTAAGTCCAGTCTGACACAGGGAGCTACCTATTATGTGTATGCTATGGGTAAGTCTAGTCTGACACAAAGAGATACCTATTATGTGTATGCTATGGGTTAGTCTTAATCTGACACAGGGAGCTACCTATTATGTGTATGCTATGGGTAAGTCTTAATCTGACACAGGGAGCTACCTATTATGTGTATGCTACGGGTAAGTCTTAATCTGACATAGGGAGCTACCTATTATGTGTATGCTACGGGTAAGTCTTAATCTGACACAGGGAGCTACCTATTATGTGTATGCTATGGAAAAGTCTTAATCTGACAAAGGGAGCTACCTATTATGTGTATGCTATGGGTAAGTCTTAATCTGACATAGGGAGCTACCTATTATGTGTATGCTATGGAAAAGTCTTAATCTGACAAAGGGAGCTACCTATTATGTGTATGCTATGGGTAAGTCTTAATCTGACAAAGGGAGCTACCTATTATGTGTATGCTATGGGTAAGTCTTAATCTGACATAGGGAGCTACCTATTATGTGTATGCTATGGAAAAGTCTTAATCTGACAAAGGGAGCTACCTATTATGTGTATGCTATGGAAAAGTCTTAATCTGACAAAGGGAGCTACCTATTATGTGTATGCTATGGGTAAGTCTTAATCTGACATAGGGAGCTACCTATTATGTGTATGCTATGGGTTAGTCTTAATCTGACATAGGGAGCTACCTATTATGTGTATGCTATGGGTAAGTCTTAATCTGACACAGGGAGCTACCTATTATGTGTATGCTATGGAAAAGTCTTAATCTGACAAAGGGAGCTACCTATTATGTGTATGCTATGGGTAAGTCTTAATCTGACACAGGGAGCTACCTATTATGTGTATGCTATGGGTAAGTCATAATCTGACACAGGGAGCTACCTATTATGTATATGCTATGGGTAAGTCTTAATCTGACACAGGGAGCTACCTATTATGTGTACGCTATGGGTAAGTCTCAATCTGACACAGGGAGCTACCTATTATGTGTATGCTATGGGTTAGTCTTAATCTGACACAGGGAGCTACCTATTATGTGTATGCTATGGGTAATTCTTAATCTGACACAGGGAGCTACCTATTATGTGTACGCTATGGGTTAGTCTTAATCTGACACAGGGAGCTACCTATTATGTGTATGCTATGGGTAAGTCTTAATCTGACATAGGGAGCTACCTATTATGTGTATGCTATGGGTAAGTCTTAATCTGACACAGGGAGCTACCTATTATGTGTATGCTATGGGTAAGTCGTAATCTGACACAGGGAGCTACCTATTATGTGTACGCTATGGGTAAGTCTCAATCTGACACAGGGAGCTACCTATTATGTGTATGCTATGGGTTAGTCTTAATCTGACACAGGGAGCTACCTATTATGTGTATGCTATGGGTAATTCTTAATCTGACACAGGGAGCTACCTATTATGTGTACGCTATGGGTTAGTCTTAATCTGACACAGGGAGCTACCTATTATGTGTATGCTATGGGTAAGTCTTAATCTGACATAGGGAGCTACCTATTATGTGTATGCTATGGGTAAGTCTTAATCTGACACAGGGAGCTACCTATTATGTGTATGCTATGGGTAAGTCGTAATCTGACACAGGGAGCTACCTATTATGTGTATGCTATGGGTTAGTCTTAATCTGACATAGGGAGCTACCTATTATGTGTATGCTATGGGTAAGTCTTAATCTGACACAGGGAGCTACCTATTATGTGTATGCTATGGGTAAGTCTTAATCTGACACAGGGAGCTACCTATTATGTGTATGCTATGGGTAAGTGTTAATCTGACACAGGGAGCTACCTATTATGTGTATGCTATGGGTAAGTCTTAATCTGACACAGGGAGCTACCTATTATGTGTATGCTATGGGTAAGTCTTAATCTGACATAGGGAGCTACCTATTATGTGTATGCTATGGGTAAGTCTTAATCCGACACAGGGAGCTACCTATTATGTGTATGCTATGGGTAAGTCTTAATCCGACATAGGGAGCTACCTATTATGTGTATGCTATGGGTAAGTCTTAATCTGACATAGGGAGCTACCTATTATGCATGTGCTATGGGTAAGTCTTAATCTGACACAGGGAGCTACCTATTATGTATATATGCTATGGGTAAGTCGTAATCTGACACAGGGAGCTACCTATTATGTGTATGCTATGGGTAAGTCTTAATCTGACACAGGGAGCTACCTATTATGTGTACGCTATGGGTAAGTCCAGTCTGATAGAATTTGGAAATAGTTATGTTTGCATTGTAGTTTCCATTGTTTTTGAAATTGAATGAGTTTGGATAACAACTCATGTTTCAGTTTCTAATAACTTATGTTTACCAATACTTTTGATTTTTTTCTCAACTTTCATGGAATAGAGTGCTGCTGTTTCAAACAATTGATAAAAGACTGAGAAAAGTAGACCACACAGACAAGACATTGCCCTGTGTCCACACTTGATAAAGATTGAGAAAAAAAAATTACACAGACAAGACATAGCTTTGTGTCCACACTTGATAAAGATTGAGAAAAATAGATCACACTGATAAGACATTGCTCTGTGTCCACACTTGATAAAGATTGAGAAAAATAGATCACACAGACAAGACATTGCTCTGTGTCCACATTTATTTCAATCTCTTATTTTCTCTTTAACAGGTGCTGATAAATCTGGAGCTTGTGGTATGGTCGTGCATGAATTCATTGTGGACACCACACCACCAGACATGGGCAGGATAAAAACTGGACCTTATTATGATATGGTTTGTATTTCTATGGCTGTACTTATATTTATCAACAGGGACTAACGTTATTTCAAATCAACTATGAATTGTAAGGTGACATCTCTTACATTATGAAATAGCACTGGCTTTTGATAGAAGTAAGCATCACAGCTAAATGCTTTCAGACCAGAATGTCACTACTGAATAGAAAAAGGGTCCAGAGTTATTGCTAAATATGCTTTGAGATTCATCTTGTGTAAAAAAAAATCATCAGATCTTTACTTTACAATAATTACATTAGATGTATGTTTCATTATAATACGTTATTCTGATTGGCTACATTGCAATCTCACGTTATTCCTTAGTCAATTGCATTACACAATAAAATGTATCATTCATGATGTCACACAAGGTTCCACAATAAAGTGCACATGTAAATTAAATAAAAACTTGATAAAAATTGTGTTTTCATAATCCTAGCTAAAAAAAATGCAATTATAAGTATTGAATGCTTCATTTTGTAACTTCATAGGGTTGTAAAAGCGTTGACCATGTGCATATTTTTAGAATGAAGCGCTTCTGCGCTGAAGCGCTTCATACAAAATGTACTTTGGTCAACGCTTTTACACCCCAATGAAGTTACAAAAGAAGCATTTAATTCTTAAGTAAAGACAAAAGGAATGAATTAACATGACTGACTCTATGTAAAAGACTTACATTATTCAAGCATCATTTTATCAAAATAAATTAGTGTATAAATAATTTCAAGGTCTATCACAATAGAACTAAGAATGTTCCTAAAAAAATATATGGGAAGGACCATATACACAAATATTGCGACAAAAACCATTTCAGTTGTCACTCCATTTATTAAGTCAAAAGAATTGGTGTAAAAACAAAATCAATAACTTGATATTTTCTGGATTTTATCAGTTCATTGGTAAAAAAATAGTATTTTTAAAGTAGATTCCCATAAAACATGATCTTATATTCTAATGTGCTCTGTGAAAACTAATTTTGATACATAACTATTGAGCTGCTTTTATTTAAATTTCAGGCTGTGACGTACACCCAATCTAATACCTCAGTGTACGTGTATTGGGAGGGATATGGTAACGACATTTCTGATATAGCCACATATGAAGTATCACTGTGGAGAAATATATCATGTTCAGTAGAGGTTGAATCTGAGATGGTCTTTAGCTGGATTACCTTGTCCAACAATTATACAGATTATAGTTTCATAGATCTAACTCTTAATGTAAGTTATTGTGTTGTAGGAATAATTTGTTTCTTCTGTTTTATTCTATTGATCCTAAATGTTGGGTGGTATAAGTGGGTGTCATCCTTAATTCCTAAAACAATAAAGCATCCTATCCCAGATCCTGATATATTGATCATGAACTCCTGAGGCTTGGTTAGGGTTAATCCAGATTCAAGCAAAAAGTAAAGGCCCATTCCTAAATTCTCACAGAAAAATTAAGGCCCAATCCTGAATTCTCGCAAGAATAAAGGGCCAATCCTTAATTCATTGGCCCTTAATTCTCACAAAAAAAATGTCCTTTCCTGAATTTTCAACAAAAAAGAGCCCGATCCTGTATTCTCACAATAAAAAGGCCAAATCCTGAATATTTGCTAATTTGAAGGGGAAAAAAAGCTATTTTGAATCATTGGTAAACATACTAGATGTGCAAACCTTTCTTATCTTACTAATGGAATTGTGTTATAGAAGAATTTCAAGACTGAAAGTAAAAAGTTGATTTTATTACATTTATGCCATTTTTTTACTTCAGAAATCCGAACCACTAGTTGTGAAGTTTATCATCACAAACGGAGAAGGTCTTTCCATAACAGATGAATCGGTACCAATATTATTAGACATGACAAAACCAACTCCAGGAAAGTTGTGGATGGCTGGGAATTCAAGAAAGATAAAGTTTGGTTTAATTCTCCCAACAGTGCTAAAGGTTAGTTAAAACAAAAGGAGAATATCTTTGATGCATTACAGAAGTACAATTTGTTTGAAATTAGAGGAAACATAAGACAATTCTCATCTGGTTTGGTTTTGTAGGTTGAAACAAAATGTAAAAAACACGTTTGTTATTGCTCGATGTCAGGCATCCAAAGTTAAAGATCTCCCTCCGAAATTTCAACTTGCTATTTTAAGTGTTTCAACAGAATGTAGCGATCATTAGAAAATTCTTTACATCCTTAAAATATAAAAATTCTAGATTATAATTTCTGTTTATAGAAACAAAAAGATTTCAATTTTGTAGGATCTAGATTACTTTATTGGTATTAGGTAAAATATTACATCTTCTCTATAACAATTTCAGGATCTATTCTGCATTTGGGGACTCCATTAAGAGCAGCGTGTCCAACTCGTCTTGTATCAATTGTAAACGATACCAACTGGAAGGTCCTTCAACAAATAGGCTTCAGTGATCCTAAAGGAGAGGACTGGCCTATTAAGATGCGTACAGAAAATCTTGGAAAGGAGATCTTAGATGACGAACTTTGGATCAAGTTGGCAAGAGATACTAATAAAGATGTAATGTATTCTGGAGGATACTATCGAAAAGCTGACTACGAAAGAGGAGGGGAATGGGAGGTGAGTTCAAGACCATAAAAAAAAATTAAAATCAATTTTTTTGTGGATGGATTTCATTCAGTACACACAAAAAAAGTAAAATAACAAAAATACTGAATTCAGCCGAAAATATTTTAAAACAGAAAGTCATAATCAAAAGGTAAATTATAAAGCTCTAACACATCAAACGAATGGATAACTGTCATATTCCTGACTTGGTACGAGCATTTACTCATGAAGAAAATGGTGGATTAAACCTGGTTTTATAGCTAGCTAAACCTCTCACTTGTATGACAGTCACAAAAAATTCCATTATATTGAAAACAAAATGACTATAGAATGATAAATAACAATTTATTTTGTTTTTAGATCTGAGATAAAACAAAATGTTCTAGTGAATAATAAATTAACATCATATATGAATACAAAACTTTGTCATAGAATAAATTTGATAATAAAATTTCAGCCAGAAATTTTTGTCGAGCCTGCAACTTTTGTTGCAGAAAGCTCGACATAGGGATAGTGATCCGGCGGCGACTACGGCGGCGGCTACGGCGGCGGCGGCGGTGTTAGCTCACTTCTTAAAAGCTTTATATTTTAGAAGGTGGAAGACCTGGATGCTTCATACTTTGTATATAGATGCCTCATGTTACGAAGTTTCCGTCAGTCACATGTCCAATGTCCTTGACCTCATTTTCATGGTTCAGTGACCACTTGAAAAAAAAGTTCAGATTTTTTGTAATGTTGAATTCTCTCTTATTATAAGTAATTGGATAACTATATTTGATATGTGCGTACCTTGAAAGGTCCTCATGTCTGTCAGACAGTTTTTACTTGACCTCGACCTCATTTCATAGATCAGTGAACAAGGTTAAGTTTTGGTGGTCAAGTCCATATCTCAGATACTACAAGCAATAGGGCTAGTATATTCGGTGTATGGAAGGACTGTTAGGTGTACATGTCCAACTGGCAGGTGTCATCTGACCTTGACCTCATTTTCATGGTTCAGTGGTTATAGTTAAATTTTTGTGTTTTGGTCTGTTTTTCTCATACTATATATGCAATAGGTCTACTATATTTGTTGTATGGAATGATTGTAAGGTGTACCTATCTAGCGGGCAGATGTCATGTGACCTTGACCTCATTTTCATGGTTCAGTGGTCAAAGTTAAGTTTTTGAGTTTTGGTCTTTTTATCTAATACTATATGCCATAGGTCATCTATATGTGGTGTATGGAAATATTTTATGATCTTTATGTCAGTCGCGCAGGTTTTATTTGACCGTGACCTCATTTTCACGGTTCATTGCACAGTGTTAAGTTTTTGTGTTTGGTCTATTTTTCTTAAACTATAAGTAATAGGTCAACTATATATGTTGTATAGAAGCATTGTTAGCTGTACATGTCTGCCTGGCATGGTTCATCTGACCTGACCTCATTTTCAAGGTTCATTGGTCTTTGTTTAGTTATCTTGGTTAATGTTAAGTTTATGTGACAGTTGTATTAAAGCTTAGCTTTATACTTAGGACTATCAACATAATATCAATGATTAGTATAGAAGGCGAGACATTTCAGCGTGTGCACTCTTGTGAAAATAATAATATAGGAAGCTTCAATATCATCACATCAATTATGAACAGGTTATCTGTTCTTTGCTCTTCGGTCAGGTTTTTGTCTCTTTTACAATTGTCCCCCATTGCCATTCTCATTTATGAAATGTTATAACTTGTAAATGTTTAAAATAACAGTTTGAAATAAAGTCTGCTAGTGGTGAAGGTATGGCTGCCACATCTGTGATGTTATGGGATGGACCAGAAGGTGAAATTATGCCATACGATCATGTTCCAGAGGCTGACTGGTCTGTCACTGTCTGTTATTGCTGTTTTCAGACTCCTATTCCAGCAGTAAGTATTCCTTTAAATATGTGCAAGGCCTCAGGGGCAATAATCCCCTGCTTATTTTTTTCGAGGTATGATGTATATTGAAAATGAAAAATATGTCCTTGAAATAATTTTAGTACCCTTAGCTCTGTAGCTTGACCATGACTCACTTGTGATTTTTGAGACAAAATTGATATTCGAAAAGTGTGCATATTTGACATAATTCTGTCTTCGTAAATGAATTGGTTACAAAATTTCCTAAGCCAAATAAATGAACCTTTCACATAGCTCTCCCTTAACCAAATGATTTATATTTGACATCTGTTTTTAGACCTGCACTTATTGTAACTGTACAGCATATCTAGCGGAGAAGTTTGGTAACGATTCAATAGTCGCACCAACCACTGAAGCTGCCCCTGTTGTTCATAATAAAACATCATCTCCGTACCAAGTGGTAGAAAACCCTACAGGTGGAGCTGTCACCTCACTCATTGACTTATCTATACAGCCGGCTAGAGCCTCGTGTGGTATTGAAATCTTTGCAGGTAAAATATACTTAATTTAATCCTTCCATCTCTTAGTCCATCCAGTATCAGTTTTAAGTTTTTAGTTACAATAGGTTACCATGAAAAGGGACGAAAGATGCCAGAGGGACAGTCAAACTCATAAATGCCATGGCTAAAAATAAAAATTTGTAAGGGTTCCACGGAACCCAGTGTCTCGCCTACTAATTTGCTGTTAATCGCAGACTCAACAAAAATGAGGAAAAACATCAATAAAAATTTCCCTCTCGATACTGTCTTTTGATTGAAAGAAGCTTCCAAGTTTGGTAAAAAAATCCAGGATAGTTTATGAATCTAATAAATGTTTTATAAACTTTAACTGCAGACTGCATGTAATGTTAACTGGAAGAAAAACTAAGTCCATTTATAAGTAAAATACGAAAAAAGTAAATTTTTTTTTACAAAATTTACTTCTGAATAATATCTAATGATCAGAAACAAGCTTTTGTCTAAGTTTGGTAGAAATCCAGGATAGTTTAAGAACATTATAAAAATTTTAAAAACTTAAACCACAGAGTGAATGTTTTGTTTCTGGCAAAAAAATTAAGTCCATTTATAAGTAAAATACGGAAAAGTGGAAATTTATTTTTACAAAATTTTCTTCTTGATACTATCTTATGATCATAAACAAGCTTCTGTCCAAGTTTGGTACAAATCAAGGATAGTTTATGAAAGTTATTAAAATTTTAAAAACTTTAACCACAGAGTGAATGTAATGTTTCCTCGCAGAAAAACTAAGTCCATTTATAAGTAAAATACGGAAAAGTGGAAATTTATTTTTACAAAATTTTCTTCTTGATACTATCTTATGATCATAAACAAGCTTCTGTCCAAGTTTGGTACAAATCAAGGATAGTTTATGAAAGTTATTAAAATTTTAAAAACTTTAACCACAGAGTGAATGTAATGTTTCCTCGCAGAAAAACTAAGTCCATTTATAAGTAAAATACGGAAAAGTGGAAATTTAGTTTTACAAAATTTTCTTCTTGATACTATCTTATGATCATAAACAAGCTTCTGTCCAAGTTTGGTACAAATCAAGGATAGTTTATGAAAGTTATTAAAATTTTAAAAACTTTAACCACAGAGTGAATGTAATGTTTCCTCGCAGAAAAACTAAGTCCATTTATAAGTAAAATACGGAAAAGTGGAAATTTATTTTTACAAAATTTTCTTCTTGATACTATCTTATGATCATAAACAAGCTTCTGTCCAAGTTTGGTACAAATCAAGGATAGTTTATGAAAGTTATTAAAATTTTAAAAACTTTAACCACAGAGTGAATGTAATGTTTCCTCGCAGAAAAACTAAGTCCATTTATAAGTAAAATACGGAAAAGTGGAAATTTATTTTTACAAAATTTTCTTCTTGATACTATCTTATGATCATAAACAAGCTTCTGTCCAAGTTTGGTACAAATCAAGGATAGTTTATGAAAGTTATTAAAATTTTAAAAACTTTAACCACAGAGTGAATGTAATGTTTCCTCGCAGAAAAACTAAGTCCATTTATAAGTAAAATACGGAAAAGTGGAAATTTAGTTTTACAAAATTTTCTTCTTGATACTATCTTATGATCATAAACAAGCTTCTGTCCAAGTTTGGTACAAATCAAGGATAGTTTATGAAAGTTATTAAAATTTTAAAAACTTTAACCACAGAGTGAATGTAATGTTTCCTCGCAGAAAAACTAAGTCCATTTATAAGTAAAATACGGAAAAGTGGAAATTTATTTTTACAAAATTTTCTTCTTGATACTATCTTATGATCATAAACAAGCTTCTGTCCAAGTTTGGTACAAATCAAGGATAGTTTATGAAAGTTATTAAAATTTTAAAAACTTTAACCACAGAGTGAATGTAATGTTTCCTCGCAGAAAAACTAAGTCCATTTATAAGTAAAATACGGAAAAGTGGAAATTTATTTTTACAAAATTTTCTTCTTGATACTATCTTATGATCATAAACAAACTTCTGTCCAAGTTTGGTACAAATCAAGGATAGTTTATGAAAGTTATTAAAATTTTAAAAACTTTAACCACAGAGTGAATGTAATGTTTCCTCGCAGAAAAACTAAGTCCATTTATAAGTAAAATACGTAAAAAATGGAATTTTATTTTTTACAAAATTTACTTCTAGATACTTTCTTATGATCATAAACAAGCTTCTGTCCAAGTTTGGTAGAAATTCAGTATAGTTTAAGAAAGTTATTAAAATTTAAAAAACTTTAACCACAGAGTGAATATTTGTGGACGCCGCCGCCGACGATGACGCCGACGACGGAATGTAGGATCGCTTAGTCTCGCTTTTTCGACTAAAGTCGAAGGCTCGACAAAAAGACAAACAGACAAATAATAATACAGAAGACACAACACATAAAAACTTAAAGACTAAGCAACATGAAGTTGTGATCACATCAATTTTTTCAACTTGTAAAATGTTTTCAACCTGCAAACAGACTGCTATATAAAATTTTATAGGACATGTGACATTTCATTCTGTATGATTTTTTCAAAAAATAAATTAATATGCATGTACTAACATGAGTTGATTTTTGTCGAGCCTGCAACTTTTGTTGCAGAAAGCTCGACATAGGGATAGTGATCCGGCGGCAGCGGCGGCTACGGCGGCTACAGCGGCGGCGGCGTTAGCTAACTTCTTTAAAACTTTATATTTTAGAAGGTAGAAGACCTGGATGCTTCATACTTTGTATATAGATGCCTCATGTTACGAACTTTCCGTCAGTCACATGTCCAATGTCCAATGTCCTTGACCTTGACCTCATTTTCATGGTTCAGTGACTACTTGAAAAAAAGTTAAGATTTTTTGTAATGTTAAATTCTCTCTTATTATAAGTAATTGGATAACTATATTTGGTATGTGCGTACCTTGCAAGGTCCTCATGCCCGTCAGACAGTTTTTACTTGACCTCGACCTCATTTCATGGATCAGTGAACAAGGTTAAGTTTTGGTGGTCAAGTCCATATCTCAGATACTATAAGCAATAGGTTTAGTATATTTGGTGTATGGAAGGACTGTAAGGTGTACATGCCCAACTGGCAGGTGTCATTTGACCTTGACCTCATTTTCATGGTTCAGTGGTTATAGTTAAGTTTTTTTGTTTTGGTCTGTTTTTCTTATACTATATGCAATAGGTCTACTATATTTGGTGTATGGAATGATTGTAAGGTGTACATGTCTAGCTGACAGGTGTCATCTGACCTTGACCTCATTTTCATGGTTCAGTGGTCAAAGTTAAGTTTTTAAGTTTTGGTCTATTTTTCTAATACGTTATGCATTAGTCAACTATATTTGGTGTATGGAAATATTTTATGATTTATATGTCTGTTACGCAGGTTTTATTTGACCTTGACCTCATTTTCACGGTCCATTGCTAAGTGTTAAGTGTTTGTGTTTTGGTCTGTTTTTCTTAATTTATAAGCAATAAGTCAACTATAGTTGTTGTATTGAAGAATTGTTAGCTGTACATGTCTGCCTGGCATGGTTCATCTGACCTTGACCTCATTTCATGGTTCATTGATCAAATGTTTCGTTTTCTTTGGTTAATGTTGAGTTTATGTGACAGTTGTAATAAAGCTTTATATTTAGGTCTATCAACATAATATCACTGGTTAGCAAAGAAGGCGAGACATTTCAGCGTGTGCACTCTTGTGTTTCTAGGTGATGACCCACAAGTTGTAACGTGGTGTAGAGACTTTAATGATACATTACCCCCACAAATGGTAGAAGATGTCCTAAATTTTGACCCCTCAGCTGATTTCCACACTTACAAGATTGCTATTGACTTTGAAGCTGATGAAGCTGTAAATGTAAGTTTTTTTTTTTAAAATACAGGAACAAATTAATGTTAATGAGCAGTTATTCTCCTTAGTTATAAGCATGAGTATTTTTAGGCTTTTTAAGAAATACTTGTTTGGAAATTGAACCCGTCTGTTCTGTATAGAGAGCATGACTGTTTTGTATTTAAAGTCGATGGATGGAAATTGACTTTGTAAATCTGACTGAGATGTAAATAACATTTTATGATAGGGTAAAAAAAAAGGAAGTTGATACAGCACTTAATGCAGAAAAAGTGTGAAAAATGATGTTCAACTATACACAGTAAATTGATGATGGATTATACTTAGCATGAACTTTTTCTAGCATGAGCCTCTAAAAAAAAGCAATATGTTCTCAATTATTTGAATGTATTTTCCTTTCCATTAAATGTATGGCCTTTTACCTTTTCATTACTGGCTTTGATATATGTTTTGTAGGATTTAATTATTTCCTCTTCTGTTTGCATTGTGCTTCTATTTATATGTGGATGGTATATTGTGGAGTAAAATATGTGGTATACGTGAACTCAGTACAGACACAGATCTAGTCTTCCATGTATTCCCTAAAAACAATTATCTACCACCAGTCGTTGACAGTTTTAATCCCTACTCCACCAAGACATTCTTCCGTAATGTTGTTTTACCTCCTGAACCAGGTGCACATTGCAGATATGGTGCTCCTTTCCGAGGTGGAACAAATCCAATAATCAAGTATGAAATTGGTATAGGAAATACAACATTAGGCACAGAGATTGTCCCTTTTAAAGAAATGATAACACCATGTATCCTGTGTTATAACTTATGTTCTAATTACAACTGTAATTCAACATGTGATGCTAATGAACATGTGTTATACCAGTTTATGCTTGACAACTTTACTCTGCCAGCTACAAGAATGGAGGATAACCAGACTAAAACAATAGATTATTATATCACAGGTAAAAACCAAGTACAGTCTATACATATTACTTTTTTTATGCCCCATTTATGGGCATTATGTTTTCTGGTCCTACTGTCCCTTAGTCCGTCCGTCCATTCATCCGTTCGCCCCTTCGTCCTGCCTTAGGTTAAAGTTTTTGGTTGACTTGAAACGTAGTATACACGTTCCCAATGTTGAATATGACGCTATTCTAGTGATATTTTTATGCCCCACCTACGGTAGTAGGGGGCATTATGTTTTCTTGTCTATGCGTCCGTTCGTCTGTTCGTCCGTTCGTCTGTTCGTTCGTCCGTCTGTCCCGCTTCAGGTTAAAGTTTTTGGTCAAGGTAGTTTTTGATGAAGTTGAAGTCCAATCGACTTCAAACTTGGTACACATGTTCCCTATGATATGATCTTTCTAATTTTAATGCCAAATTAGAGTTTTTACCCCAATGTCACGGTCCACTGAACATGGAAAATGATAGTGCGAGTGGGGCATTCGTGTACTGGGGACACATTCTTGTTCACAGTAAAGTAGGTACAGAATCTGTAACCTCAGATGCCTACTTCTTTGATATTGCCTAGGAAATCAGCGGTACAAAGATCATTAATTGTCTTTTAAACTCGTGGATGTTTCTCAACTACATCTCATCTAAGAACTTTTAACTCTTCAATTGATAGTCTGTAATTACATGAATTGCTTGAATAAAACATGCAATCTATTTAATAGATTTTTTTTGATTTTTTTTTTACCTACACTAAATGAATCATTAAAAAAATGTTTGATTAATTTCAGTGAAAGCTGTGCTTGGTTCTGGTGTAACCACAGTTGTGTCTTCAGATGGATTTTACATTGATGATACGCCACCAGTATTTGATCCTGATGTAATGGGCGGAGATATCTATGTTGATATAGATCAAGGGGAGTTAACTCCTGTCAGATATCAGGGATCCAACACCACCATCAAGGCATTCTGGAGATGTTTTGATGAAGAGAGTGATATTGTGGTTAGTACATATACTTATGTCTGAGGGGGTCAGAGTGGCGGAGATATCTATGTTGATATAGATCATGGGAAGTTTACTCCTGTCAGATATCAGGGATCCAACACCACAATAAAGAAAGGGTCCTGATCATGAAATCCTGGCTTAAAAACATGAAATCCTGAGGTCACGAATTTCAATAAATTTAAATCCAGACATCTGGATATTTGAAAAAAGAATTCCCTTATCCCGAAATCCCGAAAGGATCATTCCCGAAATCCAGAGCTTTAAAACACCCGATCCCGAGTCTGATAAAGGTCCATCGCCCTTCATGCCTGCTTTAAAGGAGGTGTGTTTAATTTGTTGCCGACCATTGTCTGAAGCATGTATAAAAGCAAAAGGTGCACTTGATTCAAATCCTTCATGAATTCCAAAACCTCTTATTGTCATTGATACAAAACAGTAGAAAATTGTAAAGTCAGAAACTATTTTTAAACAGTCTGACGAAAGAGGATCATGATTATTTGACAAATCACAGAAAATCTTACTGTAAATTCAGAATTTGTTGCGTGCATTTACTCGTGTTACTGTTGTGATTTTGTCCTTCAAGACTAAAATGCAATTTTTACTTTTGCAATATTGAGAAAAATTCTGTTTAATTCATATTCAAAGTGTCAAAATTCAAGTTTGAATTATTGCGATTATAACCCTGTTGCATTTTTTCGCCATTATAAAAAGCTCACAATAATTTCTTAATTTACAGTGGTCATATTCATGATATTGACACTAACGATAGTCGCAAATTTAACATTATATATTAATATTTTGTTCATTTATTTTTAAGGAAAATTGGTGGGCCAAGAGTTACAGGAATTTGAGTCTAAAGGTACTAAACAAACTGCCATTAATAGTACATTTGAAGGCATCTTGGAACAGAATGGCACATACTATGTGTCCCTGATCTGTGAGAATGGTGCTGGACAGACTCTACGCCATAATGTTACTAAAGGTAAATAACACTATATTCCATTTATAGAATAACTGCTAAATTGTTTTGGCTAGACAAGTTTTGAGAATAGTCTGATTATTTGTATTGAGGATAAATAATGATTTACGGGAATAAAAGTCTCATTTCTTGATAAAACTGTAATGGTTTATGAAGTAAGAGCTGTAGAAGAAAATTAATGATATATTAAGTAGGTCAGATACGGGAAAAGTTGCAAATTTATGGAATTAAGATTTGATGAGAAATGATATTAAAAGAAAAAGTTGGAAAATCTAAGTTATTCATGGCTGCCTTATAAGGCCAAAAAAATTTTATTGACTAGGATTTTCATTTTCCTATCGGAGGTTGGTGGTTTTTTTCAGAGCACTCCGACATCCTCCACGCATAAAAACTGACTGCCATGATAAAGCCCAAATCTGGTGCTTAAAAGTGGCATTAAAACACCAATAATCAATATTATAGTAAATGGTAACTTTAAATATTAACCCTGTTTGATTTACTTAACAGGTGTAACTGTACTTCTTGAGCCACCAGTAGATGATGTGAATACCACTATACCTGGGGCTACCCAGCTATCAGCTGATGTCACTCCAACAGATTCACTGCAGAGTACTGATCCAACCAAACTAGGGGTGGAATTTACACTAAGTCATGACGAGACAGTCAATAGATATGGTATGTATATTAAAGTTAATAGAGGTTGGTAAAGGGTTATTTTCAGGCAACAAGTTTTGCCATTTTTATTTCACATACAGCCGTGAAAAAGGTTTGTTGAAATTTGTAAAAAGATCAATGTGCAGGAAATTTTTAATTGTTCATTCATCGTGAAATGGCAATTTTATTTCACGTTCTTCCGTGCAGATACCCCCTTTTACACCCCTCTTATTATCATTTAAACATAATTTTCAAGTCCTTGCATACCTGCCAACTTTTAGCCATTGTAAAATTAATTGTTTTGTGTAAAATTATGGACAAAATTGCACTTTCAAAATTTTCATTTGGGAGCCTCGATGGGGGGAAATTCCAGCAAATAGTGACAGTTGGCAGGTATGTCCTTGCTTGCATTCGATTTAAAAAAAATTAAGTCTTTTATATTGTAATATAGTACTATCAGTGAGTTTTTTTTTTCTCATCCCTATCTTTGAGCCTGATTGTCTTTCTTAATTTTTTAAACAAATTAAGTCATTTTCATTTATGACTTGTAAATTGGTTTAAGTTTATCATTGCATAATTATTGAGTTTGAATTGTCTCTTGCATTGTTGATTAATAGAACTAGATTGTAGGATCTAAGAGGAGGGTCGGAGGGGTCCTGATCCCAAAATCCCAGGCTTAAAAACATGAAATCCTGAGGTCCCAAATTTAAAGAAATTTTAATCCCGACAACCCGAAATTTGAAAAAAGAATTTCTGGATCCCGATAGGGTCAATCCCGAAATCGCGAGCTTAAAAACACCCGATTGGGTAGTCCCTATTAAGGTTTAACCCCCCTAATCTAAGACTTTAACTTCCATAATTTTTTATTGAGAAATGTCCTTGTAGATTAGCTTCAGCTATGACTGATGTTAAATACTACAGTTAATTTAGAAACTATTGTGAGTTTAATGCGAATATAGCGACAGTGTTAGTGATGCAATAATACACTATTATTTTACACTATTTGTACTATAACGGTTATCTTAAACATTGCAGATTTGTGCTGTGGTACTGACGAAGGAAAGGATGACATTTTCCCTTGTACATGGGTAGGATACAATGTTTCTGGTACTATCATGATTGAAGATGGATGGGTGAAAGTCAATGGTGAAAACATGAGACGGTTATCTGAATTAAACCCTGTGCAGGATCCAGACATGTCTGACGCAGACCGTCTCTCCAGTGACAATAATGCATTCAACATGGAGCCAGGACGGACTATTTTTATGATGATGAGGTTATGTAATGAGGCCATGAAATGTGTTAACAAAACCATGGGAAGTGTTATAATAACCAATGCTAACACTGATCTAGAAACATCACTGAATGGAATGGCCATTACCATATCAGTCAACTCAGGGTCTCGTAGAAGGATGAAGAGAGCTGTCGGAGATGATTTAGTCATTGTTACTTCAAGTAGTAAGTATATCTAAGGTTTATAAGGACAAAACAATATTTGATGTAACAATTAAAACCTCTGATAGGCATAGGAAGTATAAAAGTAAATCCTCTTAAGTTTACTTAAATTATTTTGTTTGCACTCTTGATATTTTCTTGAATTACAGTTACATTGTTTGTAATTAAAACCTGGGGTAGATTCAGGTTGGGGCATGGCGGGTGAGCCCACTTAAGCCTAAAATCCTGAAACCGCCCCCTGAAAAATGTTAGTTGAAAAAAGCTAAGGATTGACATATTCAAATCATCCTCTCAACCAGAATTCTAAAAGTAGCTTTAAACACTAACAACCAATCAATCATACATAAATGTCACAAAAGCTATGCTTGTACATTTTATGATAGACAGCAAAACATTATTTGGATCATTTGTTTTTCATTGTAGATTTGAATTCTTGACACAGTACAACGTTTACAATCCTTACACGTATAGTCTAACGATATTTTGATGATTTCTTGTTTTTCATTGTAGATTTGACTTCTTGACACAGTACAACGTTTACAATCCTTACACGTATAACGATATTTTGATGATTTCTTGTTTTTCATTGTAGATTTGACTTCTTGACAAAGTACAACGTTTACAATCCTTACACGTATAACGATATTTTGATGATTTCTTGTTTTTCATTGTAGATTTGACTTCTTGACACATTACAACGTTTACAATCCTTACACGTATAATGATATTTTGATGATTTCTTGTTTTTCATTGTAGATTTGACTTCTGGACACAGTACAACGTTTACAATCCTTACTCCATCTGAGTTGACTGCGACCTATGATTCTGCAGCATCAACAGATTTTGTACCTTATATTGTTGATCCATCTACTACAACTGATTTAGTGGATAGAACTCTGCTTGGAAGGTATGATTGTGAAACTGAAAGTTACAAATGTGTTATTTTCATTTTGGTGTACGAACAATGAGATAACCCAAAGTCCTTTAGTTTCTGAAAAGGCAAATTAAAAATGCAAGCTCAAAAAAGGACAGACATATTCAGATATTTCCTTCAACCAGAGTTCTGAAAGTAGCTTTAAAACACTTCTCAATCAATCAATCATACATAAAGGTCACAAAATATATGCTTGTACAATTTTTTTAGTGGATAGAACACTGCTTGGAAGGTATGATTATAAGACTGAAAGTTAAAAATGTTGGGTTTTTTTTTGGATGGAAGAAATTAAGTTACTGAAATTTTCATTTCACAACATTTTGTGTGTATATACGACTCTAGAAATGTAGTCAAATTTTGACTCATTTAATCATTTAGTAGAGATGGTTAGTTCCTTTTGTTGTTTAGTATACATTGTAAATTTTATATGATTTGAAACCCTACATGGTTGTGTTTTGCTGATGGTACAAATAACAGTTGAACATATCTCAATCATCATTTTACTGAAAGGAGTTTTTTTTACTGTTTAATTGTATGGTTATTTTCTGTTGTAGACTGTATGGAAATGAATTTGCCTATGCCTTTGTGTCTGTGGGCCATATGTTGATGCCTGGACCGATTGTGATGACCTACAGTGATGCTGCTGGACCTGGACCCCATGATTCTGGCAATAGGACAATATTGATACACTGGAATCCAGGTAAAATAAGAAATAATTGTGTAGAACTGGTTCCTAGGTTTCAACATACCTGTTACTTTAGATACTTTAATTTAGATCATTTAAATCTCACCCTAAAATATTTGCCACTGGAAATTGTGCAATTCAACAATCAATCAACCATTTTTGGGTATTCATTGTTTAACTCAACTTCCTGATGTACAAAAAATGTACATGAGAAAGTATATAAAGTGTAACTTGCCTAATCTGACACACTGGGGGACCAGCAAAAAATATTGGATAAAGCAGGGTGTCGGAATATCGTTTTTTCTGCAAGGATAAGCATATTTGGGACCATGGAAATATGTCAGTTAAAGCAGGATATTGGAATACTCAGGTGTCGGATTAGGCAGGTTACACTGTATACAAATCTAAATAAACAACAATGAAAACTATATGGTCCAGATAGCCTAAAAGGTCTTATTAATCCTCCTTTCTGTCTATTTTTCAGTGAGACAAGTGTGGGAGGAGTCTAGTAGAACCTGTAATGAGACAGATACTGAGGTCTTCCATAATGATGGGACTGTTACTGTCAAGGTATTTATATTTCTCTCATTCTTATTAAGTCCTCTTTTCGAGGTTGAGCTTTTGACAAATATCTCCATTTTTACTGCAAATAGTGAATACAATTTCAATGGAAATCTCTATGTGAGAGTACAATTTTCTGCTTCTTATTATATATAAGTTTTAATTTTGCTTATGCTAACAAGATTTTATCTGCTATTTATAATTATTTTCCTGGACTATGTTGTACATTTCTGCTAACAGGTATGTGTAATTTATAATACATATTTTCTACCATGTTACAGGTATGCAACACATGGAGAGACTTATCAGAAGGTGCAGTCAATGAACCATACTTCAAACATGAGACAATGTTTTCTCTAGCAAATGTCAAAGCCTCCATTACGAATTCAGAACCTTATCTTACAGTACCAGATGTTATCTACATGTCTGAGGATGCAGGTAAGTCATGTGACACAAAAATGTCTAGAAAAAAATTAATAAAAATTCAACCTACTGTTGTAGGGGTGATCATCTAAAACATTGAGTACAAATATTTTGAAAATCAAAAAATACATACCCTTTCATACATTACCTATAACTAAAATGCTTATGCTATTTCATTGAGAGATAAATTAGATTTGATAAATATACAACGAATTGATGACATATAACTATAAGGGACCTGTGACCTTAAAAGAAATGTTTCAAACCATTTTATTTAAATGTTTTACATGTATATGATTGAAAGTGAACTTAGAAATGGGATACCCTTATGGAGCTCCTTCTATGATCGTGCCAGTCCAGTTTGATCATTTTTAGATTTCCATAAATTCGATCACAATGATATATGATAATTAAAATTAAGAATGGAAATGGGGAATGTGCCAAAGAGACAACAACCCGACCACAGAACAGACTTTGTTCTTAATACACAGTTTTAAAAGTTAAAAGACTATAAGTTTGAGTGATTTGTATATTTCTAGGTACAATACAGTACCAGTTAGAGGCTACAGATGATGAGGGAGATATGATAGAGTTCTATCTGGATGTTAACTACACTAATTATACCATGGGAACACCTATCCTGTCTACTGATGGAGTGTAAGTTCATTTAGTTATGATACTGGCATTATAAGATTGTAATATAATATCTTTGATTTTACATATTCAAAATTATACGGTATACCACAAAATAATTTAATTTTGGATGTAACACGTCTTCTGATTGACCTCCGTTATTTTGTTTATCAGCTCATAGACATAATTTAGTAATGTGACTGTGACGTCATCAACGCTTTTTCATGGTTTAATCCAATTTAAAATGTAATTTAGAATTAAATTATAAGAAATAACTGTAATATTTTTTCTGTCTATTCCAAATAAAATAAAAAATGTGGTGGACACTTTGAAATAACCCGCTACAAAATATTTTTCAAGTAATTTCATTTCTAAAATATTCAATACTTGTATTTTATTTGTCTCTGCTATTCACATTTGTGAGAGCTATTCTGGTATTGATTTTTTTCTCTTTCAGACTGCTGTTTACACCTTGTGAGGACTGTAATGGTATTCAGACATTCCCAGTCATTCTACAGGAAGTTCTAACTGATTCAGTTATTCCACCAAATAATGTAACAGTATGGCTGACTGTTAATGTATCCGATGTAGCAGACCCACCAAATATCTTCCTGACTTTATTGGGAGTCTCACAGCTACCATCAGATCCTACAGAACCAGTTTTGGTAAGTTATCTCCCCTCAGTTACCCAGTCTTGTTGCCATGTCAGGTCATGTCTTGTGTGGAGATTCTGCCTTTTAAAGGCACACCTCTGGTTTCAGAGCAAACTGAATGGTGTATTTAACTACAACTAAAAGTTTATGTTACCAGTACTGTATAGTGTCCTTTTGTTTTTGTAACATCTCTGGAAGGGATGCCAATATAAACTTATGTATTTGGTTATGTGCAACAGGAAATGTAAGAAACTAAACAGGTACAGAAATGTTATTTTTATAAAATTGAAATAGAACATTATAAATTAAAAATTCCTTAAATTTGCTGTGTTTCAATGCAAAAAACTTCTCATTTAACAAAAATGATAATAAGAAGTTCAACTTGGTCAGTTCGTTGCTTTGCTGTATTGAAAATTAAGAGAATAATTCAGTTAGAAATAGATATTGACCCTTCTGTGCTTACAAGCACTTTGATTATTACTGGTTATCAAAAATGATTGATCGATTACAGGTTTATCTGGAACAGAAGAACGATTGGAATGAACATATCTGGTCTCCTTCCTGGTATGCTTTACTAGGAGCTTATGATGTAGAGATAGGGGATACATTACAGCTTAATGTCCAGGAACCAGTTGGTGGAGTTATGAATATTACAGACAATTCAACCAGTATACCCACCATTGCTAATCCATGTCCAAATGTCACAGACAGGACTGTAAGTTCATTTCAGTAGTAATGTGGAAAATGTTGAATCTCTTATTCATGTACTCTCAGTAATAATAACTATAGTCGTATGAATGTCTAAATCTACTTGACTTTCAAGGGTTTTTATATCAAAGATTTTTATGAAGCACAAATGCTCAAATTTTACATTTCAAACCCATTTTTGTCTGTATACAATAATTTTATGAAGAAGAAAAAAGATCTTAGGCTGGTTTGCTTACGCTTTGATTAAATGATTATATATGTCCATAAACTACTAGCATACAGCAATTTGACTATGGAATCCCCCCCTGAATACATAGGTTTTAACTCATTAATCAACATGTTTGGGGTGCACACAAACAGGGGTGTAGCTAGAAAGAAACGATGTGCATGCACCTAGCGCCGAGCGGAGCGAGGTGAAAAATTTTTGGGACCCTTTTATGCAGAAAAATGTTGAATATGCAGTAATGCTAGTAACTGTCGTTCATTGTTGATCGTACATTTGTTTTCAACATACTTAGTACACTGATAGATCTCCATGGTAGCACTCGCGATATGTTATGAACCAGCGTACGTGTTCAGCATCGAGCGACCTCCCAATTGAATTCGTCAAAATCACATGCCAGGTCAGTTTCATATGTCTCAGATAATGTTGAGATTTTTTCGTTTGTTATATTTCTTACAGCACGATGGAGTAGATACAGCACAAGAGTGCGATTTTTCTGACAATACTAGACGCGACTCCACTCTCCAGTTCCCTTATCATATCATATGGTCTATGAACGCAAAAAATAATGAGACTTTCCAATACTGTTTTGGCGTGTTTGCAGGGTGATTGGCTCTGGTAGTCTGTCGACCACATCGCCTCGGCATATTTTCAACGATATCGAGGGGTTCTGATAATTCTAATGCCGATTGGTACATTTCATTCCAAACTGATGAACCGTGCACTGTTCTCCAAAAACTACATGTCTTAGACTGAGCATTACAAATTCAAATCTAGTAAAAGATACAAGTTACTGTCCGATTTTGTCATAATCTCCAATGAAACTTTTATTTTGAAACCAAATGCCGTTATTTAATGATATTTCATCAATTAAAAAAGTGACAACATAGGTGTTTCCTTTAACATTCAATCTATACATTTTTATTTTGCCATTTATTTTCTGCATGCCGAATCGATGTGCACGCAACTGCGTGTTAGCGTATAGGCAGCTACGCGCCTGACAAATATTGTGATTCTTTATAGAAAAGCTAATCCAAGAATTCAGATATAGAGAAATATTCAACAAGTGACCAAACAGCACATTAATTTAAGAATGCACGTATTTACAGTGTACAAATGTATGCCTAATAAATTGATCATTAGGGAGTGGATTTATATAAGAGCACTGCTCTTGTTTCTTTATCGCAGGAATCGACTTCTATACTTCGTTTTTATGTTTTTACTCTTGTAGTTACACATAACGATTTTTTTAATAAAACATGTTTCTTCACTAAATTGCTATTTGTAATTTACAGGATAATTTTATGTTGCCATGTGACCTGTCGCTATTGAAGCCAGTTAACGAACACGAATGGAACTATATGACATTAACGTACATACAGAATTATTCCTTCTCTGGCTACGACGAGGCTAAAGTGTACTTCACAGATGCTAATAGTGCCTTATCACGTCTAGTCACCATACAATTTACAGTGATGGAGTCACCATGTTGCAATGAGGGAGAATGTCAACGTAAGTTTGCCAAAATATTTATGTGAAAAGACAAATGTGGGAATTCAAAGGATTCTTATTTCTGCCAATAAGAACATAGTATTGTTAATAGTTATTATATGATCAAGTTTAAAATAATTTCAAAAGATGGTTCTTTTAAATTTAGATTAAATCTAGTGCATATTCTTAAACATGTTTATTTCTGTATGACATCTTCTCAAAATTAAATATTTATGTTTTCAGCAAAGAATGACAGTGTAATATCCTATCCATGTGAACACTACCGTAGAGCTTCAGAAAGTTTTGATATCAACTACAACTGTTTATGTGCGCCTGGTTGGACTGGTATCCATTGTGAAGAAGATTTTAATGAGTGTAGCAGCTCCCCTTGTCCAGACCCATTCGTTTGTTATAATTACCAGAATTATTATCAGTGTGCTTGTCCAGAAAATAATCCGATCTGTCAGTTACGTGGATGGATGATTGCTTTGATCCTCATTGGTTTGTTATTAATTGTTGGGACAGTACTGTTGTTAGTTTACAGATGGAAAAGAAGAGAGTAAGTTTTGTATATTTATGGTTGTGGGAGTTATCTCCCATTGTTTGTTTGTGGGAGTTATCTCCCATTATTTGTTTGTGGGATTATTTCCTATTATGAAAATATGACCTTTAAATTATTATTTTAAGGGTTATGTTATGCTATTTAAGTTATAATGTAGAGAATATTATTATTTTAAAGGTTATGTTATGCTATTTAAAGTTATAATGTAGAGAATTTTTTTTTTCCAATATCAAACATGTATCAACTTTGAGACAGCCATAATTTTTTATTGTGAAGTGTTTATTAATTATACATTTGGTGCATATATAATATTATATGCTTTTGATGGCCTACCCTTATTAATAATACCCAAATGACCTTTCAGGAACCACATACCATGGATAGAGAAGTACATCTTATGTCAAAGTGAGGACACAATCAACTCATGTGGTTCACAAGCCTCTCTTGCAGATTTCATGGATGATTCTGATTGGTTTACAGCTGACAATCCTTCATTTGGTATGTGTATTATATGTGTAAATAGTCATCAGTATTAAGTTTATTGAAATACAAATTAATGTATCATTTGTATAATTTTTCTAGGAATTTCTATAATATGGCATGAAAAATATTAAAAATGAGACATGATTTCTCAAAGATTTTCTAAAAGTTGGATATGGTGTGACAAGTATACACATTTATTGTATATCTTATGGTGAATATAACGAATCATGGATCTTGTTTTCATCCCAATTTATTCGTTATCATAATTGTTATATTACTTCTCTGTTCATAAATATCAAGTTTTGCTTTAACATTAATATAAATTAATACCATTATGATTTATAGTCACAAATTAAATAAACTCATCTAGAATCTAATTTTCTTTGTTTCATACAGTTTTTTTTAAAAGAAAATAGGTTTATGATAAGTAGCTTCAGTTGAACTTTAAAATCTTTTTGTATTATAATTTATCTTAATTATTTTTTTATTTTTTTTTACAGATTTTAAAAATCCAGATAAAACGGTAAGTTGATGTTTTGTTTATCTATCAACAATACTTCGTAGATATAAGAAGATGTTGTATGAGTGCCAATATATGAGACAACTCTCCATCTAAGTCACAATTACGGACAGTTTTGGCTATGTAATTAATTACTATCAATTACATGTAATTGAAAAAATGCTCAATTACACATTACATTCAATTACTTTAGAAATTGTAATTAATTACGGTCAATTACAATTACATATTTCAATTACCTGTCTGCCCACAAAAAATTGGTATCCGCGAAAAATGAATTAATCCACAGTATGTGATTTATTTATTAAACACAAATCTTTTGTAATAATGTTGTAACTCTAGTGTAATATGAGAACTTATCACAAGAATTTAAGATCAGTAGGGATTTTGACATTCTTGAGATACCAGATGATTGATGTATTAGGCTTGTATCAAAGATCTATTTTGTATTCATAATTGTTTCATTTAGGTTGTTCATCTTTATACATGTATACGTCTTAATCTCTGCAACAAAAAATTAGACATTTTAATTTTCCATTTCAGGAATCTTCTTCAAAAGGTGATTGCACCATTGAGAAAAGTCATGTGTCTTCATTTGATCCTCTGATAGTAAGTTCAGGGTCTAAAATAGCACCACATCCATGTGAAGTTGTTGACTCTAGTCTGGCAGCAGACCTTAACGCCATGTTAGATAATGGACCTAAACCAGGGTCCTCAGGATCGGGTACTTCTACACAAAAGTCGAAAAATACTGTCCAATGGGCTCCGTCTGTATCCAGTGGATCACCATTGCCATCTGGTCACATGACACCTCCCTCTAATGGATTGGATGATAGATCGCCAGCTAAAAGTGGTACTTCCATAACAAAGTCCAAGAATACTGTCTGGTGGGCTTCGTCCAATGGATCACCAGTCCCATCAGGTCACAAGACACCTCCCTCTAATGGATCACAAATCCCATCAGGTCACATGACAAATGGATCACTAGTGTCATCTGGTCACATAACTAATGGATCACCAGTGTCAACAGGTCACATGACTAATGGATCACCAGTGTCATCAGGTCACATGACTAATAGATCACCAGTGTCATCAGGTCACATGACTAATGGATCATCATTGTCATCAGGTCACATGACACCTCCTTCAAATGGATCACCAGTGCTGTCAGTTCAAATGACACCTCCCTCTAATGGATCACCAGTGCCGTCTTGTCACATGACACCTCCCTGTAATGGATCACCAGTACTGTCAGGTCACATGACACCTCCCTCCAATGGATCACCAGTGCCACCAGGCCAAATGACACCTCCCTCTAATGGATCACCAGTGCCATCGGGTCAAATGACACCTCTCTCTAATGGGTTGAAGGACAGTCAGTCATGTAGAAGTATATCTCTTCATAGTGTCAGTGACAGACAGACATCCATAAAAGACTCTGGTGAAATATCAATGTATGATGGAACAATGACACCACTTCTGTGAGGAATTTGACCTCAACTGATTCACATTAATGGACAATAGATATGGAACATGGACAAATATTATTTATTTTTATCATTTTCATATGCATATACTGCAGAAAAATTTCCATATGCATTTACTACTGCAAGATATGATTTTGAATAGATATATTTTTACATAGATATAATTTTACATGGATATATTTTTATATAATTTTAATTTATTTTTCATTTATTTTTCATGTATGGCTCAGAAATCAAAAACTTAGATCAATGGACTATAAGTATTTGATAAACTTCTATGATCAATTTTATACTTTTGAGTATAAATTAAACTTTATTATTTTTCTGATCTAGTTTAATAAACTTTAAAAAAAAACTCTTGTGTTTTCTTCATGATGGCAAATGACATCTAAAGAAATATTGTGAATGTTTGTTTTGTAATATTGATAGATGAATTTAAAGACCGTAGATGTGGTGTGATTGGAGACAACTTTTCTTAATGATCAACGATGTGAATAAGTTCATATAACCGTGGTCAAACAAAGAGCAAAATCGATACCAAAACGTAAAAAATGTGAAACAATTACTTGTCACTATGGTCAAACAAAGAGCATAATCGATACCAAAAAGTAAAAAATGTGAAGCAATAACTTGTCACTATGCTCTAACCAAAGCAAAATCGATACCAAAAAGTAAAAAATGAAGCAATTACATGTCACCATGGTCAAACAAAGAGCGAAATCGATACCAAAAAGTAAAAATGTGAAGCAATTACTTGTCACCATGGTCTAATAAGAAGCAAATCAATACCAAAAAGTAAAAAAATGCGAAGCAATTACTTGTCACCATGGTCTAACAAGAAGCAAATCAATACCAAAAAATAAAAAATGTGAAGCAATTATATGTCACCATGGTCTAAAACAAAGAGCAAAATCGATACCAAAAAGTAAAAAAAATGAAGCAATTACTTGTCACTATGGTCAAACAAAGAGCAAAATCCACACTAAATAATAAAAAAATGTAAACAATAACAAGTCACCATGACCTTCAAACAATGAGCAAAATTCATACTAAATAATTGAAAATGTGAAAAGTGTCATTATTATCAATAAAATACAATAGAATAGAGACACAAACAATGTGACAGAATAAAAAATGTAAGAATGTCAAATCGGCCTCCATTTCAAACAAACAAGGATCATATACAATTCCTCTATGAGTTGGTGCTAGATTGAAGTCAAATATTTTCAACAGTTTTTATTGGTTCTACTGAAGAGAATGACTTTATATTTGGTTAACAGCTTAAGAAGGGTAACCTGCAGCTTGTGATACCTTCTTCCATAATAAATAATGCTTGAACCATACAAATACTTACTTCCCCTGTTAGACACACCAATTGTGTCGAGGATGATTGTCAATCAGACAACAATCTTTCGTCATAATACTGAAAGACAATTCGTCTATAAAATAGTATTATAATAAAGGCTTTTGTAACAGTACTGTTACACAGTAGCAAGCGTTTCTGTAATTTAATTTATCTAAAGTTCTTCACCACTTTTCTGCAAATAAAATTTGACTCCTTTATATTACCTGTTTTTTTCTCTTAATAATTTTGTAACATTTAGTTTATGAAATCTTTAGAAAAATAAATCCTTGTTAGTTTTCTGATATAAAAAAAGAAGATGTGGTATGATTGCCAAATGATGGATAAGTTTACCAGGAAAGGAGAGTTACTACTGTTCAAATTTGATTCGTTTACAGTAAGATCCTTTGGGTACCTTTTTGCAGTATATTTAGAAAAATTCTTGATTATTTAACGAAAAAAATATCAGCAGATAACAGTAAGCGTTGTGGAATTTATCAATTAAATACAATTCAGACGGGACTTTACTGGTCATAAACTGTGATTCACAATAAAAACAAGTCTGCTATTTTAGGGGCACAATTAGTGCCAATTGGAATACCTACAACCTGTGGCGATAAACTTTACTGTCGGAACGTACATGCATATTATCAAAGAGAACATTAATACTTCAATCATCTCACCACACCTCCAGTACGTATATCTAGCATATTTACCTTTCTCATTAGAAATGAAAGGCTTTGAATAAATTGCAGCATAAATTTGCATTCAGATTTACCAAACGACCATTTAATGAAATAGGAACACTATTGTTTGAATAGATTGCGTGGAAATGTAGTGTACAGAGTAGAAAAGTCAAAACTGTCAACATAGTCAAAAGGACCATCAAAAGCACGCAATTTATCTAAAGCATCACAGAAAGTTTTTTACACTCCAAAAAAAGTTAATTCCACTATGATTATATATATTTTATTACAATAGTTTATTTAAGTCAAAGATCAGTTTTGACAGATAAAGGTGCAGATGTTAAATGTATGAAACATCTATTTTCTCAAAATTCCAACTCATCAATTGCATGGCCGTATAATCAGTTCGTTGTTTGTAGCCATTATCTGACAGAAGAAGCAGAAAGTATACAGACATAAAAGCATGTTCAGTGTTGGTAAGCATTGAACAGTCTTATAGGTTTCGCTCTGCAATTATTTTAATCACGAGCATACCAATTAATCAATTCCACTTGAATTTCAATATGCTAAAAAGAGAAAGGAGTAATCGATCGTTGCAAATTGTCATCTAACTATCGACAATTTTGAGATCACCCCTAATTTTGTATATTTTTTCAACCACCAAGTGTCTGTATCTGTCAATAAAGGATTGGGAGTAATAGTTTCCTTCACCAAGGAATAACAGATGAGAAAAGAGATATGTAGGGATAATTCGAACGTATATTTAACCCAAACAAAACCATATCCAATAAAACAAACGACGACAAAAATTACTAATAACAAGCAATAAATTGTTATAAAATAAACCAACTAAAGCCTAAGCATCTACGGTAGACATTTTTACTAATAGTTACAGTTTCTTGCACCTAGATGTCAGTTGTGAGTGTGTTTAAGAATATGCGCAAACAAAATAAATTGACATTTAGCTGATATAATATTGTTTTATTACTTTTTAGATTGTATTTAACAATTGTAGATAACCAGACTTTTCCTAAGAAAATAAATAAAAAACTTACTTTCCATGATATGAATAACAGACCTGTAGCTATAACAATGCCTTCAAAAAGGACATGACTGCTACGAAATCCCTTTAAAATGAAAGAACTAAGAGATGAGCACGGTATCGAGCATTGAGGTGTGACAAACTTCGGTTGTGTTCTTTGTTTTATTTTGTTAGATCACAACTTTAGAAAAAACTTATTCAGAAACAGCCGGCTGTTCAAATAGTCAGTGGGAGTTGCAATATGTTTGAAGTTTTTCGTTTTATTTAGTTACTATTTGTTTTGTCTCATGCTAAAGTATCATGACATACAAGCATTCCATAGTCAACTGTTATTTCAAAGTCTTTATATCAAAAGTTGATATAGTTTGGTTGCCTTATATATAATTACTGTCGACATATACACTTCACCTTTGTAGTAAAAAAAAGCTCTAAACAAAAGCTGGATTCATATTCATATGACATATGTATAAAATTGTGCAAGTATCGAATGTCCAGGACTATTACTGTTTTTTGTCTTGAAGCTATATATTTTGTATTCCTCTACTCTTTAATCAAATTAGTTCAGCCTCGTTTTTCTCTTTTGAACTGATCAAGATCCATTTTAACAGAGGAATCTAAACGCACCAAGATGTTATCACATTTGGGAACCAAATCCAGCACCTTGTTCTCGCTGTTGGTTTAAAGCATCGATTCTGATAGTTTCTGTTTAAAACAAAATCTAAAAAAAAATACGTATACACGTAAACTGTGAAAATGAACATCTGAAATAAAATTTAAAATGCTATTTAAACGAATTTTTTTAAATTGAAAAAATCATCAAAGGTATGAGTACAGTATTTATAAGCATGTATATAACATAAGAAGACATTGGATTTTAATGTTCTTAAAGCCTTGCACAATAACCAAATTCTCTCAAAGATAATATCTAAGGTTTATAAATGAATGTATAAAGTTATATTATATCATGACTTAAGGAATACATATAACTTGCTGCACATTGTATGGTCTCTCAGCCAATAAAATATGCCATAAAGTTTCATAACTAGAGTATCTTCGTTATAAATTATCCAATACAAATAACAAGGTGAATTGATTTCATTGATACATTTGTATAACTTTTTGTATACATTTGTATAACTTTTTGTATACATTTGTATAACTTTAAGTATACATTATGTAAGCAACCATTCGCTTAGATTATTAAGTGATTAAACTTACGATGAAGAATTAAAACGTATTGGCATTGAACCATTCTGTGCCCACGATTCACTAGTTCTAATAAGCGGATCAGCTCCTGACCAGTTTATTCCTTTCTCTATTGAACTATGTGTTCCAGTATCGCTGAAAAAAAAATGATATTTAAACAATGTAAAAAACTCGGGCTGATAAAAATTGAGATGACGCGTATTTAAATACTCATTCGTTCACTCACACACCTTCTGCTTCTAATTTTATAGAAACTTGATCTGCTTTATCGATTTTTTATTTACAGTTTTCATATCTAGGCTATCGATTTCAGAACCGACTTTAGTAAAAATACATGTATTACGGAACAAACATACTTAACTAAACACATGTCTCAATGGTAGTCAAAAACAACAACTATAGCACTTTATTTTGAAATACTCTTACTCATATAAATATGTAACACGAGGCAAATTACATAATTATAGGGTTGTCACAGAAAAAAATGTTACCATTATCCTACAATTAAGAGTATAGTTATATTATTTAACTGTTTTTTTAATGAAAAGTGATAAGTTCTTCTTGGTTCTAACATTGTCAAATGAAAGCAGTTCTTTCACACTTCGATATGCATACTTGTAGCAATATAACTATATTTATTGCTTATATTTTAAACAATTTCAAAGTGGCACTCAAACAGATAGTGAAACTCGTTTCTGATTGACGAGGAGCACACATCACAATGGCTTCCATCTCATCTCTATAAATTCAATTCCATCTTACTGTTTTGACTCTAAATTGGCAGCATCGGAAATAATTTATATTTTACGATCTTCGAATGACAGTCTCGTGAAATATTTCTCTACTCCTATCGGTTTTGGAAATGTCATTATACCTTTTTACATCTGTTTATCTTTGCGTTATATTCATTTTATCAAAATCGGATCGAATATTATTTTTATAGTATTTAATACTGCATGTTAAATTGCTTTGAATTATTTGATCTTGGTATACTACTTAGAACTAACAGTCTGCAAGTAGAGATATTGACCTACAAAAACTATAAAAGCCTCCATAGTGATCATGATACAGCTCTAAAAAACAGAAAGCCCATTTTGTCAGGTGGTTGTAAATTTTTTTTAACAGATCGCCAAACTACCAGGCAATAGCAAAGTATGACATAAACCATACACATCAGTGGTTGTCGTTTGTTTATGTGTTACATATTTGTTTTCCGTTCATTTTTTTATATAAATAAGGCCGTTAGTTTTTTCGTTTGAATTGTTTTACATTGTCATATCGGGGCCTTTTATAGCTGACTATGCGGTATGGGCTTTGCTCATTGTTGAAGGCCGTACGGTGACTACAGTTGTTAATGTCTGTGTCAATTTGGTCTCTTGTAAACAGTTGTCCCATTGGCAATCATACCACATCTTCTTTTTTATACATTCATTGTTTAGTACTAACCTCATTCCGATGGATAGCCGGACTAATCCAAACGCCCCAAAAGCAATCACAATAACAACAGGTATAACAATTGCTAGAATCACAAGAGTATCTGTAAAATAAACGAAAAACAATCGGAAAATGCATCAATCAATTAACCATAGTATTATATTGATAAAATTTAAGAAAAGTAATGCTCTTGATCTACTTTTCGAATAGAAACTGTAAAATATTATGATAGCATGTGTACATATTATTCATTAGATCCAATACAATCTGAACGCGTAAAACGCTTGTATATCGTTGGAATATTTTCATTTAATATCTCATTATCATGTATTATATAGCTATGGGTCTCATAGCACTCGACAAGTTTTATGTAGAGATAAAGCTCGAGACTTATTGCAAAGTTATGGTTTTATATTCTAATAAGAAGAACCACGTGTGATTATACTCTGCATGATAAGATTTCAAGATCTCAAGATTTTTTTAACACTCAGACACAGATAACAATTATATACTAGACAACAACAATGCACAGGAACTTAATTAAGAATTATTAAAATATAATGCTTTTTATATCTTTATATATATATTCAAAGTTGACCTAGGATGTTTATTTTTATTATGGGTAACTCAGGTAAAGTTAGTTAATTTTTGACGTATTTCTGTGTGTTTTCACATCCAAAATATTTTCATTAGAAAATCTAGTTCCTTTGAAAATATTAACATCAAGAAATATTATTTCTTTAGATGAGAATTCTAGTGTGAATTTCAGGAACGGATGCTGATTATTTGCTAACTTTAGCAAATCCTTTATTTCCTTCGAATCAACATCATTATTTGTTGTTCTAATGTATCTGATTACTTCGCCCTTGATAAACCCTGCAAACACATGTCTGCTGTGACAGCTTTTACGATCTAGATAAAGGAAGGCATTTGTCGGTTTAAAGTGTGTTTTCACATCCAAAATATTTTCATTAGAAAATCTAGTTCCTTTGAAAATATTAACATCAAGAAATATTATTTCTTTAGATGAGAATTCTAGTGTGCATTTCAGGAATGGATGATGATTATTTGCTAACTTTAGCAAATCCTTTATTTCCTTCGAATCGCCGTGATATATTAATATAATATCATCACGATACCTTCCATAGAAAAATATATTTTTTCTATGTTCAAACTTAGAAAGAATTTCTTTCATAATTTTATACATGAGTATATCACAGATTTCTGGGCTAGGCACGGCTCCTATTGCGGCTCCTATTCTTTGCTTATATAGCTGTCCATTAAAATCAAAAATGTTGTTCTCTAAAATTGATCTGAGGAGATAGATTAAATCATCCGTCGGTGGGCATTTGATTTTGTAATCTGATTTATCAATTTCATCATACGAAATTCTAACTGCCGATAATAATTCATCAATCGGGCAATTAGTGTACATTGATACTACATCAAAACTACACAGCCAGCAATCTGCATTAGGCTTAATTCTTTCCAACTTGTATATTAGATCAGACGTATCCTTTATATACGTGTGTTGTTTTTGTACCATAGGTACTAAAAAATAATCGATATAGCGTCCGATAAATTCTGTGACAGTACAAATCTGAGATATGATTGGCCGACATGGCGGCATTATGTTATCAATGTTAAACCCATATTTATTGATTTTTACTAATTCCGATTCATTTAATCGGTGTATTTTAGGCAAGATATGCATATACCCAGGTCCATAATCAATTTGATTACCATTATTAAGGTAATTAAATGTGGAGTAATCTATAACACCTTTGGTGTACATGCCTTTGACATATGTATTGATATTACATCTAAGTGCTTTTAGGTCAAAGTTTTCCAATTTGGTGTAATGCTGTGTATTTAATTGGCGGTCGCCTTCAAGAAGGTAATTGACCTTATCTAAAATAACAACATTGTTACTTTTATCGGCTTTCTTAATGATTAATGATTCATCATTTAACAGAGAAGAAATGCCGGACCTCTGTGAAAGACTTAGATTGTTTCGAAATTTTCGAATTTGCATTGAAGATAGTTCGTGCTTTGTATTAAACAAGTAAGTTTCAAGGGTGTTGCAGCTTAAAGGTGGCGTATGTCCAGATTTAACTCTGAAGGGATGAATTTCATCCAAGTTACCATGATATAAGTAACGACATCTCATTTTTCTGGCTAATTCATCAAAATCATGTAATAAGTCCTGCTTTGCCCTTTTGACTGACGGTGAAGGAATGAATTTCAAACCTCTGGATAAAACCAAATACTCGTCATCAGTTAATTTTCTATGCGAAAGATTAACAACCTGTTTTCTAGCTTGTGATAGCATAAATTCTAGCTTACTTTGCTGCATTGCAGCTTTGTTTTTCAGCCTTCGTTTGTGTTTATTTCTTTTAGCATATTTCTTATAATGTCTAGCCATATCTGTGATCACAGAGACTAGTATCTGAAAGACTATTATCAATGCAATATCAACAGAACGAAATGTTAGGAGGCGTGGTGTATTTGCCTAAACTGATTTTCATTGGCTCTGTTACTTCTGTAATTATGTTAAGAGTAACACGTACTTCAATACATACCAATTTGATGGAAAATATAAATTCCAAAATTACGTTATAAATAAAAACAATAAATATTATTGTTTTTCTTCACTAGGTATCAAGTGCCAAGCACTAGTTATTTCAAATAAACCAATAAAATATTTATTGTTTATTCCAAATTCTGATCACAAAAAAATGCAAAAATAGCTTTCTATTAATGTGTTCTTATCATCAAATGTTTCGTCGGAAAAATCTATCTTTGTGCTTTATATTTTCAAAGATTTCACATGTGGAATATCCTCAGTGTTTCTCTTTAAAAGTGATGATATATGCATTTTCTTCAGAATCTGTTTTCAACAACAACATGTTAGAAGTACTAATGTTACAGTAATGCCAATTATGTGAATCAAACAGGATTGACCATAGGTGCCGTACTTCCTTTCCCGAAACAATAAATAACTTTTTTGAACTGAGTAAGCGAATTGTTTCAGTGACATTTAACATATGTTAATGTTTGACAGGCTTTTCCGTCATGATGGCATTGCCAAAATTATTTATAGAAACAAGGTTAATTAGTATCGAATTCCAGAAAGATTAGGAACACGGATCACCAACTAAATGATGATACAAGGGAAGGTGCCAGTGGGACACAGTCCCAAATGCAATCTTTGAATAAAAGTGACACCTAACATCCACGTATTCCAACATCAGTCTGAATTCCGATAGCAAAAGATCTTATTCGGAAGACTCCGTATACATACTATAAGTACTTTATTGTAATTAAATTACAAAATATTGATCACATGATGCTAGTATTACTAGACTTTCAATTGCTTTTAATCAATCCGACATTAATATAATGTTTCGGCGGTTTTTGTATTATATGCTAATGATAAATGTATAACATTTATGAAAGGGTTTAAGCATTGTAGGCCCGCCATCATCAGGGATTTACCTATATCAATTTATTTTAATTTTGTCGTTGTCAATAGATCTGCAATATTTTTATGCTTTTTATAAGCTATTATTGGTTTGCTTGAAAATATTTCGTTGCAAACTGCATCCTGTTTTAGTAGGTCCCAATGTTTACTAATGCATTGTTTTAATTTATGAATGCATGGATTAAATTTCGTTGCCAATACTAAAGGAATTTCCTTTGTATTTTGTTTGGCCTTTTTTCTTATTAAATCAGATCTATTACATGATAATGCCTCAGTTATGTACTTTTCGATTTCAATCTCCTTGTATCCTCTCTTTAATAAGTTCGATCTGAACTGTAACAAAATATATTGTAAATCAACATCATTATTTGTTGTTCTAATGTATCTGATTACTTCGCCCTTGATAAACCCTGCAAACACATGTCTGCTGTGACAGCTTTTACGATCTAGATAAAGGAAGGCATTTGTCGGTTTAAAGTGTGTTTTCACATCCAAAATATTTTCATTAGAAAATCTAGTTCCTTTGAAAATATTAACATCAAGAAATATTATTTCTTTAGATGAGAATTCTAGTGTGAATTTCAGGAACGGATGATGATTATTTGCTAACTTTAGAAAATCCTTTATTTCCTTCGAATCGCCGTGATATATTAATATAATATCATCACGATACCTTCCATAGAAAAATATATTTTTTCTATGTTCAAACTTAGAAAGAATTTCTTTCATAATTTTATACATGAGTATATCACAGATTTCCGGGCTAGGCACGGCTCCTATTGCGGCTCCTATTCTTTGCTTATATAGCTGTCCATTAAAATCAAAAATGTTGTTCTCTAAAATTGATCTGAGGAGATAGATTAAATCATCCGTCGGTGGGCATTTGATTTTGTAATCTGATTTATCAATTTCATCATACGAAATTCTAACTGCCGATAATAATTCATCAATCGGGCAATTAGTGTACATTGATACTACATCAAAACTACACAGCCAGCAATCTGCATTAGGCTTAATTCTTTCCAACTTGTATATTAGATCAGACGTATCCTTTATATACGTGTGTTGTTTTTGTACCATAGGTACTAAAAAATAATCGATATAGCGTCCAATAAATTCTGTGACAGTACAAATCTGAGATATTGGATTGATTAAAAGCAATTGAAAGTCTAGTAATACTAGCATCATGTGATCAATATTTTGTAATTTAATTACAATAAAGTACTTATAGTATGTAAACGGAGTTTTCTGAATAAGATTTTTTGCTATCGGAATTCAGATTGATGTTGGAATACGTGGATGTTAGGTGTCACTTTTATTCAAAGGTTAATATATGAAGCAATTCGGACGCATACAATTCTTGTACAGACTTTACTTCCATTGCGAGGATTCTTAAATTCGTTGATAATGCGCAAAATCATTTTTGAAAGTCAGGGATTATCCTGAATAAGAGTTTTGTCGATATTAAAACGAAAGGGGTCAGTAATTTATTAACAACATCCCTGTTGTTCGGTTATGTTTGAAAAAAAAATCATAAAAAATAGCGTTCATTTCCAGGTAAAAAAGCAGAAAGATTGTTTTAAAACGAAATCCATATAAATATTATTTTTTCAAGTTATATACATTGATTTTAAGTGTAATGCAATTGTGTTGATTTTGTATCTAAGGTTAAATTGTTTATATTGATTACAGTTCGGCAGAATCCTTATTTTACATATTTATATGATATTTTAATAAACGTATAAAAAAATTGGATGTTTCGCGGGTAAACTTTGGGTCAGGTCAAATGTGAAGGGGTGTTCCAAAGGAAAATGTCATACGAGTAATGAGACACTTTGGAAGAACACCCCTCCTTCAATAATGTTACGGCTACCATTGGGGTATATGAACAGGAGATATTCCTAGCTCAGGGTCGATTGTCATACGTTTGAAGACGAAGACCTGAAGTACGGTACGGTACGGTTCGAGATCGCTGGCTCGTATACATTAGATAATATTACTAAGTGTAATAAAGAACAGGTTGGTGCCTGTTAGAAAGTGTAATAAAGAACAGAAAGGTGCCTGTTAGAAATACGGACTTGTACGTTTACAAGCTGAACCGTATTGTACCGTATAGGACAAGTGTGAGTCTGTGTGACCACCTTGTAAAGTACATAATTGTACCAACAGAACAAAGACAAGTGTGTAAACTTGTAGTGTACATATTGTACCATGCGGACAAGTTTGTTCCTGACCCAGGACAAATTTGTAAGAGTACAAATTTGTACCAGTGTATCATAGATTTAATAAATAGCTGCGCCATGAGCGCATGATGCGCCCGACGTCTTGTGTGGAAGTTTTATGCAATAATCATAAATAGTTTCTGAGAAAGTTTTAAGCAATAATCATTTATTGTTTTTGAGACACGGCGGAACAGGTGACCCCCCCCCCCCTTTTTTTCTTTTTTTTTTTAAACTAAATATCACTAAAATAAAATTTTGAATCAAACCAAAAAATATACAGATCTTAAGATTATTATAACAAGGAAGTGTGTACAGTTTCGAGCAATAATTATAAATTGTTTTTGAGATACGGCGCGACATGTAAAAAAATCCTCCCCCTTTTTTACAAAATACTCAATAACTCAAAAATGAAATTTTGAATCATCACCAAAAAGTATGCAGATATTAGAATTAATATAACTGAGAAGTGTGTAAAGTTTTAAGCAATAATCAAGAATAGTTTTTGAGATACGGTGCGACATGTGAACCCTCCCCGCCCTGTTTTAGTTACAAAGTGCCGTAACTCAAAAAATTTAAATTTATTTTCACCCAAAGGTAAACAGATAATTTGACCATCATAAGAAACAACTATATTAAGTTTCATGAAATTTAGTTAAGTCGTTCTCAAGTTACGGTGCGACATGTTTACGCCGGACAGACAGACGGACGGACGGACGGACAGACGGACAGACAGACAGACAGACAGACGGACAGACGGACAGACATCGGACATTTGTATAACATAATACGTCCCGTCAAAATTTTGACGGGCGCATAAAAAGAAGAATTAAAGAAGTAGAATTAAAGATTGCAAAGAGCAGTTGTACATATTTTGGTTCATTGACGTTAATGTTTGAAGAAAGATTATTTTTATATATTCTGTAAATAGAACATTTTTGATCCAGTATCAAACTGGTAACGGACTCATTCTAAATAGAAATAGACACACTTACCCTGTGTACACGTTACACAATGATAAAAAAACTTGTAAACAAATACAAATATTCTAATATAAGAATTTAATAGTGAAGAATTTTGTGTACTTTAATCATACCTCAAAAGCGTTATATTATTTTCCTGTGAAATTACATGAAATGGAATATATATTAAGATATTTTACCTTGGTCATTTTTCTCATCTGGACGATCCCCTTCTTTGTTCGTTGTAGTTAATGATGATGATGTTGTATGTGTTAGAAAAGACAATGCTTTTGTCTCTGTTGATTGTGACGCCGCTTTTGTTTCCGCTGTTGATAAGGACCCCGTAGTATCTGAAGATAATGACAGTGTTGCTTCTGTTGTTAATAATACTGTCGTTTTCTCAGAAAGAAAGGACGATGATGGAGATAATGACGATTGGGTTGTGTTTGCAGGCAGTGTTGTCTCTGTTGGTACTGCTGATTGTGTTGTTTCTGTTGGTACTGACGATTGTGTTGTTTCTGTTGGTACTGACGATTGTGTTGTTTCTGTTGATAATGATGATTGTGTTGTTTCTGTTGGTACTGACGTTTGTGTTGTTTCTGTTCGTACCGACGATTGTGTTATTTCTGTTGGTATGGACGATTGTGTTGTTTCTGTTTGTACGGACGATTGTGTTGTTTCTGTTGGTATCGACGTTTGTGTCGTCTCTGTTGGTAAGGACGATTGTGTTGTTTCTGTTTGTACGGACGATTGTGTTGTTTCTGTTGGTAATGACGTTTTTTGTGTTGTTTCTGTTGGTAAGGACGATTGTGTTGTTTCTGTTTGTACGGACGATTGTGTTGTTTTTGTTGGTAATGACGTTTGTGTTGTTTCTGTTGGTAAGGACAATTGTGTTGTTTCTGTTTGTACGGACGATTGTGTTGTTTCTGTTTGTAATGACGATTGTGTTGTTTCTGTTGATTCCGACGTTTGAGTTGTTTTTGTTGGTACTGACGATTGTGTTGTTTCTGTTGATAATGACGATTGTGTTGTTTTTGTTGGAAATGACGATTGTGTTGTTTCTGTTGGTACTGACGATTGTGTTGTTTCTGTTGGGAATGACGATTGTGTTGTTTTTGATGGTACTGACGATTGTGTTGTTTCTGTTGGTACTGATGATTGTGTTGTTTCTGTTGGTAATGACGATTGTGTTGTTTCTGTTGGTAATGACAATTCTGTTGTTTCTGTTGGTAATGACGATTGTGTTGTTTCTGTTGTTAATGACGATTGTGTTGTTTCTGTTGGTAATGACGATTGTGTTGTGTCTGTTGGTACTGATGGTTGTGTTGTTTCTGTTGGTAATGACGATTGTGTTGTCTCTGATGGTACTGACGATTGTGTTGTTTCTGTTGGTAATGACGATTGTGTTGTTTCTGTTGGAACTGACGATTGTGTTGTTTCTGTTGGTAATGACGTTTGAGTTTGGGTTGTTACCGACGATTGTGTTGTTTCTGTTGTTACTGACGATTTTGTTGTTTCTATTGGTACTGATGATTGTGTTGTTTCTGTTGGTAATGACGATTGTGTTGTTTCTGTTGGTAATGACGATTGTGTTGTCTCTGTTGGGACTGGCGATTGTGTTGTTTCTGTTGGTAATGATGATTGTGTTGTTTCTGTTGGTAATGACGATTGTGTTGTTTCTGTTGGTAATGACGATTGTGTTGTTTCTGTTGGTAATGACGATTGTGTTGTCTCTGTTGGTACTGATGATTGTGTTGTTTCTGTTGGTAATGACGATTGTGTTGTTTCTGTTGGTAATGACGATTGTGTTGTCTCTGTTGGTACTGGCGATTGTGTTGTTTCTGTTGGTACTGATGATTGTGTTGTTGCTGTTGGTAATGACGATAGTGTTGTTTCTGTTGGTAATGACGATTGTGTTGTTTCTGTTGGTAATGACGATTGTGTTGTTTCTGTTGGTAATGACGATTGTGTTGTCTCTGTTGGTACTGACGATTGTGTTGTTTCTGTTGGTAATGACGATTGTGTTGTTTCTGTTGGAACTGACGATTGTGTTGTTTCTGTTGGTAATGACGATTGTGTTGTTTCTGTTGTTATCGACGATTGTGTTGTTTCTGTTGGTACTGACGATTGTGTCGTTTCTGTTGGTACTGACGATTGTGTTGTTTCTGTTGGTACTGACGATTGTGTTGTCTCTGTTGGTACTGACGATTGTTTTGTTTCTGTTGGTACTGACGATTGTGTTGTCTCTGTTGGTACTGACGATTGTTTTGTTTCTGTTTGTACTGACGATTGTGTTGTTTCTGTTGGTACTGACGATTGTGTTGTCTCTGTTGGTACTAACGTTTTTGTTGTCTCTGTTGGTACTGACGATTGTTTTGTTTCTGTTGGTACTGACGATTGTGTTGTCTCTGTTGGTACTGACGATTGTTTTGTTTCTGTTGGTACTGACGATTGTGTTGTTTCTGTTGGTACTGACGATTGTGTTGTCTCTGTTGGTACTAACGTTTTTGTTGTCTCTGTTGGTACTGACAATTGTGTCGTTTCTGTTGGTAGTGACAATTGTGTTGTTTCTGTTGGTAATGACGATTGTGTTGTTTCTGTTGGTAATGACGACTGTGTTGTTTCTGTTGGTAATGACGATTGTGTTGTTTCTGTTGGTAATGACGACTGTGTTGTTTCTGTTGGTAATGACGATTGTGTTGTTTCTGTTGGTAATAACGACTGAATAGTTGAGCTAGAAGACAAGTTTATTAACACCGAAGTAGTGTCTAACTCCGTTGTTCCTTCACCACACGAACTCTCATCAGAACCGTCTACACACTCTGTACGTCCATTACATCTGGCATCACTTGACACACATTGACTATTGTCACATTTGTGTAAACCCTCTGGGCAAGGTATATCTCCATTACCTGGAAAGTAAGTTTTTTTCTTAGATCAATTGTTGTAAATATGACTTAATTTTATCGGTTTTAAATATTATATAAACTCAAATATATAAACCTGTATCGAGTATAACTCATGATCTGTATGTAATTAATCGGCAATTCAGAAAATTAAAAGGAATTTCCAGGAAAGTCAGTAATAAAAATTACTATTATTTTTGTTAACAAACACATTGATAACTATTTACATAGGGAAAAACTTATTCATACTTATCAGCCAGGAACATCATAACACTGTATACGATTGTATTAAAATAAAAATAATGTCTTTATTTTATGTGTTAAAGCACTTTTAAAAGGTGTATTATCGGTATATATTTCCGCATATAGATTTTTTTTTTTATATTTTGCAAAAATGAAAATTTTATAAATGCTCTTTTTAAAAATATGATAAAAAGTATGGGTCACCATGCAGTTTTGCAAGCTAAAAGTCGTCCAAATTTGATCTCTCAATCTTCTTTACATTATGCAGACATTTAGTTAATATGTAGATACAAACATGCTTAAAAGGAATTTGAGAGGACTTTCTGTCTTCTGTGTTTACGGAGGGTCTAAAATGCCAATTGGATATTTAAAATTTAAAATCAAAAGCCTTCCGTAGATATATTGAAGATGACATTATTCTGAGAAATCCTTTTGATACAACCTTGAAACATACACAGCGTCAATGATTTCCTTAAACTGAATAGACATTGAAAGACCAGGGATCTCATCGTCATTTAAGCGGTCTGCCGTAGGTTTTCACTATACATTTTGAATATCCAACTGGCACTTTGGGCCCTCCGTAAACATAGAAGATAGAAAGTTTACCTTAATTCCTTTTAGTCGCGTTTGTATCTACATATTAACTAAATATCAGCATAATATTAGGGCGATTGGGAGATCATGGAGGTCTGCCTATTACCCTGTGCCCTGAAATTTTGACAATTTTATGCCAAAAGTGAAAAATATAAGCCCTGCGTAGATATCGAAGATGACATTATTTTTGAGAAATTCTTTTGATTCAACCTTTATATATACAGATTCTATGATTTCCTTGAATTTTATGGACATTGAAAAACCATGGAATCTCACCGTCATTTAAACGGTCTCCGGTAGGTTTTCACTGTTAATTTTGTATATCCAACTGGCACTCTGGGCTCTCCGTAAACATAGAGGACGGAAAGTCTACCCCAATTCATTAAGTCGCGTTTGTATCTACATATCAACTAACTGTCTGCAGTATATAGGAGATTGAGTGATCAGGGGGGTCTCACCATTACCCCGTGACCTTTGTCCTGAAATTTTGACATGTTTTATCTGAAAAGTGACATTCTAAGCCCTCCTTAGATATCGATGATGACCTTATTCTTGGGAATTCGTTTTGATACAACCTTTATATATACAAAGTCTATGATTTTTTTTGGGCTCTCCATAAATATTAATATTTATATTTCTAAATGTTTCTAGAGTGAACGTTTTTTTTTTTTGTTTGCAGAATATTGTATACGGTATATAGTATATATTAAATGACCCATTTCATTTTATTGATAAAAATTTATATTACATAAAGACACATACGCAACTGACATAAGGGTTTATGTTATGATTTTAATGTTATCAATTTTTTTTTATGACTTTCACCTACATTTGAATATCGAACCGACTGCTAGCAGTTCGGGACAATTTTTGCATTTGTTATTCGAATAAGTAGAAGTCTCAACGATTGCAGCGGGATTGCTACAATTTATCAACATATAATTTTTATATTGAGACACTTGCTAGGAAACCCAGGCACAGTAGTAGGTAAAGAATAAAGCTCTATTATTTAATTATATGTGTACGTACAATGGCATCGCTTTGCTCCACACGTTTGTGATTCAATTTCCATAACTATTTAAAGTACAATTGTTTATCACTATGCAATATATTTGACTTAATAGTCCCCCTTTGTAGACTCTACTAAAGAAATTGCTCATTTATTCCTTCGTCTTTCAGGGAACGGAATTTGTTGAATAATTATACATACGAAGACTGCACATAGACAGTTCATGTATGGTCTGCGGATATATTTTTAACACACGATGTTCAGCCTCATTTATAAAAAATGACCTATTTGATTCGGATATAATACAGAGTCCTACTTCTGTCCTGCTATATATTGCACAATACATGGCCACACGTTTATGTTTCAATTATCGTCCACACATTTGGTTGAAGATTCTTGCAGCTTTAAAAAAATTGTATTTCACTTAACTGTAATAATGCTAACAATGCGTTAACCCTGTATGGTAAGAACACTATTTTTTGTCGACAAATCAAAGCTTTGAAAAACCCTCAACAACGAAAAGCTCCAAAAAAGTTTTCAATTTTGGAGACATTTCTAAAACACAAGCCCAGCTTCTTTAACTCGTTTATGACACACCTATTTTTACTTGCAATGAGTAACACTACATGTGCTTCTTTTGATGTTTGATGTTTGTTGTTTGTTTTTCTTTAGGCTGTTGATATTGCCTAGCTGCTGGTATTGGCTCTTTTTGTCGTTTTCTTAATATTTTTAATTTTATAAACGTGTGCTGTCAAATATTTTTTTTTAATATCTTTTTTTTAACAACATATTAATTAAATATTTATTTCAAATATTGGCTTGTTACAATATGGTTCAGGAGTCCAAGCTCCTCCTGATGTTCCCTGTTACAATCCACTAATCAATCAGGGTAGTGAATAGTTGTAAAATGCATATAACATTTGTATAACAAATATATATTAAATAATATCACTTAGTATGACTATTTATATGTTTTCTAATAGTTGCTTAAAAATTACTTTTAATTTTCAAACATTCTCTTCTATTGACCTCATTGAGAAAACATTGAGAAAACATTGACATTTTTGGTCTTTTGATCAGATATGGTATAAGCTTTGTAAATTGAAAAACCAACAATTGTTAAAAAAAGTTAAAGTCAAAATATTCTTCGTCAGAAGTTTTATATCCAAATACCAAGTGTCTTAGTTTTATCTTAAACATTATTTTACTGTTCTTTAAAACTTCATTTATTTGATTCCAAAAAAGTTTTAAATACGGACACAGCGGCGTTTTGCATTTGCGCCGATCTGTATTTCATTTGCGCCGATTTTTTTTTTTCATTTGCGCCAATTTTTTTTTTCATTTGCGCCGATTTTTTTTTTCCTTTGCGCCGATTTTTTTACAGGTAAATTACAGGTGAAAAGATATAAGAAGATGTGGTATGAGTGCCAATGAGACAACTCTCTATCCCAGTCATGTTATAGTTGTTTATTCTTTAGTTTTCTATGTTGTGTTATGTGTACTATACTGTTTGTCTGTTTTTCCTTTTCATTTTTAGCCATGGCGTTGACAGTTTATTGTCAATTTATGAGTTTGACTGTCACTCTGGAATCTTTCGTCCCTCTTTCATTTACCATTCATCAACCTCTTCCGTAAGCCAGTTATACAAATGTTATGAATTGTCAATCATAACATGTATATAACTGTTGTCCTCTGCTCACTACGCAGCGGCGTTTTGCATTTGCGCCGATCTGCATTTCATTTGCGCCGATTTTGATTTTCATGTGCGCCGATTTTTTTTTCATTTGCGCCGATTTTTTTACAGGTAAATTACAGGTGAAAAGATATAAGAAGATGTAGTATGAGTGCCAGTGAGACAACTCTCTATCCCAGTCATGTTATAGTTGTTTATTTTTTAGTTTTCTATGTTGTGTTATGTGTACTATACTGTTTGTCTGTTTTTCCTTTTCATTTTTAGCCATGGCGTTGTCAGTTTATTGTCAATTTATGAGTTTGACTGTCCCTTTGGAATCTTTCGTCCCTCTTTCATTTACCATTTATCAACCTCTTCCGTAAGCCAGTTCTACAAATGTTATGAATTGTCAATCATAACATGTATATAACTGTTGTCCTCTGCTCACTACGGGGAGATTGAAGTAGGGTTTCGAGCAAGATAAATCGATATAAAAGCTATATATTTACATACTTTAAAATCAAGAAGTTAAAACCTATTAAAGATAAAAGCACTCTGTTAATGCTAAAATGAAGGATTCAAATCCATTAAAACGGAATACATTCAAATCTTAAATCTGTTCTTGTCGAGTTTGTATAGGCAACACATCTGATATATTCCTATAATTGTCGCTAACGGGGTCCATCTTTTCTCTGTCTGGCTTACGTACTGATGCGAGCATTTCTAGAGTTCGCATTTTAACATACGGTACGGCCTGGATTTTCTTGATAAAATCTGTAGAAACATAAAAGTTGGGGTGCAGCTGCTCAGAAATGAGGTGGATAGCGTTACAGAGTGCATATATATGTACTTAGTCTGTAGGCTAAGAATGTAAGACATTTGTCATCAGAAGGAGCGTCAGACATATTGTCAAACGTGAAGCAGTCATTGATTTCATTTGGGGGAAGGAATGCTAACCCTAAAAAATGGGATAGCCATTTACCAATGATGCTTAATTTGTCTTTATACTCTGTGCTCAGCCCATGTAAAAGTGTTAACTTACCTGTAACTTACCTGTAAAACCAATTAGGAGAAAAAAATTAAATCGGCGCTAATGAAAAAATGAAATCGGCGCAAATGAAGGAATGAAAATTTTCAAAATCGGCGCAAATGTCATACGCCCGGACACAGCATAAAGAAGTGATCATAATCCTCTTCTTGTGTACAAAAATTACAAGAATTATTGTTTACAATTTTCCACCTACATAAAAGTTTCTTTGTAGGTAGAATATGTTGTAGTAATTTCCATCTAAAAAATTTAAGTTTATTTTCTTTTAAATATCTGAATAAAAAATTATTTAAATTGGTTTGATATAACACATCATCTATATTAAATATACGCATCCATTTTTGGGGTCCAATAGCTGGTTCAAATTTTTTTATTTATCAGAGACTTATATAGAAGTTTATTTGATAGTGGTTCTAATTTTATAGGTAAACCTTCCAATATAAATTGGTTTCTTTTTATATTAATAATACTTTTTACAGAGTTTTCCGATTTTGAAATTGCTGACCAATCTTTTGGTATTGATTTCTTTACTAAAATAATTTCAGCTATCCAGTTTGATTTATTTTTTAGTTTATTTAAAACGATGTCTTGAGAAATACAGCCTTTTTCATCTATGATATCATTTACACAAATAAGATCGCTTTTGATCCAATATTTTTAAAAATATAGCTTTATTTTCAAATTTAATAAATTTATTGTTCCATAATATTTGTTTTCTTATATCTGTAAATGTTTCTGTTTTTTTTTGTTAGACCTCCACCAGTTAATTTCCAACATTTAATGTTATCTTTATAAAAAAATCTGTGATGTGTTCAACGCTTTCGTCTGGCTTATCCCCACTGTTTGTTTAAAACACTAACCAATTTGACCCAAAATATAAAAAATAGTGCTGAGGTATAATTTTCCCAACCTCCTTCACTATCATTTACTAATCTTTTCACCCAAATAGCTTTTAAAGCAGCGAAATAACTCCTTATATGTATCATATCCAACCCCCCTTTTTCGTATGGACCAATAATTGAATTTATTTTAATTTTATTTGGTTTATTATTCCAAACAGATTTAAAACAACTATTTTCTATTTCTTTTAAATACTAAATATTTCTCTGGAATAATGCATGCAGATCGTACAAAAGTAAAAATGAGCACAATTAGTGTTTTGATTATCAAAATTTTTCCCAAAATAGTAAGATTTGTTTTTTGCCAAGAACGTTACATTTGTACGCTGTGAGTATGTAAGTGTTTGATCTTTATATCCACTATTAAGAATATTAACTACTATGAAGTTCAACTTTAATTTATTCCAAAATTTTCTATAAAATTCAAATGTTAAAACTTCTAATCCAGGAGATTTATTAAGTTTCATTTTATAAATAGCATCTGAGCATTCTTCTACTGTAATATCCCCATCGCAGAGTGATTTATCATTTTCATCCATTTCATTCTCTAGTCTTGTCTCAAATATATATTTATCACTAGATGTTTTATCAGGCTGTGCGTCGAGTATAACTTTTTATAGTACTCTTTAATATTACATTATTAGTCCGGTGGCTACAAACATATTTCAGACGAATTGTGCACATCCTGCTACAAGCATGAAATTTGGCATAGACCTTCCTCAACTATTACTCTTTGATTTCAGATAGGGAGGCATTTAAAAAAAAATGTCTCACTTCCGGTAAAATTCAAAATGGCGGACATCATACTTAAATCAGCCCAATATCGAAGACATAATGTGAATAGGTGTTATTATCATGCTACTATCATAATATTTAGTACAAACCTTTGTTTTTTTTACTACTTTTGGATATATTATATAGATTAGATGTCTTTAAAACACCTACTTCCCGTAAAATCCAACATGGCGGACATTGTACTAAAATAAGCTTATTTTTTAGGGAGGGTAATTAAAGTGTGTTTTAACGTATTGCTACTATCATTACATTGTGCAGAAACCTTTCTTTGGTGCTTCTCATTGATAATATGTGTTAGACGTATATTTTAAAAACCCTTATTTTCGGTAATATCCAAAAATGGCGGATAAAGAACTATCAATTTATCATTCAAATATTCAACTTTTTTCAACATGTAAAGAAAATGTTGTTTTTTGTGCTGGTCATTAAACTTGTTGCTTTAAGTTATCTCCCAAACCACTAATTTTATTTTGTTGTAAGTGTTTAAATACAAAGTTGACACTTCCGGTGAAAAATATGGCGTAAATTGCAAAGGTAAGTCCTCAATCCATATCTTCGATATACAGTTTTGGATAGATTTATTAAAACAAAATAAAATCACTAAATTACTAAAACAATTTTAAAATTTATACTAAAAAATACATGTTTATTCACGGTCACCACCCCATGCACACAAGGCAATGCACGGGGGACCCGATTTTTCCCATAAACAACTCCCGAGACATCCTTTCTTACATCCACAATATACAAACATTTAACAAAATGAAGAGAACTCAGAAGAGTTTTTTTTAAAAGGAATCCTCTTTGTCCCTTCACAATCCATTAGCGCCTAGACTGGGTAGCATTAGAGCCAATCCAAAGCTCGCCCCCCTAAACACCCGCCTAAGTTTATTGCATGTTTTACATGCTGGAAAAGACTAGACCAAGACCAAGTTGAGGGAACAGCCTCAATTAGCCTTCCCCTTTGTGTAAACAGTTATGATCGTGCTTTATGTTAAAGTCACATCTTCAAATGCCATCACACGCAGTCTTTTTTCCTTTTCAAGCAAACATAGAACCGTATCACAACCGGTAAAGGCATGGATCATAATAAGTGTGTGTGATCACTCATTGCCTAGTGCATATGAAAGGTCATTGATCGATATTAATTAATTAAAGTTTTTTGCCTTCTTAAACACAATCCATAGTTTGTCTACCTCTATGTCACGGAATAGCGAAACAGTAATGACATTATCATCAGTAACGTTCGTTCGAATTATGACTCGTTTAAGTTTGTGTTTGACTGCATATTCAAATGCACTAGGCATTTAGAGTTTACATATTTGCTGGAAAAGGAACTGCGTTGGTGACATGGATGAAGATGTGACTGTAACATTTAGAATGATGATTGACCAGCCAACATCACCAGATATGGATTTGAAAATATCATTGATAAAACGATACGTGGTTTTGTTGTTAGATCGAAAAAAAAAACTTATCAGATGGGGTTAACATAGCAAGAAAACATGTGTTTTTGGAAGAGGAAAGACTTATTGAGGCTATTCCTACGACTCGGTCTTGTATTTTTCAGCATGTAAAGCGTGCAATATACCATGGCGTTGGTGAATGAGTAAAAATATTGTAATTGGTTCAAATGCTAACTAGTCCAGACGCTTATGAATGGCGAAGGCACAAATATGATCCATGGGAACCCTTTTAAACAACTCTTTGTGAGGCCTCTTCATCTTATTGTACATTATGGATGTAAGAAACAATGCCACAGTCTTTGTAGATGTGGAAAATCAGCTCTCCGATTGTGAATAAACATGTATTTGCGACCAAAAGAGTATGCTGATTGGTTATTATGTCCTTACCTTAATAAAATACCTTAAAACTGTAACACAAGTGGATGAAGTGATAGCTGCATATGGTAGTTGTAGCAACGAAAGCTCAGTATATTCAATCTTATCCACAACATGACGTATTTCAAGTTTAGCACTAAGTTCACATTCAGAGGCAGGGCAGACACTAAAATCATTGTGCATGTGTCTTGTGAAATGAAACACGAGTCATGATTCGAAAAGTCGTTACTGATGATGTTGTCATTACTGTTTGGCTATTCCGTGACATAGGGCTAGACGAACTATGGATTGTGTTTTGGAAGGCAAAACACTTTGGATTAATATCTATCAATGGCGTTTCAAATGCACTAGGCAATGAGTTATCACACATACTTAGTGTGATCCATGCCTTTACCGGTTGTGATACGGTTCTCTGTTTGTTTGAAAAGGAAGAAAAGACTGCCTGGGAGACATTGATGGCATTTGAAGATGTAACTTTAACATGAAGAATGGTGATTGGTCAGCCTAAATCACCGGGGTTTTACTGTAAGATTGCACAAACTTATTAGATGGGTCTAACATGGTTAATAAAGCAAGAAAATAACTATTTGCCCAAAGGGGAAGGCTAAGTGAGGCTGTTCCCTTAACTTGGTCTCGTCTTGTCCAGCATGTGAAACGTGCAATAAACTCAGGCGGGTGTTAAGAGGGACGAGCTTGGGATTGGCTCTTATACTACCCAGTCTAGGCGCTAATGGTTGGCAAAGGGACAAAGAGGATCCCTTTTAAAAAACTATTTCTAAGGTCTCTTAAATCCAAAAGTTTAATGACCATCACAAAAACAACATTTTCTTTACATGTTGAAAAAGTTGAATACTTGAATAATAAATTAATATTACTATCTCCGCCATTTTTGAATATTACTTTAAAGATATACGTCTTATATATTGTATCAATGAGATGCACTAAAGAAAGGTTCCTGCACAATGTAATGATAGTAGCAATACGTTAAAACACTCTTTTATTACCCTCCCTAAAAAATAAACTTATTTTAGTACTATGTCCACCATGTCGGATTTTACCGGAAGTAGGGGTTTTAAAGACATCTTATCTATATAATATATCCAAAAGTAGTTAAAAACAAAGGTTTGTACTAAATATTATGATAGTAGCATGATAATAACACCTATTCACATACTAGTCTTCGATATTGGGCTGATTTAAGTATGATGTCCGCCATTTTGAATTTTACCGTAAGTAAGACATTTTTTTCAAATGCCTCCCTATCTGAAATCAAAGAGTAATAGTTGAGGAAGGTCTATGCCAAATTTCATGCTTGAAGCAGGATGTGCACAATTTTTCACAAAGCCGCCGTACTATATATATCACTTTGATCCGTTAAAATCTCATCATTTTCCCCCTTTGCCGTCAAATATTAGGACACACAAGATCGACTTGCCCTTCAGTAGAAAGATTTGAAAAGAGTTTTTTTGATTGGGTGAACAGTTAGTGCACATCCCTTGTTCAAAGATGACACCAGACGAAATTATATTGAGCCGACTTTAGTTTGTGTTCCTTATATTTTTTATATTTTCTCCGTCTGACAATATGGTAACGAGAGTTTCATCATTTGGATATTCATATTTTAAATACAACTTGAAAATATTACTTACAACCGGTTTCATCAGAAAAATCATCTATGTGTGGGCAATCCTTGTCATTGTTACATCTTAACTCTATGTCTATACATTTTCCGCCTATGATGCATTGATGCTGAATTGTAGAACACGACGGTCCTACAAGAATTTAAAAAAAAATCTAGAAAAGACAAACATGATAATGATAGAGATGAATTTCGCTTTCACATATGTAAAAGTTATACACCATTGTCTAAGTTACTTTTTAAATAATTTCATTTATCATATGTTTAGTAGTAAATACAGTAGTTTTGCATATGTGATAAATAGCCTGCTGCTTAACCCATATCGCGCAACTTTGATGCGCACCCTTTATCACATACCCTTTATTACACCCATACCCTTTATCGCATACCCTTTATCACACCCCTACTTTTTTTTTTTTTTTTTTTTACATAAAGTCAGTTTTTGGGTTTTTTTTATTAAGAAAAATTTTCCTCAAAATAGGTAAATTTTTTTAATGACGTCATTGTTTGGTATGTGACGTCACGAACGTCGAGTTTTCATATTGTATGTGACGTCACGAACGTCAAGTTTTCATATTTTTTGGCACACTAAATGCAACTATGAAAAATACAAAACACACAAATTAATACAATAATAAACAAAATATTTTTAAAACAACAGCACACAAATTGTAAGGTAACCCAGGTGCTTCGGATAAGTAATTGAGCAGTTCTTTTAAGGCCTTTGAAACAAGACAAAAGTAGAACTGAAGGTAACCCAGTGCTATGGATTAGAAAACAGTTCATATAATATAATACTCTTCTGTTGAAATATAAGATAAAGTGTATAATACATTGCAAAATCCGTATCACATGCCGTATCACTCTCGACCAATATCATCCCTCGGGCCTAAAGGCCCTTGGGCTGATATTGATGTCTCGGGATGATACGACATATGATACGGATTTTGCCATGTATTATTCTCTATATAATACAAAACTGTATCGATAGTTACGATAAAGAAACAAAGGACACACCAACAACAAATGAAATTTTATGTGAAGGTCATTTAAGGTCTGTAGTAATATATAATGTGTAGTTGAGAAGATGTAGATATATGTACATTTCTAGGTCTTAATCGTAATTACGTGAAACTTGAAATATGCTAGCTATTATTCCAGATATCACACAATAGTGCACGGAATCAAAAAGGAAAATGATAATTATAGTTACGATACACATAAAGAGAAAGGATTCACGAAAAAAAATAGGAATCCTCTCCAGATATATAATTACAATATAATATCATTAGTTTAGTTTAAACATCTTTATTTATAGTGGATTGGGAAACAAGTTTTTCAACTTATATTAATCCCTTTTCACTTTGATGAATGGATGCGAGTGCTGCCTTGTAGCGGCATTAGCCTGCTCTTTTTCGAAATCTACAAGGGTGTCTTTTACGTACAAGAAATATGACTCTCTCTTAACACGGGTCAGTCATTTATCGTCCCCTTCCGACGGACTATCATCGTTTCCTCAAGACAATACTCGCAAATGGAGTCAAGGGAGAGCCGAAAATTGAGGTCCTGAAATTTTCATCCTAAACGGGAATTGAACCAATCGATTAAATATCATTATAACATTACTAAAATGCTTACCTGTTGTCCCTGCAGGCAATGAAGAGGTTGTGGTTTCCGTAGTCAATGAAGACACTATTAATATGAAAGAAAATTAAGACGAAGTAAAAGAAAACGACATTTAAAAATCAATTGACATCGAAGTAATGTCAAGTCCTGTAGTATATAAATAAACGAAACAAAAATACCAAATCATGTATTGTCATGTGTAAGCTTGTTGGCGGTTAATAGATTTCCCACTAAGAAAAAAACCAGTCATAATACTATACCTTATTAGTTTTTACTGTGAAATATACAGTACCTAAACATTGAAATAAAAACCAAATTGCCTTTCCACTAGATATTGTTTTAAATATATAGCAGTAAAGATGTATGTAACAAACTACAAGCTATATGGATGTTTGTGTTTGCTAAAACAAGACACAAAAGGTAGTACAGGAATACTATACAGAATATTTAGTCAGTGCATGTTTATTGTGAAACAAAATGAGCAGTAACAAAAAGAGAAAAATCTCACATATAACAAAATATCTGTCATCTTCATATTATAAGTAAAACCGTCTCGATGGTTTAGTAATACTAGTAACGTATTCATCCCTTTGATCCTGAATTATCAAAATTGCTTTTTTCCGCCAATGATATTTTTCCAGTTGTTTCATTTTGCAGCTTCAATATCTTTTAAACTGATCTTAAGTGTTAGTACATTGTATACTGTAAGCTTGTCAAAAATAGTCTTTTGCTAAAGATTCAGTTTCAAATATTGGATTCATATGAGTCAATGTGGTCTTTCACTAAGAATGAGAGCAAACTAATAAAAATTAAAAAAAAACGTTATAAGAAACTAAATTACCTTTTGCACATTTTGTGATGAAAATCATGAGAAGAATTTTTACCGGGGTTATAGCTGTACATTTAGTGTGCATCTTTTCTCATTGTAATTGCTGTTAAAAAAAGACATGTGAATATACTTGATACATTAAATATATGACTTTGCTTTGATCTATTAAAAGCACTTATGCGAAAAAAATATATAATTCTTTATTTTGTTTCTTAATTTTCTCTTATAGTTGATGTGATTCCCTCAGGTTTAGTTTGTAACCCGGATTAGTTTTAGTCGCGATCGACTCATGACTTACGAACAGCGGTATACTACTGTTGTCTTTATTTATATTGTAAGTCATCTTCAAAAAAGGTATACTTTAAGATCATTTTCGTTTTATTCAATTTGTTATAAGGCTTTCTTTTTTTATTCCCTTTTTTTAACCTTGTTATTCTTTTTTTCTTTTCAATCTGTATTTTTCATTTTTTGTATATGTTTAAGTTTGTTCCTAGCACTTATAACAAAAATGTAAAACGTGAGCCAGTTGAACTAATATTGGACACCTCATCTGAATGGATATAGCGCGTTCAAAATTTACGAATTGAAATGAGCCCACAGTTTGTTTTACACTTTCAAGAATTCAAGAATGTTGTTATTGCTTAGACTCTGTTCAGAACATATATATGCTTGATTTTATGTCAGACAAAGCTCCAAACAAAAATAAAAATGGCTAAATAATTTGAAGTATCTCTTTACAAAACTTTGAACATCTCTTTAAAGAATTTGGAATTCACGGCAAACAACTGTCTTACCTCTCTCGAAAGTGCCAATTTTAGATAATTATAAATGCATAGTTCTCGTTGTTTGGTATAAGCATCAAGATGGACGATGAAAATGTCCCATTTGTATACTGGGCACTTAAACTTTTCAAAAATTCCGACAAGCCTGGTATTTAGAGATATTTAGCCTGGTTGTCAAATGTTAAATTTTGACCATAATTCTTTCTACAGTAATGATGGCCATATATATATATATACATATATATATATATGATGTATATATAACCCGCGGTGTCTATCAGATTCATAAACAAAAATTGAAAACACACATTGGAAAATATCACCATGATGATAGTGTTAACATATCATTTATCTGTATTAATTTGTGATCAAAGATACTTATGTAAACGGACAGATTTTTAGATATTGATAGAACTAAAAGACATTGTAATCTTTGTAATGCTAATGTACTTGGTGATGAGTTTCATTACTTATTCAAATGTACCTTTTTCAACAATGTGACAGCTAAATGTTTACCTTTGAATATATGTAATAACCCAAATGTTTTAAAATTTAAAGAACTGATGAATACATCAGATGTATTTACACTTACTGGAATAGCAAAATTTTGCAAAAGTGTTATTTAATCATGTTACTATAATTTGTAGGGAGAGATCCGTTTGCGCCACAACTCTTTTCTCCAATGCTACGTTTGAGCCACATGTTTTAAAACTACATAGTATCATTTGCGCCAAATTTAAACATACGATTGCGCCAATTAGAATTCCCTACTCCTTTATTCGGACTTGGAACCTTTTGAAAAATGTTTTTTTTTCTGAAACATATCTTCTTCTTACTGCAACGGTACTTCTAAATTTCATGTATGTAGTAGCTTGTAACTTCACCTTATGGTCCAAAAACACAAACATTGAAGGTTGAAATGCATAAAACAATTCATAATAATTCCTAATAATAATAAAACCCATAAACGTGGTGGGAACAAAGCACTACGTCATCAACATATGTGGCTAAAACATAATCAGGAAAAGCTTCTATTTTCTTCTCTTTTCCAATATCGCATGGGTTCGAATCCCGGCGAGGGAAGAACAAAAAATTTGCGAAAGCAAATTTACAGATCTAACATTGTTGGGTTGATGTTGAGTTGTGTATACATTATGTACACAGCCATGTATCACCATCATTGCTGGTGATCCGATGGATAAATCTGTTGTAGAGTTGTCAGACTCAAACGTACTTATAAATATAATTATTTTCTGTGACTGTATCTTGCATTAATTTGTAGGATCCTTTACTATAGATAATTGAGCTGATCTATAACAATAACATATCCATGCCTTATATATCATGTACTGTAGTACGACGATAGATTAAAACAGACGAGGAAAGGTAACACACGGCCACCGAAAGCTTTATTTTTGTGAAGCCCAGGTGGTCGTGTGGTCTAGCGGGACGGCTGCAGTACAGGCGATTTGGTGTCACGATATCTCAGTAGCATGGGTTCGAATACCGGCCAGGGAAGAACAAAAAATTTGCGAAAGCAAATTTACAGATCTAACATTGTTTGGTTGATGTTTAGACGAGTTGTATATATATATATTCAGCAAAGCAATAAGTTTTATTCTCTCTCTGTACCATGACTGTCAAATGCATTTTAAGTCATTTCTCTCCCGATGCTCATATTCATGGGGAAATATCTCCGAACATATGATACTTTTTAAGCCAAAAATAAGAATAAATATAATATCAATGAGTAATATTTGTGATAGGTATGTGTACAGGTAGATTTTGCGCAAATGAGTTCCGAATATTGGCGCATTTGATACATTTGAAAAACAGAATTTGGCGCAAATGATACCCCTGAAAAACAGTAATTGGCGGAAAAGGACTGCTGCCAATTTGTACTTCCTGTCAAATATTAATTATATATATTATTATTGCACCTTTGTTTACCATGTTGTTCTAATGTAAATATGTTCACATTTTTATTGTTTGTTAAAAAATGTTGTACTAACATACCCCAGGTGGGGGCTTTAATGAAATGAAATATCGTATGTCTTATGTTTTAAATGTCTTATGTAGATTTACATTTGTTCAGTAAATTCTTATCTGTTGATGCATATTGTAAACAATTTGTGAATATGTGAATATAATAAGGTATTTTTAAAGACATAATGTCAAATCATAAAAGTTGTTAATACTCTACGAAAACTTATAAGATTTTTACAGCTATTTTGCTAAATAAAGGCTAATTGGGTTCAATTTGGGTTCTGTTACGTTAATAATTACAAATCTAACAAATAATAAGTATATACAGATATAAAATACAGTGACATTGTTCGACTATTTAGAATAGAATATAAGCACATGACAAAGTGAAAGCTTAAAACGTTATCGGCTGTATGTTAAATGGATGTCTAAAAGTATCAAAGTTTAATATGATTCGCTTGTTAAAACGAAACTTCACCCAAAAAAAAAAAACGTATTCTATATGAACCAAACAGGTTTATAAATAGGTTGAATGAATATTTTAACACACAACAGTTAATTTAAAACGTTTAAAGTATGTAATTCACAAATATATCATTCATAAACTATAAACGTATAGTTGTGAAAAGATATGGAATTTAAATTGCGTGAAGGAAGTAATATGATAGCCACCTAATATGCTTTTTGTTTTTGTTTTTAACCTGTCATTTTTAAAGTTGGTTCATGTTTGCATGAATACAATGTTACATGATATGGACAAATTGAATATAACATATAATCATATAATTAACAATTCCTTTTAAACTAGAATATATGTGCCTAGAAAATATATATTACACGGAAAATAACATTGTTTATGATATACTGCATACATTTATTTTAGAACTTTATTAAGAATATATATTTTGAGTCTACCCTTGTACAGATTATGAAATTGTATCGGCGGGGGAACTTTGGGAAAAAAATGTTGTTTGCTTTTAATTGAGTTTGTATCCGCGTACATCTGAAAGTATAATAATTATCGGCAGACGCGTTTTACACACGGAAATCACAATTCTGGGTTTACGTAAATTGAACAAACAAATAAAAAATAAAAAATAATAAAAAGACATAACAGGTAACTGTGTAGTCTGTTTGGAGCCACTCTTTGAAGATACGAACATTACCCCGTTACAATAAAGATAATAAATATTTTCAGCATTATACACATATAGTTCTTCTTAAAATTATGAATCATTTGTTTTTCTTACCTCGTCACTACTGCTTTACAAATATGTAAAAATAAATATACATGAAAAATATACCGGGTTTTAAATTTAGCGTTATGAAATTTATACGTAAATTGACACTAGACTACCTGGTTTGAAATAATGTTTAATGAATTTTATTAAATATAGAACTGTTGTAATATAATCAGCGATAGGTTATTTTAGAAAACACTAATGCTAACTACTTTGAATAAGATATAATAGCTCTATTCGCAGAATTAGAAGAGGTCGATTATGTTTTGTTTCGAACAGTTAAACTTCGAAAAAGTATATGAAATTCTCTAGAAATTCATTTGGTGATTTCCTAACTGTACCGTCGTTATTGTATGGTAACCTACCCTTTAACATAGCAGAGCTGGTATTAATGAAGAATTATCGGTTAATCTCATCATATTATTAGAATTAACTATATGTCCAATATCACTGCACAATTTGTTATGTTTTTATATTATATTATGTGGTGTTTCGCTCGTCGAATCGCTTTACGCATGTTTATCAAAATACACGTTTTGGCAATATATTGGTTTATGCTTTTATAATAGATGAACTCTCAGGTAAAAAAATTATTTCGCGAGGGAAACCCGAATTTTAGAAATAAAGATAATATGGTATTGATAATTATTTTCTTTCTACAGCACGCTTCTGTAGTGACTTTAACCTTTGTAAGTACATCTATCAACCAAACAGATCAATCACCATGTTCACGAAGATTAAAAAATAAATAAATAAGTGATTCATAGATTACTTCAGTTTATTACAAATTGTGTGAAGGCTCAACAACGAAGTGACTGTTTAAGAACTGAAAAGAATATATTATTAAAACCTCAATACTGGAATGCAAATTATTTCATTTTGAATTTATTTTGATAACGTAGGATTGTATTGACCCAAATAACACAATCGTGGCAAAGATGAAGTAACCTCTAAACATAATAAGTCGTGTATTCAACTAAAATGTTTATTTCAAATCATCGAATTCTTTCCTGAAAGCATTTGAAAAAGTTTGATGACCTAAATATTTTGATCCTTTAACTTGATTTATAATTTCGAAATTGTAATTTTAAAGATTTAAAATGCATTGAAAAAGATGTGTGATAAACGTCAATAAACTCATCACAGATACCAGGATTAAAATTTAATATTTGCACCAGACGCGCGTTTCGTCTACAAAAGACTCATCAGTGACGCTCGAATCAAAATAAATAGGATAGTAATAAAACGATGTACAAAACTCAAAAGACTTCTAGACGTCAGCAGACAGTCGTGAACATTGGACAAGTGTCTATACAATATCAAATCAATATATATCTAAATCGCCAATATCTGAACACAGCGGTAAATGAATGTCAAAGATCTATCATCAACATCAATTTCTATCTATGGTGAATTTTGCCAAATATTTTAGAAAAAAACACCATTACAAATGAAAGTATGACAAACACTTCGTTACTGTTATTTATTGTTGACCCCCCCCCTTTTTTTACCTTTATAGCGGATTAACTAAAGATACTTAGAAAAAGATAAAATAAGTTTAGTGAAAGCCACAATTCCCTATAAGAACAACACAACGTAATAAAACAAAAAATATGTTCAAACAAAACTATGAAAACTATAGCCCAACTTAAAATGTTCACATCGGCTGCAACCTGATGATTCAATCTATTCCTTACGTATGCTTACAGTTGGTTATTATGTAACGTTGTTACTACACTGTCCATGTTCAGGGAGGGTTCAGCGCTTAAAATTGTGATTTCCCCATCACACTCTTTAAGTGAATTTACTATCCCCGGAATTTGTAATTCGTTGATTGTCATCAATAAATGTCTGTCACTCTTCATTTAACATAGAAATTCTGTTTCTGCTTAGTTCTTATCTGGTGAGACAACCTCTTTCCATCTGTTGTTACTCCACTATCCAGTATTAAGGAATCCAGAAGATCTGACAACCATGTTTAATACCACAACAGTTGGCTGTCACAAGCTATGAATCTGTAATTCCCTTTTCTGGTTTCGATTGACCACTATAATGTTTTTACTAGATGATGCAATTTATACCTAGTACAATTCTGTAAATTTTCCTGAATATGAATTCCGGGTAAATAAAAATGATAATAAAAAATGGAGAAAGGTAATGGGGAATGTGTCAAAGCGACAACAACCCGACCATAGAGCAGACAACTACGGGTCTTCAATGTAGCGAGAAACTCCCGCATCTGGAGGCGTCCTTTAGCTGGCCCCTTAACAAATATGTATACTAGTTCAGTGATAAAGGACGTCATACTAAACTCTGAATTATGCACAAGAATCTAAAATGAAAAATCATACAAGACTAACAAAGACCAGAGGCTCATGACTTGGGACAGGCGCAAAATTGCGGCGGGGTTAAACTGTTTATGAAATTTCCACTCTCCCCCTATACCTCTAACCAATGTAAAAAAGTAAATGCATAACAATTCGCACATTAAAATTCAGTTTAAGAGAAGTCCTAGTCCGATGTCTGATTTCTTTAGTACCAATATGACATACAATTTTCAATTTAAACGTATTGTTTTAAGATTACATGACTATAAATTTTAAACCAGTTATGCAAGTAGAAAGAATCATAACAACATCATATATACCAACGCACATTCGTTCAAGAGACGGATTGTAATGAGACAAAATGCGATTGAAATATTGATCTCTTACGAGGACCTCAGAATGTAATCTTTTTTTCATTATGTCCGTATATTTGATTGTTGGTACAATGCACAACGTTAGTATGCAAACCATTATCATTTTGATAAATTCAAATAATATTTAGTGAAATTGGAAAACCTAAAGAATTGAATCATTTTCTATCGTTATTGAATAGTTCATGTAAATCCACATATATTATTAAACTTACGAAATACAAGTGAAATGATATCCATTTATGTGAAGATCCCGGTTACTTTATTGAAATTTATACTATATAAAACTTATTTTGAAATAATTCATACGAAATAAGAGTATAAACTTCCTTCTAGATATTAAAGGTGCTATGGGTGTCTTTCGCCATCTTGGATTGTAAAAAACAGAGAACCTATGGTCCATACTGTCTATCAAGTTAGCAAAGTTAGATGCAGGAATGCAGATATCTAATATGAATTTTCATTTAATTTAGTTTCTAATCACAAAATAGTGTTTTCCCCTGTATAATCGATATCCAAACAAAATGTGTCATTTTGTCACAACCTGTAGATTAAGAAAATGCGCTGTGACCTATCATTTTTATTATATTTTTGAATAAATAAAGGCATCAGTAGTATACCGCTGTTCAAAATTCATAAATGGATAGAGAAAAAAACAAATCCCGGTTACAAACTCAAACTGAGGGAAACGTATCAAATATAAGAGAACTACGACACAACAGAGACACAACACTTTAATGTAACACACACAGAAACGAACTATAATGTATCAATGGCCATTTTCCTGACTTGGTACTGGACATTTTATGAAAAAAATGGTGGGTTGAACCTGGTTTTGTGGCATGCGAAACCTCCCGCTTTAATTGCAGTGTTAATAATGATATTTAAATGACAACATAACACGACAGGTTTACAATAAATAAAAAGATAAATGGGAAAATGAACGTATATCAATAGATACTACATTTTGGCAAAGTATGAGAAAATTCTATCGTTTTTATTTAAGACTCCCATACCACCTTAAACAATGTATTAAACATATGAATCCAAATAACTTCAACAGACATAATGGATCAATTTTGTTTTATTTTAGACGTTTTGCAAATTGTAAAAAATATGTCCTATATTATAGATTTAATATTTCATTACCAAGATTTTTTTTTATTTTGGAACATTCATTGCCTGAACAAAAGATTGACACATGATCGAAAAGTCAATTTATATTACTCCCTGGAACAAATAAGGTTAAACAAAGGAATACACCGTGATATCTTGTTCGTTTGCAAACATTTACCCCTTATTTTGTTTTCTAAACGCACGTTTGTCCTTGTGATTGACATATAACAAAATGTGATAGCAAAATTAATCTCTCATGAAGACTTCAGAATGTAATCTTTATATCACTGTGTCCCTATATATTTCATTGTTGGTACACTACAGAATGTTAAATATGTTAAGTAGAATAAATGCCTGAGTGTATACTTTATATTCTGGTAATAAGATTTTGAAATCAAAACTGTTTAGAAGGATATGTGTGTACTGATTATACCAAGGTAAAGTTCATTAACAATAATGTAGTATATATAAATGTTTCTTGAAGCTGACCACTTGTGACCAAGAAGGTATAAAAAGCTGGCAGTCGAATCGAAAACAACAAAACTACAGACAATGAAACTAGAAAGTATCAACATTATGCTACCAGACATCGAGGTTAAGCTCATATTTTTTAGGAAAAATCGGTCACTATATATGAAATCAGATGATTGCCAATTTGAAATCTGATTATTGATTATTGTTAAGCATGCTCTAATCAATGGTAGATAATCAAATGTCTTTCCTCTTGCATTAAGTGTACGGTATTATTAAAATCGTTGAACTGCAGAACCTGTAAGTGTCAACCGTCTTCAATTGTGAACATGTGAAACTATGAATACAGACAGTTTCTCAACAGTGCAGTAGACAAGACAATAACATAACCAGAAATCATACACTGATAATTGGAAACTTGAATTAAAAAAAAAAATACAACACAGAAATGTTTCACAAAAGCGTAAAGAGAAGAAATGTAGAGCCTCCGGCTGGAAACACATTTTTGCCTCCACTTGCTTTTCTTTTATGTTTCTTATAGCAGCATATTTTAGTCGTTGCTTCGATAAGATGATAATTTACGTTGTCTTTTATCACGTTAAATCGTAGCGATGCCATCAGTATCATCACATTTTGAATCTTTCAGTGAGAACACGTCACCTAGATCATGAAGATAACGCATTCATAATTAAGTTAAACTAAGAATTATAACCGTGTTTCGTCGTTATATATAAAGTATTATTTTATCCTTTATAACATTGAATTTCTATTATAAAAATTGTGCAAACACAACTATTCTTCAAATGATTTACCACAAAAGGACCATTGCAAAACTAAAGAACAGTTAGAACAAACTTCAATATACCCCTCAATGCATTTAAAGTGTTCAAATGTGTAATTATTCATGTATTGTAAATCATAAATTTATCAAAAACTATCAACACATACACGTTGTTAAAGGATATTGATTTAAAAAGCATGAGGGTAGAAATACGATAGCCACCTATTATGTAATTTTGTTTTAATCCTGTACTTTTTAAACTTGGTTCATGTCTGCGTGACTACAATGTTATATTATATAAACATATTGAATATTAAATCTATAATTCATAATTAATATGTCTTTTTAAAATAACATATATTCACCTATGAAATAGAAATTATAGGAAAAATAGAATTGTTTGCGATCTACTGCCTACATTTTCTGTGGTAAATTCATTTAAAAAAAATTATATGGAGCTATTGCTTACCATTGTAAAGAGAAATTGCATTTTTGAAAAGAAAGGAACGATTAAGCTGATGTTGAGCTTGAAACATTGCAAACACATTTACCTTATATAAAAACGCGTATATGACTCATATTTGGCTTACCTTATTCATTATTATGTTCATAAGCATCATAAAAAATATTTCTTTTTAAAATAAATACGATATTGTTTCTTACCTTACAAGATTTTGATGTACATATATACTATTATTATACAAATATGTAGACACAGATATATAGAAAAAAGGAGAGGTTACAAATTTATTGTTTTGGAATTTCGACTTAAACTGACACTGCTTCCTGGTTAGCAAACAAAATATGTTAAAAGGAAACAAGGTTGAATATGTATTAAATAAAAATCTGTGTCAAAATAATAGCACTACTTGTATGTATTTTTGTGTAGCCCCCTTTTTATAACCTGTATTAATGGATTAACAAAAGATCAATAAAAGAAAATAGGATGCTGTAAACACCAACTCTTCTCTATATTAACAACACAACAGATTACAAAAACACAACATGTTCGAACAAAATAATGAAAACTTTTGTAGCCCAACTAAAAATGTTCACGGATGATTTAATTAATTTCCAACTTATGCTTACAGTTTGTTATTATGTAATGTTATTACTCAACTGTCCATGTTCAGGAAGGGTTTCTATTCAGCGTTTACAAACATGTGTACCCCGTGACACTCTTTAAGAGGCTGTCCATTTGAAAACCAGGCAAGGGATGCATAAATGTTGGCACATTAAATTTTCTTGAAATTAGTTTTTTTGCATTAAATGTCCTTGTCATTAGATGTAACAAATGGTGTGTATTTATTTTTTGGATGAAAGTTTGATATAGTCTAAAAATTTGGGAGGTTTTAGTACCTGGTTTTACCCTTCATGTCCATTGTAAAAGTGCAATTTTTAAAATTGTTTTTTTTTTGTTCCACATTTATTTGAAAGGTAAAAATTGTTTAGATAGTAAGATAAATGTGTAATTCATACTATTAAACTAAAAAAATATTGGGATCTACATTATTAGTGCCTATTTCTTTGTTTGAAATATATCATAAAACTAGTATCTGGATTACCTCCCTTTGAATACCAGTGGGAATATTTTCAATGAATATGTTATTTTGTCAATAAAATATTACAATTAATATTCTATCAATGATAATAAATTACAATATTGGGGAAAACACACAAAGACTGTGATAAAACTCTTTTTATTGAAAAAATAAATTAAAAAAATATATTTACTGCGGATTCATTTACTGCATTTGTATACAAGAAAATGGAGGGAATAAATGACTCCTGCAGTTTCAGCAGGTTAGGAGACTGTTCTGGCCATATCATCCATTTTCTTGATTGCCAGAAAGATGTTGTTGCCCACCTTAGATATCTAAAAGTGTGTACTACAGGTTCAAATGTAAATGAGCAGGATCTGATACTGTATCGCGCCGGATTGTTTGATGTTGATGCAGCCTGCAGGCAATTACTACTGATTTGCCAAGCCCATAGAGATTCTCTTGGGACTTACTGGAAAACAAACAGTTCGAAATGTGCCTATCCAGTCCATTCATCAAAGTGTAAAGGAGATAGAGCCATTGACTTTAAAACTTCAAAAGAACTATTTTTCTTGTATCAATCCTTGATACCTGTTGGAAGTGGTAAGTTACATGTACATGTAATTCAGGTTGTGCCCTTTCCCTAATATGTGTCTATTGCCCAAAGCCTGCCAAGCTTACAGAACAGGTACATGTACACATGCAGTATATAATAAATGTCAGACTCATATCGACACCCAATTTATATATGTCATTATATAAAACAAGCATCATTATATAAAACAAGCATCCATAGTAATTTTGGGGCCCTTTATATCTTGTTGTTCGGTGTGAGCCAAGGCTCCGTGTTGAAGGCCGTACTTTAACCTATAATGGTTTACTTTTTAAATTGTTATTTGTATGGAGACTTGTCTCATTGGCACTCACACCACATCTTCCTATATCTATCCAAATCAACATCTGATTTTTGGCTCCTCAAATCAACATCCATTTTTGTGGAACTGCTGCAATGACATTTTGCAGCAAATGACTTTATTTATGGCTTTTTTGTGTCTTTCAAAATATAAATAAAATACAGAAATAATTGCAGGAAAAAGACAAAAAAAAAAGCTCGCATACACCTATTTTCCTAGCCTTGTACAAATACTTTTTAAAGACACTTAACAGTTATAGTCTATATATATATATATATATATATAATATAGAGACTATAACTGTTATATATATATATATATATGCAGTTAGGGAGCTACCATTTGATTTTTAAAGGGGGGTATGAAAAAATTGTCCTGCATTTTTACAAGTTTATCTTATTTTTGTTGGCCCAGTTGCTCAGTCATCTTGCCTATTTTTTACTCCAAACTCCTGTCCTGTAATTTTTTTACCCAGAATTCCAATCCTACATGTACCTATAAATGTTTTTGTGGCAAGTGTGCAAAGGACAAAATCGCACACAATACATAGAACATATACAAGTTATCAATGAATAGGGCCTTTATTCCTGTTCTCCATCTTGACATTCACCCGACGGTCTTCAACATTGAAAGAATCATTTTACCCTACAAGATGGCCACTAGCATGACTAGGGTCCGCTGAAACAGTACTATTGATAAACATAACCATGTTCAGGTGCTTGCTCTCCCCCCACTGTGGCGTGCCTACTTGGATGATATGTGTGTACGGCATTTTTCAAGTCAAAAGCACCTGGGATACAAGAAAAAATGCAGTGAAATTAAAAGAAATTACCCCATAAACAAGCTTTGAAGCTACAAATGTTAAAAGCACTCGATGAATTTCAAAACTTGTAATTACGGGCAGGTTTGCCGATGCCAAATAAAATAATGTGTGTGTTTCCTATTACATTGTACATCTTTGAAAAAAAGAGTAGGTACGTACATGTATAATATAATAATACTTTATTTTCCGAAAGCAATACAGCTTATGTAGTTAGTGAGTGTAGGAGGGAAATCCTTACTTTTAAAAACAGTGCTAATGAAAAATGGCAAAACAAACTTTAAGGTACATGTAGGCTATTTTTAAGCTTAAATATAGGGAAGTACATTGTAGAAAACACATATATTTTTTATTTGACCTTACACATACATTGTATTTGTCAATTACAGTCATATATTTCCGAACAAAAGACCAATACATGTACATATATAAAACGAAACAAAAATGATAGAAGGCACTTAGCACATTGAAATATAATATATCATTATCTATGATGAGTTTATTATATGTAAAAAATTAGAGCAGTTTTAAAATGTACGAAATGACACAAAAAAAAAAATGATGACTAGGCCAATATTTTGAAGAAATAAAAAAAATATTAATAGCCATAGGAGGTCAAATTAATCAAAGAAAAAATGCACAAGTTGCAGATAAATGAACTCGATTTTTTTGTCTGTTTATGATTATTCCATATTCTGATTACATGAATATCTTGACTGACTTGAAATTTCCCATCTGTCAGACCTGTTTTCTTCCCCTTTAATACATGTAAGTAAAATTCCGAATATTTTAATCTGGATTTTACCAGGGCGTTTTTTTTTTATTTTATTTACATCCGATATAAATTTTTCCTTTGTTTATATTGGCCTTGTAAAATTTGTTTATTTTTTTTTTAAACTTTTGCAGGAATATGTAAGCCATGTAGAACCTCTCACCCTCATGTGATTTCTACAAGGAGTCAAATGTACAGGACAACTTCATGTGGTGATGATACAGAATCAATAGAACTTGCAAATTTAGGTATGATTTATATAAATTGTTGTCTACTCTACATGTATATAATTTCAGTTATCCAGTGAACATATATAGTGAACCTGTAAATTTATGAAAAGCTTTAAGAAAAGCTTATGGTCTATGCCATAATTTCTAGTATTCAGTGGATCTGTAAATTTATGCAATCTTACGTAAAACTTAGATTCGAAATTGAAGTCAACTCGAAGTTCAAATCTTGAAATACAAAAAGCAAAGCTGCGTTATCATAGATCTATATTTTCTGGTTCTTGCATCCGTCTGTCAGTTTGTCCGCCTATCCCGGATAAGTTTGAATTATTTAGTAAAGGAAGTTTGTTATGAAGTAAAAGTCTCACTAATTTAAAACATAGTGCACACGTCCCTAATGATGATAAGATTTTTAATCTGAATTTAAAGTTTGGACTAGAAGTTATTAACTCTACAATAAATTTTGAATTATTAGATTAAATTTTGGCCACGCTTTGCTAATGCTCCTTTCACTTATTTTTTTAACATGTTTAATATCTGCAGCATGATACTTTTATTTTATGAATTGTTTTGGTGTTTTTTAAGAAAATTTTTTATCATTCACTTTCTTCATGAATAATTTTAATGCCAGGCTTTTTCTTGATTTTTAATTTTAAATTTAAACTATATATTATATATATATATTTTCAACAGATATTTACCATGAATTCGAAGATGATAAAGATGATTCTTGCAACAACAATACAAGTACCAAAAATTATGAATATGCCACAGAAAAAGAGGAACATTTCACCCTTGCCAGCTGCAGTCAGACTTCTGATTGTGCATGTAAGTAAATTAAGTACATTTTGTAATACAGAAAACCAAAAAGCTTGTTAATGAGAAAGTTTGGGGACACAATGAATAAATGATTATGGTCCAAATAGCACAGTATGATACATTTCCCGGAGATGAAAATTCCAAGAGACCAAACAGTCCTTTAAAGGGCTACCAAATTGTTTAAAAAAGAATCTGTTATTGTTATTTTTAGTCAACATTTTTTTTTAAATATCTCTCTGATTTTAAATTGTTACCTCTCTTCACTGAATTACTCACAAAAACACTATTGAAACAATTTATCGGAATTATATGATAAAGCGATTACATGTAATACATGGCCTTTTCCATAACAGCCTGGGTATCATCCCTCGACCTATATTGGCACTCAACTAAAGTCTCGGGGTGTTGTGGGGGTCACTGAATGATACCATGGCCAATATGGAAAAGACCATGTATATTAATCTACCGGTATGTATAAGAGCTGTTGTCTTTAAAAAAGGAAAAAAAATACTTTTTTGCAATTTCTAGCTAATTATATAATTTCATTAATTTGCAGTGTAAATCATAACAGATAATTAAAAACTTTTTGTTTCACTCTTGGGTAAATGAAAGGGTCATGAGATTTCTAATTTTTCCAGGTACGCAATTCAGGCTTTATAGAGCCTCTATTAATATTGGAGGATCCAGGGGGAGGGTTGTTGGGGTTGGAACCCCCCTTTTTTGGGGCGATCAATGCATTTAAATGGGGACATATAGTTGGAACCCCCTCTCCCCCTTTGTCCTTGGTTGGGAACCCCCTTTTTAAAATGAATCCGCCCCTGATTAATATTTATTGAAGAAATAACTGGTAAAATACCCAACAGAATAAAATATTCATATACATGTATTTATTTTCAGCTTATTTCTTTCCAACTCAAAGTACTGCCACGGTGAGCAGCCATGAAGAATGGGAACCTGAAATGTCTGGCTTAGAGAAAGTCAATGCTGTTATCAAACTTGTTTCTGATGGCTCTTTTCCACTATTGAGGTAATGTTATTTTTTGAAAATTTTTTGGTCGTACATTGGTATCAGGTTGGCGTCGTCGTAGTGGTTGTCTTCTGAAGACATTTGGTTTTCGCATTCTAACTTTAGTAAAAGAAAATAAAAATCTATGAAAAGGAAGGTTGGGATTGATTTTGGGTGTTTTGGTCCCAACAGTGTACATGTAGAAATAAGGGGCCAAAAAGGTTTAAATTGAACATTATTTGATTTCATCAAAAATTAAATTCTTAGGGTTCTATGATATGCTGAATCTAACAATGTATTTAGATTTTGGATATTGGACCATAAAAGGAAAATGTCCAATTAAAGATTTTTAAGTTTTTTAAGTTGAAGTTCTTCGACCACATGCACTCTGTGTCAGAAACCTACATTGTATGTTGTGTAAACTATTTAAAATCACAATCCGAATTCAGAGCTGTATCAAGCTTAAATGTTGTGTCCATACTTGCCCCAACCATTCAGGGTTCAACCTCTGTGGTCAAAATAAAGCTGCGCTCTGTGGAGCATCTGGTTTTACATGACTGCACAAAAAATGTATTTGTAATATTATATTGCTTGCAATCTATCATGTTAGTGTCATTGTCAGTAGACATTTGGTTTCTAGACAATAACTTAAGTATTTATAAATGAATCTTTATGAAATTTTACCAAGAGGTTCGGTGTCAAAAATGGTCTGAAAACAAAACTCAGTAATGCGCATCAGCACAGTATTGCACAACAGCAAGAAATCTTCAATTGAAAATAAAACGGTACAAATCTTTTTACCAATTTCAATGGGCATTAATTAATTTAAAATGCAAAAGATTAATATGTTCCATGTGATATGATCTTTCTTAATTAAAAACAAAATTAATCTTTTGACCCCATTTTCATGGTCCACTGAACATAGAAATTAAAAGTGTGAGTTTCAGGTTAAGGTAGCACTCCACAGTTAGAAAATAAAATTAAAAATGAGCCACACAATGTTTTATCATCTCCTATTCCTAGATTTCTAATATATTAACCTAACTGTTTGTGTTGTACATGTGCATATGTATGTAATCAGTATCTTCCATAGATTTGATTTTCAAAGGTTAAAAGGGTGAAAATTAATTCCTTTTATGTGTATCCATGGCAACATTCTGTATTTATTTCCCATAAATATTGCAAAAAGGGGGGTGAACATGTCACATTTTCCCCCAAAATTTGGATCAAACTAGAATTTCAATGCCTTTGAGTGATACCTTTTCAGAAACTGTTTCCCTAAATCTTCCTAATGATCAAATAAAAAATGGGTGTCTTTCGCCTCATTTTTTCGTAAAATCCAATCACAAAGTTCGTGCGATAAAAAGTTGGAAAAAAACATTAAAATAATTGCCGGACTAATGTATGGTAGGGACATGCAAATACGGACTGTCACACAGAAAACAGCCTATATTACATACATTACATAACATTGATGTTCATATAAACCCAATACAAAGGCTATTTTAATACTCAGCTATCCAAAAATGAATTTTATTGCACACTAGCTCTCACATTTGAAAAATTCACAGGGGCCAAAATGCGAAACTACACATCTAACTGTGGAGTGCTACCTAAAGTTTTTGGTCAAGGTAGTTTTTGATGAAGTTAAAGTCCAATCAACTTGAAACTTAGTACACATGTTCCCTTGTGGTTGATCGTTTTACTTTTAAGGCGGAATAAGTTTTTTTTACCCAATTCCACTGTCCATTGAACATGGAAAATGATAATGCGAGTGGGGCATCCGTGTACTTTGGACACATTCTTGTTGTCAATAGTATATGCCTGAAAATAACAGAAGAATGATGTTTAAAAACAATTTTTTAGATTTTGTAGCTTAGTTCATCATCCAAAATGGCTGCCAGCGGGGGACTTATTTTAACTTAGGACCCTATAGGAATTACATACAAATGTCTCTTTTGAGAGAACCACTGAATGGATTGAAACAAAACATGGCATGAATGTTCCTTATGGGGTGCTGACTAAATGTTGTTAATTTTTATCCGATCCATCATCCAATAAGGGCACCAGCAGGGGACTTAGTTTAACATATAAGACCCTACAGGAAATACATGCACATTTCATCTTTTAGAAAACCACTAAATGGAATGAAACCAAACATGGTATGATTGATCCTTATGAGATGATGACCAAGTGATGTTACTTTGTAGCTTTATTCATCCCCCAAAATGGCTGCCAATGGGGGACTTACTTTAACTTAGGACCCTATAGGAAATACATACAAATTTCTTCTTTTAGAAAACCTTTTTATCGATTGAAGCCAAACATGACATGAATGTTCCTAATGACTTAGTAATGTGGTGCTGACCAAGGGTTGTTACTTAGTTACTTGTACTTTTTTGTAGCCAATCCATCATCCAAGATGGCTGCCAGCAGGGAACTTTGTTTAACATAGGAACCTACGGATAATACATACAAATGTTCTAATAATCTTATTAAAGCCAGGTGAGCAATTCTGGCTCTCATGTGCCTCTAGTTTTGCTTGTTATCTCTCTATTTACATGTATATAAGTTTCTTCTTATATTTCAGATCTCAGCTTACAATACCTTGGGAATCAGCGTCAAAAAGAACACAAAGTTATTACTTGAAAAAAGCTGATGACTTGGTATTAGGAACTTTACAGCTGATTGCCCCAAACCAGTCAGACACCTTATTTAAGAGCATTGTCCAAAAGAACAAGACAGTTAACCTTGATTGTCCTGATAATTATCTTCCGTCTATGATTGCTGCATACCAAGAAGCAGATTCTCCATATCTTAAACGTCAAATTTTATCACTATTTGCAAGTAAATATTCTAAAGAGGCTTTATTGACCGCAATACCTGGTTTGACAAAACACAAGATAGAAGCTGCGAGAAAATATGGAAAGGTCAAAGAAACAGAATTGCTAGATCAAGACCATAATATGACTGCCAAACTTCCCATCGAAAAAGTTCAGCATTTTGTAAGTTTTGTATCTCAGCCACAATATGTCCAAGATGTTGCATTTGGAGAAAGGATCCTTAAACTATCTACTGGACAAAAAATACATATACCTGATGTTGTTAGAACAGTAATAGGCAGTCGAATAATTTCATCTTACAAAGCATATTGTTCAGAATCAAACTTTGAACCGTTGGGAAGATCAAGCCTGTACAACATTTTGAAGCAGTGTTCAGCAAGTCAGCGTAAAAGCCTTAGTGGTTTAGACAATACAACAGCAGATGGTATAACATCTTTTGACAAGCTAATCAGTTTGACAGACAATATGGAGGATTTTACTCAAAATGAAGTTCATGATTTCAAGGTATTTTAATAATTTATTCAATATTTTTGGATACAGATGACCTATAATTTGTCCTATCATATGTCTTAGTTAGATCCATATATCTTGTTTGCCCACCATAAAGGAATGTTACTATGTAGAACTTGTTTTCATGTGGACAGTAGCTGACCAATTCTCAAAGTTTTCTAGCAGTTATGAATGCGCTAAAAGAATATTTAAACCTCATACGGAAAAAATATCAAAATTTGCAATGAAAATATAAATATCAGATGTATAGGTATTTACAATCTTGTTTCTAAAAAAAAAAAGTGAAATGGCAATTAAAAAAAAAATGAACAATTATAAGTACTCACTGTGACAGGTGCTTGAAAAAATATTTGCATGAAATGCATGTATTTTTTTTTAGACATGGATTTTAAAAATTATTTAAGACAACTTAAATACGGTATGCTTTGAAAGTCCATGATCGATCTTCACGGACAGTTCCAAGATCAAAGAACTCGTATGAGATTACATCTACATATATATGAAATTCTGGAAAAATTACATGTTTGCCCAAATCATAACTTTATACATGTAATTGTTTGAACATAATAATAGAAGGATGAAACTATGTATGAATGTAGAGTAATTTTTTTACAGTGCAATTGTCAGTTTGTAATCACCAATTACTCATCATGCAGCATGCCATATTTCTAATGCATTTTACAGTTGTATAATTTTCATATGAATATAAAGCATGTTATACATGTATAAGGGATGATATGAATACTTTTTTTATCTTGCAGGACATTCAACGAAGATTACGAGCTTCAAAGCGGTATTTGTCTTGCGATTACAGATGGCATGTTGAAAAATCATCAAAAGTAGCTGATCATTGCATGCATTATGCTCTTAGTGATTCACACGTAAAAGATTTACAAGAGAAATGTGATCATACACATGACGAATGTTGTGAACTGTGTACAGATATGAGCTCTGTAATTGATGACCTAGAGCAGATTGTTATAGATGGAACATTTCCATCAGAAGAAATGAAAACTGAATATCTGCATGACTTCCAAAGCTGCAAGGAAAAAGTGTTTCAGTGGAAGCAACATGTATTGAGAACAGTCAGTCAAGAACAGGCAAAACATTTGGTTCTTGAGAATCTTCTTCCAAATGAAATTTTTATAGTTATGGATTGGGCCATGAAATTTCTTCCATGGTTTGACCGTGAAAAGCAAACTGATTTTTATGGTAAAAAGGGAATTAACTGGCATGTAAGTGTTGTATTATCCAGAGGTATTGATATGAAAATCAATACTGACTGTTATGTACATTTGTTTGACAGTATCCCCCAAGGATGGTATGCTGTTGCTTCAATAATTGAGAGCTTATTAAACTGCATAAAAAGCAAAGATGAAACTAAAGATACAGTATATCTTCGTAGTGATAATGCCTCCTGTTATCACTGTGGACCACTGATGGCTGCTATTCCAGAAATTTCTCAAAGAACAGGGATAAACATTTCTCGGTACGATTTCAGTGAAGCTCAAAGCGGTAAGGATATTTGCGACAGAAGAACTGCTCCAATGAAGATACATGCAAAACGGTTTGGAAATGAAGGGAACAATATTACAACTGCAGAAGAGTTGAAAAGAGCCCTTGAAAGTTATAGTGGTATCATGAACACACATGTGTATGTTGCTGAAGTTGATTTTAGTGCACAGACTATGAAAAAATGTTCCATACCAAACATAAATATGTACAACAATTTCAGCTTTGAGATTGGAGGTCTTAGAATGTGGCAAGCTTATGATGTTGGCATAGGTGTCTTCATTTCATCTAGGGATTTGAAGAAGATGTCAAATGGAAAACAAGATGAAACAAATCTTAAGGTCAGTAGAAATTTAAAAGAAGCCAAGTATATAGTATTATTTTAGGTTTAGACATGCAGGAAAAGCCCTTTTAATCAATAAACATTCTGACAAAGTGTGTTTTTCTAACCAAACTAATCCTTTGACAAATAAAAATGTTCCAATAAATAGAAAAACCAAGTACAAATGTAAATAACTTTTTTTTTAATATCAAATCTATACAATTGGCAAGGTTGATGGTAAATTGAAAGGCCCAAGTAAAAAATTGTATAACAACAAAATATAGTTATAATTTTTTGCCCTAGGTCTTCTCCTTTTCTAGAAACATGTTCAAGTTTAACATGGTATTACACTGTCATGCCTGTTATTTTTTACCCTTGAAATAAATTCACAAAAAAATTTGAATTTTAAAGAAAAAAAACCTGATCCTAATTTTTGAGTGGATGTAAAAGGAAGCACAATTTTTTTTCCTTTTTGTCAAAGAACACTAATGAATTCATATTGAATAAGAAGTGTACAATGTTATAACTTTAAAATTACTACAACTTGTTTGTATTATTAATATTTTTGCTTGACTATATTGTAGATACTGGAAATGCCAAAAGTTACTAGGAAAGGAAAGAGTAAAATAAGACCAAGAAAGAGCCTTAAGAGGAAGCACAGTGAAACAAATAATGAAAAGGTTTTCATTTTTTTTTCTTAGTTTTATGATACAATATGAATAATTGAATAAGAAGATGTGGTATGAATGCCAATGAGACAACTCTCCATTTAATACACAATGTAGGTAAAGTAAGCTAGGATTTTTATCAAATCAGCTGTAAAGGACCCCAAAATGGCCAGTAAAAATCTTTTTCAAGCCAGGAAAACAACAACCTTATTATAACGTATACAAAATAAAAATGAAAAACACATATTAACTACACCAACACACGAAAACAACAGACTGAATTAGAAAAGGTTTTTACAAAATGCAGCAAGTTTGTATGTTTTAAGTTCATCTCCCTTTTGGACTCCTCAAATGTACATTTTACATGAATGTTGAACTAAGTAATAATATATAAGCTTTAAAAGTCCAAAGTTTGCTCAAAGATCCTTTAACTTACTAAGGTAAATTTTACATGTTTAAAACTGAGTTATGTAAAATTTACTTTCTTAACTGTTGTCACCTATATCAATTTTAGATAACAATATTGGAAATATGTGTTTATAATTAGTATATTTTTACAGGAAAGAAATGAAACAGGAGATGTTGAAGACAATATAGAGGAAATAAATGAGAACACAGAGGAAAATGCTGCTAGTCATGAACAGATGAATGAGGTAACAGATACATATAGATTCTTACACTAAAACAAGTGTACTATGATAATTCTTCACTCGAGACAGTTAAATTTTATTATTTAAAGCGTAAGGCTTGCCGAGCCCTTTAAATAATAAAATTTAACTGTCGAGAGTGGAGAAATATCGTTATACATGAGTTATAGTGTCGGAATCTGTTTCTCTAATGCTTTTTATCGTTCTTTTTCAAAGATTTTCAGAAAATTGTGTTCTTTATATGCGATGTCATCAGGCAAGGTCGCCTTTTTTCATGACGTCACAATAGGAAAATGGAGAAGAAAACAAAACATTTTGACGTCATAATCAAATTTCGACTAATCATTTGCCGTGAACAGATTTTTCACTAGTGAGGAGAAATATTTTTCTCACACCGGTCAGGAAATGTGAAAATAGCACAAAAATTAGAGAAATACTATGTATATTCTTTTGTGGTTAACATCACTATCCTTTCATCTTGCAAAAGAAATTAAGGATGGACCAATCTTTCTAGACTTTGACAATATTGTTCATAGATATAAGAAGATGTGATGTGAGTGCCAATGAGACAACTCTCCATCCAAATAACAATTTAAAAAAGTAAACCATTATAGGTCAATGTACAGCCTTCAACACAAAGCTTTGGCTCAAACCGAACAACAAGTTATAAAGGGCCCCAAACTTACTAGTGTAAAACCATTCAAACAGGAAAACCAAAGGTCTAATGTTTGTTTAGGTTTTATTAGTGTCCTGTGTTGTTAGTGTCTTTATACCCCCAAATAAACAAGTTTTCAGGGATATATATAGGAATCACCCTGTCGTCCCTCCATCTGTCTGTCCATCACATCTCATAAGTGCAACTCTTCCTTAGTATTGATGTAACTTCAAACAGTTGTAGTACACAACCTAAGGATGTGGACAAAGGAAAATATTTAAGGTTGGAACTATTTTAAGGGAGATAATTGACTTTACTTAGTTAAATATACATCTAGCAATAAATGGCAACAAGTCTTGTTAGCGCAATTACTCCTAAAAAGAATAAAACTGATGAAACTTTACCCAGTTGTTGTACACAACCTGAAGATGTGCATGAAGGAGGATATTTCTGGTCTGATTTTTTTCAGGGGAGATAATTGAAATTACTCAAGTTTAAATACCCACAAATTCGTTCAAAGTATACATGTATGCATGATAGAGTGATTCAATTCTGCTGTTTTTTCACTTCTTTTATACAAATGTAATTTTTTTTCTTTTGCAGACTGATGACTATACTTGTGGTGAATGTGGTCTTACATTTGTTAGTCTACATGAATATAACATTCACCAGGACATTGGAAATCATAAGATCAGGCATGCTGATCGAGTAAAAACTTTTTGGAGTAGTAAATGCACTAACATAAAAGAGTCAATGACAAGTGTTTTTTCAAAAGCAACTGATGATCAGACACCACAGTCTGAAACACAATGTTCACTACATTCAGGATGGTCATTGAAAGGAAGAAGAATGAATAAGAGATTTAGCATAGCTGTAAAAGACTATTTACTTAATTTATTTATGGAAGGTGAACAAACTGGCCGAAAATATACTCCAACAGAGGCTTCCAAAAAAATAAGAGCAGTCAGGGATGAAAATGGGAATAGGCTTTTTTTGCCAGAAGAATGGCTGAGCTCACAACAAGTACAGGGTTTATTTTCCAGATTTGTCAATCAATCTGGAAAAATTCCTAAAGAGGAATCTGATGATGAACTAAATGATGCTATTATAGAAATTACTCGTCAGGAAAATGAACTTGCACTAATTCATTCAATTTGTCAATGATTTTTGTCGAGCCTGCAACTTTTGTTGCAAAAAGCTCGAAATAGGGATAGTGATCCGGCGGCGGTTACGACGGCGGCAGCGTAAGCTAATTTAAAAGGTTTATATTTTGGAAGGTGAACGACAAGGAGGCTTCATTCTTTGTATATACATTGTAGATGCCTCATGTCACAAAGTTTCTGTCAGTCACATGTCCAATGCCCTTGACCTCATTTTCTTGGTTCAGTGACCACTTGAAAAAAAAGTTCAATATTTTTGTAATGTTGAATTCTCTCTTTAATATTATAAGTAATAGGATAACTATATTTGGTGTGTGCATACCTTGCAAGGTCCTCATGCCCGTCAGACAGTTTTCACTTGACCTCAACCTCATTTCTTAGATCAGTGAACAAGGTTAAGTTTTGGTGGTCAAGTCCATATCTCAGATACTATAAGCAATAGGGCTAGTATATTTGGTGTATGGAAGGACTGTAAGGTGTACATGTCCAACTGGCAGGTGTCATCTGACCTTGACCTTATTTTCATGGTTCAGTGGTTATAGTTAAGTTTTTAAGTTTTGGTCTTTTTAACTTATATTTTATGCCAAAGGTCAACTATATTTGGTGTATGTAAATATATTATGATCTATATGTCAGTCCCGCAGGTTTAATTTGACCATGACCTCAATTTTACGGTTCATTGCACAGTGTTAAGTTTTTGTGTTTAGGTCTATATTTCTTAAACTATAAGTAATAGGTTAACTATATTTGTTGTATGGAAGCATTGTTAGCTGTACATGTCTGTCTGGCATGGCTCATCTGATCTTGACCTCATTTTCATTGTTCATTGGTCTTTGTTTAGCTATCATGGTTTATGTTAAGTTCATGTGACAGTTGTATTAAAGCTTTATACTTAGGAATATCAACATAATAACAATAATTAGTAAAGAAGGCGAGACATTTCAGTGTGTGCACTCTTGTTCTTTTATGCTGGAACTAAAATATTTATTGCAATGTTTTGACCAACCTATTGTGATATTCCTTTAGATTTACAGTTTGTTTCTGCTTCATAATTTTTATGTAGCCATCATGGTTCAAGATTTAAAAGTCCATGACACAATATATATATATATGTATTTGCATGAATCATAGCAATGCATTAGGGTTTAACTGAGGTGCTACCAGACCAGGGTTTCCCTTGGGTCAATTATTTTTTTCGCCACCTCTTTAGCCAAAACAATATATTTTTCGCCACTTTATTATTTTTTTCTCCAAATATATTTTTCTAATAAAATTTTATTTCCCCCCCCCCCTTTCCGCTAAACAAGAAGTGATTTTTACAACAAAACGAAGAATCTTATCACTTGGAATTGATCCCTCGTGTAAGGTGTAGTCATTACATTGAAGGGTTACTCTCATGACAACCACTTGAATATATTTCTTCATAATGACAGTTTTCTTTTCTAGACCATCGTAAATAAGTAAAACTATATGCTTGAAACACGTGTGTTACTGAAACGACTTTGAAGTACCCACTCAATGATCTATATGAAAGTTAAATGATAAAGTTTTAAATCAGCGACCTTTCTAGCTTTTGAACATTTTTCGTCATAACAAGAATTTTCTTTTCAAAAGAAGGAGAGGAAGCGTAAACTTTGCTTCAAACACGTGCGTCGCAAAGCGGTAAATAAATCCCTTTTATGACATGCGAAAGAAGCCATTTAACCATATCATTTTGTCATATCATACAATCAACACCTTTATTAATTAGGCCTTTGATGTCGATAGCTATAAATGCAATCAGCTGATTATTGATTTTCTGTCAAAATCTTAACGAGTTCAAGGTGAATTCCGAGTATTGTCTGATCGGTAAACATGGTAAAGTCAAAGAAACCCGAAAAAAGTAAATAAACAAGATGGCTGAAAATAAATCGTCATATATATTTCTTTCGCCAATGACGAATTTTAATCGCCACAATTATTATTTTTTCGCAAATTGCGAAAATGGCGACTGCCAGCGGAAACCCTGTACCAGACTATTGGGGATGGCGAATAGGGGTAAAGGTGTTAAAAATTGTTTTCAACAGTTTATATTCCTGTCAAACCCTATAATTTACACTTACTTTGCTTGTTTTAATAAAAGGTCAAGGTTTCAATTACTAAACATGATAAAAATAAAAATATTTCAGAAATTAGTTTTTTTGAATGGAAGTTTTCTTGTGCACTATGGTACCATTTAGACTTTTATTGTTGTAAATTGAGAGACAAGAAACATGGAATAAATACTTGCACCTGTCTGCAAGTTTAAGGAGGTCATGGTTAAATTCTTAGTTTAAAAATTTGTAGTGCATGTACATACAATAATTATTGCTGACGAAAATAGAATTTGTTGGGATTGGTCTTAGAAACGGGTATAAATGTGAAGTTCACGGATACTTTCCTTGCCTATTTTATTCTGTAATTTTTGCAATATTGTGTTCTTTCAACTTATCTTGAACCTTATTTAAATATTAGATTGATCTATTGGAATAAAAATAAATCATTGCCATCACTATTTGCTTATTTGTGAGTTTGTGTGTAATTTAAATACATGATCCATCTTGCATCGTGATCTTATATTATCCATGGAGAAATTGAGGCTGCACCAATGTTAAAATATATCAAACAGGAAAGCAGTTATTATTTTTTTAGTTACTGATACCCCTTTCATAAAGAATAATGAGATTTGACTTTATTAAAAGAAAAATATGCATGCATGTGTAGAAGTTTGATCTGGCAATAATACAGTTTGAAGCAGTTTTTTGAGCTGAGAGAGGTATGCTGTTCCGATTTTTTTAGCCTTACAGGAATGTGATCCCACCAAATTTTTTGTTCTTTTTATTAAAGAATATGATAATCTGTTAGCTCTATATGGTAAATTTCCAATATTTACCATGGATGGAATTCCAGAAGACTTCAAAAATGGCCGATTTTGGCAAAATGAACAATTGGTGTTTTGGATGTCCTTATTAGGTGTTTTTTTTCCTTTGTCAATATATTGATTATAACAAGTAATTTATGGAATAGGTACACTAAGGTGGATATTATCTTGTATCAACATAGTTAAGCTCTTTAAATTGTGATTAAGAAGAAATGTTGAATTGAAAACGTAGTAAAAATCAGTTTTTCTTGGCTGTTTCTAAGGCCGAAATGATGATGCTCGTGTTGCCATGGCAACCGTGCACATTTTTTTCCGCAGACATTTTTTTTTTTTCATTTCATGTCTTAAATAGACCTCATGTAAAGTTTCATTGAAATCTGAGTCCCATGATGTGCCAACCATTGCCTGAGTTTTCCTTGGACAGCCTCAGTGGCTGTCCCTTTTCCAGAACTTGTAATCCTTTGAAACCTTAAGATCCTACAACCATACTTAACACCACCTCGTTGTTTATGTGACTGTCACAAGCTATGAATCTGTAATTCAGTTTTCTGGGTTTTTTTTAAGGGACCAAGTACATGCATTTTAATATGATTTATTCATTCCCTGTTATGTTGCCAGACATTGTACAATATTTTTATCCTTTTTAAATATGAATTTACCTGGTACATTTGATAACTATTTACAGGTAAATAAAACTGATAATATTGTCCGGTTACTTAAATACATACACATTTTTAATTCAAACATAATGTTTAAAAATAACAGAAACATTTGAGTCTGAGTAGAAAGTTGATGAACCAGAGGTATGTCAAAGGACTTCTCGTCTTTTTTTTTCTAAAAAACATCATCGGAAAGTACCGAATCCTTTTTGATAAATATTCTGTATCACAACTAATACACGATGTTCTTGAAGTATAAATTAAAGGTACTGACGTTGTTTATCATCTTGATAATGTGTAATAGTAATATCTTTTTTGTCTTTAAGATTATTACTGTTTCTGTTTATAGATATAGGAAGATGCGGTATGAGTACCAATGAGACAACTCTCCATCCAAGTAACACTTTATAAAAAGTAAACCGTTATACGTCATGGTACGGCTTTCAACATGGAGCCTTGGCTCACACCGAACAGCAAGATATAAAGGCCCCCCAAAAAACTACTTGTGTAAAACCATTCAAACATGGAAACCACCGGTCTAATCTATATAAAAACGAGAAACAAGAAACATTTGGCGTGGCTCTGTACTTACACATTTCGTCATTGTGTTATTGTCCTATGGTGTTTTTTTATGTCTTTTTTGTCTATATGCCTCTTTCTGCTTCTTTGTCACATATTTGTTTTTTTTATAATGAGAAAGATAATAACACAATGTTGACTGTTTTAACCCCATTTTTTTCCTTTTTTACATCTTATGTCTTTTTGTTTTGTTCACACATCGTTGTCAATATAATTGAATTTGATGTAACTGTCACACAAGTGAGAGCTTTAGCAAGCTATAAAACAAAACCATGTTTAATCCACCATTTTCTGTAGCAAGTCAGGAATATGACAGTTGTTATCCATTCGTTTGATGTGTTTGAGCTTTTGATTTTGTCATTTGATTAGGGACTTTCCGTTGTGAATTTTCATCGGAGTTCAGTTTTTTTGTGATTTTACTTTTATGTATTCACGCATATATTTTGTTAAAGACAATGGGCTTATTTATATTTGCCTTTGATATACAAATGTTTTCAGAAGTTTTAATACATTAAACAAGCTATGGTAGCAGAAACCACCCTATCAACATCATATATATCAACGCACATCTGTCCAAGAATTTGAAATACAACAAAATGCGATTGTAATATTGATATCTCACGAAGACCTCAGAATGTAATCGTTATCTCATTGTACCCGTCTGTTTGATTGTTGGAACAATGCAAAATGTTAAATGTGCAAGCCATTATCATTTGATAAATTCAAATATTATTATTTGAAAGTTGAAAAACGTAATACATAAATTATTTTCTATCGTTACCGGATATAAATCATGTAAATCCACATATAGTATAACAGTTACGCAATACAAGTAAAATGATATCCATCTTTGAGAAGATCCCGGTCACTTTATTGCAATGAATACTTTAAACAAATTTTTATTAAAATATTTTATGTGAAATAAGGGTGTACACTTCCATCTAGATATTTAGTATATCTAAACAATGACTTAAATATTCGAATCTTAATAACTTTACAACAATAGTATACCGCTGTTCAAAATTCATAAATCGAAAAAAAAAACCAATGCGAGTTACAAAATAAAACTGAGGGAATCACATCAAATATAAGAGGAGAACACCGACACATCAGAAACACTAAAATGCAACGCGTTTGTCTTGTCGCACCTCAATAACATTTTTGGCTTTATCAATATTTCGATTTGAGCGTCACTGATGAGTCTTATGTAGACGAAACGCGCGTCTGGCGTACTAAATTACAATCCTGGTACTTTTGATAACTATTACAGCATTGCACTACTTTTGGGACAAATTACATAAAATTTTTAGAAAACTTCATCGGCTCTAACTAAAAAAATGGACAATTTTATGTTAAGGGAGGTCTTGAAATCTTTTTTGACAGCTTCCAAACTGCTAATTTTTAACCTTTTTCAGCTGGACAAAATATCTACTTTACTTTCAAATTCATGACTTAAGCAGTGTAATTTCATCCCTTTAATGGCTATTTGAGGCATAAAATATGAAGAAATACATTTGGAAGAGGTATAAAAAATGCCAAGTTACATACTGTCAATACTATGAACTCTACTCGTGGACAACAAAAATCAAGGTACCATAACTGTGTCACCGGACCAAGAGCGACATTGATTTTTTTTATTTACAATGGAGAGCTAGCGGAAAGAGAAAATGTATCTGTGCATAATGTGTGTAACCTTGTTCAAATTTTTAAAGAACATTAATTTGTTTTTAAGATAAATTCTTTGGAAATCATTTATTATTATTCACTAGTTATATCTTAAAATATCGACATTTCTCTTTACACTTATCAAAATTCAAATTGGTAAAAGCCTTGTTTTGAAGCAGTCTACGATTGACAAATGCTCTTTTTTTTGTAATTTTGTAAAAGGGGTTTTGAATTTATAAATCTAAACTGTTTTGAAGGGTATATGTTTGAAATAATGTTCATTAGCAATAATGTAGTTCATATAAATGTTTCTAGACGCTGAACACTTGTACAGATATATATGTCATAACCAATGCAAGAGGGGATAAAAACAGAATACATATAGATAATAACAAAACTACAGACTTTATAACGAAAAACATTACCTTACCAATTATCGAGGTTAAACTCTTATTGTCTTTGTAGAATCGGACCATTGCAAAACTAAAGGACAGTTGGAACAAACTTCAATGTACCCCACAATGCATTTATCTCTTTTTAAAATATTTCGCTTTTAGAAGAATTAAATAATCAATCGAAGAATATATGTTTTATATTCCATTAGACAATTATCAAATACAAAAAGACAAAAGAAGCAAAATCATTTAATTTCATTTTAAGATTCCATTAACATATCGTATATGATATACAACGTTGTTCAAATGTGTGTTCATACTTGATACAAGACGATATGTCAGCATAATGTACAATGTGTTATGAAATTAAAATGTGATAGATCTCGTGGTATGCCAAATAATATTACCACTTGTCATATTATTTGCATACCACGAGTAAAAATATGACATTTTTGAATGATGTCATTGAATATTCGTTTAAATCGGATATGTTACATTTGTTGGTATCTGAATCCCGTCCACGTGTCTTGGAAAGTAACCCTACGAATTGAACTTATCACCGGTTGTGTTCTTGCATGAGAAATACGAAGAGCTTCACATGTGGGTGCATTACCTGTTGATCCTTAACAGGGCGACTCCGATCATCCCCGTATTTCTTTGGTAGGGTTTAGGTTGTTCGGTGTTTGTTCTTTTAAGTTGTAGTGTTGTCTTTTTCTCGTTTTTTCCCTTTTCGCTATTATTCATTATTACACTATATTATGCACATAAAATGTTATTCAGTAAATTGTTCTAATTTGAAATCGGGATAAGTTTTTATAACATTCATTCAATATGAATAGTTCTAAAATAAAGTCAGACTGAAATTGAGTATAAATGTAAATAGAGCATATAAAATGAATGTCGCCGATACATGCATAACGAAACTGTGGTTCAGATTTAAAATTATGATGAATAAACATGGAATAACTTTCCTTACGTCATGTTTCTCATCTGAAACTATAAAAAGAATACAATGTTATTTGTTGTTATTGATAAAAATGACAATTGCTTATTTCATTTTTCATATAAAAATTGATACTATTTTTCTTTCCTTTATGTAAGTAATGTTAAACAAAAATTCAAAACAATCAATCTTATAGTATGGGAATTTGGAAAGTATAGTGTTATACACCTTCTAGTGGACTGTTCTCCAGACAAGAAGTGAAATAGTGATGTCAAAGTAAAAAAAAATGAAACGAAAAATAATATATAAAGCGTTAGATTGTCCAAGGTTGATAATTGACACGAAGCATTCATTTACTTTATATCAAATAATTTGTTTTCATTTAATACATTTTGTTTCAGCCTTCAATTCTATTTCTCAACTGATTCATATAACCAGCAATCAAGGATGTTTCTTTTGCTAAGTAGCATACATACCTTGTCGGGTGCCTTGGTTCTATCATTTCAATTCCTGATATCTCTACATATGAAATATATCGTGATACCAATTGGAATCAATAAAACCAAGAATAAAAAGTCTGAAAGGATAAAAAGTAAGTTTGATAACACAAAATGCTAATATTGAATCATAACACTACTACATCAAGCCTGGATTACGTGGAATATTACCACCAACGATTTCATTGGGGTCTTTAACACTTACACATAGAGCAATCAGTTTCATTTGAAGAGAGTGACGGGACACGAATCTATCAACAACAAAATATGTCAAGAGAAAAAATCGAGTGTGCGGTATCCAGTTTTAGTTAAACGCGAGTGATATGAAACAGCCTTTTATAACTGACTATGCGGTATGTGCTTTGCTCATTGTTAAAGGCCGTACGGTGACCTATATGTTAATGTCTGTGTCATTTTTGGTCTCTTGTGGACAGTTGTCTCATTGGCAATCATACCACATCTTCTTTTTTGTATATCTATCGCACCAAATCAAAATAATCAATTAAAACAACACACTTTAAAGTTCATGCGTTTGATGCGGATTTTATTTTGACCTTCATCAGGAACCTTCAAAGTCAAATATTTGAAAACCAGGGATGGATACAAACCTAAACAGTTGAAGAGCTGTAAACCGAAAAAACCTTAAAAAATGCCAATATATATAAAACACAACACTCCACAAGATAAGACCAAGTGCTATAAAATATGAAATCAACAAGTTATACATTTCATGCGTCCGAACTTTGCTGAATGTACCTAGTTCAGTAAACTCAAGCTGGATATTTCATAGTGAAGGATGTATAGAAGTTGTGAATGATTGTTTACAATTTATATCAATTTCTTACAGATATCAGAATTAATGGGGCACTAGCTACGAGATATATAGAAAAGTCAACCATTAATGAAATGCAAAAAGTGAAATAATAATTCGCTTTTAGTAGCCAGTATGGTTCAATTTTGACAAAATATAAATATAAAACATTAATTATGAACTATTCACTTGCAAGTGAATAATTCGACCTCATTGAATCCGTATTGATGTGAACTCTAATTCAACCCCTTAGCTTTAGAAGAATAACATATGCATTGTGTGTGTAAAATTATTTTAAGGGACAGAATGTCAACATTAAAACTGAAACAAAGGTAAATCATTTGATTGACTTATTCGATCCACAAAATATCATTCTTATACAGATAAAAACCATGATAAACATTTATTTTTCATCTATAATATGAAATTAAATAGACCTATAATAATCCAACAGCACGAGTTTGCTGAATCTATATATATATTTATTTATCGCTTATATTTAAACGGTCATCGGATGATTTAGAGGTTAACTCGATAAGTAATTAGATGGCGTCTTGACTCAATTACACACGAAACGAAGCTACGTCTTTTCATGCCCGTGCCCTGTTTATTGAATATTTTACACTTTTAATAGATTTGATAAATGTTTTACATTGTTATGAATAAAATATGAGAATTTGATTAAAATCAGTGAACATGAGTTTGACAGCTACTGCTCTTTTCAATACATGCATACGTATTGAATAAACGAGTAGTGAGGATTTTCACCTATCAAAAAAAAATGTATAAACGTTACATGCAACATTATAATAACAATTTAATACCCTTTATTATATATCTAAAAAATGACAAAGAGTCCGCTGTTAATGATATGTTGTGTGAGTGCCATTGAGACTTCTACATATTGATTCGAATGACGTTTATAAACAATTTTTGTTCACATACGGCCTTCAAATAATGGCGATAGTAGTATACCGTTGTTCAGAATTCATAAATCGATTGAGATAAAAACTCCATAAAATCCGGGTTACAAACTAAAACGGTGGAAAACACATAAAAAATTAGAGAACTACGACATAACAGAAGCACACCACTAAAATGTAACACACACAGAAACGAACTATGATATAACAATGACCATATACCTGACTTAGTACAGGACATTTTAAGAAAAACAAATGGTAGGTTGAACCTAGTTTTGTGGCTAGCTTTACCTCCCGCTTTTATGGCAATGTTAAATATAACATTAAAATGACAATATTACATGACAGGACTACAATACAAATAAATGGGAATATAAGACAGAAAAACACACGAATACTAGCAAAAGGTACATGTACCAGGTTTAGAATTTAATACGCCAGACGCACGTTTCGGTTACACAAGACCAACCAGTGACAATGAGATAAAAAAAAGTTCAAAAGCAAAAACAAGTACAAAGTTGAAGAGCATTGAGAACCAAAAGTTATAAAAAGTTGTGTTTAATACGGCTAAGGTTTTCTGCCTTGGATAAGAACATTCTTGTTTTTTAGAATAATTCATACTTTTGCTAACAGTAAATTTATAAAAATTTCTATGTAATAGTTATATGTGTTAACACCGACGTGGTGATTGATTACAGAATAAAAACAGCCTAAACCAGCACATAAAAAGTTACAGCCGAGTTAGCCGAAATGATCGGCGAACAAAGTGACGTCACATTTTAATTTCTAACAATTTAAAAAAAAAGGATAGAATTAAGAATGAATTCAAAATTGAGCCAAACCAAAAACTGTATAATCAGCTGTTAAAAATTGGTCTCAAACATTTGCAACAATTGAAACGAAAGAATGAACTGACAAATCTATAACAAGACAATTTAGAGGAAAAACATGAACCAACGACAACTAACCTGACTTTAGACAGACACAAACAGAATGTGACAGGTTAAACATGTTTGTGGGCTTTCAATCTGAATATACCATGTTTACCAGCAATCATGATGTATTAGCGAAACAGAAGAACCAATCTCAGGCGCAGAGTTCATATCGGTTCCATACATGCTCTGCTATACTGCACTTAATATAAGTGTAGTGTTACAAAGTATTGAACGGAACGGATATGTGATCTCTGCGCCGGAGATTGCAAAAGAGCAAACTATACAAATCAGTTTGAAGTGATTCAATTTAATAATACGGTACTAGACACAAAAACACACCAAAATCAACTTACAGCACAAACATCACATAACTCATTATTGTAGTAACTGATTTCTAGTAAAAAATCAGTTACAACTTATCATGTGTTCGTCATAATCGATCTGAATTGGATTATCATATTCGTATTATATGATAAATTAGAACATATAAACAAATACAATAATTAATACATCAAAAAATATTGTTTACTTATGAATTTCCCGTACATATTAAATGTACATGTACATATTTGCACTGTCAATGTAAAATAGATAAAATCAAAAATAGATCAAAAGGTGCTAATAATTTCCCATCTAAGTATCAGTAAGACAACTTACATATGGGTTTGAATTTACTGTCAGGAGTTGGAGGTTTGACAGATTGTACTGATGGAGTCGTCGTATACATAACTGAATTATCAGGCATGTCACGTGATGATGTTGGTTGAAAATCATATACAGATGTTGGTTGAACATCATATGTAGATGTTAGTTGAATACCATATGTAGATATTGTAGATGGATTAGACTGTATCTCAAATGTGTTTGTTGGAGATATCAAGCTTTGAGATGATGGTTCTACAATAGACGTCGATAATTCTATCACAGTTGTTTGTGTTGAGCATAGATTTATGTCTACAACACATTCTCCAGTTTCGCATTTTTGCCTCCCTTCGGGACATATTTGTACAACCGTACCTAAAATGTAAACGATGACTAAATTGTGAAAGATCGAATAAAACGCGTGAAACGACGTATCAATTAAACACATAAAAAAAGGCATTCGGAAAAAGAAAAATGAGGATTTGAAATAAATGTTGTGGGTTTGTAAAGAAGGATATATGTCTTGCAGGTAGAATGAAGAAACACGATTCCGTTTTGAATAGGAAAATTGTTTTGGACGGCAGACTTAACAGCTACAGTATTTCTAGGGTCCTCAACTCGGGCTTTTGGCAGCTTTACCAAATCCTTTAAATCTTGAATTCCATGTAATTGGTCATTTGATAAATGCTTAGTTCGAATGTGATGTGTTGATTATCATCATTTAAAGTCTTGGTAAGTTTTTTTTTATTACTAACGAACGCTGAAATTGTTCAAATCTTTTGAAATTTAAACAACATTTCATTGTTTTTTTTAAGTAGACCACGTTCGGTGGTGTGCATTTACCGTTTGAGAATTATTCCCATTAAAAACTGATTATCTTAAGAATTTACAATTCTTTGTTTCAAGTTGACAATTGAAATGTTGATTTTTGATCGATTTATAGGAACTAGGGATTAAACTGTTTGACCAATTATTTTTTTTTTATAGATTTTGACATTTTATTGTGCAACATAAAATACAGGTTTCATACAATTTAAAATAAGTTTTTGAATTTACCGCAAAAGAGTTTTATGCAAGTGATGATATTTGTGTAGCAAGGTCACATACTTCTAAATAAGAAGGTGATAATGTTATAAAATATATGACGAGAAATCATATTCAGGATACCGCTGTGAGTTAAGTTTCCTGTTTGTCATTAGGATTTCCTCTCTCTAAATTACATGTACTCAAGTGTTTATTGAAGAATTTTAAAGTTTCCACAATAACAGGAAAAACATGCTAACAAATCAAAATCCAAAATACTAACCCTTCTATGAGGGGTAGGGGGAGGCGGTCGAAGGTGTCCTGATCCCGAAATCGAAAAAAGAATTTCCGGATCCCAAAATCCCGAGCTTAATAACACCCGATTCCGACTTCCCGAAAAAGGTCCTGCACACTCCCCACCCCCACAGTATCTATACGTTGGAAAATAACAGTCCTAGCCTACAGTAAACTTACAGTTTTCTTCATCAGTTTTATCTCCACAATTAAAATCATTGTCACATCTAAGTCCTAATTCAATACACTCGCCGCTTGTACAAGTAAATTCAGTTGTATTACATGACTCAACTGTCTATATAAAAATAAAAAATAAAAACAAGAAAATCATAACCAACAAGTTATTGTTTTAAAAATGGAATTTTTGAAGTGAATTCAATTTGTAGGTAATTAAATTTGACATTTGAAATATATCTTTCAAATGCGATGACAAAATTAACACTTGTTTTGCTTTTTTTTAATTTCAAATTGTGAAAAGAATAATAAAGATTATTAGCGTTATAGTTATACATGTAATGCATTCATTAGTTTTCTTAAAACTCCACCTTTATGATACACTTATCAATACGGACACTCCCTCGGTAAATATGCATATGGGCGTACTAGTATAGTTTCATAGCAAATTGTACGAAAGACAGCAAATACAACGAAGGGAGCAAATAAAACTCACGTGTATGTATGCTTTGTTAACTCTATTTATCTATTATAAACTATATAGCAGACTTAAAGAGGGGAGCAATCAAAACTTATGTGTATGTATGCTTTGGAAACTCTATTTATCAATTGTATATCATGTAGCAGACTTAAAGAGGGGAGCAATCAAAACTTATGTGTATGTATGCTTTGGTAACTCTATTTATCAATTATAAACTATGAAGCAGACTTATAGAGGTGAGCATCAAAACCCATGTGTGTGTATGCTTTGTAACTCTATTTATCAATTGTAAACTATGTCATAGACTTAGAGAGGGGAGCAATTACAACTCATGTGTATGTATGCTTTTGAATCTCTATTTGTCAATTGTATATTATGTAGCAGAACTTAAGAGGGGAGCAATTAAAACTCATGTGTATGTATGCTTTGGTAACTCTATTTATCAATTATAAACTATGAAGCAGATTTAAAGAGGGGAGCAATCAAAACTCATGTGAATGTATGCTTTGGTAACTCTATTTATCAATTGTAAACTATGTAGCAGACTTAAAGACCTCTGATAACTATTAAAGAGGGGAGCAATCATAATGCATGTGTATATATGCTTTGATAACTCTATTTATCAATTATAAACTATGAAGCAGACTTATAGAGGTGAGCATCAAAACCCATGTGTGTGTATGCTTTGTAACTCTATTTATCAATTGTAAACTATGTCATAGACTTAGAGAGGGGAGCAATTACATTTCATGTGTATGTATGCTTTGGAATCTCTATTTATCAATTGTATATTATGTAGCAGAACTTAAGAGGGGAGCAATTAAACTCATGTGTATGTATGCTTTGGTAACTCTATTTATCAGTTATAAACTATGAAGCAGACTTAAAGAGGGGAGCAATCAAAACTCATTTGAATGTATGCTTTGGTAACACTATTTATTAATTGTAAACTATGTAGCAGACTTAAAGACCTTTGATAACTATTAAAGAGGGGAGCAATCAAAATTCATGAGTATATATGCTTTGGTAACTCTATTTATCAATTGTAAACTATGTCATAGACTTAGAGAGGGGAGCAATTACAACTCATGTGTATGTATGCTTTTGTAACTCTACTTATCAATTAGAAACTATGTAGCAGACTTAAAGAGGGAATCGATCAAAACTCATGTGTATATAAAAAAGAAGATGTGGTATAATTGCCAATGAGACAACTGTCCACAAGAGACCATAATGACACAGACATTAACAATTATAGGTCACCGTACGGCCTTTAACAATGAGAAAAACCCATACCGCATAGTCAGCTATAAAAGGCACCGATATGACAATGACAACGAGAAAAGTAGCGGTTTTAGTTATATAAAAAATTAGTTATATGCTTTGGTAACTCTATTTATCAATTGTAAACTATGTATCAGACTTAAAGACCTTTGATAACTATTAAAGAGGGGAGTAATCATAATTCTATTTATCAATTGTAAACTATGTAGCATATTTAAAGAGGGGAGCAATCAAAGCTCAGGTGTATGTATGCTTTGGTAATTCTATTATCAATTATTGTAATTTATGTAGCAGAGACTTAAAGAGGGACGCAATCAAACTTCATGTGTATGTATGCTTTGGTAACTCTTTTTTTACAATTAAAAACTATACAGCAGATTTAAGTTTTGATTTAATAAGTAGAGGCTTTATGTTTCAAGATTGTGCTATACAAGGAAGTTAACCACTTTATAGAATACTTGGGGTTTTTGCGACTGTCACAACAGTATGATATTTAGCTAGTTATAAAACCAGATTTAATCCACTTTTTTTTTTAAACCTAAGAATATGACTGTACCATGTCAGGATCATGCCAGTTGTTTGATGTGGTAATTTTGTTTTTTTACTTTTTATACATGTAAAAATGTATGATAAAATTTGTCTAACCATTTTAAATATTTTAAAATTTCGGGAATGCGTATTTAAAAAAAAAATATTTTACGTATTTCTACATTAAGTACTAACAGAAAGATGAACTGCAGCTATTACAAATAACGTACACTGGAATATGGTGGTTTTCATTATGATCTTTGTAGTCTTATATAACAACACTCACCGGTAATGGTACTAAGTTACACCTAAAAAAACACGTGTAAAAATAGTCAATTCATTCATCGTATTTTTAGATAGATTTCATAAAAACTAAATATGTTGAACGCATTTTCTTCTCGCGGATATAAAAGTATTTAGAAAATGTACAAACAGTTGTATTCATTCTTAAGCGGAACTTTTCTTTTAACAAAATCTGGGTTTTAAAGCGGGGAAAAAATAATGTTAAACTACAAATCGGATGTACAAAAGTGTAAGTTTGAGGTCTTAATGTGTTAGATATACAGTTACAAAAAAATATTCAGTTATATCAAATAACTTAACCTGAGTTAAATAATGTGTTTATAGTTCCTTCTATCTCATAACAATGTACCTTTATCACGAACTAAACACCAAATGTAGGTCGGTTCATTATATCCCAATCAATATGTTTAAACCAACACAGATAATATCAAAATAGGAAAACCCAATTTGATGTATTCATAGCTAGAATGTTCTTCTTTGTTAGTAAATATAATGATTAAAATTTAAATGTCGTATACACGGTTAGTTATCTGTCATTATTTAAATTAAATATATACAGATGACGGGTCACAGATTAATATATATACATGTACCAGTTTAAGCATTATACATATTTATAAGTCTGTTCAAAATCTGGATTAGTTCACTGATTGTTTTTAACCATATCTTTAGGCTTGTTTTGAAATTTTAAATTAAGTCCCGTTTTCTTCCTCATATTTTTGTCTCTAATTTAATCACAACTACTAGACTCTGAGTGATTGAAACGACGAGAGCCACATATGGAGCAGGATCTGCTTACTCTTCCTCCGGAGCACCTGATATCCCCCCCCCCCATTTTTGTGGTGGGGTTTGTGTAGCTATGTTTTAGTGTGTAATGTTGTGTCTTGTTGACTAATGTTTTTTTCTGTTTGTTTGTTTTTTCTTTTTAGCCATGGCGTTGACAGTTTATTTGTTATCCAAGTGTTTGAATATCCCTGATGTAACTGTCGCCCCTCTTTTAGTGCTTGGCGTATTGTTAAGTCTTCTATCTTATGTTGAAGACTGTTTGTTGCTCCCTAAATACATTCAATAAAAAAGACGAGTTAAAAGTTTCAATAGAGACACCTTTTCTTAAAAGTCTAAAAGTGAAATCAGGTACACTGGAAATGAGGCTGATATAAACAATACTTAATTCTATTTGTTTATGTGTGTCATCTGGCTGTTTGTCATAAACATATACACACATATTTTGTTTATAAATATGAGAACAGTGCTATGCATTTAACATTCAATTAAGGTGTCAGATTTAAAATATTGGCTTAAGGCTTATGATGGATGTTATATGTTCATAAGAGCTTAGATATAAAAAAAAATGGAATGAAAATAACTTCTGGCGCGAAAGGACAAAATTATTGTTGCAAAAAAAAAACTATAAAAAAACTATCCTAATCTGTGTCAACTGTCATTGGAAAGTACTGTCAGGTACACAATTAAACAAAATGTTCTCGAAAACATTGAAACAAACAATAATAAAAAAGGTGAGTTCAGAAAATAGAAGTTCATAAAGAACAATACCAGACGTTATTAACGTTACGGAATGGTTGCATAAAAATGTTCAAACTTCTATTTTCAAACCGCCCAAATGTATCATGGATGAACGTTGGCCAACAGTTCTTAAATGGAACTGTCAAGGTTTGTTCTAAGTTAGAACTGTCGTAATCGATTACTAAATTTGAACCGTCCAAAACTAGAATAGAATGTTTAATAATTGTTCTTTGTGATAATTGTCAATTATTATTATTTCAAGGGCATAACTGCTTTTGTTAGCAATTGTTCTAAAGATACCAGGAGGTGAAGATTAGTTTTTTTCTGAAATGCATGATTGCATTTAGGAGATGTAAGAGCTAACAACAAATGTACTAGAAAATACTTAATTAATACATAATTAAGTGTGACACCTTTCGGAGATTGCACTCCTGGTATCGATGCTGAGTTTATGTGAATTTTCGTTCAGTATTTATTTTCTTGATGGTGTTGCTTACACTTGGACATGTATCTGTATGTATGAAAAGACTATTATTCTCTACAACAGCTATTCAGTATTGCCCTGGTGAAGAGGTTGCATACTTGTAATGTCTTCGTCGATGTATAAATCATGTGTCGCTCAGTATACACAATTATCTTGATCACTTGTAAAATACTTGATAACTCAACATAAAAATTGCGGTTATAGCTTTGCCTAGTAATTGTCGTCATGACAAAATTCACCTAATAGTGCAACGAATTTAAAGATGTTGCATTCTTCATACTGTTGAATATATCTTGGCATTTCTCTTTTCGAACACTATTGATCATGCAGTATCTTTAACTTCAAGAAGCGAATCAGATCTTCCTACCCTTTATCAAAAATATTTGTTATAATACATTCAATATTTCAAAATGATCAATCTACAGTCGATAATATGCAGATAGATATAGTTTGATACAACCATAATTCAACTCGTGAAAGTGTCAAATAGAATAGAGAAATTCCTTCGTTTTAATGGCAAACAACATAACAATGCAATAAAATAGCATTTATACCATTAAATGTACGTTAAATCATGTCATATCAATAAAAATAATATCCATTATTTGACCCTTCAATGAGTTAAGTACTACCCTTCTTATATAACTGATATTCCGTTATTAAATAAAATGTAGTTATCGTTCACATGTAACACCAATAGGTGCAAATCAATTCCAAATTTCGTAAAATGTCAATATACGAAGAAAAGTTTGTGAAAAGTTATCAATGGTTATAATTAGAACGATTTAAAGATATACAGAATTTATTGTAAACATACAATTTTGGAAAATCTATTTTAAGACAGAAAAATCAATGTTTCAGTTGACTAGCTATTGAGATTACACACTTAAATTAAAAAGAAAACAATGTTTTTTTTGTTTGCTAACATAAAATGATTTTGCTACGAGAAATAAAAAATCAAATATATTTTGTTGTTGTTTGTGAAATCGTTTATGGCCATATGCATGGAAATGACATAGTGGTAATATAATTCGCCTTAAGCAGCAAGTTTGGTTTAAGGATGGCAAAGTAAAATAAGATACATTTCTGTTGAATAATTTACTTGCAAATCAATGTTTTGACATGATTGAATCCATATTCATGTGACAATTAATTTAACCGCTGTTGAATTACTGTTACCGTTATTTATAGATTCTGTGTACTAACGTTGTTTATCATCTTCATAACGAATTATAGTGTTTTTTAAGTTGTCTTTTTGAAAATTACTTTGATGTTTAATCTACTTTTGTGATATACATTTGACGTGGCTCTGTACTTATACATCCCGTTATTGTGTTAACTGCGCTATGGTAAATTTGTCTATTCATGTCTTTAATTTTTGCTTATGTGCTTTGTCTATGAGCCTCGTTGTGTTTCTTTGTTACATATGACGTTGCTCCGTACTTATACTTTCCGTCATTGTGGTATTGTGCTATGGTTAAAATTTGATTTCTTGTCTTTTTTTTGTTGCTAATGTACTTTGTTTTTATTGCTTTTTGTGTTTCTTTGTTACATATGACGTGCCACTGTACTTATGTTCCAGACCATATGAGTATTTAGACCGTACGCGTACGGTCTGGACCATATGCTTACTTTTTCAAATTATGCATACGGTCGTACTAGACGCGTACTATCTGCCATTGTTTAAAAAGTTGACCAAGTTCATTATATATTAACCTATAGTACAACATAACTGAAATCTCGAGTTGATATAAAATGTTCAATTGTAATTGAAAAAACCTGTATATTCAAATGTTCAAAAAGTCACGTAAATTTAATCTGTTTATCTCATGTGTTCAGCATGTCAGTAAATACAGTACATCACTGTAATACATTGCATTATGCTCATTGAAGTTCTAGTTATTAGAAGTTTATACATAATATGGAAATATTTTTTTTAGAATATATAGAAATTTGCAATTGAAAACTGCAAATGGAAAGAAACATGCAAGAACAAAACATGTAAACATAAAAAAAATCTGACGTTCCTTATTGCAAGCGTCATGGGCTCCTTGGGCGATAGAACCTAATTGGATTCAGATAGATAATTAAATGAATATTAAATTTTGATTGATTGAATGTTCGCTCCTTCACTTTATTCATCTTATTGTAATAATATTAATTTTAAAACACAATTCAATATTTTCATAAATGTGTATCTAAAATTACCCCATATGGTCAAAATACATGTATATGGTCCAGCTCGTACTAGACCGTACGAGTATACTAATACGGTTCGACCATATGCGTATGGGTCGACCGTACGAGTATAAGTATAAGGTCAAGACCGAACGCGTACGGTTCAAAGACTCATATGGTCTGGAACACTTATACATTCCGTCATTTTGTTATTGTATATTTTTGTAATCTTGTCTTTCATATTTGCTAATATGCTTTGTAGATATGTCTTTTTGAGTTTCTTTGTTCTTACTTAAACTGTTCATACCTGTCGTCATGAGAATATAAACGATATCTGATCTTTATTACAGAACTATTTTCAAACAAACAGTAAATCTGGATCAGTTACACTTCGATTTCCTGTATGAACAATGTTGTTACTCGAGTATTATGTTTAACGGTCTTATTAACCGTATCAAATGTTTCAACTTAAGATTGGTTAACATTTTGTTTTGAACTATCATTTAGTTAATATAGATAATGATCAATGTTAGAGATGTTGAATAAATAACAGACTCTGCATTCAGTTGAAGCTAGTAACATAAAGATATGATATCTAATTAAAAACAATATCAATGGTTATTGTGTTAAAAAAACCTTATTCTTGATATGCAAAAAAACAGATATAGATATAATAAATTTTATTTAAAATCGATATTGTATAAAACATATGAAAAAATATTCCTGATGAACTATTTATTAAGTATATAAATAGGCGTATTTTAAAGGCATACGATACAGTTTTTATCCCGCGGTGAATTTTGTCAAAAAGTTTGTTTACAAGCTTTTTCTTTGCACCTAGTCAATTAAAATATGTTACAAAAATATACCTCCATATGTTATTTTGAGAAATGAATGGGGTCGAAATGTTAGACATTTTCTGGAAATTACAGTTTCTTGGACTAGTACTTATTATTTTTTTTTAACTTCGAATGAGAAACGCGAACGTTTATTCGCCAAAGCGTCTGGAATATCTGCTGTACATTTACGCAATAGTAGTTAACCGTTGTTCAGTAGAAATTAATCAAAATCAAAATATAGCAAAATCAAATCCGCCTCACAAACACTAAACTGGTACGAAAACAAACGCTAACATCCAAAGAAACTACTTGATATCAATTTCCATGCATTTGTATTTTTGAATCTGTACAGGAAATTTTGAGAAAAAATATTGTGGGCTGATACTGGTTTTATTGCTAGCCAAACATACAGCCCGCTTATATGTGATGGTGTCCATAAAATTTTGGAAGTGTCCTTTTTAATCTTTCCTCCTGATAACTCAGTTGGCGCAGAATATATGTAAGGAGCACATAACTGTGCTTTATTGTGTGTACCAATATTTCGAAATATCCATTTTGGTTTCACACTTTCAAGATTTAAGATTTTAGTCAAAGAACAACATCTTTCTCTGTATATTTTTCTTTTTAAAAAAAATTCATATATAACTTCTTCGTAAAAATTGGCAAAAACAATTTCTCATACAATATCAAGACAAGTGTCATTTTGAAAAAGAGGCTTACCAGTTAAATCAGTCTGAAGGATAAAATCCAGTTGGAAATGAATCCTAACCCGAGGTATCAAATTTTGACGCTGAGAAAAAAAAACAACATTTACGTTAGCAACGTCATAGCCTTCACTGTAACTCTATAGTATGCCGTTACATTAATGCTATACAGAGGATAAATACTTTAAAGTTCAATTTCAAGGATTTGTTCAAATGGTCTGTTCGACTATTGTGGATTCAGGGAAACCATTTTTCTCATAGTTTATCTTACTCCCTAATGCATCTCCCTGCAAAAAAAAAAAAAACAACGTTAGAATTGACATGAACATCTGTCAAATCATCAATTTAAGTTAGTCATGCAACAAGACAGTTTCGTTTATGATACTTATACTTTTTGAAGCCGTTAATACATAGATTTTTATATATTATTTGACTGGAGACATTTTTCTTACAAACAAAAGAACACATTTTACGACAAAAAGCTGTGTTCAGATTCCAATTGTGATCATTCATTTTCTATGTAGAAACATTTCAGCAGCGTCTGCATACATGCATGGTTTATATTTCCAAAAGTTGATATGAGATTTCAGAGCTTATATTTTTATTATGAATTCCATGATATAGGATTGCTGTTTAAAAGTTAGCTATTGAACTAAGGGTTCTCTGTGATAAAATCGAATTCAACTTTCGAAAGTTTTACGGACGCCATCATGATTTGGTTGATCTAAAAAAGTATCTGTCTGACATCTAATGACCTCCAGTACTGTACAACTATTTCGATCGTTTGATAAATCACGTTTCATGTAAGTCAGTAATTAAATAGGAATTAAAACACAAATCAAAGAGCAATAAGAATAAAAAAGTCATTCTTCTGTCTTTGCCTGTATATAATGATTGACTGAGATGGTAGAACAGTATTGGTTGACATAGAATGAAACGGTCAGATGATAATAAAGGCATTTCTAAAAGATGCAACAGATATTTCACACTGGCAATTTTACAGTTTAATTACGGATACCACAATACAAAAAAAACCAACAATGTGGAAGGTAAATTACATACGTATCCACTACGGACTGTGTTTAAAGTTCTAATATATTCTAATGACATTAGTAATCGAAAATATAATGAATCACACTGCATACCTATTCCTCGAAGCATCATGATAATGTTTTCCCCTCCTTGTTACTTTGTAGATCATGCTTCTAGACAAAAAAAAAAGATAAATACATTTGTAAAAACATATTGATTCATATACAGAACATCTCTTTATATTGCAATATTTTGTGTTTTTATTTCCGTTTCGATTGAAACTGATCTTTACATGCGCAATTACATTTAAATTTCACATAAACAAAATGTAAGGTCATGCTTGGAAAATGCTTGATGCGCTAACTAAGGACTCTAAGATACCAATAATTAAAGAAGAAAAATTACTATCAGGTTAACATATGAAAAAAGATATATAGTCATTAAATCTATATACACAAGTGATGATAGTTATTAAAGTGCAGTTACGTTACAACACTCTGGTTTTAACAAAATGGGTATTTGTGTATTCCACACTGCAATTTAAAAGTTTCATTTTGATAGAAAACATACAATACAAGCGGTTTTTGTTGTTAACATGGGTTTTCGTAAATTTTGTTATCATCGGAGGGAGATTAATATCCCACATACTGTCCAAATAATAAGAACTACAATATTTGACGCATTATAACTTATAACATTATAACATTTTAACATTAGAATTAACTTTCAGCAGTTTTTTATGATGAACATCTAATACCTTTTGCTAGTATTTCATGTATATATGTTACGAAGGGCCGCATATATATTTAATCCTTTCGATTTTAACTTAATTTTCCTGATTATAGGTTGTGTAATTATGACCAATCTTTTCTGACTAATTTTATTGTTTTCGGTATATACCCGTTCTTTTTGTGTTGTCTCATATGTTATTTTGTTTTGAAAATTTCAGGTACTAAACTTAATGGTCTGTTTAATCTTTTAACTTCCAAAAACAATATACACATGTATACGAATTATTCAGGTACTACTGCCGTTAATTATGATATGGAAAAATCAAAGGAAAATCTCTTATGAGATCAATTTATTTACCTCATTTTTATTCTGTATCTCCATACGACAACGACAATCAATAGAACCAATAAAAGCAAGAGAAATAATAAATCTGAAAAGCAAAATATTTATAATAAAAATATCCTTTATATATAAATATACAAGGTATAAAAAGTCATGAGAATTCTGAATGCAATTAGGTTCGATCCGGGCACTCTGGTTCTAAACCTTGGTTCCATCTGGGTTTTTTGGTTCTGAACCTTGGTTCTATGGTTTAAAACCATGGTAACTGGTTCAACATCCGTGTTGTTTGGTTATAACAACCCAACTTCTTGGTTCCATATGGGTTATATTCTAGATCATTCTAATGTTCGCGTTGAACTTGGAGAAGATAACTGCAAGTATCCGAATAACAAGATAAAGTAGGTCAAAGACGCTAAAATTGTTTAATAACATTAAACATTTCAGCATCGGCGGTAAAGGAAGCTGTAAGGTATTTATCTTCTCTTTTAATTATTTTCATTAAGAAACAAGATAGAAATAAAGCATAGTTTAGATTTAAAAATTAAACGAAATTTACAGTATATCGAACATCCTTTTTATTTAATTTCAGTCGTTCTGTTTTCTTTTCTTTTCCTTTACTCATTCCTTATTTCCGTTAATATTTCTAGAAGTTTTAAAACCACCCAATTAGGACATGTCGTTCAATTGACCGACGATATGTGCATCTAGCCACTTGACCAGTTAACGACTCGCATATATATTTGAATGATTGCATATTTATTTTCAAGTTCGACTGAATTTTATTAAATTGGCTTTGTAATAATGCCAGATTGAAAGAAATACATGTGAAGTATAACCAATGTTATTTCAACTGATCGGGCGGAGCTTACGTTTTAATTTGCTAAGGACAGTCTATTTGAAGATGTGTGTGATAAGGATGATTGCCGTTATGATAATTACTGATTTCTAATAACCCATCAGTGTCATCAAAGGAATTTACAAAAGAATGACTGTACATTTCATTGATGAGTTTGTCCTAAAACACCTATCAATAGATGGACTGGTTTATTATGAGCGAACCGGTTAAACTCCGCCCAGTCAAATGAATTAAATCGAGTAATATCTGTAAAAAATCGTTTTGTTCAAAACAAAATGTTAAAAGACATATAAAAAGAAAGAGATTTGTAAGCTTTCATTAGTTGAAAAATAAGCTATAAAATATTACAAAAATGTATATGTACAATAAATTTGTTAAATTTGAGACTCCTTGTGAAGGGAATGCATATAATCATTCGGCACAAAAAGAAAAGAAATCAAAATAAAGATTAAATATTTTTATAAATAAAATTGTGTGTGTGGGTTAATGGGATGAGTATTACCAGCACAATAGTCAGAACTTCTGTGTTGGTGCCGTAGTGAAGAGGCATAAGGTGTTACCCTAGTCCGTCCTTCCCGAACGTTCCAAAAAAAGAGTCCCGTTCTCCTAACTTTAGTTTGCCTCAACCAAAATTAGGAAATACTACAAATCTTATACACAATATAAAAAAGAAAATGTGGCATGAGTGTCAATGAGACTCTCCAAAAGAGACCAAATGACTCATAAATAAACAACTAAATGTCACCATACGGCCTTCAACAATGAGCAATGTCCATACACAATAGTCAGCTATAAAAGGCAACGAAATGACAAGGTAATTAATTCAAACGAGAGAGCTAACGGCCTAATTTATGTACAAAAAATGAACGAAAAACAAATATGTTACACATAAACAAACGAAAACAACAATTACAGGCTCCTGACTTGCGACAGGCACATGCATACCGAATAAGGCGGGATCCACACCATCCCCCTAACCTGGTACAATGCTTATTATAACACAACACAAAATAAAATTTGAAATTTGGAAGCGTCACTTTTACCGTTTATGAGTATTCTTGTCCCCATAAAAACATAGAAAATGCTGAATTTTTCGTTTCCGTTCTCTTAAAAAAGTTTGACTCAATCAAACGTTATAAACCTTATACGCAATGCTTATTACCCCATAACACATATCTATGAAGTTCGATATTTGGTTGCGTCACTTTTACTGTTCGTGAGTCATTATATGTAAGAAGATGTGGTACGAGTACCAATGATACAAATGTCAACACGGCGTCTTTAGATAGGAAAAATGCTAAATCCTTCAACTTTAGTTTGCCTTAACCAAATTTTTTGAAACTTATACACAATGCTAATGGTCACAAAACGGTCAAAATAACGTGAATCCTGCATCTATATGTGGAAGTTTACTCATGTTTTTTCACAGGCAGGGGCATCTGTGGCCCATTGACATACTTTACATTTATTTAAGTAAGCAGCTTATTTACTTCCATTGAATTCTACTTCTAGAATTAACTTGCATATTTTTTTCAGGATCTCGGTGCAGTCTGGTAACAGACAGTGATATTTCAAGTTACATGTGACCAGTATAACAAAGTGTTTCACTAGATTGAGCTCTCTGTCTAAGTGTATTTTAAAGGTTCTTTGCATTGAGTTCAGTTTATTGATATGCGTATACCTTCTGTGTGAATTTAAGATGTAAAAACAGACTATCCATATCTGCATGTCCATAAAATGAAATGAAATCTAAGGTAAAATGATTAAAACATTTTGTATTATCTATCACAACTGGCAGCACATGGTGCTACGTTTACTAAAGCAGTAAATGTTCTCTCTAATGGGGGTCTCGTTGGGGGTTCTGATCCCGGATCCCGCTTACTGTTTTGTCGGATTCCCGTATCCCGCTTACTTGTACGTAAGCAATTTTCATTTTTTTTTAAATTCCAGTGTCCCGCTAGACTTCAATTCCCGTTTTCACGACACAACAATTTGACTTTCACGTGTCACGCTTACAAAAAGTCAGCAATCCCGCGTCATGCTTAGACCAAAATGAGACCCACTCAATTTTTTTCACGGAATTAAAGGATTAAGTTTTCATTTGAACCAAACATTCTTAAAAATTGAGACTGAATATGTAGAATGTGTATAAGAGACAGTAACATGACAAAAGAGCAGAAAGGAGTCGAAGGCCACCAATGGGTCTTCAACAAAGCGTAAAAATTCCCGGACCGGAGGCGGGCCTCAGATGGTCCCTAAACAAAGTGTGTACTAGTTCATACTCCAAAACATAAAACTGAACTTACAATTAAAAACATACAAGATCAACAAAAAACAGACTCCTGACATGTCGTCAGGGTAATCATACCAAGAGACGCACCCAATATACATAGGTCAAGAGTCAAAATGTCATAGTCTGGTCAAGAGTTCCTTATAAAAAAAAACGCAACGCAGATTTTGAGAAAAGGGTCATCGTGCTACACAAAACTAACAAATATATCTTTATATCTAAAATAGATATAAGAAGATGTGGTTTGAGTGCCAATCAGACAATGCACCATTTAATTCAAACAAAATATACAAGTTGTACTTTGAGGGCAAAGGTCAAGCTCACATGAAGTTTCTATTGCCACTAGACTCACCATCCTATGACAATACATCTATATGCCATATATTCAGAAGCAAGGTCAATTGAAAATTATATTTTGAGGTCAAGGTAATATACACACTGTATGCCGATGACACACCCAACGTGCATAGGTCAAGAGTCAAAAAGTCATATTCTGGTCAATAGTTCCATGTCAAAAATATTCACAGCAGTCATGCACGAAAGTGCATCATGGTACATGTAACAATGTCTTATGTCATGATGCACTGCACATGCCAAATACAGAAAACCTAGGTCAGAGACAGAAACACAAGACATATAACTAAACTCAATGGAACGGTTTTTGTATTGCAGGTCACTACAATTGCCTTCAAAATAGAACATAAACTCTCGCAACACTGCAAAATTAAAACCGTCTTTACAAAAAATTAGCAGGATTTTTTACAACGATTATTTTACTACTGTCAATTGAGAAACGAGTCGTGCAGTTATGTCAATAAATTAAAACGACAACATAGGACATTAAAACACTAAAAACTAGGGTTTACCATTAATTTCAAACCTAACAATGTGATAGTTGGTCCGAGACCACCGTTGTCGTCCTTTGATTTTCGTTGTTCACAAATATAGTCTCTAGTGTTGACAGTGGGTTACTTGCCATTAATTTTTATACCCCTTCCAAATTTATTTCTCCATGTTTAATGCCTCAAATTCCAAGTAGGGGGTGAAATTACACTGTAAAAAAATTTGGGTCCAGAATTTTAAAGGAGGCCACAGACCACAATTAATTCCTCTATCAGTTCTTTATAACCTTTTGCATCATTAAAAAAATTGCACCATGCACTTTTGTCCATTTTTTTGTGTGTGTAATGTATAGTCCTAGTCCAAATATATATCCAAAATTCAGAAAGATTGTAACAATCACTTTTACAAATTTAGCCAATACACATCCACACCCCTATTGACAAGTCAAGAGATGTTCCGAAAACTGTAAATATTATCTTTTTGCACTTGGCCTAATCACTCATTCCAAATCAAAATTAGTTAAAATACAACATCCAAAAATTTATTTCACCTCTCTTCTTTCATTTCCACCAAAAAAAATCTAAGAAATGAGTGAGGAAGGGAAAGAAAAAAAATTAAGGAAAAATACACTCTAATTAAAAGGAACTATATTCGTGTACAACGTAAAGCGGGGTCATTAATTGTGGTCTTGGCCCAGGAAAGTAGTGATTTGGTCCAGCTGAAAAAGGTTTAAAATTAGCACTTCTGAAGCTGTCAAAAAATTTCAAGACGCCCTTAACATAAAATTGTCCATATTTTGAGTTAGAGACGATTAAGTTTTCTATAATTTTGATATAATTTGTCCCAAAAGTAGTACAACACACTGTAAACGTTTCTTTGAGAAAGCGCAGGTGGGATTTTTTTTATTTTTATTTATGTTCTAAAAGAAATGCACTACGAAATAATTGTGGTCTCGGACCAGTTCTATGGTAAACTAATGGAAACACATGATACAGTCATGAAATTTTATATTTGCAATAGTACGACCAGAATAATACAACACAGAGTTGTAAACAAATGAAAGTAATGATACATACGAATTTTTAATCACAATGCACAAATAAGGAACCGTAGTTTGCATTCAATTTATTTATCTAGAATGTACGCAATGGAAATCAAGCACTGCATATTTATATAAACGATCCATCTTGTAAAAAAAAAAAAATGATCTAAGATTTGATATTTTGCTTTGAAAAATAATTGAAATGCCTCGAATTGTACGCCAAACATCTTATACTTTGTATATTTGGGGAAGACATCTTTTTTAAAATTTAATCGGTCTTTGATACATAACTGTATATCAGAGGTTGTTTCTGTAGTGTCTGAGATTATACAAAAAGTGATTAAATTCTTATTCTGATGCATGTTGTTATCTATTATTCATGTCTTTCTTTGCATAATACGTTCTCCTATTTATTTGTATTGTAGTCCTGTAATATTATGTTGTCATTTTAATGTTAAATATAACATCGCCATTAAAGTGCGAAGTTTGGCATGCCACAAAACCAGGTTCAACCCACCATTTTTTCCTTTAAAAATGTCCTGTACCAAGGCAGGAATATGGCCATTGTTATATTATAGTTCGTTTCTGTGTGTGTTACAATTTAACTTTGTGTTTCCGTTGCGTCGTTTGTTTTCTCTTATTTTTGAGTGTGAATTCACATTACTATAAGACGTGTCACGGTACTTATCTATCCCAAATTCATGTTTTTGGTTTTGATGTTATATTTATTATTCTCATAGGATTTTGTCTAATGCTTAGTCCGTTTCTGTGTGTGTTACATTTTAATGTTGTGTCGTTGTTCTCCTCTTATATTTAATGCGTTTCCCTCAGTTTTAGTTTGTTACCCCGATTTTGTTTTTTGTCCATGGATTTATGAGTTTTGAACAGCGGTATACTACTGTTGCCTTTATTTACATGCGACCATTTTATCTAAGAAAGTAATAACACTTATATATAATTTATACGCATTAAATAACATCATCAAACAATAACATACAGGGCTTCAGTTTTTCGTAAATCAGTTTCTTAGGAAACTATCAATATGTACAATCAAAGAACGTAATATAGAATATCAATGTTTAAAACATTTTAGGATGAATCTTTTCATTATTCTAAAATATGAAATACTTATTTTAATTCCTATGACATTTGATATTTATGATCGTTATCAAATTACTATGAAACTTACATAACAACTTATTACTTTCCTCATCGGGTGTTTGATCGTCTTTTGGGGGTGTCTTTACTGGTGATGTTAGTGTTGTTTGTATAACAGAGGTCTGATAAGAATAATGCGTTGTTGTTGGTTCTATTGAAACTGTTGATGGTATAAAAGCTGACGATGACTGTAAATTATGTATTACTGTTGACGATAAACCAGAACTCAGTAATGTATTCGTATTGTAATGACTGGTAGCTGATATCAACTTTGAATTTGTAGTTGGTGACACAAACGAAGATTGAATATCGACTGCAATGGTAGAAGACAACAATACTACTGGTATCACTATTGGACATTCCGTTCGATTGTTAACACATTCGCCTGTCTCACATTTATAAGTTCCTTCAGGGCATGCTTGAATAACTGTACCTATATATAAGATTAATGTAAATAATTTTAATAAACTTGAAAAGAATATTGTAAGACAGTGTCCTTTTTTAACGACTAATGGAATTTATGAATTTATGAATATAAATCTTATTTGATATGGAATCTATCATTACAATTTGTACATATCATCTATATAGTATAACAAACTGGTAAGAAGTGAGATTACAGATGTTGATTTTTAAACAGAGGATACATTTTGTTCTATTTTAGCAATGAAAAAATAAATAAACAAAAGGAAAAAGATAAACAACAAACAACAGGCAATAAAATAATATACAGATACTTTAGATTGAGCAACATCAACTCTGAAAAAATGATTGACATTAAAGATTCTCTACGAGATTTCGCAGTTCCCTTATTTGCACTATTGTATCCATCCTTATGGTTGCATAAAGCAGAAATTTCACTTTAAATAAACATCTAGGAAAAGAGTAAACAAATGGGCAGTGAACAGAAAATTCCTATGCACCTTGAATGGATGACACAATCTTTGTTTTTGACAAAATTCAATACAAAAATATTGAAATTTAAGAAGAATATCATAAAAGCACAAGACACTTATAGTCGATGTGTTTACCTCAGTTTTAGTTTGTAATCCGGATTTGTTTTCTCTTAATCGATATATGACTTTCGAACATCGTTATACTACTGTTGCCTTTATTTACCCTGTCGAGACACTCGGTTTTTATGCGTTTGGAGTTGTTATAAATTTATTAGGTCATCAGTAAGCTGTTGTTGTCTATATATAATTTTTACTTGAACATGTGAAATATACTTACAATTTTCCTCATCGGAGGTATCTGGTAAGCTACATTCAAAACTATTGTCGCATCTGTATCTTTTATCGATACAATTTCCATTTGCGCACTCGAATTCGTCTGTTGTGCAAGCATTTACACTCTACACCAAAAATTAATTGACACAAAATTAAATCGTAGTGATAGGTAAAAAGTAATCATATTTAGTTACAGTGAACATCAATTTGACAATAAAAAGGTACCAATGTATAGTCGAAATGAAGTAAAATACCTCCTAAAATAGGAAATAGATTAAAATGCATACCGATTTAGAGCATAACGGTTTGAACCCTTGTAAGTTATGGGTTTGGCTAGCCATAACCAGGTTTAACCCACCATTTTTCTGTTAATGTAATATACCAAGTCAGGCATACATCAGTTGTTATCAAATAGTCCGCTTTGCGTTTTTATCGTTTGTTTTTGTTGCAGTTTAGTGTTGAACGGAAGTATACTACTTTTGCCCTTATAAGTCCATTATCGTAATTAAAAAAAAATATATAAAGTAGGCAGAAATTAGACAAAAATTATTCTAGTTTAATAGTTTCTTGATGAAAATAAATCATCGTAATTATTAGCATGTCGTGAATATTTTTATTATAAATCTTTATTATCAATATAAATTACCATTGATACAAAATCGTCAATAGATCCAAATGGTTAAAAATAGGGGACGAAAACTAATTTATAAAGATGTATTTAAATTGTGCATATAAAAAAAACCAAATGTTCAATTTAAAAAAACAAAAATACTAAAATATTTGTCTTTTTATATCTTAATATTTCAATTAGAAAAGGGTCCACAATCAAAAATATAAATACAAGATTAGATTCAGCATCTCAATAAACATCAAGAATTCAATTTGTTGAAATACAAAATAAATAAATATGGGACCATTTGGACCTTTATTTGGCTTGATTTGAAAATGGGGCACAACATTCAACATATAAATACATGATAGTTTCGGCACATTGAAGAATCATGGGAATTCAAAACTTTGAGTTAGACCCTTTATAGGTGGTCATGAACAAACTATTCATATAAGAACATTTTTCAACCCATTTGGCCACAATTCAAAGCAGTTAGGGTCCACACCCAAAAAATCAATCCAAACAATCCCTTTATAGCGTGAAACCGTTGTGGAACAAATTCAAAAAGATCCATATACTCATACTGACGTTATTTTCCTGAAAATTTCATAGATATGCATGCACTTATAGTTGTTGTTGTCCATAAAAAACACAAATGTACTTTTTATTTCCCTTGTTTGCCACATATTCCTCAATAGTATGTTCAATAACCATTGAATATCAATCACAACCTTTCTTTTGCGGTTAGACCAGTGTGGTACAAGTTTCATACACTTATTCTCAAGTTTTGTCTGGAAACCAAATGTTTTCGGAAGACCTCGACGACGACATCGCCATATCATTATTCGGCCGCAAAATTTTGAAGTCAAATAAAAATAATACTTATATAATCAATTAACACTCTTCGGAAAACGAAAAAGAAATCTTAGTGTAGATAATATTTCCTGATTAATGATAAGCTTCCATAAAATGTTTCTGAAATTCATAGAACCGGTGTCACTTTTCATTACATAAAATTGAGAATGGAAATGGGGAATGTGCCAAAGAGACAACAACCCGACCATAGAAAAAAAAACAACAGCAGAAGGTCACCAACAGGTCTTCAATGTAGCGAGAAATTCCCGCACCCGGAGGCGTCCTTCAGCTGGCCGCTAAACAAATATATACTAGTTTAGTGATAATGAACGCCATACTAATTTCCAAATTGTACACAAGAAACTAAAATTAAAATAATACAAGACTAACAAAGGCCAGAGGCTTCTGACTTGGGACAGGCGCAAAAATGCGGCGGGGTTAAACATGTAAATACTTACGTTATTATTATTCGCTATGAAGACAACAACTATCATAAGGAGCCCGATACTGCTATTCATCTGAAAATAAATTGGAATACTCGTATCATTCTTACATGAGATCTACCAGATGATTACATGTATTTAAGACATCGGAAACCAGTAAAACGCGAACGTAAACTAGCTTGTACTGTGGTATAAATATAATTCCATTGATATTTAGTATTAAATTTTAAGTTATGTCTAGTCGTTTCGAAAGTCGCTTTGAATTTCACGTAATAAGTTTTTTCTTCAATATGGTTCATACTAGTAATTGTGTCCTCAGAAAATTTACAATACACTTTATATACATAAATATCATCCTATATTTATTGGATATTAACTTAATTATACATTTTTTGCAATTCAACTAGAATGAATACGTAATAAGTTTTTTCTTCAATATGGTTCATACTAGTAATTGTGTCCTCAGAAAATTTACAATACACTTTATATACATAAATATCATCCTATATTTATTGGATATTAACTTAATTATACATTTTTTGCAATTCAACTAGAATGAATACAAAGTATGTTTTCTTTGTGAAAAGTTTAACAAGTGATCAACCAATACATCGCCACCATATTTTAAATTCATTTAGCATGTTGTCAAAGCACCAATCTTTACTGTTTTTTATTCGCTGAAATATTGTTGAAATTTCTACCTTGTTCTACCTGGTACTTTGAAAGAATTAGATTTTGTTTTTACATCAAAGATTAAACATCGATTAATAGATTAGTTTTGCTATTAAGCATTGATCCTATTGTATCAAAGTGGTCAGATAATGCGTTATTAGTTTGATAAGGTTCAGGTGATCTGTTACCCCTGATTTAACAGGATATTTTTATCTTGCATGGACCACTGTCATTTTGCTTTATCTAAGAAAATCCCAAAAGCCTTTCATTTAATTTTTGAAATCATCTATTTGCCTTTAAATTATTACATTTTAACTTAACGTTCTTTTCGTTATAAAGCTTGGTGAACTTCTTCTTTTTGGTCATTACATGTAATACGTTTATGTCGATTTTCCATGCGCCTTTGTTTTAATATTTAATATCACTCTTTGTCTCAAAACCGTCTACCATTCCGTTTAGTTTTTGCCTTACGATTGAAAGTAGCTCCGTTTGTTACCCTCCCCTTTAAGCAGTTCCATATTTGTTCAATATGAACAGTTTTCTGTTACAAAATACATTAAAATTCATCTATATAGACCAGTTATTCGCCTACCGTTATATTTAACGATAGCTATACCATAACTGTTTAGTGGCTTTAAATATGAGCTAGATGAACTTGTACGTGGCTTAGAAACAGGTGTACTGCGAGTTCCAGCAAATACAGCTGATATTTAAACAGTTATGTTCTTTATCCTGCAATTAACTTTGTAAGACAGAACAAACTCACATTAATTGCATTAGTTTTGCAAATACATTTTTATAAATTTTACATTTGACATGTAAGGCATGCGTAGTGATATATACAAAAATACTACAATCAGGTGATGACCTATACGCCGAAAAAAATCTCTCACGGTCAGCAATACTATATCATTCAAAGCTGATAATTATGTATTATAACATAACAATTAATTCAAACAGTAGAAAGTATCAAAAAGTAGAATGACAATAATGCTGAACTCTAAGGAAAAGTCCCGAATCAAATGGCAAAATCAAATGATGAAATACATCAAACGAATGGGCAACAACTGTCGTATTCCTGACTTGGTACATACGTTTTCAAATGCAAAAAAACAATAAAACATTGTCCGATTTAAGACAAAAGTGTTTAATTTTTCTACGCTTCAGAATTTTGAAATGACCGTGACATTCATTATCAACATTGTTGCAAGGTTATGTTTTGTGTTACACATGTACACTTTCAAGTTTATACTTGAAGATTGGCGCCGTAGAAAATTGAGCACAATTTATAATTTATATAATGACAAGTAATACATCATTGCGTCATTGGAATGCCAATTCAATACACAGTTACGAAAGTTTATACAACACTCGTCAACAAGAATACATATAAAAAGTCCGGCTGTGGACTGAGATTTAAATTAATAAATGCGATATCTGTATAGTACTCGAATGTATAGAATACATTCCATGCTTGCGATATCTGTTGGGCGTTTAATTTATAATAATACACCCAATTGCAGGATAAAAGTGCAATTGCTGATCTTTGATAATTGAGTATCGTTATGTAGTGTCAATTACAAAATGTACAAGAAGAACGAGTATTTGCAATAAATAAATGAGAGGCTTCAAATAATTGACTTCAACGAAGGCCATTGTTTGAAATATACAGTTTCAATAAATTTTGTTCGTTATATCTTTTTATGTCAAAGTCTGACATATTTTTATCTAGTTGATATTCACTTTACAAAATATTATGAGTTTTCAAGAGAATCAAAAACAGAATGCGTTTAAAAGTCATTAATAATTATATAAAGCTCACATTACGAAATGAAAATTTATGCGAGAAAAAAATGTTGAATATGTAGTAGTTTTGTTTTCAGAATTCAACATGTTTCATTTTGTTGTAGATATATTGGAATCTCAAATTTAATCAAACTATTTAAAACATGCAATACATTAATTCAACTAGAAAGATGACGTATATTAATACTTACATGGATGGGTAGACTTACCTTGTCAAAACAATCTTTTCTTTGTGTTTACGATTACAGAACAAAAAAGTTATTTGTGTTTAGTTCTTATTTACTTCCCTTTTGAACTATTCTTGGTATCATGGGATATCCTTTTCATAATGATCTACATTTAAACATAAACATGAGAGGTGGCTATAGATAACATTGATAAGTGTTAGGTTAACCCTGATGATTAGTTATAAATATATCTTACGCTACTAATAGATTATTATCTAAAAATATCAGATATAAGAATTAATTACTTATCATCAATCTGTTTCAAAATTAGAATAAACATGGTTCTACTATTTGTACATGTTGTAAATGATTTGTTTTTTTCTACCTATATATCATGTATATTGTCTTTGCAAATCAATGATACGATTACATGAATTAACGGTAAAATATCTGTCAAAAGTTTTTTTTAACAATACAAACTTCAAGAAAATACGTTCTTCGCATTTTTTTCTATATATCAACATAATGTATATACTATACATCGGTGATTCATATATATCAATAATATCGTACGAACGCAGTTTAGATATTTTAATTCTGAACGCAATTTGAGGATTTTCATTTGTGTTGCTCATTTATCTTCATCATCATTCATGTGCCTTCTCTTTTTCATTTGAACTTATCACTGAAAGAATTTCAAACAGCAAGTTATATGCACTATCGTTGTAGAAGTAAAATCGGGTTTGTTTAGGAAGGCAAACGGTTCGTGTAACATAAATCAATTCAAATTCAAAAAAACGGTTTTAATATTCTAATTTTCGGGTTTTTCGTCAAAGTTTTGAAATATCAAAATTCATATTTTTTTTTTAATATGGTTATGAATAGTATTTCTCTATATATTTTACTTGGAAACCGCCTATATAATGGCACGTTTTGAAGGTGCGGATCCAGAAATCTGAAAAAGTGGGGGTCTAGTTGGCCAACGTTTGGACTGATGTTTTTTAAAAGGATCTGCATATATCAAATATGTAGCACCATAAGAGGTTGGCACCCCTTGCCCCCTTAATCCACCTAGGTTTTTAAATAACGAATAAAAAGAAACAGGATATTTATTTTTTCATCAATGGCCGGATAGTTCCGTATTTGTTATTTGTGCATTTGGAACTTATTGTACAACAATCAACTTTATGTAAAGTACGAGTATGCAGCTACATCCAGATTGATGTTATTCGAAAATGTATGCGAGAGTATAAAAAATAAAATTGAGAATGGAAATGGGGAATGTGTCAAAGAGACAACAACCCCACCATAGAAAAAAAAACCACAACAGAAGGTCACCAACAGGTCTTCAATGTAGCGAGAAATTCCCGCACCCGGAGGCGTCCTTCAGCTTGCCCCAAAACAAATATATACTAGTTCAGTGATAATGAACGCCATACTAATTTCCAAATTGTACACAAGAAACTAAAATTAAAATAACACAAGACTAACAAAGGCCAGAGAGTGTATACATATTTTAAAAATAATTCTACAGCTAATTTCTAAATACGCAAAATTTACTTGATTGAAAATATTGATATTTGAGGTTTTTTCTACAATAAATCTTGTTGTTTAGCAGTTAAAGTGCATTACAAAGTAAAAAAAAAACCAAAGTAAACTCAAAGCTTCTTGATATTTATTCCAATCATTATATCGATACGATTTACTGTTTGTCTTGTTTAATACATTTCATTTCATTTTCTTTTGACAAACTTAAACTATCTTTACTTCTATCTATAAAACATGCTGTTATTAGAAATTATAAATCATCTTTATTGCTGTTTGTTTATGATTAATATTGGTAAATTACACTAAAGACATTACTACATTGCGTTTTCTTGTTTCTGATTAATAATTTTAATTGATTTTAAAATGTGAATTCACTCAAACGCAAAGATAAGTGTATAACAATAAATAGATCCTCTTCCAACAACTTGTTTGTAAACGATTGAAGTTTTGAAGTGAACATTTTTGTGTAACTTTGTTTATATTTTACAAAAATATTACAATTTTACAACCTTGGGCGGTATCAAGGTAACATTCAAATTATTAGTTGGCAAATTTATGTATTCGAATCTTTAAATACAACAGTTTCTTCAGATCATTATATGTGTTGACATTATTTAATATCGATTTTCATTTTTAAATCTAGGACAGAATGATAAAGATGTTACGATAAACGATAAAAATAAGCAAATAATTATATAGTGAAGCAGTTGATAAAATATTTCATTCACTATATTTATCAGTGAAGGCTAAAGTATTTCTTTATAAATAAACATATTCTGTTTGATCAATGTTATTAAAATGCATAATTTAATTATGCAAACTGAAAGTCGACGTCTTCCGTGCAGGTATTTTACATTACAATATGGTCTTATTATGTGTAGATATCAGAAGATATTCTATGAGTGCCAATGAGACAACTCTCCATCTAAGTCAGAATTTTTAAAAGTAAACCATTATAGGTCAAAATACAGTCTTCAACACGGGTCTTATCTCACATCAAACAAGGTTAATTTTTTTTTTATATTTGTAAATGTTTCATGGTCGCATTTAATTTTTTCAAACTGATAATACTTCGTTTCAAATTGCCTCTTGTGGAATATGCTTTGTATACCAAATGGTCGGACCTGCTTGATTATACTCGTTTATGATAATATGTGCAAAGGATCATTCTTCATTAATCAAAGATTAAAATGGCTCTAGAACTATTGTGTGGAATAAAACCGGCCGCACATCGTAAGGGTTTTGTTCATTGTTGAAGGTTGTAGGGTTCCCTTAATAAGATGCTAATACCAAGTCTGTTTATACAGTTGAGTTGTCTCATAGGCGATCATTCTGAAACTCTTTAATACTAAATAACTCAAGAAATCTTATGTGGAATCAAATCGGCCGCAGGGTAAAAAAACACTAAACGAGGTCTGGCAAGACGATACAAACCGCCAACATTTTTAATATTGGCAAGTAGGTGTTCTTCTGGTAATTGAAGTAACAAAAGTTCCTCTAAGGAAAAGTAGAGTGAACGAGGAGCACGAACCCAGACTGATGCTAGGCCATAACTTCAAAAACGCTTCCTCGGTACTCGGAGGATAAATCTGGTAACAGTGATGAATCGGCCGCTCTGGTAAACAAGAGAAAGCCGTTCATAAAAAACACAACTTCTCTGTGGTACCACAGGAGAATATTTTAACATATGGTCTTACGTAGAATTATAGGGTCATGACCCCCCTGTCATCTTGCCAGATCGCGCCTAATGAGAAATAACAAATAACAAAACGCATCAAAAACGAATGGACAAGAACTGTTATATTCCTGACTTGGTACAGGCATTTTCAAATGTGGAAAATGGTGGATTAAACCTGGTTTTATAGCGCTAACCCTCTCACTTTGATGACAGTCTCATCAAATTCCGTTATACTTACATTGATGCGTTAACGAAACAGACACAATAAATAAAATAGTCAGAATATTGGTACATCAGTCAATATGGGTACATCAGTCATCATCTGAAAGATAATCAAACTCATCAATTAGGAAATACTCGACGGTCCGAACTTGCAAACGACTATAAAGCTCCCTGAACATTATTAAAGAAAACATCATTACCTATATCTGACAAGTGCACTCCGTCATGTCTGACCAAGGCTTTTTCTTGAGCTTTTATATTTGGATGGCAAATTACAAGGCCATGATTTAATTCCTCTATGAATATATTGCAAACAGCTGCATTAACTCGTGTACGAGTTGAATTGATAGCCACCTGATTTTCTGCCAAGTGCCTGTATCTACTAGGCAAAATTTCACTCCACATCAAGGAGAGATTTGGCAATAACACATGTAATCGCATAATGTCCAACCTTATTTGCTCAATAAGCTCTTTTCCTTTGATTAAGCCCAAATCGTTAGAACCCAAATGGATGATCAAAATTTGTGGAGATGAATAACATCTAAGATTCTTTCAACTGAAGGTGACAATTTTTTCCATTTCATTCCTCGCTGGGCATACCAATGAAAATTATAACCTTGTGACTTTAATCCCGGCTTTTGACCCCTGGTCTTCTCTTAACACTTTTGACAGCCCAATATACAATAGATGATCCCATGACCAAAAAATTGAACGGGTTCTTCAATGACAAAAATTCTTAAACCTTCTGTTCAGTTTAAACCTTTACAAAACATATTAAGATACAGGTTCAAAGATCTTCGTATCTATAATTCTACCAAACCCGAATGCAACTAGTGAATGCATCAGAAACCCAACATCCCGTCCCCTTTCTTAATTTCCGAATCAGAAGCCCCTGTTCTGCTATAATGCGATGCTCCGCCTATTCTAAACGAATGTGGTCGAATGTGGACTTTAACGCCACAAAAAAAGGGGTTTCTTAAGTATAGAAATAAACTGAAAACGAGCCAATGGAGACCCATAAAAATGAAAAAAACAAGGGTTTGTCAGAAGCAGTGTATCTTCTTTAGTTATTCCCAGAAAAGGCACGCAACATGCTCACAAGACAAAGATCTGCTTCCCTTTGAGGAATAACCAAAGTCGTTGAAGTACCTCTCTGGTCAGCTTTCGATTTACAAATCTTCAAATGCAATTCGTATCTACTATTTGAAAATTTCAATGACAGATCATTCATTAAAATTGTGTGGCTCCCTTATTCTTAATAAAGTAAAAAATGCAAGAATAAATGCAAAAGCGAGCAACTTAGATTCCTAATGAGAGAAGAAAACGAATTTTTAAAAGTTACAGGAGCGCGAATACCTGATAATTTGGGACTCTTCCTTCGAACTCCCTCTAACATTTAGAAACTATAAAAGTACATGATTTGTTAGTTACACATACTAATACATGTTTATGGCTAGTCCCGGATAAGTATGTATTGATTGTAGAATACGATAAGTAAGCTATAAAACGAGTGAACACATCAATTTGTATAGGTCATGATACATTTAAGTCATATCCGAGGAGGAATGGGAACTATTGCTCATGACTACATACGATGACTGATTGACATTCCTCGTCACCACGCACAAAACCCACAATTCCTGATCAATGAGACCCCAGGAAGATGATGGAAAGCGCTCTTTCTTTAGTCGGCACTGATCATCGTACACGACCCAACCATTATTAGTACCCCTAGACGACGCTAACCGAATAATTTGCATATATTTCAAATACTCTTGGGATTTCATAGGCCACTTTTCTAATAGAATTGCAAAATAAATCATAAAGGCCGATGTCCAAATTTCTATAGTTTCCAATGAATCTGGTTTCTTATTAACCACAGTCAGGGAACCTATTTTTAAAACAAATTGCCATCCAAAGTAGAATCAGAGGCCAAAACTGTAGCAGATTTTAGCAATAAACCTAAATGAACAAACTCACCCGCCCAATTTTCTCCTTAATCTTCAATGGAATATGAACCCCTATCGGATCAAATATGCTAGGGATGCTTTCCGGAATGTGAATAACTAGGGAAATTCCATTACTGGCCAATTGCGAGCCTGTAATTAGCGACTGGGACCTCCTACTATGATAAAAGGGGGTGAATTTTGGTCTACTGTATGTGTATACACACAATGACTATCCTGAATACTAGTAGATGGAACCATCTCGACTTGGGAAACTATACTAGAATCATTACCGGCTGCTCTTCTGTGGATTGTTGTGGCGACATCGTATAATTTTGGTCGCTAAGAATTGTACTCGACATCGAAACTCTCGAAGATGACGGTCCAGGAATGACTAATGTCTTGGGGTCCAACTCCGCACGGTCACTTTGGGTTTGATTGGAGGCAATACTCTCGTCTCTGCTTGCATTTACCGTAACTTGAGTTAAATGACTACCTGCCGCAAAAATGTTTGGATTCCCACGAGGAGCCATGGGTCTTTTTGGATCAGAATGCATATGAACATTTGGTCGCTTAGAAGTAGCTCTTTTCTCTACACCAGATCGTAAACTATAAGACGGTTGCCTATTTCTTTTCTGAGGTTGCATCTGTGTTGGGTATGGAACTGGAATTTACAAACACAAATTTAAACAAGCTTCCCGTTCAAACGTTAGAAAACTTAGAAGTGACGTCACAATACGCTAAAGTCACGTGACATACACGGTCAAATTTCAGAATGCGAAGAAAAAAGGGGGGACTCGTGAATAAATGTGGAATTTTAACTTTTATTAAACCTGTATTATCAGTAAACCGACAAACATTATTATTATATCATCAGTTACGTGTATACACGGTAAGGCAAAGAAATAATAACATAAATACCAAACCCAGATAAAATAAAACGAAAATTTCCTTATCAAATACCAAAATCAAAAGCACAAACACATCAAACTAAAGGAAAATAATCGTCATTCTCCTGACTTGCTATAGACATTTTCTTATGTAGAGAATTGAGCATAGTGTGTTAATCTCACACTACAAGATTCTTCAGTAGTTAAGCGTTTCGTTCAACGTTAATTACAATTTAAAAATGTGTGCAATAAGCTTAAGTTCTCATAATTAATATATAAAATGTTATCACATAATTCAAAGATTGTTGAAATGTATGTTAGTTAATAACTATATAGGCTACATTGGCAGAACATAACGGATTTTGCATATTAGGGAAACAAAAGTCTAGGTTTGAGTTCATTTGATGCGACTGTCTTTCAAGTCAGAGGTTTAGCGCTATAAAACCAAATTCAATCTACCATTGTCTACATTTGAAAATGTCTTTACAAAGTCAGGAATATGACAGTTGTTGTAAATTAGTTTGGTGGGTTTTATCATTTGATTTTGGCATTAGATTAAGGACTTTCCGTTTTGAATTTTCCTCGGACTTCAGCTTTTTTTATGATTTTACTCTTTATAATATGATGAAATTCGCCAGCCGACAGGGAATACTACAGTTGTTATGATGAAAATCGATTCTCTTTTTTTTTTTTTTAATAAAATAAATAATTTCCGGTTTGAATGGCTGACCACGGTTTTCCAAGCTCCGGAAAAATAACAAAAATTAATAGTAATGTACATATGTGAGAGTCACTCTACCCATACCAGCAACAAACAAAACGATAATTAACCTTCCAGAAACTCTCTGTTTATTAGTATAGTTCAAAACATAACAGTTTTCTACTTTGTACCATGAGTGGTCAAGATAGTGAAAATCCGGCCAGTGAAAAAATGGCGGACTCCTATGCTATGGCACTTAAACATAACAACAACACACATAAAGATAATGCACAACCTGATGCGGAATACTTCAACGTCAAGCCTGTTTTTATATTAGAATCAGACATTTTCGGTAGTTCAAAACCTGATAAAAACAATTATCTTACACATACCGAGTTATTCAAATGTATTGATCTCACAATACCTGCTAACCATTTAAATGGACTTCAGAGAGTCATTGGAGGGGTATGGCGTATATATCCAGACAGTGAAGAAGACAGGGAAACTCTTGTGGTAAGCTCCATCATAGTTCGGAAAAAACGCATCGAGGTTTACCCAAGAAACCCTAAATATGTTGAGAAAGAAAGCCCAACCACAGTTCGAATTAGAATAAAGAATATTCCATTATCTGCTGATGATGGACAATTAATTAGATACCTGCAAAATTGGCACCTCGAAGTACTTAATTACCAAAGAGAGAGACTTCGGATTGATGGGTTCGTGACAAATTGTCAAACAGGCGACAGGATCTTTTATGTCCAACCCTTCGATATCACAATTCCAAGAAATGTCAAAATTGGCAAATACCGTGGACTGATTTTCTACAAGGGTCAAACAAACCAAAATGCTGAAATTGAATGTACCAAATGCCTGCAAAAAGGTCATAAAAAATCAGAATGTACCAATGACTGGAAGTGCAAGATGTGCGGTACAAATGGTCATATCTCTAAAGACTGCACAGCTGAGTTTGATAAGAACAGTCAAGCTGACTCAGATGTGTCGTCCGAAGAGTCAGATGAAGCAAGTGAAGCTGAATCTGAGAAAGGTGAGGAGATTGTGCTATCACAATCCACCGAAAACTTATTAGACATAACACATACTGAGGAAATCAGCAAAAATGCTGAACTTCCCACAGATACAAACAATACAAATGTACCAGACCAAAATCCATCTGAATTGAAGTCTGATGAAACAGACCAACAGCATCCTGAACAATGCATGAAAAAAAAAAAGAAAAAGAAAAAAACATCCAAATCACCAGCAACAACTTATGGTCCACTAGATAAATACCTCGGGACGACTATGACAACCCCTCAGCAGAAATCATCCAAACGTTCCGCCACCACACCAACTGATAAGTTACACGACCGTGAGATTGGCTCATCAAAACCAAGGACATCCGATCATAACACATAACGATCCAAACACACAAATTGTCCAAATATAAAATACACCTATGAATTATTGTAAATACTGTATTATATTTTTTATTTGTTTGTCTATTTTTGTTTTTAGTCAAGAAAAAAAAATTTAAAAAAATAAGTAAGAGTGTGATATAATTTCAGATTATATACACCTTGAAAATAGTATTACAAGAAATATAAAGGATAATGTATATATATGTAATAAATTGTGTATAAGACATATTGTAAAAAGAGTTGAATTTCAAATGACCACAAAATCAATATATAAATGTCTCTATTCTGAATATGCTATTCACCAAATAACATATTGGAACAAGTCAAGTTGTGATGTAATTACCACAAAAATAATATTTGCAGGTATAAATAAATATATACGGAAAGCTGTTTTGATAATAAAATTTATTATGATGCTTTTTACTTGTATAAACATAATAAAGAATCATACATGTATAAACATGATAAATGAAATAAACACAATAATTACACATATACTTGAACTGTGTAAAAGGAAAACACTAGCTGCTCGAAGTAGAAATAAAGATAAAATGAATAAGAGAAATCCAACAAAATTAAAGTTCAAAAAGAAAATATCTTTGATAAACACCAATTCATTAAATCACATCAGTCTAAAATCACTTTTTCTGTTGATTTTTATAGTTAACAGCTATAAACTCTCCATGATATATGCTTGCTCTATAACAAATTATCCATCAGTTTTAATTCACATATTAGAATTCATACTTTGTCCTTTTCCATTTCACATTAAAAAGATATGGATATCTTATTTAATTCACATATTAGGAATACTTCAAAAGTCAATTTTAATCCACATGAAAAAATCCATCCATCCATCCTTTGCAAGTCCCAGATTATCAGCAAATATGTTCCTTCATAGATTATGTAGATATACACAAATACCGATTTTGCTAAATATAAACATTCCGATTGCTTCTAAATTGATTGTAAATTTCCACACTTTGTACATGGTCCAAAAATTTCATACATTTACTTATGCCAAAACATCAGATCTAAAAATAAATAACCATAAAATTAAAACACATGTTATGAATAAAATATATCTGTTTTTTCAGTGTAGATATATCATGTATATAGTCTCAAAATATGTTGAAGTAGCAAAAGAAAAATCTAATGTATATATTGAACAAGTAAATAAAAATATATGTTCAACTACATGCATGCATGCTTATATTTGTTTGTGTTATGTTTTATTTACATTCATGTACACTGTCAAGTTTGTGTTTATATTCTATTTATTATATGCACTTATCTCACACATAATTGTGTACCATTGTTTTTATAGTAATCATAAAATCAAACTAATGAAAATATGTTGTAAATATCAGATGAAACAAATATATCTTTTTTCAGCATTTATGCTAACAAAACATCTAAACTCAAAATTTAACAATGGGTGAAAATCTACACATAATATCACTAAACTGTCAAGGTTTAGGCCAAAAACAGAAAAGAGAAAGATTACAACTATGGACAAAAAATCAAAAATGTAATATTCTTTTCATGCAAGAGTCACATTTTATAGAAAAAAATGAAAAAACTATAAATTATGAGTTTGATGGCAAAATGTTCCATAGTTATGGTAACACACAATCAAAGGGGGTATCAATCTATGTGAAAAATAATTTAAAATGTAAGACAATAAATGAGATAAAAGATACAGAAGGCAGAATAATTTTGATTAACATAGAAATAAATGAAAACATTTTTACTTTAATAAATGTATATGCTCCAAACCAACACAAAAACAGAAACAAATTTTTCAAAAAGGTCCAAAATATAATTGAAAACAATCGCTTGGGTATTCTTATACTTGGAGGTGACATGAACGAAACCCTATCAATTAATGATAAAAAAACTAATAATATCTCTCGAAACTACAAACCAGTGAATAGTTTAAAAAAATTAATAAAGAAAAATAATTTAACAGATATATGGAGAGAACTTCATCCAAATACAAGTCAATTCACATGGAGAAGGAAAAATGATACAAAAATAGCCAGTAGAATTGACTTCTTTCTAATAAGTCCTGATATAAGACCGCATGTTATGAAAGCAGATATTCGACCTGCAATGATATTATATACTGATCATCAAGCCATTTCTTTACAAGTAAGACAAAATTCGGAAGAAAGAGGCAGGGGATTCTTTAAAATAAATAATAGTATACTTAAAGAGCAAAAATATATTGATCTCATAAATAAATTAATCGAAAACTATAAAAAACAAATACTCACCAAAAATTTGAAAACACTTTGGGATATGTTTAAATCAGAGGTAAGAACCGCAACTCTTACTTACTGCAAACAAAGATCATCTGAAAATAAAAATGATATAAAAAATTTAGAAACAAAATTAAGAAAATTAAATGAAAAAACAAATGTAAGCCCAACTATGGAAAAAGAAATTAAAACCATGGAAGAAAAACTTGAAAACCTCTACTTAAATAAAGTTAAAGGTGCACAAATAAGATCCCGAGTACAATGGTTAGAAGAAGGAGAGAAAAACACTAAATTCTTCCTGGGCCTTGAAAAATCAAGACAAACCAAAAAAAGTATCACAGCGCTTAAAAATAAAGATGGGAAAATAGTTACAGAACACTCAGAAATTCTAAACATAGAAAGATCATACTATGAAAATCTATATAAAAGCACTTCTCCAAATTTAAAAGATATAAAAAATTACATAAATGAAACCAACATTGATCACAAACTATCAGAAATAGAAAGTGAATCCTTGGGGGGCCCTTTAACAGTAAAAGAATGCACTAAGGCAATATTTCAAATGAAATTAAATAAATCTCCAGGAATAGATGGGCTAAGTGTAGAATTTTATCGCACTTTTTGGAATAATCTAAAAGAATTTACTGTTGAAGTTTTTAACAAATGCTATGAAGAAGGAGAACTAACAACCATACAAAAAATAGGTATAATATCCTTAATTTACAAAAAAAAAGACCCTTTGTCACTGGATAACTATAGACCAATTACACTATTAAATGTAGATACTAAACTCATTGCATATGCAATAGCTCAACGTTTAAAACCAATACTGTTAAAAATAATTCATGGGGATCAAAATGGTTATATCACAAATAGATATATTGGTTTTAATATACGCCAAATCCAAGACATTATTGATTATGCTGAAACCTTTCAAATTGATGGTGCATTACTTTTTATTGATTTTTCAAAAGCTTTTGATTCATTAGAATGGGACTTTATGTATGAAGCCCTAACAAAATTTGGTCTCCCAAACTCATTCATTAAATGGGTTAAAACATTATATAAAAATATTAAAGGTTGTATGCTAAATAATGGTTGGATTTCAGAAACCTACAATGTATATCGTGGGATACGACAAGGGTGTCCATGCAGTTCTCTAATTTTCACAATAGCAGTAGAAATTCTCGCATGTAGAATAAGACAAGATACTGGTATTAAGGGATTTCAAATTAAATTAGACTCCAAAACACATAGTCTGAAAATTTCACAACTAGCAGATGATACTACTCTCTTTTTAAAATGTAAGCAGGAAATAAGCTATGCTTTAAACTTGATTGAAATATTTGGAACACTCTCAGGTCTTAAACTTAACCGATCTAAAACAGAGGGCATATGGTTAGGCCAATTGAAAAGCTGCAAAGATAAATATGAAAATATAAACTGGAATAAAGAACCTATTAAAAGTCTAGGGGTATATTTTGGACTTAACAAAGATGAATGCGACAGATTAAATACAGAAAGAATTTTAAGAAAGTCTCAAGATGCAATCAATAGCTGGAACAGAAGAAATCTTACAATGATAGGTAAAATAACAGTAATTAAATCTCTTATCCTACCAAATTTAACTTTCTTGGCATCAGTGACAACTATATCCAAAAACTTTCTGAATGAATTCAAAACACTAATTTACAACTTCATTTGGGGAAATAAAAAAGAAAAAGTTAAACGGATAACTTTATGTAAAGATTATTTGGAAGGAGGCCTAAAAATGATTAATATTGACAATTTTCTATCAGCTATACAATTATCCTGGGTCAAACGTTTAACATCAACACACTTTGCGAACTGGAAAGTTATTCCCCTTTTCTTTTTTAATATATTTGGAGAAAACTTCTCTTTATTCAACATGAATCCAGGTAGCATAAAAGCAATCCCAAACCTTAGTAAAACACTCCCTCTTTTTTATTTAGAAATAATTAAAAGTTGGCTTAAAATAAAAAATATCTCAAACAAAAACAATACAACTTTTATTAACATAAGACAACAATATATTTGGGGCAATAAGCATATAAAATTTCAAAACAAATGCTTAATATTTTCAAATTGGATAACAAATGGAATACTTTTTATTAATGATATAATCGACAAAGAAGGAAACATTTCACAAAAGATTGTATTAGATAAACTAACAATTAAATCAAATTGGATATCAGAACTATCAAGAATAAAAAACGCAATACCAAGAAAGTGGCAAATGGAAATGAAATCAGATAAATCATGCTGTACTCAAGTTAAAACAAATAAAAAACTATACTTAAAAACACAAAACAACACAAAATTGATCTGCATTGAAAACCTTCCATCAAAAGAAATATATAAAAGCATTAATTCATGTAATATAGAGGAAAAAACACCAATTGGATTTCTAAAATGGAAAACACAATTTAAATTAGAATCGTCAAGCTACTTGTACAAAATGCTTAACTTTATATTTTACAGCTTACAAGTTAACAAGTTAAAAATATTCAGGTGGAAACTACTTCACTATATCCTTCCTTGTAAACAGCTATTGCACATCTGGAAACTGAAAAGTGATGACCAATGCCATATTTGCAACCAATTAGAAAACTATGAACACTTTTTCATCACATGCCAATACTTTCAAACTTTTTGGAAAAAAGTCAAATTACTGCTTGACAAAATAAAAATGGGGACACATATAATCTCTTTCAAAAATCTAATACTTGGGTATAAAATATATGATATAAACTACTATGACATCAATCTGTTTCTGACTGTATTAATGTTCTCTATTCATAAATCTACATATGCATCAGAGTATAAACAAAATAATGTTGATGTTTACAGAATTTTTAAGTTAGAATTTCAACAATACTTTGATAGTATGAAAACACTTGATAAAAAAACAAGTAGGTTTTTGTGTGATGTTTATAAAAATATATAATAACTATGTTTATATTATAAATCATAAAATGTATTTTTATTTAATATCATTACACATATATATCATGTAGAATGACTCTTAGGCAATGTAAACAAATTTCATGTGTGTGTTTAAATGTGACAAATGATCAAGGTTTACCTGTACACAAATCAGCATGCTTACTGAACATTGACCTTGTACTATCTAATGTCAGAATAGAAATTCTTTGATATTTTAAAATAAATCATGATGCTTTCAATAAATTATCATAAAACAATTGAAATATTTACAAAACTCACCATTATAGACACTTAAATTAGATGAGAGCCTTCTGCTCATCATCAATACACGTGGCATTCTTTAATTATCCGATCATCTCAACTTTCACGTGATCTTGTCTTGATCAAAAGGTAAGGTTAACGATAAACCTAAAATCAATAGCGGACAATAGATAGTACAAATTCCGTAATCACGTAATATGAGGAAACTGCAAAAGACAAATTGTCAAAATCAATGTATTTATATATTATTATTGTATAACTAATCATAATTAATAGCTAATATTTTTACTGTATAATCTCCCTGGTTAAACAGTAACTAATTTACAGGGATACTAGACTGAATGCTGTGAGTCGAGTAAGTTGTAAACAGCAGAGAAATGTGCAATAAAGGATTTATTTTATTAAAAAAAAAAAAGAAAATCGATTCTCAGTGTTAAAACTATATCTCATACTACGACGATGTTTTGAATATGGTTGATCTGCTCACGTCAAAAAATAAATATATTTGACGTTCAGATGTTTTTCATGAGTTTATTATTCAATATGCTTCAACACATCCAAGCAGTTTTTCGGTTGAAAATCTGAAGAGGCGAATTGTTGAAAACTTATAATATGTATTTCGCAAGTGAAACTGATTGAATTTTAATGTTGTTTAAAGCTGAAGTTTTAAATTCTGTCATTCACATTTAACAATTGGTTCAATTCGCTTCGACAAACTTTTGTGTTATATTGCAGCAACATTAAGATATTTGATTTTTCTACGCTTAACACAACTATTCCCCATGCTCAATTGAAAGATCATGGATTTTATCTGAAAATAAAGAAAAGATCATATCAAGTTGCAGGACTTTTAAATCTACGATTTAATTATTGAGTTTGGAGGATGGATATTTTTTAACAGACAGGACAGTCGGTATTTTTTCCAATATGTACTTATTGTGCACCCCTTCTTTTTCGTATACGTATGAAACACAATTCATTCAGAACATTCTTAAAGACAAAAATCAAAAACACCTTGCTAAATTCTTGAATTGTTCTTTCATATATATTGATTATTTCCTATCACTGAAAACCAATAATTCAGTCAATACTTGCATCTAAAATATTCCAGTGAACTTTAAATTAGAGATACTACTGATACACGTAGAACGGTTTCAAAACCTTGATTTTTTCTTTATTAATATTGATACCGATGGACGCACTATAATCTAGTATAAACGGAATGATTTCAACTTTCAAACTACCAATTTTCCATTTCTCAGCAGTAATATTCCCTCTGTTCCATTGTATTGTGTTTACATATCTTTATTGATATGTTATACACGTGCATGTTCAGACTGAACTTCATATACAGGAGTGTGCTCCTTACACAGAATCTACTCCAAAAGAGTTATGAAGAGGAAAGATTAAACAATAACTCTCCGGAAATGTTATGGACACCATCACTAGTGGTTGATTTATACGATGTGCATGTGTCTAACTAACTAGTGAATTTATTCGACGTCTGAGATTGTGGTTTGAATATGTATGTCGTTTGTCTACTTAGTACTAAACGTGACCTCTTATGGAATATGACTGTTATACCGATTGTGTGTATTTGCATTGCGATATGTCTTGTACATCGAGCATTCATATATTTATTGGTGATATTTCTGTTATGGTTTCGGTTAAATGATGTATGATGTATACTCTTTTGTTGTCCACGTAAATAAAACACTGCCTTTCAATAACATCATTGTCATATTCCCGAATATGACTGTCATAACGAGTATGTATTTGCATTGCAATGCGACGAGTCTCGTTATTATTTTTATCCAACATTCATGTATTCATTTTTATTATGGTTTCGGTTGATATTAGATATCTGTTACATGTGTTTTATCTTATCGTTCGTAGTACAAATAGTTATTTAATTTCCATAACATCAATGTCAGGGAAGTTCTTTGGACGTGTATTGTGAAATAATTGTATAAAGTTCGAGATTACATGCTAGTTACATAAGCTCATCATAAGCTATTTTTCTATATCCTGTGGTGTTTGTCGTTGGTGGAATAGGCTCTTTGTTATTCTGCAGTTTTATGTTATTAGTTTGTGCGTTTCTATGTGAAATATGTTCTTGTGTGTGTTTATGCTGTGTTTCTGTCACGTAGTGTGACATTTCAGCGACAGTTTTCTTAACATTGTCAATAAGCTGAAAGTTGGATAGCCATTAAATCACCATTAACCCACCAGTTCTTCTTAAAATGCCCTGTACCGAGCCAAGACTATGGTAGTTGTTATCAAATTTTTTGTTTCTAAATATGTTGATGCTTGTTTTTGTTCACTTCAGTGGTCCTGTTGCTGCGTTGATTTTCTCTTATAGTTGATGTTTTTTTTCTTCTGTTTTTTACATTCTAACCTTGATTTGTTCCCCTCAATTGTTTGATGGGTATACTACTGTTGCCTTTATGTAAGTACATTTTGCTTCTATGCTATGTTTGCCCGTGTTAACCTTACTATTTAAGTCCATTTTGTATCTTTACTACGTTCTCCCGTGTTGTATTACCTTACTATGCAAAGAGTCTAACAATTTTTGGTCAGCTTTTCACCGTTTTACCCATTTTAAACAGTAGGTACGGAGTGAGTCGTGGATGATATTACGACACTCATTCCAATTAATAATTGACGGGGGACGATATTTAGGTCCTTTACTAAGGAATGATTTTAACTCTCGGTCGCGAACGATGTTATGGTCAACTGTTATGACATGGAAAATGGGGCCATAGGTGTATTCGGAATTACTGCAATTACATGACAAAGGTGTATTTGCAATGATATTTACATCTATACACAATTCGCTATTATAATTAAACACATATTTCAGGGTAGATTTCTTGTAAATATAACAAATAAGAGGGAGTTCAGTATTATCAAAATATCCAGGAATTTGGTCTTTAACAGAATGGTCGTTACAAATACCGGCAATATTTACAAAATCAAAACCTTTATTGACATACTTTATTTTAACAAAATGTTTTTTATGATTTTCAGGGCAATCAATTTGGAAAACAGTTTAGAATAACAATATGCCATTATAATTTGAACGATTTCATACTTAGGACTGTAATATGAAATTGTGTTGCAATCCTCTAAAATTTTATTTAATTTATTTATAGGTGAAGAACAGAGCTTGGTCAAAAGATAATGTCTGTCGTTGTTTTTTTAAATAGAAATAAGGTACGAAATATTTGTATGATTGGTCCGAAATTTTCTTTGATTGCGAACTTTTCTACGTCCATGAAAACGATTTTTTCGAACAGTTTTAGAAACTATATTCAAAATGTTAACAAAATCGGTTCTTGATATATTACCATCTCCCATCATATTATCATTAAGACCGAGAAGGAAGACTGTCTGTAATTATTCAATCCAACTTAGTTTAATTATTTTTCGTGATCGTACAAACTTTGAATGAGATTTACCAGGCTGCTTCTAAAGGTTGAACTGTTTTAATATTTAATGGGATGATTGTGCTTCTTAAGATGTTGATAAATGATATTTTGAATGTATTGGGTTTTTTAAAACAATACAGGTGTTCTTGCATGCGTTTAGATAAATATCGTCCAGTATCACCTACGTACTGAATACCATGAATACCGCATCCTGTTTTTTTTTGTTTTTTTCATGTGAGTAAATAAATAATACTGTTCGTTTTTCAAGTAAAATCAGTTTCAAAATTTAAAGAAAATGTGCGACCATTAAACGTGGACCTTACTGTATTGTTGGTCGAAAGACGGGAACATGTAAGTTATTTTTTGGCATGACACTTATCGATAGAAGGGTACCCACGATTTTTAATGTTAAAAATGTTAGCGATGGTAGTATTTTTAGATAAGCGATTTTGAAGATTGAGAAGTGTAGATACCCTCTGAATGAGTTTAGTATTTCACATTTTTCAATCTCTAAGCTTCAAATTTGTTTTTGGGTATGTGGATTTTATTAGAAAGGAGCAAAAACTGGCGTCCATAATATGAACCAGCACACATTGAATAATGTAAAATTGAGAAAACTGTTCGCGTTTGTCATAAATTACCAAACAAATTTAACAAAAGATAGGGTACGTCAAGGCAGCGACTGACGTCTGACTAAATAGATGAATGGGGCTGAATGTTAAAATACTACTTTTAGATAAATATTCATGAAGTAATAAACATAGAGACGTTCTCGCTCAGACACACTCTCCATAATCTAGTATAATATAAGAGCATAAACCTTAAGCACGGGGAGGCATTCTACTGTCTTCACACGGCACTAAAGATAAACTCTGTAAAAAATGAAATTGAGAAAGGAAATGAGGAATATGTCAAAGCGACAACAACCCGACCATAGATCAGACAACAGTCGAAGGTCACCAATGGGTCTCCAGTGTAGCGAGAAACTCCCACACCCGTTGGTGTCCTGCCGCTGGCCCCTTAAAAATATGTATACTAGTACAGTAATAATGGACGTCATACTAAACTCCGTATTATACACAAGAAACTAAAATTAAAAATCATACAAGACTAACAAAGGTCAAAGGTTCCTGATCGACTTGTGACAGGCGCAAAATCGAGGGGTTAAACATGTTTATGAGATCTCAACCCTCCCCTTATACATCTAGACAACGTAGAAAAGTAAACGCATAAAAATACGCACATTAAAATTTAATTCAAGAGAAGTCCGAGTCCGATGTCAGAAGATGTAACAAAAGAAATAAATAAAATTACAATAATACATAATTAACAACAGACTACTAGCAGTTAACTGATATGTCAGCTACAGACCTCAATTAAACTGATTGAAAGGAAGCATCTATCATTAACGACAGAAATGAAAAAAAAAATACTTGGTTAGTTTAGAAAATAGTATAAAGTTTTAACAAGTTCCACATTTCTTTGTCCCTGTGTCAAAATGATTTCAAAATTGGAAAAGGAATTGTTTGTTATACATCAACTTGTGTTTTAATAACCTTTTGTTCGAAATTTTTAAAGAACACTGTACACGTTCATTCAAATCAACATTATCATCATATTTTAAAAACTAAACTGTTGTTCTACAAACTATAGTTGATGTTGATGTCAACAACAAAAAAAGCAAGTTTTCAATTTTTCACAAATAAAAAAAAAACGGTAAAATTGACGCCATCCAATTTCTAAATATATCTGTGTTTTGTGGTAAAAGGCATTGCCTATGAGTTTCAAAATATTTTGTTGAGGCAAACTAAAGTTAGAAAAGGAAAACAAAACATTCAGCAAATGTTGTGTTAATAAAGGGGCATACTTCATGAACAGTAAACATGACGCCACTGAGCGCTGTGTTGAAAGTGTTTAACATATGATTGAGGGGAACTTAAAAGGAATAAAAAAGAAATACAGTAGACAATCAATTTTTAACTTACACTAATTTTGATTTGTAAAATAAAAGGCAGAGGCATAGTCATAGACAACTTTGTTCCAATGTGTGACAGTCTTAATCATATAATCACACATTCTAATTAGTTTTTACCAAAATATATAAAATGGCATCACTTAGTTTAATCCGGCACAGAGGTTAATCAAAACCAGTTTTAAGTCAGATCAATTTTTGCTATCTGACCTGTTCGACGTGAACTTCTTTAATCTATCTCCCTGCAAAAGAGACATACACATTCACGTAAATATACGACAAAAAGGTCAATCTGAATAAATGATACAACAAGGAAGTTTCAAGCGACTGTCTTACAAGTTAGAGGTTTATCCACCTCTGTCTACATAAAGAAATGACAACTCAGGAATATCACAGTTTATATCAATTTCTTTAATTTGATTGAGCTTTTGATTTTGTAATTTGACTACAGAATTTCCGTTAAGAATTTTCCTAGAAGTTATATTTTTTGTTATATTACTTTATTGTTTTTTATATAAATCATTTAATCTAAAATACGAAGTATATTTTCTCTACAATTTTTTTTCATTTGGAATATTCTTTCTTCCAAAGTGTTACGAAACGCAACAACGACACAGGAAATTTTCTTCCTGTTGTGAACTTTCTGTTTTTTATGTAGTATAATATCTGAGTATAATATCTGTAATGCATACATACAAACGTAGACTGTTTTTCTCAGTTGAAACGATATTCTAGAGATCTTATTTTTATAACGATTTGTTATGGTTTCCTCACCTTTATTGAATATTTGTGTGCCACCCATCTAAACATGAGTATGTCCTTATTTTCGTAAGATACTATCTTCCATGCTTGTGATATGACCAAAGGAGATTTAACACATAAATTGCACATTTAATTATCAATATAATAAATGATGACACTTATGTAGCTGGATTTACAAACTCATCGGTATATCACTTGAAGAGGGTGGTAAAGGGGGGGTGCTTGCACGAAAAAAACGTGAAATAAGACAAAATTTCACGTTGAACGTGAAATAATTTCTGTAATGAACGTTGCACGAAAAATAAATACTTTTATTTGAACCTTTTGTGACTGAGTCACTGTCTTCTTGTATATATTAACTCTTTGTTTTACTTGATATTCCCGATTTAGTATACACATTTATGATATAATTGGTTTACGGCTTTTAAAAAAGTATTTCTTGACGATCCCTGCCAAGTGTTTGAATTTTATTTGAAAAATACCGAGCACGCAAAATAAGACTTTGAAAATCACGATGCACGTAAATTTAAATAAGCAGAACACGTTGAACGAGGCACCCTTCTTGCACGACTGAACGTCAAATAAAAAAGTAAAAACACGTTGAACGTGAAATAAAAAACGGTGATCACGTTGCACGAAAACAACCCTTTACCACCCTCCTTGAAATCAATCGCTAGTTTTAATTGTTTGATAGGGGACTGCGTTTGTCTCTTTGGTTTTTGTTTTGTCGTGATTTAGTTGGTCTCTCTTCTACGTTTTAGTTTGTGTCCTCCCAGTCATATCTTCATCATTGCTTAAAGGAAAATTGATATGTAATACAAAGATCTAGACAACGTATAAGATCTCTTTTAAGATGTGATATCGGATTGATGCAGATGGGATTTAAATAAGGTCATATGATATTCCATGTGACATCCCATCCTTAATCTGACATGACAAGCCGCAAATCAGATTTCTAATCAAACAGATGGTGAACAAATTATCAAGTATATTAAAACAATTAAAATAACTTAAGATTTATAATTTATTTACCACTTATGAGGAATACACCACAAGGCTATTTTTTGTTGCGTCAAATTTTTTATTTCTCTTCCCTGTTACTACATATACAAAGCTTCTAAATAAAACAAATATAGAAAAAAAACCAATATGAATGAATTATAAATATATATTATGTTCCTTAAAACGAACAATCCTTTGTATTTTGTTTATGCCTTTAGATAGGTGGATCATGTTGAATTATACCAACCAACCATCACTGGTATTACAAAATATGTACGAAATATTTAATGTTTAAATGTCAAATTCATGTTGATCTTTTTATATCTGAGTTATATCTCTTAAGTTAGTTTCAATACATCATTTGTGTTAAACAGTGTTAAACTTAAAATGAAGTTATTTTGTAACAGTGATCTGTCATACACAATTTAAATCCTGATATATATGTCTTTTTTTTATGATTATATTGTTTTTGATGGATAACATACTGTACAATAAAAAATCTGGCAGTGTTTCCGCTTATAAAAAGTAGTTTCCTTCATTTTTGAACCTTTCTTAGCTGGGAGTTGAATACCACAAAATAATGACTATTACACTTGAATTTTAAGCTTTACCGCAGTGTATATTTTCCAATTTGCATAGTGCACACATATCTATCCCTTGTATCGTTACAGAAACACAAGATCTTTTCGTGTATAGCAATAGGTAGAACATGACTGTTCCCTTAATTTGGATCTCTTCTGTACCAAGTCATGAATATTACAGTTGTTATCTATTCGTTTGATGTGTTTGAGCTTTCGATTTTACAATTTAATTAGGGACTTTTCGTTTTCCGAGTTCAGTATTTTCGTGATTTTACTTTTTCCTGTAATGAAATTGCTTTTGTGTTGAAATCCTGACCTGAGGGTTTTATATGTAGTTTTATCCTTACTGTTGTTTGTCTTTTTGCCATTCTTTTGTTTTACCTTTTTTAAGTGTTACCTCTGGGTATATACTCGCACTATAATGTTTTTTTTCTTGTGACAACTTACGGTACTGAACTTGCAAGTTTATGATTTTATTTACCTCATTTTCCTTTTGTATCTCCACACGACAAACATGGTCATTGGAATCAATAAAACTAAGAGTAGTAATAAATCTGAAATAGAGAGAATTTTATAGTTCAAGAATTTGATGCGACTGTCGTACAAGTGAGAGGTTAAGCGCTATAAAACCTGGTTCAATCCACCATTTTCTTCATGAAAGGTGCATGTACCTGAAATATGACAGTTGTAATGCATTCGTTTTTATGTGGAGTTCAAGTATTTTTGTGATTTTTCTTTTAATCTGACCAATGAATCTTACAAGACGAGATTACAGATATCACGTTAAATCAAGGACGCTGAAATAATGATTCCAGTGTGTACAAAAGTATCTTCAGCGATTTCATAATTGTATATTCTATCTTCGGTGTTTTCTTCACAGACATATTTTATATCTGGGCGTCACTTGTAAGTCCTGTGTGGACAAGGCGCGTTTTTGGCGTATTGAATTTTAAACCTGATGCTTTTTGTTATCTATTAATCATGTTTTTCTTTGTATAATATGTTCTCCTATTTATTTGTATTGTAGTCCTGTAATATTATGTTGTCATTTCAATGTTATATTTAACTTTGCCATTAAAGTGCGAGGTTTGGCATGCCACAAAACCAGGTTCAACCCACCACTTTTATTCCCCTTTAAAAGTGTCCTGTACCAAGTCAGGAAGATGGCCATTGTTATATTATTGTTCGTTTCTGTGTGTGTTGCATTTTAACGTTGAGTCGTTTGTGTTTTCTCTTATTTTTGAGATATTGAGATCAGACGTGGCACGGTACTTGTCTATCCCAAATTCATGTATTTGGTTTTCTTGTTATATTTGTTATTCTCGTGGTGTTTTGTCTGATGCTTGGTCCGTTTCTGTGTGTGTTACGTTTCGGTGTTATGTCGTTGTTCTCCTCTTATATTTAATGCGTTTCCCTCGGTTTTAGTTTGTTACCCCGATTTTGTTTTTTGTCCCTGGATTTATGAGTTTTGATCAGCGGTATACTACTGTTGCCTTTATTTAAAAGATTTTTCCTGAATTTTAAGGCTTTACTACAACTTTAATTGATTGATCCATATAGAATAATAGGTAGTTTCGTTTTTGATACTGACAATATCATGTGGAATATCTAGACGAGCCCGTTTGGGCGAGTTGTGATATTCCACATGATATAGTCAGTATCAAAAACGAAACTACCTATTATTCTGTTTATCGGTAATTATGACGTCACACAATGTATTGCCTAATAATTTCAGTGATACAGCCAGTACGTTGATACTCGAAAATATCAATCGTTTTTTTTCCCGTGAAACAAAAAAATATGAACATATAGCAAATATTAACACGATTCTGAACCATTTGACGAAAACTTGATTAAGAAAAGTAATTGTAAAACTGGATTAGAAAATATATGGATCATAATAAATATTTAGTAGAATTACTGTTTTTACATTTTTGTATTATTGTATACATGGTATAATAGCTGTTTGTTGCACTCACACATTTTTGTTAATACAAGGGATGTGTCATACAAGTTAGAGATTCAATGAGCTATGAAAATGTTTATTCCACCCTTTCTACACAAGGAAAATAAAATGCCTGTACCAAGTCATACATATGACAATTGTTATCAGTCCGTTTTCCATTTCAGTTCTTTATTTTAATTTGGTTCCTTTTGCTCTAAACTAAGGAGGTCAATAATAGAAAAATCATTGTCAGTAAAAAGATCTCCTTATAAATGATAAACTGCTGAAAACGCAAAGTGTCCTCTGAAAACTTCGTTTTCTTTTGTACTATCGATAAGATATGATAAGCGCCTAAATATTTCATAAACCAAAAAAACCCTGTCTTGATGTATATGAAGGATTAATAATAATTTTTTGTTTTACAATGCATCTCTTGTTTTGTTTTGCCAAAGATAGAATAAATTTAAGAATATTTCGGCTGCTTTATTTGAAACATTTGAAATTGGATACTGCTTATTTGCAATAAATAAAAGATAAGGTGGAACATACACAATAAATTATTACTTCCACCATTTGCGATATAATCTTCTGTAGAAGAAGTCTTAACAAGATCTATTGGTGTTGTTTCTATAACTGAAGTCTGAGATGAATTATACGTTGTTGTTTGTTCTGTTGAATATGAAGACGATATAAATGCAGACGATGACTGTACATGAAACGTGCTTTGAGTGGTCAAAACAGCAGTGGAAAGTCTTTCAGAAAAACTAGAGAATCGAAAAACGCTTGATGACAAAAACATTACTGTTGACGACACACTAGCATCAATCAAAGTCTCTGATAAACTGTATTCGGAGAACGTCAGCGATACGTAAGAATGATAATAACTCGTGGTGGATATGAACTTTGAACTCGTAGTCGGTAACACAAAAGAAGAATCAAGCACGACAGCAATGGAAGAAGGTAACATTGATGTCATTATTGAACATTCAGTTTGATCGTTAACACACCCGCCTGTTTCACATTTATATCTTCTTTCAGGACATGGTGGAGTAGATGTACCTTAAAAATATAATTGAAACAATGAATTTGATAAAGAAAATTCGTCAAAGTATTTCAAACATGATATAAGAAACAAGAATATTCAACCTGTCAAATGTTAATCGATAAACATGTATCGCATTTACAAGTTTCGAACCTGATGATCATTCCATATGTGTTATATTCAAATGGTACCCTATGATCAGTCTAAATGAAAAAACTTCGAGATGCTACTTTTATTTGGTTGAAATGCTTTGACGAATTAATAATGTTCTTTATCTTACCTCCTATAGATTTATGGTGATGTGATTGGTTAACGGACTACACGTGGTAACTATATATATTTCGTATAGGGTGCTCTAAAAAGCATGGTTAGTTAACATACAGGGTTAGCAACCATATGGGGTTAGCAAGGAGTTACTTCCTTTTCAAAACAAAAAAGAAATCTGAAAGACGACGAAACTGATTTTAAACGATTAAAATACATTCATACAACGGATTTAAACCTAACACGTTATTGTTATTGGCATATGTTTTTGGTATTGACAAATGAAAGTAGGTTCTATTAAAAACATGTTAAAACTAAGTATTGAAGACTTAATCACTTTGATAGGCGGATAGTCTATATACCACACGTGAAGACAGTCGGTAAGATAAATTCGTTACACGGTGTTCTAGTGACCTGATACGATATATATTGGGTCAGTAAATTCCCCCTATTATTGTAAAATAGTAAACCTATTCAACAGGACTTTCAAAATGATGTGTATAGTTTTGACAAACGGACAGTTTTGGTTGCACATTTACATAACATATTAACATTTCCTTATTAAAGAAGAGGGACGAAAGATACCAAAGGGACAGTCAAACTCATAAATCGAAAATAACTGACAACGTCAGTGTTCATACATCATTAAGAAAATTGCCGTACATGCGATGATAATCTATATTGATAATGCCAAAGTAAATGTATTACTACAATTTGTGTAATCCTAGATATTTATATTTCAGAACTCTACTCTACCTGTCTAATTTCTAATTTTACAGTATGAGAAATAGGGTACGGAATAAGAACAACATGTACAAAGTGTACTTCATTTTCAAATTTCATCATCGATATTGACACAGTTTGTTAGATTCAAACCTATAATCATGATGATTTGAAAATTATAATAGACAAATATTTTTCTCAGTAGTAGCGTTTACCCTTTAAACTATCACTAAGCGTTTACACATCTATATTTACGCTCATTTATAAAGTAAAATCACAAAAATTCTGAACTCCGAGGAAAAAACAAAATGGCAGGTCCCTAATCAAATGGCAAAATCAAAGGATAAAACACATCAAACGAATGGACAACAACTGTCATATTCCAGACTTGGTACCGGCATTTACAAATGTAGAAAATAGTGAATTGAACCTAGTTTTATAGCACTTAACCTCTCACTTTTATGACAGCCGCATCAAATTCCGTTCTTTTCATAACGATACTTGAACAAAACAGACATAATCAGTAAAATAGTCAAAATAAGGTTATAACAGTCATCACTGTGTTATAATCGTAAGACAAACAAACATATACAAAAACACATAGTAAACAAAAGTATAGGTCTACATATTTGTGATATAAACAAAATGGTGTAATACGTGACACGCATAGCTTGTCGATAAACCCCAACCCCAACCGTTAAAGCACAAACTAATTCATAATGTTTTTTTTTGTTTTTGATATGAAGTTGTTTACAACGATGTCCTCTGTTAACGGTTAAACATTGCGTCAAACAACAACATGTCAATATCTATAATTGTCCTGTTTTGGTTATACTTATATCATGTATATTTATCTTATTTTAATCATTGATATGAAAAATGAACAAACCACTCTGTATCTCTGACTATAACTCATCTTGTAGAAAGTTTTACATTGCATTTTGACATCAGGAAAAGATGTTCACAGACAAGTCCGTGTTCAAATGGCGTCAACCTGGTTGTTTCCAAAGCGCTCGTCATTAGAAACATGCTTTAAAAACTGAACAATAACAAATAAAAGGGCCGAGCCACCTTAACGAGGCATATCATAGACATTTATTTGAATTTCAGGTTTAATAAAATACATATTCATATAGTCAACTTTATAATTATTTTAAGTTTTACGAAATGAATCCCTTTGCTGGTAAATTAACTTACAGTTGATTTCATCTGAATTATCTTCGCAGTAAAAAATGTTATCGCATCTTTTTTCTAAAGTTTTGCATGTTGTACCATCATAACATTGAAACTCTTCAGTAGTACATGCGATGATAACCTATATTGATAATGTCAAAGTAAATGAATTACTAAAATTTGTGCAATCCTAGATATTTATATTTCAGAATTATACTCTACCTATCTTATTTCTAATTTTACAGTATGAGAAATAGGATAAGGAATAATAACATGTACAAAGTGTACTTCATACTCAAATTTCATCATCGATATTGACACAGTTTGTTAAATTCAAACCTATAATCATGATGATTTGAAATTTATAATAGGCACATATTTTTCTCAGTAGTAACTTATCTCTTCGTAAATTTTACGGACGCCATCACGAGTTGGTTGACCGTTATGGAATAACCGTTTCACTAATGATATCGGATATGTTCCTTACGTCGTAACTACAATATCCTTCCCTTTCAAAAATGTGACCTACCGAATTAGACTATTTACCGGATTGTTAACTCATAAGCACGGGTGACACATGTGGAGCAGGATCTGCTTACCCTTCCGGATTACCTGAGATCACCCCTAGTTTTTGTTGGGGTTCGTGTTGTTTATTCTTTAGTTTTCCATGTTGTGTCATGTGTACTATTGTTTGTCTGTATGTCCTTTTAATTTTTAGCCATGGCGTTGTCAGTTTATTTTCGATTTATGAGTTTGGCCGTCCCTCTGGTATCTTTCGTCCCTCTTTTATACCCTATAAACTATCGATAAGCGTTTACACATCTATATTAACGGTCATGTATAAGGAAAAATCACAAAAATACTGAACATCGAGGAAAAATCAAAACGGAAAGTCCCTAATCAAATGGCAAAATCAAAGGTTAAACACATCAAACAAATGGACAACAACTGTCATATTCCTGACTTGGTACAGGCATTTTCAAATGTAGAAAATGGTGGATTGAACCTGGTTTTATAGTGCTAAATTAATCACTTTTATGACAGTCGCAACGCAATACGTTATGTTTACAACGATGCGTGAACAAAACAGACATAATCAGTAAAATAGTCATCACTGTGTTACAATCTCAAAACAGATAAATATATACAAAAAACGCACAAAGCATCTATCAAATTAAAAAAACACATTCTTTTTATATGTTCTTTTACGGAAATATTTAATAAATGTGTTTTTACCGCAAAAACATTTCGGTCAGATTCTTAAAACAACAAGCCAAGTTGACACAACAGAAGTTATACGAATAGATTGAGCTATACGACTTGACTTTGTCTTAACTTACGAGCGATAAGTTTTCAAGGTACCAGTATAAATGTATGGTATGTAATTGTACCTTTGTCGTCATTTATCAGTTTCTAACATGTTCACTGAAATTGGATTCACATGAGTGATGAAACGTTTCCTGTCGAGACATTCAGATACTTTCATACATATAATTTGTTGCTATGAAAAATGCAACAATAAGATACACATAACTGTTCTTCATCTACAAATAAATAAAAAAAAACACAATATTTATATATAGTAGGGATGACAATGAGTCCTCTAGTACTCGAGTATCGCTCGGTAGTACCGAGTTTGGATTACCAAATGATACTCGATTCATCGGTTTCCTGTTAGAATATTGTTGCTTTCTGAAGTTTAAACAAAAAAATATTTGTCATTGAGAGCTCCTCCTTGGCTATTATATATCATTAAAACATTGATATAAATTAGAATACGATTGAAATGCTTGCGTTTAACTATCATTTAGAAATCCTCAGAATAAGAACAAATTCGTTACACCTTGTATCGACCCTCAGAAAATGATAAATGGCATCAGTAAATTATTATTATCACCCCTTGGTTGATCACTACATGTGTTTTTTTACGGTTTCCAAATACTGTATTTTTACGGTTTCCAAATACTGTATTTTTACGGTTTCCAAATACTGTTGTTTTACGGTTTCTAAATACTGTTGTTATAAAGATATTAATTAATTACATGACCAGTATACATAATTAGTACACGTAGTAAACGAGCTATACTTATTTAAGTATGGCAAGACAATTCTTTGACTATTATCTAGTTCTAGGTATTAATGTTGAGGGTTTTACGATCATAAGACAACGACCTAAAAAACAAAAAAAGTTTAATTTGCGTTTCACTTTTGTAAATGTTTTACCGCGCGAGTGCTCGAGTATCGCTCGATAAATTCAACACGTAATCGATTAGTAAATCTTCACCGAGTTGACAGCTCTAATATAAAGTTTTATAAAATGAAAAACTAATACTAGTTTGAGTTAAATCTTGAAGTGCTGAACACGTTTCTACGACGAAGGCAAAACTAAACAACTTCTGGCTTTACATTCCTCTGAAAATCCATCAATACAAAATGTAATTTACAGCATGAATGGGATTCCCTCATACTCATCTATTATCAGGAGATATTAGACATTCCCGGCTTCGCCTGTTTACTATAATTATTAGCATACAAAATGGTGATGAACATTATACATCTTATACTCGATACTTAATTTCCCAAAAGTCTGTTTGATAAACGACGATAGCCGAATCGCCATGATGTTCGGCTTACATTCATCTAAATGTTCTTATAATCATTTTTCATGTTAAAGATTACCTTAGATGTGTTGTGGTGAGGTATATTATTTGTGGTGTTATTAACGAGGGAGTATGGAAAGTTTTAAATTAATTGTTTACAAAAGTAAAGATTATTTAAAATACTAAGGATTTTCTTATCCAAGGCATAGATTACCTTAGCCGTATTTGGCACAGCTTTTTATTGGATCCTCAATGTTCTTCAACTTTATACTTGTTTAGCTTTTAATCTTGTTTAATCGAAGCGTCACTGATGAGTCTTAAGTAGACAAAACGCACGTCTAGGATATCAAAATTATAAGCCTGGTACCTTTGATAACTAATTAAACATCTGCGCCAATATAGACAATCCCCTTCTTTATAATTTACCCTTAAATGAAAACGTTTAATTTTGATACAATTAATATGAGTTCATTGGATACTTTCAGCTTTTGTATTAACCTCAAATTGTCTTCCTGTGTCGATTACGGATATTTTAACACTGAAAAATTACTGTTGTCTTCTATTTTATCTTGACAACAATATAACCTCTCTATTACATATAGCTATATATATACAGGTTGCTCGACAGATAATTCATGTTCTCCATTTTTGTTTGTTTATGTAATTGTAAAGAACTATGAACATTCAGAGCATTATTTTATTTCATTTTTAGAAAACATGTACATACGGCTTCAGGCATATCATTTCCATATTGATATCTCAAATTGGAAATATGACAACTTTAATCAAGAATGATTAGTGAAGTACCACGATCTTTAAGTACAAAAAACAACAATATTTTATAGAATTGAAAATTGAAATGGGCAATATGTGAAGGAGACAACAATCCGACCAAAGAGCAGAAAATAGCCGAAGGTAATCAATGGGTCTTCAGCACAGCGTGAAATCCCGTACCCGGAGGCGTGCTTCAACTGGTCAATAAACTAAAATATGTACTTGTTCAGTGATAACGGGCGTCATACTGAACTGAACTCCGAAATATATAAATGAACTAAAAATAGAGGTATAGTATACTTCACTTTTTAAAATAAGATAAATTAAAAAAAGCATATACGATATGCACACACATCATAAATTATCTACCTATATCATTGTGTCAGAAGAGTACTCTGAAGATATAAATTTGTGAAGTATAGCAATATTTAGATCGATAAAAAATATTTTTACCGTTTACTTGTTTAAATAGTATAAAGTTGATCGCAATACCCTAAACGATATACACAAAAGTCATAAATCATTATTTGAACAAAGGAACCGTGTATAAGTCAAAACCCGTTTTGCTTTATGTCTTTTTAAAAAGAGTGATATGTTTTGGTTTAGAAAAAAAACTTTATGAGAAAGAGTGGACCCTTATCCATACACTACTATATACTTATATAACTCCAGTTGTACGTTGACCTTTACCCGACTCCATAATAGTTATCAAAGGTACCAGGATTATAATTTAGTACGCCAGACGCGCGTTTCGTCTACATAAGACTCATCAGTGACGCTCATATCAAAATATTTATAAAGCCAAACAAGTACAAAGTTGAAGAGCATTGAGGATCCAAAATTCCAAAAAGTTGTGCCAAATACGGCTAAGGTAATCTATGCCTGGGATAAGAAAATCCTTAGTTTTTCGAAAAATTCAAACTTTTGTAAACAGGAAATTTATAAAAATGACCACATTATTGATATTCATGTCAACCCCGAAGTGTTGACTACTGGGCTGGTGATACCCTCGGGGACGAAACGTCCAAAGAGGGACGAAAGATACCAGAGTCAAACTCATAAATAGAAAATAAACTGACAACGCCTTGGTTAAAAATAAAAAGGACAATCAGAAAAATAATAGTACACATGACACAACATCGGAACTCAAGAATAAACAACACGAACCCCACCAAAAACTAGGGGTGATATCAGGTGCTCCGGAAGGGTAAGCAGATCCTGCTCCACATGTGGCACCCGTCGTATTGCTTATGTGATAAACAATCCGGTAAATAATCAAATTCGGTAGGTCTCATTCATGAAAGGGAAGGGGATTGTAGTTACGACCTAAGGAACATATCCGATATCATTTGTGAAACGGTCAACCAACTCGTGATAGCGTCCGTAATTTTTTTTACTGTACTTTTAAACATCCCGTCATTATGGTTTTGTTTTATTAAAATGCAATATTCTAATGTGCTATTATGATTTTAAAATACTTTGAACTACACAATTATTTTATATGTATGTACTGGTAAATGCCTCCGATATCTGAAGAACCCCTCGAAAGCTGCGAGGGTACAGTGGCATCCATGTACACTCCCTTACGGGATTAATGGAGATGTGTCACTAACGTATGTTTATACGACAATTAGTTTTACAAGGACAATCAATCCCCACCCAACACAAAGGGAGTGCTAGGACACCGGGCAGTCTGTTATTATAGTGGAGGAAGCCGAAGTACTCGGATAGAACCATCGGGCCACTCGGTGGAAACAGAAAAACCAGGGAGATATCAGAAGATTGATCTCCAGGTCAAAGTAAGGGACAACTTTGACCAACCGAGGCCCCCAAAGTACCCATTCTAGTTTAAACTCAGGTCTGGGTACCAGAGATGTGTGTAAGAGGGTGAAAATAACCCTTCTGATGTGCTCATATTTTTTTAGCACCCCGGGTGAGAATCGAACTCGGGACCTTCAGCACGTGCTACTATTTGTATGTTGTTGGTACATATGACGTAGTTTGGTACTTTTAACATCCCACCATATATGTTATTATTCTATTATAATGTCTTTATGTTATTGTTTTGTTAAAATATTAAGAACACTTAGAAAGACAAAATCATTTTATATCTCTTCCTGTGTCACGTAACAATCAGCAACATCAAATACGCGACTCTCTACTCGAGTTGATGGAACCTCGCTATGCAGTCAATTGATTGATTTTTCAAATACATATATAAGTAACAATAGATATGTTTATTTGGCCCAAAAATTACTGCAAATTTAAGGTATTCAGAAAATCAAAATAAATTTGACATTGAACAAATTACCATGGCAACAAATCATGACTTAATTTGCACATTTTGTTTTTCATCAAATTTGAGGTATATTTTAGATTGATATAATATGTGCACACGCAAGAAACATCTTTATATTTAATTAGATAATGTCAATCGTTATACTAAAGCTTTTGTTAAATTATTTTGTTGTTTCTTGGCTGTGTACGATGGTCCAACAATGGAACTAAAGAGAGAAAATTGTATAAATTCTGTATTTTTCATCGTTTTTGTGAAAACAGTATATATTATGACACAATTGTGACGTCATCAGATAAAATTTTTGATGTTTTTCATTTATATATGCCTATATTTATGTATATCGTAACATTTTGTGCCAATTTGAAATAGTTATCAAACGTTTTATTTTCTTAGGCTAAAACCAGGCCTTAATGCCCCTACTCCTTTTATATATCCTTTTTTGTGCTTCTTTGTTATATATTTGTTTATTTTTGTTCTGATTGAGATTGTGACATGGTGATGATGGCTGTATCCCTATTTTTACAATGACACCTATTTTGTAAATTTTACCTATTATGTCTGTTTTGATCAGGCATCGTTATTAATATAAAGAAATTTGATGCGACTGTCATACAAGTGAGAGGTTTAGCGCTATACAACCAGGCTCAATCTTCCATTTCCTACATTTGAGAATGCCTGTACCAAGTCAGGAATATGACAGTTGTTATCCATTCGTTTGATATGTTTTTTCATTTGATTTTGCCATTTGATTAGGGAATTTCCTTGTTGATTATCTGTGGTTTCCCCTTTTTCATAAAATGCTAATCATATATTAAAAAAATAGCAAGCATTTAACCTTTATTAGCATCCGAAACAAGTGCATCTCCGATAATATGATTATGGGTATCCAGTCGTAAAAGTTTTCAATGCTGGAAGCCTGCTTCGCTTGCCAATAGCGGTAAGCTCATTTTTCTAATGATTCTTTATATGACAAGTAAATACATTTCATTATCCTCATAGTATCGAAGTTACTGATAGAAAAATTTAATGGGAACATCTGACTCTTTTATTTTCTATATTTGTGTGCGTGATTCTATAGCATTGGTTCATTTACGTATATTCTGTTAACCCCATTTAGACTCTTATTCATACTCAATCCAAAAATAAAAACAATATAGTTGTGATAAAAAAAACCCAAAGCAACGTGTTGAATTTTCCCTTTAACAATTATATACAACTATTACTACTTTTAAGATGACCACTTACATTTTACCTGTCGAGGTTGTTGTCAACTGTAGGTATAGACAATTGTTGAAAAGATCTATTAGTCAGAATTGGTTATAAGATTAGAGGCTGTTCTTAATTACAATCGAAAATTATTGAGAAAAAAAATGCTTAGCTTTCTCCACAATTTTCGGTACAATTTTAGTTTACAGTGAACGAGCTTTAGTTTTCACTGTTTTCATTATTGGTGTTCATTGTGTTTTTGTATTTGTATTTTCTGTTTCTTACACTTTTTGGTTATTGTAACAAGACAAAAAATAAACTAAATGTCACCAAATAATTTAAAGTGTCTTTAAAAGATAAATAGATCACACTGCTGATATCAATGTCCGTATCGTTTCATCGACGGATGTTAGACGTAATACAACAGATCCAATGCTGGAGCAAATTTAGGCAACAATGGTTTACCGATATTCAAATATCACAAATCAAGGTAACAAACAAAAACTGAGGGATCTGAAGAGTGAAAACGAGTGAGATCGTGTGGGGCGGCAGAGAAGGTGTTTTCTTCTTCGCAAGTAACTCCGACAAATCTCTGTTAATTGTCCCAATCTGAAAAGAAAACGACCCACAGTCTGATACAGCGTATCTTAGGGTCTACGATTACAATAATATGACACTACTAATCTGAGACACCTAGACATATTATCGGAATTGGTAAAGTTAGTCGTATAGCCATCTCAAAACTCAAAACTTTTGCATTTTTTTTTCGCTGCGTCGGAGCTGATTTCTGTTCAAAAATCATGATTCCGACCTGGGTTTTGTCGGGTATGTGTGGTGCTCAATCACTTTGAATCTGCATAGTGGTTTGCACATATTTTAATTCTTTTTCTTTATATTCTTAAGTGATGGAGTTGTTTGAATACTACTGACATTTTTTTTTATTTATTTGGCTTTCGGTATTCTCCACTTTGTCCAGACAAACGCTGATCGACTTAAAATCTGCATTATAACTTTTTAAAATTACTTGTTAAATCATAAAATCTCGGTTAATAAATACAACAAACATTTGTTTTATTTCTTTTTTTTGCATTTATGATTTCTATATTTATAGAAGTACATTTCAATCAATAATCATTAACTAAGGACATTATTGGTATACTGCATTTCAGTTTCGAAAGTGATTGTATAATCAAACCTAGGCATTTCGTCGAGTTTAACCTAATTTCTTCTGAAAAAAGTAAAAACGTACTGAATGGATAGATGAAAATGAAAGTAAAACACCACCGTCAACAACAACGGAACTGCAAACAAAATTCTACATACAAAATATAAAAAAGAAGATTTGGTATGATTGCCAATGAGACAACTGTTCACAAGAGACCGAAATGACGCAGACATTAACAACTATAGGTCACCGTACGGCCTTAAAACACTTAAAGCCTTAAAACCCCGACACTTACGAAAATACCTTTGAAGAAGTCAAGGTCACTTATTGAATGTATTGTGTTGTATACATTTAGAAGTAATAGCCTTGTTACAATAGCGGATGAAATATTTTGTTAAACCTACAAAAAATATACCACATAACCATATTTTAAATTTTCGTTCGAATCCTTACATTAGAAAAAGTACAATCACCAAAATACTGAACTCCAAGGAAAATTCTTAACGGAAAGTCCTTAATTAAGTGACAAAATTAAAAGCTAAAACACATCAACTTATAGATCTATAACAACTGCCATTCCTGGGTTTTCGTATGTCAAAAATGTTGGATTTAACCCTTGTTTTATAGCTAGCAAAAACTTTCACTTGTATGACGGTCCCATCAAATTCAATTATATTGACAACGAAGTGTTAACAAAACAAACAGTTATAACAGGTAAAAAAAAAAAATAGGGGTACAGCATTCAACAATGTGTTATAATCTTAATCCCTATAAAAACAAACAAAAATATAATCATGAAGCAAAAAAGGAATAAATACAAAGCAAGCTGGCAAAAATGAAAGACAAGAAACAAAATATGTACAATGATAATGACGGGATCTACTTAAAATCTGTATCTAAAATGTTCAAATTACTTGTTAAATCATAATTTCTCGGTTAATCAATACAACAAGTCTTTTTTTTATTTCTTTTGTTGCATTTATGATTTCTATATTGATAGCAGTACATTCAAATCAATGATCACTAACTAGGACATTAATGTTGTACTGCACAATATGTGAGTTTCGACAGTGATTGTTTTACGAGGCCTAGAGAATTCTTCGAGTACAAGTATAACCCAATCTCTTCCTTAAAAGTAATTAAGAACGTACCAAATGGATAGATGAAAATGTAAAGACAACGCTTCCGTCAATAGAAAAAGGAAATAAACAGCAAACAAATTTCTACGCACAACAACTGAAAGCAATAAAACCAGAAAGTTATGAAAATACTGTTGGAGAAGTCATGGCCACTTATTGAATGCATTGTTGTACACATTTAGAATCAATAGCGGGTAGACTATTTTGTTTAACCTAAAAAAAAATATACCACATAACCATATTTAAAAAAAAATGTCAAATCTTTACATGAGAAGAAGTACAATCACAAAAATAGTGAACTCCGAGGAATATTCTAAACGGAAAATTCCTAATTAAGTGACGAAATTAAAAGCTCCAACTCATCAACTTCTAAAAAACAACTACCATTCCTGGGTTGGTACGGGCATTTTCGTATGCCAAAAATGTTGGATGAAACCCTTGTTTTATAGCTAGCGAATTTTTTCACTTGTATGACAGTCCCATCAAATTCAATTATATTGACAACGAATTGTGAACAAAACAAACAGTAATTACAGGTGAAAATGTTAAAAAAAAATAGGGATACAGCACTCAACAATGTGTTATAATTAAAATCCCTATAAAAACAAACCAAAAATATAATCATGAAGCAAAAAAGGAATAAATACAAAGCAAGCTGGCAAAAATGAAAGACAAGAAACAAAATATTTACAATAATAATGACGGGATCTACTTAAAATCTATACTTTAAATTTTCAAATTACTTGTTAAACCATAACATCTCGGTTAATAAATACAACAAGTATTTTTTTTATTTCTTTTGTTGCATTTATGATTTCTATATTGATAGCAGTACATTCAAATCAATGATCACTAACTAGGACATTAATGTTGTACTGCACAATATGTGAGTTTCGACAGTGATTGTTTTACGAAGCCTAGAAATGTCTTCGAGTACAATTATAACCCAATCTCTTCCTAAAAAAGTAATTAAGAACGTACCAAATGGATAGATGAAAATGTTAAGACAACGCTTCCGTCAATAGAAAAAGGAAATAAACAGCAAACAAATTTCTACGCACAACAACTGAAAGCAATAAAACCAGAAACTTATGAAAATACTGTTGGAGAAGTCATGGCCACTTATTAAATGAATTGTTGTACACATTTGGAAGCAATAGCGGGTAGACTTTTTTGTTTAACCTAAAAAAAAATATACCACATAACTATATTTTAAAAATTCTTTCAAATCTTTACATGAGAAGAAATAAAATCACAAAAATACTGAACTCCGAGGAAAATTCTAATCGGAAAGTCCCTAATTAAGTGACGAAATTTAAAGCTCCAACTCATCAACTTATAGATAACAACTGCCATTCCTGGGTTGTTACGGGTATTTTCGTATGCCAAAAATGTTGGATGAAACCCTTGTTTTATAGCTAGCGAAAACTTTCACTTGTATGACAGTCCCATCAAATTCAATTATATTTACAACGAAATGTGAACAAAACAAACAGTAATAACAGGTTAAAAAGTAAAAAAAAAATAGGGGTACAGCACTCAACAATGTGTTATAATTTAAATCCCTATAAAAACAAACCAAAAATATAATCATGAAGCAAAAAAGGAATAAATACAAAGCAAGCTGGCAAAAATGAAAGACAATAAACAAAATATTTACAATAATAATGACGGGATCTACTTAAAATCTATACTTTAAATTTTCAAATTACTTGTTAAACCATAATATCTCGGTTAATAAATACAACAAGTATTTTTTTATTTCTTTTGTTGCATTTATGATTTCTATATTGATAGCAGTACATTCAAATCAATGATCACTAACTAGGACATTAATGTTGTACTGCACAATATGTGAGTTTCGACAGTGATTGTTTTACGAAGCCTAGAAATGTCTTCGAGTACAATTATAACCCAATCTCTTCCTAAAAAAGTAATTAAGAACGTACCAAATGGATAAATGAAAATGTAAAGACAACGCTTCCGTCAATAGAAAAAGGAAATAAACAGCAAACAAATTTCTACGCACAACAACTGAAAGCCATAAAACCAGAAACTTACGATAATACGGTTGGAGAAGTCATGGTCACTTATTGAATGCATTGTGTTGTACACATTTAGAAGCAAAAGCGGGTAGACTATTGTATTTAACCTAAAACAATTATACCACATTACCAAATTTTAGAAATTCTTTCAAACTCTTATATGAGAAGAAGTAAAATCACAAAAATACTGAACTCCGAGGAAAATTCTAAACGGAAAGTCCCTAATTAAGTGACGAAATTTAAAGCTCCAACTCATCAACTTATAGATAACAACTACCATTCCTTGGTTGTTACGGGTATTTTCGTATGTCAAAAATGTTGGATGAAACCCTTGTTTTATAGCTAGCGAACACTTTCACTTGTATGACAGTCCCATCAAATTCAATTATATTGACAACAAAAACAAACAAAAATATAATCATGAAGCATAAAAGGAATGTAAAAAGGAAAGATAAAGAACAATGGGCTATTTGTTTTACTCTTTCGTTTCAAATCCAAACATTTATTTCATGTTCTCAACAAATTCTTGATTAATTAGCATTTTGTTAAAAAAAAAAAAAAAATAATACCTAAAAGTGCAGCACATGTTTAAATGTATATTCGGACAGCCGATGAATAATTAACATTTACTGGTTAATTAGTTTTTTGTAAAAACAAGAATTTAAATATATAAAAGTACAACACATGTTGTTTGAGACAAGAAATCATTAAAATGACATTTTTAATTTTCAAATGAAGTATAAAAAAATATACGCAAGAGAAAATTGTTTACGCAGCAATGCCAATCTGTTACAGTGACTACCTATATATATATACTGGTTTGTCGCCATAGTGGTGCATACTTTCCAGTGGTTCTCAATCAACATAAACGACAATCTTGGTAAGCACACACTAGTTATTAACATATTCTTATTTTAGATTTTATAAAGTATTTTTGTAAAAGTATTTTGTCATTGATTTACACAGCAATTTTGTTTTTTCAATTATTTAATACGTTTACTTGAAATGAAGTAAAAGTAAAACAAATATACGCAACAGACATATTTTGACGCAGCAATGGCAAATTGTTACACAAACTCATTACATAAATTTTACTTAGGTTTTACATTGTGTTTGACTGAATTATTTAGTATTAGTATTTATTATTAGTTTTGTAATATATTTTATCATTTTTATGCTTACGGGCATACCCAATGATGTGTAAGGCATACCTTATTGCTCAATTTAATTCAAAATATATATTGTACTCTCTCTTCCATGGTATTTGCATAAAATTATTATGTCTTCTTTTTCCTTTAAGGAGATGTTTGAAAATTTGAAAATGCCTGTACCAAGTCAGGAATATGACAGTTGTTGTCCATTCGTTTGATATGTTTCATTGCTTGATTTTACCATTTGATAAGGACTTTCCGTTTGGAATTTTCCTTGGAGTTCAGTATTGTCGTGATTTTACGTTTTGGTTATTTGTGCCCTTTATAATAATAGAGATTATCGTTTTCAGGAATAATGACGGTCAATCACTGGTTAGGGAATGACCATGTTTAGTTTATTTTTGGGGTGTAGACGGCCTGAATACTAGTATTTATTATTATATGTTGTAATACATGCTATTTAGCCTTGCCAAAACAAGGCAAAAAGGTTAATCTTTTGTACACGAATATATCATGCATTTTGTGTTGTAGAATATTCAATGACTATAATATATAATATAGTAACATAATTAAAGAGATACATTTATATCACCTTGATAGAACTGTCTGCTTATTATGATTTTTTTGTCTTAGTTCTCGGTTAATGTAAAGTAAATTTTAATTTTAGATAGACACCATGAAAACAAGTGTAGCTATTATCATACTGCTCGTTTGCCTTTCAGGTAAGACTTTATATAACTCTTGTTACTTTAAAACGATTGTTTTTGTATTGTCACTTGGAAGTTTAAAAAAAAGTGAAGCATGCACTACAACAAATAGAAATTTTGTTTCTGGATAAAACTCCATTCAGTTTGCTCAAACCCAGATACTTGAAACCCAAAATTGCATAAGTACATTAATGCGGTAGGATATATATGACAAACAAGGACAAATATTAAATTGGCAAATTCAACTGAGACCGAGTTTTCCTTTTGACTATTGAGCTGATGATAAGTGTATGTTTAGTACTTATTGAGCGGTCTGATATACGGACTATTGAGATGTTGATAAGTGGATGTTTAGCTATTGTTTACCGGTCTGATATACATACTATTGAGCTATTGATAAGTGTATGTTTAGTACTTATTGACTGGTCTAATATACGTTCTAGTGAGCTTATGATAAGTTTATGTTTAGTACTTATTGACCGGTCTGATATAAGGCTTATTGAGCTGATAATAAGTGTATGTTTACTTGTTTACCGGTCTGATAAACGGACTATTGGGCTGATGATAAGTGTATGTTAAGTACTTGTTGACCAGTCTGATATACGGACTATTGAGCTGATGATAAGTGTATGTTTAGTACTTGCATGTTGACCGTTCTGATATAAGGACTATTGAGCTGATGATAAGTATATGTTAAGTACTTGTTGACCGGTCTGATATACGGACTATTGAGCTGATGATAAGTGTATGTTTAGTACTTATTGACGTAGTTAATCAGCAGTTGTATCGACGGAGTTATATATAGTAAATGCAAATACCATCTTATTCAGTTCGTGCTTCAGAAAAGCTTTTCTAGATTTACCTTGATCACGAACTCTCAAACCGAAGCAGGAGAAGATAACCATATCAACGCACTTGATATCGATACTATTTTGTTGCGATTTCCGAATGTTTTTGTTGTTAACCTTGATGTGTATATACTCAAAGTCTTTATGAGTTTTGACAATTTATCGGCAAACTATTGTGGATTTAAATTGTCTAGGCTAGTCACTTTTATATGTTTGTAATATATTTTGTCATTTGTTCATCTTAGAGAACGCTATCGTTGGCAAGACTAATTTCATATTGTTTTTCTTGACGGTAACTCACAGGATATCAGACATTTTAGAGCCATATGTTTGTGACAAGACGAACTGTTATGCCCTTGTCATAACAAACATATATATATATCCTAAAGAGCCCAGGTGGTCGTGTGGTCTAGCGGGACGGCTGCAGTGCAGGCGATTTGGTGTCACGATATCACAGTAGCATGGGTTCGAATCCCGGCGAGGGAAGAACCAAGAAATTTGCGAAAGCAAATTTACAGATCTAACATTGTTGGGTTGATGTTTAGACGAGTTGTATATATATATATATAGACGTAAAAATTATTTTCACATGTGCAGATATATATATTCATAAAATAAATAGTAAAATAAGTAACAAGTTAACAGTTCCAGTTCAATCGATTTCATCCTTTCATTGGGACTCTTTAGGATAACTGATTGAGCGTCGTTATGGGTGACGTCGTTAAGGAGGTTTGTGACGTTCCGGCATTGTTCGTAATTAAAAGTTCTCGGGATTTTATCTTGATCGAAACGTTGTTATCAAATATATATATATCTATTTTCAGATATAGGTAGTTTGATCAAATTAAATACTGAAGCCAGTGAATAAGTTATAACGATATAGATAGTCGTATGAACTCTTTTGTTATCCACTTGTGATCAAACATCAGACAATCATTTTTAGCATGTGCCCCGAATGAGTTTTTGGATGTAATATTTTTGTATTTAAATCTTTCCAACAAAGTCCTTGAATTTTCCTCTGATTCTTTCAGGCATGACGATTAATCAAGCTGATGGAAGACTTATAACATGTAATTGGGGAGGATGTCCGCACAAAAGAGCTTGTCACCTCTGTTGTGACCACCTAAGATCGGGATGTATTGGTGGAAAATGTGTTAAGAGACGACCATGGGCACTGATTAAAACCAAATGTCTATGTGATTGTCCATCTGGGTATGTAAACATCTTACTTCTATATATTTGATTTAAAACAAAGCAAAACGGGTTATACATCAGCGAGACACCGACAAAATAACACAAAAAGGCACAACGAGGCATCACATACAGATGCCTGTACGTCAGTTTATACATCGACCCAACAACAAGAATAACCAAAAACCTATAGAGGATAACATATACAGATGGCGACCCTACAACTCACATAAATAATTAAAAGACATCTAGAGGGAAACCTATACAGATGTTTTTACCATACTTGTATCTAAAAAATTCGTCCCATCTTTAATTCGTCTCAAATTCAAGAAGTTATGACTTTATAATTGATAAAAAAAAACAATATACATTTGCCACCAGATTCTCTAAATAACCTAAGCATTTATTAAAATGAAGACAACAACTGTTGAGGCCTTTGGCCACCACCCTGAGCATTCAAATGATGGATAACACTTCTGATTATTTGTGCAAACTGGATACAAAAAAAAGGGAACAGTAGTATATCGCTGTTCAAAAGTCATAAATCGATTGAGAGAAAACAAATCCGGGTTACGAAGTGAAACCTTGGAGTGCACGGAATGTTTTAATTGTTATAGCATATGCCTCGATGGAATAAAATGGAAATGAGTTGATCATGATGATGATAAATCTTTTCTGTTGTAGATAACAGAGACAACACAAGTAATCCACTGTATGCTTTTATGGTAATCGGCATATTTGTAAAAGGATTTGAAAAATAAAATACAGTTGAACTAAATATGTTTTTCTTTTTAATAAATGTTGCTCGATATAATAAGAATATAGAGAAGCTAATGAACACGTATATTCTATAACGTTACATGATATATCATGGTGACGTTGTCCCTTGTTTTCAATGGCTGTTTTTGTCCGTAAATTTTAATTAAGGAACTCCGTGAATATGCTATTACTCAAACAGGAGTTGGAAAGTTTTTGCTATAATTCTTTTTTGGGTTGCTGTTCTTGTTTTATACTTTGCAAACGCATTATGTTATTAGATATGGACAATTTGAGATTGCCTGGTGAAAATATTTACAAAAAAGCAAGTTTTGCGCTAAAACATCATCTCATACAAACAAAGGGAGTTGTGGAATGCTGGCTTTTGCGACATCAACCAACCAAAGACCATATGACGTAGATGCAAGAAAATTAAGAATGACCATACGGCGCCTTATTATTGAAATTTATATTGAATATCCCTCTGGTAACTTTTGCCATTCTTTTATAAACGATCAGAACAATCCACATTGTAAAGTCCGGTATGAAAGGACTAAAAGAATGATGATAACTACTCATTAAAAATTTTGAACGTCCGAAATTCCAGAAGTACCTTAAAAAAAGGGTCAAACGTAAAAATTAGAAAGTAAAGAATAGATAATTACATACAAGCCAAAAAAGCTTTAAAGCTTTATGCATAATATGAAATAATTCAAATGAAAAGCACACGGATCTTATTAATGACAAAAATACTAACAAACAAACAAAACAACAACAAAAACGATTGTATACAACAATACTTATTACCAGACAAGCATATCTTTATGTGCCCAACCCTTACCATAACCCGAAACACTAGTGTAACAAAACAACATGAGAGAAAAGATTAAAAATCAGTTGGAAATGGCATGACGCATTATATTTTCAGAAAGAAAAAAAATCTTTATAGATGAGAGCATGTTTGTACGAAATTTATCTGTTGATAAATAGCGTTTGGTTATGTCAGTTTTTATGGCCTTCATTTTTTTTGGATTTTTTCTAGAAGTTTTGTTCTAAACCTCTTTACCAGTTATACGTGGCATATGGTGTTGGGTTTTATATAAAAAATAAATTAACGCATGGTTAAATTAACATCCATTGATGTTGTACAACAATAAGAAAAGATACGCAAATCTGATAGCTTACTGAAACGGTGTATAGACAGATAGAAAATAAATCAGATCAAAACAAACAATAGAACAATTAAAAACCAATTGTTCAGAGAACCATTGATGGTCTTTCCACAAGTTAAGACCTTTTTTTATTTAAAAATATTAAAATTTGGTTTTAAATGTCAATTTTAGCGCCAAATGACAGCTTATTGAACGCTTTTTCAAAAAATATATGGTTTCTATAAAAAAATATATAGAAAAGGGAGATAATCTTTTACTTCCGGTTTAAAAAGTTTACTTCCGGTCTTGTTTGATAGTTTACTTGACACTGATTCCAAAAATATATGGTTCTATATACTTTTACATTGATTTAGTACAAAAAATAGGTACTTCCGGTTTACAAAAAGGTCACTTCCGGTTGTGTTTTTTAAGGTCACATTGCTTACAACTTAATGCAAAAAGTCCCATGGCTTTATCATGTGTACATATGAGGTAAAAGCAAAGGTCAAAATCTAGAACGTTTAATTAGCATATGACCTTGAGCTCAATTTCAAGGTCATCAACCAAGGACCTCAAATCAAAAGACTCTAGTCCTCTACTTTATATTGTTAATGAGTTATATTACCATACGTATGATATTAGATATAAAAAGGGGGAAACTCGCGTCAAATGTCTACGTACCCTTTCGACTAAAATTTATGTGTTACGACATGTCGTAACACACAATTGTGTGAAAATATTTTGTCGATATCTTGTATGATTTCTGAAAATAAGGGATAACAAGCCAAAATCAAAAATTTGAACATGACCTTGACCTTTGACCTTGACCTCATTTTTATACTTTTTGAGCAAGGGCCTCAAATCAAAAGACCCTAGGCCTCTATCACTTATGATTTTCCAGTTACAAATTTATTTTACTTATTTCAATACAAAAGGGGAAATTACTCTCATATGGGGTCTGCGTAAAACTTCGGTCAAAATAAAACGTAACATCCTGAGGATATAACGAGCAATTAGGAAAAATAAATTTGTCGCTTTCTTTTAGGGTTGCGGAGGAGATCTGATAACAAGAAAAACAGTGTTTGGGGAGATAACTCTTACAAAGAAAAGTGTTCGGTTAAACAGGGTGAGATTCAAAAGCGTATAGACTGTATGATCTCATATACAAAAAAACTACGCGACATCTTTTGAAACATCTTTACACCGCAAGAAAAAAATTAGGCGGAAGAAAAAAAAAAAAAATAATAATCAGAACAAAATCAATAGGTCTTTCCACACGAAAGGTGGAAAGACCTAATAATAAACGTGCTAGATGGGAAATTTAAACTATCGTTTAAACACAAAGGCATGGCGTAAAGGGTCCGTACTTGATTTCGAACCAGTTAACTTGTAAATACTGCAGTTTTTTAACTATGAGAGATTGGTGACTATATGTCGTTATTCCTTGTCACTGTTGCCTTCTACTATACACCCTAAACAGGCATTCAAAGCACATAACCAAAACCGAAAGACATGGATAAAACGGAACATTATTATCCTTTTGTCACTATAAAAAAAAAGAACGAATGTGGATAGTTTACTTCTTAAAGTAACTCCCATGCATTAACAAAATTAAATTTGCATTCTTAGTTTCGAATGAACCTACATTCAAAGTGCTCGCCATCCTTTAAAGCTCTACAAACATATATACAGAAACGTTATTTTCTCAGTTTTGACATGTTGATAGAAAATGATTTGTTCATCAATTAAAGGAATTTTTAGTGCAACGGTTTTTAAGTATGAACATCTCTTTTTAATTTGTTACCCCTGTTTTATATATGATTGATAAAAGTGATTCGTCAAAAGTTACCAGGCGAACATCATTATAGAGCTAAATTGTTTTATATATCTATATAATTGAGAATGGAAATGGGGAATATGTCAAAGAGAAAACAATCCGTCCAAATAGCAGATAACAGCTGAAGGACACCAATGGGTCTTCAATGCAGCATGAAAATACCGCACACGGAGTTGGTCCTCAGCTGTCCCATAAATAAAATTGTTTACTAGTTCAGTAAAAATGGACGTCATACTTAACTCTAAAACATATAAACAAACTAAAATAAAAAAACCATACAAGGCTAACAAAGGCCAAATGCTCCTGACTTGGAACAGGCGCAAAAATGGGGCGGGGTTAAACATATTTGTGAGATTTCAACCCTCCCCTTATACGTCTAGCCAATATAGAATAAAGAAACACATAGCAATACGACAGTATAACTCAGTTTAGAATAGACAACAAAAGAAACTAGGCAATATGACAATGATACAGAAATGAACAAAGGACTAATAGCAATTACTGACATGCCAGCTCCAGACCTCAATTAAACTGATTGGAAGTATATGCCTTCATCATGTAAAAATCAAGTAAAATCACTTCCTTTAGGGGTTTAGTATCACACCATCATAAAATGTATGAGAAGAACATTACACGTACCATGCCAACCACTGGTTTTAGAATAAATATTTCCGATGCAAAGATCTCATGAGTGAATCAATATTAATACCAACATTTTTTGTTTTTTAATACATTAGACCGTTGGTTTTCCCGTTTGAATGGTTTTACACTAGTAATTTTTGGGGCCCTTTATAGCTTGCTGTTCGGTGTGAGCCTAGGCTCCGTGTTGAAGACCATACCTTGACCTATCATGGTTTATTATTATAAACTATGACTTGGATGGAGAGTTGTCTCATTGGCACTCATACCACATCTTCCTATATCTATATGCAATCTTAAATGACCCCACACCAGAATCATAACTAAACCCCTTCCGAATTAGTCTTGTAAACGTTTGGTTATATGTAGTTTTTGAAGTGAATGCCGACATTTATGTGCTTTTTAGAGAATATTACAATACAAGATTTGATGTAAGATACCTGAACTTATAAGATGAATACTTGTTGATTTATATTTACTAATGATGTCCTTATACCGATGATTGCATTAAAACACTTGTGTAATAATCTTTCAGTAATACATTTTTTTTTGTGGGACTCACATACAGACACAAGCGAATCGAAAATTTGAGATATATTAACACCATAAGATAGTGACGAGGGAACTTCATCATCTAAAAATTGATAATTAACAATAGGAAATAAAAATCATCTTTTTATCACAAATTTTGGCTATTAAGTTTCCCGTTTAAAGTTATAGATATCAAGATCCAGGAAAGGGCAGTGTTCATTTTTAGCATTAGCTTTATTTAAAGTCAGTTCGGCAGGATAAATCTCTTTAGTGTACATACTGAAGTATTCATTATTCAGAGCCAATATTTCATCTAAATATCTAAAAAGTGTTACTTAATTATTGAATCAGATGTTGTTTCGATGGGTCTTTGATGATTTTAGTCATCCAGTGTAACTCATAACAATACAGGAGCAGGTCCGCAATAAGTGGTGCGCAGTTAGTCCACATAGGAATTCCGATAACCTGATGATATACGGAATATCCATAGCAAACCAAAATTGTATCTAATACAATTCAAGGGCAGTTATAGTATCAAAACAGGTCCAATTGACAAAGTTCACAATGGAACAATCTGTCAAATTATAGAAAATTTAACATACTTGTATTGAAAGACCTTTTACTTAAGGATATTCAGGAACAAAGTAGGACATTGACCGCTGTAAATAATAATGACGTTATTGCAAGTGACAACAGAGGGGCATAGTTGTGGCCAAATTATATCTAGGCGTAATTTGTATATATTTGCTTGAAGCTTGAAGTTCATTCAAAAGGGTCACAGCGAGCAAATCCCGCGCCCGAAAGCGGGTTTTAGCTTATCCCTACACAAAATGAGTAATAGTTTAGAAAAGATGCCACGCTAAACTGAAATAAAGAATAAATTGATAAAATAATTAAATGCTCAATCCGAAACACTGTATGACCATGACTTGTAACACATTATTTTCTTAATGTCCTCTTGTACACTTATCGGTCTGCGGTTGACACCTCATATTTTGAATGTTAGTGAATGTAAGAGATATTCGCAATCCATAACAAAACCTAGAACACACGAATAAATGCGCTATATATAAATAAATGTTTGTATGTACACAGTATTTTATCTACCTCTGTTTACAAATAACATAAAAGATAATATTACAAAAGTATGATAGTTATTGTGGTCAAAAGAGCCTCATACGCATTCGTTTTTGCATTAATCATAGTGATGTTCTGTTTATATACCATTAACATGCCTTCAAATTTGAACGATTGCCAGATATATGTTGTTTTATTCATGTCTGGTCATAGGCAGCACATGTTAATTACTTCGCATTCTTTAAAATTTTTCAAAAAAATGTGTCATTGTTCCTTCTGAAATATTCACGGCTTTATTTAGACATTTTTTTTAATTACATCTGCAAATAGATAGAATTTCTCAACAAATAAACATAACATATTGGATTGGTAATTAATATGGTGACTTCAGTGTTACATGCATTCATCTAGTCATAAACTAGCATGTAGAAAGGTCAGCTAATGATTTGTAAAACTCGATTAGTGGGGAACCTGTTTTTGTACAATATCTTTCAATGTTTTAATTATCAATTAAGCTGTGCATAAGAAGTCATACTCGTTTATATATTAGCCACCAGCTATTGCAGATTTTCGCATTGTGATGATACAGTAGTTCCTTTACTATGAGCGGTACAGGTTCTCATATCGATTCCAATAATTACACGACATTTGTTTAGGTATAATGAAGTTTCGAATCTTCTAAGCATTTCATATTTCTTATATCCAAATGATACCCTATAGAACAGTGAAGATGACGATTTAAGAACCTTCAGATTCTCTGATTTTTTATTTTGTTGAAATACTTTGACAAATTTATAATATATTAATAAGTTCATATATCAATATATTACACAAGAGGAATGTATAGCCATTATTTAGACCCTATAAATACAAATATAGTAAACATATTCAACAGGACTTTCAAAATTGTTTGTATGGTTTTGTCCATCGGACATTTTTTGTTGCATTTCTTAACAGTTTAACATATCCTTATGTGTTCATACATCATTTAGAAAATTGCCATTCATATTTATTGTCTAAATGACATGCATCACTTTTATTTTTTTGATGTCAGAAACTTTTCTCACTAGATTCCCTTTTCAAACTCGCATGCCAACAAGTAATCTATAAGTTAAAGAATGCCATTATCACATTATAGTATAGTGTTACTGTGTACAGGGCGCATATATTGTTTTTGAATTGCGGTCTTTCAATCGATGGCCTTCTTTACGGTTAAAAATTGCGTTATTGGCAGTCGTACAACAGCATATCAATATTTATATTTTCCTTTTTCTTTAGTTATGCTAATATCATGAATACTTCTGTCATTTTAAACATTTATGTGAAAAATGAACAAACCACTCTGTATTTTTGACTGTTTTTTGGTTCTTGTAGAAAGTTGTGGATTGTTGACATCAGGTAAAGTTGTTGACAGACACGTCTGTGTTGTTTCTTAGGCGCTCGTCGTTAAAAATGCGTTAAAAACTGCGCAATATTAAAAGGCCTAAACGAGGCATATCCAAAATATTCATTTGAATTTCAGGTTTACTAAAATACAAATCAAAATTGTGAACTTTATAATAATTTAAAGTTTTTCGTAATGAACCCCTTTGCTAGAAGATTTACTTACAGTTGAACTCACCAGATTTATCTGCACAGTCAACATGTGCATCGCATATGTTATCTATAGGTATGCATATCGTACCATCATTGCATGGAAACTGGTCAGTTGTACATGCGTTGATAATCTACAATGAAAAGTAAAAGTAAATGTATTACTATAATTTTGTTTTCAAAAACAGTAAAGTTTCGACCCAAAAATGGATATAAGGAGTGTAGAATGAATTTCCAATGTGCACATTTTGTATTTTTATAGGTTGCATTTCTGTAAATATTGACAATGCAATTTCCCATAGGAACTCCTTCTACGGCTAAAACTGTACCACTTTTACTATGAAGTTTTGAAAAAAATCTTATCCTAGAATTGAAAGTTCATATGCACCACAATTTTTTTCAAAGGTCAAAATATAGGGCTGTGCGGCATATTTTCAACGTTTATATGCCCTGAACTTCTCAGAGTTTAAACTTACACTAATTTTCTTAACTACCCCTACCTCGAATGAAAGGTTACCACAGATTTCAATGTAAACAATATGCACGTGTTTATTTACTGGTAACATTCCCAAGTTCTGTCTCTGCGATATGGAACACAGAGAGCATAACTGGGAACCAGTATGTAAGCAAAATGAATTTTCTATGAATATTCAATTACTCCCCAAAAGAGGCGTGTTTTGAGAAACAGCTGTATTTACAAAGTGCAACCTATACAGACATTTATTCAAATAGAAAACTCTCTAAAATCAGTTTTTCTCACATTAATACTCATTTATCAGAATTAAAGTCTTAAAGAAATCACTGTGTATACTCTAAGTTTTTCTTTACTATACATTTTATACCCCCTCCCCTGTTTCAATTTTTTAAAGAATTTGAAAACAAGACTTTAATTATTGCCAGCTTACCCTATTTGCATATTTTCTGATAAAAAATGCCTAGAACCTGTTAAAAACTGTTTTGATAACATATTGAAAGCATATCAGAATATCATAAATGTAATGTTTAGCAGTCAATCATTACAACATTCAAGATTATATAAAGTATCCAATCCAGCCTCTATCTCCAGTCCACATCTTACTGTATGCCTATTTGTCAATTAAAGAACACATTGTCTGCCTCAAATGGTCAATTTAGAATTCTTGTCACAACAGTATCATCTTTAACCATATATCTGACACAATTTAGCTACTATATATACTAGAAGTGTTCAAACAAAGCCATATTTGCAATAGTTGTATGTATGCAGATACCAGTCTGAGATATAAATTCACTTAAAATGTTGTAGAGATGACTGCTAACATTTGATTTTTTGCATAACTTCCAAGCATAGTTATTGTTTTCTATATCAAGAACTTTAAAATCATAAAATCATAGCATTTACAAGTTAAATTATTTGTTTTATGACCCAGGGGGTAGGCAATTTTCTATGTTTCTTGCCCCTGGGGCCTCAAATTTCCTAAATAATTCTGTTGTTTCTAGCAATTTGGAATATTTAGTACATATTCAGGATAGAACACACTATTGTAAGTTTTCTTGAGATATTTTTGTTTTTCTAGCTTGTATTTATTATGCCGTGGTGACAAAAAAGCAGATTTAGGTGTTGCGGCTTACTTTTGGGTTATCGAAAGGACACAAATACCCCATAAATAATATTCAGGAAGGATCTATGAGTTTCAATGACTGCGAAGAGTGAATAAATGCACTGCTTAACAATTTAACTTACAAATATGCAAATATTATGATTTAATTTTGTATCCAGGACTTTAAGTAAACTATGCATACTGTAAACTGTGAATTTATGCTGAGTCATCATATTTAAGGCCCAGGATTCTATCAATCTTCATTAAATATTTATAAAACTTCTTATTTGAGTTAATTTCTTTAAAATCTGTGAAATAAAGCAAATTTGGTTAAATTCTGAATGTTCCCCTTTTTCACCCTATATAGGTTGCATTTCTGTAAATATTGACAATGCAATTTCCCATAGGAACTCCTTCTACGGCTAAAACTGTACCACTTTTACTATGAAGTTTTGAAAAAAATCTTATCCTAGAATTGAAAGTTCATATGCACCACAATTTTTTTCAAAGGTCAAAATATAGGGCTGTGCGGCATATTTTCAACGTGTATATGCCCTGAACTTCTCAGAGTTTAAACTTACACTAATTTTCTTAACTACCCCTACCTCGAATGAAAGGTTACCACAGATTTCAATGTAAACAATATGCACGTGTTTATTTACTGGTAACATTCCCAAGTTCTGTCTCTGCGATATGGAACACAGAGAGCATAACTGGGAACCAGTATGTAAGCAAAATGAATTTTCTATGAATATTCAATTACTCCCCAAAAGAGGCGTGTTTTGAGAAACAGCTGTATTTACAAAGTGCAACCTATATGAACCATAATAAATCTGTAAAGTTATTGGTAAAAGACTAACCTTCCCTGTAAACATGTATGTGTGATATATTGTACTGTTGGACCTCTACTACGTCTTGTTAACTGATAAATTAAATGATGAAGCAAAATTCAACGAGAATACAAGTACAATTATGATACACTAGAACATGTTTCTTGAAAAAATATTCTTGCATTATTAACACTGTATTGCTAAGTGTATCATGACCAAAAAAAAACTAGCATACTGCATTCAATCAACTCCCAATTTTACTAACCCATAACACAGTCTCTTCGAAATTCTTGATAAATTCAACACTCCTAGTCTCAAAAGATTGTAAACTTATATTTGTAGGTGTCATAATCATTGATAATCATAATCTACTTATCTAAATTGTTATTTTACATATGGTGTCCAGAGAATTAGGACACAGAACCTTGTCAAAGATGGTACATTTCAAACTTGGAATATGATCATTTGGACATTATAATAGCCTTATGTTTTCTTCTGACAAGTAACATATGTTTTCAACCCTTTCGTATAGCGTGTACATATCGTAATTGAATTAAACACTTATGCATGTGTTCTTTAACGTAATAATGTAATGGTTATTCTCCTTACACAAAAACTGTTCAGACTGACTTCTGAGAATAATAAGTCGACACAACAGAAGTTATACAAAGAGATTGGACTTTACGTTTTTACTGTGTCTAAACTAACAAGTTGTCACAATGCAAGTATAGTGGGTTTTATCTACAGTATAACCTTTATTCGTCTTTCTTCAGTTTCTTACATACATGTTTTCACCGAATTTTGATTAGCATGACGGATAGAGGTTATCGTCGAGATACTCAGATCCAATACTTATCTGCATGTACTGTATTGCTATGAAAAATTCAACAATAGGACACAAATGAATTTCTTCATTTGCAAATAAATTTATAGAATTTGTTATCTCTAGTTTTCTAGAATACTTTTGTTTTGTAATTTAAGTAAAATCCGTTAAATCTGCTCAACACGTTCCTTAGGCGTTGTCAAACTTAAACTTTCACAGGTTTTACACTTATATCCCTCAAAATAAATTTGAATTCACAACATAAATGGGAATTCAACATACACAATTATCAGTTTCGATATAGGAGATAAAAAATATACCAAATTCGTTTGTTTCATATTAGTTTTAACATAAAAAGAGGGGATGAACATTATGGGTCTTAAATCTTGATACTTTATTTCACAACAGTCTGTATTAAGAATATTACTATATAGCCGAGTCGTCAAGATGTGCAGCGTAACATTTGTCTAATGTTCTTATGACCATTCTTTAAGTGTTAAAGGTGACGTTGATGGTTTAAAAAGGTTCATAAAACTTCTGGTGTCATGTATATGTTATTTTTCAAAGATTTGCCATAATAAAGGCAATCCCCTTCTTGACAATTTAAAGTTATATTAAAATATTTGATTTTGAAACAATTAATACTATTATTCAATTATTCACCATGCTTAATTGACAGATCAACTTTTTTGTCGTATTTAACATGAACCAAAATTTATAATCATAAAAGACTAACAAAGACAAGAGGCTCATGACTTGGTAAAGACGCAAAAATGCGACAGGGTTAAACATGTTTTGTGAGATCTCAACCCCTATACCTCTGTCCAATGTAGAGTTATAGTATAAGTAATGAAATAAATTAAATAGACATATACATGATATACGACAAGCACAAACATCATAAATTATCTACCTATATCATTGTTTGAAAAGAGTACTCTGAAGAAATGAATTTGTGAGGTATAGCAATCTTAAGATCGATAAAAATCATTTTACCTCATTAGTTTTATTAAAATAAAGTTGATCGCAATACCATAAACGATAGTCATAAATTATCTAACTTTGTTATTGTTTGAACAAAGGAACCTTGTATAATTCAAAAGCCGTTTTGTTTTATGATTTTTTAAAAAGAGTGATTCCTCAAAAACGAAACGCGCGTCTGACGTACTAAATTATAATCCTGGTACCTTTGATAACTATATAAAAAAGAAGATGTGGTATGATTGCCAATGAGACAACCGTCCACAAGAGATCAAAATGACAAAGAAATTAACAACTATAGGTCACCGTACGACCTTCAACAAAGAGCAAAACCCATACTGCATAGTCAGCTATAAAAGGCCTCGAAATGACAATGTAAAAACGGCCTTATTTATATAAAAAAAATGAACGAAAAACAAATATATAACAAATAAACAAACGACAACAAAAAAACTATATGTTTTGTTTTAGAAAAAAACTTTATGAGAAAGGGTGGACCCTTATCCATACACTACTACTTATATAACTCCAGTTGTACGTTGACCTTTACCTCACTCCATAACTTATGATGTTCAAAATCATATGAATTGTCATGTCGGGACCTTTTATGCACATTGGACGTTGCCTATTCTTGAAAACCGTACTGGTAGGATCCATGTTATTTAGTCGCTTGTGAATATATATTTCGTTTGCAACGTTCGTAATGCTATATCTCTTTATGTGGTATTGTTAATTTTGGTTTTTGCAATTTGCTTTATTCAACTCGAATACAATCTTCTAGAACACGTTAAAAATATTTCTATCTACTTTTATCTAGTATGCATCACATAACAATTATTCAAAAATAAAAAGTATTTATTAAGGTCAAGGATCAGTAAATAAACTAGTCCATAGATTTTTTTTAAAGCTTAATACTCAATTAGATATTGAAAATATACATCAGAAAATGTAAAAAAAGTATATGTCACCGACTTCGTTTTCAAGAAAAATCCATTTTTTTAAAATGGTCCGAGAGGGTACTAAATTACATTGAATATATAGGGTAAATCTATATTTTTCTTCTACAATTTTCGGTTTCTGGTATAAATCACGAGAACCGCTCAATAGAATTTTTTTTTAAATTAACATTTTTTTTCTCTTTGTCTTACGAATTAGATGATATTAAAAAAAATATGGTCACCGACTTCGTTTTCCTTGTAGAGGCGACGCAAACCCAACATTTGGACAAAAAAAAACATCAAAATGCGTGACGTCGTAATTTTTATTATATAACGTCAAGTTATCATGCTAATAATTTCCAACGTTATTCGTGTTGATTATGCACGATGATTATGTGTTTCGTATTGATAGATTCTTTTTATCATAAGAGTCTGGATAATTATCATAAATTTTTATTTAGTATTACCAATATTCTTTATTCTTTATATTTTAGCACCTCATTATACACTTTTTTTTTTTTTTTTTTTTTTGCATTTTATTCTGCAATTTTTGCCCCTTATTCTATATTCCGTAAACTCCAATCAGACCCTCTTTTATGGAACATTTTAAAAAGAAATTATACGTTGTAAAACATGTGATACATGTATGTTCATTATCCATATACATATCTAAAACAATTACTAATTCAGACAAAAATACGTTGTAAGTACATGAACGCAAAAATGGTAAAATCTTAAAAATAGAAATCATCAGGGTTACTGTCTACAAGTTGATGCAATACAAGATGTAATTGAAGCTATATTTTTTATGCCCCCTCAACTACCCCTGTACGTCTGTCCGTCCGTCATTCCGTCTGGCCGCCCGTCCTTCCGTCCGTCCGTCCCCCCTTATAGTTTATAGTTATTCCGCAAAACATCTACAGTTTGAATCCTAAAACGTACTTTGCTGTCTGTTTGCATGTGGTCAGGGTTTTGATCTTTATTAATATTTGCTCTAATGAGAGAAAGTTGAACTTTGTCATTTTTGGGTAACCAATTCATAAATCTCTTAGACTATCTTGTAAGTCATCTGTTTACACTTTTTCTCCGTTCCGATATATGATTTGGCCACTTTTGAAAAAAACGTTTTATTTAGCAGCGGAACATGTTAAAGCTTGTGTTTTGATGTTCTGTCCATATACTGCTGCTTAACATCGCATATATAAACAAACATTATATCAATGATTCTACAAATTCTTGAAAGAGTGTCGTGTGGTTATTTATACATCTTCAAGTTAAGAAGTAAAACACGCATTCAAACTGACATCTTTGTTAATATCTTTTTTGTTCTGTATAAAATTTATTGTATACAAGTCTACAAAAACGTTTTAAAAAGTTTACTAAATGGTTATTGTTCCATAAGTGTACATATGTATGCGACAAATAAAAGGGGGGGGGGTAGTAATGACAGGAAACTAAATTAAACTAAGGCTTTGATGAATGTAAACTTTAAAAAAACTGGAAGTTACATAAGGGGAACAGGAAAATAAGAATATATTGCTTCACTTACAACAACCTTTAAATTGACCAGTGATTTTTATTCATTACTGACCAGCAACACCGAGATAATCCAACGATTCATATGGACCCTTAAAAATCGTTGGATTATCTCGGTGTTGCTGGTCAGTAATGAATAAAAATCACTGTTCTTTATCTTTAGATATAACGCTTATTCTGTAAAATCTTCAATTAACGATTTTGTAAAATTCTGTACATGGTCTACACTATTATATTAAATAATTATTTTATTTTCCGTTGTTATTCTTTATAATTTTGCAAACTTTTTTGTTCAATTTTGACATACGCCAGTATCCGTTATTCTGCAACTCCCTTTGAGATCTAATTATATGTGACAATAAATTATTGTGCTTCTCTCTCTGAATTTCGCTTTCTCTCAAGACATTTGTAGTCTATGTAGTACAGTGTATTTTCCAGAAAATACATCGTGTAAAAACATTTCCGAGGAAACCAAATTAACGGAGGTTGAGCCATATGACATAAAAACAGATGTACATATTTATGTTTGATATGTCTACAACCCCCCCCTTTTTTTTTCCCCAACCGAAAAAAACAAGAAAAAAACAATCGCACACAGGCTGAGACATGACTGGTAATATTGTGTTTGGTATTTAGTCCATCTACACAAATGAAGAGGTGGACCTTAAACGGGACTCCGGGATCCGGTGTTTTTCAGCACGGGATTTCGGGATTGATCCTTTATGGATCCGGCTATTCTTTTTTTCGAATTTCGGTATGGCGGGATTGAAATTTCTATAAATTCGGGACCTCGGGATTTCGATGTTTTTAAATCCGGAATTTTGGGATCAGTAACCACCCCCGTCAAATGCATATCATAAGATGTCTTTTCCTTTTTAATTTTCTTTTGGCCTTGTGTTGTTGTGTGGTTGCTGTCTTATTGAAGTACTGACTACTTACGGGATTTACATTTAACTTTAGGTACTGAAAGTCTGTGACACTGTGCATATTTTTCAGTTGGTATATATAGTAGTACTATGATATAGAGGTGATCGATATAATCCTGTTCTCAACCTTCAAGTTTTATGAGTGAAATAGAATTGAGAACAGTTCTATTGTATATTTGAGATGCTACTTTCAGCTAGGGTACATTTATTTTATTCGGTTAATTTTTACCCATATATATATATAACAATTTCCTTTGAGGAAACAACCATACGAATCAATACTATTAGGATACTAAGCCCTGTATAAATCTTTAAACCATATACTATTTATACATGTAAAATTGAGAATGGAAATGGGAAATATGCCAAAGAGACAACAACCCGACCATAGAAAAAAACAACAACAGCAGAAGGTCATCAACAGGTCTTCAATGTAGCGAGAAATTCCCGTATCTATTTAAAGATTTGAAGAAACAACAGACAAGGCTTCCTCCGCCTCATTTTTAGACTTATATCTCGAATTTGACTTACACAGTCATCTCAGTACCAGAATCTATGACAAACGAGACGATTTTAATTTTGAAATCACAAATCTCCCCCACCTTAGTAGCAATATACCAACTTCACCTGCATATGGGATATATATTTCCCAACTTATTCGATATTCAAGCTTGCAGCTCCTACTCAGACTTTGTAATACGTCATCAATGTCTGAGTAGAAAGTTGATGAAACAGGGGTATGTCAAAGAACGTCTCGTTCTTTTTCTAAAAAAGTTCATCGGAAGGTACCAAGACCTTGTTGATAAATATTCCGTATCAACTTCTCAAATAATACACGATGGTCTTGATGTATAGATTCTTCGTACTGATGTTGTTTATCATCTTAAAAACGTGTTTTATAGTTTTTTCATTTGTCTTTGTTCTATTGTTTATATTACTTTTACTGTTGAATGGTTTCATGTTATATCCGTTTCACGTGGCTCGGTACTTATACATCTCGTCAATGTGTTTGTATTGGCTTTCATTTTTTTGTGGTTTGTTTTGTATTTGCAACTTTTTGTATTTCTTTTGTTCTTATAAAGTGACTCTGTACTTTAAAAGATCCCGTCAGTATGATATTGTTCTATTATATGTCATTATGATATATTTCTATTATGTATTACCATATACACGTTGAACCACAAACGTCAAAATCATTCAATTGCGTAGTGGAATTAACTATTTTTGGATTCTTATAAATTCTATATATAACTTTTGGACTAGTTCAAATCTTGGTCTATTTCTTAAATTTATTCTTACATACTTTTGATTTTTTAACCCTGTATGCTAACATTCCCATGAAAATTTTAAAATTGTTTGTACGCACATTGAACGACAAATTTATGTGACGTATAAAATTTTCTGACGTCAGACACTCAAATCAATAAATGTGTTCGTAGATAGTAGATGTTTTTGTGTTCTGTTAAATTGTTCCTTTTAAAATTGTTAAACGATGATGACTGATGTACCCATATTTTGACTATTATATTTATTGTGTCTGTTTATTTAACGCATCAATGTAAAAATATCGGAAATTGATGGGACTGTCATTAAAGTGAGAGGGTTAACGCTATAGAACCAGGTTTAATCCACCATTTTCTACATTTGAAAATGCCTGTACCAAGTCAGGAATATGACAGTTTTTGTCCATTCGTTTTTGATGCGTTTTGTAATTTGATTTTGCAATGTGATTATGGACTTTCCCAATTGATCTTCCTCTAAGTTCAGTATTTTTGTGATTTTACTTTTTTTTATAGTTAGTGTCATCTATGACTGGCTGACAGCAGCAGCGAATTTATGACCAGTATTAGCTTCATTTCCTTTTCTCTAATTTGAAAATATTTTTACTTGTTCCGACTGGTGTGATAATTTTCAAAATATGGGAGATATTATAGTCTTACCGTACGATACTAAGTTTTAACTTTTAATTAGTATTTTAAATAAATGTCTCAAACTTGCACCCCTTCTGCTTATTTTCTGCTAGACGATGTCTTTTCCCAGTGAATATAGGGTTTTTGAAAGGACTGTTTTGACATACTACATATAGAATACTTCCGAGACCACACTGTTTTTTCTCATCACAATTATGTAGAAATAGTAGTGAGCAACTGTTTTCGCACTTGTTTTAACTGGTCGGCAGATATACAAACTCTACCACCCTACGTCCTGATTTTCATGTTGAAGATCGTCTTCAGGACTGTTTTCATATTCATTATCAATTTCTAATTTTAGAAAAACAAGTTCATTCTCCTAGAAGTAACATACTTTCCGTCAAATTTACCGTTGACGTTGTCCCATCGAAAAGTCGCCGGGTGCAATTTTAACATTGCAAAATCTGGTCAAAGGGACGTAATTCGTACAAAACGTCGCAATATTTCGCGGAATCCGCTAGACGGCGTTCATTTACTGTTACTTGACCTTAAAATGTTTTTTTTATATTTTATGACGAGTTAGAAAATTCATTTTAAAATTTTTATCAATCTGATATTGTCGTATTATACTAACGGACAAACTTACCACTACAGTATGCTAGCACTGTGTTCCTGGGAATTATCGCAAAAGATACAATCGATTGTATCTCCTATTTGAAAACAGTTGTAAAATCTTCTTGTTGATTTGAAGGTCAAAAATTTAAAGGTGTAAGTAATAATCTGCATTTAAACAAATCGGAATGCGTTCTAAATTTATTCAAAAAGCTATTAAAATTTTATTATCTTACCTTGATTTTTAAATACAAGAGTAAAACACTTTTTAGAAGCTGGTTATCAAGCTAGAATAAACAAGTATGTATTGTTTGTGACGGGTGTGTATATACAATTCTGGTCTTCGGATGGAGTAGTATTTTAGTATTTTTATGTAAACTCTCTCTCTCTCTCTCTCTCTCTCTCTCTCTCTCTCTCTCTCTCTCTCTCTCTCTCTCTCTCTCTCTCTCTCTCTCTCTCTCTCTCTCTCTCTCTCTCTCTCTCTCTCTCTCTCTCTCTCTCTCTCTCTCTCTCTCTCTATATATATATATATATATATATATATGTGGTTTGGTTCTTTCTTCTGCATCAGTTGAAATTCATACCCGTTCAACCCACATGGAGCCTAGACTCCGTATTGAAGACCGTACTTTGACTTATAATGGTTTACTTTTACTTTTATAAATTGTGACTTGGATGGAGAGTTGTCTCATTGGCACTCTTTCGCATCTTCATATATGTATTGAGATTCACCGTCGGATCAGTACTTTTGTCCTGCTATCCGATCAAACGTTACATGTTATTGTTTCATTTTGTTTCCAACTTCAAATCAGAAATGTTTTTTTTTTCAAATATTTCATTGTATTTCTACTGTTTGTTGCATAGATACATTTTCTCCATGTGCTGCACTTTTAGAAACTATTGTCGTAATTCTTTTCAGCAACTAACAGTGATTTGTTTTACCAATCTTTATATTGATTACCTAAATGGCTTTACAGTTTGATATAGAAAAACAAATTTAGTGGGAAGAAACTTGCCCAAATGACCTACTTGCTGGCTATCTACAGAAATGGTCTACTAATAGACATTTTCAACAACGCTTGACACCGACTATTGACACCTACAGTGTACAGGGGAAATAGAGGGGTCGTATCATAGATAAAAATCTTGAATGTATAACATGCCTGTAATGTTCTGTCAAATATATTTAATAGAGTTGTCTTCCTTTCCCCTTATTTCATTTTTGGTTAAATTTCGGTATGTTTCACTCCCCTAGATTACATGTATCGATAAGGCCCGGGATATATAGAAAGGAAAATGGCACATGGCCCGCAAAGCAATTTTGGGAATCATTCAATTTTTGGAAATCTAGTGGTCCCCCATAGAGTTAGTTTTATTACCTACTTCTTCTCTTAACTTTCGTGCATCCGTGCACATTTGAGTATTTTGCGACTTGGAATAGAACATTTATTATTATTTAGGCCTAGGATATGGTTAAAATTAGTCTATGTCAACGGACAACTCGCTTTGGACATATTTTCAGTGTGAATAATTTTGTTATTGTTGATGTTATCTTTTACTTTGGCCTTGTTGTGAACCGAGCATGTTGCAACTGCATTGTTTGTTTTTAACATTTAAAGCATAATAAGGGATTTATTCATTGTGTTGCGTTACTTGTATTATGTTTAATACAATACATGTTAAGAAATAACTTAGGAACAATTACTTATGATTGTTTATTTTTGTTGTAGCTGTTTACCTTCTCCTGGAAAGTAGTGAAATAAAGAATTACAAGAATCATTTTGTTAGTTATTAGGCATAACAGTAAAAAGTCTCACCATTGGACCAATATATTATGGACACGCCAGATGAAGTAGAAACAAAACGGCTGAGAACACTTACAGTTAAGGCAATGGAAAACTATAAAGATTAAAGCTTATCATGATAAACTATTAGAAAAGAGACACGCAGTCGAGGAATCATTAGCCTATCTGGAGGAACAAACAAGAGATATACAAATTCTAGGACAGGCTAGAGAAACTCTTGTGGAAGTACTTAACGATTATTATGAACTGTGTAAGGAATTCTGTAAATACTAAGTCGAATACACGCTAGCATCTTGCTCGTGAAAAATTGTTCAACATGGTCGTCGTACTACATGGTACATACTCGAATCTTTGGATGCACTACACAACTGAGGTATCCATCTCTGATTGAATGCAACGAAATTCTTATCTCAAAGCAAGAAATAGCTACTCCTGCCATAGCTAGGCACTACAAACATCTACACGATATAGAACAGTTCATACCAGAACTTGATAGGAATGCTGAAGTAATGCTTCTCATAGGACGGTATGTGACCGCCGGTCATCACATTTTAGATCAAAGAATTGGCAAGGAAAACGAACCGTATGCACAACGTCTTTGTCTTGGATGGGCAATAATTGGCGAAACATGCTTAGGCCTAGTACACACTTCAGATACAATCACAGTAAACAAAACAACCGTTCTTCCACACGGAAGAGAGACAAATCTTAAACCATGTGAATATGGTTTCAGAGTGAAAGACAAGGAACCAGATATTGGTAGTACGGTATTCAAACAAACTAGAGAAGATGATACTTTAAGATTGTCTCAAGAGGATAAAGAATTTCTGATCGTTATGGATAATGAATTTCACACATCAGAAAATGGCCGTTTATCAGCACCTTTACCGTTTCGGAGAGATAGACTAAAACTTCAAAATAACTATCATCAGGCAAGACAAAGAGCAGAGAATCTTAGTAGAAGCTTTAAACGAGACCCCACTAAACAACAGCATTTCGTAGAATTTATGAAAAATATATTTGTTAATAATCACGCAGAAACAGCCACTCCGGCTAGAGAGGGTGAGAAAGTTTGGTATCTCCCAATCTTTGGAGTTTATCACGCAAAGAAGCAATGAAAAATCAGAGTTGTATTCGACCCATCAGCTAAATACAATGGGCTTTGTTTGAACGATATTCTTATAAAGGGACCGGCCTTAACAAACAACTTAGTTGGTGTACTATTGAAGTTTAGGAAGGGTAAAGTTGCCGCAATTGCAGATTTTGAACAAATGTTTTTTCAACTCTGAGGTTAATGAAGAACACAGGAACTACTTAAGATGTGTATGGTTTAAGGACAACACTGTAACAGAACAACTGACTAAATATCGAATGAAAGTTTTTTTGGTAATTCACCTTCCCCAGCTGTAGCTAATTATGGTTTACGCAAAGCTGTTTCCGATCACACATATTTAGACACATGTGATGATGTATGTCATTATGTAAACAACAATTTTTATGTAGATGATGGTTTGGTGTCAGGCGATAGCCCTGAAGAAATTGTAATTCTCATCAAAAAGACTCAAGAAAGATTAATAACAGGAGGTAAAATTAGACTGCATAAGATAGTTTCAAGTAGTAGTGAGGTAGTAAAGAGTTTTGAAACAAATGGTTTAGCTGAAAGCATTACCGAGATTGACTTTAATTCAGAGTCTACATGTCTACAGAGAAGTTTAGGTTTGTGTTGGAATGTTGTAAAAGACAGTTTCACCTATCAGTTATCTAAAGAGGAGAAATCCTTTACAAAAGGAGGACTGCTTTCAGTAATTTACGGAATATTTGATCCGTTAGGGTTCATAGCTCCTGTAATCCTTGGCGGAAGGTTAATTATGAGAGAAGCAGTACAAAATAGTTCATTAGATTGGGATGATCCGTTGCCCAATAATTTACTCTCTGACTGGCAGAGATGGAAACAGTCCTTACAGGATCTTGAAACATTAGAGATAGGGAGACCTTTCACTAGTCAATCATTGAATGACAGTACTACTGAAGGTGAATCACACATCTTCTCGGACGCATCAAAGGAGGCGATTTCGTCTGTTGCCTATATCCGTACATTTGACAAAAATGGAAATTCACAACTAGGTTTTTTAGTAGGAAAGTCCAAACTGGCTCCGTGTCATGGACATACCATACCGAGGCTGGAATTATGTGGAGCTGTTCTGTCAACTGAGTTAACTACATTTATTCAGAATGAACCAAAATTGCCATTAAGTTCCACACACTTTTATACCGATGGTCAGGTAGTACTAGGGTATATATACAATGAGAAAAGAAGGTTTTATGTGTATGTCAGCTACCGTGTTAGCAAAATTTTGAAAGGCTCTGTGACATCACAATGGAGCTATGTACCAACAGAGTTAAATCCGTCTGATCATAGAACACGGCCGTGAGAAGCAAAAAATGTAGGAGACTCAAAGTGGTTATTATGACCAAAATCATACATATAGATACTTCACAAATCCGAATGCACTTCATTTGATATTGTGTCACCTGATGAAGACCAGGAAGTTTGTCCTATAGCAGTAGAGTCTATGAACACATCGATATCACCTATTCAAACCTTGGGAGTTGATCGGTTTGAGAGATTCTCAAAATGGTCAAGCTCAGTAAGAGCTATATCTTTGTTAAAAAGAAAGATTGTGTCAAGTAATAGGAGTAAAGTAGATACTAAGGATACAAGGACTTGTGTAGATATCAGAAAGAAGCTGAAACACTTGTTTTGAGAGAGACTCAGTCACAGTATTATTCCAATGAAATAGATTGTTTAAAGAGTGGTAAACAATTACCTAAAAACAGCAATATTATTGCACTTTCTCCGATACTTGATTCAGAAGGACTGTTAAGATTAGGCGGACGACTAAAACATTCTAAATTAGAAACTGGAGAAAAGATGCCTCTAATCATACCAGGTCGAAGCCATATTGCTTCATCCTGATTCATAAATGCCATGCGTCGATTTACAGCAATAAGAGGACACGTAAGAGAATTTAGATCTGATCAAGGTACAAACTTTGTAGGTGCAGTAAATGAATTGTCACTTCTACTTAATGATGCAAATATTAAGGAATATCTGTCTAAAATTCTAATTGTAAGGACATTCAATCCACCCCATGCCTCATACATGAATGGTGCATGGTGACGCATGATTGGATTGGCAAGAAGAATTCTCGATTCAATGCTAACAATTATTCAAGGAAAGCAACTCACTCATGAAGTTTTATGCACATTAATGACAGAAGTTTGTTGTATCGTCAATAGAAGACCGATAATTGCTGTGTCAAGTGATCCTGAATCACCTTCTATTTTGTCACCAAACACTCTTTTGACACGGAAAATCAGAAGTGATATAGAACCGTATAATTTCAATTTTTCTGTGAAGGATATGTACAAATCTCAGTGGAAACATGTACAAGTTTTAGTGAATCAATTTTGGAAGCAATGGAACCTACAATACTTGCATAACCTTCAAACTCGATCAAAATGGCCAAGAAAAAATCGCAACTTTCAAAGTGCAAATTGGTGATATTGTGCTCATGATTGACAATAGTTTACAACGCAATCAATGGCCAACTGGAATTATTGATGAAGTATTTCCTAGTAAAGACGGATTAGTGCGCAAAGTATCAGTGCGTGTGATAAAGAATGGGGAACCAGTAACTTAAACCGTCCAATAACACAGCTTGTACATTTGATGTCAGATTAAATTGACATTTAGATATGACAATTGTATTATAAGGGGTAATTTGAGTACTTTGATTTATTTGTCTTAAAGTTTGTTAAAAAATGCCTTTATTGATTAATTTTTCAAATTTTTAGGGTTTATTTTTTGAAAGAAGTGATTTTGCTTGTATGTAAAATCAGGCGGGGAATATTCTGTCAAATTTATTTAATAGAGTTATCTTCCTTTCCCCACATTTCTTTTTTGGTTAATTTTCGGTATGTTTCACTCCCCTAGATTACATTTATCGATAAGGCCCGAGATATATAGAAAGGAAAATTGCACATGGCCGGCAAAGCAATTTTGGGAATTAATCAAATTTTGGAAATCTAGTGGTCCCCCACAGAGTAAGTTTTATTACCTGCTTGATATAATCATTTATTTGTATGTAGATAAGTTTTGTGTTGTAAATTCGTATTATTATTAAGGTTTAGTGGCAATTTATAAGCCACTTGGATGTCTGCATTTTTTTATATGCATTTTGTTGAAATAATTTGCTACTTTGTACATTTGTGTATTTTTAGATATTTTTGATATGGGTTAAGATGTTAGGATTAGGCATATATCATGTATATGTCTCGATACTGTGTATTTGGAACTTCTTACTAAAGAAATGATATGGCTTATTGAACCGAGAGACTTCTTCTCGTAACTTTCGTGCATCCGTGCACATTTGAATATTTTGCGACTTTGAATAGAACATTAATTATTCTCTAGGCCTAGAATATAGTAAAAATTAGTCTATGTCAACGAACAACTCGCTTAGGACATATTATTAGTGTGAATAATTTTGTTATTGTTGATGTTATCTTTTACTTTGGCCTTGTTCTGAACCGAGCATGTTGCAACTACAAATTCTGCTCACCTGGACACAAAGGTTCATTTAGGTGCAAATTGATAAATTTGAGAAATATATTTTTCTTGTTTTTTTTTTAAGATGTCTCTTTGACCAAACTAGCGACGGGCATTTTTACCACATGATAGATTGTGGTTTGTCATTATGTCGTCTAATCTTTTAATTACCAAACGTGACTTATTCCCGATTGTGACTGTTTTGCTGAGTGTGAATCCGCATTACTATAAGACGTGTTACGGTACTTGTTTATCCCAAATTTATGTATTTAGTTCAAACATGTTAAATGTTTAATGTTATATTTGTAAATCTCATCGGATTTTGTCAAATGTGTTGAAGTCTTTTCTATTATATTTATGTGTTATGGTAAAGAAAATTAATCACCACATTCATTTATTAGATTTGATTTTGTTCAACGTAATCAGTACAATATTTTACGTTTCAAGTTAGATTCAAAACAAACCGGACAAAGCTTTATAATATAGTTAATTGCTACCTTAGCTTGCTATTGATAAGTATTAAAATGTGAATTGTTATTAAATGCAATATCAGTATTTAGTTCAAATATAATTTTAAATCAATCCTAATTCTATCTTATTCATTCAAATGTGACTTCATTTTTCATTTTTTAATGATCTGTTTTACAAATTCAAATGACGTCATTTTTTTGTCATTTTTTTACAATTTCAAATATGACGTCACTTGGCGTTGAGGTTTAAACTCATTCGGATGTGTCTTCATTTTGTGTTGCAAATGTCTGGTTATGTAATGTATTTCAGTTGTTTCCTGTAATTAGTTAATACTTTAGTTTCATCATGTAAATCTTTTGTATAGTAATTTTATAAATTTACTGTTTACAAAAGTATAAATTATTCTAAATAATAGGGATGCTTTGGTAACTAACAGAAAACCCTGGCCGTGTTTGGCACAACTTTTTGTTTTATCTTTTGGTCCTCGATGCTGTTCGACTTCGTGCTTGTTTCGGCTTTCAAACTTTTGTATCATGGCGTCACTATTTGATCTTGTATGGACAAAATGCACTTCTGGCGTATTAAATTTTTGAACTTGTTGCCTTTTGTTGGCTGTTGTTCGTGTGTTTCTTTGTCAATTGTGTTCTCCAATTTATTTATATTGTAGACCTGTGGTGCTGAGTTGTCATTGTAATGGTATATTTTACATGGCTGTAAAAGAGGGAGGTTTGGCATGCCACAAAATCAGGTTCAACCCACCATTTTTTCCTTTAAAAATGTCCTGTTCCAAGTCAGGAATATGGCCATTGTTATATTATAGTTCGTTTCTGTGTGTGTTACTATTTAACGTTGCGTCGTTTGTTTTCTCTTATTTTTGAGTGTAAATTGACATTGCGATAAGACGTGTTACGGTACTGGTCTATCCTAAATTCATGTATTTGGTTTTGATGTTATATTTGTTATTCTCGTGGGATTTTGTCTGATGCTTGGTCCGTTTTTGTGTGTGTTACATTGTAGGGTTGTGTCGTTGTTCTCCTCTTATATTTAATGCGCTTCCCTCAGTTTTAGTTTGTTACCCCGATTTTGTTTTTTTGTCCATGGATTTATGAGTTGGAACAGCGGTATACTACTGTTGCCTTTATTTAACATTTAAATCATAATAAGGGATTTATTTATTGCTTTGTATTACTTGTATTATGTTTAATACAATACATGTTAAGAAATAACTTAGGAACAAGTACTTATGATTGTTTATTTTTGTTGTAGTTTTTACCTTCTCCTGGGAAGTTTGTAGTGAAATAAAGAATTACAAGAAGCATGTTGTTAGTCATTAGGCATTACATGTAAAATAAACATACATTGTAGTACATGCGTACTACATATTCTACTTTTGTAGACGAAATGCGCAGCCTGCGTACTAAATTATAATCCTGGTACCTTTGATAACTATTAACGGTATTATCATATAACAAAACCAAATATTTTGCAAACAGCTTTTGTTGTTTATCTGTGGTTTCCCCTTTTTCACATTATACTTATTATATGTTAAAAAAATAACAAGTATTTAACTTTTAAGTTAAATATATTCACATCCGAAACTATTGCATCTCCTATAATACGATTATCGATATCGGTTGTACAAGTTTTCAATGCCGGAAACCTGCTTCGCTTGCCAATAGCCGTCAGCTCATTTTTCGAATTATGTTTTATATGACAAGTAAATACATTTCATCATCCCCATAGTATCAAAATTACAGATAGACAAATTTAATGGGAACATCTGACTTTTTTTTTTCTATATTTTTGTGCGTGATTCTATAGCATTGGTCCATTTATGTATAATCTGTTAACCCCATTTAGACTCTTATTCATAATCAATCCAAAAATAAAAACAATATATTGTGATAAAAAAAACCAAAGCAATGTGTTGAATATTTCAATTCAATTATTGATCAATAACAATTATATACAACCATTACTATTTTTGAGACGACCACTTACATTTTACCTGTCGGAGTTGTTGTCAACTGTAGGTGTAGACAATTGTTTAAAAGATCTATTAGTGAGAATTGGTTATAAAATAAGAGGCTGTTCTTAATTGAAATTGAAAATTATTGAGAAAAAAAAATGATCAGCTTTCTCCACAATTTTCGGTACAATCTTAGTTTACGAGCTTTGGTTTTCACTGTTTTCAATATTGGTGTTCATTGTGTTATTGTATTTGTATTTTCTGTTTCGTACACTTTTTCGTTATTGTTATAAGACAAAAAATGAACCAAATGCCACCAAATAATTTAAAGTGTATTTAAAAGTTAAATAGATAACCCTGCTGATATCAATGTCCGTATGGTTTCATCGACGGATGTTAGACGTAATAGAACAGATCATATGCTGGAGCAAATTTAGGCAACAATGGTCTACCGATATTCAAATATCACAAATCAAGGTAAATTATAATCCTGGTACCTTTGATAACTATTAACGGTATTATCATATAACAAAACCAAATATTTTGCAAACAGCTTTTGTTGTTTATCTGTGGTTTCCCCTTTTTCATATTATACTTATTATATGTTAAAAAAATAACAAGTATTTAACTTTTAAGTTAAATATATTCACATCCGAAACTATTGCATCTCCTATAATACGATTATCGATATCGGTTGTACAAGTTTTCAATGCCGGAAACCTGCTTCGCTTGCCAATAGCCGTCAGCTCATTTTTCGAATTATGTTTTATATGACAAGTAAATACATTTCATCATCCCCATAGTATCAAAATTACAGATAGACAAATTTAATGGGAACATCTGACTTTTTTTTTTCTATATTTTTGTGCGTGATTCTATAGCATTGGTCCATTTATGTATAATCTGTTAACCCCATTTAGACTCTTATTCATAATCAATCCAAAAATAAAAACAATATATTGTGATAAAAAAAACCAAAGCAATGTGTTGAATATTTCAATTCAATTATTGATCAATAACAATTATATACAACCATTACTATTTTTGAGACGACCACTTACATTTTACCTGTCGGAGTTGTTGTCAACTGTAGGTGTAGACAATTGTTTAAAAGATCTATTAGTGAGAATTGGTTATAAAATAAGAGGCTGTTCTTAATTGAAATTGAAAATTATTGAGAAAAAAAAATGATCAGCTTTCTCCACAATTTTCGGTACAATCTTAGTTTACAGTGAACGAGCTTTGGTTTTCACTGTTTTCAATATTGGTGTTCATTGTGTTATTGTATTTGTATTTTCTGTTTCGTACACTTTTTCGTTATTGTTATAAGACAAAAAATGAACCAAATGCCACCAAATAATTTAAAGTGTATTTAAAAGTTAAATAGATAACCCTGCTGATATCAATGTCCGTATGGTTTCATCGACGGATGTTAGACGTAATAGAACAGATCATATGCTGGAGCAAATTTAGGCAACAATGGTCTACCGATATTCAAATATCACAAATCAAGGTAACAAACAAAAACCGACGGATCTGAAGAGTGAAAACGAGTGAGATCGTGTGGGGCGACAGAGAAGGGGTTTTCTTCTTCTCAAGTAACTCTGTTAATTGTTCCAATCTGAAAAGAACACGACCCACAGTCTGGTACAGCGTATCTTAGGGTATTCGATTACAATAATGTGTCACTACTAATCTGAGACACCTAGACATATTATCGGAATTAGTAAAGTCGTATAGCCATCTCAAAACTCAAAACTAAAAAACGTGTCGACTGCATTTTTTTCCGCTGCGTCGGAGGTGATTTTTTTTCAAATCCCTTTGATAAAAACCATGATTCCGACCTGAGTTTTGTCTGGTATGTGTTGTGCTCTATCACTTTGAATCAGCTTAGTGGTTTGCACATATTTGTATTTTTCGTCTTTATATTCTCAAGTGATGGTGTTGTTTGATTACTATTGATATTTTTGTTATTTGCCTTTCAGTATCCTCCACTTTGTCCAGACAAACTCTGATCGACTTAAAATCTGCACTTTCAATTTTTAGAATACTTGTTAAATCATAACTTCTCGGTTAATACATACAACAAGCATTTGTTTATTTCTTTTGTTGCATTTATGATTTCTATATTTATAGAAGTACATTTTAAATCAATAATTATTAACTTAGGACATTAATGGTATACTGCATCGAGATTTGAGTTTCGACAATCTATAATACTAAAATTACGAGGTCCAATTTGTCAGCCGTCATCACGTAAAAACGACGAATCAAAGAATTCAACTTTATATACAACTAATATAGTACAAAGGTGTAGATTAAAAATTACACCACTCCAGGCCCTTTTGTTTTCCACGTAATTTATATTGCCAATAATTAGGAAGTTCCGGGTCGAGTCCGATACCGATACCAATAGTATAATCACCTGTTACCTATTACCTTATCTGAACGTTCCGCATCTGACAGGCGCACCACCAAACGGTATATTCAGGATTAATATGCTATATACACAGGTCATAATCACAGGGTTGACACTACTAAATTGTCAAATTGTTACCTATTGTAGTATTTTAATCCGAAAGACTTTCTAAGATAACAATACGAATACTTAAAATCTGGACTAAAAATAAGTTTCAATTTGTTAGCGGGCATGACGTAAAACAGCGAATCAAAGAATTCAACTTTATTTATAACTAATATAGGACAATGCTGTTGATAAAAAAATACTCCATTCCAGGACCTTTTGTTTTCCAAATAATTAATATTACCAATAATTGATAAGTTCCAGTTCGACGGGTTCAAACAGAAAGATTTGAAAGCAGAGAAAATTGTGTATCTTATAATCGGCATGACTTTATCAGATGACAGTACTAATACTAAGATAAGGCTTGCGCATAGTTATATACTTTAAATTCAGTGACGGACCCGCGATATCACGGGTGTGTTCTAGTGATTATATAATCAAACCTAAGCATTTCTTCGAGTACATGTATAACCTAATCTCTTCTTAAAAAAGTAAAAACGTACTGAGTAGATAGATGAAAATGAAAGTACAACAACACCGTCGACAACAAAGGAACGGCAAACAAAATTCTACATACAAACACTTAAAGCCATAAAACCCGATACTTACGAAAACACTATTGGGGAAGTCATGGTCACTTATTGAATGCATTGTGTTGTACACAATTTAGAAGTAATAGTCTTGTTACAATAGCGGGTGGAATATTTTGTTAAACCTACAAAAAATATACTACACGTAAAAATGTAAAAAAATAGGGGTACAGCACTCAACAATGTGTTATAATCTTAATCTCTATAAAAACAAACAAAAATATAATCATGAAGCAAAAAAAAGAATAAATACAAAGCAAGCTGGCAAAAATGAAAGACAAGAAACAAAATATTTACAATAATAATGACGGGATCTACTTAAAATCTGTACTTTCAATTTTCAAATTACTTGTTAAATCATAATTTCTCGGTTAATAAATACAACAAGTATTTTTTTTATTTCTTTCATTCAAATCAATGATCACTAACTAGGACATTAATGTTGTATTGCACAATATGTGAGTTTCGACAGTGATTGTTTTACGAAGCCTAGAGATTTCTTCGAGTACAAGTATAACCCAATCTCTTCCTTAAAAAGTAATTAAGAACGTACCGAATGAATAGATGAAAATGTAAAGACAACGCTTCCGTCAACAACAAAAAAAAATGGAAATAAACGGCAAACAAATTTCTACGCACAACAACTGGTCACTTATTGAATGCATTATGTTGTACACAATTTAGAAGTAATAGTCTTGTTACAATAGCGGGTGGAATATTTTGTTAAACCTACAAAAATATACCACATAACCATATTTTAAATATTCTTTCGAATCCTTACATTAGAAAAAGTAAAATCACAAAAATACTGAACTCCGAGAAAAATTGTAAACGGAAAGTCCCTAATCAAGTGACGAAATTAATAGCTCAAACACATCAACTTATAGATAACAACTGTCATTCCTGGGTTGGTACGGGCATTTTAGTATGTCGAAAATTTTGGATTTAACCCTTGTTTTATAGCTAGCGAAAACTTTCAATTGTATGAAAGTCCCATCAAATTCAATTATATTGACAACGAAGTATGAACAAAACAAACAGGTAAAAATGTAAAAAAAAAATAGGGGTACAGCACTCAACAATGTGTTATAATCTTAATCCCTATAAAACAAACAAAAATAGAATCATGAAGCAAAAAAAGGAATAAATACAAATCAAGCTGGCAAAAATGAAAGACAAGAAACAAAATATTAACAATAATAATGACGGGATCTACTTAAAATCTGTACTTTCAATTTTCAAATTATTTGTTAAATCATAATTTCTCGGTTAATAAATACAACAAGTATTTTTTTATTTCTTTTGTTGCATTTATGATTTCTATATTTATAGCAGTACATTCAAATCAATGATCATTAACTAAGAACATTAATGTTGTACTGCACAATATGTGAGTTTCGACAGTGATTGTTTTACGAAGCCTAGAGATTTCTTCGAGTACAAGTATAACCCAATCTCTTCCTTAAAAAGTAATTAAGAACGTACCGAATGGACAGATGAAAATGTAAAGACAATGCTTCCGTCAACAACCCAAAAAAAGGAAATAAACGGCAAACAAATTCCTACGCACAACAACAGAAAGCCATTAAACCAGAAACTTACGAAAATATTGTGGAGAAGTCATGGTCACTTATTGAATGCATTGTGTTGTACACATTTAGAAGCAAAAGCGGGTAGACTATTTTGTTAAACCTAAACAAATTATACCACATAACCATATTTTAAAAATTCTTTCAAATTCTTACATGAATGTATTTCTTGTAACAGTATTAAAACAATTCAAAATTTGGTAACAATATTACATTCATCTATCCCATCGAATTGGAGATAAAGGATACTACAGATACAGTTAAGTCGGCTTCATATCTTGACTTACATCTAGAAATTGACAATGAGGGTCGGTTGAAAACAAAACTTTACGACAGAAGAGATGATTTCAGCTTTCCAATTGTGAACTTTCCATTTCTAAGTAGCAACATTCCAGCAGCACCTGCATACGGGGTATATATCTCCCAATTGATACGATATTCCCGTGCTTGCATTTCCTATCATGATTTTCTTGATAAAGGGTTACTGCTCACAAGGAAGCTATTAAACCAAGAGTTCCAAATAGTGAAGTTGAAATCATCCCTTCGTAAATTTTACGGACGCCATCACGAATTGGTTGACCGTTATGGAATAACCGTCTCACAAATGATATCGGATATGTTCCTTACGTCGTAACTACATTCCCCTTCCCTTTCACGAATGTGACCTACCGAATTAGACTATTTTTCAGATTTGCAATCACATAAGCAACACAACGGGTGCCACATGTGGAGCAGGATCTGCTTACCCTTCCGGAGCACCTGAGTTCACCCCTAGTTTTTGGTGGGGTTCGTGTTGTTTATTCTTTCGTTTTCTATGTTGTGTCATGTGTACTATTGTTTTTCTGTTTGTCTTTTTCATTTTTAGCCATGGCGTTGTCAGTTTGTTTTAGATTTATGAGTTTGACTGTCCCTTTGGTATCTTTCGTCCCTCTTTTATATGAAAAGAAGTAAACTCACAAAAATACTGAACTCCGAGGAAAATTGTAAACGGAAAGTCCCTAATCAAGTGACGAAATCAAAAGCTCAACACATCAACTTAAAGACAGCAACTGTCATATTCCTAACTTGGTACGGGCATTTTCTTATGTCGAAAATGGTTGATTAAAGCTAAGCTAGCTAAAACTCTCACTTGTATGACAGTCGCATCAAATTCAATTATATTGACAACGATGTGTGAACAAAAAAACCAGACATAACTGGTAAAAATGTAAAAAAATAGGGGTACAGCACTCAACAATGTGTTATAATCTTAATCCTTATAAAAACAAACAAAAATATAACCATGAAGCAAACAAAGTAATATATACAAAGCAAGCTAGCAAAAATGAAAGAAAAGAAACAAAACATTTACAATAATAATGACGGGATCTACTTAAAATCTGCACTTTAAATTTTCAAATTACTTGTAAAATCATAATTTCTCGGTTAATAAATACAACTACTTTTTAATTTCTTTTGTTGCATTTATGATTTCTACATTTATAGCAGTACATTCAATCAATGATCATTAACTAGGACATTAATGTTGTACTGCACCATATGTGAGTTTCGACAATGATCCTATAACGAAGCCTACACATTTCTTCGAGTACAAATACAATTCAATCTCTTATAAATGAAAGTAATAAGGAATGTACCGAATGGATAAATGAAAATTTAAAGACAACACCACCGTCAACAAAAAAAGGAAATAAACGGCTTACAAATTCTACGTACAAAAACTTAAAGCCATAAAACTCGACATGGTCACTAATTGAATGCATTGTGTTACGCACATTTAGAAATAGTAGTCGTCTTACAATAGCAGGTAGAATATTTTGTTTAACCTACAAAAAATATACCACATAACCATATTTTAAAACTCCTCCGAATCCTTACATGAGAAAAATAAATTCCAAAAATAGTGAGCTCAGAAGAAGATTCTAAAAGTCCCTAATTAAGTGACAAAATGAACACATCAACATTATCTTATAGATAACAACTGTCATATTCCTGACTTGGTACAAGCTTTTTCGTATGTAGAAAAGTGTTGATTAAATTAGTTTTATAGCTTACTTTAAATTTCACTTGTATGACAGTCGCATCAAATTCCATTATATTGAAAACGATTAGCTAATTAAAGAAACAATAATTAAGGTAAACATGTTAAAAAATAGCAGCAGAAAACATTGTTTTATAATCTTAATCACTATAAAAAAAATGTTACCATGAATCACAAAAAAAGGCATATGGACAAATCACATTCGGAAAAAAGAAGGACAAGACACCCAAAAAATTTAAAAAATCAAAATAATAATCATGATAATGACGGAATATATCATATATATCATTTGATAAAGAGGGATAGTTATCAAAGATATATGGTTTCACAAATTAATTATATTTGTCGAATTATGTACATTACGCGAGATATATTTGAAAGTTAGGTCTTCATCCTATTCAAGATATTGTATTAACTTGCCATTTTACAAGTGCTTTATACTGTATCTCCGGATATACTATCTGAAACATTGCAAAGCATTTTATTTATCTGTCGATAAAATATCATATAAGCGAAACTAAAGACATCTTTAGTAACTTTATATGTTCATGTACAATGACCTTGTTAAATGAAAAATCACAATTAAGTTAAAGCCACAGTAGTAAATCAGTATTGAATGTCAATTATTCGATGAATTATAACAAAGATACAAATGAAGGGAACAACTAAAAACCAAGGAAGTCACATTAACCAAAATAAAAGTATAACTGGTTTCATCGACAGGGTACGCGTCTACAGAAATATATGTGAATCACTCTCCATTGTTTTTTTTACTCAGTCAAAATGTCATATTCTGGAATATAGAAAAATCTATAAAATATAAACAGACGACTGTTCTGGCATCTAAATAAATAAACCAAACGTATTGATAGTGAGCTGATACACAGAGACATAGTATCAGTCAACCAATTCGTGATACAAATATCATTACATACAAAGCGTTCATTTTATTCATTATAACCCTATTGAGCCAGAAACGAGTGTCTCAATGGTAAAATAATAAATCTACTCGTGTTTTTTTGGGGGGTGCGATGTTCATGTTGTACTCAATGTTTTTGCTGTTTAGTGTTAAGAAAACTGTCGTCAGTTTTTTTCTTTCTTTATACTTTTTTTCATGGTATATTCCATGATTTGTTTTTACTGATATTTGGTAATTAGCCTTCGGTATCCTCTCCCTTTTCGACAAACGTATGCACTCTTATCTACTTACATTATGTACTAACTCTTTCAAAACACGGTCAAATTACTTGTTAAATTATAAAATATTATTAATACAAGTATTTTGTATTTGCATTTATGATTATTTTAATAGTAAATTTTATTCCATGCTTCAAAGTAAGGACATTAAATGTGCAACTATAGAGTACTGCATCATTATATAATCAAGTCTTAACATATTTTGCGTGTACAAAAATACTCTAAATTTTACTTAGAAAAAAGAAACAGAAGGTTCCAACAGTATTTCTAAAAGACATGGACAACAAGAAAATACTGTCAAAGAAAATCCAATATAAAAACACTAAAAAATAGACAACTCGAATCCCACTTACATACTGTCGGCGAAGCCATGTACACCTTAGAATTCTCCATATTAAACCCAACCCAGCATTTGTTTGCTAATGTTTGGAAGTAATAGTCTGCTTACAATAGCGGATGTGTTTCTCTTTACCTGAGGGTAATGGTCATTGAAGACAACTGTTTTTCATAATTGATTAAATTAATTGTATACTCCTAATAGATATTTGAGGTTTATACATCGGCAACCTTGTGTTTCCTTCAATGAGTACCATAAACGTTAACAGACTAATATTGGTTTCACACACACTATGCGTATTACAAAAATTAAACGAAAACAAATTAAAATTAAAAACCAATTGTTCAGAGAACAATTGAAGGTCTTTCCACCGGTAAAGATCTATTTTGATATAAAAATATTAAAAATCAGTCTAAAATGTCACTTCCTATGGCTTTATGATGTATAAATATGAATTCAAAGCAAAGGTCAAAATCTAGAACGTCCTATTAAGCAATGACCTTGAGCTCATTTTCAAGGTCACAAACCAAGGACCTCAAATCAAAATATGTAAGGTCTTATAATATGTATGGATAATGAGTTATATCACTTTATTCATAATTCTTAATATAAGATGGGCGAAACTCCCATTTATTGTTTACGCACCCTTTCAACCAAAATTTATAAGTTACGACATGTCGTAACTAACAATTTAGTAAAAATAACATGTCGATATATTATACGGTTTTTGAAGAAAAGTGAAAATAAGCCAAAATCAAAATTTACAATATGACCTTGACCTTTGACCTTGACCTAATTTTCTTTTTTTTTGGACCAAGGACCTTAAATCAAAAGACCCTAGGTCTCTATTACCTATGGTTTACCAGTTAGAAATGCATATTACTAATATCAAATGCAAAAGGGGAAATAACTCTCATATGGAGTGTTCATATTGCTTCGGTTAAAATAGGACAAATCATGCGAAGGATATAACAAGCAATTTTATAAAATAAATTTGTCGCATTTTTCTACGGTTACGGAGGAGATGCACTCTGATGATAAACAGTGAAAGGGGAGATAACTCTTACAAAGAAAATGGTTCGCCTTAGCAGGGTGAAATTTAAAAGTGCATAAACTATACGATACCATATGAGAAATATCTAAGCGACATATTGCGAAACAAACATTTATCGCAAGAACAAAATTTGGCGGAAGAAAAAAAAATAAATATAAAGCAATTGTTTTGAAAACAATTGTTAGGCAGTCTTTCCCCTCTGATGAATGGATAATTGATTTTTTTTTTATTGATTGATTTGGAAAAGGGGGGGGGGTATTTGTTTATTTGTTTGTTTGTTTGCTTTGGTATGGGGTCTATATTATTATGTTACCGGAGAAGTTTCATGTTTAGTTTGGAAAGTTTTTCTTTTATTTTAGATACAGCGCGCGCGCAAGATTGAGGAGACATCACGTGACGCGGGTTTATATTAGGAAAAACTTGGTCTTTTAATTTCTTTTTAGGTCGGGACCTTGGACAGACAACATGTATAGAGATGGAATGTACACAATGTAATTTCTTTTGTCATTGTAGGAAATTGACAACTTGATGACAGTTCACGGGCAGTGCATGTTTTGGATTTAATTGATCCGGTGTTACTTTAAAACACATTTATTGATTATTTTCTGATATTGTACATTTTTCAGCACCTGTTTGTAACACAGATTAGTATTTCAATATCAGAGCGGACATTTTATTGTAGGTTTTTACTGAGATTTACGGACCCAGCAAGCGATTTTTACGGCATTGCCATTTCTTTTGTCTAGGAAAAGCTTTGAGAGATATCTGCACCAAGTTTTTTTATAAACTTTCAGTACATGTATGCCCTGCTGACTGCAAATTCTGAGGTCGATTGTACTTGTAGTTTCAGAGTACATGTGGATTTTTTTTCAGAAGTGACGCAAGAACAATATTGAATTTCGATTTTTCATGAAACATGATTTATTGATCATGATCATGATTGATTGATTGATTGATTGATCGATTGATTGGTTGATTAGTTGGTTGGTTGGTTGGTTGGTTGGTTAAAAACGTTGCTTAAACATGTTGCTTAAACACGTTGGTTAAACACATTGGATAGGCTCAAAATTGGATCCCGTATTTAACGCATGAAACGGAAACATGCATTGATTGATTGATTGGTTGGTTGGTTGGTTGGTTAAACACGTTGGTTAAACATGTTGGTTAAACACGTTGGTTAAACATATTGGTTAAACACGTTGGCTGGTTAAACACGTTGGATAGGCTCAATTTAAACAAGCGGGAAAAAAACATCTTGGATACCGTATTTAACACATGAAACGGAAACATGCATTGATTGGTTGGTTGGTTAAACACGTTGGTTAAACATGTTGGTTAAACACGTTGGTTAAACATATTGGTGAAACACGTTGGCTGGTTAAACACGTTGGATAGGCTCAATTTAAACAAGCGAAAGAAAGAAAAAAAAACACATCTTGGATCCCGTATTTAACACATGAAACGGAAACATGCATTGATTGGTTGGTTGGTTGGTTGGTTGGTTGGTTGGTTAAACATGTTGGTTAAACATATTGGTTAAACACGTTGGATAGGCTCAATTTAAACAAGCGAAAAAAAAGAGACCTTGAATCCCGTATCAAACACATGAAACGGAAACAATGATTGATTGATTGATTGATTGATTGATTGATTGATTGATTGATTGATTGGTTGGTTGGTTGGTTGGTTGAAATTCAAACACACATAAAACTGCTTAAATAGTGCCAAAACCACATAATTTGATGACCTTGACCTTTGACCTTGTGACTTTCGTCAAGATCATTGCTCCACAAGGTCATTGCAAAAGACCCTATGGGTCAAGGACCTTTTGTTAAAGAGTTTTGCCTAAAAATGGCTTTTTAAAAACCATCGATGGGAGTTATGTCCCTTACATGATGGTAAAATCAATATAGTCATAATGTAAAAAAGTTGCCCCTTGAAGTACCAAGCATTTTTCACTGCTTAATATTTTTGTATCTATAACCGTTCAAGAATTATAGGGAAATGAAAAACTTATAAAAATCTAAAATATGACCTTGACCTTTGACCTTGACCTAATTTTCTAAGTTAGGATCCAGGGGACTCAAATAAAAACATTCCAGGGTTATACGGTCAACGGTTTATGAGTTAAAAAAACATACCGACAAATTTATTCCGTAAAGGTAGATAACTCCTTTAAAATTTAATCGAATCGCTTCGATCCAAATGAGCCAAAAATTAGTGAGGATGTAACGAACAATTTGTAAAAAGAATTTTGTCGCTATCTCTTTTTGGTACGAAGGAGATACACTCTGATGATAAACAGTAAATAGGGAGATAACTCTTACAAAGAAATTGGTTCGGCTTAGCAGGGTGAAATTTAAAAGCGCATAAACTATACGATACAATCTGAGAAATATCAAAGCGACATATTGCGAAACAAACATTTATCGCAAGAACAAAAGTTGGCGGAAAAAAAAAAAATAATAATAATAATAATTAAAAACCAATTGTTCAGAGAACAATTGAAGGTCTTTCCACTGAAAACAATGTATTTTAATATGAAAGTTGTAAAATTAAGTTTAAAATGTCATTTCAATCGTCAACTTATAGGTTATTGTACGCTGATTCCAGAAATATATGGTTTCTATGCAATATTTTTTAAATAAGGGAGATAATTTGTTACTTTCGGTTTGAAAAATGTTACTTCCGATAATATTTGAATATTTAATTGACACTGATTCCAAAAAGATCTGGTTCTATATACTTTTTATTAATAAAATACAAAAATAGCTACTTCCGGTTTACACAAGGTCACTTCCGGTTGTTTTTTTCAAGGTTAAATGGTTTGATACCTTTCGCCAAAAGTCTAATGAATATATCATGTATAAATATGAGCTGAAAGCAAAGGTCAAAAACTAGAACGTCAAATTAATCTATGACCTTGAGATCAATTTCAAGGTCATAAACCAAGGACCTCAAATCAAAAGACCATAGGACTTAATTATATTTGGTTAATCAGTTATATCACCATACACGTATTTTTAAATACAAGAGGGGAGAAAACTCACTTTTACGTTCAACGTACCCTTGCAATCAAAATTTACGTGTTACGACATGTCACAACTAACAATTTAGAAAAAATAATTTGTCGATATCTTATACAGTTTCTGGAAATTAGTGGAAATAAGCCAAATTCAAAAATTGGAATATGACCTTGACCTTTGACCTTGACCTAATTTTTATTTTTTTGGACCAAGGACCTCAAATCAAAAGATCCTTGGTCTTTAGCACTTATGGTTTACAAGATAGAAATGCATATCACTTATATCAAATGCATAAGGGGAAATAACTCTCATATGGAGCATTCATATCACTTCGGTCAAAATAGGACAAATCATGCGAAGGATATAACGAGCAATTTTGTAAAATAAATTTGTCATAATATTTTACGGTTGCGAAGGAGATGCGCTAACAAGGAAAACAGTGTTTGGGGAGATAACTCCTACAAAGAAAAGTATTCGTTTACGCAGGGTAAATTTCAAAAGCGCATAAACTGTTCAATATCATATACCAAATATCTAAGCGACATATTGCGAAACAAATGTTTATCGCAAGAACAAAATTAGGCGGAAGAAAAAAAAAAAAAAATAATCAGAAGAAAAACAATAGGTCTTTCCACAGAAAAGTGGAAAGACCTAATAAATATAAATCAATTGCTTTAAAAAAGCAATTGTAGGGGGTCTTTCTCCCTTTAAAATTAATTGAATTGGGGGTGGGGGGGGGGGGGGTGTTTGTTTGTTTGTTTGTTTGTTTGTTTCTGTATGGGGTCTATATTATTGTTACCGGAGAAGTTTCATGTTTAGTTTGGAAAGTTTTTCTTTTATTTTAGGTACAGCGCGCGCCATATCACGTGACACGGGTTTATAATAACGAAAAGATAGTCTTTTTATTCCTTTTTAGGTGGGGACTTTGAACAGACAACATGTATAGAGACGGAATGCACACAATGTAATTTCTTTTGTCATTGTAGGAAATTGACATTTTGATGACAGTTCACAAACAGTGCATGATTTGGATTTATTTGATCCGGTGTAGCTTTAAAACACATTTATTGATTATTTTCTGATAATGTACATTTTTCAGCACGTTTGTAACACAGATTAGTATTTCAATCTCGGAGCGGACATTTTATTGTAGGCTTTTACTGAAATTTACGGACCTAGCAAGCAATTTTTACGGCATTGCAATTTTTTTTCTCTAGGAAAAGCTTTGAGAGATATCTGCACCAAATTTTTTTACAAACTTTTAGTACATGTATGCCCTGCTGACTGCAAATTTTGAGGTCGATTGTATTTGTAGTTTCAGAGTACATGTGGATTTTTTTTTAGAAGTGAAGCAAGAACAATATTAAATTTCAATTTTTCATGAAACATGATTGATTGATCATGAAACATGATTGATTAATCATGATCATGATTGATTGATCATGATCATGATTGATTGATCATGATTGATTGATTGATTTATTGATTAGTTGGTTGGTTGGTAAAACACGTTGGATAGGGCCAATTCAAACAGCGAAAAAGAAACAAAAAAGATCTTGGACCCTATATTAAACACACGAGACGGAAACATGATTGATTGATTGGTTGGTTGGTTGGTTGGTTGGTTGGTTGGTTGGTTGGTTGGTTGGTTGGTTGGTTGGTTGGTTGGTTAAACACGTTGGATAGGGCCAATTGAAACAGCGAAAAAGAAACAAAGAAGATCTTGGACCCTATATTAAACACACGAGACGAGACGGAAACTTGATTGATTGATCATGATTGATTGATTGATTGATTGATTGATTGATTGATTGATTGATTGATTGGTTGGTTGGTTGGTTGGTTGGTTGGTTAAACACGTTGGATAGGGCCAATTGAAACAGCGAAAAAGAAACAAAGAAGATCTTGGACCCTATATTAAACACACGAGACGAGACGGAAACTTGATTGATTGATCATGATTGATTGATTGATTGATTGATTGATTGATTGGTTGGTTGGTTGGTTGGTTGGTTGGTTAAACACGTTGGATAGGGCCAATTGAAACAGCGAAAAAGAAACAAAGAAGATCTTGGACCCTATATTAAACACACGAGACGAGACGGAAACATGATTGATTGATCATGATTGATTGATCATGATTGATTGATTGATTGATTGATTGATTGATTGATTGATTGATTGATTGATTGATTGATTGGTTGGTTGGTTGGTTGGTTAAACACGTTGGAAAGGGTCAATTGAAACAGCGAAAAAGAAACAAAGGAGATCTTGAACCCTATATTAAACACATGAGACGGAAACATGATTGATTGATTGATTAATCATGATCATGATTGGTTGATTGATCATGATCATGATTTGTTGATTGATCATTATTGATTGATCATGATTGGTTGGTTGGTTGGTTGGTTGGCAAACACACATAAAAATCTTCAAGTCGTGCCCCAAATCACATATGTACATGACCTTGACCTTTGACCTTGTGACCTTTGTCAAGGTCATTGCTTCACAATGTCATTGCAAAAGACCCTATGGGTCAAGGACCTTTTGTTTAAGTGTTTTGCCTAATAATGGCTTTTTATAAACCATCAATGGGGGTTATGTCCCTTACATAATGGTAAAACCAATACAGTCATAATGTAACAATGTTGCCCCTTGAAGTACTGAACATTTTTCACTGCTTAAATTTTCTGTATCTATAACCATTCAAGAATTATAGGGAAATCAAAGACATATGAAAATCTAAAATATGACCTTGACCTTTGACCTTGACCTAATTTTCTAAGTTAGGACCCAGGGGACTCAAATAAAAACATTCCAGGGTTATACGGTTAACGGTTTATGAGTTAAAAAAACATACCGACAAATTTATTCCGTAAAGGTACATAACTCCTATAAAATTTCATCGAATCGCTTCGATCCAAATTAGCCAAAAATTCCTGAGGATGTAACGAACAATTTGTAAAAAGAATTTTGTCGCTTTCTTATTTTGTTACGAAGGAGATGCACACACATGACAAACAGTGAATAGGGAGATAACTCTTACAAAGAAAATGGTTCGGCTTAGCAGGGTGAAATTTAAAAGCGCATAAACTATACGATACAAAATAAAAAAAATCTAAGCGACATATTGCGAAACAAACATTTATCGCAAGAACAAAATTTGGCGGAAAAAAAAAAAAATAATAATAATAATCAGAACAAATACAATAGGCTTTCCACAGAAAAGTGGAAAGACCTAATAATAATAATAATAATAATAATAATCAGAACAAATACAATAAGTCTTTCCACAGAAAAGTGGAAAGACTTAATAATTAAAAACCAATTGTTCAGAGAACAATTGAAGGTCTTTCCATATCAAAGAAATTTTGATAAGAAGATAGTTGTTCATACTGATACGATAAATAATGGTTTAATCATATTTTTAAGTGATATAAAGGAGATAATATGCTACTTCCGGTGAAATGAATGTCACTTCCGGTCTAATATGACAGCTTCTTTCACACTGATTCCAAAAATATATAGTTTCTATATACTTTTGTATTTAGAATGGGAGATACATGGTCACTTCCGGTTTGTTGGAAGTCATTTTTAGTCTTCAGTAATCAGTTTATGTATCTATATGACAAAATATATGGATTTTGAGTACTTTTATACGAAAAAATTGCAAAGAAGGTTACTTCCGGTTTTCTCAAGGTCACTTCCGGTAGTCATTTTTCAAGGTCATTTGTCATCCAAACTTTTGCAGAAGGTCAAATGCCATTAAAATGGACTTAGTTGAAGTTATAATCAAATAACCTCATATCAAGACATTTCAGGGGCACTAACTCCTATTAGATGCTATTTAATTGTATCAGACCAAATGTAAAATATCTTCATAACTATATAGCAATCATTTTGCACTTGTTCTTTAATATATACCTTTTCAAGGGTTGGAGAAAATGCAAAAACATGGAAAATTCCGAATTTAGAACTTGACCTTGACCTTTGACCTTGACCCCATTTTCTAATAAAGGGCCTAGGGATCTCAAATAAATACATTCCAGGGTTATATGGTTGACGATTTATTAGTTAATAACACATATTGAGAAAATAATTTTGTAAAGGTAGATAACTCCTATAAAATTTCATCGAATCGCTTCGATCCAAATAAGCCAAATTTTCCTTAGGATGTAACGAACAATTTGTAAAAAGAATTTTGTCGCTATCTTTTTTTGTTACGAAGGAGATGCACTCTGATGATAAACAGTGAATAGGGAGATAACTCTTACAAAGAAAAGTGTTCGGCTTAGCAGGGTGAAATGTAAAAGCGCATAAACTGTACGATACAATATGAGAAATATCTAAGCGACATATTGCGAAACAAACATTTGTCGCAATATCAAAATTAGGCGGAAGAAAAAAAAAAAAAAAAAAAAATAATAATAATCAGAAGAAATACAATAGGTCTTTCCACAGAAAGGTGGAAAGACCTAATTATAAAAGTTTTATGTAAAATATTTCTTATACCGATAATCTATTATGGTTAAACATAATAAAACATGCATAGCAAGGGTAAATTACTTCCAAATATTGAATAAAACTTAAGAGATCACTGTATTGTATTTGAAGCTTTGCAGACGTCCATAGGTAGTTTAACTGTTGCAAATTAAATTCACCTGGCGACGGAAAACAAATTCATAATTAAATTTCAATCATTATTTCAGTGTAAAATTTTCATTAAAGAAAATTTCGCGAAAAGATGTTATCTTCTTTAAACACAGGGCGTTTTTTAGCATATTGGCCGCTTCGGATTGTAATAAAATTGATTAAGAAATATTTTAAGTTGCAACATATAGTTATCAAAGGTACCAGGATTATAATTTAATACGACAAACGCGCGTTTCGTTTCTTTTATACATAAGACTCATCAGTGACGCTCATATCAAAATATGTATAAAGCCAAACAAGTACAAAGTTCAGGATCATTGAGGATCCAAAATTCCAAAAAAGTTGTGCCAAATAAGTGTTTTTACTTATTATTGTAGAAATTACATGTCAATACATTCCGCATTTCAAAATATCGGTTTCCTTAGTTACAGACAGGGAGATATAGAATTTTTACGCTTCCTGTCATCCAATCAGAATCATTGATACACAATTATTGCATTAAACATTTATTCTAGAGCTCAACAGTATCATACATCAAGCAACAAGATTCAATACACAGAAAACCCATCTATCTTTCTTATATTTCCGATAAACAACCATATTCAGACTGATACCCCGATATTCAATCAATCACGTGGACCGCATCTTGTACCAGTTGTTCTACATATTGCAGCTTTAAGATATCAGTTGCGTGGAACAATATAAAGTTGCTTTGCAGCGAATGTGTTAAAAAAGAGTTCATATCGTGTAGACCGTTGGTTTTTTTGTTTGAATGGTTTTACACTATTAATTGTTTGGGGCCTTTATAGCCTGCTGTTCAGTGTGAGCCAAGGTTCCGTGTTGAAGACTGTACTTTGACCTATGATCGTCTACTTTTACAAATTTTGACTTGGATTGAATGGTGTCTCATTGGCATTAATCATACAAAAACCTGCTCATACTTACATGTAGCAATATAAATATACAGACAATCTGATAATCAACTTCTTGGTTTGCCTTTGTGTTTTTTGTTCATGATAGGAACCATACTGTTTTCTGTTGTACAACAAATTGGAACTAATATTTTGTCATAAATATCAACGTCGGCTAAAATTAATCAACGGAAGTCTAAGTAAAATAGTGTTTGGTAGAAAGGTAATACTTTTCTGCTTAATAGTTAGTTGAAATATCCATGTAAACACATCTTCTTCTGACACACATCAAAGGAATATAGACAAGAAGATGTGGTATGATTTCCAAAGAGACAACTCTCCACAAGAGACCAACTATCACAAAAAATAACAAATATAGATCACCGTACGGCCTTCAACAATGAGCAAAGCCTATATCGCATAGTCGGCTTTAAAAAGAAACCACCAAATGACAATGTAAAACAATCCAAACGAGAAAACTAAGGGGCTAATTAATGTACAAAAAATGAACGAAAAACATATGTATAACACATGAACAAACGACAACCATTGAATTACAGGCGCCTGACTTAGAAGAGACACCTACATACAGAATGTGGATGGGTTAAACTTGTTAACAATAAATAATCAATTAATGTCATGCATGCCCAACATGTGCATTTCGGTAATCTTTTTTTTTCATCACTTGTGGTGAATCCAAGTTCCGAAAATTATATTTTTCATTTGTAAATAAGAAATGCAGCAGTTAAAAGAAAACAAATCTGGCAGACAATGTTCGTTTTGATATACTTATAAACCATCAGTACGTATGAAAATCCAATCATGATTTCCAAAGTCTAAAAAATGAAAATAAATGAGATAATTTTCTTCTCAGATCAAATAATTCAATTGAAAAAAAAAACCACCATGATATGCCTGGCATGATCTTTTACTATATAACGAATTGAAAAAAAAACCAACTTCTTTGCCATAAAAAATGTCTGCCAGGATTTAATTGCGCAAAACGATAAAGATTGCCCTGGACAGCCAATCCATTGAAAAGATATTTAATGGTAATGTTTTCCTTGTTCACCCATCGCCTAGCTAACCGATGGGGAGCACCGTTAACCTGCTTTAGCTAGTTATTTATTACCAACAGGCAGACGATTTCAAGCACAAAAGATGATAAAACTTCAGCAGACTTTGGCCTGAGATAAAATGAGACAGGTCTACATACGGTCTTCAATAATCACCAAAATCCATACCTCGAAAATGCTATCCAAAAAAAGATTATATAAGAGACATGATGAAAAAAAACAACAATGTACAGCCCGAGTTGGGAAGTATCAACACCGTTAGTTTGGACACATGTGTGTTGACACATCAGTATCCAAAACACAACATTTGAAAAATGCCTTGTAAGGAACATCTCTTCAGAGTGTATGCTGTACACAGCTACTTTTGCATAGGTACTATTTCTGTAATAAAAAAATGCAGTACTGGAAATTTACTTTTAATATTTAGTACTATTTCTTTACTTTAAAACTATTGTAATATTAAGGTACTTGTATTTTACAGCACTTGATTTGTACTAAATATTTTGGTACAGAAATAATACAATATTACATGTTTGAAAATCATAACGTTAAGCGATTTGAAATAGAAAAACTTTGAAAATGCTGAAAATGTAACGGTAGTAACTAAAAATCTGTAGTACCTAAATTTTAAGTGCAAATAAAGTACTGTGAAATACAGGTACCTAAATATTACAATAATTTTAGAGTAACAAAATAGTACTGAATATTTAAAGTAGATTTCCAGTACTACAAATTTTTAATACAGAAATAGTACCTATGCAAAAATAGCTGTGTACTATGTATATGCTGTATCAAAAGAAGAGGAACAAATACTTCAATCTAACGTAGAGACGCCGGCCGTTAAAGCTAAGGCTGCATTTTAAAAAGTGGGGAATATAGACATCTGATCGACAATGCAAACACGATCAAGCAATACTATGTAGTAAAGAAAGATAAAGAACAATGGGCTATTTGTTTTACTCTTTCGTTTCAAATCCAAACATTTATTAACAAATTTTTGATTAATTAGCAATTTGTTAAAAAAATAAATAAGTTAATACCTAAAAGTGCAGCACATGTTTAAATGTATATTCGGACAGCCGATGAATAATTAACATGTACTGTTTAATTAGCTTTTTGTAAAAACAAGAGTTAAATATATAAAAGTACAACACATGGTGTTTGAGACAAGAAATCATTAAAATGACATTTTTAATTTTCAAATGAAGTATAAAAAAATATACGCAAGAGAAATTTGTTGACGCAGCAATGCCAATCTGTTACAGAGACTACCTATATATATACTAGTTTGTCGCCATAGTGGTGCATACTTTCCAGTGGTTCTCAATCAACATAAAAGACAATCTTGGTAAGCACACACTAGTTGTTAACATATTCTGCTTTTAGATTTTATAAAGTATTTTTGTAAAAGTATTTTGTCATTGATTTACACAGCAAATTGGTTTTTCAATTATTTAATACGTTTACTTGAAATGAAGTAAAAGTAAAAAAAATATAAGCAACAGAAATATTTTGACGCAGCAATGGCAAATTGTTACACAAACTCATTACATAAATTTTACTTAGGTTTTACATTGTGTTTGACTGAATTATTTAGAATTAGTATTTATTATTAGTTTTGTAATATATTTTATCATCTTTATGCTTACGGGCATACCCAATGATGTGTAAGGCATACCTTATTGCTCAATTTAATTCAATATATTTTGTACTCTCTCTTCCATGGTATTTGCATAAAATTACTATGTCTTCTTTTTCCTTTAAGGAGATGTTTGAAAATTTGAAAATGCCTGTACCAAGTCAGTAATATGACAGTTGTTGTCCATTCGTTTGATATGTTTCATTGCTTGATTTTACCATTTGATAAGGACCTCCGTTTTGAATTTTCCTTGGAGTTCAGTATTGTCGTGATTTTACGTTTTGGTTATTTGTGCCCTTTATAATAATAGAGATTATCGTTTTCAGGAATAATGACGGCCAATCACTGGTTAGGGAATGACCATGTTTAGTTTATTTTTGGGGTGTAGACGGCCTGAATACTAGTATTTATTATTATATGTTGTAATGCATGCTAATTAGCCTTGCCAAAACAAGGCAAAAAAGGTTAATCTTTTGTACACGAATATATCATGCATTTTGTGTTGTAGAATATTCACTGACTATAATATATAATATAGTAACATAATTAAGGAGATACATTTATATCACCTTGATAGAACTGTCTGCTTATTTTGATTTTTTGTCTTAGTTCTCGGATAATGTAAAGTAAATTTTAATTTCAGATAGACACCATGAAAACAAGTGTAGCTATTATCATACTGCTCGTTTGCCTTTCAGGTAAGACTTTATATAACTCTTGTTACTTTAAAACGATTGTTTTTGTATTGTCACTTGGAAGTTTAAAAAAAAGTGAAGCATGCACTACAACAAATAGAAATTTTGTTTCTGGATAAAACTCCATTCAGTTTGCTCAAACCCAGATACTTGAAACCCAAAATTGTATAAGTACATTAATGCGGTAGGATCTATATGACAAACAAGGACAAATATTAAATTGGCAAATTCAACTGAGACCGAGTTTTTCTGTTGACTATTGAGCTGATGATAAGTGTATGTTTAGTACTTATTGACCGGTCTGATATACGGACTATTGAGATGTTGATAAGTGTATGTTTAGCTATTGTTGACCGGTCTGATATACGGACTATTGAGCTGATGATAAGTGTATGTTTAGTACTTATTGACTGGTCTAATATACGTTTCAGTGAGCTTATGATAAGTTTATGTTTAGTACTTATTGACCGGTCTGATATAAGGCGTATTGAGCTGATAATAAGTGTATGTTTAGTACTTGTTTACCGGTCTGATAAACGGACTATTGAGCTGATGATAAGTGTATGTTAAGTACTTGTTGACCAGTCTGATATACGGACTATTGAGCTGATGATAAGTATATGTTAAGTACTTGTTGACCGGTCTGATATACGGACTATTGAGCTGATGATAAGTGTATGTTTAGTACTTATTGACGTTGTTAATCAGCAGTTGTATCGACGGAGTTATATATAGTAAATGCAAATACCATCTTATTCAGTTCGTGCTTCAGAAAAGCTTTTCTAGATTTACCTTGATGACGAACTCTCAAACCGAAGCAGGAGAAGATAACCATATCAACGCACTTGATATCGATACTATTTTGTTGCGATTTCCGAATGTTTTTTGTTGTTAACCTTGATGTGTATATACTCAAAGTCGTTATGAGTTTTGACAATTTATCGGCAAACTATTGTAGATTTAATTTGTCTAGGCTAGTCACTTTTATATGTTTGCAATATATTTTGTCATTTGTACATCTTAGAGAACGCTATCGTTGGCAAGACTAATTTCATATTGTTTTTATTGACGGTAACTCACAGGATATCAGCCTTTTTAGAGCCATATTTTTGTGACAAGACGAACTTTTATGCCCTTGTCATAACAAACATATATATATATATATAGACGTAAAAATTATTTTCACATGTGCAGATATATATATTCATAAAATAAATAGTAAAATAAGTAACAAGTTAACAGTTCCAGTTCAATCGATTTCATCCTTTCATTGGGACTCTTCAGGATAACTGATTTAGCGTCGTTATGGGTGACGTCGTTAAGGAGGTTTGTGACGTTCCGGCATTGTTCGTAATTAAAAGTTCTCGGGATTTAATCTTGATCGAAACGTTGTTATGAAATATATATATATCTATTTTCAGATATAGGTAGTTTGATCAAATTAAATACTGAAGCCAGTGAATAAGTTATAACGATATAGATAGTCGTATGAACTCTTTTGTTATCCACTTGTGATCAAACATCAGACAATCATTTTTAGCATGTGCCCCGAGTGAGTTTTTGGATGTAATATTTTTTGCATTTAAATCTTTCCAACAAAGTCCTTGAATTTTCCTCTGATTCTTTCAGGCATGACGATTAATCAAGCTGATGGAAGACTTATAACATGTAATTGGGGAGGATGTCCGCACAAAAGAGCTTGTCACCTATGTTGTGACCACCTAAGATCAGGATGTATTGGTGGAAAATGTGTTAAGAGACGACCATGGGCACTAATTAAAACCAAATGTCTATGTGATTGTCCATCTGGGTATGTAAACATCTTACTTCTATATATTTGATTTAAAACAAAGCAAAACGGGTTATACATCAGTGAGACACCGACCAAATAACATAAAAAAGGCACATAGAGGCATCATACACAGATGCCTGTACGTCAGTTTATACATCGACCAAACAACAAGAATAACCAAAAACCTATAGAGGATAACATATACAGATGGCGACCCTACAACTCACATAACTAATTAAAAGACATCTAGAGGAAAACCTATACAGATGTTTTTACCATACTTGTATCTAAAAAAATTCGTCCCATCTTTAATTCGTCTCAAATTCAAGAAGTTATGACTTTATAATTGATAAAAAAAACAATATACATTTGCCACCAGATTCTCTAAATAACCTAAGCATTTATTAAGATGAAGACAACAACTGTTGAGGCCTTTGACCACCACCCTGAGCATTTAAATGATGGATAATACTTTTGATCATTTGTGCAAACTGGATACAACAAAAAGGGGAAGAGTAGTATATCGCTGTTCAAAAGTCATAAATCGATTGAGAGAAAACAAATCCGGGTTACGAAGTGAAACCTTGGAGTTCACGGAATGTTTTAATTGTTATAGCATATGCCTCGATGGAATAAAATTGAAATGAGTTGATCATGATGATGATAAATCTTTTCTGTTGTAGATAACAGAGACAACACAAGTAATCCACTGTATGCTTTGATGGTAATCGGCATATTTGTAAAAGGATTTGAAAAATAAAATACAGTTGAACTAAATATGTTTTTCTTTTTAATAAATGTTGCTCGATATAATAAGAATATAGAGAAGTTAATGAACACGTATATTCTATAATGTACATGATATATCATGGTGACGTTGTCCCTTGTTTTCAATGGCTGTTTTTGTCCGTAAATTTTAATTAAGGAACTCCGTGGATATGCTATTACTCAAACAGGAGTTGGAAAGTTTTTGCTATAATTCTTTTCTGGGTTGCTGTTCTTGTTTTATACTTTGCAAACGCATTATGTTATTAGATATGGACAATTTGAGATTGCCTGGTGAAAATATTTCCAAAAAAGTAAGTTTTGCGCTAAAACATTATCTCATACAAACAAAGGGAGTTGTGGAATGCTGAAAATTAGGAATGACCATACGGCGCCTTATTATTGAAATTTATAATGAATATCCCTCTGGTAACTTTTGCCATTCTTTTATAAACGATCAGAACAATCCACATTGTAAAGTCCGGTATGAAAGGACTAAAAGAATGATGATAACTACTCATTATAAATTTTGAACGTCCGAAATTCCAGAAGTACATTAAAAAAGGTTCAAACGGAAAAATTAGAAAGTAAAGGATAGATAATCACATACAAGCCAAAAAAGCTTTAAAGCTTTATGCATAATATGAAATAATTCAAATGAAAAGCACACGGCCATAATTTATGACGAAAATACAAACAAACAAACAAAACAACAACAAAAACGATTGTATACAACAATACTTATTACATGACAAGCATATCTTTATGTGCTCAACCCATCCCATAACCCGAAACACTAGTGTAACAAAGCAACATGAGAGAAAAGATTAAAAATCAGTTGGAAATGGCATGACGCATTATATTTTCAGAAAGAAAAAAAACTTTAAAAATTGATTTATACACATGATAAATGAGAGCATGTTTGTACGAAATTTATCTGGGGATAAATAGCGTTTGAATATGTCAGTTTTTATGCCCTCCTTGTTTTTTGATTTTTTCTAGAAGTTTTGTTCTAAACCTCTTTACCAGTTATACGTGGCATATGGTGTTGGGTTTTATATCAAAAAAATAAATTAACGCATGGTTAAACTAACATCCATTGATGTTGTAAAACAATAAGAAAATATACGCAAATCTGATAGCTTACTGAAACGGTGTATAGACAGATAGAAAAAAAAATCAGAGCAAAACAAACAATAGAACAATAATAAACGTGCTAGATGGGAAATTTAAACTATCGTTCAAACACAAAGGCATGGCGTAAAGGGTCCGGTCTTGATTACGAACCAGTTAACTTCTAAATACTGCAGTTTTTTTACTATGTGAGATTGGTGACTATATGTCGTTATTCCTTGTCATTGTTGCCTTGTACTATACACCCTAAACAGGCATTCAAACCACATTACCAAAAACGAAAGACATGGATAAAACGGAACATTATTATCCTGTTGTCACTATAAAACAAAAGAACGAAGGTGGATAGTTTACTTGTTAAAGTCACTCCCATGCATAAACAAAATTAAATTTGCATTCCTAGTTTCAAATGAACTCACATTCAAAGTGCTCGCCATCCTTTAAAGCTCTTCAAACATATAAACAGAAACTTTATTTTCTCAGTTTTGACATGTTGATAGAAAATGATTTGTTCATCAATTAAACGAATTTTTAGTGCAACGGTTTTTGAGTATGAACATCTCTTTTTATTTTTTACCCCTGTTTTATATATATGATTGATAAAAGTGATTCGTCAAACGTTTTTTTTTTTTAATTTATCATATTTTATTGAAATCTGTACATTTGTTAGTTTAAAACATCAAGTACCGGTACCTTATCCCGGCCTCGTTAACATTAGTAAATATCATATTTATACAGTTGTTAGCATTATACATTCAATTTTCAATATTTGGAAAAAAAAAAAAAAAATACCATGTCAGTAATTTCAAAAAGAAAGAAGTTTACTATTAAGATTTTCAAACATAATTATCTGTATAACAAATGCAGAGGTTTAGAAAATATATATATATATATTGTTTTTTGTATAATTTTTTTTTTTCTTATTTGCACATAAACATAATAAGTTACACACTTTTGTGCATACTAGTTATATACACTAAAAAGAAGATATATAATATATTATTTAATAGACACAGCTGTTTTAGTTTGATACATTGCAGATAATGATTTTAAGACAGAGGCTGTTTGGATATGAAATATAAACATTATATGTGGAGTCTATTTGGTTTTTGTTTTTTGTTTTTATGATAATAAAGGAGTCCAGGGGTTCCAGCAGTTTTCTGCCCTACTGAGTAATTTATTTTTTTGAAGTATATTTTTTTCTATTTATAAGTTTTGCTTTAAATAATTTTAAAAAAGTGCTATTATATTGGTTTGTTCCATAGCTAATTTGCTTCTATAAATGTAGAATTTTGTTAACAGAAGTATTATGTTTCTTATATCATTTTTATCGGTTTTTGTTAAAATACCAAATAAAACCAAATCAATATTTAAAGTTAGTTCTATTTCTGTCTTCTCAAATATCCAGGAGTCAAGGTCTTCCCATAATTTTGATATAAATGGACACGTCCAGAATATATATTCTATTGTTTCGACCCCTCCGCACCCAAAACTACAAATATTTGTAGCTTTAATTTTATTTTAAGGAGAAGTTCATTGGTGCCTAAAATTCGATGTATTATTCTGTATTGAAACCACTGCAATTTTGAATTTTTTGTAATATAAAAGGGCAATACATGGATAGTTTTCCAATTGAGGTTCGCATTGAGAATTAATGACCATTTTTGTTCACATTTTTGTTTAGGATTTGACTTTTTACCATTCAAAATATTATACATATCTTTTGAACCTTTCTGGGATTTAAAAAAAAACATTAATACTGAGTGCAAAACTGGACCGTTTTCTCTCTTTAAGTCATTTGGACATATTTGATATTCTTTTAGATATTTTTTTATTGACAAAATTAGGCCTTGATATGTGAGAAAATTAGTTTTAATATTGTATACATTATTAAAGTGATCAAAAGTCATAAAGTTTCCTTCTTCCTGTAACAAGTCATTGATCAGACAAACCCCTTTTTTGTCCAATCTTTATATAATAATGAATGGTTACCAATCTTTATTCCATCATTCTTCCATAAAGGGCATGTTTTAATTTGAGAGTTATTTTGTACATTTTGAAGATCTTGCCAAGCATCAAATACTTCTTTCCAAAATGGATTATTCCACTTTTATAAGGACCAAGAAATTGCATTTCCGAAAAATTCCGATTTTCTGAAAAGAGGAATAGTTTTACTAGTTTTGAATTATTTCTATTTATTCCTCTTATCCAGGTTAGTTTAAGACCTTTTATGTAGATTTCAATATTAATCATTTTTAGTCCTCCTAAACAGTGCGGTTTGGATAAGGTGTCTCTATTGACTTTATCTGGTTTGTTATCCCAAATAAAGGAAAATATTTTGTCAGTAAAATGTTTAAGCTTTGTGCTATTTGGACTAGGTATGGACAGGAATAGATGGTTTAATTTTGATATTATAAGTGTTTTTATCACTGTTATTTTTCCAATTGGTGAGAGTATTTGATTAGTCCAAGTTTTTATAATGTTTTCAATTTCTTTCAACCTGGGGTTATAGTTTAAATTTTCAATTTCATTAATATCCACTGAGAAATTTATCCAAAGAAGTGTAAATCTGCTGGAACCCCATTCCAATCCCCAGATAACACACATAGTTTCTTGGCTAAACTTTTTCTTCCCAATCCAAACAACCTTGGTCTTGTCTAAGTTTATATTAAGACCTGATAAATCTGCATATTTATCTAGCGTACGGAGAGATGCATCCAAAGATTCAGGTGATCCATCAAGTATAAAAGAGGTATCATCTGCATATTGTGAGATGAGATACTCTGAGTCATCTATAGTGATTCCTTTAACTTTGTCATTATTTCGTATAAGTATACCAAGTATTTCTGCGCATAGTAAAACTATATTAGGTGATAGGGGATCCCCTTGTCGGCAGCCCCTCTGCATCTCAAAACAATCTGAGAGATGGCAATTTTGAGTTACTGCAGATTGAGTTTTGGTATAAAAAGTAGTGATCCAATGTTTAATAGAAGGTCCAAAATTAAAAAAGTCTAAAACACTTTCAATAAAACTCCAAGAAATGCCTTTTCAAAATCGTCAAAAACCAGGCGAACATCATTATAGAGCTAAATTGTTTTATATATCTATATAATTTAGAATGGAAATGGGGAATATGTCAAAGAGAAAACAATCCGTCCAAATAGCAGATAACAGCTGAAGGACACCAATGGGTCTTCAATGCAGCATGAAAATACCGCACACGGAGTTGGTCCTCAGCTGGCCCCTAAATAAAATTGTTTACTAGTTCAGTACAAATGGACGTCATACTTAATCCCAAAACATATAAACAAACTAAAATAAAAAAAAACATACAAGGCTAACAAAGGCCAAATGCTCCTGACTGGGAACAGGCGCAGAAATGGGGCGGGGTTAAACATATTTGTGAGATCTCAACCCTCCCCATATACATCTAGCCAATATAGAATAAAGAAACACATAGCAATACGACAGTATAACTCAGTTTATAATAGATAACAAAAGAAACTAAGCAATATGACAATGATACATAAATGAACAAAGGACTACTAACAATTACTGACATGCCAGCTCCAGACCTCAATCAAACTGATTGGAAGTATATGTCTTCATCATGTAAAAATCAAGTAAAACCCCTCCTTTAGGAATTTAGTATCACACCATCGTAAAATGTATGAGAAGACCATTACACGTACCATGCCAACCATTGGTTTTAGAATGAATATGTTTATTTCCGATGCAAAGACCTCATGAGTGAATCAATATTAATACCAACATGTCTCGTTTTTTATATACATTAGACCGTTGGTTTTCCCGTTTGAATGGTTTTACACTAGTAATTTTTGGGGCCCTTTATAGCTTGCTGTTCGGTGTGAGCCTAGGCTCCGTGTTGAAGACCATACCTTGACCTATCATGGTTTATTATTATAAACTATGACTTGGATGGAGAGTTGTCTCATTGGCACTCATACCACATCTTCCTATATCAATATGCAATCTTAAATGACCCCACACCAGAATCATAACTAAACCCCTTCCGAATTAGCCTTGTAAAGGTTTGGTTATATGTAGTTTTTGAAGTGAAAGCCGACATTTATGTGCTTTTTAAAGAATATTACAATACAAGATTTGATGTAAGATACCTGAACTTATAAGATAAATACTTTTTGATTTGTATTTACTAATGATGTCCTTATACCGATGATTGCATTAAAAACACTTGTTTAATAATCTTTCAGTAATACAATTTTTTTTGTTGGACTCACATACAGACACAAGCGAATCGAAAATTTGAGATATATTAACACCATAAGATAGTGACGAGGGAACTTCATCATCTAAAAATTGATAATTAACAATAGGAAATAAAAATCATCTTTTTTATCATAAATTTTGGCTATTAAATTTCCCGTTTAAAGTTATAGATATCAAGATCCAGGAAAGGACAGTGTTCATTTTTAGTATTAGCTTTGTTTAAAGTCAGTTCGGCAGGATAAATCTCTTTAGTGTACATACTGAAGTATTCATTATTCAGAGCCAATATTTCATCTAAATATCTAAAAAGTGTTACTTAATTATTGAATCAGATGTTGTTTCGATGGGTCTTTGTTGATTTTAGTCATCCAGTGTAACTCATAACAATACAGAAGCAGGTCCGCAATAAGTGGTGCGCAGTTAGTCCACATAGGAATTCCGATAACCTGATGATATACGGAATATCCATAGCAAACCAAAATTGTATCTAATAAAATACAAGGGCAGTTATAGTATCAAAACAGGTCCAATTGACAAAGTTTACAATGGAACAATCTGTCAAATTATAGAAAATTTAACCTACTTGTATTGAAAGACCTTTTACTTAAGGATATTCAGGAACAAAGTAGGACATTGACCGCTGTAAATAATATTGACGTTATTGCAAGTGACAACAAAGGGGCATAGTTGTTGCCAAATTAGATCTAGGCGTAATTTGTATATATTGGCTTGAAGCACTAAATATGGAAGGTTGATTCTACAGAAAAAAAGTAGAGATTGAACTCTAAGAATGTGTGAAAGAGACAAAAATCAGTTCAAAGAGCAGAAAACATCCCATGCTTCTGAGGTTCACCAAAGGGTCACAGCGAGCAAATCCCGCGCCCGAAAGCGGGTTTTAGCTCATCCCTAAACAAAATGAGTAATAGTTTAGAAAAGATGCCACGCTAAACTGAAATAAGAATTAAATTGATAAAATAATTAAATGCTCAATCCGAAACACTGTATGACCATGACTTGTAACACATTATTTTCTTAATGTCCTCTTGTACACTTATCGGTACGAGGTTGACATCAATAACAAAAACTATAACACACGAATAAATGCGCTATATATAAATGTTCGTATGTACACAGTATCTTATCTACCTCTGTTTACAAATAACATAAAAGATTATATTATAAAAGTATGATAGTTAAGATGGTCAAAAGAGCCTCATACGCATTCGTTTCGGCATTAATATTAATGATGTTCTGTTTATATACCATAAACATGTCTTCAAATTTGAACGATTGCCAGATATGTGTTGTTTTATTTATGTCTGGCCATAGCTATATATAGGCAGCACATGTTAGTTACTTCGCAATCTTTAAAATTTTTCAAATAAAATGTGTCATTGTTCCTTCTGAAATATTCACGGCTTTATTTAGACATTTTTTTTAATTACATCTGCAAAAAGATAGAATTTCTCAACAAATAAACATAACATATTGGATTGGTAATCTGGTGACTTCAGTGTTACATGCATTTATCTAGTCATAAACTAGCATGTAGAAAGGTCAGCTAATGATTTGTAAAACTCAATTAGTGGGGAATCTGTTTTTGTACAATATCTTTCAATGTTTTAATTATCAATTAAGCTGTGCATAAGAAGTCATACTCATTTATATATTAGCCACCAGCTATTGCAGATTTTCGCATTGTGATGATACAGTAGTTCCTTTACTATGAGCGGTACAGGTTCTCATATCGATTCCAATAATTACACGACATTTGTTTAGGTATAAAGAAGTTTCGAATCTTCTAAGCATTTCATATTTCTTATATCCAAATGATACCATATAGAACAGTGAAGATGACGATTTAAGAACCTTCAGATTCTCTGATTTTTTATTTTGTTGAAATACTTTGACAAATTTATAATATATTAATTAGCTCATATATCAATACATTACACAAGAGGAATGTATACGTATAGCCATTATTTAGACCCTATAAATACAAATATAGTAAACATATTCAACAGGACTTTCAAAATTGTTTGCATGGTTTTGACCATCGGACATTTTTTGTTGCATATCTTAACAGTTTAACATATCCTTATGTGTTCATACATCATTTAGAAAATTGCCATTCATATTTATTGTCTAAATGACATGCATCACTTTCATTTTTTGATGTCAGAAACTTTCCTCATTAGATTCACTTTTCAAACTCGCATGCCAACAAGTAATCTATAAGTTAAAGAATGTCATTATCACATCATAGTATAGTGTTCCTGTGTACAGGGCGCAGGAATTGTTTTTGAATTGCGGTCTTTCAATCGATGTCCTTCTTTACGGTTAAAAATTGCGTTATTGGCAGTCGTACAACAGCATATCAATATTTATATTTTCCTTTTTCTTTAGTTATGCTAATATCATGAATATTTCTGTCATTTTAAACATTTATGTGAAAAATGAACAAACCACTCTGTATTTCTGACTGTTTTTTCGTTCTTGTAGAAAGTTGTGGATTGTTGACAACAGGTAAAGTTGTTCACAGACACGTCTGTGTTGTTTCTTATGCGCTCGTCGTTAGAAATGCGTTAAAAACTGCGCAATATTAATAGGCCTAAACGAGGCATATCCAAAACATTCATTTGAATTTCAGGTTTACTAAAATACAAATCCAAATTGTGAACTTTATAATAATTGAAAGGTTTTCGTAATGAACCCCTTTGCTAGAAGATTAACTTACAGTTGAACTCATCAGATTTATCTGCACAGTCAAAATGTGAATCGCATATGTTATTTAAAGGTATGCATGTCGTACCATCATTGCATGGAAACTGGTTAGTTGTACATGCGTTGATAATCTACAATGAAAAAGTAAAAGTAAATGTATTACTATAATTTTGTTTTCAAAAACAGTAAAGTTTCGACCCAAAAATGGATAAAAGGAGTGTAGAATGAATTTCCAATGTGCACATTTTGTATTTTTATATGAACCATAATTAATCTGTAAAGTTACTGGTAAAAGACTAACCTTCCCTGTAAACATGTATGTGTGATATATTGTACTGTTGGACCTCTACTACGTCTTGTTAACTGATAAATTAAATGATGAAGCAAAATTCAACGAGAACGTAACATTATGATACACTAGAACATGTGTCTTGAAAATATATTCTTGCATTATTAACACTGTATTGCTAAGTGTATCATGAACAAATAAACACTAGCATAATGCATTCAATCAACTCCCTATTTTACTAACCCATAACACAGTCTCTTCGAAATTCTTGATAAATTCAACACTCCTAGTCTCAAAAGATTGTAAACTTATATTTGTAGGTGTCATAATCATTATAATTATAATCTACTTATCTAAATTGTTAATTTACACATGATGTCCAGAGAATTAGGACACAGAACCTTGTCAAGGATGGTACACTTCAAACTTGGAATATGATCATTTGGACATTATAATAGCCTTATGTTTTCTCCTGACAAGTAACATATGTTCTCAACCCTTTCGTATAGCGTGTACATATCTTGATTGAATTAAACACTTTTGCATGTGTTCTTTAACGGAATAATTTAATAGTTATTCTCCTTACACAAAAACTGTTCAGACTGACTTCTGAGAATAATAAGTCGACACAACAGAAGTTATACAAAGAGATTGGACTATACGTTTTTACTGTGTCTAAACTAACAAGTTGTCACAATGCAAGTATAGTGGGTTTTATCTACAGTATAACATTTATTCGTCTTTCTTCAGTTTCTTACATACATGTTTTCACCGAATTTTGATTAGCATGACGGATTAAGAGGTTATCGTCGAGATACTCAAATTCAATACTTACCTGCATATACTGTATAGCTATGAAAAATTAAACAATAGGACACAAATGACTTTTCTTCATCTGCAAATAAATTTATAGAATTGGTTATCTCTAGTTTTCTAGAATACATTTGTTTTGTAATTTAAGTAAAATCATTAAAATCTGCTCAACACGTTCCCAAGGCGTTAATTGTCAAACTTAAAATTTCACAGGTTTGCATTTCATTGAATATCCCTCAAAGTAAATTGGACTTCACAACAGGAATGGGATTTCAACATACACAATTATCAGTTGAAAAACATCCCTAATACGTTTGTTTCATATTAGTTTTAACAACAAAGAGGGATAGAACATTATGCATTTTAACACTGGATACTTTATTTCACAAAAGTTTGTATTAAGAACAATATATAGCCGAGTCATCCAGATATTCAGGGAAACATTTGTCTAATGTCCTTATAACCATTTTGTAACAGTTAAAGGTGACGTTGATGGTGTAATGAGGTACATTCAACTTCTGGTGTCATGTAGATGTTATTTTTCAAAGAATTGTCATAATAAAGGCAATCCTCTTCTTTACAATTTAAAGTTATATCAAAACTTTTGATTTTGATACAATTAATATTATTATTCACCATGCTTAATTGAAAGATAAACTATGTTGTCGAATTCAACAAAAATAAATGTTTGTAACTCGAAGGTGTACTTCAACTGGCTAATAAACAAAAAAAAATTCTAGTTTAATGATATCGAACGTCATAAAAAACTCTGAAATTTATAAAAAACTATTAAAAGTCATAAAAGACTAACAAAGGCAAGAGGCTCCAGACTTAAGACAGGCGAAAAACAATATGGCGGGATAAACATGTTTTGTGAGATCTCAACCTACCCTATACCTAAGGCAAAAGTAGAGGTATATTATAGTTTACCCTTATCCATACACTACTACTTATATAACTCCAGTTGTACGTTGACCTTTACCTCACTCCATAAATTGTGATGTTCAAAATCATGTGAATTGTCATGTCGGGACTTCTTTTGCACAAAGGACGTTGCCTATTCATGAAAACCGTACTGTAAGGATCCATGTTGTTTAGTCGCTTGTGAATATATATTTCGTTTGCAACGTTCATAATGCTACATCGCTTTTTGTGGTATTGTTAATTTTGGTTTTTGTAATTGGCTTTATTCAACAATCTTCTAGAACACGTTAAAAATATTTCTATCTTCTTTTATCTCTCATGCAACACATAACAATCATTCAAAAATTATTGCAAAACACATTCAATGAAAAACTGCCAGTAAACTTAACTTCATTTATTAAACATAGATACACTCACTTTAGTGAGAGATATTATTGACATAATTGTGCAAATCGTGATACAAGCATGAAATTTGGTATAAAGGTTGACTAAATGATTCTAAAAAACAATCCGCTGCTGGCCAGAAAAAAAAATCATTTTTTCAAGATGGCCACCACACATTTCGGAAATGGCGTCATTACAAATTGACAATAATTCGTTAATCCTTTAAAAGGTGTGTTATATGTAAATGTTAGATTTGATAAAAAGTAAATGACAGTTCCTAAATTACGACTAGACAATACATTAATGAAACTTAAGGTGACTTCCGGTTTCAAAATGCCGGCAAAAAAGTCAAAAATTTCACAATTCTTATACTTTCAAGCAACTTCACAAGGGATGTATAATCCAATGTAAATTATGATAAAACGTTAAAAAAAAGTTCCTAAGTACGACGAAACAACACATAAATGAAGAAAAATTGTGATTTCCGGTTCCAAAATGGCGGCAAATACGTAGAAAATATTTTTATAATTTCCATCAACTTAACAAGTGTTAACACTCATTGTTAAGTTTAAATGCCTAGTTTGGTTAGAAAGACAGGTTGCTTATTTTATAATTATCTGATAGTTGCCTATACAACAACCCGTACTAGGAAGGCCAGAACGGTAGCATCTACAGTTACCAACACAGCTCGGTTTTCGGCTCCGCATTTCAAAAATTTCTAACACGAGGATGCAACGGCAGTCAAAGAAGTCCATTTTGGTTTCCAACTGTCATTGTTTCTTTCTTTAATACAACCACAGTGTTCATGACTTGGAACACGTACCTGTCGAATACATAAATCAGGCTGAGCCCAAGCAACTCCTCCTTGATATACTTCTCTTTTGATGTGCTCTGGAAAAGAACCTCTTGTAGGCGGAATTGCATCACAAAGCCGCTGTTTCCTGGCAAACAATTCACATCGTGCCTCGCTCCATACTTAAGCCTAAAATAAAAAAAACATCTTTTACATCTGGAAAACCTTCCATTGTTAGCCAAGCTGACCTTTTGCCTTTCTCGTGACGATTCGACAAAGTGCAATATCCACTAAATGCATGGACGAAAGGAAAAGCAGCAACACAAGGACCAAACGCATTTAATATGTCACGTGCAGGAAGCCATCAAAAGTCGTTATTCTTTCCATAACCTATCCGCAATTTGTTCTACCTAATTTTGCGATTGCTGCAATTCTTGATACTATTACATCTGTGTCAGTACTACCTAAAACTACATTTTATAAAACTTTTCATAATAATGCCGAACATGGACAAACATTCGTGTATCTGCTTCTTCATGATTACAAGGGGATATCTTTATTGAAATTGCAAAGAATATTTTCACCATGAGTAACATACACATTTGTATTAGTCTCTTAAGAAACAATTTTGTCAGCATGAAACTTGAACAATTTCGTTTTGTTGTCATCTTCACAGAGAAAACTACTCCATACCCTTGGTGTTCTACCAGAACCAACACCTTTCCATCTGGCACAAGATCCTTGCCTTTGTCTTGTCACAGCCTTTAAATAATTCATTTAGTAAACATCAAATACAATGTCTACTTTTGAATACTTATCGATGCAAGATTTTACATAAGGCAGTGTAACATCATTAGCATAATCATCAAATATTTTTGCCAATTTTTGTGACCTGGAATTAACCATTGCTGCCCCTACAACGATAAATGCGTCCGAATTCGGATCAGCAAATCGCAGAATTTTTCAAGTAAACCCATTTGCAGCGATTTAATACCACTATTTCAAATGACATCCTGAGATAGAGACAGAGGAGCAGTTTGGTTTCTATGGATAAAGAAATATTCCAAGTAAAACTGTCTACTGTGACAAGAAATGAAAAGTCTAGAAAAGATATCGCAATCACTTTTAAGGTTCTCTAGCTTTGTTTTTGACAAAGACGTTTCCAGTTTCATTTTGCGACCTAAATAGGAAGTTGTTTTTTTTATTTGGTTATAAAAAGCAGGTTTTCCTTCGTTTTGCATTTGCTTCAAAAGATCTTCGTATTGTTTGGACCAATATCTTGGAGTTTATTACATATCTTACCTGTTTCCGAATCATAAATTTCCTAAATGAAGTATTTTTTTTACAAATCTGACGACTCTTCTAGAAATGAATTTCAAAACTCGTTCATACTTGCAAAGCTTTTTGTGTTTTCGTAGAGTCGTAATTTTGTCTTTCGTCTGTTTTAGAATGACCCAAACCACTAGATCTTTCAAATTAAACTTTTAGAATACTGACTCCTGGTTCAGCGACCATCCATTTGTCTAAATGATATCTTCGGTTAATCCGGGGATCCTATGGCACCAATATCGCCCTTCACAATTGCATTATTCTGTTTTTGTGCCAGATCAATTGGGTTACAAGAAAGAAATGTACTGGTCTTACGTACAGTGAAATTATCATTTTCAAATTCCATTGCCACCTGTGGGTGATGTTCGGGAAGGGAAGTCATATCTCGGAGATGAGTAGGTAACGATCGAGCATAATTTACACGATCAAGACCTAAAACAATACGCTATCATGCTTTATATGGACTGCTAAATTATGAAATGAGCATAATACCAAAATCAGAAGAAGTTCTTAATTTATAATTGAACGCCTGGAATTAAACTGTGGTCGAGATGACTCTATTTCCTTACGTCAGTCTTTTAAATCATTGAACGTCACAGAGTCATGACATAATTGTATATTCTGAGTTTAGCTTTCATAATCTGAAATTAACAATTTTTAAGCAAAATACATGCAGTTGTCTGATGCGCCTGTCTAGTCCTAGGTACATTTGAACATACATAAAAAGAATCTGCCGTTCTTGGTGTTGCAATATTGGCTTCAGTAAGACAACATGTCTATCTCCTATCACGCAATTGATCACCCAGAGTTATATAACAATTCATTTCAATGTGCAATCCATCACACATGACGATACACTTATATTTTCCTTATAAATCAGGCCATTCCCACTGACTTTGCTTAGGCATTCCCAAAAGTGGCTGTTCTGCAGTTACATTTGATGTTTCTCCAGATTAACTAAATTTTCGCCTTAACCATCGAATACCTGAGAATTGCCTGGTAGGGCATACAAATCGCTATTGATGTCTATAAATAGTTTGCACATGCGAAAAAGTGTGAAACACATGTGTATAATAACCTTGAAAAATGTTATTAAATCAATTCATAATATCATTAGAAATCCAAAAACACTAGATATATAGTAAATAGTTCAAATGTTTTTGAAAGAATTTTGTTACATTTTCGCGCATGCGCAAATACTGGATATGTCAAATATTCATTTTTAATAAATATGTGATGTAAGGGAGGTAGCCACCAAACCTGGTAATTGGTTTTTACTTAAAGATGTTCAAAGAAAATTTTTCCAGAAAAATCAGTATTTTCAAACTAAAGAAAACAGCTATTTTAGAAATTGGCCGTGGCCATCTTGAAATTATTTTTTTTTTTTTTGGCCTGCAGTTATTTCTTACAAAGTATATAATAATGATACTTTGTGGTAATTTACATGCTTGTATCATCATTTGCACAATTCCCTTGATTTTGCTTGCTAATATTTTCCACTACTTGTCAAATTTGATTTAATTTAAATTTAAAAGTAAAAAAATCTCAACATTCAAACAAAATTGTGTATTAGTATTTATGAAAATGTTTTTTTTTATATTTTATGACGAGTTCGTAAAATCATTTAAATTTTTTTATCAATCTGATATCGTCTTGTTATACATACGGGCAAACTTAACTCTAAAATATGCTGGCACTGTGTTCCTTGGAATTATCGCAAAACATCCAATCGATTGTACCTCCTATTTGAATACAGTTGTAAAATCGTCGTGTTGATTTGAAGTTTAACGTTTTAAAGAGATAAGTAATAATCTGCTTTTAAAAAAATCGGAATACATTTTAAATTTTAAATCGTTAGATATACATCCCGTCAATGTGTTTGTATTATCTTTTTTCATTTGCTGGTGTGCTTTGTACGTGTAACTAGTGTTTCTTTGGTACATATGACGTGGCTCTGTACTTTTAAACATCCCATGATTATGGTTTTGTTCTATTAAAATGCCATTATCATGATTATCTAAATGTGCTTTTATGATTTTAAAATACTTTGACAAAATTAATGGTATAGGTATTCTATTTAGTCCTTCGGGAGCTCGGTGAATGTAATAAATATTTTCAACTCTACTCCTCGACGTAGACGCAGTCATGGTCATCATTATTATACATCACCTACTCTTCATGGTGTCTATATTAATGACCTGCTGCCATTTATACAAAAGCCGTTAGGTATTCATCACATTAACACGAAACTTTATTCATTACCCCTTCCAAAACTGCATTCTCTGTTCAATTTATGTTTGGAAACCACGGTTACAAACCCTCATTCAAACCAATAAAAACTTACAGCTGTGTCATTTCGCACGTCACAGACTTTCCAAACCAGTTCGCATTGGAAAAGATGAAAAAGAAAAGATCTTTTCTTAATCTTTCCTTTGCCAACAAAGGTCTCAATGGCGTCAACTTATGCAATATGTTTCATCAAAAATTAGTTTAGTCGAAACTACCTCCTTATTATAAAGATCAGTTTGTACCAATCATTTCTTATACCTATACCAAACATATAGCAACTACAGTTTTCAATTACAAACACGTTTTGCAGGATCTAAATATTGACGACTTCAAGTCTAAACCTCCTGATCGCACTTGTGCTAGTTCCGAATTCACATATAATCCGGCTGTCCACGTTATTACCAGTGACCTCAACATTATCAATAACATTTCCCCGTGAAATGTGTTATCGAAAGGTGCGGAATTGAGCCTAAATCCATAAATTGGAAATATAACTTCAAAACTTTGATGGATTCAGTCGATGATTATGCCAGACAATGGGGTAAGCATGAGAAGGAAGACGTAGACACTCTTTCCGAATAAATTAAGGCTGTGAGGTTGTTGATACAAATCCGAATTAAGAAACCGAATGGGTCTATCAATGCCCATGCTACGTCAATCTTTAAAGACCCAAATGTTGCAAAACACTTATCCTACCTCCATAACAAATGTGTTGTTGTCCCCGCAGATAAAGCTCCAAACAACATCGTTTCTATGTGAAAAACGCATTACATTAACTGCTTTATAAACGAATTAGGTATTGACAATTCACTTGGAAACTCAACATATACCATCACGACACTTACCAAAGAGGACATCCTGGATAGTTATAGATCTGTTCTATGTTCCTTTGTAATTTCAACCGAAGATGCAGAACTAGTTCTTCCATCACTGTATTGGATACCTAAACTTTATAAGTGTCCTTACAAAAAACGGTATGTTTCTAGGTCTTCCACGTGCTCCACGAAACCTCGTTCTAAATTATAAATATTTATTTCATCAGCAATCAAAGCAGGGCTTCAAAGTTATTGTGATACTGCCTATTCTAGAGGTGGCGTGAATCAAATATGGATACTAAAACCATCCAAAGATCTTTTAGATTTGTTGTCCATTCGTTTTTTATGTGTTTTGTCATATGATTTTGCCATGTGATTAGGGACTTTTCGATTTATTTTCCTTGGGGTTTAGTAGATTTGTGATTTTACTTTTAGAGTACATACAATCTAACTCTCTTTTACCTTGCAATAGTATTAAAACATTTGACTTTTTACACTCAACACAAGTATTCCACTTTCCAAACTAAAAGACAAATTTAAAGAGCTGGTATTGCTGTGTTTCATAAATAAAAATGGCCAACGTAGATACAAGTATCTTGTCTTAGGAAGGGATAAATCACTCTGATTCAAAATCAAATTTCTCTGAAACTCACATTATCAAAGAGGGACGAAAAATACCAAAGGGACAGTCAAACTCATAAATCTAAAACAAACTGACAACGTAATGGCTAAAAATGAAAAAACCAAACAAACAACAGCACACATGACACAACACAGAAAACTAAAGAATAAACAACACGAATCCCACAAAAAAATAGGGGTGATCTCAGGTGCTCCGGAAGGGTAAGCAGATCATAAGATGCTTGATTTCTTGATTGACAACAGACTTACATACTGTGCCCAATTGCCCACTTGTTTCTTTATTATTATGAGGCTGACTTCATACAGGAACTTCTGAGGAAGAAAGATAAGAAGTTAGAAATATCCTTTAATTTTTCTTTTCGCTATTTAGATGATGTTCTCGCATTAAATAATTCAAAATTTGGTGACTATGTTGAAATCATCTATCTCATAGAACTAGACAAAAGACAAAAGAAATGATTTCAGCTTTCCAATGGTGCACCTTCCATATCTAAGAAGCAACATTCCTGCAGAACCTTCATACGGGGTATATATCTCCAATTGATATGATATTCCCGAGCTTGTAATTCCTATCATGATTGTCTTTATAGAGGATTGCTGCTCACAAGGAAGCTTTCAAACCAAGAGTTCCAAATGGTGAAGTTGAAATCATCCCTTCGTAAATTTTACGGACACCATCACGAGCTGGTTGACCATTATGTAATTACCGTCTCACAGATGATATCGGATATGTTGCTTTGGTCGTAACTACAGTCACCTTCCCTTTTATGAATGTGAAATACCGAATTAGACTATTTACCGGATTTGTTATAACATGAGCAACATGACGGGTGCCACATGTGGAGCAGGATCTGCTAACCCTTCCGGAGCACCTGAGATCACCCACAGTTTTTGTTGGGATTCGTGTTGCTTATTTTTGAATTTTCTATGTTGTGTCATGTGTACTTTTGTTTGTCTGTTTGTCTCTTTCATTTTAAGCATTGGCGTTGTCAGTTGATTTTCGATTTAGTTATACTGTCCCTCTGGTATCTTTCGCCCCTCTTTTACTCCATGTGCTGCACTTATAGAAACTATTGTCGCAATTCTTTGTAGCATCTAGCACGACTAACAACCTGTAATTTTTATTTGGCAAATTGTAAGATCAATCATTAAATTAATCATTAAAACAGATATGTGTCACTTATCATGAAACGTTATTAAAGGTGTTAAATAGGGAATTGTGGATAGTAAATTAGTCACACTGTTTAGAATCAAGAACCTGGTTTTACAAAGATAACCCAAATGGCTTCACAGTTTGATATACAAAAACAAATTTAGCGGAAGGAAACTTGTCCGAATGGCCTACAGTTGGGTGCAGACCAAGCATTACATAAAGTAAACGCAAGTTAACGCCGCGTGCACATATTTCGTTAGTTAACTTCAAATCTCCCGTTTACTAGTAAACGCACGTTTACTATAATTACGTTAACGTGGTCGAAATGGAAATTTCTAATGTCTACCCTAGTAAACGGGCGTTTACTATGTGTCCGTTTAGTCAGTAGTAAACGGGCGTTTACTTCAGAATTCTTCAAATTTATTTTTACGTGCACTTAAAAGTAAACGGGCGTTGAGTACAGATTTTACAAGTGTATTTTTACGTGCACTTGAAAGTAAACGCACGTTTACTTTTCGCGTTAACTGATTGGGTAAATTTAGAAATAAACTTCAAGTTCATTTGCACATTTATTTTATAAAAGCGACCTTTAGTCTTTATATTTCACGTATATGTGTTTCAAACCAGAACAATTCAAAAACTCTTTAAATTCGAAATATTAAATTACACAAAATCACTTTCATACTTTACTGATTGGCAGATTTTCTATATTTTCCTTTCAAAAGTTACATGTGCAAATATCGATACGGAAAGAAAGGTGATCCGAGACATCGGGAGAATATTTTTATATGATGGGATATAAACATCATGGTTTACGTTGTTTCGTTCCCCGTTTATAATTGTCTCTTCGAATTCCTAACTATAACTCGGTGTATTTAATACATTAATCATCGAAATTCACCTTGTTTGCCTTGGATTAACATGATAAGATTCTGTTTTGACAAATGATAAAAAAAACGTAAATTGAACAGTATATTGAAAGGGATATCAATAAAGTGTAATATAAGTATGTTCATTTGTACCATCTCGTCAATTAAAATGTTCAAATATTGCTATCTTTACATGGATATATAACTCATTTACTATGCGGCTATATAAATTTACATAATAGAATGCTTATATGGTCAGTTTTGGTTGTTGTGGACAAATAATTTTATTATATGAGTCAGTCTGAGGTATGAAAACTACTGAATTTTGTTTACGATTCAATATTTTGAATAAAAAAGTACATGCTGGCACTCTAAATTGATGCGAACAATTTTTTTTAGTCAAAATATTCAAATATTGCTACCTATTTTCTTATACAATCAATCCTTACATGAAAATATAGCTCATTTACTATGCGGCTATATAGATTTACATAAGCAAATGCTTATATGGTCAGTTTTGGTTGTTGAGGACAAATAATTTTATTATATGAGTCAGTCTGAGGTATGAAAACTACTGAATTTTGTTTACGATTCAATATTTTGTATAAAAAAAGGACATGCTGGCACTCTAAATTGATGCGAACAAATTTTTTTAGTCATAATATTCAAATATTGCTACCTATTTTCTTATACAATCAATCCTTACATGAAAATATAGCTCATTTACTATGCGGCCATATAGATTTACATAAGCAAATGCTTATATGGTCAGTTTTGGTTGTTGAGGACAAATAATTTTATTATATGAGTCAGTCTGAGGTATGAAAACTACTGAATTTTGTTTACGATTCAATATTTTGTATAAAAAAAGGACATGATGGCACTCTAAATTGTTGCGAACAAAATTTTTTAGTCATAATATTCAAATATTGCTACCTATTTTCTTATACAATCAATCCTTACATGAAAATATAGCTCATTTACTATGCGGCTATATAGATTTACATAAGCAAATGCTTATATGGTCAGTTTTGGTTGTTGAGGACAAATAATTTTATTATATGAGTCAGTCTGAGGTATGAAAACTACCGAATTTTGTTTACGATTCAATATTTTGAATAAAAAAAGGACATGCTGGCACTCTAAATTGATGGGAACAAAATTTTTTTAATCATAATATTCAAATATTACTTCCTTTTTTATTATATAATCAATCCTTACTTGAAAATATAACTCATTTACTATGCAGCTATATAGATTTACATAAGCAAATGCTTATATGGTCAGTTTTGGTTGTTGTGGACAAATGATTTTATTATATGAGTCAGTCTGAGGTATGAAAACTACTGAATTTTGTTTACGATTCAATATTTTGAATAAAAAAGGACATGCTGGCACTCTAAATTGATGCCAATAAAATTTTGTAATCATAATGTTCAAATATTGCTACCTATTTTTTTATACAATCAATCCTTACATGAAAATATAGCTCATTTACTCTGTGGCTATATAGATTTACATAAGCAAATGCTTATATGGTCAGTTTTGGTTGTTGCGGACAAATAATTCTATTATATGAGTCAGTCTGAGGTATGAAAACTACTGAATTTTGTTTACACTTCAATATTTTGAATAAAAAAGGACATGCTGGCACTCTAAATTGATGAGAACAAAATTTTTTAGTCATAATATTCAAATATTGCTACCTACTTTCTTATACAATAAATCCTTACATGAAAATATAACTCATTTACTATGCGGCTATATAGATTTACATAATAAAATGCTTATATGGTCAGTTTTGGTTGTTGCGGACATATAATTTTATTATATGAGTCAGTCTGACGTATGAAAACTACTGAATTTTGTTTACGATTCAATATTTTAAATAAAAAAAGGACATGCTGGCACTCTAAATTGATGCGAACAAAATTTTTTAGTCATAATATTCAAATATTGCAACCTATTTTCTTATACAATCAATCCTTACATGAAAATATAACTCATTTACTATGTGGCTATATAGATTTACATAATAAAATGCTTATATGGTCAGTTTTGGTTGTTGCGGACATATAATTTTATTATATGAGTCAGTCTGACGTATGAAAACTACTGAATTTTGTTTACGATTCAATATTTTAAATAAAAAAGGGACATGCTGGCACTCTAAATTGATGCTAACAAAATTTTTTAGTCATAATTTTCAAATATTGCTACCTATTTTTTTATACAATCAATCCTTACATGAAAATATAACTCATTTACTATGCGGCTATATAGATTTACATACTAGAATGCTTATATGGTCAGTTTTGGTTGTTGCAGACAAACAATTTTATTATATGAGTCAGTCTGAGGTATGAAAACTACTGAATTTGGTTTACGATTCAATATTTTGAATAAAGAAGAACATGCTGGCACTCTAAATTGATGCGAATAAACTTTTTTAGTCATAATATTCAAATATTGCTATCTATTTTCTTATTCAATCAATCCTTACATGAAAATATAACTAATTTACTATGCAGCTATATAGATTTACATATTAAAATGCTTATATGGTCAGTTTTTGTTGTTGCGGACAAATTATTTTATTACATGAGTAAGTCTGAGGTATGAAAACTACTGATTTTTTTTTACAATTCAATATTTTGAATAAAAAAGTACATGCTGGCAATTTAAATTGATGCAAACAAAATTTTTTAGTCATAATATTCAAATATTGCTACCTAATAATAATTATATATTACGAGTTAGTCTGATGTATGAAAACTACTGAATTTTGTTTACTATTCAATATTTTAAATAAAAAGAGGTCATCGCCGTCAGGCTGGTACAAAAATTGCTGTCAATTGTTTTATATGGTCAATTATGGTATAAAAATATAACTGAATTACTTCTATATAGAATAAGATAACTTGTTAAGAGGTAAATATTGTCAGTTGTGGTGAATGATATCAAAAAGTTTTGTTTTACGAGTCAGTCTGTCTAAGATGAGAAAACTGTTTGATTTTGGTGAGGATTAAATTACATGTATTTGAATAAACATATTTAAACTATTATTTGCGAAGAACAAGAAATTTACTATAATTATTGTTCAATTAAATACAAATGTGTGACATTTTTAAATAACTGTAATCGTCAATATGTCAAGCAGAAATGACCAGTTGGTCAATTAATTTTGATGTTCCTTATCATTTCATATTTTAGGTCAGTGTATCCAAGTTACGATGACAATCTGCGTTAACGGGCGTTTACTACAAACAGTAAACGCGCGTTTACTTATTACAAAAATAGAAGACGCGCCTTTTTCCACGTTAACGCGGAGGTAAACGGAAAAGTAAACGCCCGTTTACTCTTTACAAAATTAGAAGACTCGCCGTTTTTGCGTTAACGCGGAGGTAAACGCGAAAGTAAACGCCCGTTTACTTTTAATGTCTACTGCAATTTCGGAGTTAACGCACAGTTAACGCGGCGTTTACATGAAGTGCACGCGAGTAAACGCCGCGTTAACTTTTTCGGCCCGTCTACATGTAATGCTTGGTCTGCACCCAACTGTACCTTCTGGATATCAACAGAAATTGTCTGCTATAAGTGAGAATGGGTTATAAAGTTAGAGGCTATGTTTTTGAATCACAATCGCAAACTATTGAGGAAAAAGAACCTCAGCTTTCTCCACTTTCGGTCGGTACAATTTTAGTTCACTGTGAACGAGCTTTAGTTTTCAAAGCTTCTATTAATGGTGATTTTTTTGTTTTTGTATTAATATATGTTTCATGGTAATTTTTCTGTTTTCCACACTTCTTGGTTACTGTAACCAAACAAAAAAAAAAAGAAAATGCCACCAAATAATTAGAAAGTGGCTTAAAAACTTAAATACCTTAAACTGCTGATATCAAGGTCCGTTCAGAAAAACACAAAATCACAAAAATAAATTCTGTTGTGGATTATGCAATCTTAATTACTGACATTGTGTATTGATGTGAATTGGTAATGCACAATCCTGTATCACATCTGTGTCCACTAACCTGGCACAACTGTCCATCTGTACTTATAAAGAATATGAAGTTCAAATATTTTACAATTTGTATCATTAACGTTATTCTCAATAACAGCACATATTGAAAATTTGAAATATCCAAACGTTTAAAACGAATACATATTGTTTTAAAATTTTCAAAATATTTAACAATTTGTTGTGCTAAGTTATTTAAGTTAAACATGATTGCCGCTTCATAGTTTAAACTAGTTTGTGTTTATATTTTTGCTATGCTAGTCCGTGTATTTTGCTATGGTTGAATTCTGCAGTTCAGTGTTCTCTTTTTGCAATTTTATTCTTTAATGTCAACTTGCTTATCCCTTGCAAAGTAATTTTTGTTTTATTCATTTATAGTCGGTCATGGCATTGGGTTAACAAATTAACATATACATGTGGCAAGCATTTGTTAATGTTTACCAAATATACATGATTTGTTCCCACGATACATATATCTGCCGACGTTGTTTCATCGACAGATATTAGACGTACTGCACCAGATCCAATGCTAGAGAAAATTGAGACAATAATGGTTTAACGATATTCATCGACAGATGTTAGACGTAATACAACAGATCCAATGCCTGAGCAAATTAAGACGTCAATGGTTTACCGATATTCATCGACGGATGTTAGACGTAATACAACAGACCCAATGCTGGAGAAAATTTAGATATCAATGGTTTAGCGATATTCATACCCGGATGTAAGACGTAATACAACAGATACATTGCTGGAGAAAATTTAGGCATCAATGGTTTACCGAACTTCATCGACGGATGTTAAACGTAATACAACAGGTCCAACGCTGCACAAAATTTAGCCAACAATGATGGCTTACCGATATTTATCGACGGATGTTAGACGTAATACAATAGATCCAATGCTGGAGAAAATGAAGGCAACAATGGTTTCCCGATATTCATCGACGGAGGTTAGACGTAATACAACAGATCAAATGCTATAGCAAATGTAGACAACAATGGTTTACCGATATTCATCGACGGATGTTAGACGTAATTCAACAGATCAAATGCTGGAGCAAATTAAGAGATCAATGGTTTACCGATATTCATCGACGGATGTTAGACGTAATACAACAGATCAAATGCTATAGCAAATGTAGACAACAATGATTTACCGATTTTCATCGACGGATGTTAGCCGTTATACAACAGAGCCAATGCTGGAGAAAAAATAAGGCAACAATGGTTTACCGATATTCATCGACGGATGTAAGACGTAATACAACAGATCCAATCCTAGAGAAAATTTAGACAAAAATGGTTTACCGATATTTTTCGACAGATGTTAGACGTAATACAACAGATCCAATGCTGGAGCACATTAAGGCATCAATGGTTTACCGATATTCATCGACGGATGTTAGACGTAATACACCAGATCAGATGCTGGAGCAAATTTAGGCATCAATTGTTTACCGATATTCATCGAAGGATGTTAGACGTAATACAACAGAATAAATGCGGGAGCAAATTTAGACATCAATGGATTAACGGTATTCATCGACGGATGTGAGACGTAATACAACAGATCCAATGCTGGAGAAAATTAAGACATCAATGGTTTACCGATATTCATCGACCGGTGTTAAACGTAATACAACAGATCCAATGCTGGAGAAAATTTAGCCAACAATGATGGTTTACCGATATTCATCGATGGATGTTAGACGTTATACAACAGATCCAATGGTGTAGCAAATGTAGACATCAATGGTTTACCTATATTCATCGACCGGTGTTAAACGTAATATAATAGATCCAATGCTGGAGAAAATGAAGGCAACAATGATTTACCGATATTCATCGACGGATGTTAGACGTAATACAACAGATCCAATGCTGGAGAAAATTAAGACATCAATGGTTTACCGATATTCATCGACCGGTGTTAAACGTAATACAACAACTCCAATGCTGTAGCAAATGTAGACAACAATGGTTTACCGATATTCATCGACGGATGTTAGACGTAAAACAATAGTTCCAATGCTTGAGAAAATTTAGGCAACAGTGGTTTACCGATATTCATCGACGGATGTAAGACGTAATGCAACAGTTCCAATGCTGGAGAAAATTTAGACAACAATGGTTTATCGATATTCATCGACAGATGTAAGACGTAATACAACAGATCCAATGCTGGAGCAAATTAAGGCATCAATGGTTTACCGATATTCATCGACATATGTTAGACGTAATACATCAGATACATTGCTGGAGAAAATTTAGGTATCAATGGTTTACCAATATTCATTCACGGATGTTAGACGTAATACAAAAGATCCAATGCTTGAGAAAATTAAGAAAACAATGGTTTACCAATATTAATCGACTGATGTAAGTCGTAATACAACAGATCCAATGCTGGAGAAAATGAAGGCAACATTGGTTTACCGATATTCATCGACGGATGTTAGACGTAATTCAACAGATCAAATGCTGGAGCAAATTAAGAGATCAATGGTTAACCGATATTCATCGACGGATGTTAGACGTAATACAACAGATCCAATGCTATAGCAAATGTAGACAACAATGGTTTACCGATATTCATCGACGGATGTCAGACGTTATACAACAGATCCAATGTTGGAAAAAATTAAGAAAACAATGGTTTACCGATATTCATCGACAGATGTAAGACGTAATACAACAGATCCAATACTGGAGAAAATTAAGATAAAAATGGTTTACCGATATTCATCGAAAGATGTTAGACGTTATACAACAGATCCAATGCTGGAGCACATTAAGACATTAATGGCGTACCGATATTAATCGACGGATGTTAGACGTAATACAACAGATCCAATGCTGTAGCAATTTAGGCATCAATTGTTTACCTATATTCATCGACGGATGTTAGACGTAATACAACAGATCCAATGCTGTAGAAAACGTAGGCAACAGTGGTTTACCAATATTCATCAACGGATGTTAGACGAAATACAACAAATCCAATGCTGGATAAAAATAAGGCAACAATGGTTTACCGATATTCATCGACAGATGTTAGACGTAATACATCAGATACAATGCTGGAGAAAATTTAGGTATCAATGGTTTACCGATATTCATACACGGATGTTAGACGTAATACAAAAGATCCAATGCTTGAGAAAATTCAGAAAACAATGGTTTACCGATATTCATCGACGGATGTAAGACGTAATACAACAGATCCAATACTGGAGAAAATTTAGACAAAAATGGTTTACCGATATTCATCGAAAGATGTTAGACGTTATACAACAGATCCACTGCTGGAGCACATTAAGGCATCAATGGCTTACCGATATTCATCGATAGATGTTAGACGTAATACAACAGATCCAATGCTGAAGCAATTTAGGCATCAATTGTTTACCGATATTCATCGACGGATGTTAGATGTAATAGAACAGATCCAATGCTGTAGAAAACTTAGGCAACAGTTGTTTACAAATATTTATCGACGGATGTTAGACGAAATACAACAGATCCAATACTGGATGAAAATAAGGCAACAATGGTTTACCGATATTCATCGAAAGATGTTAGACGTAATACATCAGATACAATGCTGGAGAAAATTTAGGTATCAATGGTTTACCGATATTCATACACGGATGTTAGACGTAATACAAAAGATCCAATGCTTGAGAAAATTCAGAAAACAATGGTTTACCGATATTCATCGACGGATGTAAGACGTTATACAACAGATCCAATACTAGAGAAAATTTAGACAAAAATGGTTTACCGATATTCATCGAAAGATGTTAAACGTTATACAACAGATCCACTGCTGGAGCACATTAAGGCATCAATGGCTTACCGATATTCATCGATAGATGTTAGACGGAATACAACAGATCCAATGCTGGAGCAATTTAGGCATCAATTGTTTACCGATATTCATCGACGGATGTTAGACGTAATATAACAGATCCAATGCTGTAGAAAACTTAGGCAACAATGGTTTACCGATATTCATCGACATATGTAAGACGTAATACAACAGATCCAATACTGGAGAAAATGAAGACAAAAATGGTTTACCGATATTCTTCGACAGATGTTAGACGTAATACAACAGATCGAATGCTGGAGCACATTAAGGCATCAATGGCGTACCGATATTCATCGACGGATGTAAGACGTAATACAACAGATACAATGCTATAGAAAATTTAGGCATCAATTTTTTACCGATATTCATCGAAGGATGTTAGACGTAATACAACAGATCCAATGCTGGAGAAAAATAAGGCAACAATGGTTTACCGATATTCATCGACGGATGTAAGACGTAATACAACAGATCCAATACTGGAGAAAATGAAGACAAAAATGGTTTACCGATATTCTTCGACAAATGTTAGACGTAATACAACAGATCGAATGCTGGAGCACATTAAGGCATCAATGGCGTACCGATATTCATCGACGGATGTAAGACGTAATACAACAGATACAATGCTATAGAAAATTTAGACATCTATTGTTTACCGATATTCATCGAAGGATGTTAGACGTAATACAACAGATCCAATGCTGGAGAAAATTTAGGCAACAGTGGTTTACCAATATTCATCGACGGATGTTAGACGTAATACAACAGATCCAATGCTGGAGAAAATTTAGACAACAATGGTTTATCGATATTCATCGACAGATGTTAGACGTAATAAAACAGATCCAATGCTGGAGCAAATTAAGGCATCAATGGTTTCCCTATATTCATCGACAGATGTTAGACGTAATACAACAGATCCAATGCTGGAGCACATTAAGGCATCAATGGCTTACCGATATTCATCGACGGAAGTTAGACATAAGACAACAGATCCAATGCAAGAGCAAATTTAGGCATCAATGGATTAGCAATATTCAACGACGGATGTTAGACGTAATACAACAGATCCAATGCTGGGGCAAATTTAGGCAGCAATAGTTTACCGATATTCATCGACGGATGTGAGACGTAATACGATAGATCCAATGCTGGAGAAAATAAAGACATCAATGGTTTACCGATATTCAACGACGGATGTTAGACGCAATACAACATATCCAATGCTGTAGAAAAGTTAGGCAACAGTTGTTTACCGATATTCATCGACGGATGTAAGACGTAATACAACAGATCCAATGCTGGAGAAGTTTAAACAACTATGGTTTGTCGATATTCATCGACAGATGTAAGACGTAATACAACAGATCCAATGCTGGAGCAAATTAGGGCATCAATGGTTTACCGATATTCATTGACAGATGTTAGACGTAATACTTCAGATAGAATGCTGGAGAAAATTTAGGTATCAATGGTTTACCATTATTCATACACGGATGTTAGACGTAATACAACAGATCCAATGCTGGGATAATTTAGACAACAATGGTTTCCCTATATTCATCGACAGATGTTAGACGTTATACAACAGATCCAATGATGGAGCACATTAAGGCATCAATGGCTTACCGATATTCATCGACGGATGTTAGAAGTAATACAACAGATCCAATGCTGGAGCAAATTTTGGCAACAATAGTTTACCGATATTCAACGACGTATGTGAGACGTAATACAACAGATCCAATGCTGCAGCAAATTAGGGCATCAATGGTTTACCGATATTCATCGACGGATGTTAGACGTAATACTTCAGATACAATGCTGGAGAAAATTTAGGTATCAATGGTTTACCGATATTCATACACGGATGTTAGACGTAATACAACAGATCCAATGCTGGGATAATTTAGACAACAATGGTTTCCCTATATTCATCGACAGATGTTAGACGTAATACAACAGATCCAATGCTGGAGCACATTAAGGCAGCAATGGCTTACCGATATTCATTGACGGAAGTTAGACGTAAGACAACAGATCCAATGCAAGAGCAAATTTAGGCATCAATTGTTTACGGATATTCATCGACGGATGTTAGACGTAATACAACAGATTCAATGATGGAGCAAATTTAGGCATCATTAATGGATTAGCAATATTCATCGACGGATGTTAGACGTAATACAACAGATCCAATGCTGGGTCAAATTTAGGCAACAATAGTTTACCGATATTCATCGATGGATGTGAGACGCAATACGACAGATCCAATGCTGGAGAAAATTAAGACATCAATGGTTTACCGATATTCATCGACGGATGTTAGGCGCAATACAACATATCCAATGCTGGAGAAAAAATAGGCAACAGTGGTTTACCGATATTCATCGACGGATGTAAGACGTAATACAACAGATCTAATGCTGGAGAAATTTAAACAACAATGGTTTATCGATATTCATCGACAGATGTTAGACGTAATACTTCAGATACAATGCTGGAGAAAATTTAGGTATCAATGGTTTACAGATATTCATACACGGATGTTAGACGTAATACAACAAATCGAATGCTGGGATAATTTAGACAACAATGGTTTCCCTATATTCATCGACAGATGTTAGACGTTATACAACAGATCCAATGATGGAGCACATTAAGGCATCAATGGCTTACCGATATTCATCGACGGATGTTAGACGTAATACAACAGATCCAATGCAAGAGCAAATTTAGACATCAATTGTTTACCGATATTCATCGACGGATGTTAGACGTAATACAACAGATTCAATGATGGAGCAAATTTAGGCATCAATGGATTATCGATATTCATCGACGGATGTTAGACGTGATACAACAGATCCAATGATGGGGCAAATTTAGGCAAAAATAGTTTACCGATATTCAACGACGGATGTTAGACGTAATACAACAGATCCAATGCTGGAGAAAATTAAGACATGAATGGTTTACCGATATTCATCGACGGATGTTAGACGCAACACAACACATCCAATGCTGGAGAAAAGTTAGGCATCAATGGTTTACCGATATGCATCAACGGATGTAACACGTAATACAACAGATACAATATTGGAGAAAATTTCGGCATCAATGGTTTACTGATTTTCATCGACGGGTGTTAAACGTAATACAACAGATCCAATGCTGGGGAAAATTTAGGCAACAATGGTTTACCGATATTCATCGAAGGATGTTAGACGTAATTTAACAGATCTAATGCTGTAGCAAATGTAGACAACAATGGTTTACCGATATTGATCGACGGATTTAAGACGCAATACAATAGTTCCAATGCTGGGATAATTTAGACAACAATGGTTTCCCTATATTCATCGACAGATGTTAGACGTAATACAACAGATCCAATGCTGGAGCACATTAAGGCATCAATGGCTTACCGATATTCACTGACGGAAGTTAGACGTAAGACAACAGATCCAATGCAAGAGCAAATTTAGGCATCAATTGTTTACGGATATTCATCGACGGATGTTAGACGTAATACAACAGATTCAATGATGGAGCAAATTTAGGCATCATTAATGGATTAGCAATATTCATCGACGGATGTTAGACGTAATACAACAGATCCAATGCTGGGTCAAATTTAGGCAACAATAGTTTACCGATATTCATCGATGGATGTGAGACGCAATACGACAGATCCAATGCTGGAGAAAATTAAGACATCAATGGTTTACCGATATTCATCGACGGATGTTAGGCGCAATACAACATATCCAATGCTGGAGAAAAAATAGGCAACAGTGGTTTACCGATATTCATCGACGGATGTAAGACGTAATACAACAGATCTAATGCTGGAGAAATTTAAAACAACAATGGTTTATCGATATTCATCGACAGATGTTAGACGTAATACTTCAGATACAATGCTGGAGAAAATTTAGGTATCAATGGTTTACAGATATTCATACACGGATGTTAGACGTAATACAACAAATCGAATGCTGGGATAATTTAGACAACAATGGTTTCCCTATATTCATCGACAGATGTTAGACGTTATACAACAGATCCAATGATGGAGCACATTAAGGCATCAATGGCTTACCGATATTCATCGACGGATGTTAGACGTAATACAACAGATCCAATGCAAGAGCAAATTTAGACATCAATTGTTTACCGATATTCATCGACGGATGTTAGACGTAATACAACAGATTCAATGATGGAGCAAATTTAGGCATCAATGGATTAGCGATATTCATCGACGGATGTTAGACGTAATACAACAGATCCAATGATGGGGCAAATTTAGGCAACAATAGTTTACCGATATTCAACGACGGATGTTAGACGTAATACAACAGATCCAATGCTGGAGAAAATTAAGACATGAATGGTTTACCGATATTCATCGACGGATGTTAGACGCAACACAACACATCCAATGCTGGAGAAAAGTTAGGCATCAATGGTTTACCGATATGCATCAACGGATGTAACACGTAATACAACAGATACAATATTGGAGAAAATTTCGGCATCAATGGTTTACTGATTGTCATCGACGGGTGTTAAACGTAATACAACAGATCCAATGCTGGGGAAAATTTAGGCAACAATGGTTTACCGATATTCATCGAAGGATGTTAGACGTAATTTAACAGATCCAATGCTGTAGCAAATGTAGACAACAATGGTTTACCGATATTGATCGACGGATTTAAGACGTAATACAATAGTTCCAATACTGGAGAAAATTTAGGCAACAATGGTTTACCGATATTCATCGACGGATGTAAGACGTAATACAACAGATACAATGCTTGAGAAAATTTAGGTATCAATGGTTTACCGATATTCATACACGGATGTTAGACGTAATACAATAGATCCAATGCTGGGATAATTTAGACAACAATGGTTTCCCTATATTCATCGACAGATGTTAGACGTAATACAACAGATCCAATGCTGGAGCACATTAAGGCATCAATGGCTTACCGATATTCATCGACGGAAGTTAGACGTAAGACAACAGATCCAATGCAAGAGCAAATTTAAGCATCAATGGATTAGCAATATTCATCGACGGATGTTAGACGTAATACAACAGATCCAATGCTGGGACAAATTTAGGCAACACTAGTTTACCGATATTCATCGACGGATGTGAGACGTAATACGACAGATCCAATGCTGGAGAAAATTAAGACATCAATGGTTTACCGATATTCATCGACGGATGTTAGACGCAATACAACATATCCAATGCTGAAGAAAAGTTAGGCAACAGTGGTTTACCGATATTCATCGACGGATGTAAGACGTAATACAACAGATCCAATACTGGAGAAATTTAAACAACTATGGTTTATCGATATTCATCGACAGATGTAAAACGTAATACAACAGATCCAATGCTGGAGCAAATTAGGGCATCAATGGTTTACCGATATTCATACACGGATATTAGACGTAATACAACAGATCCAATGCTGGGATAATTTAGACAACAATGGTTTCCCTATATTCATCGTCAGATGTTAGACGTTATACAACAGATCCAATGATGGAGCACGTTAAGGCATCAATGACTTACCGATATTCATCGACGGATGTTAGACGTAATACAACAGATCCAATGCTGGGGCAAATTTAGGCAACAATAGTTTACCGATATTCAACGACGGATGTTAGACGTAATACAACAGATCCAATGTTGTAGCAAATTAGGGCATCAATGGTTTACCGATATTCATCGACGGATGTTAGACGTAATACTTCAGATACAATGCTGGAGAAAATTAAGACATCAATGGTTTACCGATATTCATCGACGGATGTTAGACGCAACACAACACATCCAATGCTGGAGTAAAGTTAGACATCAATGGTTTACCGATATGTATCAACGGATGTAACACGTAATACAACAGATACAATATTGGAGAAAATTTAGGCATCAATGGTTTACTGATTTTCATCGACGGGTGTTAAACGTAATACAACAGACCCAATGCTGGGGAAAATTTAGGCAACAATGGTTTACCGATATTCATCGAAAGATGTAAGACGTAATTTAACAGATCTAATGCTGTAGCAAATGTAGACAACAATGGTTTACCTATATTCATCGACGGATTTAAGACGTAATACAATAGTTCCAATGCTGGAGAAAATTTAGGCAACAATGGTTTACCGATATTCATCGACGGATGTAAGACGTAATACAACAGATACAATGCTGGCGAAAATTTATGCATCAATGGATTAGCGATATTCATCGACGGATGTTAGGCGTAATACAACAGATCAAATGCTGGAGAAAATTTAGACAACAATGGTTTATTGATATTCATTTACAGATGTAAGACGTAATACAACAGATCCAATGCTGGAGCAAATTAAGGCATCAATGGTTTACCGATATTCATCGACGGATGTTAGACGTAATACATCAGATCCAATGCTGGAGAAAATTTAGGTATCAATGGTTTACCGATATTCATACACGGATGTTAGACGTAATACAACAGATCCAATGCTGGGATAATTTAGACAACAATGGTTTCCCTATATTCATCGACAGATGTTAGACGTAATACAACAGATCCAATGCTGGAGCACATTAAGGCATCAATGGCTTACCGATATTCATTGACGGAAGTTAGACGTAAGACAACAGATCCAATGCAAGAGCAAATTTAGGCATCAATTGTTTACGGATATTCATCGACGGATGTTAGACGTAATACAACAGATTTAATGATGGAGCAAATTTAGGCATCATTAATGGATTAGCAATATTCATCGACGGATGTTAGACGTAATACAACAGATCCAATGCTGGGTCAAATTTAGGCAAAAATAGTTTACCGATATTCATCGATGGATGTGAGACGCAATACGACAGATCCAATGCTGGAGAAAATTAAGACATCAATGGTTTACCGATATTCATCGACGGATGTTAGGCGCAATACAACATATCCAATGCTGGAGAAAAAATAGGCAACAGTGGTTTACCGATATTCATCGACGGATGTAAGACGTAATACAACAGATCTAATGCTGGAGAAATTTAAACAACAATGGTTTATCGATATTCATCGACAGATGTAAGACGTAATACAACAGATCCAATGCTGGAGCAAATTAGGGCATCAATGGTTTACCGATATTCATCGACGGATGTTAGACGTAATACTTCAGATACAATGCTGGAGAAAATTTAGGTATCAATGGTTTACCGATATTCATACACGGATGTTAGACGTAATACAACAGATCCAATGCTGGGATAATTGAGACAACAATGGTTTCCCTATATTCATCGACAGATATTAGATGTTATACAACAGATCTAATGATGGAGGATATTAAGGCATCAATAGCTTACTGATATTCATCGACGGATGTTAGACGTAATATAACAGATCCAATGCAAGAGCAAATTTAGGCATCAATTGTTTACCGATATTCATCGACGGATGTTAGACGTAATACAACAGATTCAATGATGGAGCAAATTTAGGCATCATTGGATTAGCGATATTCATCGACGGATGTTAGACGTAATACAACAGATCCAATGCTAGGGCAAATTTAGGCAACAATAGTTTACCGATATTCAACGACGGATGTGAGACGTAATACAACAGATCCAATGCTGTAGAAAATTAAGACATCAATGGTTTAGCGATATTCATCGACGGATGTTAGACGCAACACAACATATATTAAATGCTGGAGAAAAGTTAGGCATCAATGGTTTACCGATATGCATCAACGGATGTAACATGTAATACAACAGATACAATGCTGGAGAAAATGTAGGCATCAATGGTTTACTAATTTTTTATTCGACGGATGTTAAACGTAACATCGACGGATTTTAGACGTAATACAATAGTTCCAATGCTGGAGAAAATTTAGGCAACACTGGTTTACCGATATTCATCGACGGATGTAAGACGTAATACAACTGATACAATGCTGGAGAAAATTACGCAATCAATGGTTTACCGATATTCATCGACAGATGTTATACTGTATAGTCTAGCCCCAAAAAATCTCACTAGTTACTAGGGAGTATCAGATTTCTTAAATTTGTTATGATTTTTAGCAGACAGCTTCTGCAAATTGTTATCTGTAGCACCCCACTGAGCCTGTACTATGTATAAGAGTGCCAGTGTCAAATATAATCTAACGGTTCTTTTGACCTGGTATTATTATATAAAGAAAAAGAAGGAGAAAGAGAAAGGCAGATGCAAGGAGAAATTAATGATAAAGTTTTAAAGACAGTAATTAATTGGTATGTATTGATTAAAATTTCAAATATATATGAACATGATGAATTATGAATAAATATATTCTGATAAAAAAAATAAATAAGAATTATATTTTATTGTACATCTACATTTACTTTTAGAGGAATATATATACATGTTATATGTAAAAATATGTTTTCAGTTTATTTTTTTACTGATATATTTTTGAGGTAACAATTGAAGAAAGAAGTTGGATAGGTGCTTCTAAATATATATAAACTTCTTGATGTTATTTATTCATTTCGAATTATAAACATCTATTGATAAATTTGACTGTTTTATAAATGTATACTTATAAATAAAGGGAAGAAGAATGTGAGAGAAGGTGTAAAATTGTTAATTAAATCACACAATATTTATTAAACATTTCATGTGTGTTTAGTCATTGTTATTCTGTACGATTTTTTTTATTGTAGTTTATATTGTTCACAGTTCCAAATATTATCTAACTTCGGAGGCAAAAAAAGACCATGCAGATGTTACATGTAAGTATTTTTATTCTTTTTATTTATGAATTATCGGGCAAATATAGATGAATTTCGAACACTTTTTCTGTAAAGTAACACACGTATTAAATCCAGTTTTAAATAATTCAATAAGGAAAAATAGTAGTCCTTTTATGTCACTAAGATTCTTTACACGAACTGAATAAATACAAGCTTAACAAGAACCCTTAAACTTACAAAAAAAGGGGGGTGCACTAGTGTATCTTTGCCAAATGTTACTGAACATTTTAGGTCTGTTTTTCTTGTAACACTTTGCGGGGGACATTGAAATACAGCCCCACCCCCTGTATCCGTCCGTCTGTCCGTCCAGTCTTGTTAACACGATCACGCGAACAATTCTTGTCAGATTTTCATAAAAATTCTTATACAATAGGTTAATATTAGCAATATCTCTGACATAAGTTCTTCAATGGTGGACGATCAATATTTAAACAAAATTTCTCTTGAAAAAATGAAGCATGTGCAAGATGGGGACTTGAAAAGCTCAACATGCATAATTTGTTTTATATCAAGACTCTAGAGTGAATACATGTAGCACAGTTATATAAGGAAAGCTGGGTTTAGTAAAATTTTAATGAAATAAATGCTGAAGTTTCCCACATACGCTTGAATAATTTTAAAACTTGAATTCAATGAGTGTTGAATCAAATTATTATCAGATACAAATTTAAAAAAAATAACAATGAGTTTTTTTAATTACAGAATGTCGTCTGTGATTGTTCCAACATTAAAAGGTCTTGCATTTACTGAGGAGGAAGATGAAATTCTGTTGTTGCTCTCTGATTTCATTGGGTTTCTCCGTAGTAAAAGAGAAGAAGCGGATAAAAGCGTACGCCCAGATAATTTAAAAGTGGAACTATCAAAGAGGAATCTATTGAGGACAAGCAATGATCAAGTGTATGTAACATTTCAAGGTATTCTTTTATATACTGCAAATCATATCAACGACTTTGCCGTTTGTAATAATATTATTGGAGAAATTTCTAACATTCTCTGCACCAAAAGAAAAAAAGAAGACAACATTTCAACACTAGATTTGTACAGAGAAATTTCTGAGCTGAATATATTTGGATCATATAAATATTTGTCAAATAAAAAAGCAATTCAAACTCTTTACGTAAACTATAAAACAGTATTTACTAATGAAGAATGGAGCAAAATAACCATTTTTGAACATCAGTTTTGGAAGAACAATAGAACTGAATTAGAGTATGAAGAATCTTTAAGGAGAAAAAAACTTTTTTTGCTGAAGCTAAAACAGGCTGCAGATGTCGGAAAAAAACTCTCATTTGATGGTTCACGTTTAATCTATGAAAATCAGAGACGCAGAGAAGCATCGGAGGTTATCAATGGAGAGACCTTAACACTGCATGGTATTACACATACTTATGATGGAATCACAAAGATTCCTTTTAACGATATTATATCTAATGAGTAAACAGTTGTCGCTGCAGAGTGTATCGAGTCTTTATGCATTGACCATAGTCATGGAATTCATATTTTTGTTGAGGTAGAATCAGCAACAGATTTTCAGACATACGATGACCATGCAACACTTTTAAGATCAAATATGCATAAAAAACATGGAGTTGTTGTTCCAGAAATTATATTTATGGAGGAAAATATACTTTCAACGTACAATTGTAAGAATTGCTCAATCAGCGCAGTACATAAATTTCACATACGTGATGATTACTTTTCCAAAAAATTAGGAGACAAAATACTTTATGTATCTAGAGAACTTGAAGAGAGTTATACAGACATCTTTACCCCTGACACAATTGATTGTAATGATATAATCTATTGTGAACATTGTTTTAGAGGTATTGCAGGATACATTGACAGGCCTTTGAACTGGCGACAATTTGATTTACTTAAAAAATGGTATGTAGAAGTGCCACTGGAATTTCAAATTATTTTAGGCAGTTTGTTTATAAATAAGGAGAGTCTTCGGAGATCAGATGAAGGTGACAACTATCTATACAGTAAAATTGGACGTTTGTATGCTCTTCTTGATTCTGGACTGAACATTTTAAACAGAAATTATAATGGTATTGTACAGCAGCTTAACACTGAAGAACTTATTGTAAATTATCATTCAATATCAACTGTTTTCTCTGTAACTGGACAAAGTGGTACAACTAGAAGTTTAAAGTCAGCATCACGATGGCTCCAATCATTAGCTGATGTAGACAACAGATACTATGAAACATTCCTCAAGAAGTACTCATTACAGTATACCACCATAAATGATGAACTTTCAACAAGAAAAGTTTGCATGAGAGACTGTCATGCCATATTGTACTTGGACAATCTAGTTAGATTAAGTGTACATGCTGATCCAGATCCTGGTAAGAATCGAACAAGTCAAATTTGTACTCTGCCGATCACAATTAAAGGGTTACCTAAGGATTCTCGGATTGTAGAAACATGACACGAGAAAGACTGCACAGGCGGTGACGACTGTCCATGTTTTGAAAGAAAACAACTTGACAAAGATGACCACAACCTTCTTTTCAACTGCACAAAAGATGAACAGATTGCTCTGTACAGATTAAATGTTCAAACAAGTTTTGGACCTGCCATGCAAATTCCAAACATAGAGAAACTGATAGAAGACTGTTCACAATACTTGGACATGAGCTTTCAGATTGCTGACAAAGAATCTAGTGACATAACTATTGATGATTTAAACAAATCATTGCAGGCAATTTTCCTGCATGAAGAACAATTTGCCTGTGAAAATGAAAGTGAAGATGAAGATAATGCTATGGAAAAGTCAATGAATGATTTAGATATATCAATGATGTCTGTTCTTTTACAAGACCATTTAGAACAGGAGGAGGATGATTTTTTGCCAACACTGTCAGATAGCTATGAGTCGGACAATGAAAAGGATGTATATTTGGCAGAAGATGAATATTTGGCTGAACTTTTACCTGAAGATGAATTTATGGATGGCATCAAACCGTTAGACATTTCATTTGAGGAACCTGATATTTCCACAATCTCAAACATAACTCAAACCCCAATGAAAGTTACTGAAATGGAAACTGTCCAATCGCCATCAGTTGAAAAGAAACCAGTAGATCAAAATAACATATTAGCACTTTCAGATGAAACAAACTTGAAACTTTAAGAACTGGATGAAGTAAGCCTAAAATTTCAAAAATTTAAGGTCCCACCTCTACTTTGCAAGCATCCTACGCCAGCACAAGGAAGAGATGACGATATAGCCCACCTGAAAGAAATCCTTCTTGATATTTTGTTGAAACTTGGGCGATATCCAGGAACTTTCTCCAAAGACAGAATTCTTTTTGCACCTGACCACAAAATTGCAAAGAACCTACTGACTCTACTGAATAAAGATCCAGTGTTTCGACAATTCTTACCAGAGTTCCCAGTACTCCATCTAAAAAAGTCCAAAATCACTAATTTGTTTTCTGGATACAAAGATGCAGGAATACTTCACCTCATGAAATACATGAAAGATACAGATAAAGAAGCTGACTGGGTAGATTTATTATCATCAAATATTGAAACAGCAGCACGATATATAAAACGACTGGCACTTGCAATACATCTAGCATTTTTCCTGAAATTTGTGTCAACATTAACAAAGCAAGAAGCCAACAACTTAATACAAGACATCAAATCAACTGACCTGAATAACCTACGAACCCAATGGTATGACCGTCTCAGCTCTTTTATGGCAAAGGGGCGGGAAAATAATGCCACATTTGCTTTGCATGATGATTTAATGCAGCATTGTGAAGAAGTTTTTGGAATTAGCATTGCAGAGCGAATGGGAGGATCCAGTGGTTACAACCGTCTTCTTGGATGTGTAAAATCGTCATTGCCATTTTCGTTCTTAAATGGTGCCACATCATATGCCTCTTTTTGTACTGATTTACTCCATGTTCACTACACAGCTGGAACGTTTCACCAAAATATGAAGCAATCCCTGTTTTCAACACCACACAAGGACAGTGATGTGAACTTCGCCTTAGATACACAAAGAGAAATGGACCATCAGGATGCAAGCAAGGGTTTCAGACCTAGATCAACTATAGATTCAGTCATACCAAGAATGGCTATAGTAGATCATTTTACCGATGTGCAGTCCGCAAGAAGATGTTTGAATACATCTCAATTAAACACAACAGCCATTAATGAAGAAGAGGGGGACATTTCTTTTGCTTCTTCATCTGATGAACAAAAACAGCTCAACTTCAATATCACGGAAAAAGACCTGAAATGCATTGTACCTGTTGCTAAACTAATATTAAGAGTTGGAGCACTGAGTTTAGAAAAAGATTCAATTCCTAAGAACGTCTATGGACAAACAAAGCGAATTTTATCTGATGCTATTTTAGACAAGGAGTCATATAGTGCTGGAAAGTACATGGTCAAGAAGTATGCCTGTCAACAAAAATTGTTCAATTTATCTACTGATGATCTTCCTGATTTGACAACAGTCAAGGGACCAGCATCTCTTCTTCAAAGATTGAAAACATCAAAAGGAGTCACTATCAGAAGAGCAAATATAAAGACAAAAATATTATCAGAAGCTCAGAAGAAGGAAGTAAAAAGAACAGCATTTGTTAAGAGACAAAAAACAATAGCTGACTGCATCAGTTCTGAGATGAATACATGCCAGGCTATAGTAAATCCAGACTGTTCAAAATCTACCATTCAGAAATCTCCAAGTATCAAGAGAGCACTGCAAAATGTATTGTCATTATGCATACCATGTATTGAACAGCACAAATTAGAGGAATACCTTGCAAGTAATGACATTATTTTACTGAATGTTACAGAAATACCAGCCAAAATACAACAAAACATCAAATATGCAACTGTAGAATTTGCAGGGGTAAATTTTAAGACAACTGCAACATCAGGTGATGAATATTTATCTCATGTTGAGAATGGAATAGTTAAACGTTTTTTGAACGCCAACATTTCCCAAACTTGCAGAGAATAGTAATATGTGAAGAAAAGTACAGCTTTACTCCTGACGACTTCAAGGCAGCAACTAGACAAAAAAGACAAACCATATCATCTTCAACCATTTCACATCTAAAGATTGGATCAGAAATGTTATCTTAGCATAAGCTATCAAAGTCAGCTGTTATACAAACAGATCTTGGAAAAAGGCTTATCAGTAACTATCTTGCCCGAAATGTTAAGAACATGAACATTACAGATGTTGTTTTGGATATAGATAGTGAGTTATTCCTAGAAACGTGTACTAAACACAAGATTGATGAATGCTCCTGTCCATACAAGTTACACACAACTCCTGTACGGGCATACTTTTCAAAATCAGGCTTCATAAGACATGAAACGTTAAACAATATAAAACAAAGAAAAGGAGAAGGAGAAATGGCACAGGTTGATTGGTTGTCTGATATAAAAGAAAATTTAAAAGAAAATGAAGCAGTTGTCAGCATCGTAACATCAGCAGATGTTGACAGTCTTATCATTCATTTATTTGCATTGTCCATTCACTGGACGAGACGAAGTGACGGTTCATTCAGAAACAAAGTCTATGTTTATCTTCAGAAACAAAAATCTGAACTGTACTGCATAACTACTATCCTGGAGATTCTAGAGGCACGATTTGGACGACAGAATGTCTTAACGCTAGTCATTGCACTTTGCATTGGTGGAAATGATTTTCTTCCAAAGTTTCAAGGGATTTCCCACGCGAAATGGATATCTGCAATCTTTGAAACACCAGAAGCTCTTGAAAAATTGGTTGAATTCAACAATGATCCAGGTTCAATGCAACCAATTTCTGCTTCAATTAATGAGGAGGTGTACTTTGAAATAGTCAAAAGGTTGTACGTTACAGCTAGCATTAAATCCGAACAATTGAGTTTTGAAGCTACTCGTCAAATGTCAATTAAACCACCGGGAAAGCAACAAAAACATCCCAAATTTTGGATGCCACCAAAATCGGCACTTGTAAAAGTCACAAAACTTATAAACTGTCAAATCAAATATTTATTCACAGTTTGGACTCATGATGCTGTGTTGCCAAATTTTCTTGCTGAAGGTTGTTTGAAAAAGGACACCGCAGGAAGTATACAATATGATTTTGGGGATGAAATACAAATTAAGAATATCGAGACTACCTTCACCATTCAAGATGACGAACTGAAAAGACTGATTGGTGCTGCTTCTATTTCTAGAAAAAGGGAAAAGAAAACAAAAAGAGTCAGATCCATTGAATCAACACCAGTGAAGCCAGAGCAAATAAAGAAAAAGCCGATTATGTCAACTCCCATGTAAGTAATAAAGAATGACTTCTTTTTTTTTTGACTTAATATATAGATAAATGAAGATGTGGTATGAGTGCCAATGAGACAATTCTCCGTCCAAGTAACAATTTAAAAAAAAGTAAACGGTTATAAGTCAATGTACGGACTTCAACACTTCATTATGTTTATATATAAGACATTATATAAAAGATGGGATAACAAACAGTGATAGCTGGAGTACACATAAAAAAATCTGTAGTCTAAGAGTATTATTTTAATAAAATACTAATAGATACGGACTAAAAAAAAACTTTTCAGACATGCATACTATACTTATCGTAATGTTGTACCATTTTGTAAAAATACCCCCCTTTTTTCCCATTGAATCTTAAATATGCCCCTTGACTACTTATACCTGTATTTAATTTTTAACATTTATATGATTTATTCCTAATGCAATATAAAATGTGTATGTATAGTTATTTTTGTGTTTTTATTTTCAGAAAAATGAAACTACAAAAGAAAGATGCCTGATTTTCAGAGAAAGATACAATTCATTATGAACTTTGAATCAAAAACTACATCAATTAAAATATCAATTCATTAGCATTTTATTAATCATTTCAGTATTTGATTTATTTATATTTATAACAAAATTTTAACAAAATTATTTGTAATATCTCAAGCGTTCTAACATTTTTTTTAACTTGTGTTGATAGATCATGTGTTCCAATATTCTTCTCGTATATTTGTGTAAGCATAAAATAAGGAAAATAATAAAGAGAAAATATTTTTTTATCTTTGTTTATATAATTATTGATAAAATGTAATTAAACATGTTTTTGTGTATTTGAAAAGAGACATGTTTGTGAAAAATCAATACAATTTGGAAAATCAATATTTAGTTAAATTTTAAATAAACATTATTTAATATAATGATAGCTTTTCTACAAAAAATATTATTTGAAGTTATGTTACTTTTAAATATTGACCTATGTACATACATATTGGCTTATAAATGTGCTAATCACTTTCAACATGTGTTTGTCATTTTATCAGTAGATAATTTTAACTTTATCTACAAGCTATCCCACTGTGCCACTGACCATAAATTGTTTACAGAATTCATTAAGCAATTATTTATAACAGTTATTAATGTCATAGTTCTCCAGTACAGGTAAAACCAACCCAGGGCTTGTCCTATAAGTAGTTAGACGTAATTCAACAAATCCAATGCTGGAAAAAATTAAGGCAACAGTGGTTTACCAATATTCATCGATGGATGTTAGACGTAATACAATAGATCCAATGCTGGAGAAAATTAAGGCAACAATGGTTTACCGATATTCATCGACGGATGTAAGACGTAATACAACAGATCCAATGCTGGAGAAAAATTAGACAACAATGGTTTATCGATATTAATCGACAGATGTAAGACGTAATACAACAGTTCCAATGCAAGAGCAAATTAGGGCATCAATGGTTTACCGATATTCATCGACGGATGTTAGACGTTATACACCAGATACAATGCTGGAGAAAATTTAGGCATCAATGGTTTACCGATATTTATACACGGATGTTAGATGTAATACAACAGCTCAAATGCTGGAGAAAATTTAAGACAACAATGGTTTACCGATGTTTATCGACGGATGTTAGACGTAATACAACAGATCCAATGCTGGAAAAAAATTATACAACAATGGTTTACCGATATTTATCGACGGATGTGAGACGTAATACAATAGATGCAATGCTGGAGCAAATTAAGGCATCAATGGTTTACCGATATTCATCGACGGATGTTAGACGTAATACAACAGATCCAAGCTGTAGAAAATTAAGGCATCAATGGCTTACCGATATTTATCGACGGATACTTGACGTAATACAACAGATCCAATCCTGGAGCAAATGTAGACAACAGTGGTTTAACGATATTCATCGACGGATGTTAGACGTAATACAACAGATCAAATGCTGAAGAAAATTAAGGCATCAATGGCTGACTGATACTCATCCACGGATGTAAGACGTAGTATAACAGATCCAATGCTGGAGAAAATTTAGACATCAATGGTTTACCGATATTCATCGACGGATGTTAGACGTAATACAAGAGATCCAATGCTGGAGAAAATTTATACAACAATGGTTTACTGATATTCATCGACGGATGTAAAACGTAATACAACAGATCGAATGCTGGGAGGAAGATTAAGGCATCAATGGTTTACCGATATTCATCGACGGATGTTATTCATCGACGGCTGTAAGACGTAATACAACAGATCCAATGCTGGAGCAAATTATGAAATCAATGGTTTTCCGATATTGATTGACGGATGTTAGACGTAATACTTCAGATACAATGCTGGAGAAAATTTAGGTATCAATGGTTTACCGATATTCATACACGGATGTTAGACGTAATACAACAGATCCAATGCTGGGATAATTTAGACAACAATGGTTTCCCTATATTCATCGACAGATGTTAGATGTTATACAACAGATCCAATGATGGAGGACATTAAGGCATCAATGGCTTACTGATATTCATCGACGGATGTTAGACGTAATATAACAGATCCAATGCAAGAGCAAATTTAGGCATCAATTGTTTACCGATATTCATCGACGGATGTTAGACGTAATACAACAGATTCAATGATGGAGCAAATTTAGGCATCAATGGATTAGCGATATTCATCGACGGATGTTAGACGTAATACAACAGATCCAATGCTAGGGCAAATTTAGGCAACAATAGTTTACCGATATTCAACGACAGATGTGAGACGTAATACAACAGATCCAATGCTGGAGAAAATTAAGACATCAATGGTTTAGCGATATTCATCGACGGATGTTAGACGCAACACAACATATATTAAATGCTGGAGAAAAGTTAGGCATCAATGGTTTACCGATATGCATCAACGGATGTAACATGTAATACAACAGATACAATGCTGGAGAATATGTAGGCATCAATGGTTTACTAATTTTTTATTCGACGGATGTTAAACGTAACATCGACGGATTTTAGACGTAATACAATAGTTCCAATGCTGGAGAAAATTTAGGCAACACTGGTTTACCGATATTCATCGACGGATGTAAGACGTAATACAACTGATACAATGTTGGAGAAAATTACGCAATCAATGGTTTACCGATATTCATCGACAGATGTTAGACGTAATTCAACAAATCCAATGCTGAAAAAAATTAAGGCAACAGTGGTTTACCAATATTCATCGATGGATGTTAGACGTAATACAATATATCCAATGCTGGAGAAAATTAAGGCAACAGTGGTTTACCGATATTCATCGACGGATGTAAGACGTAATACAACAGATCCAATGCTGGAGAAAAATTAGACAACAATGGTTTATCGATATTAATCGACAGATGTAAGACGTAATACAACAGATCCAATGAAAGAGCAAATTAGGGTATCAATGGTTTACCGATATTCATCGACGGATGTTAGACGTTATACACCAGATACAATGCTGGAGAAAATTTAGGCATCAATGGTTTACCGATATTTATACACGGATGTTAGATGTAATACAACAGCTCCAATGCTGGAGAAAATTTAGACAACAATGGTTTACCGATGTTTATCGACGGATGTTAGACGTAATACAACAGATCCAATGCTGGAGAAAATTAAGGCAACAATGGTTTACCGATATGCATCGACGGATGTTAGACGTAATACAACAGATCCAAGCTGGAAAAAATTAAGGCATCAATGGCTTACCGATATTTATCGACGGATACTGGACGTAATACAACAGATCCAATGCTGGAACAAATGTAGACAACAGTGGTTTAACGATATTCATCGACGGATGTTAGACGTAATACAACAGATCCAATGCTGAAGAAAATTAAGGCATCAATGGCTGACTGATACTCATCGACGGATGTAAGACGTAGTATAACAGATCCAATGCTGGAGAAAATTAAGACATCAATGGTTTACCGATATTCATCGACGGATGTTAGACGTAATACAAGAGATCCAATGCTGGAGAAAATTTATACAACAATGGTTTACTGATATTCATCGACGGATGTAAAACGTAATACAACAGATCGAATGCTGGGAGGAAGATTAAGGCATCAATGGTTTACCGATATTCATCGACGGATGTTATTCATCGACGGCTGTAAGACGTAATACAACAGATCCAATGCTGGAGCAAATTATGAAATCAATGGTTTTCCGATATTGATTGACGGATGTTAGACGTAGTACAACAGATCTAATGCTGGAGAAAATGAAGACAACAATGGTTTACCGATATTCATCGACGGATGTTAGACGTAATACAACAGATACAAAGCTGGAGAAAATTTAGACAACAATGGTTTACCGATATTCATCGACGGATGATAGACGTAATACAACAGATCGAATGCTGGAGAAAATGTAGACAACAATGGTTAACCGATATTCATCGACGGATGTTAGACGTAATGCAACAGATACAATACTGGAGAAAATTTAGGCAACAATGGTTTACCGATATTTAAATAGAGCAAATCAAGGTAACTAACAAAGACTGAGGGAACCGAAGAGTGAAAACGAGTGAGATCGGGCGGAGTGACAGCGTATCTTAGGGTCTATGATCGCAGAATATGTCAAAATTATTCTGAGACAACGAGACATAGAATCTGCATCTGTAAATTTAGTCGTATAGTTATCTCAAATCTCACATGGTCGAAGCTGATTATCTTCAAATCCCTGTGATAAAAACTATGAATCCGACCCTGGTTTTTTCAGGTATGTTTGATTCACGATTACTTTTTTATATGCTTAGTGGTTTGCACATATTTGTAATTTTTGTCTATATATTCTTAAGTGATGGTTTTGTTTGATTACTAATGATATTTTGTTTTATTTTGCCTTCAGTATCCTTCACTTTGTCTACACAGACTCTGATCGACTTAAAATCTGCACTTTACATTTTTAGATTACTTGTCATAACTTCTCGGTTAATAAATACAACAAGCATTTTTTTTTTATTTCTTTTGTTGCATTTATGATTTCTATATTTATAGAAGTACATTTAAAGCAATGATCATTAACTTAGGACATAAATGGTATACTGCATCACGATTTGAGTTTCGAAAGTGATTGTAAAATCAAACCTAAGCATTTCGTCGAGCATAAGTATAACCTAATATCTTCTCTAAAAAGTAAAAACGTACTGAGTAGATAGATGAAAATGAAAGTACAACAACACCGCCAATAACAAAGGAACGGCAAACAAATTCTACATACAAACACTTAAAGCCATAAAACCCGACACTTACGAAAACATTATTGGAGAAGTCATGGTTATTGAATCCATTGTGTTGTACACATTTGGAAGTAATAGTCTTGTTACAATAGCGGTTGGAATATTTTGTTAAACCTACAAAAAATAAACCACATAACCATATTTTAGATATTCTTTCGAATCCTTACATTAGAAAAAGTAAAATCACAAAAATACTGAACTCCGAGGAAAATTCTAAACGGAAAGTCCCTAATCAAACGACGAAATTAAAAGCTAAAACACATCAACTTATAGATAACAACTGCCATTCCTGGGTTGGTACAGGCATTTTCGTATGTCGAAAATGTTGGTTGAAACCCTGGTTTTATAGCTAGCAAAAACTCTCACTTGTATGACAGTCCCATCAAATTCAATTATATTGACAACGAAGTGTGAACAAAACAAACAGTAATAACAGGTACAAATGTAAAAAAATAGGGGTACAGAGCTCAACAATGTGTTATAATCATAATTCCTATAAAAACAAACAAAAATATAATTATGAAGCAAAAAAGCAAAGCAAGCTGGCAAAAATGAAAGACAAGAAACAAAATATTTACAATAATAATGACGGGATCTACTTAAAATTTATACTTTAAATTTTCAAATTACTTGTTAAATCATAATTTCTCGGTTAATAAATACAACAAGTACTTTTTTATTTCTTTTGTTGCATTTATGATTTCTATATTTATAGCAGTACATTCAAATCAATGATCACTAACTAGGACATTAATGTTGTACTGCACAATATGTGAGTTTCGACAGTGATTGTTTTACGAAGCCTAGAGATTCTTCGAGTACAAGTATAACCCACTCTCAACCTCAAAAAGTAATTAAGAACGTACCAAATGGATAGATGAAAAGGTACATGTAAAAACAACGCTTCCGTCAATAAAAAATGGAAATAAACAGCAAACAAATTTCTACGCACAACAACTGAAAGCCATTAAACCAGAAACTTATGAAAATACTGTTGAAAGTCATGGTCACTTATTGAATGCATTGTTGTACACATTTAGAATCAATATCGGGTAGACTATTTTGTTTAACCTAAAAAAAATATACCACATAACCATATTTTAAAAATTCTTTCAAATCTTTACATGAGAAGAAGTAAAATCACAAAAATACTGAACTCCGAGGAAAATTGTAAACGGAAAGTCCCTAATTAAGTGACGAAATTAAAAGCTCAACACATCAACTTATAGACAGCAACTGTCATATTCCTAACCTGGTACGCGCATTTTCTTATGTCGAGAATGGTTGATTAAATCTTAGCTAGCTAAAACTCTCACTTGTATGACAGTTGCATCAAATTCAATTATATTGACAACGATGTGTGAACAAAACAAACAGACATAACTGGTAAAAATGTAAAAAAATAGGGGTACAGCACTCAACAATGTGTTATAATCTTAATCCTTATAAAAACAAACAAAAATATAACCCTGAAGCAAAAAAATGCATATATACAAAGCAAGCTAGCAAAAATGAAAGAAAAGAAACAAAATATTTACAATAATAATGACGGGATCTACTTAAAATCTGCACTTTAAATTTTCAAATTACTTGTAAAATCATAACTTCTCGGTTAATAAATACAACTATTTTCTTATTTTGTTGTTGCATTTATGATTTCTACATTTATAGCAGTACATTTAGATCAATGATCATGAACTAAGAACATTTATTTTAATGTTGTACTGCACAATATGTGAGTTTCGACAATGATCCTACTCATTTCTTCGAGTACAAACACAATTCAATCTCTTCTAAATGAAAGTAATAAGGAATGTACCGAATGGATAGATGAAACTGTAAAGACAACACCACCGTCAACAAAAAAGAAAATAAACGGCTTACAAATTCTTACAAAAACTTAAAGCCATAAAACTCGACATGGTCACTAATTGAATGCATTGTGTTACGCACATTTAGAAATAGTAGTCGTCTTACAATAGCGGGTAGAATATTTTGTTTAACCTACAAAAAATATACCACATAACCATATTTTAAAACTCTTCCGAATCCTTACATGAGAAAAATAAATCCCAAAAATACTGAGCTCAGAAGAAGATTCTAGAAGTCCCTAATTAAGTGACAAAATAACCACATCTACATTATCTTATAGATAACAACTGTCATGTTCCTGACTTGGTACAAGCTTTTTCGTATGTAGAAAAGTGTTGATTAATTTAGTTTTATAGCTAACTTTAAATCTCACTTGTATGACAGTCGCATCAAATTCCATTATAAAAACGATAAGTTAATTAAAGAAACAATAATTAAGGTAAACATGTTAAAAAATAGAGGTGCAGCAGTAAACATTGTGTTAAAATCTTAATCACTATTAAAAAAAAATGTTACCATGAATCACAAAAAAGGCATATGGACAAATCACATTCGGAAAAATGAAATAAAATAAAAGTATAACTGGTTTCATTGACAGGGTACGCGTCTACAGAAATATATGTGAATCACTCTCAATTTTGTTTACTCAGTCAAAATGTCATATTCTAACATGACGTGCTTCTTTAGCTTTGTAAACAACACTGTGATAAAATTCTCGATAAAATATACTTAGCGCAAACTCAGAGATATATTTAATAATGGCTGTTACAATATACTTTCCACGTAAATCTACATGTATTGGAACCCATTTGCAGACCCTTTGCCAAAAGACAAAATAACTTTTATTCTTATTCGTATGCATAATAAAAAGAAGTAATGCACAAGAGCTCGGGGAAAGCAACAAAATAAAAATAAAATAAAATTCCGCGAAAGTCTATTAATCTTTTTGGCGCATTTAAGTCATTTCAAAACATGACGTCATACAAATGAAACCGCTAAAGTTGAAAGTTTTCTGTTACGTGAACCATCGGTATTCGTATGATATTGTAATAAAACTGATGTTTGAGGTAGGTTTTGTTTTATTTTCTATTCTATTGCATTAAGCGCATATTTACTCATTTCATCAAGTCAACATGGTGGCTCCTTGGTTATAAAATGTCATCTTTTGATTTGTGACGGAAGCTTACGAGAAAAACATGGCAAATGTTGGGTTTGAGAATTTAAAGAATAAACAAGTTTTTTCCAGCAGTTATTCACGAATTAACCTATGCAACCTACATATTTATCAAGATATTTAAGCTTTATCTAACAGGGAGTAAAAAGGAACAGCCACACACACAGCATACCCACCCTCGCTTCAGTTTTTAATGACCGTATTTGTCCTATTAGAATCAAAATAATTCTGGAATATAGAAAAATATATAAAATATAAACAGACGACTGTTCTGGCATCTAAATAAATAAACCAAAAGTATTGATAGTGAGCTGATACACAGAGACAAAGTATCAATCAACCAATTCGTGATACAAATATCATTACATACAACATGTACAAAGCGTTCATTTCATTAATTTTAACCCTAATGAGCCAGAAACGAGTGTCTCAATGGGAAAACCATAATTCTACCACGTTTTTTTGCGGGTGTACGATGTTCATGTTGTACTCGATTTTTTTGCTGTTTAGTGTTAAAAGAAAACTGTCGTCAGTTTTTTTCTTTCTTTATACTTTTTTTCATGGTATATTACATGATTTGTTTTTACTGATATTTGGTAATTAGCCTTCGGTATCCTCTCCCTTTTCGACAAACGTATGCACTTTTATCTACTTACATTATGTACTAATTCTTTCAAAACACGGTAAAAATTACTTGTTAAATTATAAAATATTAGTAATACAAGTATTTTGTATTTGTATTTATGATTATTTTAATAGTAAATTTTATTCAATGCTACATATAATGAATTCCATAATATTATGGAGTTCGCTAAGTGCCCCGACTGATACATGACATAGTAAGGACATTAAATGTTCAATTATAGAGTACTGCATTATTACACAATCAAGTCTTAACATATTTTGCGTGTACAAGAATAATCTAAATTTCACTTAGAAAAAATAAACAGAAGGTACCAACATTATTTCTAAAAGACATGGACAACAAGAAAATACTGCCAAAGAAAATCCCATATAAAAACACTAAAAAATATACAACTCGCATCCCACTTAGATACTGTTGGCGAAGCCATGTACACCTTAGAATTCTCCATATCAAACCCAACCCAGCATTTGTTTGCTCATGTTTGGAAGTAATAGTCTGCTTACAATAGCGGATGCGTTTCGCTTTATCTGAGAGTAATGGTCATTGGAGACAACTGTTTTTTTTCATAATTGATTAAATTAATTGTATACTCCTAATAAATATTTGAGGTTTGTACATCGGCAACCTTGTGTGTTCTTCAATGAATACCATAAACCTTAACAGACTAATATTGGTTTCATGATTATTACCAGAATTAAATGAAAACAAATTAAAAAACAGTTTTATGTAAAATATTTCTAATACCGATATTCTATTATGGTTAAAAATAATAAAACATGCATAGGAAGGGTGAATAACTTCCAAATATTGAATAAAACTTAAGAGATAACTGTATTGTATTTGAAGCTTTGCAGACGTCCATAGGTAGTTTAACTGTGGCAAATTTAATTTACCTTGCGACACAAAACAAATTTATAATTAAATTTCAGTCATTATTTTAGTGTAAAATTTTCATTAAAAAAAATTCCGCGAAAAGATGTTATCGTTTCGTCTATACATAAGACTCATCAGTGACGCTCATATCAAAATATGTATAAAGCCAAACAAGTACAAAGTTGAGGATCATTGAGGATCCAAAATTCCAAAAAAGTTGTGCCAAATAAGTGTTTTTACTTATTATTGTAGAAATTACATGTCAATACATTCCGCAATTCAAAATATCGGTTTCCTTAGTTACAGACAAGGAAATAGAGAATTTTTACGCTTCCTGTCATCCAATCAGAATCATTGATACACAATTATTGCATTACACATTTATTCTAGAGCGCATCAGTATCATACATCAAGCAACAAGATTCAATACACAGAAAACCCATCTGTCTTTCTTATATTTCCGATAAACAACCACATTCAGACTGATACCCCGATATTCAATCAATCACGTGGACCGCATCTTGTACCAGTTGTTCTACATATTGCAGCTTTAATATATCAGTTACTTGTAATAATATAAAGTTGCTTTGCAGCGAATGTGTAAAAAAGAGTTCATATCGTGTAAACCGTTGGTTTTTTCTGTTTGAATGGTTTTACACTATTAATTGTTTGGGGCCTTGCTAGCTTGCTGTTCAGTGTGAGCCAAGGGTCCGTGTTGAATACTGTAATTTGACCTATGATGGTTTACTTTTTCAAATTTTGACTTGGATGGAATGCTCTTCAACTTCGTACTTTATTTGGCCTTTTTAACTTTTTTGGATTCGAGCGCCACTGATGAGTCTTTTGTAGACGAAACGCGCGTCTGGCGTATATTTAAATTTAGTCCTGGTATCTATGATGAGTTTATTGTCTCATTGGCATTCATACCGCATCTTCTTATATCGAAACCAGTTCATACTTAGCAATATTAATATACAGACAATCTGATTATCAACTTCTTGGTTTTCCTTTGTGTTTTTGGTTCATGATAGGCACCATACTGTTTTCTGTTTTATATTGGAACTTATATTTTGTCAAACATATCAACATCATCTAAAATTAATCAACGGAAGTCCAAGCAAAATTATAGTGTTTGGTAGAAAAGTAACTCTTTTCTGCTTAATATTCAGTTGACATATCCATGTAAACACATCTTCTTCTGACACACATCAAATGAATATAAAAAAGAAAATGTGGTATGATTGCCAATGAGACAACTCTCCACAAGATACCAAATGACACAACAATTAACAAATATAGATCACCGTACGGCCTTCAACAATGAACAAAGCCTATACCGCATGGTCACCTATAAAAGATCCCGAAATGACAATGTAAAATAATCCAAACGAGAAAACTAAGGGCCTAATTATTGTTCAAAAAATGAAAGAAAAACATACATGCAACACATAGACAAACGACAACCATTGAATTACAGGCGCCTGACTTGGGAGAGGCACATACATACAGAATGTGGATGGGTTAAACTTGTAACAATAAATAATCAATTTATGTCATGCATGCCCAACATGTGCATTTCGGTAGTTTTTTTTTCATCACTTGTGGTCAAATCCAAGTTCCGAAAATTGTATTTTGCATTTTAAATAAAAAATGCAGCAGTTTAAAAGAAAAATATCTGGCAAACAATGTTCGTTTTATTATACTTATAAAACATCAGGACGTATGAAAATCCCCTCATGATTTTCAAACACCAAAAAATTTAAATAAATGAGATAATTTTCTTCTCAGATCAAATAATTCAATTGAAAAAAAAAACACAGTGATATGCTTGACATGATCTTCTACTATACCACGAATTGAAAAAAAATACCTCTTCTTTGCCATACACAAATTTCTGCCAGAACTGAACTGCTAAAAACGATAAAGATTTCCACTGGACAGCCAATCCATTGGAAAGCTATTTATGGTTATTTTTTCCTTGTACAACCATCGCTTAGCTAACCAAGGGAGAGCACCGTTAACCTGCTTTAGTTAGTTATGTATTACCAACAAGCAGACGATTTCAAGCCCAAAAGAAAAAGATTACAAAACTTCAGCAGATGTTGGCCTGAGATAAAACGAGGAAGGTCTACATACGGTTTTCAATAATCGCCAAAACCTATACCTTACAATGAAATGAAAAATGATAAATAATTAAAATCCAAACACTTATTTCATGTTTTAATGTATATTCTGATAGCCGTAATCAACAAATTTTTGATTAATTAGCATTTTGTTAAAACAAGAAGTAAATACATAAAAGTGCAGCACATGTTTAAATGTATATTCGGACAGCCGATGAATAATTAACATTTAAAAATTAATTAGTTGTTTGTAAAAACAAAAAGTTAAATATATAAAAGTACTACACATGGTGTTTAAGACAAGAAATCATTAATATGACATTTTAAATTTTCAAATGAAATATTAAAAAATATACACAAGAGAAATTTGTTTACGCAGTAATGCCAATCTGTTACAGAGACTACCTATATATATATATATATATTTGTTTGTCGCCATAGCGGTGCATACTTTACAGTGGTTCTCAATCAACATAAAAGACAATCTTGGTAAGCACAAATTAGTTTTCTATTTTTTCCATTCTTCTTTTAGATTGATTAAGTATTTTTGTAAAAGTATTTTGTCATTGATTCACACAGCAATTTTATTTTTCAATTCGTTAATATGTTTACTTCAAATGAAGTAAAAGTAAAAAAAAATATACGCAACAGATTTTTTTTTGACGCAGACTTATTACATAAATTTTACTTAGGTTTTACATTGTATTTGACTGAAATATTTAGTATTAGCATTTATTATTAGTTTTGTTTTTTATTTTATCATTTTTTTTACGAGCATACCCAATGATGTGTAAGTCATAATATATTGCTCAATTTAATTCAATATATTGTGTACTCTCTTTTCCATGGTATTTGCATAATATTACTATGTCTCCTTTTACCTTTAAGGAGATGTTTGAAAATTTGAAAATGCCTGTACCAAGTAAGGATTATGACAGTTGTTGTCCATTCGTTTGATATGTTTCATCATTTGATTTTGCTATTTGATAAAGACTTTCCGTTTTGAATTTTCATTGCAGTTCAGTATATTCGTGATTTTACTTTTTGGTTATTTGTGCACTTTATAATAATAGAGATTTTCGCTTTTAGAAATAATGACGGTCAATCACTAGTTAGGGGATGATTTGCTTTAGTTATTTTTGGTGGTGTAGACAGCTTGAATACTAGTATTCATTATTATATGGTGTTACGCATACTAATTATCTTTGCCGATTGTAACATTAGTTACTGTTTTGTACACAAATATATCATGCATTTTGTGTAGTTCTTTGTTAATGTAAAGTAAATTCTAATTTCAGATAGACACCATGAAAACAATTTTAGCTATTATCATACTGCTCGTTTGCCTTTCAGGTAAGATATTATATAACTCTTGTTAATTTAAATCGATTTGTTTTGTAATGTCACTTGGAAGTTTAAAACAATGCATGCACTACAACAAATAGAAATTTTGTTTCTGGATAAAACTCCATTCAGTTTGCTCAAACCCAGATACTTGAAAGCCGAAAATGTAAAAATACATTAATGCGGTAGGATCTATATGACAAACAAGGACATATATTAAATTGGCAAATTCTTGGATGTATTTGTTTTTACCTTTAAATCACTCAAAGTCCCTTAGCGTTCCTCTGATTCTTTCAGGCATGACGATTAATCAAGCTGATGGACTAATCATAGATTGTAATTGGGGAGGATGTCCGTCACACAAAGCTTGTAACTTCTGTTGTCGCCACCTACATGGCCTAAAAAGATGTATAAGTGGAAAATGTGTTAAGAGACGATCATGGGCATTGATTAAAACCAAATGTAAATGTACTTGTCCATCATCTGGGTATGTAAAAAACTTACTTTTATATATTTGATCTAAAAGAAAACAAAATGGGTCATGCATCAGTGATATAATTACCAAATAACATAAAAAAGACACATATAGGCATCATACACAGATACCTTCACGTCAGTTTATACATCAACCCAACAACAAGAATAACAAAAAACATCTAGAATATAACATATACAGATGGCGACCCTACAACTCACATTATTAATTAAAAGACATCTAGAAGGAACTTATACAGATGTTTTAACAATGTTTTTATCTAAAAAATTCGTTCCATCTTTAATTAGTCTCAAAATCGAGAAGTTATGACTATATTATAAATTAAAAAAAAACACAATATACATTTGTCAACAGATTCTCTAAATAATAAAAGCATTTATTAAGATAAAGACAACAACTGTCGAGGCCTTTCGCCTTCACCCTCAGTATTTAAATGATTAACAACACTCTATTATTAGTACATATGGGATACAAAAATAAGGGGAAAGTAGTATATCGCTGTTCGATTGAGAGAAAACAAATCCGGGTTACGAAGTGAATACTTGGAGTACACGGAATGTTTTAATTGTTTTAATATATGCATCTATGGCAGAATATGGAAAATAGTTGATCATGATGATGATAAATGTTTTCTGTTGTAGATAAAAGACACAAGACAAGTAATCCATAATGTTTGCTTTGATGGTAGTCGGCATATTTTTAAAAGGATTTGAAAACTAAAATACAATTGAACTGATTATGTATTTCTTTTCAATTACTGTTGATCGATATAATAAGACTCGAGATGAGTTTATGAAAACGTATTTAGTATGACGTTACATGATAAAGCATGATGGCGTTGTCCCATGTTTTCAATGGCTGTTTTTGTCCGTATATTTAAATTAAGGAATTCCGTGAATATGATACTACTCAAACAAGAGTTGGAACATTTGTTCTATAATTATTTTCTGGGGTGGTGCTTTTTCTATACTTCGTAAACGCATTATGTTATTAGATATGGACAATTTGAACTTGTTTCCAATTAAGCAAGTTTTGCGCAAGAAAATCATATCATACAAACAAAGAAAATTGTGGTATGCTGGCTTATCCGACATCAACCAACCAAAGACCATACGAGGTAGACGCAAGAAAATAGAGGATGACCATTCGCGTTATGATTGACTTTTATGTTGAATGTTCCTCTGGTAACTCTCGTCTTTCTTTTATAAACGATAAAAATAATCCACATGTTAAAGTCAGATATGAAAGGAATAGATAAATGATGATAACTACTCATTATATGTTCTGAAGTCCGAATTTCTAGAAGTACCTTAAAAAAATTGCAGCTCCTACTCAGACTTTGTTAAACGTCATCAGTGTCTATCCAGAAAGTTGATGACGCAGGGGTATGTCTAGTCCTTTTTCTAAAAAAAGTTCATCGAAAGGTACCAAAACCTTGTTGATAATTATTCCGTATCAACAAATAAAACAGGACGGTCTTGATGTTTAGATTCTGCTTACTGACCTTGTTTATCATCTTAACAACATGTTATATTGTTTTTTTCATCTGTCTTTGTTCTATTATCAATATTACTTTTACTGTTGGATTGTTTTCTGTGATATCCATTTAACATGGCTCGGTACTTATACATCCCGTCAATGTGTTTGTATTATCTTTCATTTTTGCTGGCGTGTTTTGTATATGCGACGTTTTGTGTTTCGTTGGTTCATATAATTATAATGTGACTCGGATCCTGTCAGTATGTTATTGTTCTATTATATGTCATTATGTTATATTTCTATTATACATTAGAAAATACGGGGAACCACAAACGTCAAAATTATTTAATTACGTAGTTGAATGAACCATTTGTGGAATCTTATAAGTTCTATAGAGCTTTTGGACTTTTTTTAATCTCGGTCTATTTCTGAAATTAATTCTTACATTCTTTTGATTGTTGATTTTGAAAATGAGAAAGGAAATGGGGAATGTGTCAAAGGGACAACAACCCGACCATAGATCAGACAACAGCCGAAGGCCGACAATGGGTCTTCAATGTAGCGAGAAATTCCCGCACCCTGTATGCTAACATTGCCCATGTGAAAGTTTAGAGTTGTTTGTATAAACATCGAAGGACAAAAATATTTGAGGTATAAATTTTCTGACGTCAGACACACGAAATTGTTTATTTTAAAATTGTAACACGATGATGAACCCATATTTTGACTTTTCTATTATTATGTCTAATTAGTTCACGCATCATGAGACTGTCGTACAAAGTGAGAGGTTTAACGCTATATAACCAGGTTTAATATACCATTTTCTACCTTTGAAAATGTCTGTACCAAGTCAGGAATATGGCAGTTGTTGTCCATTCGTTTTTGAAGTGTTTTGTCATTTGATTTTGCCATGTGAGAAGTGACTTTCCGATTTGATTTTCCTCTGAGTTCAGTATTTTTGTGATTTTACTTTCAAATGAAAAGCACACGGCATAATTTATGATGAAAAAAACCCAAACATAGCAACAACAAAAACAATCGCATCCAACAATACGTATTACATTACAATTTCTTAAAAGTGGTCAAGCATATTTTTATTTGATCAACCATAATCATAACCGGAAACAGTGTTGCAACAAAACAAAAGATTGAAATTCAGTTGGAAATGGTATGACGCATTATATTTTCAGAAAAGAAAAAAATGCGTTCATCATTTTGAATTGTATATTAGACGTTTAGAAGTCTGATAGTTTTTATAAATCTCTTTACCAGTTATACGTTGCATATGGTGTTAAGTTATATGAAAAATAATGTTTAACAATAAGAAAAGATATACAAAGCTGATAGATCTAGGAAGAGTGGTATGAGTGCCAATGAGACAACTCTCCATACAGGTCACAATTTATAAAAGTAAACCATTACAGGTCAAGGTACGGTCTTCTACACGGAGCCTGGGCTCACACCAAACAGCAAGCTATAAAGGACCACAAGAATTACTACTGTAAAACTATTCAAACGGGAACACCAACGGTCTAATATAAACAAAAAAACGAGAAACGAGAAACACTTATGAACCACATGAACAAACAACAACCACTGAAAATCAGATTCCTAAAAGGAACGGTGTATAGACAGTTAAAAAAAAATTAAAGTAAAATAAACACAAAGACTTTATATAACTCTTATTACTTTAAATTGATTTTTTTTTGTAATGTCGTTTGGAAGTTTAAAAAAAATGTGAAGCATGCTCTACAACAAATAGAAATTTCGTTTCTGGATAAAACTCCAATAAGTTTGCTCAAACCGAGATACTTGAAAGCCAAAAATGTAGAGTACATTAATGCGGTAGAATCTATATGACAAACAAGGACAAATGTTAAATTGGCAAATTCAACTTCGACCGAGTTTTCCTGTTGGGAATGAAACTTTTATTCTTTGTAATTTCTAAATTTAGTTATGCGAAATGTTCTACCTATAGCAGACAGCATGTCGGTCTGATATAAGGTCTATTGAGATGTTGATAAGTGTAGGTTTAGCAATTGTTGACCGGTGTAATATACGGACTATTGAGCTGATGAAAAGTGTATGTTAAGTACTTGTTGACCGGTTTAATATTCGGACTATTGAGCTTATGATTATTGTATGTTTAGTAATTGTTGACAGGTCTAATATACGGACTATTGAGCTGATGATAAGTGTATGTTTAGCAATTGTTGACCGGTCTGATAAACGGACTATTGAGCTGATAATAAGTGTATGTTTAGCACTTATTGACCGGTGTAATATACGTTCTAATGAGCTGATGATAAGTGTATGTTTAGTACTTATTGACCGGTCTGATATACGGACTATTGAGCTGATGATAAGTGTATGTTTAGTACTTGTTGACCAGTCTGATACACGGACTATTGAGCTGATGATAAGTGTATGTTTAGTACTTGTTGACCGGTCTGATATACGTACTATTGAGCTGATGATAAGTGTATGTTTAGTACTTTTTGACCGGTCTAATATACGGACATGAGCTGATGATAAGTGTATGATAAGTACTTGTTGACCAGTCAGATAAACGGACTATTGAGCTGATGATAAGTGTATGTTTAGTTCTTATTGACCGGTCTAATAAACGGACTATTGAGCTGATGATAAGTGTATGATTAGCACTTATTGACAGGTCTAATATACGGACTATTGAGCTGATGATAAGGATATGTTTAGTACTTGTTAACCTGAAGGACACCAATGGGTCTTCAACGCAGCATGAAAATACCGCACACGGAGTTGGTCCTCAGCTGACCCCTAAATAAAATTGTGTACTAGTTCAGTGAACATGGACGTCATACTTAACCCCAAAACATATAAACAAACTAAAATTAAAAAAGCATACAAGGCTAACAAAGGCCAAATGCTCCTTACTTGGAATAGGCGCAAAAATGGGGCGGGGTTAAACATGTTTGTGAGATCTCAACCCTCCCCTTGTACATCTAGCCAATATAGAATAAAGAAAAACATAGCAATACGACAGTATAACTCAGTTTAGAATAGATAACAAAACAAACTAAGCAATATGACCATGATACATAAATGAACAAAGGACTACTAGCAATTACTGACATGCCAGCTCAAGACCTCAATTAAACTGATTGGAAGTATATGTCTTCATCATGTTAAAATCAAGTAAAACCTCTCCTTTAGGTGTTTAGTATCATACCATCGTAAAATGTACGAGAAGAACATTACACGTACTATGCCAACCATTGGTTTTAGAATAAATATGTTTATTTCCGATGCAAAGACTTCATGAGTGAATCAATATTAATACCAACATTTCTCGTTTTTTATATAGATTAGACCGTTGGTATTCCCGTTTGAATGGTTTTACACTAGTAATTTTTGGGGCCCTTTATAGCTTTCTGTTCGGTGTGAGCCTATGCTCCGTGTTAAGACCGTACCTTGACCTATAATGGTTTACTATTATAAATTATGACTTGGATTGAGAGTTGTCTCATTGGCACTCATACCACATCTTCCTATATCTATATGCAATCCTAAATGACCCAACACCAGAATCATAACTTAATCCGTTCCGAATAAGTCTTGTAAAGGTTTGGTTATATGTAGCTTCTGAGATGAATGCCGACATTTTGCTTTTTAAAGAATGTTACAATACATGATCATTTGATGTAAGATACCTGAACTTATAAGATGAATGCATGTTGATTTATATTTACTAATGATGTCCTTATACCGATGATTGCATTAAGTAGATGTTTTTAGTAGTTTGTGATATTAAAAACACTTGCGTAATAATCTTTCAGTAATACAATTTTTTTTGTTGGACTCAAATACAGACACTAGCGAATCGAAGTTTGAGATATATAAACACCATAAGACAGTGACTAGGGAACTTCATCATCTAAAAATTGATAATTAACAAAAGGAAATTAAAATCATCTCTTTTTATCATTAATTTTGCTACTAAGTTTCCCGTTTAAAGTTATAGATATCATGATCCAGGAAAGGGCAGTATTCATTTTTAGTATTAACTTTATTTAAAGTCAGTTCGACAGGATAAATCTCTTATGTGTATATACTGAAGTATTCATTATTCAGAGCCAATATTGTCTTTACATTTTCATCTATCCATTTGGTACGTTCTTAATTACTTTTTAAGGAAGAGATTGGGTTATACTTGTACTCGAAGAATTCTCTAGGTTTCGTAAAACAATCACTGTCGAAACTCACATATTGTGCAGTACAACATTATTGTCCTAGTTAGTGATCATTGATCTAAATATCTAAAAAGTGTTACTTAATTATTGAATCAGATGTTGTTTCGATGGGCCTTTGTTGATTTTAGTCATCCAGTGTAACTCCTTACAATACAGAAGTAGGTCCGCAATAAGTGGTGCGCAGTTGGTCCACATAGGAATTCCAATAACCTGACGATATACGGAATATCCAAAGCAAACCAAAATTTTATCTAATAAAATTCAAGGGCAGTTATAATATCAAAACAGGTCCAATTGACAAAGTTTACAATGAAACAATCTGTCAAATTAAAGAAAATTTAACCTACTTGTATTGAAAGACCATTTACTTGAGGACATTCAGGAACAAAGAAGGATATTGCCCTCTGTAAATAATGACGACGTTATTGCAAGTGACAACAAAAGGGCATAGTTGTGGCCACATTATATCTAGGGATAATTTGTATATATTTGCTTGAAGGACTAAATATGGAAGGTTTATTCTACAGAAAAAAGTGGAGATTGAACTTTAAGAATGTGTGAAAGAGACAACAATCAGTTCAAAGAGCAGAAAACATTCCAAGGTTCTGAGGTTCATTCAAAAGGGTCACAGCGAGCAGACCCCGCGACCGAAAGCGGGTTTTAGCTTATCCCTAAACAAAATGAGTAATAGTTTAGAAAAGATTCCACGCTGAACTAAAATAAATAATAAATTGATAAAATAATTAAATGCTCAATCCGAAACACTGTATGACCATGACTTGTAACACATAATGTTCTTAAAAAAAAAAAGTAGCAGTTGGACCTTCAATAATAGTTTAATTGTCCTTATTTGACATTTGACTGTCAATAAGATGCAACAGTTCTATAAAATCGTTTAAAAAGAGCAACGTTATCAGTTTAAAAATAACATCTAGTTACGAAAACAGTTTGGGATAATAATGTGCAAACAGAATCAATTCATTATCCTGTTATCTATTCAAATGTCAAAACAGAAATTGATTATGATCGTAAAAATATACATTTACCACAATAGTATACTACACATTCTAGATATGATGATGTTTTGAGCGATGTTGATTGGTTATAAAGCCCTCGCTCGTTCCTAAGATACAAATTAAAACGACTTTTAATATTTAATCACGTTGAAGTTTAAAAAAACTTAGCAATATTTCTTAAATGCTTACATATATATGCTACATTTGTTGAATGTTGTGGCAATTTATAAATTACATTTTGCTGTATTTCATCATTCATTCATTATAATGATTATGATGTTTTGTAAAAATGTATCAATTATACACATGTGTCTATGTATATAAAGTATGTCCTCTTGAACACTTATCGGTTATAGGTTGACACTGCATATTTTGAATGTTAGTGAATGTAAGAGATATTCGCAATCCATAACAGAACCTAGAACACACGAATAAATGCGCTATATATAAAAGAAATGTTCGTATATACACAGTATTTTATCTACCTCTGTTTACAAATAACATAAAAGATACTATTACAAAAGTATGATAGTTATGATGGTCAAAAGAGCCTCATACGCATTCGTTTTTGCATTAATCTTAATGATGTTCTGTTTATATACCATAAACATGTCTTCAAATTTGAACGATTGCCAGATATATGTTGTTTACTTTATGTCTGGTCATAGGCAGCACATGTTAGTTACTTCGCATTCTTTAAATTTTTCAAAAAAAATGTGTCATTGTTCCTTCTGAAATATTCACGGCTTTATTTAGACATTGTTTTTAATTACATTTGCAAATAGATAGAATTTCTCAACAAATAAACATAACATATTGGATTGGTAATATTGTGACTTCAGTGTTACATGCATTTATCTAGTCATAAACTAGCATGTAGAAAGGTCAGCTAATGATTTGTAAAACTCGATTAGTGGGGAACCTGTTTTTGTACAATATCTTGCAATGTTTTCTTTATCAATTAAGCTGTGCATGAGAAGTCATACTCATTTACATTGTGAAGATACAGTAGTTCCTTTACTATGAGCGGTACAGGTTCTCATATCGATTTTAATAATTACAAGACATTTGTTAAGGTATAACAAAGTTTTGAATCTGCTAAGCATTTCATTTTTGTTATATCCAAATGATACCCTATAGAACAGTGAAGATGACGATTTAAGAACCTTCAGATTCTCTAATTTATAATATATTAATTAGTTCATATCTCAATATGTTACACAAGAGGAATGTTAACGTATAGCCATTCTTTAGACCCTATAAATGACATATTTTATAAACCCTATCGTATAGCGTGTACATATCTTAATTGAAATAAACACTTATGCATGTGTTCTTTAACGGAATAATTTTATAGTTATTCTCCGCACACAAAAACTATTCAGACCAACTTCTGAGAACAATAAACCAAGTAGACACAACAGAAAGAGATTGAACTATACGTTTTTACTGTGTCTAAACTAACAAGTTGTCACAATGCAAGTATAGTGGGTTTTATCTACAATATTACCTTTATTTGTCTTTCGTCAGTTTCTTACACACATGTTTTCACCGAATTTTGATTAGCATGTCGGATAGAGCTTATCGTCGAGATACTCAGATTCAATACTTACCTGACTATACTGCATTGTTATGAAAAATTCAACAATAGGACACAAATGACTTTTCTTTATCTGCAAATAAACTTATAGAATTGGTTATCTCTAGTTTTCTAGAATACTTTTGTTTTGTAATTTAAGTAAAATCCGTAAAATCTGCTCAACACGTTCCTAAGGCGTTGTCAAACTTTAATTTTCACAGGGTTTACACTTCTTTGAATATCCCTCCAAATAAATTGGAATTCCAAATATAATTGGGACTTCAACATGCACAACTATCAGTTTCGAAATAGGAGATAAAAAATATACCAAATTCGTTTGTTTCATATTACTTTTAACATAAAAAGAGGGTATGAACATTATGCATCTCAAATCTGGATACTTTATTTCACAAAAGTCTGTATTAAGAATATAACCATATAGCCGATTCGGCAAGATGTTCAACGTAACATTTGTCTAATGTTCTTATAACCATTATTTAAGTGTTAAAGGTGACGTTGAAGGTGTAATAATGTACATTCAACTTCTTGTGTCATGTATATGTTATTTTTCAAAGATTTGCCATAATAAAGGCAATCCCCTTCTTTACAATTTAAAGTTATATCAAAATATTTGATTTTGAAACAATTAATACTATTATTCAATTATTCACCATGCTTAATTGACAGATCAACTATTTTGTCGTATTTAACATAAATAAATGTTTCTAACTCGGAGGCGTGCTTCAACTAGCTACATGTAATAAACAAAAATATGGTCTAGTTTTATGATATCTGACGTCATAAAAAAACTCCGAAACATATAAATGAACCAAAATTGATAATACGAAAAGACTGAAAAAAGACAAGAGGCTCATGACTTGGTAAAGGCGCAAAACTGCGGCAGTGTTAAACATATTTTGTGAGATCTCAACCCCTATACCTCTGTCCAATGTAGAGGTATAGTGTAAGTAGTGAAATAAATTTAATACACATTTACGACAAGCACAAACATCATAAATTATCTACCTATATCATTGTTTGAGAAGAGTACTCTGAAGAAAGTATAGCAATCTTAAGATCGATAAATATTGTTTTACCCTTTTACTTGTTTTATTAAAATAAAATTGATCGCAATACCATAAACAATAGTCATAAATCATCTAACTTTGTTATTGTTTGAACAAAGAAACCTTGTATAATTCAACAGCCGTTTTGTTTTATGACTTTTTAAAAAGAGTGATTCCTCAATGCTCTTCAACTCCGTACTTGTTTGGCTTTATAAATATTTTGATATGAGCGGCACTGATGATTCTTGTGTAGAGGAAACGCGCGTCTGGTGTCCTATATTATGATCCTGGTACCTTTGATAACTATATAAAATAGAAAATGTGATATGATTACCAATGAGACAACCGTCCACAAGAGACCAAAATGGCACAGAAATTAACAACTATAGGTCAGCGTACGGCTTCAACAAAGAGCAAAGCCCATACCGCATAGTCATCTATAAAAGGCCCCGAAATGACAATGTAAAAACGGCCTAATTTCTATAAAAAAATAAATAAACGAAAATGAAATATATAACAAATAAACAAACGACAACAAAAAAAACTATATGTTTTGTTTTAGAACCTTATCCATACACTGCTTCTATATAACTCCAGTTGTACGTTGACTTTACCTCACTCCATAACTAATGATGTTCAAAATCATATGACTTGTCATGTCGGGACCTTTTATGCACATTCGACGTTGCCTATTCTTGAAAACCGTACTGGTAGGATCCATGTTATTTAGTCGCTAGTGAATATATATTTCGTTTGCAACGTTCGTAATGCTACATCTCCTTATGTGGTATTGTAAATTTTGTTTTGCAATTTGCTTTATTTAATTCGAATACAATCTTCTAGAACACGTTAAAAATATTTCTATCTACTTTTATCTAGTATGCATCACATAACAATTATTCAAAAATAAAAAGTATTTATAAAAATGGTTTTTAATATATTATGACGAGTAAGAAAATTCATTTTAAAATTTTTATCAATCTGATATTGTCGTATTATATTTACGGGCAAACTTACCACCTAAATATGCTAGCACTGTGTTCCTCGGAATTATCTCAAAACATACAATCGATTGTACCTCCTATTAGAATACAGTTGTAAAATCTTCTTGTTGATTTAAAGGTCAAAATTTTAAAGGGATAAGTAATAATCTGCATTTAAACAAATCGGAATGCGTTCTAAATTCATTCAATAAGCTAAATTTATATCTTACCTTGATTTTGAAATACAAAAGTAAAACACTTTTTAGAAGCTGGTTATCAAGATAGAATAAACAAGTATGTATTGTTTGTGACGGGTGTGGATACACAATTCTGGTCTTCGGATGGAGTAGTATTTTAGTATTTTTATGTAAACTCTCTCTCTCTCTCTCTCTCTCTCTCTCTGTCTCTCTCTCTCTCTCTCTCTCTCTCTCTCTCTCTCTCTCTCTCTGTCTCTCTCTCTCTCTCTCTCTCTCTCTCTCTCTCTCTCTCTCTCTCTCTCTCTCTCTCTCTCTCTCTCTCTCTGTCTCTCTGTCTCTCTCTTTCTCTCTCTCTCTCTCTCTCTCTCTCTCTCTCTCTCTCTCTCTCTCTCTCTCTCTCTTTGACTTATAATGGTTTACTTTTATAAATTGTGACTTGGTTGGAGAGTTGTCTCATTGGCACTCATACCGCATCTTCCTATATCTATTGTAATTCACCGTCGGATCAGTACTTTTGTCCTGCTATCCGATCAAACGTTATTGTTTCATTTTGTTAGCAACTTCAAATCAGAAATGTGTTTTTTTTTCAAATATGTCATTGTATTTCTACTGTTTGTTGCATAGATACATTTTCTCCATGTGCTGCACTTATAGAAACTATTGTCGTAATTCTTTTCAGCAACTAACAGTGATTTGTGTTACCAATCTTTATATTGATTACCCAAATGGCTTTACAGTTTGATATAGAAAACAAAATTTAGTGGGAAGAAACTTGCCCAAATGTCCTTCTTGCTGGCTATCAACAGAAATGGTCTTCTAATAGACATTTTTAACAACGCTTGACAGCGACTATTGACACCTGCAGTGTACAGGAGAAATAGAGGGGTCGTATCAAAGATAAAAATCATGAATGTATAACATGCATGTAATGTTCTGTCACATTTATTTAATAGAGTTATCTTCCTTTCCCCACATTTCAATTTTGGTTAATTTTCGGTATGTTTCACTCCCTTAGATAACGTGTATCGATAAGGCCCGACATGTATAGAAAGGAAAATGGCACATGGCCCGCAAAGCAATTTTGGGAATTATTCAATTTTAAGAAATCTAGTGGTCCCCCACAAAGTAAGTTTTATTACATGCTTGATATAATCAATTATTTGTATGTAGATAAGTTTTGTGTTGTGAATTATTATTATTATTAAGGTTTTGTGGCAATTTATAAGCCACTTGGTTCTCTGCATTTTTCGATATGCATTTTGTTGAAAGATATTACTACTTTTGCGTACATTTGTGTATTGTTAGATATTTTTCATATCGGTTAAGATATTAGGATTAGGCACATATCATGTATATTTTTCGATACTGTGCATTTGGAACTTTTCTTACTTAAGAAATTGGTAATTGAACCGAGAGATTTCTTCTCGTAACTTTCATGCATCCGTGCACATTTGAGTATTTTGCGACTTGGAATAAACATTTATTATTATCTAGGACTAGGATATAGTAAACATTAGTCTATGTCAACGACCAACTCGCTTAGGACATATTATAAGTATAAATAATTTTGTTATTGTTGATGTTATCTTTTACTTTGGCCTTGTTGTGAACCGAGCATGTTGCAACTACAAAGTATGCTCACCTGGTCACAAAGGTTCATTTAGGAGCAAATTGATGAATTTGAGAGATACATTTTTCTTGTTTGTTTTTAACATATAAAGCATAATAATGAGGGATTTATTCATTGTGTTGCATTACTTGTATTATGTTTAATACAATACATGTAAGAAATAACTTAGGAACAATTACTTATGATTGTTTATTTTTATTGTAGCTTTTTACCTTCTCCTGGGAAGTTTGTAGTGAAATAAAGAATTACAAGAAACATGTTGTTAGTCAATAGGCATTACATGTAACATAAACATACATTGTAGTACATGTGTACTACATATTCTACTTTTGTAGACGAAACGCGCGTCTTGCGTACTAAATTATAATCCTGGTACCTTTGATAACTAGTAACGATATTATCATAACAAAACCGAATAAATTGCATACAGGTTTTGTTGATTATCTGTGGTTTTCCCTCATTTAATACTTATTATATGTTAAAAAAAATAACCAATATTTAACTTTTAAGTTAAAAAAATATATTCACATCCGAAAAAATCTCCTATAATACGATTACCGATATCCAGAAAATAAAACAATATCGTTGTGATAAATAAATAAAACAACGTGTTGTTTGTTTCCCTTTTAATTCAATTATTGATCAATGACAATTATATACAACCATTAGTACTTTTGAGACGACCATTTTTATTTTACAACTGTAGGTGTGGACAATTGTCTATTAGTGAGAATTTGTTATAAAGTTAATTCCAATCGCAAATTATTGAAAAAAAAATAAATACTTAGCTTTTTCCACAATTTTCGGTACAATTTTTAGTTTACAGTGAACGAGCTTTGGTTTTCACTGTTTTCATTATAGGTGTTCATTGTGTTTTTGTATTTGTATTTTCTGTTTCTTACAATTTTTGGTTATTGTAACAAGAGAAAAAAATGATCTAAATGCCACCAAATAATTTAAAGTGTCTTTAAAAGTTAAATAGATAACAATGCTGACATCAATGTCAGTATGGTTTCATCGACGGATGTTTGACGTTATACAACAGAGCCAATACTGGAGCAAATCAAGGCAACAAGGGTTTACCGATATTCAAATATCACAAATCAAGGTAACAAACAAAAACTGACGGAACCGAAAAACGAAAACGAGGTGAGATCAAGCGAGGCGACAGAGAAGGTGTTTTTTTCTTCGCTGGCAACTCCGACAAATCTCTGTTAATTGTCCAAATCTGGAAAATAATACGACCCACAGTCTGGTACAGTGTATCTTAGGGTCTACAGTTGCAAAAATATGTCACTACTAATCTGAGACACCGAGACATATTATCGGTATCTGTAAATTTAGTTGTATAGTCATCTTAAAACTCACATAGTGTAAATTTCATTTTTTTTTCGCTCCGTCGGAACTGATTCTTGTTCAAATCCTTTTAATAAAATTCATGAATCCGACCCGGATTTTGTCGGGTATGTGTGATTCTCGTTCACTGTTTATCTACTAAGTGGTTTGCTCGTTGTTGTTTGTTATTTTTGTCATCATATACTTAAATCATGGTGCTGTTTTATTGTTTTATTGTTTACTACTGATATTCTTTTATTTGCCCTTCAGTATTCTTCACTTCTAGACAAACTCTTAAAATTTACACTTTAACTACGTCAAATTATTTGTTAAATCATAGCTTCTCGGTTAATAAATACAACAATTATTTTTGTATTTCTTTTGTTGCATTTATAATTTCTCTATTTATATTAGTACATTCAAATCAATGATCATTAACTAAGAACATTAATGTTGTACTGCACAATATGTGAGTTTCGACAATGATTATATAACGAAGTCTACGCATTTCTTCGAGTACAATATAAAAAAAAGATGTGGTACGATTGCCAATGAGACAACTATCAACAAAAGACCAAAATGAGGACATTTACAACTATAGGTCACCGTACGGCCTTCAACAATGAGCAAAGCCCATACCGCATAGTCAGCTATAATAGGCCCCGATAAGACAATGTAAAACTAACGGCCTTATTTATGTAAAAAAATGAACGAAAAACAAATATGTAACACATAAACAAACGACAAGCACTTAATTACAGGCTCCTGACTTGGGACAGGCACATACATAAATAATGTGGCGGGGTTAACATGTTAGCGGGATCCCAACCCTCCCCCTAACCTGGGACAGTGGTATAACAGTACAACATAAGAACAAACTATAAAAATCAGTGGAAAAAGGCCTAACTCATCAGATGGACAAAAATACAAGTAGACGTGGCCGGGTACTTATACATCCCGACACTAAAAAAAACGCAATGAACAGATCTGAGAGTACTCGCAGTTAACCGACAGCTAGTTCAAAGCCACTAACAACTAATAAAAAAATCATCGTCTAAGACTAAACAATCAATCCGTACACATCCCAACATCCAATGGATTTTGTATAAAGACGTCATAAACAGCCAGAGAAAAACATGACCATGTGCAATGCCAAGTTACAGGTATCGACAGATTGTAGATCCATGAATATATATGTGTATATGACATACTAGTAATATTTAGTTAGCTTTTAATTTACTGATAACAAAATCAATATTTATACCAATAAAAACAATATTCAATGATCTAACTACAGTGTTTAATAGGTAACCTTTTAGAATAAGTTTATTTAAAGGAGCAACAAGTTTCAATGGATCATTTTTAAATTTCCGGGCACGGTTAACAACATTTCCGTAAAAATGATGATGTGCTATCCCGTTTGAAATAAGTTTTTTACAGGTACAACCAAACTTCAAAACCAAATCTTTATATCTATGGAAAAATTTAGTAAAGGTTTTAAGTAATTTATGGTAACGATATCCCTGGTTTAATAACTTACCAGTAATACAGAGGTTGCGTTCGTTAAAATCAAAAACGTCACAACAGATACGGGCATAGCGAACAAGTTGTGAAATATAAACACCGTAAGATGGTGCCAAAGGAACATTACCATCTAAAAATGGAATAATAACTATAGGGAACGAAAAATCGTCTCTTTAGTTTCCGGTTTTAAACCGAAATATCTAAATCCAGGAAGTGTAACTCAATCTCTTCTTTAAAAAGTAATTAAGAATGTACTGAATGGATGGATGGATGGATGGATGGATGGATGGATTAAAATGTAAAGACAACATCATTGTCAACAAAAAAGCAAATTCTACAAACAAACACTTAAAGTCATAAAACCAGAAACTAACGAAAATTAGTGATGGTCACTAATTGAATGCATTGTGTTACGCACATTTAGAAGTAACCGTCTTCTTATAATAGCGGGTAGAACATTTTGTTTAACCTACAAAAAATGTTCCACATAACCATATTTTAAAAATTCTTTCGAATCCTTACATGAGAAAAAAGTAAAATCACAAAAATACTAAACTCCGAGGAAAATTCTAAACAAAAAGTTCCTTACCAAGTGACGAAAATAAAAGCTCAAACACACCAACTTATAGATAAAAACTATCATATTCCTTACTTGGTAAAGGTATTTTCATATTTAGAAATGGTAGATTAAACCTGGTTTTATAGTAGCGAAAACTCTCACTTGTATGACAGTCACATTTTTATTCCATTATATTGACAACGATGTGTGAACAAAACAAACAGACATAACGGGTTAAAAAACTAAAATTGAAAGTCATGTCTTCACCCTGATATTGTATTAACTTGCCACGTGACAAGTGCTTTACATTGTATCTCCAGATGAATAATATGAAATATACAAAGCATTTTTTTATCTGACAATAACATTTTATATTAGCGAAACTAAATATTATATAAACTATTATAGTTGAAATTTATATCTTAAAGGGGCACTAGCTACGAGAAAATTCATTTGCACGAGAATCATGTCTTTTTATATCTATGTTTATATCTATATCGTGTTATGTGACCGTCGGAAGTTTTCCGAGTCATCTCGATAGTTAATTAGATGGCGTCTAGACTAAAATACACAAATAATTCTGATACATATTAGCATTTGCACTGTTAACTGTTTATCTAAAGCTTATTATAAGTTGGATATGTGTTTGAGTATGCCATAAATCAAATATTAGAATTTGAATCAAATCGGTGAACATGATTTTGACAGCTAGTGCCCCTTTAAGTTATTTTACATGTCCAGTTACTTTTTTAAGGAAAAATTCAGTCTGAGAGTTTTATAATGGCAAGTTACTTAATGACAAAAAGTCAATATTAAAATTAGAATTAAATAGATACAAGAAAAGATCAGAAATGTATACTGAGAGAAACCTTGAGTCTTCGTCATGTTTTGACTTTTAATGTTACGCGTTATTTATTCGGGGTTATCAATCTTCCAATAAAGTATTTCATATAATGCTAAGCACTTATTATGTTTACCTGTCTATTAGATTTTAAAGTAGCAAAACTGGAGACATTACGATGGTGTTGTCTACTATAAGGGAACATACTATCTTTAGTAATTTTACATGTGCATGTACAATGACCTTGTTTAATGTAAAATTACAATTAAGTTAAAGCAACAGTAGTTAATCAGTGTTGAATGCCAATTATGCGATGAATAATAACAAAGATATAAATGAAGGGAACAAATAAAAACCCAGAAAGTCACATAAACCAAAATAAAATAAAAAAAACCTGGTTGCTTCGACAGGGTAAACGTCTCGTGAAAGTACATGCATCAATCTCCATGCTCTTACTCAGTCAAAATATCATAATCTTGAATAGAACACAATCGATAAAAAATAAACTGCCAAAAAGTGTTGATAGTTAACTGATACCAAGAGACATATTAGAAGTCAACCAATTCGTGATAAAAATATCAAATCATTCATAGAGTTGAGTTCATTTATTTTAACTCTGTTCAACTAGTTCGTCTTTAAAACTGATGGCCTGATGAGAAAACCATACTGCTAACCCGGTTTTTTTGCGGGTGTATGTTGTGATCGATATTTTTTTCTCTTTAGTGTTATCCAAACTGTCGTTAGTCATTTTTCTTTCTTTATTTTTTTTGTCACGATATTGCATGATTTTTTTTGGACAGATATTGGTTTATCCTCTTCCTTTTTAATAAACGTACGCACCTTATCTATTAACATTATGTACTTTTACTCTTTCTAATCACGGTCAAATAACTTGTTAAATTATAAAATATTATTAATACAGGTATTTTGTATTTGCATTTATGAGTTTTTGTAATAGTACATGTTATTCAATGCTACATATTAAGAACATTAACTGTGCAGTTATAGGGTACTGCGTCATTATATAATCGAGTTTTCGCATATTTTTTGTGTACAATAATAATCTTTTCTATCATCATTTCTAACAGAACTGGACAAAAAGAAAATACCGTCGAAGAAAATCCTACATAGAAACACTAAATAACATATAACTTGAATCCCTCTTAAATACTGTCGGTGAAGTCATAAGAGTTCTCCTTATCAAACACCGAGTTTGCTTGCTCATGTTTAGAAGTAATGGTCTGCTTACAATAGCGGATTTCTTTTTCCTTTACCTAACACATTACATGAGAGTAATGGTCATTAAAGACAACTGTTTTTCATAATTGCATACTATTGATTTGTTTACTCCCCATAGATATTTGAGGTTTGTACATCGGTAAACTTATGTTGCCTTTAATGTATATACCCCTAACGTTAACAGACCATTATTAGTTTCATATACAATATGCTTATTTCGAAAACTTAAATGAAAACAAATTAAGATAAAATTATAGGTAAAATATTTCTATTATAGTTAAAAATAATAAAGCATACATAGGTAGGGTAAATAACTTCAAAATATTGAATAACACTTTATCTTATAGCTCCTCAGTATTACACATCAAGCAACGATATTCAATACAGAGACAATTCATCTGTCTATCTTATATTTCAGATAAACAAACATATTCAGACTGATCAACCGGCATTTGATCAAGCACGTGTATCGCATCTTTAAAATATCCAGTGCTTGTAACAATTTAAAGATGTGTTGCAGCGAACGTGTTTAAAAAGAGTTCATATCGTGTAGACCGTTTGTTTTCCCATTCAAATGATTTTACACTAGTAATTTTTTGGGACCCATTATAGCTGGCTGTTCGGTGTGAGCCAAGGTTCCGTGTTGAAAATCGTACTTTGACCTATATTAAATGGTTTAATTTTACAAATTGTGACTTGGATGGAGAGTTGTCTCATTGGCACTCATACCGCATCTTCTTATCATCACTTGCGGTTTAATCTAAATCTAGAAAACTATATTTTGCGTTTCTTTAAAAGAATTGCTGCAGTAACATGAAAACAAATTTGCAGGAAATGATCTTTTTAATATACTTGTAAAACGTCAATTCGGATGAAAAGCCCGTCAGGATTTTCAAAGACCACAAAATGAAAATAAATGATATAAATTTCTTCTCAGATCCAATAATTCAATTGAAAAGAAACCTGACAATGATATGCCTTGCATGATATGTTACTATATCACGAATTGGAAAACACTACCTTTCCATGGACAACTCTCCGCCAGGACTTAGTTGCTAAAAACGTTGGATACAGTTATCCAATGGATAAAAAGCCTATCCAATTTGTTTTCCTTGCTCAACCACTGGATAGCGTATCGCCTAGCTAACCATTGGATAGCAACTGTTTTAGCAAGTTGTTTCTTACAAACATTGCTTTATTACTTGAAATAAAATAGAAACAGACAATTCAAAGCCCAAAAAGAAAAAGATTAGAAAACTTCAGCAGACGTTGGCCTGAGATAAAATGATGAAGGTCTACATACGGTCTTCAACAATCGCCAATACCCATACATCACAGTGAAATGAAAAATGATAAATAATTCAAAAAGGAAAATGCCATCCTAAAAAGATAATAAGATACATGATAGAAGAAAAAACCAAAAACGTACAGCCCGAGTTGGGAAAGATCAGTTTGGACACAAGTTTAAACTACCATTTGACGCATGTGTGTTGACACATCAGTATCCAAATAACAACATTTGGAAAATGCCTTGTAAGGAACAGATCTTCAAAGTTTAAGTTGTATTGTGTATATGCTGTATCAAAAAAAAGAGGAACAAATACTTAAAGACGCCGAACGCTAAAGCTAAGGCAGCATTTTGAAAAGTTTAGAATATAGACATCTGATCGACAATGCAAACACGATCAAGCAATACTATGTAGTGTTGATAGATAAAGAACAATGGGCTATTTGTTTTACTCTTTCGTTTCAAATCCAAACATTTATTTCATGTTTTAATGTATATTCTGATATCCGTAATCAGCAATTTTTTGATTAATTAGCATTTTGTTAAAACAAGAAGTAAATACATAAGTGCAGCACATGTTTAAATTTATTTTCGGACAGCCGATAAATAATTTACATTTACTTCTTAATTAGCTTTTTGTAAAACACAAGAAGTTAAATATGTAAAAGTACAACACATGGTGTTTGAAACAAGAAATCATTAATATGACATTTTTAATTTTCAAATATACGCAAGAGAAATTTGTTGACGAATCAATGTCAATCTGTTACAGAGACTACCTATAAATATATATATATATATATATATTTGTTTGTCCCCATAGCGGTGCATACTTTCCAGTGGTTCTCAATCAACATATACGGCAATCTTGGTAAGCACACACTTGTTATTAACATATTCTTATTTTAGATTAAAACAGTATTTTTGTAAAGGTATTCTGTCATTAATTTACACAGCAATTTTGTGTTTCAATTTTTTAATATGTTTACTTTAAATGAAGAAAAATTAAACAACATATACGCAACAAAAATATTTTGACGAAGCAATGACAAATTGTTTCAAAGACTCATTACATAAATTTTACTCAGATTTTACATTGTATTTGACTGAATTATTTATTATTAACTGTTATTGAACTTAATATGACGAAAACTGCCTATGCAATATAAGGTGTAAACTCGGCCAATACAGAATAACTCGGCCAATACAGATTGTTTCTGTATTGGCCGAATTGAAACAAATACATGGATTTTGGAACGTCTCTAGTTTTTACATCGCAAGTCAAGATTAACACCAACTTGAAAGTAAATAGTTGTTTGGAAGACGCAGTAATAAACTTGCTCAAAAGTTCAGTATGGCATATATTTCAGGCTAAAGACGGTCACATTCATTTAAAAAGCATTTTGAAAGCAGACAATGGAATTATTTCAGGTTTCAGGAACGAGTAAATTATCACAAAGTTCTGAAATTTCTTGAGGACCTCATAATTTCACGAAATGGCGAAGGTACAAATCGATTAATTGTTTACTTTCGCTTTTTTTTTTGTAAACTCTCATTTATTTTTAAACCCGAAACAAGGCATATGCATTCTGTAATTATGCAAATCTTCGTTCTTTGGTCATTTGGCCTATGGATAGTTGTATCATTTTCAACTCCTACATTATTTGTTTTGAAAATATACAATTTGTGTCTGCATAACACATGCAATGGCAGTAACTTCCCAATTACTATTTATGTGTTGCGTCCAAATTTAAGCTGTAACACTTTATAGTGACTGGAAAGGGTAGAAAAATTCATCTGATGAGAAAATGCTAAAGACACATGGAAACAGCACCAGATCAATATATATTGCATCTAATAAAAAAAACCTAAGATTTGGATAGTTCCACTTCAAGGTAAAATTATTTATCTCTTGTGAAATGAAATTTAAAAAAAAGGTAACACTGTAGTTAATTAATAAAGACACTATTACGTGTATTTCTGTATTAGCCTTGTTATTGGTCCTCGGCCAGCTGTATTGGCCTTCGGCTTCGCCTCAGGCCAATACAGCTAGCCTCGGACTAATAACAAGGCCAATACAGATATACTTACGTAATAATATCATAGTATTAGTATTTATTATTAGTTTTGTATTATATTTTATCATTTTGTGGTTACGGGCATACCCAGTGATGTGTAAGGCATAACTATAATGCTCAATTTAATTCAATATATTTTGTAATCTCTCTTCCATGGTATTTGCATAAAATTAATATGTCTTCTTTAACCTTTATGGAAACTTTTGAAAATTTGAAAATGCCTGTACCAAGTCAGGAATATGACAGTTGTTGTCCATTCGTTTGATATGTTTCATCACTTGATTTTGCCATTTTATAAGGACTTTCCGTTTTGAATTTTTTTTTTTTGAGTTCGTTATTTTCGTGATTTTACTTTTTGAATATTTGTGCACTTTATAATAATAGAGATTTTGGTTTTGAGGAAAAATGACGGTCAATCACTAGTTAGGGGATGACCATTTTTAGTTTTATTTGGTGGTGTAGACATCTTGCATACTAGTGATCATCATTATATGTTGTAATGCATGCTAATTATCTTTGCCGATGGTAACATTGGTTACTCTTTTCGACACAAATATTTCATGCATTTTGTGTTGCAGAATAGTCACTGACTATTATATATAATACAGTAACATAATTGAGAAGATACATTTACTTCACCTTGATAGAACCGTCTGCTTATTTTAAATTTTATAGTTCTTTGTTAATGTAAAGTACATTTTAATTTCAGAAAGACACAATGAGAGCAAGTGTAGCTATTTTGGTACTGCTCGTTTGCCTTTCAAGTAAGACTTTATAGAACTCCTGTTACTTTAAAACGATTTTTTTATAATGTCACTTGAAAAAAAAAGTGGAGCAAGCATTTCAACAAATAGATTGTTTTTTTTTTGTTGGATAAAACTCCATTCTGTATGCTCAAACCCAGATACTTGAGAGCCAAAAATGTAAAAGTACATTAATGCGGTAGGATCTATATGACATACACGGACAAATATTAAATTGGCAAATTAAACTGCGACGGAGTTTTACTGTTGGGAATGAAACTTTTATTCTTTGTAGTTTCTAAATTTAGTTATGCGAAATGTTCTACCTATAAAAGATAGCATGTCGGTCTGATATATGGTCTAGTGAGATGTTGATAAGTGTATATTATGCAATTGTTGACCAGTCTGATATACGAACTATTGAGCTGATGATAAGTGTATGTTAAGTACTTATTGACCGGTCTGATATACGAACTATTGAGCTGTTGATAAGTGTATGTTTAGCACTTTTTGATCGCTTTTATATAAGGTCTATTGAGCTTATGATAAGTGTATGTTAAGTACTTATTGACCGGTCTGATATACGAACTATTGAGCTGTTGATAAGTGTATGTTTAGCACTTTTTGATCGCTTTTATATAAGGTCTATTGAGCTTATGATAAGTGTATGTTAAGTACTTATTGGCCGGTCTGATATACGAACTATTGAGATGTTGATTAGTGTATGTTTAGCACTTATTGACCGCTTTGATATAAGGTCTATTGAGCTAATGATAAGTGTATGTTTAACAATTGTTGACCAGTCTGATATACGGACTATTGAGCTGATGATAAATGTATGTTAAGTACTTATTGACCTCTCTGATATACGGACAATTGAACTGGTGATAAGTGTATGTTAAGTACTTGTTGATCATTCTAATATACGGACTATTGAGCTGATGATAAGTGTATGTTTAGAACTTATCGACTGGTCTAATATACGGACTATTCAACTGATGATAAGTGTTTGTTTAGTACTTATTGACCGGTCTATTATACGGACTATTGATCTGATGAAAAGTGTATGTTAAGTACTTATTGACAGGTCTGATATACGGACTATTGAGCTAATGATAAGTGTATGTTTAGTACTTGTTGACATGTCTGATATACGGACTATTGAGCTGAAGATAAGTGTATGTTTAGTACTTATTGACATGTCTGATTTACGGACTATTGAGCTGATGATAAGTGTATCTTTAATACTTGTTGACCGGTCTGATATACGGACTATTGACAAATGATTGAGCTGATGATAAGTGTATGTTTAGTACATATTGACAGGTCTGATATACGGACTATTGAGCTGATGATAAGTGTATGTTTAGTACATATTGACCGGTCTAATAAACGGACTATTGAGCTGATGATAAGTGCATGTTTAGTTCCTATTGACCGGTCTAATATACGGGCTTTTGAGCTGTTATAAGTGTATGTTAAATACACATTGACCGGACTAATATACAGACTATTGAGCTGACGATAAGTGTATGTTAAATACTTATTGACCGGTCTAATATACGGACTATTGAGCTTATGATAAGTAAATGTTTAGTACTTATTGACATGTCTGATATACGGACTATTGAGCTGATGATAAGTGTATGTTAAGTACTTATTGACATGTCTGAAATACGGACTAGTGAGCTCATGATAAGTGTTTGTATAGTACTTGTTGACTGGTCTGATATACGGACTATTGAGCTAATGATAAGTATATGTATAGTACTTGTTGACCGGTCTGATATACGAACTATTGAGCTGATGATAAGTATATGATTAGTACTGGTTGACCGGTCCGATACACGGACTATTGAGCTGATGATAAGTGTATGTTAAGTACTAATTGACCGGTCTGATATACGGACTATTGAGCTAATGATAAGTGTATGTTAAGTACTTGTTGACATGTCTGATACACGGACTATTGAGCTGAAGATAAGTGTATGTTTAGTACTTATTGACATGTCTGATTTACGGACTATTGAGCTGATGATAAGTGTATGCTTAATACTTGTTGACCGGTCTGATATACGGACTATTGACAAATGATTGAGCTGATGATAAGTGTATGTTAAGTACATATTGACAGGTCTGATACACGGACTATTGAGCTGATAATAAGTGTATGTTTAGTACATATTGACCGGTCTAATAATTGGACTATTGAGCTGATGATAAGTGCATGTTTAGTTCCTATTTAATGGTCTAATATACGGACTTTTGAGCTGTTATAAGTGTATGTTAAATACATATTGACCGGACTAATATACGGACTATTGAGCTGACGATAAGTGTATGTTAAATACTTATTGACCGGTCTAATATACGGACTATTGAGCTTATAATAAGTATATGTTTAGTACTTATTGACATGTCTGATATACGGACTATTGAGCTGATGATAAGTGTATGTTAAGTGCTTATTGACATGTCTGAAATACGGACTAGTGAGCTCATGAAAAGTGTTTGTATAGTACTTGTTGACTGGTCTGATATACGGACTATTGAGCTAATGATAAGTATATGTATAGTACTTGTTGACCGGTCTGATATACCAACTATTTAGCTGATGATAAGTATATGATTAGTACTTGTTGACCATTCCGATACACGGACTATTGAGCTGATGATAAGTGTATGTTAAGTACTAATTGACCGGTCTAATATACAGACTATTGAGCTGATGACAAGTGTATGTTTAGTACTTATTGACCGGTCTGATATACGGGCTATTGATCTGATGATGAGTGTATGTTAAGTACTTGTTGACAGGTCTGATATACGAACTATTGAGCTGATGATAAGTGTATGTTTAGTACTTATTGACATGTCTGATATACGGACTAGTGAACTGATGATAAGTGTATGTTTAGTACTTGTTGACCGGTCTGTGATACGGACTATTGAGCTATGATAGGTGTATGTTAAGTACTTGTTGACCAGTCTGATATATGGACTATTCAGCTCAGGATAAGTGTATATTTAGTTCTTATCGACCGGTCTAATATACGGACTTTTGAGCTGTTGATAAGTGTATGTTAAGTACTTATTGACCGGTCTGATATACGGACTATTGAGGTGATGATAAGTGTATGTCCTTTTTCCTTAATCAAAGATAGTCTTGACTTTAAAATAATCAGCTTTCTTATGAAAATATATTAAATCAAAACCCCTTGGACGCATGATACTTTATCTTAATCAATACGAGTTGTTGTGCATTGCATGCATAATAAAAAATAGAGTATTAAACTGAATTGTTTACACACTGCCAGATGTTCAAAACATAGGTCTCATTTATTGAAATTTTGTTTTTGTACAAAGTAATTTTTTTCTTGAGGATATCAGACATTTTCAATAGGTTTCTGACAAGTCGAACTTTTTTTACCATTCTGATTTAACCAACACATGTTCATGGTCCAAAAATCTGTGCCAAAAAACCTGAGTATTCTCACACCATGCTTAATCCAATATTTTTCCTGGCCCCCAAGTGTGTCGGATTGGACAAGTTCCACTATATATATATATATATATATATATTTATTTATATACTATCTACAGAAATAAGTAGTTTGATCAAATTAAATACCGGAATAATATATGACGATGTAGATATTTGTATGACCACTTTTGTTTTCCACATGTCATCAAACATTGGACAACCATTTTAGGTAGTGCCCCGAACGCGTTCTTGGATGTATTCTTTTTCCCTTTAAATCTCTCAAAGTCCCTGTGCTTTTCTCTGATTTTTTCAGGCATGACGATCAATCAAGCTGATGGACTATTCTTAAGATGTTATTGGGGAGGATGTCCGTCACCCACAGCTTGTAACTTCTGTTGTCGCCGCAGGGGATGTATTAGTGGAACATGTTTGAGGAGACGACGATGGTGGTCATGGACTAGACACCATTGTCGATGTAATTGTCCATTTGCTGGGTATGTAAAAACTTACTTCTATATATTTGATCTAAAATAAAGCAAAACAGGTTATACATCAGTGATACAACTACCAAATAACATAAAAAAGACACATATAGGCATCATACACAGAGCTTATACATCGACCCAACAACAAGAATAACCAAAAAGATCTAGTGGATAACATATACAGATGGCGACCCTACAATTCACATAACTAGTTAAAAGACATCTAGAGGGAACTTATACAGATGTTTTTACAATATCTTTATCTCAAAAATTCGTTCCATCTTTAATTCGTCTCAAATACAAGACGTTATCTCAATATAATAATAAAAAAAACAATATACATTTGCCACCACATTCTCTAAATAATAAAAAAAGCATTTATAAAGTTAAAGACAACAACTGTCGAGTCCTTTGACCTTTACTCTCAGCATTTAAATGAGTAATAACACTCTGTTATTTGTACATACTGGATACAAAAATAAGGCATAAGTAGTATATCGCTGTTCGATTGAGAGAAAACGTATCCGGGTTACGAAGCGAAACCTTGGAGTGCACGGAATGTTTAAATTGTTTTAGTATATCCCTCTATGGAATAATATGGAAATGAGTTGATTATCATGATGATGATAAATGTTTTTTTCTATTGTAGATAAAAGAGACAACACAAGTTATCCATAATGTATGCTTTGATGGTAATCGGCATATTTGTAAAAGGATTTGAAAAATAAAATACAGTTGAACTGAATATTTTTTTTCTTTTTAATTACTGTTGGTCGATATAATAAGAATGTAGGTAAGTTTATGAACACGTATTTAATATAACGTTACTTGATACATCATGATGGCGTTGTCCCATATTTTTAATTGCTGGTTTTGTCCTTAAATTTAAGTTAAGGAATTCCGTAAATATGCTATTACTTTCTTCTGTACTCCTAAACGCATTATGTTATTAGATATGGACAATTTGAACTTGTCTGGTGAAACAATTTCCAAGTAAGTTTTGCGCAATAAATCATATCATACAAACAAAGAAAGAAAGTTGTGGAATGCTGGCTAATGCGACATCTACCAACTAAAGATCATATGACGTAGATTCCAAAAAATAAGGGATGACCATTCGCCTTATTATTGACTTTTATATTGAATATCCCTCTGGAAACCCTCGCCCCTCTTTTATAAATGATCACATTTTAAAATCCACATTTTAAAGTCAGGTATGAAAGGAATAGATGAATGATGATAACTACTTATTATACGTTCTGTACGTCCGAATTTCCTTAAAAAAAACCTTCAAACGGAAAAAATATAAAGTAAATATGTAATAATTGCAGCTCCTACTCAGACTTTGTAAAACGTCATCAGTGTCTGAGCAGAAAGTTGATGAACCAGGGGTATGTCAAAGAACGTCTCGTCCTTTTTTCTAAAAATGTTCATTAGAAGGTTCCAAAACCTTGTTGATAAATATTCCGTATCAAATCCACAAATAATACAGGATGGTCATAATGTACAGATTCTGCGTACTGACGTTGTTTATCATCTTAACAACATGTTATATTGTTTTTTCATTTGTCTTTGTTCTATTATTAATATTACTTTTACTGTTCGATTGTTTTCTTTGATATCCATTTAACGTGGCTCGGTACATTCCGTCAATGTGTTTGTATTGTCTTTCATTGTTGCTGGTGTGTTTTGTATATGCGACTTTTTGTGTTTCGTTGGTTCTTTTAACGTGACTCTGTACTTTAAAAGATCCTGTCAGTATTTTATTGTTCTATTTTATGTCATTATATTATGTTATAATTCTTTTATAAATTAGAAAATACGTGGAACCACAAACGTCAAAATTATTTAATTACGTACTAGTTGAATGAACTTATAAATTCTATAAAGCTGTTGGACTATTCTGAATCTCGGTCTATTTCTGAAATTAATTCTTACATACTTTTGATTGTTTAACCCTGTATATATGCTAACATTGCCAATGTGAAATTTTTTAAGAGTTGTTTGTATAAATATTGAACGACTAAAATATGTGACGTGTAAATTTTCTGACGTAAGACACGCGAAATGTTTTTTTTTTTAAACTGTAAAACGATTATTACTGCTGTACCCATATTTTGACTATTTTATTTATTATGTCTAATTAGTTCACGCATCATTAGACTGTCGTACAAAGTGAGAGATTTAGCGCTATACAACCAGGTTTAATCCACTATTTTCTACATTTGAAAATGCCTGTACCAAGTCAGGAATATGGCAGTTGTTGTCCATTCGTTTTTGATGTGTTTTGTCATTTGATTTTGCCATGTGATAAGTGACTTTCCTATTTGATTTTCCATTGAGTTCAGTTGTTTTGTAATTTTACTTTCAAATGAAAAGCACACGCCAGAATTTATGATAAAAACAAAAACAAACAAAACAACAAGAAAAACAATCGCATCCAACAATACTCATTACATTACAAGCTTTTAAAAAGTGGATAAGCATATCTTTACATGATCAACCATTACAATAACCGGAAACACTGTTGTAACGACAAAAAAGATTAAATGTTGAGTTTTATAAAAAAAAATTATTATAAAATTATGTTCAACAATAAGAAAAGAAATGCAAAGCTGTTACATCTAGGAAGATGTGGTATGAGTGCCTATGAGACAACTCTTCATCCAGGTCACAATTTATAAAAATAAACCATTATAGGTCAACGTATGGTCTTCTACGCGGAGCCTAGGCTCACACCAAACAGAAAGCTATAAAGGACCCCAATAATTACTAGTGTAAAACTATTTAAATGGGAAAACCAAGGGTCTAATACATATAAAAAACGAGAAACGAGAAACACTTATGAACCACATGAACAAACGACGACCACTGAACATCGGATTCCTAACAGGAAAAATGTATAGACAGTAAAACAATCAGAGTAAAACAAATACTAAAACAATTAAAAACCACTTGTTCTGTAGCTTCTTTCACACTAATTCCAAAAATATAGTTTATATACTTTTGCCTGTAAACCCGGATATAATTGACCACTTCCGGTTAACAGAAAGTAATTTCTAGTCTTTAGTGATCAATAAATATATAAAAATATATCAATTTTGAGTACTGTTATATGAAAAAAGTAGCTACTTGGAGTTTTCTCAAGGTCACTTCCGGTTGTAATTTTTCAAGGTCATATGTCACTTAAGCTTTTGTTAAAGGTCATAAGGCTTTATAATGCATAAAGTTAAAGTAATAATCAATTAACCTTATAATTAGACATTTCAGGGGCACTAACTCCTATAAGATGCCATTTGATAGTTTCAGACCAAAGGTAACATATCTTCGTTACAATAAGACAATCATTTTGCACTTGTTTTTTTAAATATATCTTTTAAAGTGTTTGAGAAAATGCAAAAACAAGGAAAAGTCAAAATTTAGAACTTGACCTTGACCGTTGACCTTGACCTCACTTTTTAAGTTAGAACCTAGGGACCACAAGTAAAATGGTTCAAGGGGTATATGGTTTAAGGTTTATTAGTTAAAAAAACATACGAACAAATTTATTTTGTTAAGGTAGATAACTCCTATAACATTTCATCGAATCGCTTCGATCCAAATTAGCCCAAATTTTATGAGGATGTAACGAACAATTTAGAAAAAAGAATTTTGTCGATATCTTGTTTTGCTACGAAGGAGATGCACTCACTTGATAAACAGTGAATAGGGAGATAACTCTTACAAAGAAAATGATTTGGCTTAGCAGGGTGAAATTTAAAAGCGTATAAACTATACGATACAATCTGAAAAGTATCTAAGCAACATCTTGCGAAACAAAAATTTCAGAATGTTGCGGAAAAAAAATAATACTCAGAACAAATACAATAGGTCTTTCCACAGAAAAGTTGAAAGACCTAATAAGCAAACGACCCAGACTTGAAAATAAAGCTGTCGTTCAAACACAAAGGCACGGCGTAAGGGGGTCCGTACTAGATTTCGAACCAATTAATTACTAAAAACTGCAATATGATAGATTGCTGATCAGGACTATATATAAAAAAGAAGATGTGGTATGATGCCAATGAGACAACCGTCCACAAGAGACCAAAATAACACAGAAAATAACAATTATTGGTCACCGTACGGCCTTCAACAATGAGCAAAGCCCATTCCGCATCGTCAGCTATAAAAGCCCCCCCCCCCCCCCCGAAATGACACTGTAAAACAATTCAAACGAGAAAACTAACGGCCTTATTCATATAAAAGTGTATAAAAATATATGTCGTTATTACCTGTCACTGCTGTCTGGTATTATACATCCTAAACAGGCATTCAAACCCAATTACCAAACATGAAAGACAGGGATAAAACGGAACATTATTATCCTTTTGTTAATATAAAAATTGAGGGAGAGCTTTTTTCTTAAATTCCCTCCCATGCATAAACAAAATTAAATTTGAATTCCTAATTTTGAATGAACTAACATTCAAAGAGGTCGCAATCCTTTAAACCTTTTCAAACATATAAACAATTAGAAGATCACAAAAGTTATTTTCTCATTTGTAACATGTTGATAGAAAATGATTTGCTTGTTAATTAAACGATTTTTTTTAGCGCCACGGCGGTATGAGTATTTTTTTTATCCCAGGCATAGATTACCTTAGCCGTATTTGGCACAACTTTTTTGGAAATTCGGATCCTCAATGCTTTTCAACTTTGTACTTGTTAGGCTTTATAACTACTTTGATATGAGCGTCACTGATGAGTCTTGTGTAGACGAAACGCTCGTTTAGCGTACTAAATTTTAATTTTGGAATCTTTGATAACTATTTGAGTATGAAAGTTTCTTTGTAATTTACGTTCCCCCCCCCTGTTTTAGACATGATTTATAAAAGTGATTTGTCGAAAGTTGCCAGGCGAACATCATTATAGAGCTTAACAGTTTTATGGAAATGGGGAATATGTCAAAGAGAAAACAATCTGAATATACAGTAAATATCAGCTGAAGGTCATCAATGGGTCTTCAACGCAGCATGAAAATACTTCACCCGGAGTTGGTCCTCAGCTAGCCCCTAAATAAAACTGTGTGCTAGCTCAGTGAAAATGGACGTCATACTAAACCCATAACATATAAACAAACTAAAATTAAAAATCATACAAGACTAACAAAGACCAGAAGCACCTGACTTGGGACAGGCGCAAAAATGGGTCGAGGTTAAACATATTTGTGCGATATAAACTCTCTCCTTATACCTCCAGCCAATTATAGAATAAAGAAACACATAGCAATACGGCAGTTAAACTCAAGTATATATTGATTACATTCACTTTGGTTTGCTTTTTCAGTTTTTGACTTAGCATATAGTTTAAAGTATGACAAAGACTTGCACGACGAAGATTGATCATTCGGAAGTAGGTTTACACAATATAAGATCAAAAATAAAATAATGAAGTAAATCGTAAAATTTAATCGTATTACTTAAAAAAATTACTTAGATTTGCCCCGAGCTGAAAGACAAGTTTTTATTATTTTTATATTTTTGGATTAATAATACCAATCAATTACAATTTATCACATAAGAGCAGTATATATAATATCAAAATGACGATTCAAAGTGTTGGATATTTTAAAAGAGTAACACGTATAAAAAGATATTTTATATATAAAGAATGTGTCGAAATATAGTAATCAGGACATCAGAACTTAAGGAATATAGTGTACAGCGTGATGATTTTTATTTGTAAATATTCATATACATGTAAATATATTCATATTCTTCTCTTTCGGGAGTGCTCCTTAGACAGGAGGAACATACCAGTAACAGTAACTACTTAATGATTTCAAAACAAATTTATATCAAATCTATTAAAATTGACAAAAAATCCGGTTAACAAGTTAGCGTTTTTGGTTTTCGGTATTCGGTCGTTCGAACGGTTCGGTTAACCGTTGACAACACTACTGATTATAAATGCACTGGTGATTAAAGCAGACAAACATGATATTTTGCACTCAACCATTTCCATTATATATTTTAACCGAATGCTTATATTTTAACCGAATGCTTATATTTTAACCGAATGCTTATATTTTAACCGAATGTGTATATTTTAACTGAATGCTTATATGTTAACCGAATGCTTATATTTAAAACACATAGTTTCTTTGACTGTTGATGTAGATGAGTCTAATAAGAAGAAACAGCAAAAAGTCGATTTATGACTTTTGAACACCGATATACTACTGCTGTCTTTATTTATCAAACAATATAACAAACAGTGTCCTATCGGATATAATTCAAAGTACGTGTAAATGAAAAGTAAATAAAACACATAACAATGGTCATCTAGAAATCATCTATGAATGCTCTCAGATTCAAGAGGAAGTATAAATGTACTTAAGATAGCTGTTTTAATGATACCAAGCCGTGCTTATCCATAATACGGTAGCTGTACTTTTTGTTGCGCTAATAAATATCTAATGCTGATATTTTTTGTGAAATGTATTAATATGAACAGTATATCTGATAGTCCGTAGCCAATGTATATGCGACAGAAATACATTACCTTAATTCAATTACTGTAAGACCCTCTTTAAAGCAAGAAACCTACTGTGAAATATGAAAATAAAAAGAGGTCGGCAAGGAGAGGCGCACAGTTTGTTCCCATAGGAATGCCGACAATTTGTTGAAACAGTCTACCTCCAAATTCAACAAATATGTTGTCAATAAGAAACTCCAGCATACTGATCACTTGTTCCTCTGTGTAATATGTTTTACCCTTATGTTCCTTATTAACAAAATATGCTTTATGGTATCCCAAAATGATAAATTTATAGCGTATGCTGCCATTTTTATGATGAAAAGCATTGTGGATTATTTCTTTTAGACGGTTTTTCAATTTCACATGGGGAATGGTTTTCTACAAGGTTGAAAAATCTAAAGTTTTAATAGAACTAATTTCAGAAAAAGACAGAGATTTAAAATTATCCAGGAGTTCTTTAGAGTTTTTAAGAATCCACATATGGTTAATACCCCTACAGGTACGTGAGTAAACAGTTTCACAGTATGTCTGAAGACCCTCTTTAACTGCGGACAGAATTTTAGTCAATCTAATGGACAATTCTTTAGTAGAACAAGAAGATGAGCCGGCAATGTACCGTTGTTTGTACGGAATTTTGTGAAGTTTAGGTATCCAATACAAACAAGGTAAGTCCTCCGATTTGTTGTTCAATGCAATGTTCATAGAAGCCACGAAGGACTTATGATTCGCCAAAATCTCATCCTTGTCAAATGATATGTTTTTGTATGTGGGATTACCTGAGTGCTCATTTATTCCTAATTCTTTTATAAGACACTCGTAGTAATACGATATACATACATAATAAAAAGATGAATAAACTCGTTTTGACAAGAGTCAACAATTGGTAGGACCTAACTTACATAGAAGATTACTATTGTTGGTATAAGGAGTGTGCTCTTCAGATGAACAGAAGCAGACCCATCTGATGTTGCTGTTGTTTCTTTAACTGAACTTTGAGACATGTACATAGACGACGTAGGCATAATGTCGACTGAAGTTGACGTATACAAAGAAGAAGACTGTAGCTGAGATGAACGTGTGGATGCTATTTGGGTTTGAAATAAAATTGATGTTGGGCATCGGTTCAGGTCGGCAACACATTGTCCGGTAGATTATCTGTTTAAGCCTTCATGACACTCGTTCACATTTGAACCTAAAATTAAACCCATTAAGATTGTGAACAAGAAGAAGTAAATATACAATTAGATAACAGCATAATAACCATAAAAAACTGTAAACAATTTAGTAGTAACAATAAAAAAACGTCTGTATAAGAAGCGTATAAATTATCAAATACACCGCATGGTTTTGTTGATTTGCAATAAACGATAGATTGGTAAATGAAACTTTATTCATTCCGTTCTTTCGAAATTCTTTACTGGATTTACTTTCATCAGCAACGCTTAGGAGGAGATGATTTGTATAAGACACATGTTAGTTTTTTTCTATCATTATATTGTGTACCTGTATGTTTTATCTATTTATTTTCTAAACAAATGTTTGTTTTGATAAGAATTTCTTTAACTTCCTTTGATATGAGTGTCACTAATGAAACTTTTGTAAACGCACATCTGTGCCAAAAATGAAATTCCAATCTTGTTATAATAAGTTTATTTTAAACCGGAACATTTGAACACTAGGAATGTAAAAATTCATTGAAAAGCTATATTTTTTTTTTGTGTATCAGATCTATTATCTGATTATTGTTCACTATATTTGAATTACTATGCAAACCAAATACGCTACACAAACTTTGTACTTACAGTTTAGTTCATCAGAGCGGTCGTCTTCATATGGAATTCATCGTCGCACCTATGTTCAATAGGAATACATAGTCCATTTGAACATTGAAACTGGTTTGTATCACATGATTTGACTGCCTGTTTTGGAAAAAAGAAGACTGTAGGGAGATGTACGTAAACGAGATGCTACTTATAAACTAACTTAAGATTTGTTTTCATGTTGCACACTAATGAAATAGAAATTAGGAAATAAGTAAAATGGAATGAGGCACAAACGGGATAACATCGGGTGTATCGTGACGGTCATGGTTTGTTATTGGGTTAATATGGAATGCACTGACACAAATATAAAACTTCGACAGAAATACTAACTATCCGAGTCTATTCATATTGTAGTTGAGTATGTTCTTGTACATTTCTGAAGGTCAAATCGTCAACAAATATGACAATACTTAACATGACACTGAATAAATATGCTGTTTACCCTATCTTATAGTTAGTGTATGTTCTTACACATATATAAAAGACGATACAGATTGTTAAGGTGATCAGGGCAGTCTTCTTCATGACTTTCTTGTATACTGAAATTCAACATATACATGTAATTCACCTTAAATAAAAAAAAATGTCAAAATAAGATACAAATAAAGACAACAGTAGTATACCGTTGTTCGAAATTCATAAATCGATAGAGAAAAAACCAATCCGGGTTACAAACTAAAACTGAAGGGAAACGTATCAAATATAAGAGAACTACGAAACAACCGAAACACAACATTAAAATGTAACACACACATAAACGAACTATAATATAACAATGGCCATTTTCCTGACTTAAGAATAAAATGGTGGGTTGAACCTGATTTTGTGGCATGCCAAACCTCCCACTTTAATGGCAATGTTAATTATAACATTAAAATGACAAGATTACATGACAGGACTACAATACAAATAAAAGGGAGAAATTATAGGACAGAGAAAAAAGTAAAATAAAAAAAATACTGAACTCAGAGGAAAATCAATTCGGAAAGTCCATAATCACATGGCAAAATCAAATAACAAAACGCACCAAAATCGAATGGACAAGAACTGTCATATTCCTGACTTGGTACAGGCATTTTCAAATGTAGAAAATGGTGGATTGAACCTGGTTTTATAGCTAGCTGACAGTCGCATCAAATTCCATTATATTGTCACCGATGCGTGAACAAAACAAACAGACACAATAGGTAAAAATGTCAAAAATAGGGGTACAGCAGTCAACATTGTGTTATCATCTTAATCATTATAAAAACAACAAATGTAACGAAGAAGCACAAAAAGGCATACATCAAATTAACATCCTCATTTTGATTATATTATACGATTTTATTTGTCTATGTAAAATGCACCCATCAAGGAAGGAGGGTTTTGAGTACTGGTGTAAAATTGTGCGTTTGAAATTCGCACAGGTAGACATGAAATAATATTGTCGTTCAAAGTATGACGTAATGCATAAGTATAGAGTCACGTCAAATGTGTATCACACAAAAAGTAGAGAGAGGCGCGCAGTTCGTTCCCATAGGAATGCCGACAATTTGTTGAAAAAGTCTACCTCCAAACTCAACAAATATGTTGTCGATAAGAAACTCCAGCATACTGACCACTTGTTCTTTTGTGTAGCATGTTTTACCTTTTTGTTTGTCACTATTAACGAAAAATGCCTTATGAAATCCCAAAAGTATTAAATTTATAGCGTATGCTACCATTTTTATATTGAAAGGCATTGTGGATTATTTCTTTTAGGCGATTTTTCAATTTCACATAGGGAATGGTGGTATACAGGGTTGAAAAATCAAAAGTTTTGATAAAACTTATTTCAGAAAAGGACCGAGATTTAAAATTGTCTAGAAGTTCTCTTGGATTTTTAAGAATCCACATATGGTTAATACCACTACGCGAGTAAACAGTTTCACAGTATTTCTGAAGACCCTCTTTCACTGCGGATAGAATTTTAGTCAATCTAATGGACAATTCTTTAGTGGAACATGAAGATGAGCTAGCAATATACCGTTGTTTGTACGGAAATTTATGAAACTTTGGTATCCAATACAAACAAGGTAAGTCCTCCGATTTGGTGTTCAATGTAATGTTTATTGAAGCCATGAAGGACTTATGATTTGCTAAAATCTCATCCTTGTCAAATGATATGTCTTTGTATGTGGGATTACCTGAGTGCTCCTTTATATCCAATTCTTTTACAAGACATTCGTAGTAATACGATTTACATACAAAGACAATATTATTTGAAGCTTTGTCCGAGGGAACAAACAAATAATAGCCAACAAAAGGTACCATGTTAAAAAATTAATATGTCAGACGCGCGCCACATCAACAAAAGAAAGTTTGAAAGCCAAAACAAGTACAAAGTTGAAGATTACCGAGGACCAAAAGTTCCAAAAGTTGTGACCACTACGGCCAGAGTTATCCGCCTGGGACAAGAAAATCCTTATTATTTAGAATAATTCATACTTTTGTGAACAGTAAATCTTATAAAATGACTATATAATAGATATACATGATTAAACTGAAGTGGTGACTAGCTAAAGAATAAAAACGGATACATTACAAAAATACACAGCCGTGCTAGCCAAAGCCAGTGCAAAACGCACAAATTACAAAGTGACTTAACATTTGAATTTTAAAATGAGTTCCCAAAATTAAGAAAGAATTTGGATGAAATTCAAGATTAGATTTGTATGACTGATCTAGCATTTATTATTAACAGTGCAAATTACAATACTAATTAATATCAAATTGTAGTAGTAATTAGATAATTAATTGTTTTATCTAGCTATGTCGGTGTTTCTTCTGAATCAAACTGTAAACCAAAGAAATCGTGTAAATTTTGTCGATCTATAGTATAATCTAATAAATGAACTGGATGATTAACTATACAACCTTCTACATTTGTATATTATTCATACTAAAAGACAATTAATTTGATAGGAAATGGTTACTTTAAAAGTGATTTTGAGGGGAACAGCTAAATTTATTTGGTTTGCAATAATTCACAATTATCTCTACGGTGGTGTTTTATAAAAAGGGGATGTCCAAATAAAAAAAAACCTTTCATATTTCCTCCTTAGTAGAGGCGTTAAAAAAAGGTTAGTTAAATCTGGTTTAAAGCAACAATTGTATAGCAACTTGAATTGTATAGTAGTTGTTTTATAGCTCCATTATATTGACCTAACTGGGAGAACAACCAAGACAATAACAATCAAAACCAAGGAGTAAACAAAGACTCACAAAACCAAAGGACATTTACATCAACAATTATAAATAATAATTAAGAAACAACACGAACTCCACTAAAAAACGGGAGTGAAATCAGGTGCTCCGGAAGGGTAAGCATTCCTGCACCGTATACGGCAGCTGTCGTGTTATTTCTTTGTTCAGTTCGGTAATGATGAAAGGTTATTATGACTGAGGAAGAATATCAGATATGATTTCTGACACACTTATGTCATAATGGCCAATCAGCTCATGATGGCGACCGTAAAATGTCTTGAGTAATGACCTTAATTTGTTTGATTCATAGCCCTGTCTTAGCAATTTTTGAGAAAGCGGACATTATACGTTCAGATAGTTCACACAAATATTTATGGTAATAGTCTTTACAAAGCACAAAAAGTTCGGGATTCTCCTTAATAGCTAAACAATCTTTAAACAGATTTATTAAGAAGGGATAGAGTTACGATACTGTTTTCAGGGCATTAAAGATTGCATATTTTGTATTTGATATTGATTCACTTACAGGGTCTTTGCATCGGCAATAAACATATTTATTCTAGTACCAGTTGTTGGCATGATGAGGGTTATATTCTTCTCATATATTGTATAATGGTATAATACTAAACCCCATATCAGGAACGATTGTGTTTGATAATTATATGATGAAGACATAATTGTTCAATCAGTTTAAATGACGTCTGAAGCTGGCATGTCTGACTCGGACTTTTAAACGGAGTTTTACTGTGCGTATTGTTGTGTGTTAGTTTTTTTCCACATTGTCTCTTTGACACATTACCCATTTCTATTCTAAATTTTAAAATTGGACAACATAACAACAATTAGGACCAGCAGCTCAAACGATGTCAACACAAAACCTACAAAAAAATCTGGCAAAGACGCCCACATAAAAAGAATGTGAAGTCTATAGTATAACAGTATAGTAAAATAAAATGCATCACCTATAATACAGTTTTTTACATACGAAATGCTTGTACCAAATCAGGAATACGACAGTTGTTATCCATTCGTTTGATGTGTTTGAGCTTTTAATTTTGCCATTTGATTAGGGACTTTCCGTTTTGAATTTTCCTCGGAGTTCGGTATTTTCTGATTTTACTTTGTTTTGACACATATATAATATCTGAAACAGAAATGATGCAAAATGATGAATGCTTTATTAATATTGTTGTGTTATTTGGACAATTAAATTGCATTGACAATGTGTTCGCAGCCGCCTTGTGTATAACGTTTTTGTCGTATTATATTTATGACATTACATTATTTATACAAAATACGGAATTTATAAAATATATTGGTTTTTACCCTAAACATTTCATTTGAAATAGTTGTTTGATTTGCAGTATATATATACTGTCTCAAATTAAAATTTCATTTGGAATAGTTGTAAGATTTACAGTTTATATTAAAATTGTTTGTACAAAAGGATGATTTAACATGCTTGTTGCCTCATATCAAAACAAGTTGTCGGAAGTATATGATAAAGACAATAATGATTATAAATGATATTTGTCCTTTTTTAAGTTAAACTAAAACGATGTTGTAACTTAAATTTCCTGTAAAAATCCCTCATACGAACAATCAGAACGAATCAAATCTCAAGAAGGTCATAATTTGTATCAAATTATTCAACATGTTCTTAAAAAATGAAATATAAAAATATCTGAACTAAAAATCAATAATAGATACTTCTAAAATAAATAGATGATTTTAAAGCACTCCATATACTATAAACTGTGTAATGCATGGATGCCACGTTTCTATGTTAATCAATAAAAAATATTCCGATGCATAAAATAAATATAAAACTATCCGAATGGTCGAGTGTTCAGGTTATGTGTAGTCTGTTTTAAGGTGCGATATGAATAAAACATAGTTTATGATAGAAACATATTTGAGAACATTTCATATTTACAATATCACCATACACATACAGTATAGAACGAGTAACAAATGAATGGATGATATTACCTGTGTAGTGTTAATAATTCTTCATCCGTTTAACTTCGCTTGCGTGTTAAAACGCAAGTCTTATTCACCAATATATCTCAGTTATACTTCCCCATGTTTACAAGAAGTATAATTCAATATATGTGTTTCACATTTGGGGAAATGCTTATTTTCTTTACAAAAACCGCATTGGTGTTTGTTTTGAGTGCGGAAGGTCGTGAATTCGATTTGCGTTTTTGTATAAAAAAAATTACAACCTGATCACTCAAAATTATGACTGTCCCAGATAATGAAAAAGTCCCCATCGTCATTTTCAATATCAGCTAAGCGTATTGCATTGTACTTACACAGCTTTGGTTTGTTGGCAGTAGCACCCACAGTTATACTAGTTATTATATTACTAATGTATGACATACTTATCGGCGAATTATGATTTGTCCTTCATTTGTTAGTGTAAATTTGCAAAATATAAGGCAGGAAATAGTGGTATTTAAAACATGCATTTTCAATTCAAATGAAACATTATTTAAGGAACAAAATGTCTCCATCTTGGAACTTGTATTCATGTGGTTGGTATCAAAACATTGCATTGAAAATACGGAGATAATACACACGAAGACCGTAAGTAGACTATTGCCAGACCGCCGAACTTTTCATAATATTTTAACATTACTAACATGCATGACGTATTACAAAAAGATGCATACACACTTGACTGAAGTAAACAAACGAACATTATCAATGTCAAGTGTGGTTGTCTTAGTGTGTATAATTTTAAACTAACTAAACATACTAGACAGGATTTAATGTATATTAAGGTAAATGCATATGCTTTCATTCTTCTTATTTCCTGAAATGTTATCAGTTAAAATGAAACAACATACTTACAACTTTCGTCGAAATCCTAACAATGACCATTATTATTAAAAATTTAGTTGCACACCTATACTATAAAAGAAATATATTATATTGCGGAAAATAAACACGCATTAAAATAACTGGGCTTTCCCATGGTTACATAATTTAACTAAACGATTTAAAAAAAGACTTTTATCTATAAGATATTTTCTTTCAGAAATATTTAAATTAAATGAAAATAAAACTGCCAAACATGGACAGTCAGACTGGACTCAAATTTAAACGATTGTCAAATTTGGTATATACTTCTCTTGTTATGTCCGTCCGTCCGTCTGTTATTTCTGCATTTGGCGTAAACATTTTATCATGTATTTAAAAAAAATAAAATGAAAACGCTTCCTTTTGATTTTGACAATTGTTTTGTGTGTGATTCCAGAGCTAATGGAATTTAACTGTCTGAATGAAGGAAATATTCTACGGATGGAACACTTACTCCAGTAAGCATAGATTGATTTTCCTAAAAAAAATTATTATTGTTTTGATTTTCTTTATTCCGTAATAAATAAGACAATTTTCATATATTGCACATAATAGACACCAACTCCAGTAAGCCAGTATTGATTTCCTTAAAACTTCATAATATTGTTAAGATGAAAAAAATGGACGCTCCCTTTCGACGTGTTTAGTATTCATTTTTCTCTCTTCTAGATTAGCTTGACTTTAGTTTTCATATCGAATTAAATAGAAACGTAAGAAGCAATATTCAAAATGTAAAATGTTTCACATGAGAAAAAACTTGAAAAATAAACCAAAAATATATGACAAACAGCAATTAAAAAACAACCATCAAATGACAGACTTCTAAATATATAACAGAAAGGAACAGACATATAAATACTACAACGGTGTAAAATACTTTGTGAGTACTCAAACAACCCAAAACCCTTGACAGTGATGTGACAGATCAGTAAAATAACCTTTAAGTATAAGCTTTACAAAGGACCAATGAGATAACACCGATCTTTACCTGTAGTTTGTTGCATAGGGCGATTATTATTTATATGAATATGGTTTGAATATATAAAAGTACTTGTTGCATACGTTTAAAAATGTTGATTACCGTCGAGTTTTGTTTAACAATCAGAACAAAATAAGGAGACGACCAAACTGCCGTTGACACACGAGCAGATAATGAAATGAGTGACGAAGACTTGAAAATTTTACGGACGCCATCACGAGTTGGTTGACTGTTATGGAATAACTGTTTCACAAATGATATCGGATATGTTCCTTACGTCGTAACTACAATCCCCTTCCCTTTCAAGAATGTGACCTACCGAATAAGACTATTTACCGGATTTGTTATCACATAAGCAACATGTGGAGCAGGATCTGCTTACCCTTCCGGAACAGCTGAGATCACCCCTAGTGTTTGGTGGGGTTCGTGTTGTTTATTCTTTAGTTTTCTATGTTGTGTCATGTGTACTATTGTTTATCTGTTTGTCTATTTCATTTTTAACCATGGCGTTGTCAGTTTGTTTTCGATTTATGAGTTTGACAGTCCCTTTGGTATCTTTCGTCCCTCTTTTTTTAGTAGTAGCTGTGACATGTATATTAACTATTTGATACTCGGCGACCTTTGATACAGTTGGATTCAGTTGAATTTATTATTTGATTCATAAGAAGGTCCTTGAAGTGTTTATGACTACCACTATTGTTGGTTGCGTTATCGTCCAGTACGAGCACAAAAAATTGCGAAAACTTAAATATAGTTTTTAATCCGACAGATAAGCACATTATTTCATCTTCTATCTATTTCTTAATAATTTTTAAAAAGTGATATGCGAATGTCAACAACCTTTAGACATTTATCTGGATAGATATTTTTGACAGAAGTCTTCAGATTACACCCATTTTAACAACAGGATGAAAAAACAAGTTGAATACCCTAACGACTTCCGCTTCCAATTTATTTTCGACGGTAAAAGATTGATTGATTGATTATTGGTTGCTTAACGTCCAGTGTCGACGGTAAAAGATAGTTTGGTCCTATATTATTGTAATTATGCTTGACTATTTATTTTTCTGCTGAATCTGTTTATATTAGAGAAAGTCACTGAATCTAACGGGCATTCCGATGCTTCTGACATAACAGAAAATTGAATGACCATCAGTTGTTAATATTTTCCTCTAAACGATAGAGGATTAGTTGGACCTTCAGTACAAATTTAACAGAACTAAATTTACCAATAGATTTACAAAATCTAACAATTATGAATAACGTTTTTGGAGTCGGTATATAAGACCTAAAAATTGAACGAAAAAGTAATTGGTTAATATGCGGTGCCTTCATGTAAAATAAACAATGATCAACTGTTGGCAATTAGTCATAATGTGAGTTCGAATGTACACATTGAATGGATTTCAATTAGCATTCGTATTTTCCACAATGAGGTTTTGGTAATTAATTATTGACATGTCTTCAAATTCAACAATTGCTTAATGTGTGTTCAATTATATATATAATAAAGATATAGGAAGATGTGGTTTGAATGCCAATGAGACAACTCTCCATCTAAATAACAATTTATAAAAGTAAACCATTATAGGTCAATGTACGGCCTTCAACACAGAGCCTTGGCTTACACCGAACAACAAGCTATAAAGAGCCCAAAAATTACTAGTTTAAAACCATTCAAAGAGGAAAACCACCGGTCTAATCTATATAAATAAACGGGAAACGAGAAACACGTATAAATTACACAAACAAACGACAACTACTGTACATCAGATATATGTCTGGTAAAAGGTGACAAATGTTTCAGTATAATAACGCATCCATTTAAATAACCTGCAAATTTAAATTCCATATATCTCCGGATCTATCCATGGACTTACTTAGAACTTTCGTTTATCACTCCTGTAAAAAACGTAACGATAATTGTATACAAAAAAAAGAGAATTATTGTGACCATTTAAAACTTAAAACTAATTAGTTATCAAAGGTACCAGTTTTATAATTTACTACGCCAGACGCGCGTTTCGTCTACATAAGACTCATCAGTGACGCTCATATCAAAATAGTTATAAAGCCAAACAAGTACAAAGTTGAAGAGCATTGAAGATAAACGCGGTCAATGTTTTGCTATCATGTAAGTTTATTATCTTAAAATTCGACTACATTTTTGAGTGTAAGTCAATTTCGAGGAGTATAAATTTCCTAACATTTTGCCAGCCATTGTTTCTTTTTTTTCACAGAGATGGCATCGATCATCACTAAAGAGACAATGATTGTCGAAATGTACATCTGGTGCAGAACAATTGGTACCAATTATGTTATTGTAGTTACATTCGTTTGTATATATATTTTTTTTTCTGATATCTTATCGCTTGCAAATATAATAAAAAATTGAAACATGTATTTTCCAACTTGAAACAGTTGATCGTGTGTATTATATTTGGTCAAGTGTTCAAAAACAGTGAAAAGTTACAGAAAATGCATAACCAACCAATTGTCAAATAAAACAGACTTGGAAAAAAGTCCATTTCCAGAAGAGTAAATTTCATCACCTAGTGCTGGCCGTTGTTTCTTAATAATTTCGTTTGTATTTATGATAGTTTTATTTATCTTTTTCCGATAACTAATCGCTTGCAAACTTTCTTAAAATATAAACCATATCTTTTCAAACTTAAATCAGATGTCTTTCGTAAGTCCAGTGTACAGAAAGAATGAAAAGATACAAAACGACCATATCAACCCGTATGGAAAATAAAACAGATCTGGCTAAAAAGAGATGACCAAAAAAGGTAAATGATAAGCAGACAAATAACAATAGCAAAACACAGAAAAGGAAAAAAGGAAAATAGTTTCTCGTGCTTCATATGTATTCTCCTATGAAGTTACGGTTTATTCATAAATGAGATAACGTCTATTCAGTGTGCTACATCATTCTTTTTATTTTAGGCCAGTGCCAGTGCGTGTTCTAAAACTTTGATTACACGCAACCCTTATGCTTGGCCCTTATTTCTATCCACGATGAAAGTTTCACTTTAAACATTTTGTATTCTGCTATTAAAACATAAGCCCGTACTGGTGACCAGAACATGTATAAACTAAACCAGACACTTCATTTCGGAGAACCTGGAATATATGCACTCAACCTCAAAATGCAATGCATTTATATATTTTTGTACTATTCAAAATAATAGATTCAATGTGTGTTCTGCCATGATCACCAGTAGTTCATCTTTCATTTGATACCTTAACTACTAACACATATTTTACATTGTTTTGTATTTACACCTTGAACTGTGTTTAGATATTATTTTCTTTCTATTATGGTGTTTAGATCGGGCATCATTTGGTGGTGTTTTATATAACAACGTCTATCCGTATCATTGTGCAAGGAATTCTACTCATACCAAAGATAGTGATTAATACAGTGAGATGATAGAATTTATGTTTTTGCTGTATTAAAGTCCTTGCTGTGACTATATTAGGAAGAACAGCAGAAGTAGCTCTCTTTCTTTGTTTCTTTTTGTGTTTTTATTTCTCGGTACATTTTGTAGATACTAATATTGTGTTCAGATGGATACGTCATATTTTAATTTTTTCTGTTGAATATTGATCAACAAAATTAATCAAATTGAAATGATACATATTTTGTCTTACACTTGCTGTTCTAAGCTCCATATAATGTATATCAGTTGTAATATATTTAAAAATATGATGTGTTGTCAACGGTGTAATATTACCTGTTGTATACAATACATACTGCTAAACTAATCGGAATAAACAGCAAAAGGAATAGCAAGTCTATAAATAAAAGAATATAAATTACAAAGGATCAAACAAATTATTTCTTATTTCCTAAAATAATTCTTATTTGTGTAAATATATACGGCTATAAGAGTCTTTAGAACGAACACATGGAACATTAACAGTAAAGATATAAAGTTAGCCAAAAGTTAAGCACCACCTATTCTTATTGCATCGACATGTTTTCTAATTAAAAAATCAATTATTCTTCGAAAAAAAGTTAATGTAGCAATTTTGCTAACATATACTATAAACAAACCACAAATATAATTTTGGTCACTTATGAAGGTTGTATGCATTTAGGTTTTACGTTCATAGAAAGAGTGTAAATTACACAAATCAGTTTAACCGTGATTTTATTTTTTTACAACAATTAATCACCCAATATCATTAATTCTTTTAGAATTAATCTTTGGTATGTTCGCCAAATTCAATGTCAATATTTGAGTCAATAGCGTATGTAACAACATCTCTTTTGGTACAGTTCCATAACACGACGTCTGAGACTCGTTACAAGCATTCAAAACTTGAGTTGAGGAAATCGACGCCACTCATCAATAATTACCACTTTTAAATCGTCAAAATTTTGTGAAGGTTGGTCTCTGCGATTGAGATTTCTGTCAATGTCGTGACCATGTTGAAGCAACTGGGGGATTATCAAAATGAAGGACTACAATTTTTTTAGGCACTAAATCTCTGTATGTCTGTCTATTTATGTGATCATGCAGGATATGCATACCCGGCTTACAACGGTATAAGAAACATCCCCGTACTCTAACACTAAAAGGACCGAATGAAATCATTAGGCAAATGTTGTTTTAGTCATAGGCCGTATTATTTCCCCGCGAAATTCGTATTATGGCGTCTACTGGTCGAAACATAAACCGACTCTCATCTGATTAATGAGTGTTTTGTCAGCTTCTCATGTTCGAGCATAGATAGTCATTCTCCAATTGAAACCTGCCTGTACAGTGCCTGCCTGTTAGGGCATGTCTTTTGACAATACGACTTGCTCTTCTGTTGCCCCTATGAAGTCGACGGACCGATTTTCGTACATTCACACGACCACCTGGAGAAACAGTGTATTTGTAAACGCGCAGATGCCCTTTATTAAAAAGTTGCTTGACTGCTTTATCGGAGTTCAATCTTTTTGGTCATAATAATCTTTATTAGTGTATGTTAAAGGCAACCCATAACACCAAACATACATATTTCTTTCGCAATATTTAAAAGAATATTTCAAGTTATATATCGGTGGTGCCTAACTTTTAGCGGACTGTATATATTAGTTTGATGGCCACTATGACTTAAGTACATCACATAAAAGAGCGAAAGACATGTACATTTGTAGTTGTTAATGATAAAACAGAGATAATAAGAGATAAACATCATAGTATCATAAGGAAAAAAACAACATGAAGATATGTACACGTTGACTTGATTATAATATCCCAAAAGGTGTAGGCAAACAAATATTTAGTAAATTAAGATATGGTGCACTGAACCATTCCCATTTGATTTAATGCCGATATATGAAAAACCACCTCGACTACTAAACGTCTTATGAATTATTCAAATAGATAACAGAGGAAGCGGTTTAACACGAACAAAAAAAATACCCTATCATATATTATTTAAACAAAACGAAGTGAGGAAACTAAAAAAAAAATCTCAATAAAAGCTTGCAGTTTTTTCAAGAAGTCTGTTAAAAGAAACAATAAAAAGCTACAATCATGAAATATAGTTGATTTTGGTGGCTGTACTTTTCATTAATGCATTATAAACTGGCTGTTTATGTATATTTGAGGCAAAATGTAAGCACTACTACATCCTATCTATACCTTCAATACAACCAAGTCTGATGAGGCATACGGCAGTTGTTATATAGGACTAGTAGTTCGTTCAAATGTATGTTTCATTGTCGTTTGTTTTTGTTGCTCTTCAGTAATCTGTTGTATCGTTGTTTTTCCTCTCATAGTTTTTAACCCTGATTGGTTTTCTCTCAATCGAGTATAAGTTTTGAACAGCGTTTTACTAATGTTGCTTTTATTTTTGCATATCATTTGCAACCAGAAGTACTTACTTCGCATAAGATAAGCAAAATGAGGATGTTAAATTTGATGTATCCCTTTTTGTGCTTCTTCGTTACATGTGTTGTTTTTATAGTGATTAAGATGATAACACAATGTTGACTGCTGTACCCCTATTTTTGACATTTTACTCTTTGAATATGTTTGTTTTGTTCGCGCATCGTTGACAATGTTATAGAATTTGATGCGACTGTCATACAAGTGAGAGGTTTAGCTAGCTATAAAACTAGGTTCAATCCACCGTTTTCTACATTAGAAACTGCCTGTACCAAGTCAGGAATATGACAGTTGTTATCCATTTGTTTGATGTGTTTGGACTTTTGATATTGCCTTTTGATTTAGGACGTTCCTTTTTGAGAGAGTTCAGTGTTTTTGTGTTTTTACTTTTTTCGTACAATTTAATGCACGAATATTTCCATATAGAATACAATCAGAAGTATTGCACATACTGGTCTTTATAATTTGGGCCATTTGATCATATTATATTGAAGAATAAATTACTATTCCTAACGCCTTTAACAGTACAAAAAAAAAGCGAGACGCAATTATAATTAGACAAACACATAACTAGTTAAAACATAAGTGAAGATTACTAAGACATTTGTAAGATAAAGGAAAAGATGTTTCAAGAAATATGTCTGTGCTTTTAAAATTGTAATACTGTCAAATTCCCGCAAACACACACCATCAAAATGTAACAGTCCAACTACAGATAGAAATTTAAATGAATAAGGTTGATTCAGAAGCTGACACTAAATGATTGATAAGACTTTTAAAAATGATCCAATTTAGTTACTTCCTAAGTGACATTGAAATTTTTATCAACTTTGTGTTGGTTTTTTTCCATGTCAGTGGTTAATAGTCAGTTCAACATATGTTTTTGTGTTTTTTAGTGTTATCTTTTCTATTGATATTTTGAAAAAAAATAGAATTGTTTTAAATTTTTCTAGATTTATTTAAATGGTAGGCAATTAATCGACAGTAACATTAGATGGGATGAGGTCTCAATTTTGTGCATGTACCTGTTTCAAATCTTGGCTGTCTCATGCATGTTATGTCATTATATCTTTTTTACGCACCGATGCTATTCCATTCTGTGTTTCAGTACACAAGAAAGGGAGAGTTTACCTCGATGTGACTTAAAAGTAACAAACGGTTTGGTCAAACTTACATAGAAGATTACTATTGTCGGTAACAGGAGTGTGATCGTCAATTGTTGGAGTTACAGAATCCACTGACGCTTTCGTCGTTTCTATAACTGAACTTTTGGTAATGAACAATGATGATGTAGCCACAATGCCAACTGAAGTTGACAGAAACAAAGAAGATGCTTGTAACTGAGATGTACTGATGGAAGATACTTCAGTTGCACTAGGAATTAAAGTTGGTGTTGGACATTGGTTCAAGTCGGCAACACATTGGCCGTTATAACATTTCTGTAAGCCTTCGGGACACTGGTTAGGATCAGTACCTGAAATTTTCTTTCACAATTTTTAAAAGACAAAACTGCATTATTTTATTTTCTATATTCAGTTGCAATTTAGCGAGTCAAATTCGTCGTAAAAATGAATCAACATATGTGCTTGGTCTTTAGTTTTCTATGTTGTGTCTTGTGAAATATTATTTGTGTGTTTGTCTTTTTCCTTTTTAGCCATGGCGTTGTCAGTTAATTTTCGTTTTATGAGTTTACTGTCCCTCTGGTATCTTTCGTCACTCTTTTACTGTACATTTCACGTAAGTAAAAATTCACAAACACCGAAATCTACTTGTTTGGTTAATAAAATGTCTAATTGACTTTGAACCAATATAGTCCCCAGAAAATAACCAACTACCTATAAAACGGGCATTCGATTGCTCTAAAAATTACGAAAAGCACAAACAGGATGTATTTACACAAATCTCAAGAAGTTAGCAACAATACTGACTCAAAAACATATATATATGTATAACATGAAATAATGTCTTTAAATGGATCGATTATTAGTGTTGTATATGATGGATATATTTAAATTATATACAGATAACCATATTTTCTTTTTTCAACAAAATGGAAAATATACAATTATTGATATACTGAAGCAATCCAAATGATACGTTTAGCAAGCTATAAGACCAGGTTTAATCCACCGTTTTCTGCATAAGAAACATGCCTATACCAAGTCAGGAATATTACAGTTGTTTGCCATTTGTTAGATTTGTTTACGCTTCTAATTTTGCTATTTGATAAAGGACTTTCCGTATTGAATTTAGTTTAGTATTTTTGTGATTTTACTTTTTATATCATTTGATGAGTTTTGATTCTTTTGTTTGATATTTATTTTGTAGGGAATGTTACTATAACTAAATAAGTGCAGCATAACTTTTCAAATAAAACATCTGCTTACATTCACTTTACTTACAGTTTACTTCATCAGAACGATCTGTACAATCGAAGTTATCGTCACATCGTTGCTCACGTGGTATGCATTGCCCATCTACACATTCGAACTGACTCGTAGTACATGATTTTACTTTCTGTTTGGGACAAAAAACAAAAGATGACAAAGGCGATGTGAACATATACAAATGGCTAATAACTGAACTTTATAATAGTGTGTGCGCACTTATGATATATATATAAAAAGTGTTGGTAATACGTTAATAGGACCGAAATGATAACAAAAGACATATTTTAATTTTTAAATCTCCCATTGGCAAAAGAGGATGCATAAATAAAAATATATCAGGGTGCACCTTATCTTTTTCTTATAATTCCGGTCGATACTAAAAATCCAAAACTAAATGATTACAAACACATCTATCCTGGTATGACATTATCTCTAGCATTTTAGTACTATTATATAACAGTACTAAGAAAAACAAATATACAAGCAAAGCAATAATACACAGGATGTCGTTGAGTTACCAAATTGACGATAGCAGTTCAGATAAATGAAAGAAACGTTTTGGTTTTCCATAAAACTATGAATTGATGTTATCCGAATAAGAGTGTTTAAATACATTTTTGTAATCACTGTGATGACATCTTCCTGATCAATTTGTCTGTTTTAAGTTAAAAACTGAAGGACAACTCCTTGACTTGGAAACTTCATGAATAACGTATACTATTTACCGGATTTGTTATCACATAAGCAACACGACGGGTGCCACATGTGGAGATGGATCTGCTTACATTTCCGGAGCACCTGATATCACCCCTAGTTTTTTGTGGGGTTCTTGTTGCTTATTCTTTAGTTTTCTATGTTGTGTCATGTGTACTGTTGTTTGTCTGTTTTTCTTTTTTTTCTATAACCATGGTGTTGTCAGTTGTTTTTTTCGATTTATGAGTTTGACTGTCCCTCTGGTATCATTCGTCCCTCTTTTATACTAGAATATACCCTGTGTCTAAATTTTTGATCTTATAACAAAAAGAAAACAGTCATTTAATATAATTTGGGGGTTTGAAAAGCACGAGAGTAAAAGAGGGACGAAAGATACCAGAGGGACAGTCACACTCAAACAATAGTACACATGCCACAACATAGAAAAGTAAAAGTAAGATTCGAGTGTACAATGATCTCGTCTCCAGTAGTTAAGGCTAACCATTATATATTTACTAGTAACTATCACAAGTATATTGTTCCGTTTTGTGTTGTTTTCATGTTGAAAGTTATACTTCTTGTCTGCCCCTTCTGTTGATCTGTCGAGTCAAACATCTTTGAAAATCGTTTTAAAGTTCATTCTTTTTGTGTACTACTGTCCAATGTTGGTAGAAAACGAGTGATTAAAAACATGTTCAACATCAAGAATCTGCAATTTATTAGATTGTCTTTGGTTTTCAACTATCATTTTAGTTCTTGTTTATAATTTTGGTATAATATATATCTTTTTCTTATATATTAAGGATGTCTGCTGCTCAAAATCAAAATAATTTGTTCATTATTAAAGACCGACGATGAACTATAGCTGTTTACATTACACTCGATGAGTGATATGTGGATTTAGATTTGCAGTTGTCTCTTCGGCAAACATATACCATTGTATTTTCTATAGATATAAACAAATACTTAATACAATTACACAATGTAAATGATCAAGTCTATTTTCTTCATTAATTCTAAAACCCTATTTTAACGCAGAAAACATATGAAGATATACATTACTTTTTGATCATAAATCAAGATATCATACATTTTGAACAAGACCCAAAATTTTTATTATTTCTTTGTACAACGAGTATGGCAATATTGTAAAGTATATGTAAACAGAAATGTAAAATAGATCTATGTCAATGGGTGATTTTATTGCTAAACGAGGAGTTTCATATCAGATGTTAAACTCTGATTAGTGTCGTTACATTTTAAAGTGAATTCAACAGTAGCAATTGGTAAAAACAAATGTATGTAAAGTCATATGAACATATACATTACTTTTTTATCATAAATCCAGATATCATACATTTTGAACAAGACCCTTTTTTGCTCACCTGGCCGAAAGGCTAAGTGAGCTTTTCTCATCACTTGGCGTCCGTCGTCCGTCGTCGTCCTGCTTTAACTTTTACAAAAATCTTCTCCTCTAAAACTACTGGGCCAAATTTAACCAAACTTGGCCACAATCATCATTGGGGTATCTAGTTTAAAAATGAGTCCGGTGCCCCGCCCAGCCAACCAAGATGGCCGCCATGGTTAAAAATAGAACATAGGGGTAAAATGCAGTTTTTGGCTTATAACTCAAAAACCAAACCAGTTGACCACTTTAGGAGTTATTGTCCTTTATAGTCATTTTTTAACCATTTTTAGCTCACCTGGCCCGAAGGGCCAAGTGAGCTTTTCTCTTCACTTGGCGTCCGGCGTCCGTCGTACGTCGTCCGTCATCCGTCGTCCGTCGTACTTCGTCCGTCATCCGTCGTCCGTCGTCCGTCATCCGTCATCCGTCGTCCGTCGTCGTTAACTTTTACAAAAAATCTTCTCCTCTGAAACTACATGGGCTAAATTAAACTAAACTTGGCCACAATCATCATTAGGGTATCTAGTTTTAAAAATGTGTGGCTTGACCAGGCCAACCAACCAAGATGGCCGCCATGGCTAAAATAAGAACATAGGGGTAAAATGCAGTTTTTAGTTTATAACTCAAAAACCAAAGCATTTAGAGCAAATCTGACACGTGTAAAATTGTTAATCAGGTCAAGATCTATCTGCCCTGAAATTTTCAGATGAATCCGACAACCCATTGTTGGGTTGCTGCCCCTGAATTGGTTATTTTAGGGAATTTTTGCTGTTTTTGGTTATTGTGTTGAATATTATTATAGATAGGGATAAACTGTAAACAGCAATAATGTTCAGCAAAGTAAGATTTACAAATAAGTCGACATGACCGAAATGGTCAGTTGACCCCTTTAGGAGTTATTGCCCTTTAAAGTCAATTTTTAACCATTTTTCGTAAATCTTAGTTATCTTTTACAAACATCTTCTCCTCTGAAACTACTGGGCCAAATTAAACCAAACTTGGCCACAATCATCATTGGGGTATCGAGTTTAAAAATGTGTGGCGTGACCCGGCCAACCAACCAAGATGGCCGCTATAGCTAAAAATAGAACATAGGGGTAAAATGCAGCTTTTGGCTTAAAACTCAAAAACAAAAGCATTTAGAGCAAATCTGACACGTGTACAATTGCTTATCAGGTCAAGATCTATCTGCCTTGAAATTTTCAGATGAATCGGACAACCCATTGTTGGGTTGCTGCCCCTGAATTGGTAATTTTAAGGACATTTTGCTGTTTTTGGTTACTATCTTGAATATTATTATAGATAGAGATAAACTGTATAAAGCAATAAATTTTGGCAAAGTAAGATCTAAAAATAAGTCAACATAACTGAAATGGTCAGTTGACCACTTTAGGAGTTATTGCCCTTTATAGTAAATTTTTAACCATTTTTCGTAAATCGTAGTTATCTTTTACAAAAATCGTCTCCTCTGAAACTACTGGGCCAAGTTCATTATAGATAGCTTTTAGTGGAGTTTGTGTTGTTTCTTATCTATTATTTACAACTGTTAATGTAAATGTCCTTTGGTTTTGTGAGTCTTTGTTTACTCCTTGGTTTTGATTGTTATTGTCTTTGAAAGAAATAACTTTAAAAACTTTTAATTGTAAGCAGCAAGAATGTTCAGTAAAGTAAGATGTACAAACACATCACCATCACCAAAACACAATTTTGTCATGAATCCATCTGCGTCCTTTGTTTAACATTCACATAGACCAAGGTGAGCGACACAGGCTCTTAAGAGCCTCTAGTTTTTTTGTGTTACTGCTCCGAAAATTGAGGAGAATTTGGATACAAATATATTGCCAAAACGATGTTCTATATAATTTGAATGAACAACCTTCATTGAGGTAAGGTTTATGGAAACAAACTTTTTATTATTTCTTTGTACAACGAGTATGGCAATATTGTAAAGTATATGTAAACAGAGAGTGACAACATATGTATTGCTTAAACTCATCAACTTTATTAAAAAGAAATGTAAAAAAAGATTTATTTCAATGACTGATTTTATTGATAAACGAGGAGTTTCATATCAGATGTTAAACTCTAATTAGTGTCGTTGAATTTTAATGTGTATTCCACAGTAGCCATTGGTAAAAAAAAATGTATGTAAAGTCAAACACGGAGATACATTTTTATAATTATTATTCAAATTCATTTTAAATGTGGTATGAATGCCAATTAGACAACTATCAACACAAAGTTCAAATAAATTGGATGTTATAAATTAGAGGCAACCGTAAGGCCGCCAACAATGAGAAACACCCATAAACTTTATAGTCGGCTAAGATGTCTGAAAGGTCCCGAAATCTTTTTTTCAAATTCCACACCAAAATATAAACACGACAATTTTTTTCAAGCTATTAGGTTTTCGTGACTTTCAAAAGATATCGTAAAAAACAGATAAATTCTCCCAATCGGTATTTTCACTTTTGTCAACAGTAAATAAACAGAAATTACATTTTATGGCGACGAGTTTTTGTCTAGAATTATTATTGGTCCCCTCTTGGTTGATATAAAATTGTTGTTCTTCTTCATCTTTTAGTTGTAAAATCAAACAAATCATGGAGTTGAAATAGATTTCACGCCGACTACCTTCAAGATCGTGCACTCTAGCTTTATGACGTATTGTTGACTATAACATAACGTAAAAATTCCAATGGACTGAAGGCATCAACCGTTGCACTCAAGGGTAGTGTTTTGAATAGGCCGGGTAGGCCGTATTGCAGTAAAAAAGTTAAAAAAAAATTAAAGTATTTTTCCAAGATAAGCAATGACAACCAGTGTTTCAATTACAGACATGTATATTTCCATATGAATAGTGTGAAAAATGATGTTTTGAGAAACTCGAATTTGTATCTTACTTGGTCATATACTTCAAAGACTTACATATATATGAAAAGTGCCAAAGAATATAATGGAAATTATGGCAATCGTCTTCATTACTGTTTTGTACTACACAATTCCTGATTAAATACACCTACAATGAAAACCATCTCCTGTATTTAACTTACGAGTAGATTTACAATATTGATCCGAAATCGTTTAAAAGTCTAAAAAATATAATGACATATAATACTGAGGTCGTTTGTTAGACGATTTCTGTAACGTTTTTGTTCGTTTGTTGAATACATGTACTTGATTTGCGTCGTTTTTCATTTGACCATAGTCGAAAGAGTTGTAGTGTTGTTCACGATTTATTCAATATCTTTAACTGTTATATACTGAGGTAAAAGTGGTCAAACATGTGTTTAATTACTATCTAGAAATAATGATTAATAATGTCTTAGGTTGAAATTCAATTTTCTTTTCTTGAAGTAGAATGTTTGTTTACACTTGTAAGAATTGTAAGGAACGTAATGATGCATTGTTATAAAAGTGTTCACCACAACCGGAGATAGTACCGGATGTTCTTCACTTTATCATCGAATATTTATTGATACTCTTTTTAACCCGTGCGTAAATTCGACAAAATTAAATGTAAAGTTATCCTAGAAATATGGTGTTGTATTTGGATGTTATCTGTTGTGCGGTAGTTCTGTTTTCCGTTTTTATGTTAACTGAATATTCCATTTTCTATAACAGGATACTTTGGTCCTCAAGAATGATTACAGTTAAACGATATTGCCTGCGTGTTTAAAACTATTTGGTTCTTCCTCCTACCTTGATATCTATCGCTTTACACGATTAACCTGACGCTTGTATATGCCGTGAACATTTGCCAATAAATAAACGTTAATTGAATCAATATCTAACTTTCCAAAAATGGTGATAAGACAGAAAATCTCTTTCTAAATACCTAATGGGTATTTCCCATAAACAAAAAAACCTGTTTAAAAATAGTCTCTTTTGGAAATAAAAGATAATAGCACAGGTGTTTAAATTATGCTTCCTTTTGTTTACATAATAACCGAATGTGTTTCATATAATCTATTTCACTCTTTATAAATAATATCAAATTCTTTTCTATGACTCAGTAACTAGTGCTACTAGACATGAGTGCTTAAGGTGGTTGTTTCGATTGATCTCAACTGATCCAACCACAGACTGACTATTTGTATTTTCTTCTCATTGAGGAGTTAAAGCAAAGCCTTGCTGGTGAATGATTGTTTCGTTTTGTATGACTAAGTTGGCATGTGTTTCTTTTTTATCGGTTTGGTTTACTTTCATCTTGTAGAATATTACCCTATGAACAAGAACTTGGAAAACCCGTCTTAACGTGTGGGTTAAATAAGGAGCAGCATGCATATGTTTATCGCATTTACATTTACTCGTTCATGTAATATTTGCCACTAGACGTTCAAAACACAATTTATCAATTCATATTCTATATATTTTGTTCATTGGACGCAACCACTATAATGTAGGCGTAAAACCCAAAGCTAATCATAGTAAAAAAAATCCTATATCACCATTCACTAAGTTTATGTTTAAAAAGCCAAAATCACCAATGTTTTGATTTCCAACTGAAACACTTATTCTCAAAGAAATATAAAAAGGTATAAAAATACACGAATAAAGCCTGCAATTGACTTTAGCAAATTATTTTTAATATGTAAATGTAAATACTCACAGTTTTGGGTGGACTTTCTCAAACTGAAACTTGTCAAGAATATACTCGCAAATCGGTGTTGGAAAGAAAATATATCCTATTCTAAATTAAAAACAACGCAACATTCTAACACAGGTATTTAACTAAATATAAATATAGATTGATACTATAAAATATCGACTTTTTAAAACTTTCCTTTTAAATATGAAAATCAATTTAAGGCAGTTTAAATGAATTTGGCTATCATTTGTAGGTATTTTTGACATATAGTTCTTCAACAGTTTCGATACTTATACATCCTCGGATTTCAAATGTTTGGCTTTGAGCGTTCCTGATGAAGGTAAATCCAGAAAAGCGCATTGAAATTATTAAACGTGTTGTTTTAATATTTTTAACAGTAAACGTTATCTTTATAATCAAAATATATATCTGTCAAAAACCACTGATATTTTCAAATAGGCACACAGTTGTATACTGGGTTAAATTATTGAAATTAATGCCAAAAATAGGATGTCGCATGAAAGGGCACATGAACAGTATAAATGAGGATATTACAGATAAGAAAACACAGATAAAAGCAAAACTATACTGATGTTCATGAAATCAAGCTAGTAACTGCGTTCGCTCTCATGTCTGAACTTAGTGTCTTTTTGTTGTTGGTAGTGCAAATAATCGGCCACACACCTTCTGTGTTTTTGCTAGATGTATTCCTTTGTCTATCCATCTGATAAGTTAATATAAAAAAGAAGATGTGGTATGATTGCCAATGAGACAACACTCCACACAGATATCAACTACCAGGTACGGCATTCAACAATGAGCAAAGTTCAAAACGCATAGTCAGCTATAGAAACCTTTTACAACAGATTTTTTACAGTTTTTTTTTATGTTGTACTGTTACACCACCGTTCCATATTAGGTGAACTGTTAGGTTCCCGCTAACATGTTAAACCCTGCCGAATTCTGTATATAGGTGCGTGTCCCAAGTCAGGAGTTTGTCAGTCAGTGGTTGTCGTTTGTTGCTGTGTTACATATTTGGTTTTTCGTTCATTTTGTTTTGTATATCAGTTAGGCCGTTAGTTTCTTGTTTGATTTGTTTTACATTTGTCTTTTCGGGGCTTTTTAAAGCTGACTATCCAGTATACCCTGTTAAGATGAAGATGAAAAAAAAGTTATTAAAGGAAAAGAAAACGCATTCGTAGTATTCGTCAGTAAATAATCTAACTAAGGCGCATTATGGACCAAACATTCTCTATGTTTAATTACCAAATAAAGGTGCGGAAATCTATTCTTTGGGGTTGACATTCTTCGTATTCGAAAAATACAGTATTTATAGGTTAATTTATAATTTAATTAGTCAATGTCATGAATAGATCAATTCAACACAAGCCTGCAAGCTGATGAAGTGATGATACTATAGGGGAGGATACACCAATTATCAGTGGTATCGACCAAGTGGTTGTCATTATATTTTAATATGTTCGTCTGTTCGTACTGTATTCCTGTCACGTAGTGTTGTCATTTTAGCGGTATTATGACATTGCCAAATAAGATGGAAGTTTGGCTAGCCATAAAACCAGGTGTAATCCACCATATTTTCTTATATTGTCTTGTATCAAGTCAGGAATAGTCCATTTCTATGTATGTTGGCGTTTGTTTATGTTGCAGTTTAGTGTATCTGTTGTTCTTTTGCTTTCATCTTATAGTTGATGCGTTTCCTTCGGGTTTAGTTTTCAAACCGGATTAGTTTTCAAAACGGATTAGTTTTCGCATAATTGATGTATTACTATTGAACTGCGGTATGACACTGTTGCCTTTATTAAATGAATTGATTTTGGGGTTTTATTTACTGCAACTTTTATACCGTTTATATTGGACATTAAGTATGACTGACTGTTGTACAATGATATATAAGTATTGCCAAAATAGATACCGGGAATATGAATCTACGAATGATTTGTTTAAGACTTGAAATACATTTATTCAAAATCACCTGAATATAATTTACCTTGTACAACCCAGGGAAGTATATAAAAGGGGCCCTGTGTTCACAATGATCCATTGTCCAGGGATAAACGGTGGACTCTATAATAAAACATCTATTTCGTATTTTTTTATTCATAAGTTATACATTCAGATTTATATCAATCCACAGTAAATAAAATACATCAAAAATCCTCAAAAAACACACTACAATCTTCACAATAATTTACCTTTACTTATAATTGACATTTATTTTTTTGTACTTTTATCACCTGGATTACAATGTGTCGGTCAGTGATTGTATAGGTCACATGCTCCACATTGTACATTCTATATTTCTATTGTTGGATGTATAATGTTCTAAAAAGGAAAGGAAAGTAGGTACAAATTGATAAGCCACTTACTAATGTATAAGATTTATTATAAGTTTTATTTCAGCTGCAAAATTTTCTTTTTTGGAAGATAATGATTTATCCATAGATTCAATTAAATTGCCAAGTTCCCGTTATGCATATAATATCAATTGACAAGAAGTTAAACTTTTAGACTGATATTTGATTATATTCCTACATTTCCAAAATAACCATTTAACTGTATGCATCATCGTATTAGTTATGACATTATACTTTTTTTGTAATCGTACATTCCTAGTAAGATAAGTTTTTCGCTCAATGGAATATATACTGTGTTATTAAGATCATTAGATTTTTAAGCGCATCAAAAATATGTTCCCAAACCACCATTATAATGTTACAGCTGTGAAAAAGTTGTGTGAGAGTTTCATTTTCTGTTTTACAAAAATTGCATTTACCATTATTTGATTTGCCGATTCTAAATAGTTTTTGCTCCGTATAGATAATGTTATGAACAATGTTCCAGCTAATTTGACTTGCTTTCCTACAGGACATACTTTTATTTAAATTTACCAAGATCTTTTTCCACGGTAATTACGAATTATACTGAACATTTCATTTTATTTGACAGTTTGGAACTATATCTATAACGAATATTGGATTAATTTCAAAGATATCTCACTTGGGATTATTACTTTATTCCGTTTATCTACGAATATCTGAAAGATGAATGTAATGCATTTGCTTGATAAAGTGTGTGTACGGTCTAGTATTTATAAACCGTTAGATTTTAGTTGTACATCCAACAAGTGAAGACCTTCTTTTACAAAATATAGATTTTGTGTTTTTTCCTTGTACATGCAGCTTGATTCTCAATAAGCTAGATTCAACTCTAAATATTGAGATTAAACTCTAATAAAGAGCATCAATCAGCTTTTGTGTCAAAGGATTAAAGAATTAGAGTGGCTCGATAAAATCGATAGTGATACAGTATTGTCTGCAAAAGTGTACAAATAAAACACCCGTGAAATGTTTAGTTGTATTTATTTTTATATGTCTTCATCAATTCATTGACTACTTAACATATCCTAAAACGAAACCAATCATTTTATATTACTTGGATTATTTGTATATACTACTAGAATGAGATAGTGACATTTTAGTATCTTGTTATATTCAATAAAAAGTAAAATCACAAAAAGACTGAACTTAGAGGAAAATCTAATCGAAAAGTCCATAATCACATGACAAGAACTGCCATATTTCTGAATTGGTACAGGCATTTTCAAATGCAGAAATGGTGGATTAAACCTGGTTTTATAGCACCAACCATCTCACTTTGATGACAGTTTCGTCAAATTCCGTTATATTTACAACGATGAGTGAACTAAACAGACATAATAAATATAATAGTCAAAATATGGTAAAACGCGTAATAAATAAAAATAAAAAGACAAAGGTTATCAATGTGAACTCTTTTAAGCACCTGTCTTTAAACTTGACAAACTATAAATATAATGATCGATATGCGTATAAACATTCATTTACTTTTAAACAGAACAATCTTACCTTTTCGGAGCTTAACACTTTATTTCGACTCAGGTAATCTGTTACTACTATCAAAGTAGAAATATGAAACGAATATTTCTTTAAACAGATTGGTCTCCCCCAAAGATTACCACATTACTTCATTTTTTCAATTAGGTAGGTTATAAGACAACATCTATTGAACAGATGTGATCAGTGCATACAGATAACTTAACTAAAATTCCCCTATATAAAAACCTCAAAAAGCACCTAAAACAATTCAACTGGATTTACCCTGAACGCTCAAATAAAAAAAATACTTGATTACCTCAGAAGCTATAAAAAACTGTCTTGCATAAGCGTTTCCTTGTCGACACATTCCGTCTCGCCTCGTTAACAGTTTAAACGATTCTGTGTTTTTTTTTTTGTTTTATTTTTGTTTGTTTTTCGTGTTGTTTTCGAAAATTAAAAAATATCATTGAACAAATGTAATTCTGTAATATTTTAGGTATATTTTACCTTTCACAAAAATAGTTATATAATGTCTAACCCGCTGAACTGTATTTATGTGCACCTGTCAGGAGCTTGTTCTAGTTGTCGTTTGTTGATGTAGTTCATGAGTGTTTCACGTTTTTTAATTTGTTATAAGATACATTTCCTGTTTTACACTAGTCAGTTTCGGGCCTTTTATAGATTGATATTCGATGTGAGCAAGATACCGTGTTGTAGTCCGTACTTTGACCATTAATTGTTATCTGTTTACACATTGTGACTGGGATCGAGAGTTGTCTCATTGGCACTTAAACCACATCTTCTTTCGTTCTATATGGACACTTTTTTTACACTTTTTGTTTTACGAGAAAATGCCGACACCAGGTAAAAAAAAGAGATAGTATTTTTCAAGGTGTTCCATTGGTTGATACAGTTATGTTTAAAAGCTTTTATGTTCTTAATCTGATTGAATTTACATAGGAGTTTTGTATTTCCGTTAAATGCATCTATTTGAAATTTAGTATCTTTTAATTTTCTATTATAACTTATAGTTTGCATGAAAGACGATTAGAAAGCTTAGAAAATAATTTACATTTTTAGCTGATCTATTTTATGAATGAACGATGAAACTAATCGTAGAACTATCAGCAACACAATTTGGTGCAAAAAGAGACAATTATAACAATGCCCTTGCAAATATTTTTTCTTTTGTGCATCGATTTTGTATATAATGCGCAGTTTAAAGACACATCTAGCATACTGTATGGTCGTGGTCACTATTAATCGTGATTATCGATGATTATTTCTCAATTGATTTACTGTTACTAAACTTGTGGAACATTGTTGTTCATTTCACAGGTGAAAATACAATGCGTTCTCTAATTTGATACACATAACACATATGCAAACCAAAATCTTACTTTTTAATAGTCTTCTGTTGTTGGTCCATAATCGTACCGATTTTTAGATATTCATGATATTTTCGCGTAGATCACTTTTTTGTCAAAGTAGTTTTGTTAGAGAATAATTAAGAAAACTGTTTGGACGAGTATAGTGAAAATGATTCTATAAAGATTGAGATTGAATGTTAGTTAAATAAAAGAGGGGGAAAAGATACCAGAGGGACAGTCAAACTCATAGATCGAAAATTAACTGACAACGCCTTGGCTTAAAAAAGACAAACATACAAATAATAGTACACAAGACACAATATCTAAAAACAAAAGAATAAGCCAAACGAAAGCAACCAAAATTCTTGGGGTGATCTCAGGTGATCTGGAAGGGTAAGCAGATCTGTAAGCTCGTTACTGATTGTTACAAAATAGGGTGCCTGCCGTTGTTTTAATTTTTCATTATTGTTCTGCGGTTTGAATGTTGTGTCGACAAAACTATTTTGGTTTTGTTTGTGAGTTTCTCTTGTGAATGTGATTGGTGTTTTTGTGATGTATTTTTGTCACGTGGTGCAGTCATTTTAACGATATTGATTTTTAAATTGTCATAAAGTGGGAGGTTTGTCTAGCCATTAACAAGATTCAACCCACCACAAGTCCAGCAAGTCCAGAATTAGCAGTTGTTATTAAATAAATCATTTCTATAACATTTGACATTTGTATATTTGTTGCACTTCAGTGTTCCTGTTATTTCTTTGTTTTTCCTATTGTGGTTGGTGTGTTTCCCTCGGTTTTAGTTTGCAGCCCGGATTTGGTTTCTCTCAATCAATTTAAGACATTTGAAACACAACTGGTGGTAAGGGTTTGGGCTAGGGTTTGGGTTAGGTTGAAAGTTATTATATTCGAAGATATTTCAGGATTATATTTATTGAACAATTATAATTATTTTACTACTTATTATAAATCAGATTCACATTAAGAGTTGGAAAGTCTCATCTCCCTATTCATTATCATGCAAGCAGGTAACATTGTTAGATCAATTAATCACGGACCAAAAGTTAGTTTATTTTATTTGTTGTCTTTGAAGCGTTTTTTCCGAAATTTAGATAGTACTTATTGTCATTTAAAACAGATAAATGGACATGGACACATAGTGAACGACGGGTTTATGTTTTATTATTTTTATTTTTGCATATTCCAAATCCTTTGAAGGTTAAAAAAAAACAAGTTCTTTTACCTGAACACCATTTTATAATCATTTTTTTAAATAATTGTACAGTATACATTATTGTTCAACTCTGCACTATAATCCTTGCAATACGTACGAAAGGTTTTGATTATGAATGTTCATTTACAACAATTGTTATGATATGGAGCGGTCTGGTTTGCTCTACAGTACCGTATCATAACATTAGTAACTATGTGAGTAATCTCTTCTGCCTATCGTAATACACCAGGGTCAAATAAAGTTTCCAAAGATTGTTCATTCTTTTCTTTTGATCATTCATTGTTGAACACATGATCTGTTTAATAAAATATCAGTTATTTGTTTGATAACCCTGTATTTCTTGTCTGAAATTATAAAAAAAAATGTTTTCTTTGGTTAAACTTTACAATGCTTATGCTGAAGAATATGTACTAACAAATAAAAGGAAATACATTTTAAGAGATTTAAACAAATACGGAACAAGAATATGGAAAGATATGTGATAGATCAGTTGTTGTTTACAAATCTGCAATCAAAACCTTTCTAATTTGGCTCAAGGGATTTCTTAGTCCTGGAATTGTCAGGGGAAAAGGTTATCCTAATCCGACTCGAATATATTCAAAATGTTGTAACCACAATTACACATTTTTTTTTGGCAAAGGGAACTCTCATGAATAAAATAATGACAATGATACTATAGCTATTCATACTCGGAAATCGAAAACAACCTGACAAGCAATCATGGCAAAACACGATATACGAGTAAAAACAAATAAAAGTAAATTAAACATAACACAACAAACTAAAGACAACACAGCTTAAAGTTCACAAAATATCAAAAGTGATCTCATGTGCTCCTTTTCCATATTTGACACCAATCGTGTTGCTCAAATAGGTGCAAAGCCGTGGAAAACTAATCTGTGTGCATACAAACTGTCTCTTTTTAAAATGTTAAAATAAGGTATGTGCAATCTCCTATAGAAATCAAGTTATCAAATGCAATTTGTTAGTGAAAATGTATGAAAAACTACAAAGCATGACTCTAATAAAATCTGATATTAAAAGAAAGTTAACTTCAAATGATATAAGGAAAAACAACATACCATCAAAATAATATTATTGAATAAAAAAACACATAACGTTTTTGTGCTTTTTGTTGCATTTTTTTTAAGTGATTAAGATGATAACACAATATTGACTGTTGGACCCCTATTTTTTTTTTTTTTATCTTTTTACCTGTTATGCCTGTTTTTTTCACGCATCGTTGTCAAAATAAAGAAATTGGATTCGACTGCCATACAAGTGAGATATTTAGCTAGCTATAAAAAACCAGGTTAAGGCGTGTACCAAGTCAGGATTATGTACAGGTGTTATCCATTTTTTTTAATGTGTTTAAGCTTTACATTTTACCATTTGATTAGGGACATTACGTTTTGAATTTTTCTCGGAGTTCAGTTTTTTGTGATTTTACTTTTCACACCAACTACTGATAAGATGACGGCCTTTTTTACAGAAAAATTGCTTTATAATTGCAGGTACCTTGGATCATGTTGATTGATTTGTACAAGTTGTTTTTATTTAAAATTGTCGGTTTAGAAAGTTTTGATAATTTACATCAATACACTGGACATTTTACAAGACAAATTGGATTAGAAAAATACTTTTTAGTTGACCATTTCCTTTTAATTAAACTTATTGTAAACTAAATTTAGGATAATATTTATAACTACGAATCAACCGCTTGTGACCAATCATGGTTTTTTTTTAATAAATAAAAAGATATTGCACAACAATTTGAAATGGAAATGAATTCAGTTTAATCTTTACCTCTTATATTTTCTGCAATTATCTACAAACATCTTTCCCCAAACGGCAGTCAGGAGATACATTACTAAAATTCCTGTGCACCAAATTATAATTTCTGTAAATAAGTCATGTAAACATATGCATAATATACATGTGTTATCATATATCATATGTGCTATAATCAGGAATTATTTGATCAGCAACTTTTTTTGACACATTTGTATATGGGTACATTGTAAGTCTGTTAGGTAAGTATACATTTATACATGTAAACATCTTTTGTTATTTTAATTTTGTTTGGCAGAATGCTAAGCAAAAATCCAAATACAAAAAAGATTTGGACCAGACCTACGCTGTAGTCTACGGTGTCTGAATAATTACTGTTTGGCATTTAATAGTAAGAAGTGCATACAGTTTGCTCCAATATATCACTTAGTTAATGGATATACGGCTCTATTTGGTGATTGCTGTCATGTGAATAACATCAAAATTACCGACTGATTAACCAATAAAGTGGTAGTGATAAGTAAACAATAAAAAAACAAGTTGACCTGCAAAAAAAATCTTTGCTGATGTCAATAATTCTCTGTGAAAAGTTATCTCATTGGTAATTATCCATTATTTATCGTTGTTTTTTTATAAATATATAACCAGTAAACTAAACTGGTTAAATTTTTCAAAGTGCAAAATATATTGTCAACACTACAACACGTTTACTTTGGAAATGATTGAAATATACCAACTGTAATAGTTTTCATTCGGCAAATATCCCATCACTGCAGGTTTTTCCGTTGAAAATGTTACCATCGTTGATGTCTCCGACGTTAAAGGAAGTATACTTGATGTTAATGGAGATAGTTCGATATTTGACACCATCGTCGTTGAACTTGACGCTGTTTCTGGTAACGTCTCTGTTGATGCGGGTTGGTTTGAAAGCTGAAGTATTGCATTTGACGAGCTGAAATGGTCTGATTTTAAATCGGTTGTCTGAGACACCGACATATTTTGAAAGAACGTTTTAAAAGTTTCTGTTGTTCTTGATATCAGTTTGGTCACAGGGTTCTTTGATTGATTCATATTTAAAGACGAATACGAAGGAGAGTAAAACAATTTGATTGGTCTATAAATGTTTGTCTTATCATCGATACTTGAATCAAACTGTGAATTATCGTACGAAAGTCCCTTTATATATGTTTGCAGTGACAACTGAAGCCCCGTGTAATAGCTCACAGATTTTTCTCTTTCAAATTTGAAACTATATTCGCTGTAAAAAGTATTCAGTGGATACCTTGTCAAGGGATATTTTAAAGCTTTCGAAGTCACCAATACTATGTTTGATGAGGTGTCGTTATTATATGGTTTCACTATCTTTGTTACAACATTGACCGATGTGTCATCAATTTGCTTTAAGAATGTAGATGTAGTTTCTACTTTAATGTCTGTTACAGTTGACTCGAGGTGTGTGATGGTGAAGACTACCTTCTCATTTATAACGGAAAGTTGTTTGTCCTTTAACGTTGTAAATGAACGTATAGATTTACCTCGCGACGTTGGCGATGTTTTGAACAAAACATTTTCTGGACTAGAAATTTGTGTAGTGGGGAATAATGTTGGAAACTGTCGTGTTACTGATGATGATAATATATGTACTTTTGATTGTGGTGTGAAACAGTCATCATATTTGCCAACGCAGTTCCCTGCCAGACATCTAACTAACCCTTCCGGACATGGTGTAGTACTTGTACCTGTTATGAAGAAGATTGTGGTTTAAGATGGAGTCATTTAACAAAAAATTAGAAGCGACATTTTCAATTTATATTGAGAAAACAAAATACGATTTAAGTAAAGTTTCAGCTTCAGCACCATCATAAGTCAATCGTTTTGATCTATCGACATTTATTAATAAAGCAATTGGGGCAATGTGGTTGTAAGGCCCTAGTACTTCATTTACCCTAACACTAACCTGGATGCACCGATGATCTGAGTTAAAACCTCGCACATGCCAGATACGTTCGAATCGAAGTTAAATCGAATAAGATTGTTGCGGGTCTCTCCGGCATGCAGAACCAAGACAAACTTGTCTCTACGAAATAGACGGTCGCTCAGAATATGGCATTACTTTATAGAAAATCAATGAACTAAACAATTACATTTTGTTATGTCCAACAATTTATTGTACAACAAGACTGCAAATTCTTTCTTAGGCTCGCCTTAGACAAAGTAAAATATTGTTAGTTTGTTGTTCCAATAAGATTTGTCTACAAACTAGTAAAATTATGAAATAGCTTGTATCTGTACTTGATTGTGCTGATGTTTACCCGACCAGTCTGAATTGGTCTGAAATTTACATGATATAACTCGACAGTAATCATAACCATAAAGTCTGAACTTGGTCTCGACCAGTACTTAACGATTTTTATAGGTGGCTGAACCACTCTTGACTAAGTCTAAACCATGCTTGACATTGTTTGAACCATACCCGACCAAATTTTAAACAACCTAGAACTCTTTTTTTATATATATGTTGTCTTTCATCAAATCATGAATTTTATTTAGTGATTATTACCGATTGTTGAAAATCCAAAATGTATTCTATTTAGCAATGAAATTAAAATTTTGCAATTACCAAAATATCATTATCAACACTTTATTCATCGACACTTATAGGTATATTACCTCTAAAAGGAAAATAACCAAGTTAATAAGGTAAATGATTTCTGCATGTTCTGGTTGGATTTGAAAGTATCATGTAAGGTTTTGGTTAATTGTTTAAATTTTCATTTACATAAATGAGTTCTCATGGAATTACATGAATGATGTTCAGTAGTTGTTGTTTATTGATGTGGTTCATAAGTGTTTCTCGTTTCTCATCTTTTTTTGCATAGATTATAGTGTTGGTTTTCCCGTTTGAATGGTATTACATTAGTAATGTTTTGGGCCCTGTATAGCTTACTGCTCGGTGTGAGCCAATGCACCGTGTTGAAAACCGTCCTTTGGCCTATAACGGTTTACTTTTATAAGTTGTGACACCGATCGAGAGTTGTTTCATTGGCACTCAAACCACAACTTCTTTATATCTATGTCCATACAAATACTAGAATAATTAGCATTTTTCAGATATTTATTGTTAGTAACTGGATAAATGTTCACTGAAAAAACACTAACTTAAACCTGGTTAAAAATTGGAAAAGGACAGAAAGTCAAAAGAGAAAAAAATCATAAATGTAATTGGATTAAAAGTCACAGGTCAAAAAGCTACAACTGATTCGTTTATAATTGTTTGAATATATTACAAATGTATTAGAGAAAGATCTTAAAATAATCACTTTTTATTACATCTTTGAATGTAACAGTTAAGTAAGGAACGTGTTTATAAGCGCTGATAAATAAAGATGTATCAAATTTTAATCATGTTAAGGATACATATTTCTTTAACAATATAATTCATTTAAGTACCAAACCAATTTATAGACATGACATACAAGAAGCGCCTTAATCAGGTGTAACTACTTCAGTATATGTATGTTTTACATGCATAAATAAAACAATAAAGTTAGCTCGTAATCTGTTAGCAAACTGTATGAGAGAAAAGAGTTAGACATAACAATTATGTCTATATATATCTTTCTTTGTGGTAAGAGTCTTTGGTTTATGAAAAGGAGCTGGTTTCGACGGAATAGTCATAGCTTTCTAAAACATTAAATATCATGTACCCCCCCCCCCCCCTTCTCAAAAAAAAAAAGAAGAAAAAACAACAAAATATGGTAAAAGTCAGCATTAAGCCCGTTGTACAGTAACTTTTATCCTATATAATCAACCTATCATTATTGATTATTGATTATTAGCTTTTGAATTGTCCATTCCCTAGCTTGGATCGTCTTAACTTGTTTAATATTTTACGATATTTCTACACATTGATTCTACACTATGCTATGTGCTTTGTTAAGGGCATACGATACAGTCTTGATCCTGTATTTACAGTTCAATGCAAATTTCTATATAGGCTATTTTGTGCCTGAATAAATCAACAATGTAATAAATATACCTCCGTGTACTATTTTTTTAGTTAAATGAGGTCGAAATATTGTATATTAGCTCAAAATTCGGATTTGTGGCCGTATTTTTCTTTCGAAAGAAAAACATAACTTTTGTGTTTTAAAAGGTAAACACACATTGTTTTTTGTTAAATAATTTGTAATTTCTGTATTTTATAAGTATCATAAAAATTTATGCATTTTTGTTAATCAAATATTTATCAATTGGTCATCAATTGAAAAAAAGACGTCTTTTTTTGCTGTATAATTATCAAAATTAAAAAAATTGCACTATTTACAGTTTTATAAAATTTGGTCCAGGTAATCTCATAGGAAAAGGAAACAAAATGTCTTTTTAAAAAATAGGGGTCCATGGTCTTGTTTTCAAATTAAATCAGTTAGAATGATAAAAAGCAGTCGAAAATGCATCTTTTCCCGATATGTCATAGTTTGACGTCGTGAAAATAACATTTTACGTTATCAACGTTATTGCCTCCCCTGTAACTATATCGTATGCCCTTAAAACATCTGATACCTGAACTTACAGTTTAATTCATCAGAATGGTCACCGCACTCAAAACTATTATCGCATCGCAATTGTAAGAGAACACATTGTCCATTGGTACACTGAAATTGATCATTATTACATGATTCTACTGCTAATATATACAAAAGCAATGACCAGGAGTTGTACCTTTTCATCTGTACTAAAAAATATAACAAAAGACATGTAATAAAGATACAAGTTATATTACTTTAAATGTATGGTACACTTCTAATTTCGCTTTTTCTATGTTTCAAATACTCATACAAAACGATAAGGTTTCATATATTTAAGATGAAACATTTATAATAATATGTGTTTTACCTCTCAAATAGTTAATATTGCCCAAACGTAAATGTATTTTAGAAATATGTTTGTGTATATACATGTACTTTTAAAACATTATAAGTGAAGACATTGATGATCAATATATTATAATAAAATTTAATCGATGTGTGAAACAATATAAAAATACTAAACGATGCAAGCACATATTTTTTGCGACAACGACAATCTTCGCCTGGTGATATAAAACTCTTAATATAATACAAATTCAACCACAAAACATTTAGGAAAAAATCTAATCTATGATATTTCATGCCAAAACAAAATGCTGACTACTAGACTAGTTATCTCTTCATATGTCCAGTGTTTTGTCTGCTTTCGAATCAAAATATTGAATCCGTATTTTGGCACAAAGTAAAAAAGCTGAAATAAGTTAACTACATCAGTGCACATGACATATTTGAACTAAAAGGTCAATATGAATTTATTTAAAATCAATTCTTGTAGTTGAAAATTATTGTTATGAACGTAAACGAGATCAAGCAGCTAAAATAACAAGCCACTGTTAATAAGAGATGATAGTAAAGTCCTGGTGATCGAGTCTCATTAATCGTTAATGGAATGTAAGTCCATGTAGGGAAAAACTGCGATAAAACATTCACCCAAAAGTAACGCGACTAGATTGATCGAGACAGTAAGCGGCACCATATATTCATTTATCACTTGCTACTACTTCAATCGCACAATTATGAAAAAAACATAATCTGTTAATTTACAGTTCCAACACACATATTTCTTTTACGGAATTAACGTGTTGTTTCTAAAGTTTGATATCAATATCGACCAAACAGAAAAAAATGTCGTTATTGAGTTGGGAGAAAATGTGTCAAGAAATGACATATATAAATGTGAAGTATCAGTCATAACAAAATGTTATCAATTCATATCGGTACCGGAGTACTGAATACGGAGCGGATAATATTTGTATTGTGCAATTGCTTCAAGCAGAAATATAAACATTCCATTCAATATGATATTCTATTGCTTATATCTTCAATCACAATGTTCCTAATAGAGATAATATTTTAAGAATCAAAATTAACAAAAAGTGGGTCATCTGTTCTTACGTATTACTGACTACAGCCTGATTAAGATAACCGTTTAAAAAATATATCTGCAGAGGATACATTTATATCTCATATTCCCTTTCACATTACCTATTTTTTTTAAGTTCCAACTTAGACCATACTAAACTTCTCTTTTGCAACAGATTGGTGCCACGGTGTAATATAAAGATCAACACAATTGTTTAAGTTTTTCTGTGGACGACTTGTATTCAAACACAGATTTCATGTAGCATAACGTTTTGTTGAGTGTGTAGTGTCGTATAAACTGTCCGTTTGTTTTATTTTGTCTCTTCTTCTTCTTCTTTCTTCCTATTAGGTTAAATTCGTCGTCTGTATATTTACCATCAACATTATAAGAGAGTACATACCCCGTATATAAAATAACACCTACCTACTGCGATATATTTCCCACTTGTATGAAGATATGTTTGTTTACTATTTAATATGATATTGTTTGTTTGAGGATGATTAAAATCGTATTTATATCTGACAGAAGTGCGTTTGATAAATGATGTCATATTAAGATAACTAAAAAGAATGTTATTAAAAATTCAGATGTTTTCGCGGTTTGGCGTCAACAACGGATTCAGAGGAATTTCTTTGTCATTAAGATAAATGCGTAAAATTATATCATTTACAAATCTTTTGATACAAAACAAGAAATGAATTTGAAGGGTACATCCTTAACAAGATAACTACTCTATGTAATACATATACACATGATGAATTGGTAGGATTAAATGACATTTGATGAGGTTAAAATGAAAATTGATGTCTCTTAATTTAAGAGTGAGCTTGCTCAAACGTTTGCTTTCTCTCGATTCAATTGAACATTAAATCGTTAATCTTGATATCTCTTACATACCTAGCCTCCATCTATACATAGCATTAACTGCAACTTTATTGGGTAACACCTCTATTATATATTTTTCGTATTCTGTTTTATGAATGTAATCATTCTAACGAACCAAGATTGAATATATAGTTTTTATATTTTGTATATAAAGTTCTAGTTTCTTACTTAAGTTATAACGCTTTATTATGTTATAGCCATTTAAAGGCAATCTATTGTTTAACATTCTAAACTGTTTCGTTTGTTTATTTGTTCATTGTTGGACAGGTTTGTCTGTGTTACTTGATTTGTGTTGTCAGTGTTCATTGTTGGACAGGTTTGTCTGTGTTACTTGATTTGTGTTGTCAGTGTTCATTGTTGGACAGGTTTGTCTGTGTTACTTGATTTGTGTTGTCAGTGTTCAATTTCAGAATTTATCTTGTTTTTCAAGGTTTGCTTGTTTGACATGTTTATATGTCTTTCTTGTCCAAAGTATCAAACTTTCCTGGGATTGCCATTTTGTGTTTCTAATCATTGTGTATGTACATATATATATGTATAATAAATATGCTTACCTTTTTACACAATTTTTTACTATACAACGAAAGAACGCATGATCAGACTTTACTGTTTCCAATCTATTTTAAATAAATGAATAAAACTTTATTGCAAAAAGCTCATAAATGCTACAGTGTGCTAAAGCAATGAAAAAACATATTCACAACATGACAATTGATAAACAGCAGAGACCAATACATACAATAGCATTTTAAGAAGAAAAACATATATATATAATAATCATTTGGAATACATGTACAATTGTCAACGATTTTCCTAACGTTAGCTACATTGTAATAATCTATTTAAGATGGCGGGAGATTTTCTGGTCGTTGTTTCCAACAGTTATTACTAAGTGATTATTCGATAGATCACATTCGAATAAAAATAAGATGATAAAGTGGTTAAAACAATTGGAACGTTTCCGTTGTCATCTGTAAAAAAGCTATTCCATAACAGATAAATAACTTATGCGTCCGTAAAGAAATGTAACAGAAGCCTACCGCATGTACCACTGTACAATAGTCATAAATCAAGTGGTCTACATGTTTAATTGTGAATGTTGTCCTTACGACTCCATTTAAAATATGAAGTTGAATGTTTTTTAATGAAAGGTTATTTAATTGCATTAAATCAATACTGAAAATTCAGTTATTTCTAAATTTACAACATGCGCAAATCAACGTTTTCGCCTCAGCTCTAAATTGTCTGTCAAACATTCCATACACAAAAGGATTGACAGTGTTGTTTAGAATTGTATTTTTTTCAATAAAGTTGATAATAATCACCTCATCTTCCGTTCTTTGGATCCAGAAATTGCGATTAAAAAAAAGCGATAAGAGTAAAGCTAACTGAGGAATATAAAAAAGAATGAATACTACGTTTATAACTAAAATCATCAATGAAAAGCGTTTAGCTGCAGAAATTTGTTCGTCGGTTATTGACATATTAATCTGCCTTCTTGTGACGTCACAATCAGAAGACATATTTTCACTGTTAGTGCCATTGGACGTATTTTCCAGGTCAATTTCAGCTAATGACATACTCACAGAATTGAAGTGGCAAAACTTGTGTCCAAGCTGTTTCGTGATGCTGACATTTTTTCGTTTGTTGTTCTCATCCTCATCAAATTATTCTTTACAGTAAACATTTTACTCGCAATTATCATTTGTCTCCCGATCAATAAATTTAAAATGATAAGCTCCAGCATAACACCAACGATGATAAAAGATGGATAGAATATAAATGTTCGATAGGCGATCTGATCTGATTTCATTTTGTAGATGCCACACATATGTCCTGTCACATTCAATTCATTGTTGGGCATGCGCAATTGCTCGCTCCAGATAATAAACGGAGCAGACACGGTGACTGACAAAACAAATATAAAAAGGCAGTGATATACGTCTCGTTTTCAGAGCAAAATGAGGTTCAAATGGTCGACATACTTTCAAATACCGCTGCAGGGTTATGACTGCCAGAAGAAATATTGACGAAAACCCACACATGTTGAATAAAAACCACATAATCTGACAGGAAATAGTATATGAAAATTTAACAGGCAGTAAATTTTTCCATAGGTCTAATGGTGCTTTCAAAAGGCAGACAAACATATCACAAAATACCAATATTGGTATAGTGTACTTGCCTTCAGTTTGTTTCAGTCTCAATTTATAAACAATCAACACTTATCAAATTCCCTACTAATCCCAGTATGAAACATACAACGAGAAACACGTCGTGTGGTATGTACTTTCTAGCTTCTACTAAATTCCAAGTTGTCAGTCTATCTTCTACTGAATAGTTATTTTTTTTTTCTATTGACGAATATTCTCAAATCGAATTCACATGATAGATTATGTTAGGTACTAAGTATACACATATATTAAAATAGTTGTTATCTTTTATTTTATAAAGAGTCAACATATATATTGTAATTGCTTTATATTTAACGTCGGAGTAAAAGTCACAGAATAGCTTCGATCAAATTGCAAAATATTAATAAGAAAGCTAATTCCCCACGTCGTATTTACGTATATCTGTGCCATGTAATTGTATCTGTATCAAATGAATTTCTGCCAATAAAGGCACACCTCCGTATATGGAGTAAAACAATAAAATGAGTTCCACCACCGCAATAGTATAGAATATTAATCCATCAATATATTTACACTATGAGCATTATGTACACAGTTCACAGTTCAAATTACGATACTTATTTATCTTTTTATATGTAAAAGATGAAAATTGTCTGTATACTATTAAAATATGAATATACAAATTCTATTTATAATATTTAGCCTAGGCCATCTGCAAAAACCCTATTTGTCCTTTCTAACTGACTTTCAAGTTCATCTTCCTCCTACTACTTATCAAGTCCATTTTTGAAAGTAAATCATATCTCTCATTGTGTAAATTATATATTAACTGTCTACACAGATGTTCAATTCTACAGCTTATATCATTTACAGACCCAATGAGTTTTGAACAGCGGTATACTACTGTTGCCTTTATCCAACACTGTCAGCATAGTGGAATGGATTAATAATTAGTTGCAAAATGTCTAGCTGAATATTAGAATGTTGCAAAGCAAGAAGCTCACTACATTCACATATAATGTTTTTCAATATTGGTGTACGAATTTGATATAGTGCTCTACAACACAGCAAAAAGTGTGATAGTGATTCTTCCTCATCCTGGTCACATAATGTACATGTTGGATCAATGTTGTTTTGAGTGTAAGCTGCTCTATTCGTCTGTAGAATGTAGTTTCCAGTTGCAATTTTTATTCTTGTTGGGATTCTGTTGATGTCTCTTTGATTAGCACTATTCGCTAAGGCCAAAGGATGAATTTTCCAAACTTTAAATGATGATGTTGGAATGAATTTCAAGCTGGAGTAATACATTATTTCTTCATTAATTCATGTTGTCCAATATTTATGTACTGCTGTGGTAGTCATTTTCTTCCATTTTCCTTTTGACATTTCATTATAAAGTAGCGATAATGGGTTTTCTAGATTATATTTGATACAGATCTTTTTCATATCTATGACCAGGTGGAATAAGGCTCAGATAAATTGAATGCAAAACGTTCATACATTTTAATTAATATAACATAGAGGGCAAGGACAGATCTGAAATATACAGATAATGACAAATAAATACAACTTTATATATAGATGCATATGAATATATCATTTTGTAGCAGCTAATGTATATTGTGTTTAATTACACAATTGCAAATAAATAATGAGGCAAAATACAGTTAAATGACAACTCTGAATGTAAACAATTTGTTAATCAATGGTAATGAAAACTGTTCACTAAAGTAAGTTGACCATACTACTATATAAAATACTATACATCGTCTGCACAGGTCGGTGCACAGCAATTAATGTTTCAAATTTTTCCACCAAGTCCGAAGTCACAAAGAAAATTAAAAAGAGGATTTATATATAGTTTATATAAGTCGGCACTGAGAATTCCACCTTGCCGAACACCTTGTTCTATTTTAAAGTAATCTTCTGAAAAGCTATTGTCCCATTTGACATATGAAACTGCATTTTGGTATAGATTGTCTATCAATAAGATTGATTGATTTGAAAATCCATATTAATGAAGTCTTTTAATTAAGTTTGCATGAACCACTACATCGAAGGAAGATTTTGCATCCAGGAGGCCTATATATGTTGGGTGTTTAAGATCTTTATTCTCTCTTTCAAATTCTTCTACTATAAGTTCACAAAGTAATGGTGATGAATTTTCTGTAAAGGATTTTGACATATTATTATTCTACAGTTCTCTCTAATTTTTGGTATCTTCTCGATTTATTTTGAGAATGTTGGTGTTACAGTAATTCCTCTAGTTGTTCGCATTTTTACAGTCGCCTTTATTTTTAAATACCAGAAAGAGGGTTCCAATTTTGAGTGAATCAGGAATAAAATGTTTTTCAAAAGACTTGTTGATTGAAGCTTGTAAATATGTTAAAAGGTTGACACCGCCATGGATAATATTTTCAGCTGTAATGCCATAGAAACCTGCTGCCTTGTATCGGTTCAAACTGTTTATAGCTTTTAAAATGTCTTCCTGTGTTACATCAACATGTATAAATTGCTTACTGAAGAGTTCAATGATGTTTTTATATTCATTTTCTGTAGTCTTTAAATAATTTGAATCAAAATTTTCATCAAGAGTGTTTTCTGCTAATTGTCCAAAATGTATCTTCCAAACCTCCATTATTTGCCATGGAGTGTTATATATGTTGTCACCTACATTAAGCTCATCTATACGTCTAGATAGTTTTCCACGTTGCTTGTTGATAAGTTTATAGAAGACAGTTTTGTTTGATGAACTTGCTTCAATAATTTCATTTCTTTCTTGTATGCGTTTTTGTGTAACTTCTAGTCTACAAATCTTTCTCAATTCCTGTGTTTTAATTTTCTTTTCAAGTAGAAAAGGATCTAACAATCAGTTGGTCGTCCTTTTGCTTTCCAATAATAAAATGCTGATTTCTTATTCCTAATTTTTTTCAATATTTCGTCAAACATTACTTTTAATTTAGATTTATTCTTTCGAGTTTTTGGTTTTTGTGCGATCTCATTGGTGGCTTTTGTTATTACAGCAGTTATATCACAAAAACCTGTTTCTATATCAACTTTTGTATTTTTGTCTTGTAGAGATGTAATAGGTCCCTCATTAATTATCTCAGTGTACTTCGATAAGTCTGCTTTATATCATTTAACTTTCATTTTAGGCTAAAATCCTGTTTTCGTATTTGAACTCTTAGTAATTTCGAAATCCAGAGACACTAGAAGAGGATAATGGTCAGATACATTCCCAGTAAATTCACATTTCTTAATATTAAAGATTGATTCTTTAAAAGTTTCTTGAAAAAGTATATAGTCGATTGCAGTACAACCACTCCCATTAGCGCTAATGATTTTTTTTCCAATATCTTTTGTACACAGACAGTGTTCGTCCATTAATGACACTATATATGTCTGTCTTATCGAATCATTAGATCCAAACATTTCCTCATTAAAGTCACCACCTATTATTATTTGGTGTGTTAGTTTATAGGTTGTCAATATTTTATTCAAAAGATCTATACATTCTTGAAATTCTGTTTGACTATTTGTTGAACCTTTACAAGGTAAATATACCGAAATGACTATTAAATTTGGGTCACCATTGATCTCAATGCATTGTATTCGATTATTCTCTATTGACAGTGGAGTGACTATGGAGTCAAAATTTTTCTTCCAAAGTATAGCCATCCCACCATAATCTCTTGGCATTCTCCATGGAGTAATTGGGTCGATGGAGTCTACTGCTTAACCAACACCCTTATAATCAAGTAGAATGTCATTAAACATATTTAACTGACAGTAAAAGAGCCAGTGTTCTAGAAGTAAATACATGTCAATAAGGTCTTTTAATTCAACAAATAATGGACCACAGGTTAAAATATTCTTACAGTTAAAATCTAAAGTTTTTAATACATATTTACAGTTGTTAGCCTTCTCTCCTATTTGTCTAGGTTTTATTGTTATATTTTTGGACGGATGAGGCTGTGTTGGTATAAGATATGCATGTCACTATTGTTTACTTCATAGCTTATAGGTTCACCTACGAGGGAGATGTAGAACCAGTTGGGATCACTTTTTCCTTTACTTTTTGATTGTTAACCATTTCTTTATCATTCCTGTATGATTCATTGGAGTGTGAAAGTTCGGACTTGTTAACATTCTTTTGTTCAGTTGGAAGTATTTCAATTAAGATTTCTTTACATATGTTTCTATCATCGTTGAGGTCGGGGTGAAAGTTGACTGAGTGATTAATGTCTATATTGTGTGCCCTGTTTTGAATGTGATCATATTGGTAGTAAGCATTTGAGTATTGATGACTTGGTTGCACATGAGATGTATTGTGAAAAACAGGTTGGCCATAAGATGAGAATTGATGATTTGGACGTTGAGTTGTAACGTATGGTTGATTTGAATGCTGATTTGAAGAGTATTGATGTGGTTGCACAAATGATATTTGCTGATAAAACGATTGTTGACTTGGATTAAACTGTTCAGAATTCGAGGATCTATTACGGCTGTTGTTGAGAAGTTTGTTGAGTTCTTCATCCCCTTTACCAACTACAAATAGTTGGTGACTTTGTCTCTAATTCCCACTATGAGTTTATCACTTGATGTACTATCATGACTACCTTTGTTTTCTGTGTTAGGGATACTGTGAAAAGTCCCACCGTTTCCCTGTGTAGTCCTATAGGCCTCTAGTGTCTGAATTCTTATGAATAAATCTTTTACGGTCTGTTCCAACTCTAGGTTTCTTGCTTCAGCTTTAAACATTCTATCCAACACTTTCGTTTTTCTGACATGTTTTCAATAATAGCAGTCTCCTGCAGCTTCAACTGTTCATCTTTTTTCCGCAGTCTCTGTTCTAATGGTCGAAGTTCTTTCATTTTAATTTTCTGAAATTCGGAATTTGCACTGCTTTCGTTTTAAACTTGCGCAGTGGAGTTGTTGGTATTTGAAAGAGTACTACTTGTTATTAGATTTTCTTCATTCTTTTCTGTATGATGTGTTGGGTGTGACAATATGATGGGCTTAATATATATATATAAATATATATAATATATATTTATATTTATATTTATGAAATGTTTATTAAATTGAATAAATTAAATACAGGGGAATATCTATCAGGAAAAGCATGACCTTGTTAAAGGTTGTTCAATTGACCGCTACGTTGCATATAACATATTCACATGCAGATCTAGACCATGTGGTGACATGTAGCAATAACAAAAACACTGGACATACGTGTATTGCAGACCATCAATCTCCAGGTTGGTCAAAACATGTCAATTAGAGACAACTTAGTAGATATTCATCCCTGTATCTTTTAATTAATAGAAACCTTGACACTGTTTATATTCTGTATATATACTTATGTATTTTACTGTATAGAGGAGACCGTCCGTTATGGACACTGGTCCAGACGGGCTTTAATAAACTACTATTCCAAATAACCATGTGTTGTGTTACATGGGCTGCAATCAATTATGTTGCCTACTGATAAACATTCTGCATCTATTGTTTAAGCCGAAGTTTGCTGATCTTGTGTAATAATCGGTTGTACAATATCACTTTGGTCTTTGAGCCCTAGACAAGAAAAGCAGGTGTGGTTGGTGGTATTCAGACAAGTACTATGAAATTTCATCAGACAAATAGAACAGCAATCTACCTTGTTTAGTATTGACATATCGCACGCATGACAGTTCAGTACATTTTCTTCTTGTAAAAAGGACTCAGTTTAAGTTATGTCTTGTTTATCATTCGACTCCAATGCCTTTACAATATTGTTGTTTTCAACTTTTTCGTTAGTACAAACTGTACATACATAAGTGAAATCCTTTCTTTTTACATTTTTGACATCATCTTCAGAGAATTTTTCATAATTATAATATTGTACCCAATGACCATAGATGCAATGAACTGCTTTTGTTCTACAATTTCTGTTACATTTGTGACAATCTTTCCCCTTGATTTATATTTTGCGCTACACCAGTTTGAGAATTTGATGTATTTGCTAATCATAGACCAGATTGTAGCGTTGCAATTGCCTCTTCAAGTTGTTCCGCGAGCTTTCTGTTTCTCTATATCTATCTTTACACCAGATATCTTGGTGTGAGACATTATACTGTGTATTTTTGTAATGTCACATAGTTCAAATCTTTTCGAGTTTTTACCATTTATCAACATGCACACTTTGTTATATAGGCATTTATAGTAAAGCTTTTCCTTTGATGTATCAGGAATACTATATATTATTTGAACATATTATTACCCACATTTTCGGTAGCAGCAGTTTAACTGAAGTCAAGTATGTCCTGTGAATTTTTGTTGCTAGTATTGATTCTATGATGGATATCAGCTGATAAATTTGGAGATCTAGTTCCCAATGTGTCATTCATGTATCTGATGTGATTGTTTAATGCCTTTATTTGCTTTAATAAAGTGTCATCATCATTTCTGAATTGTTGAACATCAGGATGTTTTTGATACGAGTTCCAAAGAGATACGGAGTATGGTGGAGTTTCAACTATCTTAATTTACACCCAGGATAACTCTTAAGGAGATCACCAATTTCTTGATAATTGTTAACAATTGTTTGAATGGAATCATTCGTTTCAGTTCTCAAGTTAATATGTCATAAATAGTGAGATCGCATGTGCCAAACCAAACATATAATGCAATGTTATCAAGATGTCCAATTTTATATTTAAGGTTTTGTTTTCACCATACAAGAGCTTGAGAGGAGCTACGCCCAGATTGATTCCACCATTAAATACTATTCTCGCCTGAATTTCTGCAATACCTTTCCAAATATTTCCCTTTACTGTCAGTAAACACCACAGGAGTCAGTTGTTTTACCCCAGCTGGTATTACGAATGGTTTTGCAAGATACTTTTAAAGTTTATGTTCCGTCATGAATAAAAACTAAGAGTGTCACTATATATACGATGAAGTTTAAGAGGGTAATATAATATTGTTGACTACACACTACTTTAAAATCTAGCTATGCAATTAAAAGCAGATATATCACGCAGGTACTAATTAGTTCGTGCAAGCAAGTCTATATATATGTTTTGCTAAAAGCCACAGGTGAATAAAATTTTATATAATGCTATATGAATTGTTGGAATCCTCCGATAGAAATTTGTTTATGTAGGATAAAACGAATAAAATCTAAAACTGAGTCTCATTTCTAGAAATCACTTCGATAAATTTCAAGATAATTCTGCTCGTTTAAAACCACACTGTTTAAAATAGAGGTTCACTAAAATGTCAACAATGCAATAGTATTGAGAAGTTTTCTTGTATATAAACTGACTACGTATTAGAATGATTGCAGATCGCTAAAGACCAGATTGTTTTAGCATGTTTAGTATTTTTTTTTTAAAGCCGCCATTTTTTCTCGTGCGGAAGTGTCGGGAAAAATTTACTTGTAACAGACTTTTAAAATGAAGGAATTGACGTTTTCTGAATGTAAAATAATAGTTTCTGGCTAGTTATAAATGTTTGGGATAACTAATAAACTTGAATCTTCTCAATGTTATGCCTCCATCACATAAAATACAATTTTCAATCGCACAGGTAAAATACACATCCACCACCTTTGAACATTCGGAACTCCATCAATATGATATAACATCCATGGGATATAACTTTAACACATCATTATAAATTAATCCGTGATTTTAATCTCAAAATAATCCAACTCTTGACATTCTATTATATAAACATTCTCACTATTTGCACTATCACAGATTTATTAAAATTCTAATTTTTAAATCTCATCAAAGATACCATATGCATCCCGCTCAAATGAATGTATCTATTTTCTTGTGTTATAAACTGCTTAGTGAAGTTTGAAGGTTCTTCAAAGCAAAATAATTATCTAAAATACATAAGAAGATCTCATTTGGTCCAATATCTCTTTTGTTAACTTATTATATGCCAACTTATTACCATGGAAAATTTAACTACATTGTATATAACATATTCCAATAATTATGAAATCTTAAGAAGCTAAATTGCCAGATTTATAAACCTTGTTTGATCTACGGTTAAAAGAACTGCATATAAATTGGAGAAAATCAGTAGCTATAGTTAATGGTTAAAAATCAAAGAATAACCAAATTATGTCAAATAGTGTAAACACTTTGAATGTTATCGTATGTTTTACGCTTATCCGGGGAATACATGCTATGCCGATAGTTTACTCTTGCAAAACGTTCGTTCTTGCAATTCAAGATTCTACAAGCATCAATTAGGAGTTATTTATTTGAAATTGTAAATTATAATTTACAATCTAAAATAAAGAACTCCGAATCGTCATTGTGTTTGTATTATTCAAAATTTAATTATCTTTTCATTGTACTACTACATTTCCTGAAATAAGTACAGTAGCTGTCGAGATTTTGAAATAATGCCTATCGTGTTCTTGTTACCCTTTATAAAAGTGAAAAAGGAACCAGCTCACATCATAAGTCTCTGTTGGAGAGTTTTTAAATATTCTTTAAACCACATGTCCAGCACTTAATCCTCTTCTTTTAATAAATTGTCTTCTCTTATGCGTGCATCGCTAATCGTTCAAATAAAGAGAGCATAGTCGGGAATAATACAACATCGGCCATTCAGGTGACTATGCTGGTATCTTAGTATCGAAGGTCAAGTAGTAAATATGCAGGTCGTGAGTTGATCAACCGACACCTGACATCAATCAGTTATTCGTGAATCTATCGAAATATACATTTTTATTGATATGAAATACAAAGATGTATGGTCCTCCCCTGGCAATTTATACATATGTTACCCTGCTCTGTTGCTCCGTTATTCTTGTATCACAGCTTTGAGACGAGAGCATGCATTACCATAGAATTGACAAAGTCTGAGGAATTATAATTAACGACGTCACAAAGTGTGCAGAGACGTAATAAAGCTCACATTTGTCGAGTGTAAAACTGTCTTAAGGAGGATGAAGAGACCAGTAATAGAACGACAAACAGAAAATCGGGTTTTCTTCATATATATGAGATTCTTGTCATATAGAAATGCAGAATAAAACGAATTAATGATAAGATTCGAGGCGGCACATCGCATATTTTTTTCTCTTTGTGCCAACTAGAAACAAACTGATGTTTAACATATAAAGTAATCGTGATCCGATATCTGTTAATTTTTTTGTCCTACTCCATTACTCAATAGAAGTTTAAGAGGTTTTAGACAGAAAATAATTTAGTTATAAAATGAGACATGTACTTACCAGGTACTTCAACTGAAACGATATTAATTAAAAAATTCAAAAGTTAATTCTTGAACTGGACTTTTTTAAAGGTTGGGAATTCTGCAGACATGGATTGAATTGTCTGCGATTAAAATAATTTGTTCTTATGTATATTGGTAATTAATACAATTCCGTAAATATTGCATATCTTTCTCTCCGATACATTATCAGGGGTTGTTAATAACTCAGTACAATTTATCACGTTGTTTTCGCGACGTTGCTAATAAAATTCAACATAATGTCGCAAAAGCAGACTTAAATGGTGTATCACAATCATAAAATGTTAATCTGTTATAGAAAGTCATAAAGTTATTTTACACTTACTTATTCGAAAACCGAAAAAAAGAAAGTTATGGAATGAAACAGCCAATACAAGTGTTCGAAACCCTTCAACACTAAGAAAAAGTTAAATCACAAAAGTACTGAACGAAAAGTCCCTAATCAATTGGCAAAATCTTTGTTATACCATTTATTTGACAAGTTTGCATTAGAAATGGTTGAAAACTTGTTACAATAAGAACTGCTGAAAAATCTGAAGATAATTTTCTCGGCAAAATTTTCTTGAATAAGAATCAACATTTGAGCTTTTTATTCTTTTAATTGATGATATAGAAACAGATATATCGTCAGTACAAGGTAGACCCTCTTTTACACTGAACTGTATATCAATATTTTCATCTATCTGGAAATATCACATATTGTTCATAAGTTTATCATTATTATCTTCTGTTATTGATATATCAGTGTGTTTTTCATATTAATATGCTTCAAATAATCTGTGGAATTAATGAATGAAAGAGCCGTTATAAGACCTAAGTGGTGTCCAAAAAGTAGACTGTTTTAATAATTATCTTACCTCCTATACATTTCTGGGAATGTGATTGGTTAAAAGCGTCCTCGTGGAAACCGTGCATATTTGATATTAGGTTAGTAGGGAGGCAGGGCTTATTTTATACAGGGTTAGTAGTGGAGTTACGTCCTTTTATATTCCATATAAGGTAGTAGGGAGGCGGGGCTTATTCCATACACAATTAGTAGTGGTGTTGCGTCCCTTTAGGAAATCAAAACAGTACGGAGAAAATTTTTTAAAAGATATCAACAGACGAAGAAATTGATGATTAAGATTGAAATAAATTCATAAAACACATTTAAATCTAACAAGTTGTCATTGTTGGCATCTGTTTTTGTAGGATTAATGGAGTAGTTTCTTAATCATGTGAATGCTAACTCGGTATTGAAGACTTGCTCATTTTGATAGGTCATTGGTCTATATTTTACACGTGATGATAGTCGGTAAGATAAATTTGTTACATAGTGTGCTAGTTACGTAACACGGTATATATTGGGTCAGTAAATTCCATATGGGGATTCGAGCTTCGCTCTCACCCCATATGGAATTTACTGACCCCATATATACCATATAAGGTCACTAGCACACAAGTAACTTATAATCTTTTGTTTAAAAGCATCAATCAAATTAAATAATTCGACGATTTCATGTGTGAATCTTATTTACGAATCAAATAAAATTGTGTAGCTGGATATCAATATTTTTTTAACTAAACTTCTTGATAATCATTCGATAATGTGTATTACAGAAAAAAATTGAATTTTCATTTTTGAAATTCTGTATGAATAATACAGCGAAAGAAAACTGAATGCGTAACATTGTTATTTAGATATATATTCTTACTAGATTTTTCTACATCAGAAAAAAAACCAACATTTTTTTTTATCTCAGCATTCTTATAAGAAAATATGTAAGTGGATGACCGCTGCTGGTCTGAGCCTCATGGGTTTGTAACCATTGATCTCACGAGCACCAAGGCAAATGGGAAGTATCGAAGCAAATTAGATAAATTCTATGTAGTGTAAAATAAAAGATGAATTTTAGATATGCATTCTTAATGCTTGAAATCGAACTGGAGGAAGGCAAGTTGGTTGACATCAAGAATGAAAAGGAATACCTCTTACATTCCCACTTCGAACTGGACGGCTATCCGAGTTGGCTCTCACTCTGGATAGGTAGTTGTGAAGGATGTTCTACCAATCACTATTTTGGTCAGTACACTGAGATGTATGACAATGGATGTAGCGATAAGGAATACAATGGTAGGAGAGTGATAGAAAAAAGTGATATTTGTCTATCCTGCATCCGCCGGCATATGGGTGAATTTGGAGAGTGTAAGTGTCCATGTAAGTACAAATGAGAGGTTTATTCTCGACTAGGGTAACTATATAATGCGGTAAAAGCGGTTATGTTAAGCCTAAATGCCCAATTGACTATGACGATTTTATAGGAAGGAATTGCAATTATTATTCTCGCCAAAAACTGAAACCAACACAATGTAGTGCTAAGACAGTTCGAGGCCACCAGTGCACACACCAATGCCAACCGGGCGTTCACACCAACGCTATGGGGCGTTCGATCCAACGCTTAGGGGCATTCACACCAACGCTTAGGAGCGTTCAACAGCGTTCGATCCTATAAATAAATGACGTTTATCAAGATTACCGACCCTAAGCAGCGTGAGGCACTTGCCAGGGAGTTGCAAGACACCAAGTGGAAGATTCAAGCCAGTAATATGAAGGATCGTCTCGACAAAATTGGACTCAGTCGGGACCTCTCCAAGGGGTTCAAACCTGTGGTTGAGGCTCAGCGGGAAGCGGCTTCAAAATTACCAAGACGATTGAAGATCTTCCTGTAGCAGTGCCAGCCCTCCCTCCTCCACCGCCCGATTTGCCGAACCACTACCCATCGCACCACCTACAGACACCGTTCTCAGACCTCGAACACAGCAGTATTTACAGCTCAGTATGACTCCTTCCGCCGAAAACACCTTTGGATTACGATCTGGAAACGATGGTATATTCATCGGAAGCTCACCAATAACTTTTGACGGCGATGATATTTTCGTGGATGGTGTGAGGTACAAAGGAACCCTTGGCCTCTGGGAACTCATGGTAAAAAAGAAACCAGAATCGTTCGAGCCTGACGACCTTGACGACTATGCAGAGATCCTAAACAGTTCGGGTGCCATGTATCAAGGCAATTCCACCCTATCAAGAACCCCAAAGGCGAATAAACGTTTCAAGTGGAAGGGAATCGTGTCCCACATCTACAAGAAGGATAAGTTTGGCAGTGGGCTGCAAGCCGTACTTCTTCCTGCCAACTTCAAGCAGCTTCTCGATCGGTGTTTATTAGGTAGGTCACATTCGAGGTAAAAAAAAAAAACAATTGTATACTAGTTACGATGACTGGACTATTTCCGTTGTCATCTGTAAAATAAATATTCCATAACGGATAAATAACTTATAGCGTCCGTAAAGAAAGGAAATAGCAGTATACCGCTGTTCAATGGTCATAAATTGATTTAATTGAAGCAAATTAGGATCACCCACTAACATTTCTATATGTGGAAAACTAAAAGAGAATTCGCCTAGTTTATAACAACAGATGTTTTACACAAGCCTCAAATTGTTTTTGTGACCCCAGACTATGTTTTCTTCGTAAACTGCAAAATCATTTGGAATACAGATGTAGTTGTGAGCTTTTTTCCTAACGATTCTGTTTCCACTTAAAGTATGAAGTTTATTGTTTTCAACGAAGGGTCAAGTTATTGCATTTAAACAATGCTGAAAATTCAGTTATTTCTTAATTTATAACATGTGAACATCAAATTTTCGCCTCAGCTCTATTCATTGTAAGGAATTGTTAAAAACAAATTCCAATGCACTTTGAAACTGATTTAGGAATCTATCATTTCAAATGAACGAAAGATGCACCCTATTGTCTCTAAAAATACCAAAATGCGTATACTTTAAATCTTTATTTAAGATAAAGTAACCTTCTGGTTTAAGCAAATATAAACGCATACCCTATTTGTTCTCCGTCGGTTAATTTACAAAGCTCCTGTTTAACTAATAAAGCGAGGATTTTCTTTTAATTTTTAAAGGTGAAAAAAGGCAAAACAGGTGGTCATCCTTCGGGCGACATATTTAGAGTTTGCTACCTAAGGTTGAATTCGATTTGGAACAGTTTGTCTCTGGTTACTTTGAGGTAAACAAATTATGTTTTTCATATATGAATTCTGCAATATTTTGAAACCCCTTGAAGTATCGGTAGATGCATATTTAGGCCTATATGTTTATCACAAAGTCCGAACAAAAGAAGACCCGTTTCGTTAGTATTTGAAATTTTGGTACGTTGATAACTCAATATATTGCTTTTATGAAGTTGAATACAAAATCTACACTCGTAAAAAGCGAACGAGAATCCGAACTTGAAACGGAAACATTCGTCAATCGGTTAGCTTCAAGTTTTGCTCCAGACATTTTTATAGACGTTTTATGTCGTAATTTTTTTTCGATTTTCAAAATAACTTAAACGTTTTATGAAAAGTCACCTCGCGTAAAACTAAAATATCAAAATCTAGATAAGAACGATCACTATCGTTTATTTATGATTTATTAAGTCAATTCCTTTGGATAAATTCATGCAGTGTACAAAATGTATTAAGAAAATTCACAATTTTTCAAATCATTAATATAACAATAATTGTTATTCAATTGATCAATTGATCGTAACTACAATCCCCTTCCCTTTCATGAATGTGACCTACCGAATTAGACTATTAACCGGATTTGTAATCACATAAGCAACACGACGGGTGCCACATCTAGAGCAGGATCTGCTTACCCTTCCGGAGCACCTGAGATCACTCCTAGTTTTTGGTGGGGTTCGTGTTGTTAATTCTTTAGTTTTCTATGTTGTGTCATGTGTACTATTGTTTTTCTGTTTTTCTGTTTGTCTTTTTCATTTTTAGCCATGGCGTTGTCAGTTTGTTTTGGATTTATGAGTTTGACTGTCCCTTTGGTATCGTTCGTCCCTCTTTTAAAAGAAATTTAGACGGGTCTATACTGAGTTGGGTCAACACCTGGGACTCTTTAACAATACAAGTTAAGTCTGTTTTGAAAAGGGCGTATTTTGGTACTTGTGAGGATTCAACGACCTTTTGATACTTGAATGTCGTTCAAGTGAGAGGTTTAGCGCTATAAAACCAGGTTCAATCCACCATAGTCTACATTTGTAAATGCCTGTACCAAGTCAGGAATATGACAGTTGTTGTCCATTCGTTTAATGTGTTTTGTCATTTGATTTTGCCATGTGATTAGGGACTTTCCAATTGAATTTTCCTCGGAGTTCAGTATTTTTGTGATTTTACTTTTTGATACACTTTATTGACAAATATTACAGGAATTTAGTCAAAGAGAAAGTTAACAGCTTCAATCATCTTGTCATACCTATAGGTAGTATACCTAGCATATTCAACTCTCATCTCAAAAGAAGGCTTAACATAAGTCGCGGCAAATACATTTTTCAAACAACTATTTATTCAAATAAGATAACTTTTGTTTGATAAGAATGTTTCAAAGAAAGGTGTAAAGAGTTGAAGAGACAAAACTGCCAGTAAAATCAAAAGGACCACCAAAAGCACAAAATTTGTCTTAAATTTCCGTTTTTTTTTTTTAAATTTCCCATAAAATAGTACTACCATTATTTTCATTCAACGAACTAGTTATGCATGTATTTGTTAAAATTACAAAGTAAATTGTGTTAGGACACTTTAGGCCGAGGTGAACCAATAGTTTCCTTTTTTTTTATGTTTAGTTGAGTTGCCATAGTATGAACCTTGAAATGGTCAGAAGATGCCTTTTAAAGCTGTAATGTGGTTATGAGATGACTATTTACTATTTGACACTATGTGGAGCTCACTGACCTGCATGTGAAAGAAGTTAAAATTCTATTCATAGGAATTTTCGTGTAGTATTTACATCATACAACCACAATATTGGCTAGTTGGTTGGCCGGTAAAACACAAATCGTTTAAAAGTTATCAAAGTTTTTTTTCTAGAAACAAGCGTAGTATGAACCCTTTTAGTTTATTTTGTTTATTTCTAAATCATTTTCATAATTTGATAATCGAATAACTACAACATTTATACATTTATTCAAATGAGAATCAAAAGATTTTTTTGTAATATGTTTTCCTTTCTACACTAATTTTCACAATACGACAAATGAGCGAACGACCAGACAACACTGTTTCTACCTATTTTAGACGGCGGGCGATTTTCTTGTCCTTATTGCAAACGATTATTAACAAGTAGTTCTTTAGTATGTTACATTTGAGGGACAAACAGATGGTATAGTGATTTCCATTGTGATCTGTAAAAGAAATATTATATAATGAATAAATTACTTATGTCGTCCGTAAAAATGGCAATAGTGTTTTACCGCTGTTCAATAGTCATAATCAATTGAAATTTAACGAATCCGGATCACACACTGAAATTTCTCTATGTGGGAAAATCTGAAAGAGAAGTAGCCGAGTTCATAAAAACAGAGTTCTAATAGAGTTTCCTAACTTTCTAATTACATTATGAAACTTAATGTTTTCAATGAAAGGTGAAAGGTCATGTCACTGCATTTAAACAATGCTGAAAATTAACTTCTTTTTATATTTACCACATGTGCACATCGAAGTTTTCGCCTCAGCTCTAAATTTTCTGTCAAACATCCCATACACAAACGGGTTGACAATGTTATTGATAATCATCATTTGTTCAATAAACGTGATAATAATCAGCTCATCCTCCGTTCTTTTGATCCAGAAATTGCGATTAAAAAAAAACGATAAGAGTAAAGCTAACTGAGGAATATAACAAAGAATGAATACTACGTTTATAACTATAATCATCAATGAAAACCGTTTAGCTGCATAAATACGTTCTTCTGGTATTGACGTATTCGTCCGCCGTTCAGTGACATCACAATTAGTAGACCTATTTTCATTGTTAGTTCCATTGGAGGTTTTTTCCAGGTCAGTTTCATCTAATGAAATACTCACAGAATGGATGTTGGTAAAACTTGTGTCCAAGCTGTTTCTTGATGCCGACATTTGTTCGTTTGTGGTTCTCATCCTCAAAACATTATTCACTATAGTAAACATTTTACTCGCAATTATCATTTGTCTTCCAATCAATAAATTTAAAATGATTAGCTCCAGCATAACACCAACAATGATAAAAGATCGATAGAATATAAATGTTCGATAGGCGTTCTGGTCAACTTTCATTATGTTGATACCACACATATATCCTGTCACATTTAATTCAATGTTTGGAATGGGTAATTGTTCCCTTATGATAATAAACGGAGCAGACACGGTAAGTGACAAAACAAATATTACAAGCAGTGATATACGTCTCGTCTTCAGAGCAAGTTGAGGTCCAAATTGTCGACATACTTTCAAATAACGCTGCAAGGTTATGACTGCCAGAAGCAATATTGACGAAAACCCAAACATGTTGAATAAAAACATCATAATCTGACAAGAAATTATATATGTAAATTTAACAGGCAGTAAATTTATCCATAGATTTAATGGTGCTTTCAAAATGCAGACAAACATATCAACAAATGCTAAAATTGGAATAAAGTACTTCCCTTCAGTTTGTTTCAGTCTCAATTTATAGACAACCAACACAACCAAATTGCCTACCAATCCCAGTATGAAATATAAAACGAGAAATACGTCGTGCAGTATGTACTTTCTAGCTTCTACCAAATTCCAAGTTGTCAGTCTATCTTCTTCTGAATAGTTCATTTTATTCTCCAATCGAATTCACTATATATGTATTAAGTTAGGTACTACAGTTTGTAAGTAAACACATAACATTAAAATAGTTGATATCTCATAAAGAGTCTACATGTGTATTGGAATTGCTTTATATTTAACAGTGGAGTAAAAGTCACGGAATAGCTGCGATCAAATAGCAAAATCATAATAAAAAAAAGTAAATTCCATACGTCGTATTTATGTATAGCTGTGTCATGTGATATAACAAACAAATACTGTGTTTATACAATTAAAAATTAATCCGTGATTTTAATAACAAAATAACCGAACTCTTGACCTTATTTTGTTTTTAAAGCTTTATAAACATTTTAACTCTTTGCAATCTCACAGATTTATTAAAATGCTAATTTTTAAATCTTATCAAAGAAACCATATACTTCCCGCTCAAATTAATGACTTTTTCGTATCTATTTTCTTGTGCTTTAAACCATTTCATGAAGTTTGAAGGGTATTCAAAGCAAAATAATTTTCTAAAATACATATGAAGATCACAATTGGTACAATATCTCTTTTGTTTACTTATTATACCTGAACGTATTAACTTGGGAGTTTTAAATATAAAAACATTGATGTATAGATATATAAACCCATTTATGATATAACATATTCACAAAGCTTGATAGCTATATTGATAAGCCTTGTTTGATCGACAGTGTAAAGAACAGGCTTTAAATTACTGCAAAAAGTAAAATCACAAAAATACTTAATCCGAGGAAAATTCAAAACGGAAAGTTCCTAATCAAATAATAAAATCAAAGGATTTAACACATCAAACGAATGGACAACATCTGTCATATTCCTGACTTGGTACAGGCATTTTCAAATGTAGAAAATGGTGGAATGAACCTGGTTTTATAGCGCGTAACCTTTACAACACTCTATTTAAATAACATTAACATAAATCAAAGAATAACCATCTTATATTACATTGTAGAAAGAAGACATATAAAGACTTTAAAATCTGTGTTATTGTTAGATTTATTTCTACTTGTATCTATTTGATGAGTTAAGCCTTTTTCAACTGAGTTCTATAGTTCGTTATGTTGTACTGTTACACCACTGTCCCAGGTTTAGGGAGGGTGGGGGTCCCGCTAACATGTTTAACCACGCCACAGTCTGAATGTATGTGCCTGTACCAAGTAATTCAGTGGTTGTCGTTTGATTTGATTTTTCGTTCATAGTTTTTTGTACGTAAATTAGACCGTAAGTTTTCTCGCAATCATACTACGTCTTCTTTTTTATATTGTAATGTTATCGTATGTGTTGAGCTTATCCGGAGAATACATTTGATGTCGATAGTTAATTCTGAGAGCACCCCAGTTTTGGTGGGGTTCGTGTTGCTTAGTCATTGGTTTTCTATGTTTACCAGATGATCTGAATTGTAAATCTACAAATGTTTATTATGGATTTAATCCGCCTGAGCATTACATCGTTTCTGTGACAGTTCGCATTATCGAAAAATATACAACATGACTAAAAATTCTCTCCGTAGACAAAAGAAGGTCTGCTAGATTCGACATTTCGGAACTGATACACCATATGGTTGCAAGGACAAAATTGATTGTATAGGTGTTCTATCTAGTCCTTCCTGTAGCTCGGTGAATGTGATAAATATTTTCCACCTTACTCCTCGACGTAGACGCAGTTTTGGTCATCATCAATAAACATCAAATATTCTGTATGATAAAATTGAGAATGGAAATGGGGAATGTGTCAAAGAGACAACAACCCGACCATGGAAGAATCTCTATTAATGACTTGCTGTCATTTATACAAAATTTAAAGCCGTTAGGTATTCATCACATTCGCACGAAACTTACTTCATTTCCCAATTCTCTGTTCAATTTATGTTACGAAACCACTGTTACAAACCCCAATTCAAACCAATACAAACGTAAGGCTATCATTTCGGATATTGCAAGTCGCAGACTAATCAAGCCAGATCGCATTGGAAAAAATGAAAAAGAGAAAAGATGTTTTCTGAAATTTTCTTTTGCACAACAAAGGTGTCGATGGCGTTTACTATCTCAATCTCAGGATCTCAATATGGACGATTTCAAGTTTAAACCTCTTAATTGAACCTGTGCTAGTTCACAATTCACATATAATCCGGCTGGGTACGTTATTACTGGTGACCTCAACGTTGTCAAGAACACGTCCTACGTCAATCTTTAAAGACCCAAATGTTGCAAAACACTTGTCCTACCTTCATGACAAATATTGTGTTATCCCCGCAGATAAAGCTCCAAACAACAACGTTTAGTGTGTAAATCTCATTGCATAAGTCAATTAGAGACTGACAATTCACTTGGAAACACAACATATATCCCCATGATACGTACAAAGGAGAAAATCCTGGATAGTCAAAGGTCTGTTCTTTGATCCTGTTTCCTTTGTTTGGAATTTCAACCAAAAATGAAGATCTTGATCTTCTATCACTGTATTGGGTACTAATTCCTTAACTACATAAGTGTCCTTACAAACACCGGTATATTACTGGGTCTTCCAAATTCTCCTTGACACCTCTTTCTAAATTATAAAGACTAGTTGATCAGCAATCAGAGCCGGGCTTCAAACTTATTGTGAAACTGTTTATTGTAGTGGTGGCGTGAATCAGATGTTGATACTTAGATATTCCAAAGATCTTTTAGAATACATACAATTGAGGACTCTTTTAACAATAATTGACTTTTCTACACTTTACAAAAGTATTGCCCATTCCAAACTAAATGATAAATTGAAATAGTTGGTATTGCTTTTCCTAAAACATGAATGGCCAGCGTAGATACAAGTATCTTGTCTTAGGGAGGGATAAATCCTACTTTGCAAAGAATCACTCGGATTCAAACAAAACTGCGCCCCTTTTCTTGTCGACTTGTTTCTTTATTATTACGAGGCTAACTTCATAACGGGACTTCTTAGGAAGAAAGATAAGAAGTTAGCAATATCCGTTAACTTTACTTCTCGCTATATAGGCGATGTGCTCTCACGAAAAAGTTAAAAATTTGAACGCATCTATCCCCTCGAACTAGAGATAAAGGATATAACAGATACAGTTAATTCAGCCTCATATCTTGACTTACATATAGAAGTTGACAATGAGGGTCGGCTGAAAACAAAACTTTACGACGAAAGAAATGAGTTGAGCTTCCCAATTGTGAACTCTCCATTTCTATGATGCAACATTCCAGCAGCGCTTGCATAAGGAGTATATATCTCCCAATTGCTACGATATTCCCTTGCTTGTATGTCCGATCATGATTTCCAAGATAAAGAGTTTGCTGCTCACAAGGAAGCTATCAAACCAAGAGTTCCATATTTTTGAAGTTGAAATCATTGCTTCGTTATAAATGTTACGAGTTGGTTAACCGTTATGACATAACCGTTTCACAGATGATACCGTAAATGTTCCTCATATCGTAACTACAATCCCCTTCCTTTTTCAAGAATATGACCCACAAAATGAGTCTATTTACCGGGTTTGTAATAGCATGAGCATCGGGGGCCAAATGTGGAGCAGGATCATCTTACCCGTCTGCAGCACATGAGATAACCCCCATATTTTGTTTGGGTTCCTGCTGCTTAGTGTCTGGTTATTTTATGTATTGTGTGTTGTTTTCAAATATTTGTCTGCATGTTTTTTTTTTAGCCATGGCGTTGTCAGTTTACGTTTGATCTATGAGTTTGACAGTCCCTCTGATATCGTTCGCCCCTCTCTTTAACACACTCTGTTTATACTTATACATGTAACTACTTATATATCAACTTTATAGTAATGTTTGTTTTATTAACATTAAAACAATTAAGAACAACAAAGTCCATCGTCTTCATTATCACATGCCTTGCACTGAATCTGTCCTGGTCGTGTTACGGGACATACCGTTGGTATATTACACTTAACGTCTTAAAATATACAAAAATAAATAAATCACATTTAATTAAATTCACAGAAATATGATATACAAAATGAATTTGTTGAATCTTTTCTTTGTTCCATATATAAAGTAATGACATGCATTATTATGCGTATTGAATTGCAAAATTAAATGGGAATTTCTTACCATATAGAAATGCAGAATTAAACGAATTATAGATTAAAAAACATGAACGGTAATTCGGTTATTAGATTCAAGGCTGCACATTGCATACTGTTTACTACTTAATCAAACTAGAAACAAACTTATATTACAAATATCGGATATATGTTTAACTTTTGTCCTACTCTATTACTCAATGGAGGTTTTAGAAAGAAAATCTTAGATATAAAATTATACATCTACTTACCAGGTACTTTAACTGAAACGATATTATAAAACAAATTCAAACGTCAATTGTTGAACTGAACGTTTTTAAAGGTTGGGAGTTCTGCAGCCATGGATTGACTTAATTTGTTTCTAATGTATACTGGTAATTAATGCAATTCTGCAGTTAATGAATATGTTCTATCCTATACATTAGCAGGGACAGGTAATAACTCAGTATAATTTATCACGTTGCTTCCGCGCCGATGCTTATAAACTTCACCATAGTGTCACGAAAGCAGACTTACGTCAACAAACAATCAACAACCTGAAAAAAGCCACATGGACAATACGGAAATGTGCTGCTTATAATGAATACTGTTTGACATAAAGCTGCAGTTCAACAACAGAAATTATATATTGTTGTGGTAAATGACATTTACACGATGATGTGTTGCATAATCAAAACAAAGCTCAGGGACGTTTTCAGTCCTTGTTCAATGCGATGAACCAATCACTATTTTTTGTCTAGTAATATGCAATATTTTACCATAATGTTAACATGTAAAATTATTATAAAATGTTATAGAAAGTATCATAGTTGTTTTTATACTTACTTATTCGGCATCCTAAAAAAAAGAAAGTTATAGAATGAAACAGCCAAAACAAATGTTGGAAACCAATCAAAACTAAGAAAAAGGTAAAATCACAAAAATACTGAACAAAATGTCCCGAATCAAATAGCAAACTCATCGTAATACCATTTATTTGACAAGTGTGCATTCAAAATGGTTAAACAATTGTCACAATAAGAACTGATTATGGTCTAATAATCCTTTTTTCAATTGCAGGACCAAAAATCTAAATCTAAAGATTATATTTCGGCAATCTGTTCTTTAATAAGGATTAACATTTGAGCTTTATTTTATCTTAATTTATGATATATCAACAGCACAAGGCAGATCCACTTTTTGTCTTGTACCGTATAGTTATTGCGTATTTTTCATAAGTTTATCATCTTATTGTTCTGTTAATAATATAAATATTTATGGTTCATGATAATATAATTAATGCATTCTGAAGAGGAAATAAAAGTAAGAAACGAATCATTGAATGAAAGAGCCTTCATAACCCCTAAGATATCTCCAAAAAGTAGACAGTCACCAGAATATCTTAATATTCTAATGTCCTTTTGTTTAAAAGCAACAATCAAAATAAATAATTGTAGGATTTCATGTGTGAATCATTTTTTACGAATCAATTATCAAAATTGTGTTGCTGGATATCGAATTTCTTTCTAACTAAACTGCTTGACAATGTGTAATACAGAAAAAATGAATTTTCATCCGTAAAAATCTGTAAGAATAATAACGCGAAACAAAGCTGAATGCGTAACATTGTTATTTAAACATATATTCTTACCAGATTTTTCTACATCTGAAATAAAAATTAACATTTTTCTATTTCCACATTCTTATAAAAAATATTTAAGCGGCAAAAAACAGGAATTATAATTTTTTACAATAAATGTTACAAAAATAAAGGTGTAGGTCCGGTAATGACCGATTTTGGCCTCAATTTTCAAGTTCATCTAACGAAAGATTTTAGACACTTTTTAAACACTTAAATGTCTATTTTAATTGATTCGATAAGTTTTTGTGATAGATTTTAACTGATTTAGTCATTAAAAACGCTCCGATTCAAGCTTAAATCTACAAATCTATCAAATATGGCAAAAAACCTCACTTTTTAGATGGCTTTTGTCAACCTTTATATATATTATGTATTATCAACAAATACAACTTATATTTCTATATTATAAATGAACACGAATGCGGCCACTTCCATTCAAGACGGAAACCGTCTAAAATTTAACTAAAATGCTAATAGATTTCAGTGATTTAGCATGACTTAATGGTGCTACTACCCGATATATGCGCATTGTATTGTTAAAAACAGCCAAAATCCATGTACAATGATGTAGCAGAGACATTCTTCTTTCCAATAAAAAGCTTAAATATTACATTTACACAATTTTGTAAAACTGCTATATTTTGGGGCCAAAAAAGGGGTCTTACTGAACCTACTCTTTTGTTTTCCTTCTCTCAATTCAGTTTCGATTTACTTCCTATTTATCAAAACGGTGATTTCTATCTTATATATATATATTAACGCACCAAACGGAGAATAGAAAAAATCTTCAGCTAAAAAACTATAAATGTTTAAAAATGAAACTATACAACCGTGTTTCATGCAGCCATGCTAATTAGTGGCGCTCGAGTCAAAACAGTTAAAGCCCACATTCTCACTTGTTGTAAGAGTTTTAAAAAAATTTTAGATTTGTTTCTTTACTGTCAATACAATCTGAAAAGCTCAAACTTTAACTAAGTTTGACTTATAGGAATGGAACGTTTTAAATGTCACACCAGGCAAACAGCAAGAGACTTCCATTTACTGACAACTGAGTTAACACAAGCTTTAAGTCGATTGCGTGGTGATACATTTGTACGTGTCGGATGTGTGCTGGTACGTGTCGGATGCGTGTTGAAACGTTTCGGATACGTGTTGATACGTGTTGAATGCGTGCTAATTCGTGTTGGATGCATGCTTGTACGTGTCGGATGCGTGCCGGTACTTGTTTAATATTATGTGAAACGTTTATGACTATATTGACTTTGCATCGTTTTTCTCGTAGGCAAGGTATTGTTTTATCTATGGATTTTGACTGACATTTGGTTCAAGTATTATTCCTTTTCAACGATAGAGAAAACATTTCTTAGAATGACTGTGTATGGCTTAAGTATTTACCCACAAAAAAAGATGCAATAAATTGGTACAAACTTGTTTTTGTAACATCTAGCGGCAATAAATCTTTTGTGTGCAGGACACAAGCTATTTTGAAATGAAGGACTTTTTGTATTATCATTGGAAATCATACCATATGTCCTTATTTTTTATAGTGTAGACAGTAAAGAACAGCTTGTTTGGAATTCATACTCTTTTCAGCTAGATCTAACATTTATACGTTCATCCAGCAAATTTAGAAGCATTCGTTCATTTACATACGAATTAGAGTCACGTCGGAAATTTCGAGTAAAAACTTCGTACCAATCACAAATAAAGTAAGAAAATGAAACATTTAAAAAAAAGGACGACAGATACCAAAAGGACAGTCAAGTTAAGATTGTTTCCTTTTGTAAATTAATTATATGAACATTAAAACATTTTACTTTAATTTTAAACGAGTAAGTTATTAAAAAATTACGATATGAAAAAAGACTATAAGATTATTCTAAATATCCAATCGTAACAATATTATTAGCATATTTAAATCACGTTTGTCGTTGTTTATAATGATCGCTTTGTTTTATAGGCAAGGCTTTTTGTAATATACAATATGTGAAAGTAGCTCTTATGTTTTGGCATGCAACATTTACTCCTTTCGTTTTTCACATGTTTCAGTCAACAAATGTAAAGTTAAATATTTTGTTTCATAGATTTTAATTTACAAAATTCATATAATTTACCGTTGGATACCAACTTCGTGGGTTTATATGATAAAGATGGACTACGATTTTATGCGTTCAATTGAGACTCGAAATCAAACTTCGGCAAAACAACAACATCAAGTATTGATCCAATTAAAATCTTCTTCATATAAAAACTGACACCAAAGTTAATCTAAATGTATTGATCAAAAATTACCGATTCCAAGGTGACTCTCCTTTTCTACATAATCAATACCAATGCACACGTCACAAATGGTTGGCAGTTTGGCGTATGGCGCTGAAAGTGAAATACAAGTTTAAAGGTCAATCTTTTGAATTGTTTGTTACTATGTTACTCATTTCATTTGCTGTAAAGTTAGTGGTACACATTTAAACCAAAATAGATATGGTATCAAAAGCAAACCTCAGATTAATAACAACGATCTTCAAACCTTAATTATACTTTGCAAGCTATTTATATTATAATAAAACGATGTGGTATGATTGCCAATGAAACGATCATCCATTATCAAAGTTCAAATGCAGGGGATGTAAGCAACTGTACGACCGCAATTGAACAATGTTATAAATACCATACTGTATAGATGAATATAAAAGGCCCAGACATAAAAGATATAAAACAATTCAATAAAGCGTCAAATTCATAACAAAACAGTTAACGAATAACAATTATAACAAACATGAACCGATGACAACCACTGAACTTCAGGTCCCTGACTTGAAATATCGGAAATTGATGAGACTGTCATTAAAGTGAGAGGGTTGGCGCTATAGTACCAGGTTTAATCCACCATTTTCTACATTTGAAAATGCCTGTACCAAGTCAGGAATTTGACAGTTTTTGTCCATTCGTTTTTGATGCGTTTTGTTATTTGATTTTGCCATGTGATTATGGACTTTACCAATTGATCTTCCTCTAAGTTCAGTATTTTTGTGATTTTACTTTTTGGTACAGGGACAAAAAGAATGAGGCGGGATTAAACATGTTTGTGAGCGATCAACCCTCCCCGTAACATGGGACAGTGGTGAAACAGTTCAAAATAGGAACACACTGTAAAAACCAGTTGGATACAAACAAAAAATGAGTGTACTAGCTTTTACTTACAGCAAGTTCAAAGCCAATATATAACAACTATTGAAAAAAAAATCAATAATCTAAGAATAAAAATCAATCAGTACAACTATGCGTACTGAGTTTTATATATGTTCCAGACCGTATGACTTTTTTTAAATACTCATACGCGTACGGTCTGACTAATAATGAAGTTTGTCAAGTTATTAGATACAAATGCATATTACAGATACAAATAACGTAACTCTAAAATTAATATAAAAGAGTTCAATTGAAATTGAAATAAAAACTTTATATTTTAACTATATAAAAAAAATCACGCTAATCAACTCTGTTATTCTTTTGTAATTAGCATGTCGGTCAGTTATACATTAATTAAATTATGATCACTGAAATTGAAGATATCTGAAGTAAACATAATATGGGAAGACAGTTGCTTTAGAATGTTTATCAACTTTACAAAAACATGTAAATGCAAAGGAACATGCATGAACTGCAAACATGTACATATTTAAATGTAAAATTATTATATAACTTGTTGTAGCAAGTGTCACCTTGGACGAGTGTACCAACATAGGATTCAGATATACAATTTAGTTCAGTTTATCCATCTAATTGTATTAATAACAATTTGTAAAACTAAAAATAAAGATTGTGATAAATTGTTTAAATATAACCCATATGATCCAATCACATGTATGGTCAGCTCGCACTGGACCATACGCGTATACTTATACGATCCGACCGTACGCGTATGATCGGACCGTACGAGTATACATATACGGTCCATACCGTACGCGTACTGTCTAAATACTCATATGGTCTGGAACATATATATATCGTTGTGCTAATGCTTTTTTGGTTTTACCAATGTGCAAGATAAATGGTATGAGCATTGAATATGTCAATCATCTCCAATTTTTTGTATATCTGTTTAAGGTTAGAAGCATGTTTTGTGGATGTTGTTTTCTGCATATATTTTTTTCATTTTTGCATAAAACCGCTGAAGATAAGTTCATTTGTATTAATTTCGATTTTATCATACTTGTTTTAACTTTCACTGGCTGTAAATGATGCTTCTAGCCTTTTTTCTAGGCAGTAATGATTACAATACAAAAAGGTTTTCATCATTATAGGGTGATATTTTTGTCCAGAACTATTCTAGAACCCTTAGAACTGAACACACACAGTTTCTTTATTTGTTTTGGTAAATCCGCCTCTTATATACATAGCCATTGCATAATATGTTTCATCGCGTGATATTTTGTAACAATTACATACCCCAGTTATTTGAAAGATAGAAAATTGCATCTCTATTAGTTCCATGAAATGTGTCTTGAATACATTTGTACAACCAGTTGGAACCATTGAAGAAGCTGTTATTTGAATATATATTGAATTTACATTGATATCACTAGTAATATTTAGTCAGACTTTTTAAATTCAAAACTTTATTTTTGATTGGAGGAGCAAAATTAGACTATTATAGAGGAGAGTATATATGTGTAAAACAAAGATTGATATCTGTTGCATAGAGCAACAGATATCAGTCTTTGTTTTACACATATATACTCTTCTCTATTTAAAATAGGTATAGATATTGCATTTGGTGCTTAAAACTCGCCAAATATGTTTAAGTATGCAAACCAATTGAAGGAGAATGTATGTTTTGCTTGTTTTACATTAACTCCCATTGTTTTGTATTTCTGAAAAATTTGAACTTGTATGTTAAACAAACTCTATAAAATTTAACATGGAGATCTATATTTTCAATAAAGTTATTAGTCAATACGTATATCTAGGTTCCATGAAGAGCATTGGACAGACAACATATGAGAAAAACATATTTCTTGTTTGTCCAGACTAGGCATACAAGTACATGGTTTAGCTAGCTATCAAACCAGGTTTAATCCAACATGTTATACATAAGAAAATATATGTATCAAGTCAGGAATATGACAGTTATTATCTAGTCGTTTGATGTGTTTTAGCTTTTCATTTTGTCATTTGATTGGGGACTTTTCATTTTGTCATTTGATTGGGGATTTTTCATTTTGTCATTTGATTGGGGACTTTTCATTTTTTCATTTGATTGGGGACTTTTCGTTTTGAATTTTCCACGGAGTTCTGTATTTTTATGATTTTACTTTATACCTAAAACTGAAATGAACTTAATAAAACGTCGGTCAATCTTTCGTTTATCCCTTAGAAATTGTTCATAGCTATATTTATTTATCATTATTCTATTTCGGTGTTCCTATTTAGGTAAACGTTGAATGAATTGTATTTCGACCATAAAATGGCCATAAAGATTAAGACCAATTGTTTACGGTTGAAATTGTTAGCATTAATTGGCAGCAGTGAAGGGAATTTGTGTTGGTCTATAGTGGCAAGCGCCCTTGATATGTAATGTAAAGATAAGGTGACAGTATGATAGGTTTTCAAAAACACATAAAAACAATTTAGTTTGATTCCAACATTCTATTGTCATGCTCGTTTATTGACATCCTCATTTCAAGTGCTTAATTTTCCGGAAACAAACCGAAATGTTGAATAATTCTAAGATATGTTTCTAGAACACAATGCAAATGTATCTTTATACTAAAAGTTTTACCTGTGTCGTTTTGATAATCGGTTGAACATTTGCACTTTAGCTAGTTAGTGAACTTTCTTAACTGTGTTTTCAATAGTAAGTTAATTTGTATCACTAGCAAAACCGAATGATATACAACACATATAATTGGTAAGACTAGTCTTGCTTTTAAACAATATCAATCAATTTGTATATTCGTGCTCAATCAACTAGTTTTTCATACCCAATAACATAAAATTCTCCACTTCTGTGCACACATTCGAAAGTAGCTTTTACCGTGCCATTTACTAATGTTAATATTTGCGTTAAGTTCCCAGGTGGACTAAAAACTGTTGATTGATAGCTAGTATCAGTTCCTATAACGGTAAAATGGTAAACCCGATTCTGCTTACTGCATGGAAATGCACAAGAGCCTGGAATTATAAACATATATTGATGTGATGATGCTAAATGATTAGTAAAAGGTCGAGTACATTATCACGTTGGTCAATTGCTTTCTTGCACTGAGTCAATAGATTTGACTTACTGTGAACCGACAATATAGGATGATAAAGTTTTTAACTTTCAAAAAGACACATCTGTATGATTGGTCTATCTTAGAATTAAATGGTGCAAAATTCCTTAACAAAAATAGAACCGAACAGAATTTCATTTTGTTAATGACTTCTACATCAGCAATATGACTGTATATTAAAGTTTCCATCTGACTGAATGGGTCCTGTTCGCCTAAAACACAATACATCTGTTTTAACTAATTTAACTAATTTGACATAGAAATTACATTCAATGACTTTTCTTTATTTCAATCAAACATGATTTATTTATCAAAAGCTCCGTTGATCAACATGTATTGCCAATTTTCCGATCCTTTCGGAGGTTTACCATTGTTTTGCCGGCCCTTTTACGTCTATTGATAACATTAGGGAGCTGTTAACGTTTTTGTTTTCCCCATTTGACAGTTTTTGCAAACTATGTCAATCAATTAGTGAATCTTATTAAGAAACTCAGGTTTCAACTCCATCAGGCAAAGTTGACTTTAGATGAATTTGGCTATTTATTTTAGGTATTTTTGACATATAGCTCTTTAACGGTACTTATACATCGTCGGATTTCAAATGTTTGGCTTTGAGCGTTTCTGATGAAGGTAAATCCAGAAAAGCGCTTCGGACGCAAAAAACATATTAAACGTGTTGTTTTCAATTTTTTCTTTATGTTCTAAACGGCACTTTCTTAAAATTGAGTACATCAACAGACGTATTGAGTTTGACAACTTATCGAGTATATTTAATGACTTTACCGTTTAAAACTTTATACTTCCCTATTTTGATAACACAGAACCACCTATAATTTTGTACATATACAAAAAAACAAACAGCAGAAGTTCCATTTTTAAGTATACGTAGGTAACACCAGACTTCAATATAGAAAATAATACTCCTTTAACTTGAAATTGTAAATCATCGAAGTTTAGATATGCTCAATATTGCCATATTATTACAGGGAACCTCATTATGGTCCAGGACTGAGAGGTGTAAACAAAATGGAAAAAAGGACCAAAATATCGTCCTTCATCTAAAATAGACTGCAAACAGTGTCGTCAGGTCACCAAAGACGCTATTTCCTCGTTTTGTAAAAATTGGTGTAAACGGGAAAGTCTGATAGAAAATCCCTTGATTCTTATTTAAATAAATGTATGAATGTTGTAGATTATAGAATATCACATTTTGAAAATGATTGAGAAATAAATAAAAGAGTACATAATATGCCTATTTTCAGAATAAGAAATAAACTTCACGAATTTTCAAATATTCAAAGTAATTTGTGTAAGTACCAGCCGCCGTCAACAATGTGGTGGTTGTATGTCATAAATACTACACGGACGTTCTTAAGAATGAAATTTTAAATCCATCTACATTCAAGTCCGTGCGCTCCACAGAGAGTCATACAGTGAAAAAACATATCATAACCACATCACAACCTATTGCTTCTACTGATCATTTGAAAATCCCTAATATACATTGGTTACCTAAACTACACAATAAAAACAGTGTAAAAGGTCCCTACTATGTATTGGTTACCTAAACTACTATAAAAACAGTGTTAAAGGTCCCTACTATGTATTGGTTACCTAAACTACTATAAAAACTGTAAAGTATATTAATTGTTTTCTACTCGTTTGATGTGTTTTAGCTTATGAACACAACATAGAAAAAACTATAAACGTCGCTGTTGAAATACACTCCATTAAAATATGTTTGAACTCCTTGCCTAATTATCAATCATAATTTTAGCGGCTACTCACCTAATGTTTGGGCAGTACATGCCATACCAAGGAACATAAATGCTTCCAAATACATTTTCTAAATTCGTAATCGACTTCTTTTGTCTTTAGAATTGAAAGAAATTTGAAGAACTGGCCACAGCGTGTCTTAGGAATAATTCAAATATGTAGTTTTTACGACATAAGTACGTCAGATGTTGTCCAATCTATAATGTTTTACTTACATTTGCATAAGTATGTACTTGATACACTATTGATTTCTCATTTCCATTTGGATGTAGAAGTAGAAAAACAATATTATATTAATATTCATGAGAAAACAATTTCATAATCATTTCCGGAAAAGACTTATTAAAAACGGAATACCACAAAGTACTTTTATTCGATGATGTTGCAAACGGGGCACGTAGATATAAATACGGTCTTGATAAAATTGTCGATCTTTTACTTAAAAACACTTATGTCAAAAGGTTACCAACTTGTGGATTATGTTTTAACTGTATACATTTTGATTGTGTTATCAGTAAATTCAAACCAAACTAAATAGCATCTTTGAAAATCATAGTGAATTGAATGGTCATGACTCAGCAGACAACAATGAACAAACCATTGAGTTAGAAACAAAAACAATGGTAGTTGAATTATGTGATGCTAACATATAACTGATGAAAAAGTTTCAGGATGACATCTACTGGTATAATAGTACTTCCTCGAAAGAGGGCATTTTCTGGTGGTGATACTCCTCCTGTCAATACGAGTGAGGGTCTGTCTGAAATTTCTGATATCGATATCAACCATGTACAAAAAGGTCCCTTTCTGGCCAGCAGATACAAGCTGATGCCCAATTCCGTTCATTGATAAAAGCGGGCACTTCCGGTGAGAGAAACACAAAGGTGTGATGATTAATGTGATTGTGCATGGCGGATTTAAAATTGGAACTAAAATTGAACAAATAAAGGGATGCTTGAGTAGAAACCAGGTGAACTTTTTTTTACAAATGCAAATTTAAATGTGTCTGAAGTCGCAATGCGTGATATGAGTGTGCAAGAGATAGCGCGTAAGATATCATTGAGTGAAGGGCAAGGTTTTGTGCATTGTCAATGTTAGAAAGGAAGTTGTAAGTCTGGTAGGTGTAAATGTAGAGGAATGAACGTTTTGTGCAACTCAAAGTGTCACATGTCTCTGTCTTGTAGCAACAAGTAAAAAATGTTGCTAAAAGACAGAGACAAGGGACACATTCGTGCTATTCATGGATCCGTTAGAGTAGGATTACTAGTGAAATAAGAGCTGTTAAATGAATTTGATAGCGATATTTTGAGTTCAGAATATGCAGAAGTATTATGGATAAAATTAAATTCTAAAGTGAACGATGTATGCTTCTTCGAATGTGTCACATGTCTCTGTCTTGTAGCAACAAGTAAAAAAATGCTTTCTAAAATGCATGAAATGTAAACTGTAAACTGCGTTTGATTCATGTTTTTTAATCATTAATAAACTTCAAATCTGCACATATATTCCACTTTATATATTACGATTGCTAGATCTCTTTCAAAACGTTTGAGGCATCATGGTATTCCTTTTAGATTTTAATATGAACGTGAAACAAGATGTTTGAATTTCATTCGTGTATTTTCAATGTGACTTCAGAACAATAGAAACGTTCGTCTTCCATTTTAGACGTTAGTAATTTCCATTGGCAAACAAACGGATTCAAAACTAGTATGGAATTTGGCGTAAATACAAAATGTAATCCTGGTATCTTTGATCAGTCAGGGGCATTACTTAAACAAGTAACAATTAAAATTACCTATACAAGTAATGTTGAAAACGAGGCTTATTTAAATATAACTTATATAAGTTATTTTTCTGAATATTCTTTTTATAGGTGTCCAAGAATACAGATTTTACTAGCTTTAAATAATTTTCACAGTTATCTGGTTATTTTTCCCTTGATATATAAAAACTAATTCTTCAGAAACACTAATTAACTTTCCGACGCACTTATCTTTCATACCGACGCTTCTGGGTCAAAGATTGGTCTCTTGGGACTATTAAATTATCATTTTCCTCTAAAATCTTGAAGGTAGACTGATATAAATAGTTAGATACTTGTGAATTAATTAAGACCTGAAGTTATTTATAATTTGTAACCTAAATCAATTACATATGTGCCTTAGATAAGTGTAATTGCTATTTTTTTCAAAAATGTTTAAAATAACTTATTCAAGTAATATTTTTGTTATTATTTTCAAAGTAACCCTTCATCTCTATACTCCTCTCAAATTTGATAAATTCTTTATTTTATGATATAAAATGTAGTTTAAAATCATGAAAACTACATTTAGTCTATGTTTCTATTGAAAATTAAAATAACTCTATTAAGTAATTTTATTGTATTTAAAATAAAAAATTACTTACATAAGTAATTAAAAAAAATAACTTTTTTAAGTAACGCCCCTGACTGTTGATGATAAAATTGAAAATGGAAATGGGGAATGTGTCAAAGAGACAACAACCCGACCAAATAAAAAACAACAGCAGAGGGTCACCAACAGGTCTTCAATGTAGCGAGAAATTCCCGCACCCGGAGGCGTACTTCAGCTGGCCCCTAAACAAATATATACTAGTCCAGTGATAATGAACGCAAGAAAACTAAAATTAAAATAACACAAGACTAACAAAGGCCAGAGGCTGTTTATTTACAACCACTGGGTCGATGCTAATGCTGGTAGAGTTTTAATTCTCCGACATATCACCAGCCCAGGAGTTAGCACTTCTGTGCTGACATGAATTATCATTGATATGGTCATATTTATAAATTAATTGTTTACCAAACGTTTGAATTTTTTAAATACCAAGGCTTTTCTACCTTAGGAATTGATAACCTTAGCTGTGTCTTATAATACATTTAGAAAGTTTGGTCCTCAATTCGTTCTTTTTTTGGTCCTTTTTTCACTTTTGTTGGTTCGAGCGTCACTAATGAGTCTTTTGTAGATGAAATGCTGGAGTAAATACACAATTCAATCCTGGTTTCTATGCTGAGTTTATTTACAACCACTGGGTCAATACCAATGCTGATGGAGTTTTAATTCCCCGAGGGTATCACCAGCCCAGAAGTCAGCACTTCTGTGCTGACATGAATTATCATTGATATGGTCATATTTATAGATTAACTGTTTACGAAACGTTTGAAATTTTTTAATTTTAAGGCTCTACTACATAAGGAATACATTACCTTCGCTGTATTTGGCAAAACGTTTAGGAATTTTGGTCCTCAATGCTCTTCAACTTCGTTTTTTTTTTTACCTTTTTAACGTTTTAGGATTCGAGCGTCATTGATGAGTCTTTTGTAGACGAAACGTGCATCTGGAGTAAATACAAAATTCAATCCTGGTATCTATGCTGAGTTTATTTACAACCACTGGGTCGACGCCACTGCTTGGGGAGTTTTAATTCCTCGACGGTATCAACAGCCCAGTAGTCAGCACTTCAGCTCAATTAGCATTCATTTGGTAAGGAATTTCGTTTTTATGTCAACAATGATTTGGCACGTGGCAATATATAAAATAATAGCTATTAGAGATCAATGATATTTGTGTACTCTGTTGAAAAACAAAGTACTAATCATTCCTCTGTTATATTTAAGTTTTTTATAGACTGTCAAACAAGTGAGAGGTTATGCTGGCTTTAAAACCAGGTTCAATCCACCAATTTTCTACAAAAGAAAATGTCTGTTCCAAGTAAGGAATATGACAGTTGTTATCCATTCGTTTGGTGTGTTTGCGTTTATGATTTTGCCATTTGATTAGGGACTCGTTTTGAATTTTCCTCGGAGTTCAGTATTTTTGTAATTTTACTTTATACATACAAAACTGAAACAATTCATAGTTGAGTATAACAATTTAATGTGTAACATCAATACTGTTCAACTCAATTTACATTTATAAGGTAAGGAATTTCATTTAAATGTCAACAATGTAATGTTTTGGCACGTGGACATATAATATTATCTATTAGAGATCAATGATATTGGTGTACTCTGTTGAAAGGCGATGTTTTAATCACTCAACCATTAGATTTAGGTTTTGTTTCCTTTGGTACAATGTCTGGGTGGACAATATCTATACTGGTTATACTTCCAAATTCTTTTTTCCTCGTCTTTTTCCTGAAAAAAAGACAAAAATTAATTTACATTTAATATGTAATCATGAACCTTTATGTTTAAAGACGTATTTACCAGTAATGCATACCAAATATCTTTTTTATAATATGTTTGATGAATTTATCTCATTTTTATCTGTTTATAGCATGCATCAATTTGTTACATTATTTGAAAAGATATAGTAATCATAATTATTCTACTATGTTATTTAATAGTATACTATAAATATATATAAATTTCAGATCCTTAATTCAGATATATAAACTGTATTACTAACGATTTTATCGACATAACTATACATTAAGATAAAAACTATCATCTTCCTAATTTTTCATTGATGATAAACAATACGAACTATAATTAGTTAACAGCATAGTATATATGGAGCCATTATCGCTCTTCAACTTTGTACTTGTTTGGCTTTACAGCTATTTTGATCTGAGCCTCACTGATGAATCTTATGTATACGAAACGCGCGTCTGGCGTATTAAATTATAATCCTGGTACCTTTGATAACTATTTAAGGACTCTGTGATTCCTTATATAGGGTGCGTACATTGTTATCGTGGAAAACCTGAAATATTTTTAAAGGATACAGAGTATACCAAAAATGTGCTGCATCGTTGATATTCGGTTTATTCGTACCATTTTGTGAACATTTATCTTGTATATCTTTTTAATATATACTTGTGGTTTCTCCTATTGATATCCACACTTTGTTTAACGAACGTCATGACAATCAACAAAGGACATTCGATACCAAGTGTAGTCATTCAAATACCTTGTAAACATTGTCACAAAAACGTTCTCATTAACATGCAATATCAATTATGTGATTATACTAAAATACTGAACTGTTGCATCTTACCTGACGTAATGCCTATATATTATATACAAAGTCGTCACGGCAATCAAAATAATAACAGCTATAATTGGAATGACCCAATAAGGAAAGGCTGTACCTGAAATGAAAACAAAACTGCGGAAATGAAATGTAGGCAAATGTATATAATTTCTATGAAAACCAAGCTTTTAAATCAATTAAGCATGCTTCGTATACCAGTTTGATACATAATACTGAAGGTTTGATTCAGAATCAAAACACGTAGTCTCTTATAATGTAATGAGCAATAATAAACCCGACAAAAAATTGATAGTTTTAAAGATTTTCCTTATCCTAACAAATACAAGCAATACTTTATAAATTGTATGCGTCTGAAGCGCTTGTCTAGGTTAAAACTTCACCTGGAACACTCAAAGCCGAATATTTGAAAGACAAGGATGTAACAGTAAAACATGTATAAGAACCAAAACAGTAAAAGATCGATATGACAAGAAAAAACTAACTTAAACGATAGCCAAATCAATATGATAAATCTAAGATCAACCGAAGTACTACTGTGCAGATAGTATCATCGAATCTGAAAGGCCACCTTTACATGTATCAACCCAGTGCTAAAATATATATTTGAAGTATAACATCAGTAACTGTTTATGTTAACCAAAAAGCTAAATCAAGTTACCGATATCTTGATTGTTAACTAATTTTTTTTTATAGCATTGTTTCTTGGAACCTATGAGATCACTTACTTTCCTATTTTATTCAACAAGGATCGCAGATTTTTCTGCCGAATGTCGCTAGTTTCTAAGGATTTGCTAATTTAAAACCTCCGCCTCAATATCCCAAGTGTAGCAGAAAATTGCGTTAATCACCAACAAGTAAACACAGAACAAATACTTCTTTTAAACGTCGCTTTCAAACATTTGTCTGTATGCTCCAAAGGCAAATCTTTACCTAATATCAACGTTTGGTTACGAGCATTCTTTGTAGGGGGTTGTTTTATTAGATCTTTATTTTGTCTGTGTAGTATTATGTGGAGTGTTGTTTGTCTTCACTCCGCTTTGATGTCCCTTGTTTCAATATGTATGTACTCATTTATATTATGTTTAATTTAACTCTAAAATTTCCTTGATTTTGGATTCGCGATCATAAACAGACACACATACAAATATGTTTGTATCGTTTACAAGCATAACGCATCTTCGCATTTTTGTATCTATGGTTGTCCAATATACCTTCTTTAAACAGGGCCGTGGGAGTATGTTGTGTTACAACTTTGCCAACATCTAATTTATTTATAAAGTCTCTAATACGATGATTTCCGAACAATTTTTCATCTAATGTTTTGAATTCACATTTATCTTATGATTCGCCATACACACACTTTGGTCTCATTGTAATCATATCCAATCAACGTAACTTATATCAGAATACAGTTGTATCTTCACAATGATCCTTAAATATTTAATTGTTTGGGTTTTTTTTCAAGCGACTGCCACCACAAACAATATTCTGTCTCCATGCTCAAATATTGTGCTTATAACTCCTCAATTTATGGAAAAGTAAACACTATTTTGTATTAATTGTGTTAAGTACTGTGCAAACGCTAGTTCAAGAAGGCAAGATAGATTTTGCTTGAGCAAAATCTCCTGAGACCAAATCTCATTAGGGATAAGTATATAAAGAATATGCACTTACCATTATCTTTTTTATCTTCCGGAATGGTACTTTCAAAAGAAGGAGTTGTTTTTATTGTTGGATGTTCTGTACTACTTGATGTACTCTCAAACAGACCATTTAGTGATGTTGATGTTCTTTGCTGTTCAGATGTTGTCAAGGTAACTAACATGGACTTTACGTCTTTTGAAGAACATTTGATTGGCGGAAATATAGTATACAATAAATCATGTACACTTGGTTCCGAAACCGAGATCCACGAATTATCTGCTGAAGTGTGACGAAATAATTTTGATGATACAATTGTTGACGAATACATTAAAGGCGTTGAGGTTACTGACTGCAAAGGTTTTGGTGATACCGTTCGTGGGGAATTAACAAACAAAAGAGAGTAATGATTTGTTGTTTTATCAAGTTTTGATGTCTCAAAAAAAATACTTTTACTTGCCCCGATAGTCATCGACGATGCTATAAAGTTCGACATGTTATGAGTTTGTGTGGTTGTTCGTTGGTCCGTATTTGATGATATGATAGCTGATAACTGACCAACAGTGGTTGGTGGTTGCAAAGATGACAAAGATACTAGTGACGTCAGACTTTTGTTTGGCTGTAGATTTGATTCTGGAGATAACTTAAATGTTGTGGATTGTGTTGAATAAAGCTCTAAATAGGAATACGATCTACTTGCAGTATGACTAGGTGGTGATGTAGTGATATAGGATGAAAACAAATCACTTGATAGAGTCGTCTGCTCCAAACTGTATGAATAACTGCTTGCGTCCAAAATAAAAGATGACGAATAGTGTTTTTCATAAATTTCGGAAAATGTTAGCATTGGTGTCACCTGATGATTTGATGTTTGACTAGGTATGTATTGCGTGGCCGTTGAAACTAGCTGATCATCCACAAAAGATGATGGTGACGGCATAACAGACACTAAGGAAGTACATTTCGCTTTATTATCAACACATTGTCCTGTTTCACATTGGTAGAAAGCTTCTAGACAAGGTTGAACAGATATGCCTGTAATTAGTATGAAGTAATATAGTCTCTAACACGTAGTTGTTAACATTGTAATCTTCAGGTGGATTCAAATAATAACACACGTAGATTGTTAAGAAACAACTTGTCACAACTTAATTAAATCCATCGCTTAAAGTTCCTATTGAAAAACAATAAACGCGTCTGACGAACCACATTAATAGCCTGGTATCTTTTATGAGTTACATTTGGTGTTATCAAATGATTGATTGTTTGTATTCGCGTGCATATAAAATGGTCACTAGTCATCGGAGTAAAATGAATATCAGCAACTTTTCTCAGACTTTGTAAAACGTCACAATTGTCTGAGCAGAAAGTTAATAAACCAGGGGTATGTCAAAGAACGTCTCGTCCTATTTCTAAAAAAATTCATCAGAAGGTACCAAGACCTTGTTTATAAATATTCCGTATCAACTTCGCAAATAATACATGATGGTCTTGATTAATAGATTTATCGTTATCGTTGTTTATCGTCTTAACTACGTGTTATATTGTTCTTTTATTTGTCTTTGTTCAATTATTATTTTTACTTTTACTGTGTGGTCTGTTTTATGATATATCCATTTGACGTGTTTCGGTACTTATACATCCCGTCAATGTGTTTGTATTATCTTTCAGTTTTGCTGGTGTTTTTTGAATATGCGACTTTTTGGGTTTCTTTGGTTCTTATAACGTGACTCTGTACTTTTAAAGATCCCGTCATTATGTTATTGTTCTATCATATGTCATTATGTTATTCTTCTATAATTATAACTTTGATAATACTTTGAGCGACAAAATTGTTTTCCTCTCGTAGTGATATTAACAATATATGGATTCTTAAAAATTCTAAGGAACTTCTGGATAATTTCAAATCTCGGTCTGTTTCTAAAACGAATTCGAACATAACTTTTGATTTTTTAACCCTGCATACCGCCACTCCCCATGTGAAATTATAATTGTTTTGAATATACACTGAACGAAAAAAAATCTTCCTATGTGACGTTTACAATTTCTAAGGCCAAACACGCGAAACAATGAATGCGGTTTTTAGTTTGATAGATGCTGTTTGTGCTTTTTTTGTAAATGTTTGCTCGTTTTGAGAATGTAACACAGGGATGACTGCTGTAATCATATTTTGACTATTTTATCGATTATGTCGGCTTTGTTCACTCACTGTTGTAAATATAACGGAATTTAATGCGACTGTCATACAAGTGAAAGGTTTATAAGCGCTATAAACCAGGTTCAATCCACCATTTTCTATATTTGAAAATGTCTGTACCAAGTCAGCAATATGACAGTTGTTGTCCATTCGTTTGATTTGTTTTATCATTTTATTTTGCCATTTGATTAGGGACTTTCCGTTTTGAATTTTCCTCGGAGTTCAGTATTCTTGTGATGTTATTTTTTGTTATAATGTATGTAATCATGATAACGCGACCCGTTATTTTTTAACATGACTTATATTCAACAGCATCAATATTGAATGAAAGTTTACGAATAAACACTATAGATTGACAAAACAGACCGAAAATAAAGATAACGAATAGCAGTTTTAAAAATATTGCTAATGTCTAATGAACTATTTATGAAATCATTCTAACTGAATGTTATCTGTAAACTCAAATGTATTGATTTGTGTTCTATATGTACTATGAATATATTAAAATTTCATATTATAAAGTATATATTTACAGTTAAGTTCATCAGAATAATCTAAACATTCAAAGTTATCGTCGCATTTGGCTTTGGCTGGAATACACTGCCCATTGGTACATTGGAACTGGTCAGCATCACATGATTCGACTGTCAAAATAGAAAAGCTCAAAAACAAATATTTAGTTTGAAGAAAAGCTTATGATATACATATACATTTACACTATAGACATGAAGTGGAATTGCAACACGTGTTCGACATATCTTTATGAAATCATTACTGTTTACCTTTATATTATTCTTATAAAAACTACATACTCAGGTAACGTGTAAACACTATCTTTATATTAACACTATCATAAACGTCTAAACAGAATCCGGAACATTTTAACAAAAAAGAATAACCTATTTTTAACGATTGTTGGTTTTTCAATTTACAAAGCCTATTGCATATCTGATCAAAAGACAAAAAATGTCAAAGTTTTCTCATTTTAGCTCACCTGGTCCGAAGGGCCAAGTGAGCTTTTTTCATCACTTTGCGTCCGTCGTCCGTCGTCGTCGTCTGTTAACTTTTACAAAAATCTTCTTCTCTGAAACTACTGAGTCAAATTTAACCGAACTTGGCCACAATCATCATTGGGGTATCTAGTTTATAAAATGTGTCCGGTGACCCGGCCAACCAACCAAGATGGCCGCCATGACTAAAAATAGAACATTGGGGTAAAATGTAAATTTTGGCTTATAACTCTGAAACCAAAGCATTTAGAGCCGTGGGGTAAACTTGTTTATCAGGTCAAGATCTATCTTCCCTAAAATTTTCAGATGAATCGGACAACCGATTGTTGGGTTGTTGCCCCTGAATTGGTAATCTAAGGAAATTTTGCCGTTTTTGGTTATTATCTTGAATATTATTATAGATAGAGATAAACTGTAAATAGCAATAATGTTCAGCAAAGATCTACAAATAATTCAACAAGACCAAAATGGTCAATTGACGCCTTAAGGAGTTTTTGCCCTTAATAGTAATTTTTTACCAATTTTTCGTAAATTTTTGTAATCTTTTACAAAAATCTTCTCCTCTGAAACTATTGAGTCAAATCTAACCAAACTTAGCCAAAATCATTATTAGGGTATCTAGTTTAAAAATTGTGTGCGGTGACCCAGCAAACCAATCAAAATGGCCGCCATGGCTAACAATAGAACATAGGGGTAAAATGTAGATTTTTGCTTATAACTCTGAAACCAAAGCATTAAGAGAAAGTCAATATGACCAAAATGGTCAGTTGACCCCTTAAGGAGTTATTGCCCTTTAGAGTCAATTTGTAACAATTTTCATTAATTTGGTAAATTTTTGTAAATTTTTACAAAATGTTTTCCTCTGTATCTAAAGGGCCAATTTTATTATAGATAGAGAAAATTGTAAGTATCAAATATGTTCAGTATAGTAAATAGTTATCAAAGGTACCCGGATAATAATTTAGTACGCCAGACGCGCGTTTCGTCTTCATCAGTGACGCTCATATCAAAATATTTATAAAGCCAAACTAGTACAAAGTTGAAGAGCATTGAAGATCTACAAACACATCAACATCCTAAAACACAACTTTGTCATGAATCCATCTGTGTCCTTTGTTTAATATGCACATAGGCCAAGGTGAGCGACACATGCTCTTTAGAGCCTCTAGTTTCTCAATGAGTTCAATAGAAGAGTATGTTTGAAAATTTAAAGTAATTTTTTAGCAACTATTAGAAAACATATGAATAGTCAAACTAAGTGATATTATTTAATATATATTTATGTACAAATGAAATATGTATTTTACAACTAATCACTACACATCAGGGGTATCTTGGACTCCTGAAGGATATTGTAACAAGCCAATATTTGAAATAAATATTTAATTATGTTGTTAAAAAAAAAATCCGGGTTTATTTTTATAGGCTTTTAACATCATATAGAGAGTGACAATGGGTAGATTACACATGGACATGCTAACATTTAGTCTATATAAATGTGTTTGGTACGTCCAGTTGATACATTAAATAACATTACAGTGCTGCTTAAAAGTTATGGTTATTCGTGGTCATGTCTCCAACTTTACATTTGTACACATGACACATACTATCTTGATAAAACTTTATTTTTCTATAAGCATACATTTTGCAAGTATAATCTGTAACAGTATATTGCAAAGGTAATATGAACAAAGAGACAGTAACCATATAAACACGTCTAGAGACTTAAACACTATTTATTTTGCAGCACAATATGTTTTTACCACCTTTGTATTCAATGAAAAAATGTTTAATGCAGCTAGAACACACAAATAAAACAAACGTTTTCTCGTTTGAATTGTTTTTACATTGTCATTTCGGGGCCTTGTGTAGCTGACTCTGCGGTACTGGCTTTGTTTATTATTGAAGGCCGTACAGTTACCAATAGTTGTTAATTTCTGTGTCATTTTGTGTTGACGAATGTATTTAAAACATAACACCATTTCAAAGTAAATGCATTAATAAAATCTTGGTTAATAACTGTTGATAAAAAATGCTGATAAAACAAAATTTTGAGATAACATTTACCTGAACAGTTTTCTCGTTTGGTATTCATTTGGTTTAGGGTTTTGCTCATTGTCAAAGGCCGTACGATTTACTATAGTTGTTATAGACAAGCCCACGTCCAATCTATGCTTTTGTTATTTCTATGTAATAAAATTGAGAAAGGAAATGGGGAATGTGTCAAAGCGACAACAACCTTACCATAGAGCAGACAACAACCGAAGGCCACCAATGGGTCTTCAATATAGCGAGAAACTCCCGCACCCGTAGGCGACCTTCAGCTGGCACCTTAAAAAATAAGTATACTAGTACAGTGATAATGGACGTCATACTAAACTCCGATTATACACAAGAAACTAAAATTAAAAATCATACAAGACTAACAAAGGCCAGAGGCTCCTGACTTGGGACAGGTGCAAAATTGCGGCGGGGTAAACATGTTTGTGAGATCTCAACTCTCCCTCACATCTCTAGCCAATGTAGAAAAGTAAACGCATAGCGATATGCACACTAAACACTAAAATTCAGTTCAAGAGAAGTCCGAGTCCGTTGTCAGAAGATGTATATAAAAAAAAATAACATGACAATAATACATAAATAACAACAGACTACTAGCAGTTAACTGACATGCCAGCTCTAGACCTCAATTAAACTGATTGAAAGATTATGTCTTCATCATATGAATATCAGGCACAATCCCTCCCGATAGCGGTTTAGTAACATACTATCATAAAATATATGAGAAGAACATAACCCGTGTCATGCCAACAACTGCTTTTTAAATAAATGTGTTTAGTTCCGATACAAAGACCTTATACGTGAATCAATATTAAAGCCAAAATATGTAATCTTTAATGACCTTACAATGGTATCGTAACTATATCCCTTCTTAATAAGTCTGTTTAAAGGTTTCGTAACCTTTTGAGGTGAATACTGACATTTTTGTGCTTTGTAAATAATATTACCATAAATGATTGGATGTGAAATACCTGAACGTATAAGATGTCTGCATGTTGAGTTATATTTACGAATTATTTCCTTATACCGATGATAAAATTTAGTAATTGTTTTGACTAGTTTGTGATATCGAAAACCCTGGTATAATAATTTTTCAGTAACACATAAATTTTTCTCGCTAAAATCTAATACGTTATTACATACACGAGCGAATCGTACAAGTTGAGATATATAAACACCATAAGATGGTGACAAGGGAACGCCTCCATCTAAGAATGAATAATTAACGATAGGAAATGACAAATCGTCTCTTTTATCATAAATTTTTGTATTAAGCTTCCCGTTAATGATAGAGATATCAAGATCGAGGAAAGGGCAGTGGTCATTGTTAGTATTTGCTTTATTTAAAGTAAGTTCAACAGGATAAAATTCTTTAGTATACATACTGAAGTCGTCATTATTGAGAGCTAATATATCATCCAAATATCTAAAAGTATTGTTAAATGTTTGTATCAAATGTTGTTTCGATGGTTCTTAGCTAATTTTAGTCATAAATTGTAACTCATAGCGATACAAAAACAGGTCCGCAATAAGTGGTGCACAGTTAGTCCCCATTTGAATTCCAAAAAAACTTGACGATATACGGAATCTCCAAAGCGAACAAAGATGTTATCAAGTAAACATTTAAGCGCATAGAACAGTTCTTAACTGACGTCACTGCAGTTAGGGCACTTTAGAATTTAGAAGAAATAAATCACTTCCAATTACTTTGCTATATAATAGCAGATTTTCTATATTTCTTTCTGATCATACGTTCTGAGCATACGTTACATGTACAAATATCGAAGTGAATAGGAGGTTATCCAACTCATCGGAGAAATATTTTTCTAAAATTGCATAGGAAACATCATTGTTTACGTTTCTTCGTTCCCCGTTTTTAACAGTCTCTTCATACATGTCATAAATATATCTCTGCATTTAATTCATGGAATTTTAATCGTAATTTACCTTGTTTGCCTTGGATTTATATTCATTTAAGATTCTGTTTTGACAAATGTTCATACGAAAATTGTACAGTGGATGAATTATGGGATATTAATGATAAAAGTGTTGTATTATAACGTAAAAAAACTATATACATTTGCACCATCTCGTCAATTTAGCCAGACTTATCCATAACGATTATAAAAGATATCTGGGAGTCTGACACTCAGAAAAATATACTCATCTGAACATGAATGAAGCATTTGCCACTGGACGTTCGGCTACAAACAAAATCATGCATTTTTCTTTGCCTTCTTCCATTTGTCTTCAAATTATATTAACAGTATACTATTCCAAGAAGAGAACTTCCCATACATGTACTTTTTATTTTAAAATAAAGTATATGAATCAGTCATGTGAGTGTTGGATGATGCCGTAAAATAGAGTTGTTTAAAAAAAAACATCACAAACTAACTGACTAAAAAAGTCACTTTAGTGACGGTTCATTATTATGGATACCAAGGATTTGTATAGTTATACAAATCCTTGTGGATACAGAGAGCAAATAAGGGTGCGCTAAATTTTTAGATATGGTATAAATACACCTTACCGCTATTTTTCTGCCATTACTGGATATCGCACAGGTTCCCGTAAAAATTTGACATCATAAAACAAAATATCTGACGCAACATTGGAAAAGTGATTGTTGTATGCTTCAAAAGTTCAAGAGGCCGGGTCAGCCAAAATATCTGACGCCACAATGGAAAAGTGATTGTTGTATGCTTCAAAAGTTCAAGAGGCCGGGTCATCGTGATATGTAACTACATGTATAAGTGATTTACTATGTGGCTATATATATATGTATATATATAATATCACAGTAGCATGGGTTCGAATCCCGGCGAGGGAAGAACCAAAAATTTGCGAAAGCAAATTTACAGATCTAACATTGTTGGGTTGATGTTTAGACGAGTTGTATATACATTATTTACACAGCCATGTATCACCATCATTGATGGCGATCCGATGGATACATCTGGTGTAGAGTTGTCACTGACTCAGACGTACTTATGAATATAATTATTTTCTGTGACTGTATATTACATTAATTTGTAGGATCCTTTACTATAGATAATTTAGCTGATCTGTAACAATAACATCTTCATGCCTTATATATCATGTACTGTAGTACGCCGCTAGATTAAAACTGACGTGGAAAGGTAACACATGCCCACCGAAAGCTCTTTTTTTAGAGAGCCCAGGTGGTCGTGTGGTCTAGCGGGACGGCTGCAGTGCAGGCGATTTGGTGTCACAATATCACAGTAGCATGGGTTCGAATCCCGGCGAGGGAAAAACCAAAAATTTGCGAAAGCAAATTTACAGATCTAACATTGTTGGGTTGATGTTTAGACGAGTTGTATATACATTATGTACACAGCCATGTATCACCATCATTGATGGCGATCCGATGGATACATCTGTTGTAGAGTTGTCACTGACTCAGACGTACTTATGAATATAATTATTTTCTGTGACTGTATATTACATTAATTTGTAGGATCCTTTACTATAGATAATTTAGCTGATCTGTAACAATAACATCTTCATGCCTTATATATCATGTACTGTAGTACGCCGCTAGATTAAAACTGACGTGGAAAGGTAACACATGCCCACCGAAAGCTCTTTTTTTAGAGAGCCCAGGTGGTCGTGTGTTCTAGCGGGACGGCTGCAGTGCAGGCGATTTGGTGTCACGATATCACAGTAGCATGGGTTCGAATCCCGGCGAGGGAAGAACCAAAAATTTGCGAAAGCAAATTTACAGATCTAACATTGTTGGGTTGATGTTTAGACGAGTTGTATATATATATATAGATATCACAGTAGCATGGGTTCGAATCCCGGCGAGGGAAGAACCAAAAATTTGCGAAAGCAAATTTACAGATCTAACATTGTTGGGTTGATGTTTAGACGAGTTGTATATATATATATATAATTTGCGAAAGCAAATTTACAGATCTAACATTGTTGGGTTGATGTTTAGACGAGTTGTAATATTGTTGGGTTGATGTTTAGACGAGTTGTATATATATGGTATATATATATATATATATATACAACTCGTCTAAACATCAACCCAACAATATTACAACTCGTCTAAACATCAACCCAACAATATTGTTGGGTTGATGTTTAGACGAGTTGTATATATATATATATATATATATACAACTCGTCTAAACATCAACCCAACAATGTTAGATCTGTAAATTTGCTATATATATATATACAACTCGTCTAAACATCAACCCAACAATGTTAGATCTGTAAATTTGCTTTCGCAAATTTTTGGTTCTTCCCTCGGCGGGATTCGAACCCATGCTACTGTGATATCGTGACACCAAATCGCCTGCACATATATATTAAGATTTACATTATAAAGTGTAAATATGGTCAGTTTTGGTTGATGCTGTCACATATGGTCAGTTTTGGTTGATGCGGTCAAATATGGTCAGTTTTCATGGTTTTGGTTGATGCGGACAAATAATTTTGTTATATCCATGAGTCAGTCTGAGATATCAAAACTACTGAAATTAGTTTACGATTCAAAATTTTGATTAAAAAGAGGACATGCTGGCAATTTACACTGTGTAAATATGGTCAGTTTTGGTTGATGCTGTCAAATATGGTCAGTTTTGGTTGATGCTGTCAAATATGGTCAGTTTTGATTGATACAGACAAATAATTTTGTAACATGAGTCAGTCTGAGGAATGAAAACTACTGATATTTGTTTCTGATGCGATATTTTGAATAAAAATAGGAAATGCTGGCACCCTCAATTAATGCGAGAAAAAAAATTTGTGGTCATTGATTTCCAATATTGCAGTTATTAATATACTACAGTCCCTCTCGAACTAAAATTATAACTAAATTGCTGTGCAGCTATATAGATTTACATAATAAAAAGCAAATACGGTAAGTTTTGGTTGATGCAGTCAAAAGATTTTATTACACGACTCAGTCTGAAGTATAAAAACTACTGATGTTTGTTTATGATTCAATATTTTGAATAAAACAAGGACATGCTCATTGGAGGATCAAGGGGAGGGGGTCCAGGGGTTGGAACCCCACTTTTTTTAAACATCAATTCATATGAATGGGAGCATATAGTTGGACCCCCAGCCTGGATCTAGCTGCCCCTGCATGCTGGCACTATAAATTGATGTGAACAATTACATGTTTTTCCAAAATTGCTGTTACTTGTATATTACAGTCCCTCTAGACCTAAAATTAAAACTGAAGTACTGTGCAGCTATATAGATTTGCAGAAAGAAAAAGCAAATAAAGGCAGTTTAGATAGATGCGGTCAAAAGATTTTTGTTAAACAGGTCGTCCGAGGTATGAAAACTACTCGTAAACAGATTATATTGGTTATTGAGGTCCGATAATTTTGTTATGTGATAAAAAGCCATCCTGACTCCCGGAATAACAAATGTAAAACAATTCAAATAATAATGCCCCCCCCCCTAATACTAACGGCCTAATTTATGTACAAAAATTGAGAGAAAAACAAAAATTTATGTAACACATCAACAAAAGAAAATCACTGAATTACATGCTCCTGACTCGGAACAGGCACATACATGCAGAATATGGCGGGGTTAACAGGTTAAACATGTTCTCTAAGGCAGCAACCATTTGATTTTCGGGGGGGGGGGGGGGGGCTATGGGTTTTTTTCTGTACAAACTTTTTTTTCGACTTCCGCGAAGAACAATCTATTTTTTAGCGACAAACCGAAAACAATTTTTATTTTTTTCACCAAAAACTGGAAACAAACTTTTTTTTCCAAATAAAAACATAGCCCCCCCCCCCCCCCCCCCCCCCCCTAGAAAATCAAATGGTTGCTGCCTAAATCTTGCCGATTATAAATCTGAAATAAAACCGGCAAAATAGCAAAACTCTATATAATTTAAATCGCGTTTTTACCCAACCCTTTATATTAAGGCAAAGTTTTCTTAAAACTTACAAATCAACTCTAGCCGTAGAATTTATTAATCAATTTTAGCCGCAGAATTTATAAATCAATTTTAGCCGTAGAATTTATAAATCAATTCTGGCCGTAACATTTATAAAAATCAATTTTAGCTGTAGAATTTGTAAATCAATTTTAGCCGTAGAATTTATAAATCAATTCTGGCCGTAGAATTCATAAAAATCAATTCTAGCCGTAGAATTAGAAATCAATTCTAACCGTAGAACTGTTCTATTAAGTAGAACTGACCAAATATCTGGTCAGTTGTAGCTAGAACTGTCAGGATCAGTTCTAGGTAGAACTGGGGTTACACTAATGTCCTGACAATGTCCTAACAATGTCCTGACAGTGTCCTGACAGAAATGAAATCACTAAATACTTTTTTATTATTGGATGGATTTACTTGAAATTTGGAATCAAGCAAGATGAGAACTTATAATTAATAAATAAAATTTAAAAAACAATAAAAAATATTTATAAGAGTTAGAAAACTTGACCTGACCCAAGTCATGAGCCTGTAATTCAGTGGTTGTCGTTTGTTGATGTGTTACACACTTGTTTTTCGTTCATTTGTTTTACATAGATTAGGCCGTTTTTTCGTTTGAATTGTTTTAAATTTGTCATTTCATGACTTTTTATAACTGACTAAGCATATGGGCTTTGCTCATTGTTGAAGGCTTTACGGTGACCTATATTTGTTAATTTCTGTGCCATTTTGGTCTATTGTGGAGTTTGTCTCATTTGCAATCATACCACATCTTTTTTTTTTTTATATTAGATGCATGATTTCTTTTATTAGTTGCTTTTGGCTGTCAGTAACTGCGTGTACTATCAGATCTGTACTAAGTGTCTTTTTGTTTTCGTGATGTTCAAGTACCCGGCCAGTAAAGTTCGATCTAATGTTGTACTGATTCACTACTGTCCCAGTTAGAGGATGGTTCGGAGACCACTTAAATGTTTAACCCCGCCACATTTTATGTGTAAGTTCATGTCTCAAGTCAGGAATCTGTAACTAAGTGGTTGCCATTTGTTGCTGTTTTATATATTTGTTTTTCGTGCATTTTTTTTTGTACATCAATAAGACCGTCAATTTTCCCGTTTGAATTGGTTTACATTTGTCATGTTGGGGCTTTTTAAAGCGGTATGGGCTTTGCTCATTGTTGAAAGTCTTACGTTGATCTATAATTTATGTGTCATTTGATCTCTTGTGAAGACTATTCTCATTGGCAATCATACTACAACTTCTTTTTTTTATAAAGGTCAAAACGAGTATTTTAATTTTCCTTGAAAGCAAACATTTTTTTAAGTAAGTCCAAAGACTGGTCAGGTGGTAGCTGAGAAGATGTATAGGAATGTGTCCATGATGTGTGCTATATCTGCTAGTACGTTTACCACTTAAACACTTCAAAGTATTTGTGTCAGTTTGATAAATATTTTTGTATAATAGTTTCATGTTTTGGCCTTGAATCTGCTGGTGCACTATTATGTCTTACATTGAAATCATATAACAATCTTTAATACTATACATATGTGCTTTTTCAAATGACAAGGAACACATCCGTAAATATTTTAACAGCAGAAATGTACGTTAATCCTTAACGTACAGATCTATAAAATGGTTTCCGGTTTTTTTCAGATGCATATTAAAAAAAAACCACACAAATTCCATTGTTTGCTTATTGTTTCTTTAACCCTAAGTTACACATATTTCATTCCAATTCAGGACGAGCACACATTCAAATTAAATCCACTATGCGGTTTAGCCAAATTTCGACTGGAAAATGTTTACTTGTATTTGAAAATGACATTCACCTTTCAAATATATGTCACCTTTGGCCATATGAAATTATTGCACGGTTATTTTACTTTCAGAGACACGGTCCTAATAAGAGCTATGGAGTGCATTATTTTCGTTTTCGGAGAACGTACGTCTACGTTTGAATCATTCTATATACCCCCTTGTTAAAAGCACCTCAGCAGGGATTGAAATGTTTTTAGTGATAATTCAGTATGAATATATATTATTTATACCCAAATCAAACCTTTTTTTTTGTGGTAAAAATGACACTGTTAATTTTTTACTTATGAGGGGCAACGGAAACAAAATTCGTAATCTTAATAGAAAATGGTGGTAGGAAAAATCGTTTTATTCTAAAATTACTGTTATCACAAGTGGTATTTATAATGAAGAACAGATGTCCACTCTATTTGAAATGTGATGATTGATTTCTAGTAAAATTCGATTATCTCAAGAGTACACCAGTTAGATTACAAACGACTGGAAATACAATCATGATAATATTTAAGCGTGTGCTTTAATCGGCAAATTAATGACAATACAATGTAAATTATTTATAGTATACTTACAAGAATAAATAATACACCACATCTTACCATATGAAAAGCAGACTCACAATTTCTTGTGTTTACTACACAGTTTAAACAGTTAAAAACGGTTTGCTGTCGATCTGCATTTCTGATTAAAACTTTTATGAAAGTATTTTATGTATACAGTTCGTATATTAAGAATCTCTCAACATTCTATAACAAATAGGTACATTGTATTTAATTTCAAACCAGGGTCATTTTTAGTAATTCTTCAATCTTTACTTAAAATCACAGTTTGTTAGTACATGCGTTGAATTATACACGGGGGGGGGGGGGGGGGGGTAACTTCGATATTTTCTTGGTAGGGGTGTGCCATTTTAGCCTAAAAAAAACGTACCCATTTTAATATATTAACATTCACTGAAATTCAGTACCTATAGTTATATAAATATTTAAGAAAGAATGACCTATACTTATATACAATATTTAAAATATGACCCATGCTTATTTAAGCACTAACTCATCGGTATTCATTTGGGAACTTATTTGAAAGCATTTTGTTTGAAAGGTGAACTTTCAAATGAATTGATTTGATTTAACATAATAATTGACCATTAATAATGTATGATTCTCAATAGCATATTTATTTATGATATGTAGATCATACCCCAAATCAATATATAGTTGTCAAACGCAAATGCATTTTAATATAGGATGTCATTAAAAAGGAGAGTCATTTTTATATAAAATCTCGCAAAATTATGACCCATATTTTTGGCACATCCCCGTATACCCAATAATAGGAAGTGGACCCCCCGTGGAATTATATTTGGTAACAAAATTATATGTCACAAAACTGTAAAATAGAGGTATTTCTAAACGGTTAACAAGAATTAAAAGAGGGACGAAAGATACAAAGGGACAATCAAACTCATAAATCTAAAACAAACTGACAACGCCATGGCTAAAAATGAAAAGACAAACAGAAAAACAATAGTACACATGACACAACATAGAAAACTAAAGAATAAACAACACGAACCCCACCAAAAACTAGGGGTGATCTCAGGTGCTCTGGAAGGGTAAGCAGATCCTGCTCCACATGTGGCACCCGTCGTGTTGCATACAGATCGCTCATCAAAGCAATTATGCTAGATTTGTAAGGTGTATCAAAGTTGTCTTCAGTCAAAAAGAACGAAAATTGCTTCAAACAGATTGATTTCGATGAAATGTTGTATTTATCACATCGGTCGGATTTTGAACCTTGATTTCAATTAAGGTCAAAAGGGGAAGTTTGGTCCTATCACTTTCATGTATTTGGTACATGTAAATAAAACCATGAGGCAGTATAATTATATTATTTACATTTGTCGATGTTATTGTTATTTTTAATAGTACATTGTACATTGTACTATAGAATAAAGGAGCATAGTCATGTAAACGTTTTAATATTGCTACATATCATTGTGTTATTATAACTGGCTGTTTCTGAGTTGTCACTGGTATAGATTCAATGTTTGCTGTATTGGCCTCGAGACCCGTATAACACTTTTATTAGATATTCCAACTTTTTCAATACATACTTGTTCTGAATGCTGTATTACATATATCAAATGTGAATATAGGGCCAATATTTCCAATACGGACTAGTAATGGTGTGAATATATAGGGCCAATATTTCCAATACGCACTGGCAATGAATCCTGAATTACATGCACAATATATGCTTACAGGTTATTCATGAGTCATTGCCAGTCCGTATTGGAAATATTGGACCGGGCCGAAAAGCAATATAGATCATGATTTATATGACCAGGACGACGTCACAAGTATGACACATGCCATTTCGGTTGTATTAGGGCTGTTTTAATCGTATTATTTAATAACATCTGGTATTTAAAAATATACGCTGTATTTAACAGCTTGTTAATTTCAATTGCTAATATAAAAGCCATTGTCCCTAAAAAAAAATACCTATATATCTATATGACAATCAGATATCTATATGAAAAAAACATAGTTTTTACTTACTAGGTATTGAGTTGTTGTAAATAAAAACACACACAAGTGGAATATTGTTCTTTCCTTCATGAACTCTGTACGTTAACGTCCCTACTCCTAAAATAAAAATTCAACAATACTCCGACGGATTTTTTTTTTTTTTTGAAAATAATATCAACATATTCTTTTTAAACATGAATTCTATCTAAAAGAATAAAACATCCTTATCACCAAGATCAAAATTACACAGCAACATGACAGCTCTTCATGTAGGTAATATGTATGGTTCTATCAATTTCTCGTTAACGTGTTTGATAAAGTTTGTACCTCATTTATTTCCCGTAGAATAGAAGGACAGAAGAATGTACAATGTTTTACTTGAAGATTGATGACCTTGCATGGTTACACGAATTGAGAGTTGAAATCGCGGTTAAATTTTTACACTTCAAGGTCTCAATGGTACCACTTAAAAGAACCTACATATGTAATTTTATACAACATTAACAATGAAGATATTAAGAAATGCATGTTTATTTCGATGCAGTTTAATAGTGCAGTTGTAACATGTGTAAGTGGAATACCTCACGTCTTGAATTCAATGATGCTGTAAATATTTAAAACTGTGATCATTAAATATTGAAGCGCGGCATGTTCATAATAACATATTTGATGCATATTTTAGATAAAACAAAGTATAATTAATTTCATTACTGAATTTAACATGTGCATGTAGAGTGTAATTGGCTGATAGATAAAAGTAAACAGGTGCGCTAAGCAAAGGAAATGAAAAGTCAGAGAAAATAAGAATTTTTGTATTGCTCTAGATCTGTACAGTCTGTTATCGTGAGAATCTCGAAATTTGTTCGACTTTTGTTGTGGTTGTAATATACCTTTCATAACCATTTAAAATGGGTCACTGTTATTTTCCCTTCATTTTCCGATATACATGTAAGTTTACAAAAAAATAAATCACAAAAATAAGGAAATATGATATGATTGCCAGTGAGACAACTGTCAACCAAAGTTTAAAAGGAGTGAATGTAAGCAAGTATAGGCAACCGTTCGGCCTTCAACAATGAGAAATGCCGTATGGTCGGATATAAAAGACCCTGACATAAAAATACGAAACAGTTCAATTGAGAAAAAATACGGCCTAATTTATATATATAGATATTAAACTTCGTATCCACTTCATTCGTCACTTGTGAGTAAGAGAAAAGGCTGTTCGGTTAGGATACAGAATACAACAAATGGACGTTTTTAGCGACATTGACTGGCTATACAGCCCTTGCACGGATACAGAATAATATGTCGGATGACATGTTTTCCTGTGGATTACATTATCAAAACGCAATTCAAAATCTTCCCACTGGACGTCAATCATACATTCAACATAATCGGGCTTTATCATAGTTGTATATGTGGTTCTTTCTTCGAGTTTTATTATCCTAACGCTTAGCTGTTTTGGTACTCTTCTATTCGTTTTAACTTCGTAATTAGGGAAATAATTTGTCGTTTATATAATAAATATATCTATATGTAAATGTACTACAGAACACACTAGTGTATAAAACGTACTTCAGATTTTGAAGATATTATACAAATTATATTGAAGACTGAAGACCCATTAGAGGCCTTCGGCTGTTATCTGTTATCTGCCTTTGACAATTTTTGCAATAGTATATACTACAGAGTATAGCATTGTAAAACGTATGCAAAGTATAAAAATCATTGAAATAAATATATAACAGGGTCTAGGATTGCAGTATATAGTTCTTCAGAGTTAAATTCTCCCTCGCCCTGCTCGTCCGAATTAAAGTATTTAATCTCTAAATTCAATAGGCTATAAACAAAACAAACACAGATATAGGATTAGTTGCTCGCAGTAACATCGAAACAAAGGAAATGAAACAGTTCAGAATAAGATGCCGATAGAAAAAGATATTACCAACTGATGATCTAAAAAATTTCTTCATATAACCATCTTCAAACTGACATCACGAGCTCTATTATACGATAAAGGTGTATTATCTTCTCTTAGCTAGTAAACACTTCGCGACTTCAAAGAGAACACAAAACGAAAATGAAATAAGATTCTATCAAACATAGGTATTGGTACGGCAACTGTTTGCCCAACTTCTGCCGTCCCTAGTTCCTTTTTGCTCCTGGCTATCATAGTGTTTGCCTGCTTCAGTTGACTATCCATGGCTCCAGAACGATGTCGAACTCTGTTGGTATCAATTTTACAATTTGGACGAACCACCTTTGAACCGTATCTCTCTTCACTTACAGTAGTACCACATATAACATGAATGTGTTTGTCACATTTAATACACATATGAGCTCCAGATGTATCCTTTTCACATACATAGCACTGTGAGACATCCTGAAAAATAGTTTCCATAAATAATAAGGTAAAATAAATCATTTGGTGTGGTCATACATCAGTTTTTAAGATTTAACTACAGTTTTGTGGTAATAAAGTGTTTTTGTTCAAAATGATCAAACACTCAATTTAAAAATACGAAGATGTGGTATGCTTGTCAATAGGACAACTGTCCGCCAGAGACAGAATAGTATATAAGATAAGACCTATAGGTAACCATACGGCCTTCAACAAAAACTCATAGTAAGCAGACTCTTTTTTTCTTAAGCTCCGAATATCATTCCTGTGGTTTATCTGTTATATATTACATGGAAGTACTTTAGTTCAAGCTCCCGCCAGGATTAAAGAGTCGTGTTTTTTTTTAATATTTCTGAGACTATTTTCTACTTACCTTTTGCGTTTCATCAGTGATTGGAGTAGAAGGTTCCACATTTGGTTCTGCAATAGATTCTGGTATATCAGAGGCATCGACAATGTTTTCTGTTTTATTTTCAGTTACAGGTTGATCATTTACAGACTCTGTCTGGAGCTTAAGTAAGTCCTCTTCCTTTTCTAAGGTCATCAATATTTCTTTCGGAATTTTGGTTTCTGATGTTAATCCAATTGTTGCACATTTACCAAATAAGGCCTCATAGGGGGACCGTCCAATGCCTTTGTTTAGAGCTGAATTCTTTTGAATTTGGACGAACTTGATACCAATTGACCACTTTGTTGATTCATTGTCCCTCAGCCATGCAGTTAGCATGTCATGGATATCTCCATTTGAGCTACCCTGTGATTGAAGATGTCTCGGTTTCCCATGAACGATAACAAGTTCTGGCCACATTAATTTTAACTCGGATATGACCAAAGCTGTGAATTCCCGACCATTGTCATTTTGCAGTATATGGGGCGCACCAAAAATTGTAAAAATATCAATTAGATTAAAAGCCACCTCTGATGCACATTTTGAGGTAAGGGCTTTAATGTTACAAAATTTTGTAAGGTGGTCTTGAAATACCATAATAAATTTATAGTTTCCATCTGGGTTTGATTGAAAATCCATCAAATCAACTTGTCCTCTACTGTTAAAGTCTTTAGATAAAATGGGTTTCACTACTACTCCTTTTCCTATATGTTTTTTTTTCATATTGCAATTTTCACAAAGTGACAGAAATAATTCAATTGCGTGAAATGTTAGCATATCCATTATTTAGTTGTTTTATCATGCGATCTCTGCCGCCATGACCTGTTTCTTTATGTGCCTTTTCCAAAATACCTTAGAGTTCCTCTAGGAAGACATAAATTTTGAAATTTCCCTCGTCATTCTCGCTGACTTCAGTTATCAACCTCTCAAAACCACCAATGTTAAAAATGTCATACCTTCTTAAATTGTAGTAATCTTTTGTCAATTTCTTTTCCGATGATTCCAAAAGTTTAATCTTTGCCAAAAGATCATGGTACTTTACTCTAGGGTATATGCTCCTTGTTTTCCCCGATTCGAATTTAGACCTCAAAGATTCAAGGAATTTTTCCTCAATAGACATGGTGTCACTTAATGCGAATAATCCAGATAAAGAAGTGAAAAAGACAAGATGGCCTGAGGGCATTTGAAAAATATTTTAACAAAGAAAATTTACTTATCCAATAAAATGGTATGAGCAAAAAATCATATCTTAATTTTGTCTACTTTTGACCAGTTCAAACCAGCTTGACCAGTGAAGTGTAAACATTTTCAAATAATTATTATAAGGATTATATAGAATCTCCCCTTTTTTATGGGATACAATCACTTTTTTATTTTTTATACTTCCACAAAAAAGTATGAGTTAATTCTGTTTTAAATAAGAAAAGTACTAAAATTTGAAGATTTGTCAGATAAACATATATTAATATTAGGAATATAATTAAGAAAATACTTTAGTTCAAGAAAAATCACTAAACATGCTAAAAACACCTTAATTCTAAAATTTCACTTATTGCCTAAAATCATGTTCGGCAATAGGATGAATACTCATCACCAAATTTCAGGTAATAAGCTTAATGCCTGGAAATTTCAGGCAATAACTTAATGCCTAGGCGTTAGCTTATTGCCTAGGATTTAAGATTAATGCCTAATTTCACTTATTGCCGCTAACATATACATGTATAGTGAACTAGACTGACGCTTTCACAGGAGATGGTAATGCAAAGACAACTTTTCAAATCTTGAATCATTGGATAATTTCCCAGACTGTTTCCATTGATTCTGCAAATAGAAGAAAACAATCAAAAACTTTTATATACATGTATGTTAATTAGATAAACATTAAACTTCTATTGATATATACATACTTCATATCTATATACAACTTATAATCAAACTGTGTGATTCTTTATGTTGCACTGTGCATCATAGCGCACGAAAGTCTATACATATCTCATATCTACATACATCAACTTCTAATCACATTGTGTGATTCTTTATGTTACATGTACACTGTGCAACATACAATGTAGCTCATGAAAGTCAAAACATATACATATATCATATCTACGTACATCAACTTCTAATCACATTGTGCGATTCTTTATGTTACTCTGTGCAACAAAGCTCATGAAAGTCAAAACATATACATATCTCATATCTACATACATCAATTTCTAATCACACTGATTCTTTATGGTACACTGTACAACATAGCTCGAGCTCGTGAAAGTCTATACATATACATATCACATATCTATATAACATATGAAAAAACAAAGACCACAATTTTTCCCAAAACGAAACCAGGATATATACATGAACTATTAGGTACAACTTGACTAAATTAGTGTGAATCATATACAAACAATAACTTATGTATGGTTGACATGAATGTAAACACAATAACTGAATAAATGAATAACTCAGGAACTACCCCGCCGGCTAGGAACAACCAAATAAACCTAATATAGGGGTCAACTGGAAACCTGGATCCGATCTAATGCGACAAGACGTCTCGCCAGACATACTCGGACGTGCATTGTTTTAAAAATAAATATACAAGTATCACTGTACATTCATAATATGAATGAAACTTGAATGTTGCCCTGTCTGCACCGGCCTATAAAGTGATAGTATCAGAGGAAGATTTCCGCTATAAAACAATCACTTATCTTAACCTTATACAAACTATACACTAGTATTGTACATACAATTATTTCTCCGTAAACTAACGACACGTGAAACATTAAACTTCTAACCACACTGCGATACTTTATGTTACACTGTGCAACACGACCTCTACATACATTAACATCTAATCACACTGCTACACTGTACATCTATGGTACAACATAGCTCATGAAATTCCATACAAAGTCCATCATAATACTGTATATTATGTCACAGAACAGCTATATTGTTCACGAATAAACTGTACACACTGTTTGCCATACCCTTATAAGTGTATATTATTTAAATATATACCTTCTAAATTACTATTAGACCGTATTAAATCTAACAAATTACTGTTAAATGGTTGCATATCAAAAATGCTGTATTTGTCCGATCCTTGCATAAAACTTAATTTGATTTCTCTAATCACGGAAATATCTTATATAGCATTACTGTTCGTACTGTAAACAATTCACAGCTGATTTTCACTTAAGTACCACTAATGTAGCTGTTGCTTTTTTCGCATATGCAGTATAAAACTAATTAAATAACCCTATCAATCAAATAATTATACATGTAGGAACTATCCAAACTAATGCAGTTATTTAATGCTGACCAATCATATGCAAATGCGTCAACACTGGATGTACCAGGTGTAAAAAACTTTAAGACTAACTACAACACCATATTTCTTCTGTCGGTAAATAAATCACAAATGAATGAACACCGTAACAGATCAAATTATTTGAAATTAATATCTGAAACACCCGGATCTTCGAAATCAAAATTTCACTAAATTTGTCAGCTTTTATATATTTATCTCTAGGAATCCATTCAGCTTTAATCATATCTAATACAATTTAAGCATATCGTTAAAAACTCAAAGCTGTGTCTGAAGCTCCTACTTCATACAAACTTTTCTTATTTTCTTTAGTTTATACATTCTAATTATCGGTGTAAATCTAAACTAATTATCCACTCAATAGGTTATGTACGGATTGTAAAATATAATTGCTTATCGCTTTTAATTCTCTCCTAGTTTAACTCTTGGTTCATTCCGATTTATCTCTCTTAAAATGTGTTACATTTATTACCTGGTACATCTGCATATTCGGTGGCATCGGAAAAAAACCCAAATCCTCTCAGGTATTCTATGAAAATATAAAAGATGCCTTAAATTAGATTTGTCATATTCAAAATACCCAAACCTAAGTTTTGTCTTTCAAAATACAAAAGAATCCCAATAAGCTCTACAAGATAGTCATACATAAAAGCCTCATCATAATTGACAAATACTGCAAAATGCTGTTAACATTGAAATTACTTTTCAACCCACTTTAACTAAATTTCCACAATTAATAGTAATATAGCATTCAAATAAAACAGATATAATGTTTTATAAACTCTCAAATTTTTAACAGGTATTTCTAATGTCCCTTATTTTAAATTACAATTAACACCTAGTCATTCTATAATTTGAACTGGTGTCCATATGCTCTAGTCTTACTATAATTTAAAATAAAACCATAGTTTAACTAACTCACTTTTAACCTGCAAGTCCATAATTTCACAAATTTTAGAACTTTCTGTCGCTCCCTATCAGTCGTCTAAATAAACCACAATCGGGATACTTACAGCTCTCCAATATTGTACTAAAACTCTGATCGTTTTCTAGTAAAACTGTGAAAGTAAATAATCTGATTTTAGTCAAATTTCTAGGTGAAAAAAATAAAAAAAAATTGAAATCTTTGATGATCACAATTCTCATCTATGCTTCAAATAAAATTTATACATATATTGAATTGTGTACAAACGTTTATACTCCATTAACACCTTCAAATTTGATCTTTCGTTTTTTTATATAATATAAAAATTATTTGTTTACACGACTCAAATCTAGTACACGTCTTTCTATACCTGAACTTTGTACTGAAACAGTTATCGGATTTAATACAAATTATGGACACTCTATTTCATTGATACAATTATAGAATTTCATAAAGACTTTTCAACAAAAATTGCATGCTTAAAAGCTGATTTGTTTTAAGGTTAACACAACATGCATTATATTAAATGGAATTGTATAACCAAATTCTATAGTATCTAAAATAAATTATAAGCCTGTAAAACGGTTTTCCAAAAGTATACATTATATTTTAAATTCGCTTTAACGTTAATAATTTTATCTCCAGACTTAATTTTAAAATTGTAAATACAATCAACATTATACTCAACTCCATTCATTATACTTCCATATAACATTGTTTCTCTTTCGCACCTTTACTTAATACACCAATGTGACCAACTTAAATTCGACGCAACTGCGAGCACCTTCGATAATATTACATTCAAATGCCAAACTTTATATAGTACCATTAAATCCCACCCGTAGAAACCGCCAAAACTTTCCTCGTGCATTATACACCCGACATCAAACTCTATAAATAGTACATACATGTACTGTTGCAGAACTAGTTATACTAGTTCACATCTATGAATAATTACCACTAATAGCAAACTGGAAAACACCAATTTCAAACGAAATAAAATATATTATTTCATTAAAATTGATAATGGAAATGGGGAATGTGCCAAAGAGACAACAACCCGACCATAGAAAAAAAAAACAACAGCAGAAGGTCACCAACAGGTCTTTAATGTAGCGAGAAATTCCCGCAGCCGGAGGCGTCATTACAATACATAGTACTACATTTTATACATAGTATACCACAGCAATGCATAGAAATACATTAACATAATTATCATTGTAAAATTTTACGTAAAAGTTATACAAAATATAAAAGTAGTGTAATAGATATATGACAGAGCCTATGATTGAAATATATAGTGTATCTTTGTAATATATTTAGAATAAGATCCTTATTGTGAAACTGCATATACATATAAAAAGGGAGATGTTGTGTGATTGCCAATGAGACAACTCTACATTAGAGACTAAAATGACACAGAAATTAATAATTATAGGTCACTGTATGACCTTCAACAATGAGCAAAGCCCATACCGCACATTCAGCTATACAATGGCCCGAAATGACAATGTAAAACAATTCAATCGAAAAAAATAACGGCCGTATTTATGTACAAAAATGAACGAAAAACAAATATGTAACACATAAACCAACGACTACCATTGAATTATAGGCTCCTGAATGGGGACAGGCACATACATAAAGAATGTGGCGGGGTTCAACATGTTAGCAGGAGCCCAACCCTTCCCTAATATAACCTTGAACAGTGGTATTTAAGAATTGAATGCTTCTTTTTGTAAATTTATTGGGGTGTAAAAGCGTTGACCGAAGTACATTTTGTATGAAGCGCGGAAGCGCTTCATTCTAAAAATGTGCGCACGGTCAACGCTTTTACAATCCTATAAAGTTACAAAAAGAAGCATTCAATACTTATAATTACATTTTTTAGCTATGATCATGAAAACACGAATTTTATATATTTTTTTATTTAATTTATCTGTGCACTTTATTGTTGGATCACGTGTTATCATGAGTGAAAGTTGTATTGAGCATTGCAACTGCTTACGGATTAACACGTGATGTGCAGTTAGCCAATCAGAATAAAGTATTATAATGAAACATACATCTAATGTAATTATTTAAGAATTAAATGCTTCTTTTTGTAAATTTATTGGGGTGTAAAAGCGTTGACCGAAGTACATTTTCTATGAAGCGCGGAAGCGCTTCATTCTAGAAATGTACGCACTGTCTACGCTTTTACAACCCTATAAAGTTACAAAAAGAAGCATTCAATACTTATAATTACATTTTTTAGCTATGATCATGAAAACACGAATTTTATATATTTTATTATTTAATTCATCTGTGCACTTTATTGTTGGATCACGTGTTATCATGAGTGAAAGTTGTATTGAGCAATGGAACTGCTTACGGAATAACACGTGATGTGCAGTTAGCCAATCAGAATAAAATATTATAATGAAACATACATCTAATGTAATTATAACAGTATAACATAAGAACGAATTATAAAAATCAGTTGAAAAAGGCTTAATTTATCAGATGGACAAAACGTTCATGTAATACGGAATATATTCCCTGTTTCTATTCTCAATTTTATCAATGGTAAAATTGACCTATGTCTATTAGTGCAAAACTATATTGGTTTCATATTTGTTTTTTATAAAACTAGGTTACTTTTTTTCAGATTTTCAGCTGATATCCTGCTAAGCATATTCAAAACTCTACTAAATTTCTCAAATTTTATTGAACTAGTTGTAAAACAAATGACGACGAAACAAGAATTGGTATTATCAAATGTATCTCCAGTCTACTATGTAAAAATGTCTACATACATCATAAGTAAGTACCAACTTCTGTCAAAGTGGTTATCTGATGTCTTGTGTTTTCTTATGAAGATAAAATAGAAGATGATTTCCAATGAGACAACTCTTTAAAACAGACCAATGACATAGAAAATAACATCATTAGATAGTCGATACTTATATATAAATTACAAATTATGTCCTAATCAGGAGTAATATATCAGGTATTCAAGAACAAATAAGTTTTGTACATTGTCAAGTTACCAAAGTTGCAAATAAAGAAATTAAATTAAGAATTAAAATGAGGAATATGTCAAAGAGACAACAACCCGACCATAGAGAAGACAACAGCCGAAGTCCAGCAATGGGTCTTCAATGAATCGAGAAACTCCCACACCCGGAGGTGTCCTTCAGCTGGCCCCTACAAAAATATACTAGTTCAGTGATAATGGACGTCATACTAAACTCCGAAATATACACAAGAAACTAAAAATTAAAAATCATACAAGACTAACAAAGGCCAGTGGCTGAACCCAATAGCATTTAATTAATACGTTAATATGCAACTGTCTCTTCTCTACAAGATGCATATTTCAACAATTAATGTCTTATCTTTGATGTTTAAATCGTGTCAATTACAAAGCACTTGAAATCTGACCAACATTTATATTGAGTGAAGGTAGAACCGCGCTGAAGTACGTCCATCATTCATAGTTCATTATTAAAAATTCAATAATGAATAATGAAATAGTTCACTATTCACTATTCAATGTTTAAAAAATGAATAATGAATAATGAAACAGTTTATATTTCTTTATTCAACTTGAAGCGGTGAATAGTGAAATAAAAATAAAAAAAAATGACTGTGACACTATAGCTATATCCCGTATTTCTAAATTCGTCTTTTTGGTCATATCTAACAAATATTCAAATTAATATCAGAAAAAGTAGATAAAACCACTCTTTAAATTTTGATTTTATATATTTATCTAGTTCCTAGTTTCGAAGGATAAACTAGTGGGTTTTCCTAACTATTTTTAACAGAAATTCCTTGGTTCAATGTATGGACGACCTGAACACCAGAACATTTTTTTTTTTTAAATTGAAATATTCTACGTGGTCTTTCTTTTTTTAATTTTCACTGGACCTTTGCTATTCTTCATGCTTTAAAAAAATGTAGATAAAACAAGTCGATTGTGTCGCAATGACCATTATAGGTGTTTTGGAGAACCTAAATGCCAAAATACGCGTGAAAAGAAATAGCCAATTTTGAATAATGAAATGGATATTTTGAATAATGGAATGCACTGCTGCGACCCTTTAGCCCCTAATTATAGATAAACCTTATACCTCATTCAAAAGCTTATTACGAGAGGAACAAAATATGTATAGTCAATTTGTTCCGCAACGAATATTAGAGGAGAAACGAAGGACTTAAATATCGAAATACTCGTGAACATTGAGAAATAGTTTACTTTGAATAAAGGAATGGACTGCTGCAACCCTTCAGTCCCTAATCACGTATATAATTAGGGGCTAAAGGGTCGCAGCAGTCCATTCCATTATTTAAAATATCCAGTTCATTATTCAAAATTGGCTATTTCTTAATTTTCACACGTATTTTGGCATTTCGAATGAGGTATAAGGTAAGGGATACATCAAAATAAAGCTTATTGGTAGAGGAAAAAACTGAGTATAAACGATACGTGCCGCAATGACCATTGGAGGTGTTACGGAGGACCTAAATGCCAAAATACGCGTGAAAATTAAGAAATAGCCAATTTTGAATAATGAAATGGATATTTTGAATAATGGAATGGACTGCTGCGACCCTTTAGCCCCTAATTATAGATAAACCTTATACCTCATTCGAAAGCTTATTACGAGAGGAACAAAATGTATATATTCAATTTGTTCCGCAACGATTATTAGAGGAGAAACGAAGGATTTAAATATCAAAATACGCGTGAACATTGAGAAATAGTTTATTTTGAATAATGGAATGGACTGCTGCAACCCTTCAGTCCCTAATCAAGGAAAATTCATACATCAAGATAAAGCTTATTGGTAGACGAAAAAACTGAGTATAAACGATACGTGCCGCAATGACCATTGGAGGTGTTACGGAGGACCTTAATGCCAAAATACGCGTGAAAATTAAGAAATAGCCAATTTTGAATAATGAAATGGATATTTTGAATAATGGAATGGACTGCTGCGACCCTTTAGCCCCTAATTATAGATAAACCTTATACCTCATTCGACAGCTTATTACGAGTGGAACAAAATGTATATATTCAATTTGTTCCGCAACGATTATTAGAGGAGAAACGAAGGATTTAAATATCAAAATACGCGTGAACATTGAGAAATAGTTTATTTTGAATAATGGAATGGACTGCTGCAACCCTTCAGTCCCTAATCAAGGAAAAATTCATACATCAAAATAAAGCTTATTGGTAGAGGAAAAAACTGAGTATAACCGATACGTGCCGCAATGACCATTGGAGGTGTTACGGAGGACCTAAATGCCAAAATACGCGTGAAAATTAAGAAATAGCCAATTTTGAATAATGAAATGGATATTTTGAATAATGGAATGGACTGCTGCGACCCTTTAGCCCCTAATTATAGATAAACCTTATACCTCATTAGAACGCTTATTACGAGAGGAACAAAATGTATATAGTCAATTTGTTCCGCAACGAATATTAGAGGAGAAACGAAGGATTTAAATATATAAATACGCGTGAATATTGATAAATAGTTTATTTTGAATAATGGAATGGACTGCTGCAACCCTTCAGTCCAATCTATATTTTTTACTTACATTTAAACAGTATGTACTCTATACACTATTGATTTCCCATTTCCATTTGATTGTAGAAAAACATTGTTTTATAAATATTCATGATAATACAATTTCCTAATCATTTCCGGAAGAAGACTAATTACAAACGGGATACCACATACTATTTGTATTCTGTTATGTTGTAAACGGAGCCAGTAAATATAAATACGGTCTTAGGTAAGTTTATCGATCTTTTATATAAAAAAAAACAGTTACTTCAAAAGGTTTCAAAATTTTGAATAATGTTTTAACTGCATTAATTTTGATTGTGTTATCAGTAACTTCAAACCAAACTAAATTCATGTCGACTCTGACTGTTTAAAGTCTGCACACAAATTTCATTTGATTTTGGATATGTCTTGATGGCGAGTTAGAGTCTTAGACACATGCTTTTGGAATAGTTGTTATTGGTTGTGAACTAGCTTTCAATAACTATACGGGCTAGGATGAAAAAATTGTCCTGCAAATTATAATTTCTGTCCTGCATTTTTATTTTTTCACTCTATTCGGTCTTGATTTTTTTTACCTTAAGTGTCATCGTGCCTTCATTTTGGCATAGTGTCTCAAACCTTTGCTAAAAAGTAGCTTTTATCAATTGTAATCTGATAAATTATCTTTCTGTCTTTTATTTCAATTTAATTTTTCTTAAGGTAATAATATTTTGTGACAATTATATCCGGAATCGTAGACTTAATATTCACTTATATCCTAAAATCATCCTCGTCTCTATTCCTATATAACGATTGCTAGATCTCTTTCATCACGATGGCACATCATGTAATTATTTCTAGATTTTAATATAAACGTGAAACAAGATATTTAAATTTTAATTCTTTTATTATCAATGGGACTTCAGAACAATAGAAACGTTCGTCTTCCATTTTAGACGTTTGTAATTTTCATTGGCAAATAAACGGATTCAAACCTAGTATGGCGTTTGGCGTAACTACAAATTTCAATCCTGGTATCTATGATGATTTTCTTTACAACCACTTGGTCGATGCCACTGCTGGTGGAGTTTTAATTCCCCGAGGGTATCACCAGCCCAGTAGTCACCAAGTATGTCCTGACATGAATTATCATTGATATGGCAAATTTATAGATTAACTGTTTACAAAACTTTTGATTTTTTTAAATACTTAGGCTTGTTTTACCTTAGGAATTGATAACTTTAGCTGTATTTTACAAAACATTTTGGATTTTTGATCCTCAATGCCCTTATACTTTGTACTTTTTTTTGTCTTTTTTTAATTTATTTTTTTAACTCTTTTGGATATGAACGTCACTGATGAGTCTTTTGTAGACAAAACGCGCGTTTGGCGTCGATACAAGATTCAATCCTGGTTTCTTTGCTGAGTTTATTTACAGCCACTGGGTCAATGCCACTGCTAGTGGAGTTTTAATTCCCCGAGGGTATCAATAACCCTGTAGTCACTACTTCTGTGCTGACATGAATTATCTTCTGTGCTGACATGAATTATCTTATGTGCTGACATGAATTATCTTCTGTGCTGACATGAATTATCTTCTGTGCTGACATGAATTATCTTCTGTGCTGACATGAAGTATCATTGATATGGTCATATTTATAGATTAACTGTTTGATTTATTTTAATACTAATGCACTTCTACCGAAGGAATAGATTACCTTATATGTATTTGGCAAAACTTTTAGGAATTGTGGTCATCAATGCCTTTCAACTTTGTTCTTTTTCTTTTGCCTTTTTAATTTTTTTGGATTCGAGCGTCACTGGTGAGTCTTTTGTAAATGAAACTCATATCTGGCGTCAAAACAAAGTTCAATCATGGTATCTATATATGATACGTTTATTTACAACCACTGGGTCGATGCCTCTACTAGGGGAGTTTTCATTCCTCAACGATATCACCAGCCCAGTAGTCAGCACTTCACTCAATTAGCATTTATTTGATAAGGAATTTCGTTTTTATGTCAACAATGATTTGGCACGTGGAAATATATAATACTAGCTATTGGAGATCAATGATATGTGTGTACTTTGTTGAAAGACAAAGTTTTAATTATTCCTCCGTTATATTTAGGTTTTCTTTTATAGACTGTCAAACAAGCGAGAGGTTATGCTAGCTTTTAAACCAAGTTCAATCCACCATTTTCTACATAAGAAAAGGAATATGACAGGTGTTATCTATTCGTTTGATGTGTTTATGATTTTGCCATTTGATTAGGAACTCGTTTTGAATTTTCCTCGGAGATCATTATTTTTGTAATTTTACTTTATACATACAAAACTGAAACAATTCATAGTTGAGTATAACAATTTAATGTGTAACATCAATACTGAACTCAATTTACATTTATAAGGAATTTCATTTAAATGTCAACAAATGTAATGATTTGGCACGTGGACATATATAATACTAGTTATAGAGATCAATGGTATTGTTGTACTCTGTTAAAAGACGAAGTTTTAATCATTCCTCCATGAGATTTATGTTTTGTGTTCTTTGGTACAATGTCTGGATGGACCATATCCATGCTGGTAATACTTCCAAACTCTTTTTTCCTCGTCCTTTTCCTAAAAAAAATGACAAAAATTAAATTTCCATCAAATATGTAATCAAGAACCGATATGTTTAATGACGTATTTACCAGTTCTTCATACCAAATGTCTATCCTTAGAATATGTTTGCATCTTGATTAATATATAGTATTTATTTTGACATAAATTAAAATTATTCGAAATATCTATTCATTCGAAAACAAATAATATGCTACATCTAGCTAGGATGCAATATACGACACAGAGATCATATCCGTTTCGTTCAATACTTTGTAATACTAAACTTAATATGATCTCATATTAAGTGCAGTATTGCGGAGCATGTATGGAACGGATATGAACTCTGCGCCGGAGATTGGCATCTAGCTAGGATGAAAATTGTGTCCCGTACTTTTGATTCAGTTGTTATCTCTGTCCTGCCTTTTTTATTTTTCACGTTTTTTGGTTCTGCCCTTTTTTATTAGTTTTTTATATCCTTTTTATACATTAATTGGCATCCTACCGTTTTTGTATAAAATATTCCATCTTGCCATTTTTTTAACTCAAAACACCTGTCCTGTCTATATTTTTAATACATCCTAGTACCCCCATAAAAATCAAATGATCAGTGGCGGATCTAGAAGTTTTCATAAGTGGGGGCCCACTGACTGCCTAAGAGGGGGCCCACTTTAGTCAGGCTTCAGTGATTCCCTATAAAAGCAACCAATTTTATTCCAAAAAGGGGGGAAGGGGCAGGGCCCCCTAAATCCGCCTCTGATGATAGATGTCTAACAAACGTCATGTCAATCAACAAAGTACATTTGATACTAAGTGAATGGGTACCAATACACTGTCAATGTTTTCATAAAACGTTGTCATAAACATGCAATAATTACATAAGATGTATAGTTTAATAGTTCGTTCTTATATTGTACTGTTATACCACTGTCCCAGGTTAGGGGGAGGGTTGGGATCCCGCTAACATGTTTAACCCCGCCACATTATTTATGTATGTGCATGTCCCAAGTCAGGAGCCTGTAATTCAGTGGTTGTCGTTTGATTATGAGTTACATATTTGTTTTTCGTTCATATTTTTATATAGATAAGGCCGTTAGTTTTCTCGTTTGAATTGTTTTACATTGTCTTATCGGGGACTTTTATAGCTGATTATGCGGTATGGGCTTTGCTCATTGTTGAAGGCCGTACGGTGACTTACAGTTGTTAATGTCTGTGTCATTTTGGTCTCTTGTGGACAGTTGTCTCATTGGAAATCATACCACATCTTCTTTTTTATATTGAATATAATACGTTATTCTGATAGGTTACACTGCAATCTCTCGTTATTCCTTAATCAAGCTCATTACACAATAAAATTTACCATTCATAATGAGAGGGGTCCCACAATAAAGTGCACAGGTAAATTAAATAAAAACTTGATAAAAATCGTGTTTTTATGATCCTAGCAAACAAATGTAATTATAAGTATTGAATGCTTTTTTTGTAACTTCATAGGGTTGTAAAAACGTTGACCGTGCTCACACATGCATGTTTAGAATGAAACGCTTCCGCGCTTCATACAAAATGTACTTCGGTCAACGCTTTTACACCCCAATGAATTAAATGTGCTGATATCAAAAAACTGTTGCCTCTTACCTGACGTAATGCCTATATATTATATACAAAATCGTCATGGCAATCAAAATAATAACAGCTATAATTGGAATGACCCAATAAGGAAAGGCTGTACCTGAAATGAAATCAAAACTGCGGAAATAGAATTTACAGCAAATGTATATTATTTCTATGAAAACCAAGCTATTAAATCAATTAAGCACGCCTCATAAACCAGTTTGATACAAAATACTGAAGGTTTGAATCAGAAATAAAACGTGTACATGTAGTATCTTATATTGTAATAAGCAATTATAAACTCGACCAAAAAAAAAATTTTTTTTCGTGCGACTGTCATCAAAGAAAATACTCAACTTCCATGCTATAAATAATGTGCTAAATAACTCATCAATTTATTGAAAAGTAAACAATATTATTTTTTGGCACATTTATGGTATTACAAAAATTAGCAAACGATAGTTCAAGAAGGCAAACGACAAGCACCAGAGTTCAGAGCCCATTTTTGGTTGAACAGAATCTACGGAAACAAAATCGAATAAAGATTACTATCCTCTTTTTGTATAAAAGTTATCGGACTTACCGTTATCTTTTTTATCTTCCGGAATGGTACTTTCAAATAAAGGGGTTGTTTTTATTGTTGGATGTTCTGTTTTACTCGATGTACTCTCAAACAGATCATTTAATGTCGATGTTCGGTGCTGTTCAGATAATGGCAAGGAAGCTGACATGGACTTTACGTCCCTTGAAGAAAAGTTGTTTGGCGGAAATTTCGTATACAATGAAGTACGTGTTCTTGGTTCCGCTGCCGATATCACCGAAATATCTCCCGATGAGTGAACAAATGATTTTGATGATACACTTGTTGATGAATACATTGAAGGCGTTGAGATTACTGACTGCAAAGGTTTTGATGAGACAATTCTTGAGGAATTAACAAACAGATGAGAGTGATAATTTGTTGTAAAATCAAGTTCTGAGGCATCAAAATTTACACTTTTGCTAGCTACGATATCAATCGAAGAAGCCATCATGGTCGACGCGATATGATTTTGTGTAGTTGTTCGTTGGTCTGTATTTGATGATATCATATATGATAACTGGTCAAAAGTGGTTGTTAGCTGCAAAGATGACAAAGATATAAGCGACGTAAGACTTCTGCTGGGCAGTATCTCAGATCCTGGAGATGACTTTAATGTTGTTGATAGTGTTGAAAAAAGCTCAAAATCAGTATGCATTCCACTTGCGGCAGGATAAGTTGTTGATGAAGTAATGAAGGGTGAAAATGAATCTGTCAATACAGTCGTCTGCTTCAAACTGGATGGATAAATAATTGCGTCCAATAGAGAAGATGACAAATATTTGTTTTCGTTAATTATGGTAAATGTAAGCATCGACGTCGCCTGATGATTGGATGTTTGACTTGGTATGTATGTCCTGACCGTTGTAACTTGCAAATTATCCAAAGTAGATAATATTGACGGCAGAACAGACTCTGATGAAGTACATTTAGCTTTGTTATCAACGCATTTTCCTGTTTCACATCGGTAGAGAGCTTCGGGACAAGGTTGAACAAATATGCCTGTAATAGGTATGAAATAATATAGATTCTAACCTTTTACATGGTAATTTTTATATGGATGCAAATAATAATACACGGTCAGGTATAGATTGTTAATAACATAACATATCACTTTCAAACCTAATTGCAGTGCAAACAACAAATACCTTTTGAATAACCTTGGTTAGTTTCTCGAAGTCAAAATGATGTCACATCTTTATTAAATCCATCGCTTAGGATTTCGAGGTATTTAAAGCTTAAACTAGGTATTGCATATTTTGTATGCCCCATTTATGGGCATTATGTTTTCTTGTCTGTGCATCCGTCTGATCGTTCGTTCGTTCGTTCGTCCGCCAGTTCGTCAGTTCGTCCATCTGTCCCGCTTCAGGTTAAAGTTTTTAATCGAGGTAGTTTTTGAGGAACTTGAAGTTCAATCAACTTGAAACTTAGTAAACATGTTCCCTATAATATGATTTTATCCAATATTTACGGCCCACTGAACATAAAAAATAAGACTGCTGATGGGGCATCTGTGTACTTGGGACACATTCTTGTTTTTCGAATATTTGTTGTTGAATGCTTTTCAACTTCATAATTGATTTTACTTTACATAGGTTTTGATTCGAGCGTAACTGATTAGTATTATTACTAAATGCGTCTGGCGAACCACATTAATAGCCTAGCTTATATCTATGAAAGATCTTTTTAGTGTTAATCAATGATCGTTTGTATTTTTGGCAAATATATGCATATACAATAGTCACAAGTCATTGGAGTAAATAGTTACAAAATGAGTGTCAGCTACTTTTTTTCATGACAAAACAGTTTTAATAAAATGTGCTATTAATGCAACAAATACGTCTGCCAGTTTTAGTGTTGACACATTTGTTAAATTCAACAGTAGTTTACCAGTGTGCAATACTCGTTAATCTATTTTAAATATAAAAACAACGAGAAATATAGAAAATAGATAAATAGAGACTATTTTTCGGTCATGATTGATATCGACAACTAGGCGAGCAAAATGGACTATCAAGAGCCTTAATTTCGCTGCATTGAAAGTGAAGAACCATTTCAAAAGCGAACATCAATTTATAATTACGCGACACGTTTTTTAAACATGACTTTTATTCAACAGCATTAATATTGAACATGTTGAATGGAAGCTTACGAATGGTCATTGTAGATTGGCAAAACTGACAAAATTGATGATACAAAAGAGCAGTTTTAAAAATATTCCTGTAATCAAATGATCTATTTATAAAATTATTCTGACCATTAATTCTATCTGTACTTTCAAATTTGCGTTCTATATTTACTAACAATATATTAGAATTCTATATCATAATATATATATTTACAGTTAAGTTCATCAGAATAATCTAAACATTCAAAGTTATCATCGCATCTGGCTTTGACTGGAATACACTGCCCATTGGTACATTGGAACTGGTCAGCATCACATGATTCGACTGTCAATATAGAAAAGCTCAAAAAACAAATATTTCGTTTGAAGAAAATGCAAATGATATACAGAAACTTTCACACTAAAAACATGGTTGCAAATTTGTAAACATGTTCAGCATATTTACATGTATCGTTATAAAATATTAGTTTCCTTTATATTATACTAATTTTTAACTAATGTGTAAACACTATCTTAACACTATCCTAAACGTCATAGGACAATCCGGATCATACAAAAATGTTTACCGTGCTTAGGCCACATCAATTTAATTTCTTGTTCTACGGATTTTTGGACTCCAAAATTTGGGGCGAGCGAGCGATTTGACAATTTTAATAAAAAAATATTTAATTTGCAAATTTTTGAGGCGAAGCTTGAAAAGTAAAGGCGAGCAATTATATATTTTTTTTGTAAACATAAAATAGTAGGTTTTGACAATATTAAAACTTGATTCATCACTTGTACTTTGACATTTCTTTAATTTCTGTAGTATTTGTTCCCTGCTCACCATTGTTCACCAAGAAATAATTAAATCTGGTCTATGTATGTGTGACTGACAATGAGACAATTCTCCGTTCAAGTCATAATCAGTTTGGGGGCAACCCCTAATGTTATAAATATCCCTTTTACATGTTTTATGACGGATCAATATAAGTTATAATATAATTGTTTGTACAAAAGAGCTCATATTTCTCAAAGAACTATATATTTATCTGGTATTAAATGGTCAAAGCATGTTCAAGAATTTTGTTATATACCTGGGGCCGGTTTCACAAAGCTATCCTAAGACATGTCACAAGACATGACATATCTTAGGACATGTCTTATGATCCTCTTATGACTATCCTATGACATATCTCAGACCTCGTCTCGAAGCTGTCTTAGGATCATCTTAGCTAAGACATCCCAAACCTGTCGCAATATAAATATGATCTACGGAAAAAAATCATGTAAATGTAGTATGTCTTACCATAAATTATTCTAAACGTATTGATTAATATAACGACATAATTTGTAAAATAAATATAAAAAAATAAAAGTAATTTATATATAAATTATCTTTAAAAAATACATCAATATAAATATGAAATTTTCAATGCAAAATTAAGAAAAAAAATATAAAATTATGACATTGTTTTGGTACAAGTGAGTTGAATTCAATTTCGACTTTATTGGTTATAAAAGGTTAAGAGATAAAATCGTGCAATTTTTATATCAATACATCGAATTTTCATTGTTGACAAATCCTGATAATCCGTCGATGTATATATGTTTTAAGCAGGCTTAGGAGAATAGATAATAAGTTAATAATAAGATATTTTTTTTTCAAAATTAATGTAACAAATGAGTGTAATTTATATAAATAAACGTATAACTATCATAAGACCATCATAAGACAGCTCTCGCGTTGTCCTAACTTTATGACCAACTTTAAGAGATGTCCTAATTTAGGACCGCTTTGTGAAACCCAGTTAGGACTAAGATATGTCGTAAGACCATCCTAAGACATGTCTTAGTCCTAAGACAGCTTCGTGAAACTGGGCCCTGGACTTTATACCATGTTAAATTAACACATTTACTTTAACAGTTTAATATTATTCAAAATAAGTGGACCCCTCTTTTAGAAAAAGTTGTTTAAAATATGATGTAACTCTCCTCTTTTTGAGTACAAAATCCTAAATTTTCAAAGGTTTTGTATAGAAGAACTAGAAAAATCCTTGGTATTTCTATTTTCTTTTCTACATCAGTAAAATGACCCCTTGTCTAAGGGAGGGTTGTTCTCAACCTGATAATAACAAACACAGGTCAAAGTACGGCCTTTTACACAGGGCTTTGATACAGACCAAACAGCAAGCTACATGTATAAAGGACCCCAAAATTATAGCGTACACAATTGGAACAGGAAAACAACGATCTAATTTATATATCCAAACGGGAAACTACCAATGATCTACATCAATAAACAATAACTGCTGAACAACAGGCCCCCGAATCAATCAGGACAGGTGCATAAACATGCAGCGGCTATGGATAGTTTTGTTTTGCAGTGGAAGGCAAATCCTTCAGAAGTTCTTTGTACTTTATTCTAACAACGAACATTTTTTGATAGGGAATATAAGTAAGGGGAAAGGAAACCAATTTTTTGTTCTTTACAGGTATTTCCGCTGTTGTAAATTTATCGGAGCACTCCCTTGGATAAATAGGTTTCATGCTGAAAAAAATATTCTCACAGATATTTACAGTGTAGTGGGGTGCTTTTATGTTTAAAATCGTTATATATACAGGTTAGACTGTGATTTTAAACACAAATGTTGATATCTTTTTATAATATTTACAAAATAAAACGGTGTGGGAAATGGACATGATTACATTTCCGGATGCGGGAAGCGGGAATATAAAAAAAATAAAAAAATTCTGTTTTGAAAAAAATAGGTGCGGGCGGGTCCGTCGAACAAGGAATCAAATTGGTGTGGCCTTAGACACTTTTAAAAAATTCCGATTGATAAATATTGCGAAGCGTCTGTGGGTAGATCTATATTTTCATAAGCATATATTTTGCATTGCAAGTAACGGTATGTTACACAGTTAGGAATTGTGCATGTACAAAGAGACAGTAATCATCTAAACACGTTTAACGACTAAATACTTAGTATTTTGAAACCATTTGTAATAATGTGTCGTGGTCATTTGTGTGAATAATTTTTTGCTGTTAGTCAATGCTAAAGACGGTATTTTTTAAAAAGATTTGTTTACTTATCTGAAAATAGTCTTTTAAACATATAGTTGTCTGGTGACATTTTAGTCATACAAAAGTATCAATACTACTTTAACTATTATATAGCCTATGTTTTCTTTTGTAGCTCTATTTAAAATGAAAAGGATAGTGTTTGATTCAATCCGAAGAAAGAGAGATCAATTGGGGGCCTTCTGCTGTTGTCTGCTTTATGGTCGGGTTGTTGTATCTTTGACACATTCCCCATGTTCATTCTCATTTAGTCTTAGATGCATGATTCGTACAGTGACCTATAGATTCTATAATGTCTATGTCATTTGGTATCTTTAGATAGGTTGTCTTATTTGCAAACATTTTTTAAATAGATCAAAACCAACATTTTCATTTTTCCTGAAAAACAGACGGCTCTTTGAAGTAAGTCCAAGGTCAGCAGGTAGCCAAAACAATGTGTCCACGTTATGTGCTATATATAGTAACGTACTTTTACCAGTTAAACACTTCAGAGTATAATTTGTATAACATTATCATGCTTCGGCCTCGAATCTGCTGGTAAACTATTGTGTCATACATTGAAATAATACAACAACCTTTAATACTATACATATGTGCAATATCAAATGACAAAGAACAAATCCGCAAATATTTATTTGTATGAAATTATACCACAAACAAATACGTTGCTCCTTATATAAAATGGTTCAGTTTACTAGTATTCAGATGTTTAAAAAAAAATTAAACACGTTCGCTTGGTTGGTTCACAGGGGTTTGTTGAAATTTTCCCTGGTTCACATCCATACGAACCCCGAAATAAACTTTTCGGGGTTCGCATGGATAGTTATTCCGGAAAATTATTTCGGGGTTCGTATGGATAGTAAACCCGCAAATTGTAACAAACTCTTGTGGTTGATGATTGCCAAACGTACGCCCCTCTGTGAGATTCACAACCAAATACAGATGTTCTATAAAATGACCATATATATTGTTAATATTAATGTCAAACTTAATATTCAACAGCATATGTTTGTTATTCATATTATGGAGTTAAAATAAAGAATAGACAGGGTATAGGATTTACACAGCCTATCTATCGTGAAGAAAGGCTGGCAATTTTGACTCAAACAGTGAAAAAGGTACTCTGCTTTGGGTTCAACTTTCCATTATATGTCACCTTCTGCCTAGTCGAATTGTTGCACGGGTTCTTTTACTTTAATAGAATATTATACTGTCTCAAAAAGACATACGGAGTGCAATTCATCATTCTTAGATTTGTTTACGTTTTAAATTACCGCCTAGGAAACAAATTTAATATTTTAAAAAGAAAGCCATCGACCATATAAGTATTTTATATCATTAGAAAGGAAATTTATGTATCTACAAACATTTTTTCTAAAAAAAATCTACGAATTTTAAGGTGTAGATTTGAGGATTTTATTTCATGTGCATTCTGAGCAAATGATCACCTGTTTTGAAAGAATCCAATAAAAATTTAAAACCAATTGTTCAGAGAACCACTGATGGTCTTTCCACCAGTAAGGACCTTTTTGATATGAAAATATTAAAATTTGGTTTTAAATGTCAATGTTAGCGTCAAATGACAGCTTATTAGACTATTTACCGGATTTGTAATCACTTAAGCAACACGACGGGTGCCACATGTGGAGCAGGTTCTGCTTACCCTTCCGGAGCACCTGAGATCACCCCTAGTTTTTGGTGGGGTTCGTGTTGTTTATTCTTTAGTTTTCTATGTTGTGTCGTGTGTACTATTGTTTTTCTGTTTGTCTTTTTTATTTTTAGCCATGGCGTTGTCAGTTTGTTTTAGATTTATGAGTTTGACTGTCCCTTTGGTATCTTTCGTCCCTCTTTTATTGAACGCTGATTCCAAAAATATATGGTTTCTATACAAAAAGGTATATATAAGGGAGATAATTTTAACTTCCGGTTTAAAAGATGTTACTTCCGGTATTTTTTTATAGTTTAATTGACACTGATTCCAAAAATACATGGTTTTATATACTTTTACATTCATTAAGTTAAAAAAAATAGATACTCCCGGTTAATAAAAGGTCACTTCCGGTTGGCTTTTTCAAGGTCACATTGCTTGCAAACTATTGCAAAAAGCACTATGGCTTTATCTTGTATACATATGAGGTAAAAGAAAAGGTCAAAATCTAGAACGTTAAATTGTCCTATTACCTTGAGTTCAATGTCAAGGTCATCAACGAAGGACCTCAAATCAAAAGACTCTAAGCCTCTAATCTTTATTGTTAATGAGTTATATTACAACACAACTAATATTAGATATAAAAGAGGGAAAAACTCACATCAAATGTCTACGTACCATTTTAACTAAAATTTAAGTGTTACGACATGTCGCAACTAACATTTGTGTTAAAATATCTTGTTGATATCTTATATGATTTCTGAAAATAAGAGATGACAAGCAAAAATCAAAATTTTTAACATGACCTTTATCTTTGAACTTGACCTCATTTTCATTTTTTTGGACCAAGGACCTCTAATCAAAAGACCCTAGGCCTCTATCACTTATAGTTTTCCTGTTACAAATACATTTCATTTATATCAAATACAAAGGGGGAAATAACTCTCATAATATGGAGTCTTCGTAAAGCTTTGGTCAAAATAAAACCTAACATCCTGAGGATATAAAGAGCAATTTGGAAAAATAAATTTGTCGCTTTCTTTTACGGTTGCGGATGAGATCTCATAACAAGAAAATCAGTGTTTTTGGGAGATAACTCTTACAAAGAAAAGTGTTCGGTTAAACATGGTCAAAAGCGTATAGACTGTATGATATCATATACAAAAAAAACTAAGCGACATCTTTCGAAACAAAATTACACCGCAAGAAAAAAATTAGGCGGAAGAAAAAAAAACATAATCAGAAGACCTAATTAATTCAAAGAGTAAAGCAGAGAAATGCACGATTATTATTTTCCTATATTCAGTGTTAGTTCAAAGGAGTAGGTCCAGTAAAAACCCTTTTTGGCCCCAAAATATAGCAGTTTTACAAAATTGTTAAAATGTATATTTTAAGGTATTTTTTAGAAGTAAGAATGCTTCTTCTACATAAATATGGGCTATTTTTTTACAATACAATGCACATATAGCGGGTACTAGCATCATTAAGTCATGCTAAATTACTGAAATCTTCACAATTTTGACATTTTAGTTGAATTTTAGACGGTTTTCGTCTTAAATAAGGTGGTCGCATTAATGTTCATTCTTAATATTGAAATGTAAGTTGTATTTGATGATACTTCATATCATATATAAAGGTTGAGGATGAACACGGATGCGGCCACTTTTGTTTTTGACAAAAACTATATGAAAAATGTAAAAAGTTTCCAAAATTTTTCGTCAGATGAACCTTAAATGTTAGGTCAAATCGGCGCTTACCGGACCTACTACTTTGTATGCAACATTACCATTTCCTTGACCTTGTATCAAACAGAACGACTATAATGTAAACAGTATACATTAGCCAGGCTTAATATTAATTCACACCATGCTAAATATATCAGATTGTTCTGTAGATTGTAAATATAACTCGAGATTTATATACTGACAGATAGAATCATTATACTGCTTTTAAAGTATGTCATTCAATCAAATCATGCTCGGGAGAAAAATGCTCCTCTGATTAAAATTTTTAGAATGTATTCAATACATGTACAGGTATATACAGTTCGTATATTCATTCGATAATAAAGATGTACATTGCATCTAAAAGAAGGGTCATTTTCAGAAAGTCTTCAATCCTTACTTTACATTACAATTTGTTAGCTTAATGTTTTGAATATAATATTAAGCGCAAAAACAATGTGTCACAAAACAGTAAAATGAAGGTATTTCAAGTCGGGTTACAAACAAAAAAAATGTTAAAAGATTTCTCATTACAGCAATAATGTTAGATTTTAAATGTTATCAAAACTTTCGATGTAATTTTTGTTTTCAAAAGTAATATGAAATAAAAGGGAATATTACTGTAAACATTTAAACATTTTTACGTTTCATCTGGCATTTAAAACATTGATTACGCTGTATTCGGTATTTAGTAGCATCTTAATTTCACGTGATGGTATCAAAGCAATTAAGACCTATAATGGATTACTTTTTTAAATTGTTATTTGGATGGAGAGTTGTCTATTTGGCACTCACACCACATCTTCCTACATGTATATCTAATTACCCCAGAAATAACAAGAAATCAATCACTTTGCATTTAAATAAAATGTTTTAAATATGCATGCCTTTGAAAGTTTACTAAAAAGCAATTAACAAGCGTATTAACATTAACATGCAATATAAAGAACAACAATAAAATTTGTAGATAATGAATGATAGGAATGAGGAACCCAACCGATTAATGATACATTTCCCTTCGTGTGACGCTAACGATGGCAAACAAGGGGGTGGGGGCATTTTGCCGCTTTGTAAAACAGGTCATTCATTTTTTACATTCCCGTTGTACATGTTCTTTTGTTATGCTTTGCTTTATGTTTACAATATTGTCACGTTAATTTATAAAGTTTTATTAAACCTTGTTTCTGTCAAGGGTGTAAACCGTGTATCTGTCAAGGATGTAAACCGTGTATCTGTCAAGGATGTAACCCGTGTATCTGTCAAGGATGTAAACCGTGTATCTGTCAAGGATGTAAACCGTGTATCTGTCAAGGATGTAACCCGTGTATCTGTCAAGGATGTAAACCGTGTATCTGTCAAGGATGTAAACCGTGTATCTGTCAAGGGTGTAAACCGTGTATCTGTCAAGGATGTAAACCGTGTATCTGTCAAGGATGTAAACCGTGTATCTGTCAAGGATGTAAACCGTGTATCTGTCAAGGATGTAAACCGTGTATCTGTCAAGGATGTAAACCGTGTATCTGTCAAGGATGTAAACCGTGTATCTGTCAAGGGTGTAAACCGTGTATCTGTCAAGGGTGTAAACCGTGTATCTGTAAAGGATGTAAACCTTGTTTCTGTCAAGGATGTAAACCGTGTATCTGTCAAGGATGTAAACCGTGTATCTGTCAAGGATGTAAACCTTGTTTCTGTCAAGGGTGTAAACCGTGTATTTGTCAAGGATGTAAACCGTGTATCTGTCAAGGGTGTACATCGTGTATCTGTCAAGGATGTAAACCGTGTATCTGTCAAGGATGTAACCCGTGTATCTGTCAAGGATGTAAACCGTGTACCTGTCAAGGATGTTACACGTGTATCTGTCAAGGATGTAAACCGTGTATCTGTCAAGGGTGTAAACCGTGTATCTGTCAAGGATGTAAACCTTGTTTCTGTCAAGGGTGTAAACCGTGTATTTGTCAAGGATGTAAACCGTGTATCTGTCAAGGGTGTACATCGTGTATCTGTCAAGGATGTAAACCGTGTATCTGTCAAGGATGTAACCCGTGTATCTGTCAAGGATGTAAACCGTGTACCTGTCAAGGATGTTACACGTGTATCTGTCAAGGATGTAAACCGTGTATCTGTCAAGGATGTAAACCGTGTATCTGTCAAGGATGTAAACCGTGTATCTGCCAAGGATGTAACCCGTGTATCTGTCAAGGATGTAAACCGTGTATCTGTCAAGAATGTAAACCGTGTATCTGTCAAGGATGTAAACCGTGTATCTGTCAAGGATGTAACCCGTGTATCTGTCAAGGATGTAAACCGTGTATCTGTCAAGAATGTAAACCGTGTATCTGTCAAGGATGTAAACCGTGTATCTGTCAAGGATGTAAACCGTGTATCTGTCAAGAATGTTAACCGTGTATCTGTCAAGGATGTAAACCGTGTATCTGTCAAGAATGTAAACCGTGTATCTGTCAAGAATGTAAACCGTGTATCTGTCAAGGATGTAAACCGTGTATCTGTCAAGGTTGTAAACCGTGTATCTGTCAAGGATGTAAACCGTGTATCTGTCAAGGGTGTAAACCGTGTATCTGTCAAGGATGTAAAGCGTGTTTCTGTCAAGGGTGTAAACCGTGTATCTGTCAAGGATGTAACCCGTGTATCTGTCAAGGGTGTAAACCGTGTATCTGTCAAGGATGTAAAGCGTGTATCTGTCAAGGGTGTAAACCGTGTATCTGTCAAGGATGTAAACCTTGTTTCTGTCAAGGGTGTAAACCGTGTATCTGTCAAGGATGTAAACCTTGTTTCTGTCAAGGGTGTAAACCGTGTATTTGTCAAGGATGTAACCCGTGTATCTGTCAAGGATGTAAACCGTGTATCTGTCAAGGATGTAAACCGTGTATCTGTCAAGGATGTAAACCGTGTATCTGCCAAGGATGTAAACCGTGTATCTGTCAAGGATGTAAACCTTGTTTCTGTCAAGGGTGTAAACCGTGTATCTGTCAAGGATGTAAACCGTGTATCTGTCAAGGATGTAAACCTTGTTTCTGTCAAGGGTGTAAACCGTGTATTTGTCAAGGATGTAAACCGTGTATCTGTCAAGGATGTAAACCGTGCACCTGTCAAGGATGTAAACCGTGTATCTGTCAAGGATGTAAACCGTGTACCTGTCAAGGATGTAAACCGTGTATCTGTCAAGGATGTAAACCGTGTATCTGCCAAGGATGTAAACCGTGTATCTGTCAAGGATGTAAACCTGTTTCTGTCAAGGGTGTAAACCGTGTATCTGTCAAGGATGTAAACCGTGTATCTGTCAAGGATGTAAACCTTGTTTCTGTCAAGGGTGTAAACCGTGTATTTGTCAAGGATGTAAACCGTGTATCTGTCAAGGGTGTAAACCGTGTATCTGTCAAGGATGTAAACCGTGTACCTGTCAAGGATGTAAACCGTGTATCTGTCAAGGATGTAAACCGTGTTTCTGTCAAGGGTGTACATCGTGTATCTGTCAAGGATGTTAACCTTGTTTCTGTCAAGGATGTAAACCTTGTTTCTGTCAAGGGTGTAAACCGTGTATCTGTCAAGGGTGTAAACCGTGTATCTGTCAAGAATGTAAACCGTGTATCTGTCAAGGATGTAACCCGTGTATCTGTCAAGGGTGTAAACCGTGTATCTGTCAAGGATGTAACCCGTGTATCTGTCAAGGATGTAAACCGTGTATCTGTCAAGGATGTAAACCGTGTATCTGTCAAGGATGTAAACCTTGTTTCTGTCAAGGGTGTAAACCGTATATTTGTCAAGGATGTAAACCGTGTATCTGTCAAGGATGTAAACCGTGTATCTGTCAAGGATGTAAACCTTGTTTCTGTCAAGGGTGTAAACCGTGTATTTGTCAAGGATGTAAACCGTGTATCTGTCAAGGGTGTAAACCGTGTATCTGTCAAGGATGTAAACCGTGTACCTGTCAAGGATGTAAACCGTGTATCTGTCAAGGATGTAAACCGTGTATCTGTCAAGGGTGTAAATCGTGTATCTGTCAAGGATGTAAACCGTGTATCTGTCAAGGATGTAAACCGTGTATCTGTCAAGGATCTAAACCGTGTATCTGTCAAGGATCTAAACCGTGTATCTGTCAAGGATCTAAACCGTGTATATGTCAAGGATCTAAACCGTGTATATGTCAAGGATGTAAACCGTGTATCTGCCAAGGATGTAAACCGTGTATCTGTCAAGGATGTAAACCTTGTTTCTGTCAAGGGTGTAAACCGTGTATCTGTCAAGGATGTAAACCGTGTATCTGTCAAGGATGTAAACCTTGTTTCTGTCAAGGGTGTAAACCGTGTATTTGTCAAGGATGTAAACCGTGTATCTGTCAAGGATGTAAACCGTGCACCTGTCAAGGATGTAAACCGTGTATCTGTCAAGGATGTAAACCTTGTTTCTGTCAAGGGTGTAAACCGTGTATCTGTCAAGGATGTAAACCGTGTATCTGTCAAGGATGTAAACCTTGTTTCTGTCAAGGGTGTAAACCGTGTATTTGTCAAGGATGTAAACCGTGTATCTGTCAAGGGTGTAAACCGTGTATCTGTCAAGGATGTAAACCGTGTACCTGTCAAGGATGTAAACCGTGTATCTGTCAAGGATGTAAACCGTGTTTCTGTCAAGGGTGTACATCGTGTATCTGTCAAGGATGTTAACCTTGTTTCTGTCAAGGATGTAAACCTTGTTTCTGTCAAGGGTGTAAACCGTGTATCTGTCAAGGGTGTAAACCGTGTATCTGTCAAGAATGTAAACCGTGTATCTGTCAAGGATGTAACCCGTGTATCTGTCAAGGGTGTAAACCGTGTATCTGTCAAGGATGTAACCCGTGTATCTGTCAAGGATGTAAACCGTGTATCTGTCAAGGATGTAAACCGTGTATCTGTCAAGGATGTAAACCTTGTTTCTGTCAAGGGTGTAAACCGTATATTTGTCAAGGATGTAAACCGTGTATCTGTCAAGGATGTAAACCGTGTATCTGTCAAGGATGTAAACCTTGTTTCTGTCAAGGGTGTAAACCGTGTATTTGTCAAGGATGTAAACCGTGTATCTGTCAAGGGTGTAAACCGTGTATCTGTCAAGGATGTAAACCGTGTACCTGTCAAGGATGTAAACCGTGTATCTGTCAAGGATGTAAACCGTGTATCTGTCAAGGGTGTAAATCGTGTATCTGTCAAGGATGTAAACCGTGTATCTGTCAAGGATGTAAACCGTGTATCTGTCAAGGATCTAAACCGTGTATCTGTCAAGGATCTAAACCGTGTATCTGTCAAGGATCTAAACCGTGTATATGTCAAGGATCTAAACCGTGTATATGTCAAGGATGTAAACCGTGTATCTGTCAAGGATGTAAACCGTGTATATGTCAAGGATGTAAACCGTGTATCTGTCAAGGATGTAAACCGTGTATCTGTCAAGGATGTAACCCGTGTATCTGTCAAGGATGTAAACCGTGTATCTGTCAAGGATGTTAACCGTGTACCTGTCAAGGATGTAAACCGTGTATTTGTCAAGGATGTAACCCGTGTATCTGTCAAGGATGTAACCCGTGTATCTGTCAAGGATGTAACCCGTGTATCTGTCAAGGATGTAACCCGTGTATCTGTCAAGAATGTAAACCGTGTATCTGTCAAGGATGTTACACGTGTATCTGTCAAGGATGTAAACCGTGCATCTGTCAAAGATGTAAACCGTGTATCTGTCAAGGATGTAACCCGTGTATCTGTCAAGGATGTAACCCGTGTATCTGTCAAGAATGTAAACCGTGTATCTGTCAAGGATGTTACACGTGTATCTGTCAAGAATGTAAACCGTGTATCTGTCAAGTATGTAAACCGTGTATCTGTCAAGGATGTAAACCGTGTATCTGTCAAGGATGTAACCCGTGTATCTGTCAAGAATGTAAACCGTGTATCTGTCAAGGATGTAAACCGTGTATCTGTCAAGGATGTAAACCGTGTATCTGTCAAGGGTGTAAACCTTGTTTCTGTCAAGGGTGTAAACCGTGTATCTGTCAAGGATGTAAACCGTGTATCTGTCAAGGGTGTAAACCGTGTATCTGTCAAGGATGTAAACCGTGTTTCTGTCAAGGGTGTAAACCGTGTATCTGTCAAGGATGTAAACCGTGTATCTGTCAAGGGTGTAAACCGTGTATCTGTCAAGGATGTAAAGCGTGTTTCTGTCAAGGATGTAAACCGTGTATCTGTCAAGGATGTAACCCGTGTATCTGTCAAGAATGTAAACCGTGTATCTGTCAAGGATGTAAACCGTGTATCTGTCAAGGATGTAAAGCGTGTTTCTGTCAAGGGTGTAAACCGTGTATCTGTCAAGGATGTAAACCGTGTATCTGTCAAGGATGTAAACCGTGTATCTGTCAAGAATGTAAACCGTGTATCTGTCAAGGATGTAAACCGTGTATCTGTCAAGAATGTAAACCGTGTATCTGTCAAGGATGTAAACCGTGTATCTGTCAAGGTTGTAAACCGTGTATCTGTCAAGGATGTAAACCGTGTATCTGTCAAGGGTGTAAACCGTGTATCTGTCAAGGATGTAAAGCGTGTTTCTGTCAAGGGTGTAAACCGTGTATCTGTCAAGGATGTAACCCGTGTATCTGTCAAGGGTGTAAACCGTGTATCTGTCAAGGATGTAAACCGTGTATCTGTCAAGGATGTAAACCGTGTATCTGTCAAGGATGTAAACCTTGTTTCTGTCAAGGGTGTAAACCGTGTATTTGTTAAGGATGTAACCCGTGTATCTGTCAAGGATGTAAACCGTGTATCTGTCAAGGATGTAAACCGTGTATCTGTCAAGGATGTAAACCGTGTATCTGCCAAGGATGTAAACCGTGTATCTGTCAAGGATGTAAACCTTGTTTCTGTCAAGGGTGTAAACCGTGTATCTGTCAAGGATGTAAACCGTGTATCTGTCAAGGATGTAAACCTTGTTTCTGTCAAGGGTGTAAACCGTGTATTTGTTAAGGATGTAACCCGTGTATCTGTCAAGGATGTAAACCGTGTATCTGTCAAGGATGTAAACCGTGTATCTGTCAAGGATGTAAACCGTGTATCTGCCAAGGATGTAAACCGTGTATCTGTCAAGGATGTAAACCTTGTTTCTGTCAAGGGTGTAAACCGTGTATCTGTCAAGGATGTAAACCGTGTATCTGTCAAGGATGTAAACCTTGTTTCTGTCAAGGGTGTAAACCGTGTATTTGTCAAGGATGTAAACCGTGTATCTGTCAAGGGTGTAAACCGTGTATCTGTCAAGGATGTAAACCGTGTATCTGTCAAGGATGTAAACCGTGTATCTGTAAAGGATGTAACCCGTGTATCTGTCAAGGATGTAAACCGTGTATCTGTCAAGGATGTAAACCGTGTATCTGTCAAGGATGTAAACCTTGTTTCTGTCAAGGGTGTAAACCGTGTATTTGTCAAGGATGTAAACCGTGTATCTGTCAAGGATGTAAACCGTGTATCTGTCAAGGATGTAAACCTTGTTTCTGTCAAGGGTGTAAACCGTGTATTTGTCAAGGATGTAAACCGTGTATCTGTCAAGGTTGTAAACCGTGTATCTGTCAAGGATGTAAACCGTGTACCTGTCAAGGATGTAATCCGTGTATCTGTCAAGGATGTAAACCGTGTATCTGTCAAGGGTGTAAATCGTGTATCTGTCAAGGATGTAAACCGTGTATCTGTCAAGGATGTAAACCGTGTATCTGTCAAGGATCTAAACCGTGTATCTGTCAAGGATCTAAACCGTGTATCTGTCAAGGATCTAAACCGTGTATCTGTCAAGGATGTAACCCGTGTATCTGTCAAGGATGTAACCCGTGTATCTGTCAAGGATGTAACCCGTGTATCTGTCAAGGATGTAACCCGTGTATCTGTCAAGAATGTAAACCGTGTATCTGTCAAGGATGTTACACGTGTATCTGTCAAGGATGTAAACCGTGTATCTGTCAAGGATGTAAACCGTGTATCTGTCAAGGATGTAACCCGTGTATCTGTCAAGGATGTAAACCGTGTATCTGTCAAGGATGTAAACCGTGTATCTGTCAAGGGTGTAAACCGTGTATCTGTCAAGGATGTAACCCGTGTATCTGTCAAGAATGTAAACCGTGTATCTGTCAAGGATGTTACACGTGTATCTGTCAAGGATGTAAACCGTGTATCTGTCAAGGATGTAAACCGTGTATCTGTCAAGGATGTAAACCGTGTATCTGTCAAGGATGTAAACCGTGTATCTGTCAAGGATGTTACACGTGTATCTGTCAAGGATGTAAACCGTGTATCTGTCAAGGATGTAAACCGTGTATCTGTCAAGGATGTAACCCGTGTATCTGTCAAGGATGTAACCCGTGTATCTGTCAAGAATGTAAACCGTGTATCTGTCAAGGATGTAAACCGTGTATCTGTCAAGGATGTAAACCGTGTATCTGTCAAGGGTGTAAACCTTGTTTCTGTCAAGGGTGTAAACCGTGTATCTGTCAAGGGTGTAAACCGTGTATCTGTCAAGGGTGTAAACCGTGTATTTGTCAAGGATGTAACCCGTGTATCTGTCAAGGGTGTAAACCGTGTATCTGTCAAGGGTGTAAACCGTGTATCTGTCAAGGGTGTAAACCGTGTATTTGTCAAGGATGTAACCCGTGTATCTGTCAAGGATGTAAACCGTGTATCTGTCAAGGATGTAAACCGTGTATCTGTCAAGGATGTAAACCGTGTATCTGTCAAGGGTGTAAACCGTGTATCTGTCAAGGATGTAAACCGTGTATCTGTCAAGGATGTAAACCGTGTATCTGTCAAGGATGTAAACCGTGTATCTGTCAAGGATCTAAACCGTGTATCTGTCAAGGATCTAAACCGTGTATCTGTCAAGGATGTAATTTAACCCGTGTATCTGTCAAGGATGTTCGATCCTCTTGTTATATCATTTTTTCCAGATATTCGGAATCCTGCAATGGAGTGCCACTAAAAACTTTACCTGCTTACCGTTACTTTTCTATTATACGTTTTACAGTCTAAAAGGTTATATTTTGATATTTCTTATAAAATCCTGTCTATCAAATTTCCAATGGCTTATAGCGTTAAAATCAGATTTGTAATTTATTTACTATTGATTTATTTGTGAACGTTTGTTATTTTGAAAAAGGGGGTCGAACATCCTTAAATTCATTTACATTTATCATGTTTATCTATATGAATAATTATCTATATAGAAAAGAAATACATGTTACTTACTAGGTACTGAATAGTTGTAAATAAACACACACACAAGTGGAACATTGTTCTTTCCTTCATGAACTCTGCACGTTAACGTCCTTAATCCTAAAATAAAAATTCAACGATACTTCTGGTTATTTTTTTTGAAAGAAAATAATATCAACACATTTTTTTCAAACATGAATTCTATCTAAAAGAATAAAACATCCTTATCACCAAGATCAAAATCGCACAGCAACATGACAGCTCTTCACGTAGGTAATATGTATGGTTCTATCAATTTCTCGTTAACGTGTTTGATAACGTTTGTACCTCATTTATTTTCTATAGAATTGAAAGACAGAAGAAGGTAAAATGTTTTACTTGAAGTTTGCTGACCTTGCATGGTTATACGAATTGAGAGTTGAAATCGCGGTTAAATTTTGACACTCCAAGGTCTTTTAATAATACCACTTAAAAGAACATACATAATTTTATACAACATAAACAATGTGAATATTAAGAAATGCATGTTTATCTAAATTCAGTCAGTGCAGTTGTAAGTTGAATACTTTACGTCTTGAATTCAATGATACTGTAAATATTTAGAACTGTGATCATTAAATATTGAAGCTTGTTCATACTAACATATTTGATGCATATTTTAGATAAAACAAAGTATAATTAATTTCATTACTGGATTTAACATGTGCATGTAGAAGTGTAATTGGCTGATAGATAAAAGTAAACAGGTGCGCTAAGCAAAGGAAATGAAAAGTCAGAGAAAATAAAAAAAATTGTATTGCTCTAGATCTGTACAGTTTGTTATCGTGAGAATCTCGAAATTTTTTCGACTTTTGTTGTGGTTGTAATATACCTTTCAAACCATTTAAAAAGGGTCACTGTTATTTTCGCTTCATTTTCCTATATACATGTAATGTACATGTAAGTTTACAAAAAAATACATCACAAAAATAAGGAAATATTATATGATCGCCAGTGAGACAACTGTCAACCAAAGTTTAAAAGGAGTGAATGTAAGCAAGTATAGGAAACCGTACGGCCTTCAACAATGAGAAATGCCGTATGGTCGGATATAAAAGACCCTGACATAAAAATACTAACCAGTTCAATGAGAAAAAAGACGGCCTAATTTCTATATATATATATATTAAACTTCGTATTATCTTCAAAAAATAAAAGCAGTCATATATACCTTCATTTTCAGAAGGTTGAATTGTCAACTAAAAATTTCAAATTCGTTTCCTATCAAACGACAGTAAAAACCTATAGCGGTATCGAAAGGTTTTTTAAAAACATTAACCTATTATTTAACAAACTTTTACGAATGAATGCTCATCTACATACCTTCAAATCACGTATATAATCCGACGTTTCGTCTAGGTTTCAAAAGTTAAATGCGTAATTCGAATTAAATTGAATCTCTCATAAATTCAATAACATCATTAGTCATTTGTGTTAGACATGTTTTCAAATAAGGTAATGTGTATTACCTGTTGTGTAATTTCAAATACCAAACCACAAGGCAATTCCATGATACCTTATATTAAACAAGTTCAGTAAACAAAAAATTTGAATAGCGAAATACGGTTCATTGCGGATTCAGTCGTTAATTTACGGTGAGAGCTTATCCTTTTGGTCAAGTTTATATAGTTTAGTTTTCTGTTAGCATATACAGAATTAACCAAAAAGGTTTGTGGGAGAAGAATTCAAGCTTCAAATTGATAAACTGTTTTAGCCATTGCTATTGTGATCCCCTTAGCCCACTAATAAACACAGTAATAAGGCATCGGAAGTATTTATCACGCCTATGCAAATGTAAAATAAATCTGATACCAGTTCAGAGCGAATAATGGTATGGTATTGGTTGCAAAAATTCGATATTTTTCATTTAAATGCAATATTTTATATTTAAATGCAATATTTTTACATTTGAATGGTATATTTTTTCATTTAGATGCAATATATTTTATTCAAATGGTATAATTTTTCATTTAAATGGTATATTTTTGCATTTAAATGCAATATTTTTTATTCAAATGGTATATTTTTTCATTCAAATTGTATAATTTTTCATTCAATTGGTATAATAGTTTTTTTATTTATATGCAATAAATATTAATTGCATCATGGGAAATATTTTGACGCCTTAAAGTCAAATTTTAAACAAGAGGCACATAACAACCATTGCGTCGTTTAGACTAAATGAAATTAATAGATTTACTAATGCAGACTACACGGACAATAACTGTTAAGCAACAATTATTTGATATTCTAGGGGAGGGTTTTTGATTGATTAGTGTTTAACGCTAATTTCAACACTATTGGGCTATTCCGTGGTGGTCAGTTTTAATTTATAAATGAAGCTCTTACCAGGCAACCATATTCATATATGAAATCCTTCTGTCCCCCACCGAACAAATAAATAAATATGAAATGGCTCTTATTTAACACAAGTTTAAATTGATTGATTGTATGTTGCTAATGTTAACACTCAGTGACAAAAATCTTGTTCATGAAAACACGAGTTTAGAAGTCAGGTATATAATATAAAAAGGAAGAGATGGAATGTGCAAATAAGGCAACTATCCACCGGAGTTCAAATATGAAGTGGATGTACGCAATTATAGACAATCGTAAGGCCTTCAACAATGACAAAAACCTGATACTGTAAAGTCGTCTATAAAAGGCCCGACATGAAAATGTAAACAATTCAAACGAAAAAACTGCCTAATTATACATAATTATACATAACAAAACAATTTACAAAATATCAAATATGAGTCGAGACATGAACCAAAGACAAACACTAAACTACAGGCTCCTGACCTTGGACAAGTAAATAAGGAATACGGCAGGGTTGATATAGAAAGGAAGATGTGGTATGATTGCAAATGAGACAACTCTCCACAAGAGACCAAATGACATAGAAATCAACAGCTATAAGTCGCCGTACGGCCTTAATGGGCTTTGCTCATTGTTGAAGGCCGTACGGTAACCTATAGTTGTTAATATCTCAATTTCAGCGTAAAAAAAAAGTTTTTATTTCGTTTTGCAGTTTAGTAGTACCCCTCTTTTCGCCCCTTTTCTATTTTGATACCTTAGTCAAAAATTTAAAAAATCAAATTTTCAAAAAGTGAAATCATCAAAATTGCACGTTGGGTTTAGTATTTTTAAAGTTTGATCAAATTTCTAAACTATCAAATTTATAAACGATATTTATAATTTTAATATTTTAATTATTTGATTAAAATTTCAAAATTTCAAAACTTTAACACAATTTGGAATTTTGATATTTTAAAACTTTTTAACTTTGAATTGATAAGTGTTACACGGACCGTAATATCAGCTATTCAAGAAGAAATAAGTTTCGTACTGGAAAAACTTCTCCGTTTTGCATGCATTGTGACATGCGTCTCATTGTCAAGTTACCAAAGATGCACACACAGAAATGAAATTGAGAATTGAAATGGGGAATATGTCAGAGAAGACAACAGCCGAAGTCCACCAATGGGTCTTCAATGCAGAGAGAAACTCCCACACCCGGAGTTGTCTTTCAGCTGGCCCCTACACAAATATTTATACTAGTTTAGTGATAACGGACGTCATACTAAACTCTTAATTATACACAAGAAACTAAAAATCATACAATACTAACAAAGGCTAGAGGCTGTACCCAATATAATTCAATTCATACGTTAATAAGTAACTGTTCATGGGATTGCCATCAAATCTTGACACGCGCTTACTAGGTAACAAAAGGACTAGTTTATGCGCTAGAACTACCTGTAATTTTATTAAAACAAGATGTATCGACACAACGGTAGTAATAACATTAACGGTACCAATTTTACTCTACAAGATGCGTATTTCAACCATTAATGTCTTATCTTTGATGCTTAAATCGTGTCAATTACAAAGCACTTACAATCTGACCAAGATTTAGATTGAGTGAAGTAATTGTACTTTAATATCTTAGTTCGGTACAATTCTTGAAACCAGACATAGCAATCCCCACTCATTAAGGCAAATACAAACATCTAAAGGCAGTTATAAATATTCATTTTATCCACGTACAATTATAGATTGGAATCCTCTGCCACGATAAATAGTATTATTCCCCTACATATTGATTTTGATAGCGAAATCAACATTTCATTGGTTGAATCGTTCACACGTGACGACGAACATAACTTCATATTCACCTCTGAGTATCATATTCCCCTCTGAAATGTCGCCCGGCGAATAATCTTCATTATAATTAAAGCATCGCTAGAAACTTAAAGAAGGAGAATTCACCTATTTCAAGTGTAAATTAGAAGAGTACAGTGATTATGCTTTTTTAAATTCGTTAGTAATTTTTTTATTAAATGACGAGATACTTTTTTGAAATATATTTTCTACACGCTAGGAATATTATGTTAAGGTTTGTACACACAACAGACAGAAGAAATCTTCTATACTTATCTTCGGTAAAAACCTTTAAGTTCAAAATTTCAATATTTTTAACTGATAATATATTGAAAAGTCAGAAAATGTATTTAAATGTGATTTACCTGATGTTATAACATTAATAGCCATTCCTTAAATACACAAAATAATATACACTAATTGACAGTTGTTTATACAGATAACGTTATACAAAATCAAAATACTTTTTGCGTTCTTTTAATCTTTGGGTCACTGATTACACTGCAAGTATTACGTAACCCTTGTATTGTTTGGACTCTACTTTTTCATTCAGTAATACGTAATTCATGGGATATCTACATGCATATGACTGTGTAGATTTACTAAGTAGTTATATAAAGATCTATAAATGGAAATCAAATCTATAAAGTTGGATATCATTCTCATTCAGCTGTCAAATGCTGGTACTACAACCTACATTTCAATATAAACAATAATTTGAATAAATATTGTCACAAGGTCTCAAATATTCGTCGAAAAGCTCTCAAAAGTCAAAAGTCTGCTATATATTTTTGTTTTGGAATTTGGATTATCGCAGTCTCTGAGGTCACAGTAAAGTTTTTTCAACCTAAGCCTAAACGTGTTAGTCATCAGAAACATTAATTCAACAAAACAAAACACAATTCTATACTTTCAACGATTCAGGAACAACATGAACATTCAGTCTGGAGTGTAACCATTGACGGCAAAAAGCTGTTGTTTTTATGACACATTTCCCGGTTGATATGTATAATATATACGCTTGATATATAGTTTAGGCAATGTAGTTACTTTCTTATGAAGAAAAAATATTTTATATATATATTCGATTACTTATAATTAAATTGTAGTGACATAATAATTGCAGACGAGTTAAGGTACACCATGTTATCTATAATGATAACGTTTAAAAGTTCGTTTTAACTGGATAAAAGTAACTATCTTGACTATACTGGGAAACCAAATGCAGCGAATCGTTGGAAATAAATATATCAAATATACCCTGATACATGTACCAAGTCATTATACAAATGTTAGAACAAATGTATGTGTATATAATTATTAGTTTATTAAAAACATTCACAATGTCAGTTACCTTTTCTACATATTCAACATTACAATGAAAGTAAAAATTAAAAAAAGTCGCAGGCTTTAAATCGTCTGTTTTAACAATGCGCGGAGTAGAAATGTAACAAAATTTAAATTCCCTTGTTAAAACAGTACAATGATATAATTTCTTTATGCAATGATAATGTTTCAAATTATGGGAACCTGTGTGAGACGTCCTTGTGTCTAGCATTATTTGTTAACCTTGGGCCGGTAACAAGAAGCATTCTTATGTCTTACGAACGTCTAAAGGGTGTCTTAAGATTTAAGAATGTAACAAGACCCAACCTCAGACCTATCTTAAAATGATTGACAGCCCTTAATGTTTTGAAAAAGTGCATGATATAAGAACGATTCTTACGTCTACCTTAAAGCGATCTTACTAATTCCGGTAACACAAAATCATTCTTAAATTTTGGTCAGTTATTAAGTGTTCTTAAAACAAACTTAGCAACTAAGGGTTTGTACCAAGAACAATTCGCAATAGCTTCACTTGATATTTTTTGTAAGAGTGGTCCCGACTACTCTTAGCACATTCACTTGTAAATAATAGAACAAGTTGCTTAAAAAAAAGTTAAAACATGAACCTTAGAACTTTTTTTCTTCTAATTATTAATTCATCTGAATAGGAAATTATATATCAGTGTTTTCTTGGCCATGTGTGTGGAGGATGGTAGTTTCTCTTTATTGTAAATCATTACAATTTTGGCTTGTTGAGAGAAGTGTTAAATATAAAGCAAGGAGACATTTGTGACCTTTTTCAATTTTAAACCGAGAGTTCCAAATGGTGAAGTTTAAATCATGATCACTTCTTAAATTTTACGGAAGCCACCATGAGTTGGTTGACCGTTATGGAATACATGTATACAGATGATATCGGACATGTTCATTAGGCAGATTGTGAGCGTACATGAACGGTGACCCCATTTTTTATTTTATTTTTCTATTAAGTATATTAAGATAAAGTTCATAAAGTTTATAGAAAAATATAGCGAAATCCTATATTAAATAAAAAAAGTTGATTTAGACCCTCGAGCCCCCAGACGTCACAGAAGCAGAAACAAATGCATCGTTTAATCAGAGTTTGCTGAATTTGCACAATTACTTTCATATTTGAAAAATCCGCCGGTGCCAACATTGCAGGATGTTCTTCCTTTCCGGAACACCTGAGATCTTCCCAGGTTTTGTTGGGTTACGTGTTGCTGAGTTTTTAGTTTTCTATGTTTTGTTGACTGCTGTTTGTCTTCTCGTCGGTTTTTCGTTATGGCTGTCTCGGTTTGTTTTCGACCTTTGGGTTTGATTAGTCCTTTGGTGTCTTTTGCCTCTCTTTTGAAATGTTACCTCTCCTTGCAAAGGCTAAGACACGTACTTTATTTTACCTCCTATACATTTCTAGGAATATGATTAGTTAATAACGTCCGCGTGGAGACGGTGTATATTCCATATTAGGTAAGAAGGAAGGCGGGGCTTATTTCATACACGGTTAGTAGTGGTGTTGCGTTCCTTTATAAAAACAAAACGGTACTGAGAAATTTCTTATAGGTTACTACAGACGAAGAAATTGATGATTAAGATTGAAATAAATTCATAAAACACATTTAAACCTATTAAGTTGTTATTGCTGGCATCTGTCTTTGTAGGATCAATGGAAGTATTTTATTAATGCCAATAGTATTGAAGACTTGCTTATTTTGATAGGTCACTAGTCTAAATTGCACACTTAAGATAGTCGGTAAGATAAATTCGTTACATAAAATGGTCACGTGGTTTTACCCCGTAGTAGTTATGGGATAGCCACATCAAAGAATGACATGACCACATCAAATAATGAAACAAACACATCATGTAGTGTAAAATCGTCAAATTTCAAAACATCATTACGCAATGTTAAAGCCATATAAAGAATTGACAAATCATTATTACGAAATAACAAAACCACATCATGTAATGAAACAACTGCATTACGTTATGTCACATACACATCAAGTAATGTTCAAACCATTTGGCTTAATGACATAACCACATTAAATCATGGTGAAACCACATCGAGTAATGACAGAACCATATTAAGTAATGACAAACTATATCAAGTCAATACGAAACCATATCATATAATATCGAAATATTATTATGCAATGACTATTCCATATTAAGTTATATCAAAACATCATTACGTAATGTCAAAACCATATTATGTAAAGAAAAACTATCATCAATTAATAATAGAACAACATAATTTGATATCAGAGTTCCACATAAGACAGCTGTGGCGTTCCATATGTCCCCCTCACTCAAAAATTGTACGGTCGTCAAAATTATACTTTTACAATGTGCTGAATATATTTCGTCTTGTTTTGGTGTCTATAAAAGCAGTTCAGGTGGAAATGACCGTTTAAAATCAAAATTGATTTCTTGTATAAGTTTCCGTCTTGCATCCGCCTTAATCACTTTCTTATTTATTTCTCACTTTGTTCTTTATTCAACTTGAATTAACGGTCTATATTATAAACCAAACATTTAGCAATCTCTATAAATTCTTGTACAAAAATATTATCAAACACTTGTACCTGGATCAGTTAATGAATGGCCTCATATATTCGATTCTAAATACTTTCATAAATCTAATGACAATTAGTTGATGAATGTATTATATCGAGGTATCCTCTCTTTTCATTATACCCAAGGCAACTCAATATTCGAATCCAAAAAGGTATCATTGGATTTTAAAATTGAGTTACCTTATGGTACCAATTTAGGAAGGGGGTTACTATAACTGCTTGCTAGCAATTTGGTATGAGATAGTTAGATGGTCGGAATCAGTAGACCACCTGACTGTTGAATCAGTTGATTACCATAATTGAGATTTGCCAATACTTCTTATATATAAGAATACAAACAAATATAATGAATCGACGAAAATCTGGCTTCACGGTCATAAAACTTTCGAGCATGATTTTTGTACTCAGACTCGAAAATCAACCAATCAAATTGCTGGATTTCATGTTTCGAGCATGATTTTTGTGCTCCGAGCACTGAGCAAAGTTTTATGCCTTCAACTGCTGGACGAGTAATAAATCTAAGCCTTGCTAGTCTTAACGACCAAAGTTGAATATATGGAGAATCTATAACAATCACTTATATACATGTTGTGGATGTGATTCGTGTTGCGTAGTCTCTAGTTTATAGTTTTACAGTCAAATGAAGACGTTTCTTACCATTTGACAATTTTTGGTTGAGGTTAACTAGCTTCAAAATAGAGGCATTATTTATCAAAAGAACATCTAAAGTCGTATATCGAAAAATATATAATTAAAACACATGGTAAAAAGGGCTCATACCAGTACCAACCAATCAACGTATTAGACTAAAGACTGACCTAGACGAACCCAACCAATCAATGGGGGTTATCACAAGTTTTTTGGAATGGTAGGTTGACATTGCTCCAAATGCGGCATACGATGGGTTTCTCACCCCAAAAAACATCCGGTGATCATTTTTATGTGGTAGGTCACAATCGAGGATAATAAGACGGGATTATCATATGAAAATGTGTACATAACTCTCGTCATCGGATAGTCTATAACATATATGCATCAGTCAACTCGTGACCTTGAACGTAAGAGTTTCGACGGGAAGATATATACCCCGTGTGCAGGCACTGCTGTAATTTTGCTACACGTCAATGAAAGATCAAAATAGGGAAGCTGCCGTCATCTCTTTTAAATAAAGGTTTGTTCTCAACCGAACCTCATTGTGCATGTCTAGACATAGTTTAAGATATGATGCAGAATGAACTCTATCGGTTGTATTTTTTTCCATCAATGGGGTAGATGTGTCCAATACATATATTCACTTAAGTTATCTTTGAACTATTTAGTGAAATAATAAGATGCATATAACGGTACATAAAGTTAAAGGATAATGCTAGCTTCAAAAAGCTATTGTATCAAGTCAGCCTAATATGCATGATTAGAAGGAACTAGTCAGCAAGAAGAGGAGCACAGATGGTTAACATTGGAATAACGATAGTTCAATACACAACAAAAAACGTGTCCAAAACTTAACAAATATATAATAGATCAAACAATCCATAACTTTGGAGTTGATTTTCCCAAAGTACGATTTATACCTTCCAAATACAGGCAAATTGTGTCTTTGTCGATACTTCATACTTAATTCTTAATATTTGCAATGGAGGAATACTTGGTTAAAGGATAAACATTTCGAGTGGTTAAGAAATAATAAAAGCAAAGATATTTTGATTGTATATACTCAGGATCCCATGAAATTTGAGCATCTACATCTGAATCATACCACCTTGATTTGATATTGTCATCAAAACTTTAGACGCCCAGCTAAGATAAGATGTTTTATTAAAAATCAAGAAATATGTTTCGTAGACTGCTTAGACGACCCAGTTATTTTAAGGGCACTACGTACTTTATGTTACCAAAACAGCGAAGGAAGATCCTGTTTATCATCTTGAGTTGAACTTTCAAAGAAACCTTGAACAGACTTATGATTATAGAACAAGTAAATGGACAAAACGTTCGTCCTTTCAAAAAACATTTCATCGCAGCTAATCATGAACGTCTTGTTAAAGAATAGATAATAAAAACACGGAAACGTTATCAATTTTTCTTTATATTCGTATACGTGTTATACATCTTTGCTTTCAAACTCGAAGAAGTTTCAAGATGATTAACAAGCATTGTTTATACTTCCGTTGTCTTTACATTTACGACACTGTCCACAATTTGGGTGTGTGCAACATTCACAGCCTTTCGGTATATTACATCCAAACTTGCGTGATTGCTTGGGTGCTGCAATGATAATTTATACAAAACATATTATATAGCAACTAACACTTCAAATAATCAACCATACACTTCCTCGGGTATAAAGTTCGCGCTATGGACCCACATACTTATTATAAACACGGCTTCTCGTATTTTGCTTATTTCCATATCATGCTGTTTTGAAACTGTAGACGGAGAGACTGTATACCATACAATTCAAATTACAAACATGGAAAATAGCTACAATGAAATATCGAGTAAGAGTAAAGATCAAATAGAAAATGTGAAGAAAATGTGAAGCCTTTTAAGACAAAATAGTATGTGATTGTACAAAGTCAAGAACCAATCCACTCAGCTAAAACTTCCTGTTTTCTTTTTCAGTTTTACAAATTTATCATTTCCATTGCACCGATACTGTAACTTTTTTTTAAACTGCTTCTTGAATTGTGAAGCCTTTTAAGACAAAAATGTGAAGCCTTTTAAGACAAAAATGTGAAGCCTTTTAAGACAAAAATGTGAAGCCTTTTAAGACAAAATAGTATGTGATTGTACAAAGTCAAGAACCAATCCACTCAGCTAAAACTTCCTGTTTTCTTTTTCAGTTTTACATCATTTCCATTGCACCGGTACTGTAACTTTCTTTAAACTGCTTCTTGAATTGAGTATCGGCCACTATGAACTCGTTTGTTGAATATCTAGTGAAATGTTTAAACAAAGTAGTTCTTTAAAGTTAGTTTGGTTAGTTTAGGGTGGAAACATAATACTGCTGATTGATCAATCGTCATGATGGTAAATTAGTTTATGTGGAGTAACGTCCTACCAAGCACAAAACTACATGAATTACTAGTATATAACAAATGGCACAATATTAGTCTTTGATAGGATTCTTGGAGATAATCTTGCTGTTTAGCACTCGTGGATACAAGCTCTTGTGAATTTATTTTGTAATGAGGGGATCCAATAAGGTACAAAATAGGGCCAAATTAGAACTTGACTCAAACGTATCAAAATATTTCGAATTTGATGAATGAATGTAGGAATATATGTACTTCAATTGAACATTACAGATTTGTACACCATTATAGTTTCCATATAGTGTCAGACAACTTACGACGTCGATAGGCATATCCTAAAACAAACAAAACCAAGAATCATATATCGGATAATAATTAGTGCACAATATTAAACTAAATAAAATATAAGTGGAGACCATTGATATATTAATGATATTTGATCGTATCACATTGTAACATGAATATCAATATATAATTATGTATATATCTTTCTTTTAATGCTAACTTATATACTTAGAGATTCGGCCACCAGTTAAAGTATTGCACTTTGATATGAATATGTCAGAGTAAATCATTTTTCGAGACTCACATCAAGTTATTATTTATAAGGGATAAATGGTCTTATATTGACTATCTTATCTTATATAAGGTCAAGTAACAGTATATCAGGTAAGTCACAGATTTTACGAAAATTTGCATACTACTTTGGCTAGTTTCACTTTCAAATGGAAACAGAAAATCGAAAAAAAAATTGCATAAATATCTTTGATTGTTTTAAATATTATTGATTGAATTTTTTCAAGAAGGTTAACAAGGAAAATGTGTCTTTTTTTTTCTTCTAAAATATCATCAAATCTCCATTTTTAAACACAACGTTTTTTCTTTAAAAGTATATGTTGCTGATAACCTCATTTCCTTTCTATTGATGTAATATGATTATATGAGTCAAGGTTATTTGCATATTTTTTTTAAATATCTTCGACATAGCCAATTTACTATAACTTTACCTTAAATGTGCTTTCTTGATTTATTTGATTATAGATTGTAGTGAAATTGACCATGCTGTTCACACACACTCGTAACTAATGGCATTTCAATTTGGGTATATTCATATGCGATAACCATGAATAGTACGGTTTAAAGTAAAATAATGATATGAAAACATACACGAGTGGGGCAAGCTCTTGTTACATGATGGAATCTTTAAAAAAAGTTTTGATTATCATTTTCCATAAACACATTCTGTATGAGCGATTCATTCGTTTATCATTTTTTTGGTCCTATTATTATATAGAAGGAAAAAACAAAGTAGCTTTTGAAAAACGATAAACTGTATTTTCTTAACGGAGAGTTATGTAATTTGCACATCAATGTTTTTTAACCAAAAATGGTTCCGTACAATTAAACAACTTACTGTACGAATGGGATCCACGTGCTACAAAATATCATACATATATCGTACAGATACATAAAATATAGTACCATACACCAAACTAATCACAATGTTTAAAAAAGTTTATGCAGACTCTTTCAATGATTAAGATGATCAAATTTAGATCCTGGAAACAATGTTTACAACTAGATGTATAGATCAAAAGAACACTCGGTATGCTAGTATTTAAAAATATGTCTTGCATCTGAGTTATTGGCTTTTAAATGAGTTGTATCAAATTTACAATTCTTGTTAGAGACATTTGTTTAATTTCAAATTTTGAGGGCAGTATGTTGCCCCTTATCAATGATATAGGTCGTTATTACAACCTGTACAATAAACTATTATAGTTCAGATGCATGTCGAGGTCACATATTAAATATCTAAAATTACACGATTCTTGTACTTGCCTATAGCTGTGAAAAAGTTCTTGCCTGGATATGCACAGACTTCGCAAATTTTAAACGCGTCTTTTTTACCTGGAAAATCTCCGGTTACTACAATGAAATAAATATTGGCACGTTATCGGGATATTACTTTTTTTTATCCGAAACTAAGAATAAGTAAGTTGATCATTTCTGTATGTCATATATAAATTATGAAGAAGATGTGGTATGACTGCCAATAAAACATCCATCCAACAACATTCAGATGAAGTACAACGGCTTATAGGCTACCATGTTGTTATTAACAATGGGGTAAATCCGTACCGTATAGTATGCTTCAAAAGGTCATGACATAAAACAAGTGAAAAATGATTTGTTTTCAATTGAGAAAATAAGTTGTTGCAGTCTCAATTAGTTCTCAAAACTGTTTTAGATGTTGTCACTTAACGTTTACTTCTCTCTAAGTTATGAACTATGTCTTTAGTTGTCATATATAGTTTGTTTACGTTTTTCGTTTTGGTTTTTGTAACTTTTATTCAATCATTTGAAAACCTAAACGATTTCTAAAGTCTGGATGTAATTTTCATGGGTAGAGAAACCGTTGTTACTCGTAAATATGTGATTTGTGGTTTGCTAAAGTCTGCGAACAAACATAGATGTATTTTGTTGAGCATTCAAATTTCTATTAGCACGAAATTACACAATGGTATGAGGTAAAGAATAGTGAATCGTCATTAGTTTCCAAGACTTGTATTCCTACATCTATCTTTTATTGTTGTGTTGCTGTCTTGTTGAAGTGAATATAAACTTCAACTACAAATGTTTATTGGTTTTGTGTTACAAATGGTCTTAAACTTACATCCATTGTGAAGTCTAAAAGTTGTCGGACGTTTGGTTTTGTCATACTGTATCTTAAAACAAGCCCAGTTGTCTTCTCCTTTTGTTCTATAAAGGACGAGAAATCTCAATTATAAAAAACAAATTATTTGAAATAAAAGAAAAACTGTCTTTTTGCACCAGTTACTCATTTCAATGAGAATTAATAAGTAGATTTAAGAATGTTTTCCTTAACACACTTGTTATTGATTTATGTAAATGTTTTTTTCTTAAATCCTACATTAACGTTTGTTAATCTTTCTTTATTTGTTTTAAGTTGAAACTGGAACACGACCTTAGTATTTACCTTATCACTAGAAATCCGTCTAATATCTGATAACACTCAGATGTTGTACCAAATGACCACGTGATTCTCCTTCCATCCTTCGAAAACTTTGCATAGTACTCAGATTTTGATTTCCCAATTTCCCAGAGATCGAAGGTTTTCCCTCTCCATGGACATGGAAACTTACAACTAGGTGTTTTATCTGAAATCATTAACACAAAATGATACAGTACATGGTGTATGGTTTTGTTTATATAAATTGTATACAAAATATTTATTAGACTGTCTTTCTTAATAATGTTTGCTCCTCCGTTTTTTGGTTTTTTTTTTGCAAGATTTACGGAATCCTTTGGTTTAAGCCATGTATTGTCGTTAAACAATTTTGCACACTAACCCCTACCATTTTTCATAATTTTATTACATGTAATTTAGAAATCCATATTTCAAAATTTTATAAAATTCTTGCTGTTCTTACATTGTTTTTGAGACAGGTAAGGTGCCAATGTTAAATATAGGAAAAATCTAGAGAGAATTGTTTCCCGCCAAATTTTCAATGGCTTATGTCTCGAAAACGAGCACACGGATCTCAATGTTTTTCAACTTTTTTAGTTTCTTTATTTATATACTGTATATATAACTATCAATTGATAACAGTCTTTTAAAAAGCTTGTATTTTTTTTAACAGAGTAGCCAACACCTTTATACCGAACATTTTTTTAGGTGTTTATATAATTTATTTATTGTGTACATGTATATATATCGTTACTCGTAACGATCCAGCGCTCGCGTGGGGAAAATCGTTGACTATTATTCAGACGTTTTATATATATAATTATATATATATAGTTGTAACTAATGATATTCCATGTTATAATTTGTATTGTAGTGATACAGTTTTATCCCAATTAAAGTGTTTATCCTTTTGCCGGTACATTTTTTGTGTTAAAGCTGCATCCATAAATACAATGTATGTTTAATTTTAAAATAAATTTTCGATTCCAATGCAAACAAATATATACTTATTTGATATGAATAGTTATCAAAGGTACCAGGGTTATGACGCGTCATCTACATAAGACTCACCAGTGACGCTCAGATCAAAATATTTGCAAAGCCAAACAAGTACAAAGTTAAAGAGCATTGAGAACCCAAAATTCCAAAAAAAAATTTCAAAATACAGCTAAGGTAATTTGTAACTGGGATAAGAAAATCCTTGGTTTTTCGAAAAATTCAATGTTTTGTAACAGGAAATTTATAAAATGACCAGATATTTGATATTCATGTCAACACCGAAGTGTTGATTACCGGGCTAATGATACCCGCGGGGACGAAACGTCCAAGAGGAGTGGCATCGACCCAATGGTGTAAATAGTTATCAGACAAGATAATAAGGCATAAATAAATATAGACGTTACCTTTATCATAATAGTGAGCTCCAACCACAACAAAAACCAATAACAATACCACTGAACCTTGCATTTTCTATTAGCCTCTATTTCTTAGAAATATTTTCCTTTAATAACACCTGATGAAGTTGATAAAACTATTTTTAATCAATCAAAACATCGTTTTATACCTCTTTGTATATCAGTTAATTAAATCATGTATGTAATGTTTTCCTTTAAAGTCCCTCTTCCTTGTACTTTACAATTTCAGTTTTATGTTTCGTTTATGCAGATATATGTAAATTTAAACAAGAACATATTTTTTTTTGGCTTCACACAACATTTACAGATGGTACTTGGAAAACAATTTGTCGATAAACTGTATATATTTGTAAAACTAAGAACATAACATGCGGAGGTCTAAACGCGTAGGTGTAGGTGTATTTGCCATATTCACAATTTATGAAAGAGTGTTCATCATTAGTTAATTTTTTCCTAAAAGTCAAAGAATTTATCGTCAATTAAACATCCCTAAGAATTCGCTAAGATATAAAAAAAAAAAAATACAAAAAAACAAAAAACAAAAAACAAACCACCTTTTTTTACTATTTTGGCAGAAAACTGCATGATAGAATGGGGCCTCTATTTTATGTTTAAAAACACGGTAAACAACTACGTGATATATAATTACTGATTCAACGTTTTTTACAAGTTAAGATCCACATGTGCAGTTTTCTATCACAACCCCACTTTAACATTTCTTGTACGTCTCGTTCTCAGCTTAATTTGTTTCATGAAAAACATGACTATCTGTATCTGTAAATTTTCCTAAATAGAATACTCTGGATTATAGTTAAAAAAATAGTGGGTAAATGGGAATAACTGTCTAGTTTTTCAACAGAAACTTAGCATTTAAAAGTTGACCTCTGCATGTGTTCACATACCGGGCCCTTTAATTTTGTATGGCAGTCATTCCGTGCATTGTATACATGCTTTAAATATGAAATGAACAATTTACATTGAAAGGACACTTTAATAAAAAGACAAGGGTACTTATCAGAGAACAATATAATACATATAAACCTAAAACATTACATACAGAACGTTGAAATTGCAGTCATAGATTGATAATAAACTGACAACACCATGGCTAGAAAAATGATACTATAAACAGACAAATTATAGTACCCAAGACACAACATAGAAAACTAAAGAATATGCAACACGAACCCCACCAAAAACTGGGGGTAATATCAGGTGCTCCGGAAAAGTAAGCAGATCCTGCTCCACATGTAGCACCCGTCGTGTTGCTTATTTTGTTATAAATCCGGTAAATAGTCTAATTCGGTAGGTCACATTCGTGAAAAGAAAGGGTATTGTAGTTAATTTATGATTGCAACTGCCTTTAGTCAGGAACATGATATTCAGTTATTGTCGTTTGTTTGTGCAATCATAAGTGTTTTTAAAATTCTCTTTTTTTATATAGATAGGACCGTTGCATTTCCTGTTTGAATGGTTTTACTCTAGTCATTATTTGAGCCCTGTATAGTTTGCTGTTTGGTGTGAACCAAGGGTCCGTGTCGAAGGCCTCACGTTTACCTATAATGTTATTGGCAGACATACCGCCTCTTCTTTAGCTTTTATATAAAGTTTAATTTAGATAGTTTTAATTACTTAAATCACTCTTAATAAAAAAAAATATTAAACAGACGATATAGTATTGTAAGTTAGAACATTTATCTAGGAATAAGGTTATGCAGTTTGTACTGTAATACTCCATTAATTATCATAATTACTTTTTAAAGATATATTTTTGATGATTAAAAACCTGACCTTGACCTGAACTATCCTTGAAATGGTCTTAACTACAAATTAAGTTTACACCTCTATTTAATTTTTTTTTAGAAATTCTAGGGATTTTTCCCATTGAATAAGTAAGACTTGGCGCCTTCATACTTATTAAAATCCACTATATTGCCATGTTCCTGTTCAAAGTCAAGAGCCAGTAAATGTATGTTTGTCCTTGGTTTTATGTCTTTCATATTTTGTTTTTCGTTTTGTTTTTGTTATAAAGTAGCCCCTAAATCTTCCCAATTGCATTGTTTCATAGTGTTTTTTATGTCGTAACATTTTATAGCGGTATGTTTTTTGTAATCGTTGTTGAAGACCCTACGATTGCCTATAATTGTTTATATCCGATTCGTTGGAACTTTAGTAGTCTCATTGACAATTATACCATGACTCCTTGTCTCAATATCATAGATGGGTTTGGCAAATAATTTCGGAATTTTGGGAACACAAATGCTATTCGTACCCTATCGGACCATTTTACATGTATATTTGTTGATTTCAACGTCACCGGTGTATGTATTGTAGACAGTACCCGCTGCTAGAGTACAAATCAGTTTTCTTAATAAAAAGGAATACCAATGAACTGTTTCCAAAAATCTCCTGTAATCATATTAAATATAATTGCTATGGCAAGTTTGTATTTCATACGAAATCTCTTTCTATCTCTCTAGTGTACAAAATACATAAACTAGCTACATAAATTTCATAAATGATTTAGGTATCTAAAGATAGCTCATAATTTTGAAGCAAACAGCTAATTTCATTCGACATAAAATCAATACAAACAGGCATATATAAAAGTATAGAAATTATCGTCACGCTTGTTGTATGATACAAATACATCACAGTGGCATAGAAATATCCCGGATATTTTCATTTTAGAATATTCACTTCTATTTTAGTAAAGGAATGGTTCTTATTTGTTAAGATTAAATTTGATAGATTTAACTGGAAAATATAATTCACAGTACATTTTGTACCTCTTTTTAAATCTAGCCAATCAAAACAATGCTGCTTGTTTTCCTCTGAGACCCTCTTCCTTGTTCTATCCAAAATAATTTCTTTACATATTATTAACATCTGCTTTGTTTATGTATAACATGAAAACGTTTACAATACAAAAAAAAAGACATATAATGTATAGATGTTGTTTAGTGCAAAGTTGGTCAATAGAAAAATATTTTCTATTTAGTGAAAAACTGCAATTTAAGTAGCTACTCCATGTAAAAAAAAACTAAAAGTCAAATATCGACGCTTCACTACGAATTTAACTTAAAAAGACAGGCGCCTTATACATGTTACAAGGCTATAACAAAGATAATGGGGTATTATTGCCAATGAGACAACTCTGCGAAAGAGAACAAATGACACAAAAATTAACAACTATAGGTCACCGTACGGCCTTCAACAATGAGCAAAGCCCATAGCGCATAGCTATAAAAGACCCGGAAATGAAAATGTAAAACAATTAAACGAGAAAACTAACGGCCTTATTCATGTACAAAAAATAAACGAAAAACAAATATCACCAGCCCAGTAGTCAACATTTCGGTGTTGACATGAATATCAATGATGTGGTCTTTTTTTTAAATAAATTTCCTGTTAACAAAACTTTGAATTATTCGAAAAACTAAGGATTTTCTTATCCAAGGCATAACTTACATTAGCCGTATTTAGAACAACTTTTTGGAATTTCGGATCCTCAATGGTCTTCAACTTTGTACTTGTTTGGCTTTATAAATATTTAGATATGAGCGTCACTAATGAGTCTTATGTAGACGAAACGTCTGGCGTACTAAGTTATAATCCTGGTACCTTTGATAACTATTTACACCACTGGGTCGATGCCACTGCTAACGAACGTTTCGTCCCCGAGGGTATTACAAGCCCAGTAGTCAACATTTTGGTGTTGACATGAATATCAATAATGTGGTCATTTTTATAAATTTCCTGTTTACAAAACTTTGAATTTTTCGAAAAGATAGGATTTTCTTATCCCAGGCATAGAATATCTTAGCCGCATTTGGCACAACTTTTTGTAATTTTGAATCCTCAATGCTCTTCAACTTTGTACCTGTTTGGCCTTATAAATATTTTGATATGAGCGTCACTGATGAGTCTTATGTAGACGAAACGCGCGTCTGGCGTACTAAATTATAATCCTGGTACCTTTGATAACTATGTTACACATAAACAAACGACAACCACTACATAACATGATTCTGACTGGAGACAGGCACACACATCCATAATGTGGTGGGGTGAAACATGTTTGTAAAATTAATATTGCGTGATTAATAATAATATACCTAAGGTTAGCAACAGTAAAAACAATAAAAACTGCTAAAACAATACTTAAGATCTTAACTATTCTTCTTTAGTGGAACTATGCCGACTTTCACAAAATGAACTAATAAATTGTGAGGAATTGTATATCGGAGGGGCAAATCAGATATGAGCTGCAGACCACATTGACTGTTCATTTACAGGAACATATTATGAATATTTAACACGCGCTTAGGACAACGAACAGTTTCATAGTTTTTAATGGATAATTTAAAATATTCCCAATGTGAAATTATGATCAATCATTTAAAATGATTTTCTCCGTTTGTCTCCGGAAGAAAAAAGAAATACTCATACATATAAATAGTTACAGTTTTCCTTAAATAACATAACTTGCCTATGTATATGAGCGCTAATATCAAATGTAAAAGATGTTAACCATATAATTTCATCTTATTCGTACATATTTGGTAAGGTGTATCAGTATCTTTAATCTGGATTATATTTTACTGTTTGTTCAGCGTCTGTCATTCAAGATGATCTGGAATCTATTGATGTTGCTTTTTGACGATGTATAAAAATTATAATACACACTATCAATGACTGACCATTGACCTCCGTGTAAAAAGGCAAAGACTGTTTAACGACTGCCAGACATGTACTAATATCAAACCAATTGACAGACCATATGGTGTTGAAATATCAAAGCCACTGATCATGAATACAGGTAATCATTTTCATCCATATCCATTTGCCTTTCATATGTTGTATTTTTAACAGTGATTTAACATTTCTCCAAAACACATTGCTCCATTGAATATTGCAAGATTATGCAACAAATTCAAAGACCAAAGACTCTGAGATTTAAAAAAAAAGACATATAGGTAGACACATTTTTCTTTTGGGAATAGGTTGGTACAATAATAACCTTTAAAAAATACGTAATCATGAGTAGGTACATTTTAGATGAATAATCCATGTAATTCTAACACATGTACGGTAATTACTACATTTTATACTTTTTATTTAAAGAAAATGTACAGATAATACTCGGGACGTCGTCTCTAGTTTGACGCCACGGTCAGAATAAGCCAGCATATCCTAGATAGTAGATTTTAAACAATGTTTAGTCACGTTGGAAGAACAGCTATTTTGTTGTCATATGCACAAAGCCATGACTTGCTGACCATTCATAGCTTTGATAGCTATGTATTGAAAACATATGCTGAATTGCGCATTACAGGAAATATTCCATTCCTTTTGTATTGAACACATGCATCGTTCGCTGTTTAAGAGGCATGACAATAATTTGATATGTCAATAATTACTAGGGTCACCAATAATATCGATAGATATATGAATTGTATATCTATAAATGTACATAAAATTAAGAAGACTGGCAATCGAAAAACCCTTCATGAGAAATATAAAATGTGAAACCAACACGCTGTCTTGTATAAACATATTACTATGGTTTTATGGTCAGTATCTGAATATTAGTATGTTTATGCAAGCGGCGATGAATATCACTTATATTTACTTAAGGCCACACCAATTTGATTCCTTGTTCGACGGACCCGCCCGCACCTATTTTTTTCAAGACAGAATTTTTTTATTTTTTTTATATTCCCGCTTCCCGCATCCGGAAATGTAATCATGTCCATTTCCCGCACCGTTTTTTTGTAAATATTATAAAAAGATATCAACATTTGTTTTTAAAATCACAGTCTAACGGCTCTAACCTGTATAAATAACGATTTTAAACATAAAAGCACCCCACCACAAATAAAAATGTAAATATCTGTGAGAATATTTGTTTCAGCATGAAACCTATTTATCTAAAGCGGGAGTTCTTCGATATATAAATTTATATCAGCGGGAATACCTGTAAAGAACAAAAAATTGGTTACTTTCCCCCTTACTTATATTCCCTATCAAAAAATGTTCGTTGTTAGAATAAAGTACAAAGAACTTCTGAAGGATTTGCCTTCAACTGCAATTATATTGTATGCTGTCGAAACAAAACTATCCATAGCCGCTGCATGTTTATGCACCCGTCCTGATTGATTGAGGGGCCTGTCGTTCAGCAGTTATCGTTTGTTGATGTTGTTCATTGGTATTTCCCCGTTTGGATATACATGATATATAAATTAGATCGTTGGTTTTCCTGTTCGAATTGTGTACGCTACTAATTTTGCGGTCCTTTATAGCCTGCTGTTTGGTCTGTATCAAAGCCCTGTGTAAAAGACCGTACTTTGACCTGTGTTTGTTATTATCAGGTTGAGAACAACCCTCCCTCAGACAAGGGGTCATTTTACTGATGTAGAAAAGAAAATAGAAATACCAAGGATTTGTATAGTCCTTCTATGCAAAACCTTTGAAAACCTATAATTTTGTACTCAAAAAGAGGAGAGTTGCATCATATTTTAAACAACTTTTTCTAAAAGAGGGGTCCACTTATTTTGAATAATATTAAACTGTTAAAGTAAATGTGTTAACATGGTTCAAGTCCATGCAGGAATATTACAAAATTTTTGGACATGTTTTGACCATTTAATACCAGATAGATATATAGTTTTTTGAGAAAATATGAGCCCTTTTGTACAAACACATATATTATTAATTATAACTTATATTGATCCCTCATAAAACATGTAAAAGGGATATTTATAACATTAAGGGGTTGTCCCCAAACTGATTATGACTTGGATGGAGAATTGTCTCATTGTCAGTCACACATACATAGACCAGATTTAATTATTTCTTGGTGAACAGGGAAAAAATACTTCAGAAATTAAAGAAATGTCAAAGTACAAGTGAGAAATTAAGCTTTAATATTGCCAAAACCTACTATTTTATGTTTACAAAAAAAAATTATAATCGCTCGCCTTCACTTTTCAAGCGTCGCCTCAAAAATTTGCAAATTAAATATTTTTTTATTAAAATTTTCAAATCGCTCGCTCGCCCCAAATTTTGGAGTCCAAAAATCCGTAGAACAAGAAATTAAATTGGTGTGGCCTAACTTATAGTTTCATTGTCGACTCCATGTCATTAGATAATATGCATTGCATTGTGTAATGTTTCGATATTCTACATATGTATGGAGGCAATACAATAGCAATCGAAACCAAGGAGTAAACAAAGACTCACAAAACCAATGGACATTTACATCAACAGTTATAAATAATAATTAAAAAACAACACGAACTCCACTAAAAACCGGGAGTGAAATCAGGTGCTCCGAAATGGTAAGCCTTTCCTGCACCGTTTACGGCACCCGTCGTGTTATTTCCTTGTTCAGTTCGGTAATGATGGAAGGTTCTTATGACTGAGGAAGGATATCAGATATGATTTCTGACACACTTTTGTTATAATGGCCAATCAGCTTATGATGGCGACCGTAAAATTTCTTGAGTGATGACCTTAATTTGATTGGTTTATAGCCCTGTCTTAGCAACTTTTGATAAAGCAATGAGAACAACACTTTGTTTAAGATAATATTCAACAATAGTTTAATGCAATGTACATTTCAAAGATGTAAATTTGAATTTCTATTTGTTAATATGCAGTCTTTCTGGAATCTGAAATAAAGGAAAAGAATATCAGCAGATTTTCCCTAACTAAAAATAGTGTTTATTTCAATGACTTGCGATTTATTTTAATTAAAACAGTGCACTTATTCCTAAGTAGTTCAAACATCATAGGAATTAAGCATAATTATTTTAAACCGTCCATTGTTATTTGCGGGCAAACATGTTTACATATGAGGATATTTTGTTTTACTTTAACTCGAATTTAGCCATGTTTTGTATAGTATTTATCGCTCAATTTTAAGTTTTGTATCACTTATTTTTGTTAGGGTATCATCTTTCGAATATTTTGTTTTCTTATTTTCCGAATGCTTAACATTGTCCTTCTTCTATTTATATACCTTGATTGTCCTCTCTTAAACTACAACATTGCGTCATGTTCATGAGAGCAAAAGAATAATTTCATTTACAAACAATATTCAATGTTATGGCTGCTGAACACATATTGTAACAGATATTCATGCATTTACATTTGTAAATTTACTATAATAAAAACAACCGTGATGTACGGAAGTTGCCATTCAGTTGTATTGTTTCGAAACAAACATTCGAATGAACTGCGTTCTTGTGGCTTTTATGATATAAAAAATACACTCACTCATCTCATTATGGACAGGTTCTCTGACATGATGAAAGAGATTCAAAATTGTTTGCATTTCCAGCACAACCGCCATATTCGAATGTTTCACACTGTGAACTTTTCTGGTTGTAAAAGTAACGTTGTATCACTGCTCTGCATGGGCCTTTGTCGCTAGGAAGCTGACACATAGTAGTACCTGTCATACAGATATATAATTAATTGATGTAAACAGTGCAAACGGAAATAACAAATATAGATCCTCTTAGAAATAAATATATACACACAAAACAAACAAACAACCACGATGTTTATTTGTTTCCCTCTGTTTTATTTTGTACCCCAGATTTGTTTTCTCGCAATCGATTTATATCTTTTGAACAGCGGTGTACTACTTTTGCCTTTATTTAAACTGTCGTCACTATATGACTGTTGTATTGTCACAATATTAACTCCGAGGATCGTTTTACAAAATAGTTTTACACTTTTGATAAACCTTATTATAGGTAAAAAATAAACTGAATAATATTTACGATAGACTTTGCAAAATGTTTTGTTTTAAAAAAAATCAGTTTGAAATTCGTTACTGAATTTGTTTAAAATATATATACATGTACATGTATATATATATATTAATTATTTTAGAAGGATGGGTATATTTAAGGAACGATGTACTTATTAAATGGATGACGAAGATTTAAGAAATATCATATGATTACCAGTGACATATATTTAGTACAGGTTTAAGGTGAGAATAAACAAGAACTAACATTAATACTGAACACTAGCTGTGTTGCTATACAATGGGTACATTACCGGCCACGTGAATAAGATGGATTTTTTTAATCCAAATAATGCTATTCAATACATTAATCAGCATGGCTAAGGAAATGAAATCCAATAAAAACAAGAAGAGAGTAAAGTGTTATACGATTTCAGTCTAAAACCCGGATTTATTTTCTCGAAATAGATTTATGACTTTTGAACACTGGTATTACTACATTTTGATTCAATGTTACAAGATATGTATTCGAGGAATGATATTAAATGACAAATATGAATGTGTATTTCGAGTACATGTATATATCCATGCGACTATCAATCTATCAATAAAACAAATTTGCTTGTCACTATATGAATAAACTCATCATCAATACCAGTATTGAAATTTTGTATTTACGCCAAACACACGTCTATACGAGATTCATCAGTGACGCTAGATTAAAAAAAAGTTTAAACGTCAACACAACACGAAGTTTAAGACCAAAAATATCTAAAACGTTTTGCCAAATACAGGTATGTTAATCTATTCCTGAAATAGATAAGCCTTAATATTTAAAAACAGTTAATTCATAAGGATGAACATTTCAAATGCACTTACCTTCTGGTAGAGCAGGAAATAATGGCATTTTTGACTGAACTGAGACAAATATAAGACAGAAACAAACCAGTAATGTACTGTAACCTCTCATAGTGTACAATAGAAAATGATAAACCAACTTATTAACTACAAGTAAAAAAGTCTGTTAACTTGCAACACAAATTAATCGTTTTTATATTGTTATTAGGATGTATATGTAGATACATTTTTTTTTAAATATAACAACAGATGTGTTTTACATATGTTTGTATGTAACTTGTAAAAATAATATTCAATTGTATAACCAGAGCTACATGTACTTTCATTAGCAATTAAAAATGAACTGCATAGTTTTTTTTTGTTCTAATCAGAGAATATTCTATATCAGTGATAAGTGGCTTTACATTTACTATATGCCTAAAACAATGAGTGAACATAATCATTTGATTATTTCCGTGTAAAAATCTGAATAATACAGTTAGATGACAAAATCTTTAGTTAATAAAAAAAAAAATGGCTATTACACGTACTACCTTTAGAAATTATAAAGTCGTCCTCTCTGATGAAAAACCATAAATTAACTTAGCAGAAATGTTGTATATTAAAAATTGACTAATTCTCATTTAGTATTTTGTGGTGATCGTTCGAAAGAAAATTCTGACATAAGATTATTTTTATTCTGAAAACCAAATTTTCAATCTGATTTGCAAGAATGATATTTGGGTACTTAGAAATAAAGTCACCACATTGTTACGTTTAATCTAAAATCGTGGTTAGCAACTTTTCAAAAGCGCAACCATATGCAATAACGTCATATTGATACATTTTCGAACCATAGGGTCTTTTGTAATTGGTAAGAACCGGCATTAGATATTCATTGCATTGATTTTATGTTAAAGTATTTACAACCATATATATCTGAAATCAGTGTCAAGTAACTTATTTTATATTATCGCACATAACATTTGTCTGACATGTAGTAGTAATTGTCCTCTTTATTGTGAGCAAAAGTGCATAACATTCTTCGATTGTTTAAAGTGTAATTATTATTCTGTTTTCTCAGTTAAATTTCAAAGTAGAAGGTAAAATAAAGTATTAAAATGATCTTTGATACCAAGTGTCGGGTAACTGAATTATTTCTTATGGTTAGGACACCAAATTGTACTATTTACCTTTAAAGATTAATTTCTCCTATTCCATAAAAGCAGTGATAGTGCTACTCTCCATTACCTGAAAGAAGTGGCGACAAATTGATTTAATATTGCTTGCCACAAATAGCAACTTTAATAAATTTCACCGAAGCGATCCATTGACTTAGTTCAGTAGTGATGTCCCGTGTTGTACATTTTGTCTCAGGAATATGTTGAGGCATTTCCGTAAAAAATATGGTATTTTGATTTACAATCATTGGACCAAAACTTGAGCATATAAGTCTAGGACAAAGTTCAATGTCGTGTTTTAAATTATGAGTATCTTCATTTTTCATATAGTTTCACAATGATTACAGATAGAACAACCCTGTTACTTATAGCGGAATGTTTAAAAAAAATTGTTTATAAATTACCAAAATTGACGGTCTGCTTAAACAAATGATAAGGCAACACTGTTAATCAATAAGTCGCATATTTAGCCTAGGATAATAATGGACTAATGATATTGAAAAAGGCAAGGACATGTCCTCAAATCATAATTTAAGGATTTCATGCACGTTTAAAAGCCTTGAATTACCTACTGCGTTTATTTAATGATATATACACACTACATACACAATGATAGGATATATACAAAAGCGCCTTTGAAACATATCGCATTTGAAAAGTTTGATAATCTTAGCCTCAGTTTTACGATTCGTTAATCATAGTTTTTGTGTTTCGTCTGATTACAAACACTATAGGCAATACACCAAATATATCTGGTGAATGGAAAAGTTGAATGGTACATATTTCTATCCTTGACCTCATGTTAATGGTTCATTAACCAATGTTAAGAGTTTTGGTAAGGTCTCTTTTTAAAGATACTATAAGCAAATCATCAACTATATTTGCAGTATGGGTTGATTGTAAGATGCACATGTCTGTTTGGCAGGGTCAATCTTTTGTTCTTTAGTTGGTGTATTTAACAATGTTTAATTGTTGTTAGGTGTGCAATAATAATATACAATTCATATAAATGTTCATAACCATGTTCATAATGTGTACAATTTGGAAATTAGTATGGCGTTCATTATCACTGGACTAGTATATATTTATTTAGGGGCCAGCTGAAGGACGCCTCCGGGTGCGGGAATTTCTCGCTACATTGAAGACCTGCTGGTGACCCTCTGCTGTTGTTTTTTATTTGGTCGGGTTGTTTTCTCTTTGACACATTCCCCATTTCCATTCTCAATTTTATCATAACCCTTCATTTCTTACGGAAGATTCACTATACTCTGCCATATTCGAATTTACATTAGCAGTACACAACCAGGCTAGTTATCTGCCTAAGTCCTCAGATAAGTCTATGTAACAAAGTTACTTGGGTCAACATTATATGAGTCAGCAAATTATAATACGTCCAGTAATTAATATCTACTCATATAGACTTACATCTAGGATTTACGTTAAGAAACAGTAGAACGCACGTCCAGTGATTGATGTCCGTTAATATGGACTTATACTTATGAACTTACATCGAGGATTTGTGTTGAGAAACAATAAAGCGCAACACATGTTGCTGAGGTCAGCCGAATGTTAAGATATATAAACGGTGTCGTTTTTCTAACGAGGAGCGACTTCTCCGATGCCACTATACGCACGGTGTCTCTCACATACATTGTAAAATAATGTAATAAAAGTTTGTTTGTCAAATTATCTAGTGTTAGTGTTACACTAGTAATTTTTGGTGCCGCGTGACCAGGATAGACTTGGATTCAAGCTAAAACAACGCAAAGGAATATAAAACGTAAGAACTAAGTTACTTTCATTTTTCTTGATGGACAATCAAGATATTTCTTGTATGTCAGTACAAAAAGTAGAAATGGCTTTTCAAGGGATGGCACACATATAAGGTAAAGTTTTTAGTTTCAAAGGGATAGAGGCCGTATGTTTAAAAAGGCTAAAAATCAGAAGTTTGTTCACGAGATGTGGTTGGCACGAATATTGTTATTAGGTATTTTAAGGTATTATAGGTCAAATTGAAACATTATGAATACACATTTTTTTTATCAGAATGAAGGGTTATTTGGGTTATTTTTTAGGGTTATTTTATGCTGCTATACAATGGATAGGATAAATCATATATATGATTCTTAAAAAAGAAATTTTAAGTTTAAAGAAGCTAGTTTTTCGTTTAGTGTAAATATGTAAAAAACTAAAATGTCTGATACTATAAAGCATACCCCCCCCCCCCCCCCGTATTTCATGGTGGGTTTTGGTCATATCATGGGTTATTTTTTGAAGATACATTCAATTATTCTAGACAATATATGTTTTACGTAAAATTTGTAGAGCACCGGTATACATTGTATATGAAAGTTGAATTAGAACCTTTGGTAGATGAAGTTAAGGGTACATTGAGAACAAATATGTTTGCGTATTATAGCCATTGATGATTATGGTTTACGCAGTTGGGTAGTGTTGACACACGTTTGTTTAGAGAAAACAAATAGTCTATAATTTTAGATTCCAACCCCTTCTTTAGAGGATCAACATAAGTGATGATAATTAATTTACATAATGTTAATAGATAAAGAAAAGTATCTTCAGAAAAAAGCCAATTAAAGAAAAACATAGATATATTTTGCCCTAAGGGATTTACAGTATTTTTGTAGTAGATTGATATTTAAAAAAAAAATTATCTGTGGGTAAGGTGCGATCTTCATTGGAATAGCCATATTTTTGTACTGTTAATTTATTGGGAATATGTCTTGGTTAGCCAAAAGGAAAGGTGTGAGTTCTGGTTCTAATGACACGAACAATGGGTACAAAATGGTGTCAACACAATTGGTTGGGAAAAATTTAAAACACTGGTTAGCCAAAACTTTCATTAGAGCAAGACAGAATTGGACAAAGCCTGATGAAGAAGTGGTGGGTTTCACAGATGAAACTCGGAGCGTGGTCACCGCGAAGAAAGATGAACAATCTAAGCCACTATCATTTATAAAGGGCTTGAGACAGAAGTCGAAACGGAAAAGATACACTTCGTTGTCAAATCGAACACCTCAGTATACATATATATGTAACAAGGAACCTGAAGAACCTTCATTAGAAAATAGGTTGCTGAGGATAAGCCGAATGTCAACCCTCGGAAATATTCCCGAGTCGATTCAAGAAGTTAATCTGAGCACTTATTTGTACAGAAATACTATTATATAACATTATATTTTGTTGTGATAATAATTATATATTATTACTGTGGGAACTCTATAGCAAGTGAAAAGTGAAGAAACATTATATCAGGAGTAAATATGTTAAAGTATATATAACATAAATTATAATATGAAGGAACCAGACAACGTCATGTTGGACTTACCTTGGAACATTTTGTATAAACATTTTATTTCCATATAAACTTTTAGTTAGATATATAAATATATCTCACGAGGACATTGTTATGAAAATCGAACTTTAAAGAAAATTTCTATGTGTAGAAACTTTCTTTTATTATCATTGAAGGAATGTAACAAAGTTACTTGGGTCAACATCATATGAGTCAGCAAATTATAATACGTCCAGTAATTAATATCTACTCATATAGACTTACATCTAGGATTTACGTTAAGAAACAGTAGAACGCACGTCCAGTGATTGATGTCCGTTAATATGACTTATACTTATGAACTTACATCGAGGATTTGTGTTGAGAAACAATAAAGCGCAACACATGTTGCTGAGGTCAGCCGAATGTTAAGATATATAAACTGTGTCGTTTTTCTAACGAGGAGCGACTTCTCCGATGCCACTATACGCACGGTGTCTCTCACATACATTGTAAAATAATGTAATAAAAGTTTGTTTGTCAAATTATCTAGTGTTAGTGTTACATCTAGTTATCTGCCAAAGTCCTCCGATCAGGCTAGTTATCTGCATAAGTCCTCAGATCAGGCTAGTTAACTGCCTAAGTCCTCAGTGGTGACACTTTTTTTCCATTGTACTTTCTTTAAGCATATTATGAAACCTATCTTTTCATATTTATCTCAATATAATATTTTAAAGTTTTCTTTCTAATCACAGGTGTGTTTTGTTCTTGAACAATCTACGCATTCATGGTTTGTATAATTTTGGACTTGACTTGTAGCTTTAAACAATTGTAAGATGACCAACACTTATTATTATATCTTTTACAAAATAGTTCAATCCCAATTTTAGCAAAGTACAAGAAAATTCTATTTTGAGGAAACTGATACCGATGATCCATCTTAAATCAAACATATGTAACCAAAGTTTTTTTTCAAGCGTTTATAAAAAACAACCATGGAAGTTAAACCAGGAAGAAATAGCTGCATAACTCCACACAATTATCCATTAAATGGAACGACGAAAAAATGTTGAACATGCATCTATTGTACATTTTTGTGATTGAAATGTTTGGTTGAATATTGGGAATTTGTGTTTCATTTTGAAATCATAATAAGTTGTATATGATATCAAATTTGAAGAAGTCATGCATCATCTTTTATCAACTCCTGTGTATATTCTCCTTACAAAATCTGTCAAGTAATATTTGTAAATTGTATTCATATATTTATATTTGCTATTTCTTCCATGTTATTGTGTATATCATGGAAATGACAAATTCCTATCAGAATGAAAAAAAAACCACAGAGCCTGTAAATTGTTTGTTTAACATCTGCATTAAAAAAAGTCTTTAAATTATTATTCTATTTGCGATTCTGTAACACACATTTTTATATATATATATATTTATATATAAGAATTTGAGGTATTAATCCAGGACACAACATGAATGCATGCGCAACCAAACAAAAACCCACAGAAACCAAAGAAACAACGTTTAATTACTGTTCTTCATTTCAAAGTCACACTGAGGCCTTGAACACGGAGCAAAACATAATTCGATCAAATTTAAAACAACAAGCTATGATAGTTACAGAAAGAAATTACTTCTATCATAACAGTGAACCTCAAACACAACAAAAACGAAAAACAATTCCACTGAAATTTTCATTTGCTGTTTTTTTATTTTGCTTTAAATTACACTTGTATTCTCTTTTTAAAAGACCCGATGCAGTAGGGAAAGTGTGTTTAATAAAAAAAAAATACCGTTTAATACCTTTTTGTATAACAGCAAATCAAAAATGATTATATTTGAATTTCCTCTTACGTCCCTCTTCCTGGTACATTTACTTCACTACTATTTTCATCATGTTCTGTTTATGCAGATATATTCAAATTTAAACAAGTTTTTTTTTTTCAAATCTGAAACAACATTTACAGATGTGACTAAGAATACAATTAGTCGATAAATGTTATTTTCCACAAAATACTGTGATATTATACTCAACGTGGCCACCCAAATCATAAGATAATAACACCAGTTACATCTGAAGTAACAACAAATTGCCAACAGTTTCACCCCATGTACCATTAATAATTCTAAGTTACCATTAATCCTCAAGTATATAATCCGTAAGAGGGCTCATCATATGGCCATCAACAATGAGCAAGCCTAATACTATATATTATAACTATACAAAATACGAAATATGTGAATGGAAAAGAAATACTTAAAAAAAAAAAAAAAATAAAGCAGAAATATATGACAAAACAAGTGTTTTGTTTTGATAGATAACAAGAAACGCTAACCACAGAATAACAGGCTCATGGGTTGGGAATGAAAACACAGAAAGGGCGGGGTTTAACATGTTTACCATTGCCTAGCCTACTATAGTGTTTAAAGAGAACAACATATGAAATATCTGAAATCTAGTTCTGGTTGTGGTGAAAAGATTGCCATTTCAAACTGCTTACAAATATAAAACACCTTGTTCTCAGATTGATTCGTTTTGTTCATAATATATTTTAAAACTTGATATTAATATATGTGCATTCTCTTACAAAGAGTTTTTAAATACAAGTTAATGGAACAATGTGTACTACTTTTACAAAATCTTTAAACATGAAAGTTGTCCTTATGCAAATAACAGGCATGGTAGTTCAAACATTTATAGTGGATTGGGAAACACGTTTTGCAACTTAAAATAATCCATTTCCACTTTGGTGCGAGTGCTGCCTTGTAGCGGCATTAGCCTACTCTTTTTCGAAATCTACAAGGGTGTCTTTTACGTGCAAGAGATATGGCTCTCTCTTTACACGGGTCGGCCATTTATCGTCCCCTCCGACGGACTATTATCGTTTCCTCAAGACCAGACTCCTAAATGGTGTCAAGGGAGAGCCGAAAATTCAGTCCCTGAAATCATCATCCCATAACGGGAATCGAATTAGGAGTCTTTGTGTTAGTATTCCGATGCACTAACCACTACACCATGGCTCTCCTTTAAAATGATAATAGTATTTCCTTAACAATCTTCCAACTAAGCCCTTCAGAGTGAAAATTTCATATCTTCTCTCAATTATAAAATGGTTAAGTAGAGATATAAATATGTCATCCACTACACAAAGACACTAGTCAACAAAGTGAGGAAACCATATGATGTCCATAACAGGCATAGCAATGCCACTTATCTTTTAACAAAGTGCCTTTGAAACATAACGCATTTGAAAAGTTTGATAATCTTAGCCTCAGTTTTACGATTCTTTAATCATGGTTTTTGTGTTTCGTCTGATTACAAACACTATAGGCAATACACCAAATATATCTGGTGAATGGAAAAGTTTAATGGTACATATTTCTATCCTTGACCTCATGTTAATGGTTCATTAACCAATGTTAAGTTTTGGTAAGGTATCTTTTTAAAGATACTATAAGCAAATCATCAACTATATTTGGAGTTTGGGTTGATTGTTAGATGCACATGTCTGTTTGGCAGGGTCAATCTTTTGTTCTTTAGTTGGTGCATTTAACAATGTTTAATTGTTGTTAGGTGTGCAATAATAATATACAATTCATATAAATGTTCATAACCATGTTCAATAATGTGTACAATTTGGAATTTAGTATGGCGTTCATTATCACTGGACTAGTATATATTTATTTAGGGGCCAGCTGAAGGACGCCTCCGGGTTCGGGAATTTCTCGCTACATTGAAGACCTGTTGGTGACCCTCTGCTGTTGTTTTTTATTTGGTCGGGTTGTTGTCTCTTTGACACATTTCCCATTTCCATTCTCAATTTTATCATAACCCTTCATTTCTAACGGAAGATTCACTATACTCTGCCATATTCGAATTTACATTAGCAGTACACAACCAGGCTAGTTATCTGCCTAAGTCCTCAGATAAGGCTAGTTATCTGCCAAAGTCCTCCGATCAGGCTAGTTATCTGCATAAGTCCTCAGATCAGGCTAGTTAACTGCCTAAGTCCTCAAATCAAGCTAGTTATCTGCCTAAGTCCCGCGATCAGGCTAGTTATCTGCCTAAGTCCTCAGATCAGGCTAGTTATCTGCCTTAGTCCTCAGATCAGGCTAGTTATCTGTCTAAGCTCTCAGATCATGCTAGTTATCTGCCTAAGTCCTCAGATCAGGCTAGTTATCTACCTAAGTCCTCAGAACATGCTAGTTATCTGCCTAAGTCCTAAGATCAGGCTAGTTATCTGCCTAAGTCCTAAGATTTTCAGACAGATTTGCATATGTGTATAAGAATTTTTATCGATATTAAAAAAAGTAAGCTATGTATTGCATAACCCAAAATGTTTAAACAAATGCCAAATATTTGTGTTTTAAAAACATTTTTTAACTTAGTAATTGTGAATTTCTTTTTTTGTCTACAGAAAACCAAGTTTGGTGACACTATTTTTCCATTGTACTTTCTTAAAGCATATTATGAAACCTATCTTTTCATATTTATCTCAAAATAATATTTTAAAGTTTTCTTTCTAATCACAGGTGTGTTTTGTTTTTGAACAATCTACGCCTTCATAGTTTGTATAACTTTGGACTCGACTTGTAGCTTTAAACAATTGTAAGATGACCAACACTTATTAGTATATCTTTTACAAAATAGTTCAATCCTAATTTTAGCAAAGTACAAGAAAATTCTATTTTGAGGAAACTGATACCGATGATCCATCTTAAATCAAACATAAGTAACCAAAGTTTTTTTCAAGCGTTTATAAAAAAAAACAACCAGGAAGAAATAGCTGCATAACTCCACACAATTATCAATTAAATGGAACGACGAAAAAATGTTGAACATGCATCTATTGTACATATTTGTTATTGAAATGTTTGGTTGAATATTGGGAATTTGTGTTTTATTTTGAAATCATAATAAGTTGTATAAGACATCAAATTTGAAGAAGTCATGCATCATCTTTTATCAACTCCTGTGTATATTCTCCTTGCAAAATCTGTCAAGTAATATTTGTAAATTGTATTCATATATTTATATTTGCTATTTCTTCCATGTTATTGTGTATATCATGGAAATGACAAATTCCTATCAGAATGAAAAAAAAAACACAGAGCCTGTAAATTGTTTGTTTAACATCTGCATTAAAAAAAAGTCTTTAAATTATTATTCTATTTGCGATTCTGTAACACACACTTTTATATATATATATTTATAAATAAGAATTTGAGGTATTAATCCAGGACACAACATGAATGCATGCGCAACCAAAAAAAAACCCCACAGAAACCAAAGAAACAACGTTTTATTACTGTTCTTCATTTCAAAGTCACACTGAGGCCTTGAACACTGAGCAAAACATAATTCGATAAAATTTAAAACAACAAGCTATGATAGTTACAGAAAGAAATTACTTCTATCATAACAGTGAACCTCAAACACAACAAAAACGAAAAACATTTCCACTGAAATTTTCATTTTCTGTTTTCTTATTTTGCTATAAACTACACTTGTATTCTCTTTTTAAAAGACCCGATGCAGTAGGGAAAGTGTGTTTAATAAAAAAAAAATACCGTTTAATACCTTTTTGTATAACAGCAAATCAAAAATGATTATATTTGAATTTCCTCTTACGTCCCTCTTCCTGGTACATTTACTTCACTACTATTTTCATCATGTTCTGTTTATGCAGATATATTCAAATTTAAACAAGTTTTTTTTTCAAATCTGAAACAACATTTACAGATGTGACTAAGAATACAATTAGTCGATAAATGTTATTTTCCACAAAATACTGTGATATTATACTCAACGTGGCCACCCAAATCATAAGATAATAACACCAGTTACATCTGAAGTAACAACAAATTGCCAACAGTTTCACCCCATGTACCATTAATAATTCTAAGTTACCATTAATCCTCAAGTATATTATCCGTAAGAGGGCTCATCATATGGCCATCAACAATGAGCAAGCCTAATACTATATATTATAACTATACAAAACACGAAATATGTGAATGAAAAAGAAATACTTCAAAAAAAATAAAGCAGAAATATATGACAAACAAGTGTTTTGTTTTGATAGATACCAAGAAACGCTAACCACAGAATAACAGGCTCATGGGTTGGGAATGAAAACACAGAAAGGGCGGGGTTTAACATGTTTACCATTGCCTAGCCTACTATAGTGTTTAAAGAGAACAACATATGAAATATCTGTAAATCTAGTTCTGGTTGTGGTGAAAAGATTGCCCTTTCAAACTGCTTACAAATATAAAACACCTTGTTCTCAGATTGATTCGTTTTGTTCATAATATATTTTAAAACTTGATGTTAATATATGTGCATTCTCTTAAAAAGAGTTTTTAAATACAAGTTAATGGAACAATGTGTACTACTTTTACAAAATCTTTAAACATGAAAGTTGTCCTCATGCAAATAACAGGCATGGTAGTTCAAACATTTATAGTGGATTGGGAAACACGTTTTGCAACTTAAATTAATCCATTTCCACTTTGGTGCGAGTGCTGCCTTGTAGCGGCATTAGCCTACTCTTTTTCGAAATCTACAAGGGTGTCTTTTACGTGCATGAGATATGGCTCTCTCTTTACACGGGTCGGCCATTTATCGTCCCCGTCCGACGGACTATCATCGTTTCCTCAAGACCAGACTCCTAAATGGTGTCAAGGGAGAGCCGAAAATTCAGTCCCTGAAATCATCATCCCGTAACGGGAATTGAATTAGGAGTCTTTGTGTTAGTAGTCCGATGCACTAACCACTACACCATGGCTCTCCTTTAAAATGATAATAGTATTTCCTTTACAATCTTCCAACTAAGCCCTTCAGAGTGAAAATTTCATATCTTCTCTCAATTATAAAATGGTTAAGTAGAGATATAAATATGTCATCCACTACACAAAGACACTAGTCAACAAAGTGAGGAAACCATATGATGTCCATAACAGGCATAGCAATGCCACTTATCTTTTAACGAAGCGCCTTTGAAACATAACGCATTTGAAAAGTTTGATAATCTTAGCCTCAGTTTTACGATTCTTTAATCATGGTTTTTGTGTTTCGTCTGATTACAAACACTATAGGCAATACACCAAATATATCTGGTGAATGGAAAAGTTTAATGGTACATATTTCTATCCTTGACCTCATGTTAATGGTTCATTAACCAATGTTAAGTTTTGGTAAGGTCTCTTTTTAAAGATACTATAAGCAAATCATCAACTATATTTGGAGTTTGGGTTGATTGTTAGATGCACATGTCTGTTTGGCAGGGTCAATCTTTTGTTCTTTAGTTGGTGTATTTAACAATGTTTAATTGTTGTTAGGTGTGCTATAATAATATACAATTCATATAAATGTTCATAACCATGTTCATAATGTGTACAATTTGGAAATTAGTATGGCGTTCATTATCACTGGACTAGTATATATTTATTTAGGGGCCAGCTGAAGGACGCCTCCGGGTTCGGGAATTTCTCGCTACATTGAAAACCTGTTGGTGACCCTCTGCTGTTGTTTTTTATTTGGTCGGGTTGTTGTCTCTTTGACACATTCCCCATTTCCATTCTCAATTTTATCATAACCCTTCATTTCTAACGGAAGATTCACTATACTCTGCCATATTCGAATTTACATTAGCAGTACACAACCAGGCTAGTTATCTGCCTAAGTCCTCAGATAAGGCTAGCTATCTGCCAAAGTCCTCCGATCAGGCTAGTTATCTGCATAAGTCCTCAGATCAGGCTAGTTAACTGCCTAAGTCCTCAAATCAAGCTAGTTATCTGCCTAAGTCCTCCGATCAGGCTAGTTATCTGCCTAAGTCCTCAGATCAGGCTAGTTATCTGCCTTAGTCCTCAGATCAGGCTAGTTATCTGTCTAAGCTCTCAGATCAGGCTAGTTATCTGCCTAAGTCCTCAGATCAGGCTAGTTATCTACCTAGGTCCTCAGAACATGCTAGTTATCTGCCAAAGTCCTAAGATTTACAGACAGATTTGCATATGTGTATAAGAATTTTTATCGATATTAAAAAAAGTAAGCTATGTATTGCATAACCCAAAATGTTTAAACAAATGCAAAATATTTGTGTTTTAAAAACATTTTTTAACTTAGTAATTGTGAATTTCTTTTTTTATATACAAAAAACCAAGTTTGGTGACACTATTTTTCCATTGTACTTTCTTAAAGCATATTATGAAACCTATCTTTTCATATTTATCTCAAAATAATATTTTAAAGTTTTCTTTCAAATCACAGGTGTGTTTTGTTTTTGAACAATCTACGCATTCATAGTTTGTATAACTTTGGACTCGACTTGTAGCTTTAAACAATTGTAAGATGACCAACACTTATTATTATATCTTTTACAAAATAGTTCAATCCTAATTTTAGCAAAGTACAAGAAAATTCTATTTTGAGGAAACTGATACCGATGATCCATCTTAAATCAAACATATGTAACCAAAGTTTTTTTCAACCGTTTATAAAAAAACAACCAGCAAGAAATAGCTGCATAACTCCACACAATTATCCATTAAATGGAACGACGAAAAAATGTTGAACATGCATCTATTGTACATTTTTGTTATTGAAATGTTTGGTTGAATATTGGGAATTTGTGTTTTATTTTGAAATCATAATAAGTTGTATAAGATATCAAATTTGAAGAAGTCATGCATCATCTTTTATCAACTCCTGTGTATATTCTCCTTGCAAAATCTGTCAAGTAATATTTGTAAATTGTATTCATATATTTATATTTGCTATTTCTTCCATGTTATTGTGTATATCATGGAAATGACAAATTCCTATCAGAATGAAAAAATAAACACAGAGCCTGTAAATTGTTTGTTTAACATCTGCATTAAAAAAAGTCTTTAAATTATTATTTTATTTGCGATTCTGTAACACACACTTTTACATATATGTATTTATAAATAAGAATTTGAGGTATTAATCCAGGACACAACATGAATGCATGCGCAACCCAAAAAAAACCCCACAGAAACCAAAGAAACAACGTTTTATTACTGTTCTTCATTTCAAAGTCACACTGAGACCTTGAACACGGAGCAAAACATAATTCGATAAAATTTAAAACAACAAGCTATGATAGTTACAGAAAGAAATTACTTCTATCATAACAGTGAACCTCAAACACAACAAAAACGAAAAACATTTCCACTGAAATTTTCATTTTCTGTTTTCTTATTTTGCTATAAATTACACTTGTATTCTCTTTTTAAAAGACCCGATGCAGTAGGGAAAGTGTGTTTAAAAAAAAAATACCGTTTAATACCTTTTTGTATAACAGCAAATCAAAAATGATTATATTTGAATTTCCTTTTACGTCCCTCTTCCTGGTACATTTACTTCACTACTATTTTCATCATGTTCTGTTTATGCAGATATATTCAAATTTAAACAAGTTTTTTTTCAAATCTGAAACAACATTTACAGATGTGACTAAGAATACAAGAAGTCGATAAATGTTATTTTCCACAAAATACTGTGATAGTATACTCAACGTGGCCACCCAAATCATAAGATAATAACACCAGTTACATCTGAAGTAACAACAAATTGCCAACAGTTTCACCCCATGTACCATTAATAATTCTAAGTTACCATTAATCCTCAAGTATATAATCCGTAAGAGGGCTCATCATATGGCCATCAACAATGAGCAAGCCTAATACTATATATTATAACTATACAAAACACGAAATATGTGAATGGAAAAGAAATACTTAAAAAAAAAATAAAGCAGAAATATATGACAAAACAAGTGTTTTGTTTTGATAGATAACAAGAAACGCTAACCACAGAATAACAGGCTCATGAGTTGGGCATGAAAACACAGAAAGGGCGGGGTTTAACATGTTTACCATTGCCTAGCCTACTATAGTGTTTAAAGAGAACAACATATGAAATATCTGTAAATCTAGTTCTGGTTGTGGTGAAAAGATTGCCCTTTCAAACTGCTTACAAATATAAAACACCTTGTTCTCAGATTGATTCGTTTTGTTCATAATATATTTTAAAACTTGATATTAATATATGTGCATTCTCTTAAAAAGAGTTTTTAAATACAAGTTAATGGAACAATGTGTACTACTTTTACAAAATCTTTAAACATGAAAGTTGTCCTCATGCAAATAACAGGCATGGTAGTTCAAACATTTATAGTGGATTGGGAAACACGTTTTGCAACTTAAATTAATCCATTTCCACTTTGGTGCGAGTGCTGCCTTGTAGCGGCATTAGCCTACTCTTTTTCGAAATCTACAAGGGTGTCTTTTACGTGCAAGAGATGTGGCTCTCTCTTTACACGGGTCGGCCATTTATCGTCCCCTGCCGACGGACTATCATCGTTTCCTCAAGACCAGACTCCTAAATGGTGTCAAGGGAGAGCCGAAAATTCAGTCCCTGAAATCATCATCCCGTAACGGGAATCGAATTAGGAGTCTTTGTGTTAGTAGTCCGATGCACTAACCACTACACCATGGCTCTCCTTTAAAATGATAATAGTATTTCCTTAACAATCTTCCAACTAAGCCCTTCAGAGTGAAAATTTCATATCTTCTCTCAATTATAAAATGGTTAAGTAGAGATATAAATATGTCATCCACTACACAAAGACACTAGTCAACAAAGTGAGGAAACCATATGATGTCCATAACAGGCATAGCAATGCCACTTATCTTTTAACAAAGCGCCTTTGAAACATAACGCATTTGAAAAGTTTGATAATCTTAGCCTCAGTTTTACGATTCTTTAATCATAGTTTTTGTGTTTCGTCTGATTACAAACACTATAGGCAATACACCAAATATATCTGGTGAATGGAAAAGTTTAATGGTACATATTTCTATCCTTGACCTCATGTTAATGGTTCATTAACCAATGTTAAGTTTTGGTAAGGTCTCTTTTTAAAGATACTATAAGCAAATCATCAACTATATTTGGAGTTTGGGTTGATTGTTAGATGCACATGTCTGTTTGGCAGGGTCAATCTTTTGTTCTTTAGTTGGTGTATTTAACAATGTTTAATTGTTGTTAGGTGTGCAATAATAATTGTGCAATAATAATATACAATTCATATAAATGTTCATAACCATGTTCATAATGTGTACAATTTGGAAATTAGTATGGCGTTCATTATCACTGGACTAGTATATATTTATTTAGGGGCCAGCTGAAGGACGCCTCCGGGTGCGGGAATTTCTCGCTACATTGAAGACCTGTTGGTGACCCTCTGCTGTTGTTTTTTATTTGGTCGGGTTGTTGTCTCTTTGACACATTCCCCATTTCCGTTCTCAATTTTATCATAACCCTTCATTTCTAACGGAAGATTCACTATACTCTGCCATATTCGAATTTACATTAGCAGTACACAACCAGGCTAGTTATCTGCCTAAGTCCTCAGATAAGGCTAGTTATCTGCCAAAGTCCTCCGATCAGGCTAGTTATCTGCATAAGTCCTCAGATCAGGCTAGTTAACTGCTTAAGTCCTCAAATCAAGCTAGTTATCTGCCTAAGTCCTCCGATCAGGCTAGTTATCTGCCTAAGTCCTCAGATTAGGCTAGTTATCTGCCTTAGTCAGATCAGGCTAGTTATCTGTCTAAGCTCTCAGATCAGGCTAGTTATCTGCCTAAGTCCTCAGATCAGGCTAGTTATCTACCTAGGTCCTCAGAACATGCTAGTTATCTGCCTAAGTCCTAACATCAGGCTAGTTATCTGCCTAAGTCCTCAGATTTTCAGACATATTTGCATATGTGTATAAAATTTTTTATCGATATTAAAAAAAGTAAGCTATGTATTGCATAACCCAAAATGTTTAAACAAATGCCAAATATTTGTGTTTTAAAAACATTTTTTAACTTAGTAATTGTGAATTTCTTTTTTTGTATACAGAAAACCAAGTTTGGTGACACTATTTTTCCATTGTACTTTCTTAAAGCATATTATGAAACCTATCTTTTCATATTTATCTCAAAATAATATTTTAAAGTTTTCTTTCTAATCACAGGTGTGTTTTGTTTTTGAACAATCTACGCATTCATAGTTTGTATAATTTTGGACTCGACTTGTAGCTTTAAACAATTGTAAGATGACCAACACTTATTAGTATATCTTTTACAAAATAGTTCAATCCTAATTTTAGCAAAGTACAAGAAAATTCTATTTTGAGGAAACTGATACCGATGATCCATCTTAAATCAAACATATGTAACCAAAGTTTTTTTCAAGCGTTTATAAAAAAACAACCAGGAAGAAATAGCTGCATAACTCCACACAATTATCCATTAAATGGAACGACGAAAAAATGTTGAACATGCATCTATTGTACATTTTTGTTATTGAAATGTTTGGTTGAATATTGGGAATTTGTGTTTTATTTTGAAATCATAATAAGTTGTATAAGATATCAAATTTGAAGAAGTCATGCATCATCTTTTATCAACTCCTGTGTATATTCTCCTTGCAAAATCTGTCAAGTAATATTTGTAAATTGTATTCATATATTTATATTTGCTATTTCTTCCATGTTATTATGTATATCATGGAAATGACAAATTCCTATCAGAATGAAAAAAAAAACACAGAGCCTGTAAATTGTTTGTTTAACATCTGCATTAAAAAAAAGTCTTTAAATTATTATTCTATTTGCGATTCTGTAACACACACTTTTATATATATATATTTATATATAAGAATTTGAGGTATTAATCCAGGACACAACATGAATGCATGCGCAACCAAAAAAAAACCCACAGAAACCAAAGAAACAACGTTTTATTACTGTTCTTCATTTCAAAGTCACACTGAGACCTTGAACACGGAGCAAAACATAATTCGATAAAATTTAAAACAACAAGCTATGATAGTTACAGAAAGAAATTACTTCTATCATAACAGTGAACCTCAAACACAACAAAAACGAAAAACATTTCCACTGAAATTTTCATTTTCTGTTTTCTTATTTTGCTATAAATTACACTTGTATTCTCTTTTTAAAAGACTCGATGCAGTAGGGAAAGTGTGTTTAATAAAAAAAAAATACCGTTTAATACCTTTTTGTATAACAGCAAATCAAAAATGATTATATTTGAATTTCCTCTTACGTCCCTCTTCCTGGTACACTTACTTCACTACTATTTTCATCATGTTCTGTTCATGCAGATATATTCAAATTTAAACAAGTTTTTTTTTCAAATCTGAAACAACATTTACAGATGTGACTAAGAATACAATTAGTCGATAAATGTCATTTTCCACAAAATACTGTGATATTATACTCAACGTGGCCACCCAAATCATAAGATAATAACACCAGTTACATCTGAAGTAACAACAAATTGCCAACAGTTTCACCCCATGTACCATTAATAATTCTAAGTTACCATTAATTCTCAAGTATATAATCCGTAAGAGGGCTCATCATATGGCCATCAACAATGAGCAAGCCTAATACTATATATTATAACTATACAAAACACGAAATATGTGAATGGAAAAGAAATACTTCAAAAAAAAATAAAGCAGAAATATATGACAAAACAAGTGTTTTGTTTTGATAGATAACAAGAAACGCTAACCACAGAATAACAGGCTCATGGGTTGGGAATGAAAACACAGAAAGGGCGGGGTTTAACATGTGTACCATTGCCTAGCCTACTATAGTGTTTAAAGAGAACAACATATGAAATATCTGTAAATCTAGTTCTGGTTGTGGTGAAAAGATTGCCCTTTCAAACTGCTTACAAATATAAAACACCTTGTTCTCAGATTGATTCGTTTTGTTCATAATATATTTTAAAACTTGATATTAATATATGTGCATTCTCTTAAAAAGAGTTTTTAAATACAAGTTAATGAAACAATGTGTACTACTTTTACAAAATCTTTAAACATGAAAGTTGTCCTCATGCAAATAACAGGCATGGTAGTTCAAACATTTATAGTGGATTGGGAAACACGTTTTGCAACTTAAATTAATCCATTTCCACTTTGGTGCGAGTGCTGCCTTGTAGCGGCATTAGCCTACTCTTTTTCGAAATCTACAAGGGTGTCTTTTACGTGCAAGAGATATGGCTCTCTCTTTACACGGGTCGGCCATTTATCGTCCCCTTCCGACGGACTATCATCGTTTCCTCAAGACCAGACTCCTAAATGGTGTCAAGGGAGAGCCGAAAATTCAGTCCCTGAAATCATCATCCCGTAACGGGAATCGAATTAGGAGTCTTTGTGTTAGTAGTCCGATGCACTAACCACTACACCATGGCTCTCCTTTAAAATGATAATAGTATTTCCTTAACAATTTTCCAACTAAGCCCGTCAGAGTGAAAATTTCATATCTTCTCTCAATTATAAAATGGTTAAATAGAGATATAAATATGTCATCCACTACACAAAGACACTAGTCAACAAAGTGAGGAAACCATATGATGTCCATAACAGGTATAGCAATGCCACTTATCTTTTAACAAAGCGCCTTTGAAACATAACGCATTTGAAAAGTTTGATAATCTTAGCCTCAGTTTTACGATTCTTTAATCATAGTTTTTGTGTTTCGTCTGATTACAAACACTATAGGCAATACACCAAATATATCTGGTGAATGGAAAAGTTTAATGGTACATATTTCTATCCTTGACCTCATGTTAATGGTTCATTAACCAATGTTAAGTTTTGGTAAGGTCTCTTTTTAAAGACAATATAAGCAAATCATCAACTATATTTGGAGTTTGGGTTGATTGTTGGATGCACATGTCTGTTTGGCAGGGTCAATCTTTTGTTCTTTAGTTGGTGTATTTAACAATGTTTAATTGTTGTAAGGTGTGCAATAATAATGTACAATTCATATAAATGTTCATAACCCTTCATTTCTTACAGAAGATTCACTATACTCTGCCATATTCGAATTTACATTAGCAGTACACAACCAGGCTAGTTATCTGCCTAAGTCCTCAGATAAGGCTAGTTATCTGCCAAAGTCCTTCGATCAGGCTAGTTATCTGCATAAGTCCTCAGATCAGGCTAGTTAACTGCCTTAGTCCTCCGATCAGGCTAGTTATCTGCCTAAGTCCTCAGATCAGGCTAGTTATCTGCCTAAGTCCTCAGATCAGGCTTGTTAACTGCCTTAGTCCTCCGATCAGACTAGTTATCTGTCTAAGTCCTCAGATCAGGCTAGTTATCTGCCAAAGTCCTCAGATCAGGCTAGTTATCTGCATAAGTCCTCCGATCAGGCTAGTTATCTACCAAAGTCCTCAGATCAGGCTTGTTATCTGCCTAAGTCCTCAGATCAGAATATAGTTATCTGCATAAGTCCTCCGATCAGGCTAGTTATCTGCCAAAGTCCTCAGATCAGGCTAGTTATCTGCCTAAGTCCTCAGATCAGGCTTGTTATCTACCTAAGTCCTCCGATCAGGCTAGTTATCTGCCAAAGTCCTCAGATCAGGCTAGTTATCTGCCTAAGTCCTCAGATCAGGCTAGTTATCTGCATAAGTCCTCAGATCAGGCTAGTTATCTCCATAAGTCCTCCGATCAGGCTAGTTATCTGCCTAAGTCCTCAGAACAGGCTAGTTATCTGCATAAGTCCTCCGATCAGGCTAGTTATCTGCCAAAGTCCTCAGATCAGGCTAGTTATCTGCCTAAGTCCTCAGATCAGGCTTGTTATCTGGCTAAGTCTTCAGATCAGGCTCGTTATCTGCCTAGGTCCTCAGATCAGGCTTGTTATCTGCCTAAGTCCTCAGATCAGGCTTGTTATCTGCCTAAGTCCTCAGATCAGGCTAGTTATCTGGATAAGTCCTCCGATCAGGCTAGTTATCTGCCAAAGTCCTCAGATCAGGCTAGTTATCTACCTAGGTCCTCAGATCAGGCTAGTTATCTGCCAAAGTCCTCCGATCAGGCTAGTTATCTGCCTAAGTCCTCAGATTTTCAGACAGATTTGCATATGTGTATAAGAATTTTTAACGATATTAAGAAAAGTAAGCTATGTATTGCATAACCCAAAATGTTTAAACAAATGCCAAATATTTGTGTTTTAAAAACATTTTTTAACTGAGTAATTGTGAATTTCTTTTTTTGTATACAGAAAACCAAGTTTGGTGACACTATTTTTCCATTGTACTTTCTTAAAGCATATTATGAAACCTATCTTTTCATATTTATCTCAAAATAATATTTTAAAGTTTTCTTTCTAATCACAGGTGTGTTTTGTTCTTGAACAATCTACGCATTCATAGTTTGTATAATTTTGGACACCACTTGTAGCTTTAAACAATTGTAAGATGACCAACACTTATCAATATATCTTTTACAAATTAGTTCAATCCTAATTTTGGCAAAGTACAAGAAAATTCTATTTTGAGGAAACTGATACCGATGATCCATCTTAAATCAAACATATGTAACCAAAGTTTTTTTCAAGCGTTTATAAAAAACAACAATGGAAGTTAAACCAGGAAGAAATAGCTGCATCACTCCACACAATTACCGCAGTGTAAAAATCTAAATTTAACTCAACGACTAAAAATTATTTGATCATTTATAGTGCCGTCATTTAAAAGATTTTCAGATGAATTTTGAACAGGGAATAAAACCAGGGTTCACTCCGAATAAATTAGTATACTTTTTTTGTTGAGGGCTCAGTTGAACCTCGCTTCCGTCCGCAATATTGAAGACCAATTGGTGGCCTTTGGATGTTTCTTTCCTGATCATATATCGGATTGTTCACCCTAAGAAACATTCTTTATTTCCATTCTCTATGTTACTTTATTTATGTTCTTGTTGAATGAAATGGCCAAACAATAGCATTTGACGATTAAAGTTGGATATAAGAAGAGAATGTATAGCAATCATTTAGATAGTTGGCCGTACGTGTTTTGTGTGGCTCGTGTTGCTCAGTCTTTAGTTTTGAGTCTTGCGTTTATGCATACTGCCTGATATGTTCAGAGATTTTATATTGATGTTGATAGTTTTGTCAAACGATCACTTCGCTTTGTAATGGAACCTAGCCAAAATGAAGACGCATCTAAAAGAGACAGTCATCAGTTTTTTTATCCTGTGTTCAGGGTAATATTTGTTTTTAATTTGTTTCCCATGGTATATTTTGCCTCTCTTTTTTTCAATATAATCCAATCATGAACGTTTTGTTAAAAAATAGATAAAACAGACTCGTAAACTTTATTAATTCTTTTTATATTCGTATACGTATTACATCTTTGCTTTCAACCTCGCAGAAGCTTCAAGATCATGAACAAGCATTTGGTATGCTTCCATTGTCTCTACATCTACGACAGCGTCCACATTGCTGTAGTTTGCAACATTTACAACCTTTCGGTATAATACATCCAAACTTGCGTGATTGCTTAGGTGCTGCAATGAGATTTAATAAATCTTTTAAAAGCATCTAACACTTCAAATAATCAACCATACACTTTTTCTAGTAAGTTTGCGTTGTGACCCAAATAATTCATACACCAAAAACATACAAGGTGCAAGACACATTTAAATTTAAATACTTATTATAAAACATGGCTTCTCATATTTGCCAATTCCTATATTTTGCTATTTTGAAAGAGTGGACGGGTAGACTTAATACCATACAACTCAAATAAAGACATGGGGAAAAACAAAAATATTTTTCTGAAATATCGAGTAACAGCAAAGACGGGAAAGTAGTTGTTAGGCCTTTTAAGACAACAGAGTATATAATTGTCTCGGGTCAAGAACCAAGCCACTTAGCTGTAAGTTTCTTTTTTCGTTTTTGGTTTTAAAAATTCATCATTCCATTGTACCTTTACTGTTAATAAAAAAAATTTAATCTACTTCCTGAATTGCGTATCCCTATATATTTGTTTTTTAAATATCTAGTGGAATTATAAAATAAAGTAGATCTACAAAGTTAGTTGTGGTTCGTTTAGGGTGGAAACATTTTATTGATGGTTAATCAATCGATATGATAGCAAATAAGTTAATGTAAAGTAACGCCTACCAGACACAAAACCACAAGTATCATATAACAAATTGCACAATTCCGGGAGTTAATTGTTAAACACCTGTGGATACACGGTGACGCTCATGTGAATTTTTTATATTGTAATGAGTGGATCTAATAAGGTACAATAAAGAGCCAAATTGGAACTTAACTCGAATGTTTTTCAAAATATTTAGAATTCGCTGAATTAATGTGGGATATAAGTACTTCAATTGAACATTACAGATTTGTACACGCAATGGTTTCCATATAATGTTAGACTACTTACGACGTCGGTAGGCATATCCTAAAACAAAAAACAAAAATGAAATATCAGATAATAAGTGCACAATATCAAAATAAATCAAATATATGTGGAGACCATTGGCATATTGATGATGTTCGATTCTATCACATTGTAACATGATATGTATATCAATAGCTTTCTTTTTAATGCCAAATCATATACTTAAAATTCGGCCACCAGTTAAAATTTTTAACTTTGATATGAATATGTCAAAGTAATTCATTTGTTGAGACTCAGATCAAGTTATTATCTATAAGTGATACAATGGTCTTATATTGATGATCTTATCTTTTATAAGGTCAAGGAACGATAACGGAGGTATGTCACAGATTTTACTAAAACTCTGAATACACGTTTGGCTAGTTGCAATGTCAAACGGAAAACAGAAAATCGATAAAAATGCATTAATATCTTTTATTTCTTGAATTATTACTGATTGAATTTTTTGAATGAAGGTTAACATTTGTCTAGAAAGCATATAAAATTGGCGAACATTTTTCTTAATTTTTTCTTTAAATCATCAAATCTTCACTTTTGAATACATGTATATTTCTTTAAAGACGTATATGGTGTTGATACACACATTTCCGTTCTATTGAAGTAAAATGATTGAATGAGCCAAAGTTGTATGCAGATTTGTTTTTTGAAAAATCTTCGACATAGCCAATTTACCATAACTTCACCTTGAATGTCTTTTCTGGATTAATTTAATTTTTAAGAAATTAACCTTGTTGCTCACACACCTCCGTAACTAATGGCAATTCAATTTTGGTATATTCATATGCGGTAACCATGAATCGCAGGGTTTCAAGTAAATTAAAGATATCAAATATTACACGAGTGGGACAAGCTATAAGTACATGAAGGAATTTTTAAAAATGTTTGATTACCATTTGCAAGAACAAATCCTGTATGAGCGATGTATTCGTTTATTATTTTTTTTGTCCTATCATTCTTAAGAAGATAACGACGTAGCTTTTGAAAAACTGTAAACTGCAAAAGTATTCAGCAACACAATTTATTATTTGACATTTGAGCATTTCTTGGTCTTCAGATAGTCTTTTTCTGTTGTGTTATACGCGGGGTTTCATAGCGGAGAGGTATGCATTTTGCACATAGATATCTTTAACCACCAAATGTTTCAGTACAATTAAACAACTTACTGTACGAATGTGATCCACGTTCTACAAAAAATCATACACATATTGATACATATATAAAATATAGTACCAAACCCCAAACCAATCATAATGTTTAAAAACGTTTATGGAGACTCTTTCAATGGTTACGATGATCGAATTTAGATCCTATAAACAATATTTACCCCTAGATGTATAGATCAAAAGAACACGTAATATACTAGTACTTTACAATATGTCTTCCATCTGAGGTATTAAATTTTAAATGAGTTTTATTTATGATTTTTGTGTGAGACATTAGTCTAATTTTTAATTTTGATTCAAGAATTGAATGCTTCTTTTTGTAATTTCATGAGGGTGTAAAAGCGTTGACCGAAGTACATTTTGTATGAAGCGCGGAAACGTACGCTCGGTCAACGCTTTAACAACCCTATGCAATTACTAAAAGAAGCTCTTCGTACTTTATTTGGCCTTTTAAACATTTTTTGATTCGAACGTCACTGATGAGTGTTTTGTAGACGAAAAGGGCGTCTGGCGTAAGTAAAAGTTTTTAGTCCTGGTATCTATATGATGAGTTTTTTTCAACAATTATAATTACAGTTCTGCACTATGATCATGAAAAGACGATTACTATCATTTTTTGTTATTTACCTGTGTACTTTATTGTAGTAGCACGTGTCAACATGAATGTTATAATTCATTTTGAAATGAAGTTGATTAAGGAATAACGCGAGATTGTAGTTAGCCAATCATAATAACGTATTATAATGAAACATACATCTAATGAAATTACAACAGTATGTTGCCCCTTACAAAAGATTTCGGTCTGTTCAACACAAGCTAGATTAACCTCCCACTTGCATGATGATTTTTAATAGTGCCGATTAATTAAAACAATCAGGGCATAATCTACAAAGACAGATTAGGTTAAAAGCTGAACATATATTATATTTAATTATATATTATGATATGAGACTTTAAATGGATTAGAGAGCCATGTCAATTTCGACACTTCACGCTCTTTGGACTTTAAATGTACCTTAGATTTCAAGTAACATAATAATTCAAAGATCATAAATCATTAATCTTAAGATATGACGTATTGTCCGATATAGATTCCAATGTCGAGGCCACATAATAAAATATCTAAAATAACACTATTCTCGTACTTACCTACAGCTGTGAAAAAGTTCGTGCCTGGATATGCACAGACTTCGCAAATTTTAAATGCGTCTTTTTTACCTGGAAAATCTCCTACTACTGCAATGAAATAAATATAAGCACGTAATCGGGACATTACTTTTTTTAATCCGAAATTAAGGATTCATTTCCAGTGGAAGTACAGTGTTTATCATTTTTGTAAGTCATATATAAGTTATTAAGGAGATGTGGTATGATTGCCAATAAAACATACATCCAACAACGTTCAGCCGAAGTTCAACGACTTATAGGCTACCGTGTTGTCATTAACAATAAGGAAATCAGTACCGTATAGTATGTTTTAAAAGGTCATGACATGAAACAAGTGAAAAATGTTCATTTCAATTGAGAAAATAAGTTGTTGCAGTTCAACTTAGTTCTCAAAACTGTTCTAGTTATTGTAAGTCTACGTTTACATCTCTCTATGTTAGAAACCATGTCATTAGTTAATGTGTTTTGTTTGGTTATGGTAACTTTTTTTCAACCATTTTGAAACCTAAACTATTTATAAACTGTAGATGTAATGTCCATTGATAGTGCAATTGTTGTTATTCGGAAATATGCAATTTTGTGGTTTGCAAAATTTGCAAATAAACACATGAAACATTTGTATTTTGTTTAGTATTCAAATTTCGAACAACGAAATTAAACAAATTGTTATGAGGTAAAAAAAATAGTGATTCGCCAGTAGTTTTCAAGACTTGTATTCCTATATTTATCTTTCATGGTTATGTTGCTGTCTTGTTGAAGTGAACCCAACCTTTACCTAAATTCATTTATTGGTTTTGTGTTACAAATGGTCTCAAACTTACATCCATTGTGAAGTCTAAAAGTTGTCGGACTTTTGGTTCTGTCATACTGTATCTTTACACAAAACCAGTTGTCTTCTCCTTTCAATCTATATAGGACGAGAAATTTCAGTTATAAAAACCATTTTTACATCTGCATGTTTATATTAGAAATAAAAAAAACTGTTTTGTATATATTAAAAAGAAGATGTGGTATGATTGCCAATGAGACAACTCTCCACCAAAAAGAGACCAAAATGACACAGCAACTAACAACTATAGCTCATCGTACGGCCTTCGACAATGAGCAAAGCCCATACCGCATAGTCAGCAATAAAAGGCCCCGAAATGACAACGTAAAACAATTCTGGTATAGCATTTTTTGTCTATTGTAATTGGTTATCTTTTTTCATTCCCTAAAGCTTACTTCATATTCCCTCAATGATGCCGAGGAACTTAAACAAACGTCAAAGAGCTTATTAAACTTTAGATCACAAATAAAAGGTAGAACTCGGGCTATTTTCAGAATATTTGTTCTATACATATTGATTTCAAGTAATTTTGTATTCGGTTTTGACACACTAAAACGAAATATGTTTTGTAAATAAAGGCAACAGTAGTATACCGCTGTTCCAACTCATAAATCCATGGACAAAAAACAAAATCGGGGTAACAAACTAAAACTGAGGGAAACGCATAAATATAAGAGGAGAACAACGACACAACACTGCAATGTAACTAACACACACAGAAACAGACCAAGCATCAGACAAAATCCCACGAGAATAACAAATATAACATCAAAACCAAATACATGAATTTGGGATAGACAAGTACCGTGACACGTCTTATCGCAATGTCAATTTACACTCAAAAAATAAGAGAAAACAAACGACGCAACGTTAAATTGTAACACACACAGAAACGAACTATAATATAACAATGGCCATATTCCTTACTTGTAACATGGAAGCAATAAATGGTAACTCGCTAGACCACTGCATTTCAGTCAAATAGGATTCAAATGATCCCGATTTGAAAGTATCCCAGTCGTAGTTCTTAACGCTTCTGATATGGTCATTTGAGTATTATGATCATGCTTTTTGGTAAAAGTACCCTTTGCATTAGCATTGTCATGATTGTAATTTGGTTGCAATGCTCTAGTCCGTTATTGTCGTTATGAATTGGCGTTCCAACTGTTTTGATAGTCTTATAACAATTGCCATTAGTTATGAATTTAAATACGCTCTTCCATGAATACAATTTCAACGAAGTACAAAATAAATGAAGGCATTAATGCGTAGTGCTGTACATGGTTTCAATACATAGTCAAAACGTTTGGAAGTCAAAGATATGTATGCGAATGCATTGGAGCAAAAATAGGCTAAACATGATCACAATCAAGTAGTAATGGGGAGTTGCAACCAACATGATCTATGTCTGTGTACTTTGAAAATTTGTTGGAGGGCTTATTGACTAATCTCGAATACTTTACAGCCAATATTCCATGCATTTAAGTATTTTAAAACTTACCCTAAACTTATAATTATATAGTTATCAAAGGTACCAAGATTATAATTTAGTTCGTCAGACGTGCGTTTCGTCTACATAAGACTCATCAATGACGCTCATTTCAAAATATTTATAAAGCCAAACAAGAAAAAAGTTGAAGAGCATTGAGGATCCAAAATTCCAAAAATTTGTGCCAAATACGGCTAAGGTAATCTATGCCTGGGATAAGAAAATCCTTAGTTTTTCGAAAAATTCAAAAGTTTTGTAAACAGAAAATTTATAAAAATGACCACATTATTGATATTCATGTCAAAACCGAGAGTGTTGACTACTGGGCTGGTAATATCCTCGGGGATGAAACGTCCACCAGCAGTGGTATCGACCCAGTGGTGTAAATAGTTATCAAAGGTACATATGTTCAAGAAAATTGTAAGTTTAGTAAACAATATAAAAAAAAATATACAAACATAACTGGGTAACAGACATTACCCACAATGTTACACAACATTTTATCTCAAACATAGCTCTGCATATATATATAGGCATCTGTCATATGTATGTCGCTTAGCTTTTATGTTTTTGATTCATGTGTCAATGATGAGTCTTTTGGGAGAAAAAAAACACATAAGGTGTACACAATTCCAAGACTGTGTTCTTTGATAAGTTTTTTTTTGTGATATGTCTTCTCACACAAGTTACTCATTTCAATGATGATTAATAAGTAGTTTTAGAGTATGTTTTCCTTAACACACTTGTTATTTTTTCTTACGAACTTAAATCCTAGATTATCGTTTGTTTATCTGCCCAATAGTCAGCACTTCTGTGTTGACTTGAGTTATCATTGATATGTTCATAATGATAAAATTATTTTGAAATACTAAGGCTTTTCTACCTCAGGAATAGATTACCTTAGTTGTATTTGGCAAAACTTTTAGGAATGATTGGTCCTCAAAGCTCTTCAAATTCGTACTTTATTTGTCCTTTTACACAGTTTTTGATTCGAGCGTCACTGATGAGTCTTTTGTAGACGAAACGCCCGTCTGGCATATATATTAAATTTTAATCCTGGTATCTATGATAAGTTTATTTTCATTATTTGTTTTAAATTGAATCTGTAACACGACCTTAGTATTTACCTGAACACAATAAACCCGTCTAATATCTGATAACATTCATCTGTTCTACCAAATGACCACTTGATTCTCCTTCCATCCTTCGAAAACTTTCCATAGATCTCTGATTTTGATTTCCCAATTTCCCAGAAATCGAAGGTTTTCCCTCTCCATGGACATGGGAATTTACAACTAGGTGTTCTACCTGAAATCATCAACACAAAATGATATGGTATATGGTTTGGTTTTATATAAATTGTATAGAACAAATGAGTTTTCATGACACTGTCTTTCTTAAACCAAATGTATGACCTCGTTAGTTACATTATCATTCATAATTATCACAAAGATGTCTTACTGGTAGGAGAAAATGTAGAAAATGATAGCATTCTCTGTTTTAAATTTCAGCGCTTTTTGATTTATATATAGTATTATATATATATAGTTGTTTCTTTGATAATAGTCCATGTTATTATTTGCATTATAGTGATACAGTTATATCCCAATTAAAGTATTTATCATATTGCCGGTACATTGTTGTGTTAAAGCTGCATATATAAAAATGTTTAATTTTACAATAAATTTCCGATTCTGTTACAAATAGCTATATTTATTTGATATAGAACAAGACAATAATACATACATATATAAAGACATTACCTCTGTCATAATAATGCGCTTCCACCACAACAAAAACCAATAACAGTACCACTAAAACTTGCATTTTCTATTATTTTCTAGTTCTTAGAATTTTTTTCCCTTAATAACATCTGATGCAGTTGATAAAAATGGTTTTAATCAATAAAAACACCTTCTTTTATACCTCTTTGTATATCAGCAAATCAAATCATGTAACGTAATGTTTTCCTTTAAAGTCCCTCTTCCTTGTACTTTACAATTTCGATTTCATGTTTCGTTTATGCAGATATATTTAAATTTAAACAGGAATACTGGGGTTTTTTGCTTTACACAACAGTTACAGATGGTACTTAAAACACCATTTGTAGATAAATTGTATATATTTGTAAATCTAAGAACACAACATGCGGAGGTCTAAACGTGTAGGTGTAGGTGTATTTGCTATATTCACAATTTATGAAAGAGTGTAGATCATTAGTTGACTTTTTCCTAAAAGTCAAAGAATTTATCGTTAATTAAACATCCCTAACGATTCGCTAAGAAATATAAAAAAACAAACAAAAAAACAATACCACCTTGTTTTTACTATTTTGGCTGAAAACCGCATGATAGAATGGGGCCTCTATTTTATGTTAAAAAAACACGGTAAACAACTACGTGATATATAATTACTGATTCAACGTGTTTTACAAGTTAAATTCTACATGTTCAGTTTTCTATCACATGCAACCCCACTTTTGCATTTCTTGTACAACACGTTCTCAGCTTAATTTGTTTCAAGAAAGACTTATAAAAAAACATGACTGACCCTCCGGGTGCCGGAATTTCTCGCTACATTGAAGACCTGTTGGTGACCTTCTGTTGTTATTTTTTTCTATGGTGGGGTTGTTGTCTCTTTGGCACATTCCCCATTTCCATTCTCAATTTTGTGACTATCAGTTTAGGCTGTATCTGTAAATTTTCCTAGATATAATACTCCGAATTATAGTTAACAAAATAGTTGGTAAATGGGAATAACTGTATAGTTTTTTAACACAAACTTAGCATTTAAAAGTTGACCTCCGCATGTGTTCACATACCGGGCCCTTTCATTTTGTATGTCAGTCATTCCGTGCATTGCAGACATGCTTTAAATATGAAATGATCAATTTACATTGAAAGGCCACTTTAATAAAAATACTAGGGTACTTATCAGAGAACAGTATAATACATATAAACCTAAAAACATTACATATAGAACGTTGAAATTGCAGTTATGGTTGCAAAAGAGGGTAATAAGATACCAGAGGGACAGTCAAACTCTTAGATTGATAATAAACTGACAACACCCCATGGCTAAAAAAATGAAACTATAAACAGACAAAGTATAGTACCCCAGACACAACATAGAAAACTAAAGAATATGCAACACGAACCCCACCAAAAACTGGGGGTAATATCAGGTGCTCCGGAAGAGTAAGTAGATCCTGCTCCACATGTAGCACCCGTCGTGTTGCTTATTTTGTTATAAATCCGATAACTAGTCTAATTCGGTAGGTCACATTCGTGAAAAGAAAGGGTATTGTAGTTAATTTATGATTGCAACTGCCTTTAGTCAGGAACATGATATTCAGTTATTGTCGTTTGTTTGTGCAATCATAAGTGTTTTTAAAATTCTCCTTTTTTATATAGATAGGACCGTTGCATTTCCTGTTTGAATGGTTTTACTCTAGTCATTATTTGAGCTCTGTATAGCTTGCTGTTTGGTGTGAGCCAAGGGTCCGTGTCGAAGGCCTTACGTTTACCTATAATTTTATTGGCAGACATACCGCATCTTCTTTAGCTATTATATAAAGTTTTATTTAGATAGTTTTAATTACTTAAATCACTCTTACTAATTTTTCTTATTAAACAGACGAAATAGTATTGTAAGTTAGAACATTTATCTAGGAATAAGGTTATGCAGTTTGTACTGTTATACTCCATTAATTATCATAATTAAATTTTAAAGATATACTTTTGATGATTAAAAAATCGCGTGATTCTAATAACCTTATGTTATCCTAAAATCCAAGAACATTTACAGAAAACATTCATCGAAGTGACTTAACCTCTGATTTTGGCAAGCTAGAAGAGCGTATCGCTTACATATGGCTAATCCATGACGATCACACCAAATAGTTGTTATGTCAAATCAAATACATCGATGTATTTGTTTATTTTTGTTATTTGGTAAATGTGTCATGAAACACATCTGTGTTGACCTGAACTATCATTGAAATGGTCTTAACTACAAATTAAGTTTACACCTCTATTTAATTTTTTTTTAGAAATTCTAGGGATTTTTTCCCATTGAATAAGTTAGACTTGGCGCCTTCATACTTATTAACACCCATTATATTGTCATGTTCATGTTCAAAGTCAAGAGCCAGTAAATGTATGTTTGTCCTTGGTTTTATGTCTTTCATATTTTGTTTTTCGTTTTGTTTTTGTCATAAAGTAGCCCCTAAATCTTCCCAATTGCATTGTTTCATAGTGTTTTTTATGTCGTAACATTTTATAGCGGTATGTTTTTTTGTAATCGTTGTTGAAGACCCTACGATTGCCTATAATTGTTTATATTCGTTGGAACTTTAGTAGTCTCATTAACAATTATATCATGACTCCTTGTCTCAATATCATAGATGGGTTTGGCAAATAATTTCGGAATTTTGGGAACACAAATGCTATTCGTACCCTATCGGACCATTTTACATGTATATTTGTTGATTTCAACGTCACCGGTGTATGTATTGTAGATAGTACCCGCTGCTAGAGTACAAATCAGTTTTCTTAATAAAAAGGAATACCAATGAACCGTTTTCAAAAATCTCCTGTAATCATATTACATATAATTGCTATGGCAAATTTTTATTTCATACGAAATATCTTTCTATCTCTCTAGTGTACAAAATACATAAACTAGCTACATAAATTTCATAAATGATTGAGGTATCTAAAGATAGCTCATAATTTTGAAGCAAACAGCTAATTTCATTCGACATACAATCAATACAAACAGGCATATATAAAAGTATAGAAATTATCGTCACGCTTGTTCTAAGATACAAATACAACACAGTGGCATAGAAATATCCCGGATATTTTCATTTTAGAATATTCACTTCTATTTTATTAAAGGAATGGTTCTTATTTGTTAAGATTAAATTTGATAGATTTAACTGGAAAATATAATTCACAGTACATTTTGTACCTCTTTGTAAATCTAGCCAATCAAAACAATGCTGTTTGTTTTCCTCTGAGACCCTCTTCCTTGTTCTATCCAAAATAATTTCTGTACATATTATTAACATCTGCTTTGTTTATGTATAACATGAAAACGTTTACAATACAAAAAAAGGTGTTGTTTAGTAGTTGTTGTTTAGTGAAAAATTGCAATTTAAGTAGCTACTCCATGTAAAAAAAAGAAGCTAAAAGTCATATATCGACGCTTGACTACGAATTTAACTTAAAAAGGCAGGCGCCTTATACATGTTACAAGGCTATAACAAAGATGATAGGGTATTATTGCCAATGAGACAGCTCTCCGCAAGAGAACAAATGACACAAAAATTAACAAATATAGGTCACCGTACGGCCTTCAACAATGAGCAAAGCCCATAGCGCATAGCTATAAAAGCCCCAGAAATGAAAATATAAAACAATTAAAACGAGAAAACTAACGGCCTTGTTCATGTACAAAAAAAAAAACGAAAAACAAATATCACCAGCCCAGTAGTCAACATTTCGGTGTTGACATGAATATCAATGATGTGGTCTTTTTTTGTTATATAAATTTTCTGTTTACAAAACTTTGAATTATTCGAAAAACTAAGGATATACTTATCCAAGGCATAAATTACATAAGCTGTATTTGGAAAAACTTTTTGGAATTTCGGATCCTCAATGGTCTTCAACTTTGTACTTGTTTGGCTTTATAAATAGTTAGATATGAGCGTCACTAATGAGTCTTATGTAGACGAAACGCGCGTCTGGCGTACTAAATTATAATCCTGGTACCTTTGATAACTATTTACACCACTGAGTCGATGCCACTGCTAACGGACGTTTCGTCCCCGAGGGTATTACAAGCCCAGTAGTCAACATTTCGGTGTTGACATGAATATCAATAATGTGGTCATTTTTATAAATTTCCTGTTTACAAAACTTTGAATTTTTCGAAAGATAGGATTTTCTTATCCCAGGCATAGAATATCTTAGCCGTATTTGGCACAACTTTTTGTAATTTTGAATCCTCAATGCTCTTCAACTTTGTACCTGTTTGGCTTTATAAATATTTTGATATGAGAGTCATTGATGAGTCTTATGTAGACGAAACGCGTGTCTGGCGTACTAAATTATAATCCTGGTACCTTTGATAACGATGTAACACATAAACAAACGACAACCACTACATTACATGATTCTTACTGGAGACAGGCACACACATACAGAATGTGGTGGGGTGAAACATTTTTGTTAAGTAAATATTGCGTGAATAATAATAATATACTTAAGGTTAGCAACAGTAAAAAACAATAAAAACTTCTAAACAATACATAAGATCTTAACTGTTCTTCAATTCTTTAGTGGAACTATGCCGACTTTCAACAAATGCACTGATAAATGGTGTATAACCTGTCTGAAGAAAGGTTAGTTTATTTTATAAATGGAAGAGTATTTTAAAGTAAAACAAAACTTATCTTGTAAAACATTGTTTTTACATTTTTCTTTTTCTAATAATTAACTTGTGAGGAATTCTATATCGGAGAGGCAAATAAAATATGAGCTTCAGACCACATTGACTGTTTATATGCAGGAACAGATCATGAATATTTAACACGCGCTTAGGAAAACGAACAGTTCCATAGTTTTTAATAGATAATTTAAAATATTCCCAATGTGAAATTATGATCAAATGTTGCTCAATATGGGGAAATTGCTATGAGGATGGATATAAACAAATTCTTAAAATGCAGAAAAGAGCTGCAAGGATTATACTTGATGCACCAATACTAACACCTAGTATAAATTTATTTAAAGAGCTAAATTCAAATCTCTAATTTCATATCACAAACTTATTCTTGTTCATAAAATTCTAAACGATAAAGCACCTGATTACTTAAAGGAACTCTGTTGTCCAATTGTTAACCTAGTACATAGTAGAAATCTAAGGTCATCTGCAAATAATAATTTAGCTGTTGTACGACCGAACACAAATTCAATGAAGAAATCTTTTGCATATAGCTCATCTATACTTTGGAATAAACTACCAAATGTAATAAAATGTTGTGAAAACCTGGACACTTTTAAACAAAAATGTGTTGATTTCTTGTCTATAAATGATTTATAACAACTTACTCAAATATTCTAATGATTTGAATGTCATGTATATATATATGACCATATATATCAATGAATTTATTTTTCTCTTGTTCTACAGACAGTTTATAGTTAGTATGAATAGTGCATTTACATAATATGTTAGAAACTGTAAGCTTTGTAATATTTGTACTGTTTGTTCTTTGTGAGGGCCTCAAGGTAGATTAGCGAAAGCTAATTGAGTCACCCTCTGTAAATAAAGTCATTACTTACTTACTTATCAATAGTCAAAAATGGTTTTCTCCGTTTGTCTCCGGAAGAAAAAAGAAATAGTTACAGTTTTACTAAAATAACATAACTTGCCTATGTATATGAACGCTAATATCAAATATGAAGGCTGTTTACCATATCATGCATTTAATTTCATCTTATTCGTACATATTTGGTAAGGTGTATCAGTATCTTTAATCTGGATTATATTTTACTGTTTGTCCAGCGTCTGTCATTCAAGATGATTTGGAATCTATTGATGTTGCCTTTTGACGATGTATAAAAATTATAATACACACTATCAATGACTGACAATTGACCACCGTGTAAAAAGGCAAAGACCTATAGCGACTGCCAGACATGTTCTTATTTCGAACCAATTGACAGACCATATGGTGTTGAAATATCAAAGCCACTGATCATGAGTACAGGAAATCATTTTCATCCCTATCCATTTGCCTTTCATATGTTGTATTTTTAACAGTGATTTAACATTTCTCCAAAACACATTGCTCCATTGAATATTGTAAGATTATGCAACAGTTTCCGAGCTTATAGGTAATTTATTTTAATAAAAACCAAAGACATATAGGTAGACACATTTTTCTTTTGGGAATACGTTGGTACATTAATAACCTTTAAAAAAATAAGTATTCAGGAGAAGGTATATTTTAGATGAACAATCCATGTAATTTTAACACATGTACGGTAATTACTACATTTTATACTTTTTATTTAAAAAACATGTACAAAAATATTCGGGTAGTCGGCTCTAGTTTGACGACACGGTCAAATTACAGAATTAACCCTAGACTTATATTTTCCTTTATGTAAAGGCCTATAAACAAGAGAATTTCTTATAATTGATAGGACAAAAAGGTGAAAAGTATGTACTTGTTTTCCATCTCTTCGTTAATCAAGGTCGATCCACAACGGGGTTCCATAAATTAGAACGAAAGAATTTAATAACTAAAACTGTAAAACAAAATAATTAATAAATTAAATGTCAACATTTTGTTTTATTCGAAGCTCTCAATCATTTTTCTTCAACATTTAGCATATAAAGGTATGGGGAAAATCTAGATTTCGGACCAAATGATGATTCATTTGCTTGACCATAATATTTTTCTCAATAAATTGGTTTAAAAAAAGTTCCTAAAAACTCAAACATTGAAATAGTGACTAGACCTAACAAATGGTGAATAGGTGTTTTTAATACAGTACCAAATTAAGTGTTTAGAGAAAATGATCAGGGAACACATAATTAACATTGGAATAAAATCACTCCATTAAGACTCTTTTGGTGTGTACCAGCTTATCTAAAACAATAACTGACTGAGACATAACACAAGTATATATACATGTCGTAGTCACACATATTAGACTAGTAATATGTAAGGCCTAAACAGTTGTGTAAAAGGAAGAATTAAAAACGAACACAAATATTATAGATATTACAAGATCTAGGTAATCGTTTGAACGTAAAATGCTCAAATATTTAAACGTGATGCTCTTGAAAATACCCAACATATCACAAAACTTGTAAACAATTCCCTTGAACGTGGAATAAATTCTGAAGACTGAGTGATCATATTTCTCAGAAAGATTTTTGTTTTGTCCAACGTTAATGTGATGTTAGACTTAGAATTTTCTTTGTGTATGTCTTTTTCGTTAAACAGTTGTCAACTTATGACAGGACTTAACTCTTAGGACCTACAAGTCCTCTGCTTATTAGTTGAAGGTCGTTCATAATAAATGCATTAAAGGGAATTTCAGAATTGGTTTACGTTGACTAAAATGGCCTTGTTTGCATGTCATTAAAAAAGACTGTATACCTTCGTTATAACTCAGAATACCTTTCCGAGTACCATGAGACAAAAAGTATATTTTAGACAGACAATATTTGAAAAAGACCAGTAGGTAAACGCAACCCAACTAAGTTTTTCTATCTAAATTTTGCTATGTATGTGAACAAGAACAGTGTAAAGTAACCGCTTTTCATTCTATTGATTCGAATTTTAAGCAATATCAATTGATGCACTACTTTGCGAAATGATATGACGAATGTACAATTAAACGTATAAACAGAGGTTATATACGAACTTAAAGTTTACTATTTAAAAAGTCTCGGCAACGCATTTTCATATTAGCAATATGCACTATTTAATCACCCTTTTCTAGGTAAATAGTCGAACACTACACAGTTTCTTCCATTAAATATCCACATACATTTTGTAGTTTAAGTTTGTTTGTTTTTTAAAGTTTCTTAGCTCATCAGAATAAGCCAGCACGTCCCAGGTAGAAGATTATTAACAATTGTTTAGTCGCGTTAGAAGAAAAGCTTTCTTGTTTTTATATGCGTAAAGTCTTGAACTTCTAACCATTCATAGCTCTGAGACCATGTCTTGAAAACATATGCATAACTGCGCATTGAAGAGATACATTACTTTCTTTTTGTATTGAACACATATCTAAGTATCGTTTTGCTGTTTACAGGACATGACAATAATCTGATATGTCGAAAGTCACCAGGGTCACCATAGAAATAGATGGATATATGTATAATATATTTATAAATGTACACGAAAGAAACCTGTCAATGAGAAAACTCTGCACCAGAAATAAAAAAATGTTAGTACTATATTGTTATGCTTGGTATATACATATTATCATGTTAGTACTATGTTGTTATGCTTAGTATATACATATTATCATTTTCATGCAGTCTGCATGGTTTTTATAGTTGATTTTGAAAGCGTACGCATTCGACTATCTGAAAGAATAATTATTATATTGTTTACTGCCAACCCATCTGTACCTGATTTTTTTTAAATATCTTGCACGAGCTATCAAATACAAATGTGAAGTGTGAAATAAGTTTTGGCAAAATAAACTTACAAGAATAGCCTATAATGAAGCTTATTCTTTCGCCAGTTTGGGAAAGCTTTCTATTGGTTTAATGTCCTTGGAAAGATCAGTCAGTACAAATCTCAACATACGATATATCGATTAATGATTGAGCACATTCAAAGATATACCGGTTTACTTTTTTAACATTTTGACAGTAGAAAATTTATGTTCAGATATTTGACATATCGTTTTTACAATATTTATATTCAATACAAACTAAAATTAATGTCACTTATGTTAACTTACTAATGCTCCTTGGCATTATATATTGCTCATTGCATTGTGTAATGCTTCGATATTATTTATATGTATGGAGGCAAGAATAAAAACAACACTTTTTGGATAATATTAAACAATAGTTTAATGCAATATGAATTTCAAAGATTTAAATTCGAAGTTCTTTTGGTTAATATGCAGTCTTTCTGGAATCTGAAAAACAGGAAAGAATATCACCATATTTTCTCTAATAAAAAATAAGATTAATTTCAATGACTTGCTATATTTTTTTATTCAAAACAGTGTTCTAAACGAGGATATTTTTTTTTACTATATTTCAACCCGAATTTTGCCATGTTTTGTATAGTTAGTATCGCTTATTATTAAGTTTTGTAAAAACTGATTTTTTTGGGGATTATCATGTTTCGAATATGTTTTTCCTTTATCTGTCGAATGCTTTACGCTGTCGTTCTTCCGTTTATATTCCTTGATTTTCCTCTCTTAATGTATAACATTGCGTCATGTTCATGGGAGCAAAAAATAACTTCATTTTCAAGCAATATTCAATGTCATGGCTGCTTTATACTTGTTGTAGCAATTATTCACGCTGAAAGCGTATTGCTGTTAGTGACGACATCACAAAATCAATGAAGGATAAAAAACTTAATTCAAATAGTTTGAGGTTGGGATGGGGTGTTGGGCGGGTGGCGGTCAACACTGCTGCAAGTTTTTGTTTAATTGTTATCGATTTTATTTATAACATTAGTGGTCAATGATTTTTTCCAAAAATTAAGTGGTGGGTAGGGGGTCAGTGTTAATAAAAACTTTATGAATTAATTTTTTTTTATCCTTCATTGAACTTTTGTTGTCGTCCCTTACATTTGTGAATAAATTATAATAAAAACAACTGTGGTGTTAGAAAGTGGCCGTTCAATTGTGTTGTCTCAAATAAAACATATGAAATAAATCGCTTATCATAGCTTTTATGTATAACAAATATACACACTCTTCTCATTATGGACAGGTTCTCTGACATGCTGAAAGAGTTTCAAAATTGTTTGCATTTCCTCCACAACCTCCATATTCAAATCGTTCACACTGTGAACTTCTCTTGTTGTAATAGTACCGTTGTATTGCTCGGTTACATGGTCCTTTGTCGCTAGGAAGCTGACATATAAACCCTGTCATAAAGATATACAATACATTGAAGTATACAGTGCAAAATAGAAATAACAAATATAAATTCTCTTGAAAATAAAGTATGCAAACAAAACAAACACACAACCACGATGTTACTTTGTTTCCTCGGTTTTAGTTCGTAGCCCGGATTTGTTTTCTCACAATTTATTTATACCTTTCGAACAGCGGTATACTACTGTTGTCTTTATTTAGACTACCGTCGCTGTACGACTGTTGTATTGTTTCAAAACATCACAATATTAATTCAGAGGAGTTCTTTTTACAAAATAGTCTTACACTTTTGACAATTCATGTGATAATTCAACAATAAACAGAAAAAAAATACTGTAGACTTTGGATCGGTATTGAAATACTTTTTTATGTTTTTCGAAAACCAGTTTGAAATCCGTTACTAAATTTGTCTAAAATATATTTTTGTTATTTTTTGTTGTTGAGAATGATTGGTCCATTAAATGAACGTTGTACTTATTGAATGAATGATGAAAAGCTCTGGTTAAAGAAATATCAAATAACTATTGGTGAAATATATTTGGTGCAGGTTTAAGATGAGATAAAATAAAACCTGACATTAATTAAAAAGACTGTTCCGATATGATGGGTGTATTAATGGCCATGTAAAAAAGATGAATTCTTAATCCAAATAATGCTATTCAATACAACAAGCATGACTAAGGATATGCAATCAAATAGAATAGATATATAAAAAAAGTAAAATGTCCCTCAGTTTTAGTTTAAAACACGGACTTGTTTTCTCTAAATCGATTGACGACTTTTGAACACCGGTATACTATTGTTGTTGTTATTCATCCCTCGGTGTTAGTTGTAAGACGGATAGATTTTATCTCAATTCATTTATTTATGACTTTTAAACACCAGTGTACTATACTACTGTTGCCTTTTTTTACATTGCCTACATTTTGATATGTTTGTCGTGAGTGTTCTAAATGATAACGGAAAAATTAAGGCGTTTGTCGATTACTTTTAAATATCCATTATAGACTATCAATAAAACAAATAAGGTTTCATGGGATTACAACAATATATCATATATTAAGTAGTGACATTTGCCTGTTTGCTGTTTCAAATAAACCTTTCATTAAAACCAGGATTTAAATTTAATATTTACGCCAGACACGCGTTCCGTCAATACGAGATTTATCAGTGACGCTCGATTAAAAAAAAAGTAAAAAAAGGCCAAAATAAGCACAAAATTTTAGACCAATAATACCTAAAAGTTTTGCCAAATACAGCTACGGTAATCTATTCCTGAGGTAGAAAAGACTAACTATTTAAAAACAACTAATTCATAATTGTATCCATATCAAATGCACTTACCTTCTGGTAAAGCCGGAAATAAAAATCTTGCCTGTACTGAGACAAAAATAAGACAGAAACAAAATATCATTTTACTGTAGCCTCTCATTGTGTGCGATAGAAAATGATAAACCAACTTGTTAACTACAAGTAAAATGGTTATGTTAAGTTGCAACACAAATCAATCGTTTTTATATTGTTATTAGGATGTATATGTAGATTAGTTAGTATATGACGAATAAGATTTGCATTTATTTGTTTCTTCTTGGAATATTTACATCGTATTTTTAAATTTAATAACAGATGTGTTTTACATATGTTTGTATGTAACTTGTAAAACAAATATTCAATTGTATAACCAGAGCTACATGTACTTTTATTAGAAATTAAAAACGAAATTTGTATGACTCCATAACAGAAATTAAGATAACGAAATCTACAGATAATAAAAAGTGGCTATTACATAAACTACTCTTAGAAAGCAACTGTCATCCACTCTGATGAAACACCGTAAATTTGAACCAAATTCAGCAGAAATTGTGTATATCAAACGTTAGTTAATTCTTAGTATTTTGTGGTTATGGTGATCGGTCGAAAGAAAATTCTGACAGTAAGATTATTTTTATTCGGATTATCAATTTTTCAATCTGATTTGCAAGAATGATATTTGGGTACTTAGATATAAAGTCACCATACGTCTAATCTAAAATCGTGGAAAGTAACTTTCAACAAGAGGATTGATCATGTTAATTTATTCCAACAGATTTAATTTTAGACCAATGACGTATTTTCAATATTCCTACTGCTTACTGCTATTGAATCGCTGATTTCAACAAGAGTTTTTAATATTATGAAAGATAAAACAAAATTGTGTTGCCTCAAAATGACTCAAAACTGAAATGACGACATGTTATGTAGAACCTTTAGTTAACTCGTTAGATGTCAGGAAATTTAAAACCAAATTAAAATCTATTTTAATTTATAAAGTCATCTTACTTTTCAATGGAAAGACGTTTTTGTTTTCTTCTGATAATTGTCATTCCACTTTTGCCATGAAATACCTTTTATTATTGTTTCGATTATTAGGTCTTTCAATTCCTTCGTGGGAAGAACTTTTGCTTGTATTCTGGTTAGGAGGTATTTCCACCTTTCCGTGGAACAACCTTTAGATTTGAGGTCCTCGGTCAAGCAAAAGAAAAATAAGGTCAAGGTCACGTTTCAAAGTCATGTTCTAGCGGGTTTTTCTTCTTCTCTGCTCAAACAAGATAAGATGTCAACAACAGATTTTTGCTAAACTGTCAGTTGCGACATGTCGCAAAAAGTAAAATCACAAAAATACTGAACTTAGAGGAAGATCAATTGGGAAAGTCCATTATCACATGGCAAAATCAAATAACAAAACGCATCAAAAACGAATGGACAAAAACTGTCATATTCCTGACTTGGTGCAGGCATTTTCAAATGTAGAAAATGGTGGATTAAACCTGGTTCTATAGCGCTAACCCTCTCACTTTAATGACAGTCTCATCAATTTCCGATATTTTTACATTGATGCGTTAAATAAACAGACACAATAAATATAATAGTCAAAATATGGGTACATCAGTCATCATCGTTTAACAATTTTAAAAGGAACAATTTAACAGAACACAAAAACATCTACTATCTACGAACACATTTATTGATTTGAGTGTCTGACGTCAGAAAATTTTATACGTCACATAAATTTGTCGTTCAATGTGCGTACAAACAATTTTAACATTTTCATGGGAATGTTAGCATACAGGGTTAAAAAATCAAAAGTATGTAAGAATAAATTTAAGAAATAGACCGAGATTTAAGCTAGTTCAAAAGTTATATATAGAATTTATAAGAATCCAAAAATAGTTAATTCCACTACGCGATTGAATGATTTTGACGTTTGTGGTTCAACGTATATTGTAATTCATAATAGAAATATATCATAATGACATATAATAGAACAATATCATACTGACGGGATCTTTTAAAGTACAGAGTCACGTTATAAGAACAAAAGAATTACAAAAAGTCGCAAATACAAAACAAACCACAAAAAAATGAAAGCCAATACAAACACATTGACGAGATGTATAAGTACCGAGCCACGTGAAACGGATATCACATGAAACCATTCAACAGTAAAAGTAATATTAATAATAGAACAAAGACAAATGAAAGAACTATAAAACACGTTGTTAAGATGATAAACAACATCAGTACGAAGAATCTATACATCAAGACCATCGTGTATTATTTCAGAAGTTGATACGAAATATTTATCAACAAGGTCTTGGTACCTTCCGATGAACTTTTTTAGAAAAAGAACGAGACGTTCTTTGACATACCCCTGTTTCATCAACTTTATACTCAGACACTGATGACGTATTACAAAGTCTGAGTAGGAGCTGCAAGCTCTTGAATATCGAATAAGTTGGGAAATATATATCCCATATGCAGGTGCAGTTGGTACATTGCTACTAAGGTGAGGGAATTTATGATTTCAAAATTAAAATCGTCTCGTTTGTCATAGATTCTGGTACTGCGATGACTGTGTAAGTCAAATTCGAGATATAAGTCTAAAAATGAGGCGGAGGAAGCCGTGTCTGTTGTTTCTTTAATCTCTAGTTCTGGGGGATATATTAATGGAACCCAATCAAAAAAGTTCGGATTGTTTATGGAAAGAACATCATCAATATATCTGAAAGTGAAATTAAATAATCTAGCTTCTTTGATTCTCTTGTTTTTTACAAGTGTCTATAGTATGTATATATATATTCTGATTATAAAGGTGTTTTGCTATTTGATGAGAGTTTCATCACCTGTAACGATTGAAATACGCTGAGTTGGGATGAAACAAATCAATCATTTATAGTAAAGACTAATGTTATTTTTTTTATTTGAGGTCCTTACTTAATGACTTATGCAATAACTTCATATTGATACATTTTTGAACCATTTATCTTTTGCATTTGGTAGGAAAACCTAAAGTAACCACAAAAAGCTTTCATCTGATTCCAGAAACTTCTGTTTAAGCATTATCTTATATCTTAATATTACAGACACGCGTTTCGTCTATATAATTAGCGAATGATAATAGAGGACTAATGATATTGAAAAGGGCAAGGACATGTCCTCAAACCATAATTTAAGGATTTCATGCACATATAAAATCTTAAGCCTTGACACACCTTTTGCGTTTATGTAGCGATATATTTGGAAAAAGGCAAGTACTTCAATTGAATTTTTTTTTATTAGATAAAACTATGAAAGCAGAGGTATTGGAGCCTTTTTGCTCTTTTGAAATTATTTTGTGGGCCGATCCCCTTAAGAAAGATCATAACGTCACATCCTTATGTATATTGACAATGATACGATAATAGGGGGAAAAAAGTCAAAACAAATTGTACAACATTAGCAAAAACGAAACAAATAAATAAAAAATAACCATAGCAAAATGACACAATGATATGATATATGAGTACCGAGCCACGTCAAATGGAAAATACGAAAAATAGACTAAACCGTAAACGTAGATAATTATCAATGGTAACAGGTTTATAATTTAATTCTATGACACGTTATTCAGAGATATAACAGGTTTTTATTTACTTTTCATTTCCTTTTCATTATAAGCAAAATATACCGTATGATATCTTAAAGTAGTACATGTACAGCGTATGTTACCATTCGACGGACGTGAAGTTAAAAGATAATAGAGGCTCTTATATAAGGTCATGTCTATGTGAAAAAAAGACACCAGTCAACAAAGTGAGGAAACCATATGATGTCCATAGCAGGCATAGCAATGCCAATTATCTTTTAAAAACGTGCCTTTGAAACGTAACGCATTTGAAAGGTTTGATAATCTCAGCCTCATTTTTACGATTCATTGATCGTAGTTAAGTTTTTGTGTTTCAAACACTATAGGCAATACGTCAAATACAACTGGTGTATGGAAAAGTTTAATGGTATACATTTCTGTCCTTGACCTCATGTTCATGGTTCATTAAACAATATTTAGTTTCGGTAAGGTCTCTTTTTAAAGATACTATAAGCAAATCATCAATTATATTTGGAGTATGAGTTGATTTTAAGATGCACATGTCTGTCTGTCAGGGTCCATCGTATCTTTGCCTACTTTACATGTTTCAATGATCAATTTGAGGCTTTGCGGGCTTAGTTTGTCTTTCAGGAATATAAGCAATAAGGTCAAATAGATTTGAAGTATGTAAAAGATTGTCAGGTTTGCCTGTCTATCTGGCATACATAGTGCGACCTTTACCTCATTTGTATGTTAATTGGTCGATACCTACTTTAAATGGTTTGACCTTTTTCTTTTTTTTTTCTTTTTCCAATATCTCAACTTATGTTCTTTAGTTTGTGTATTTAATTGTATCTAGGTGTGCATGTAGGTCTGGATTGAATTCTATGACAATGATTTCATTTTATTGATCGATGGTAAATGAATTCAACTTCACTGTCACAGTTTGCTTGTCACATCCTCAAGCAAGTGTCCTTAATGAAACGTTGATCTGTTTATTCCCTTTGTTTGTGTAAGCATCAACACCGTGTATTCTTTATACTTATTTTCCTTAACTGTCTAGAGCCTATAATGAAAGAAGCACGAAAGATACCAGAGGGACTCATAAAACATGTTAGTACATTGATATAATCATTTTTGTAGAATATTCGACAAAAAGTTGGTGAGAGTTATTAGAATCTTGAACTCATTGGCATTATCACATTTCGACACTTTCACAAAAACAAATTCAAATCTTGTTTATTTTCATAACTCTATAATGACATGATACAAGGTAAAATGTTTGCCCCATCACTAAAATTTATCTTTTTATATAAGTCTTAATTGCTTATAAACATCATTTATCAAAATTTTTGCAGATTCCAGATTTTTTATTATTAGATTTTAAAATTATATCTCAAAATTTTCTTTCTAATCACAAGTGTGTTTTGTCGTGAACAATCTACTCATTCATGGTTTGTATAATTTTGCACACTACTTGTAGCTATCAACAATTGCAAGATGACCAACACTTATTATCATATCTTTTACACAAAAGCATACTTCAATCCTTATTGTGACAAAGTACATGAACATTCTATTTTGGGTAAACTGATAATAATGATCCATTTTAAAATGAAACATATGTAACGAAAGTTTATGTCTAGCTTTAAAACAGAAAAAACAATGGAATTCAAACCAGGAAGAAAAAGATCCACAACTCCACATAATCAACCATAAAACGACGAAGACATGTTGAACATGCATCTTTTGTACATTTTTGTTATTGAAGTGTTTGGTTGAATATTGGGAATTTGTGTTTCATTTTGTAATCATAATAAGTTGTATAAGATATCAACATTGAGGAAGTCATGCATCATCTTTTATCAACTCCTGCGTGCGTTCTCCTTGCTAAATATTTCAAGTGATATTTGTAAATTGTATTCATATATTTATATTTGCTATTTCTTCCATGTTATTGTGTATATGCTAGATATTACAAAGGCGTATCAGAATAAACAAATGTACCATAGGACCTGTACAAATGTTTGTTTAAAAAACTGGATCGATAAACGTCTTGTTTTAACAATCTATTTTCGATTATGTTACAAAGAGTTATAACAGAAAATACAAAGGATATGGAGTGTTAATCCATGAACAAAACGAGTACATGCGCAGCTACAATAAACACAAAACGTATCTGTTGCTTTGCTTCTTTTCAGAGTTAAAATGACACTTTCAACAAAGAGCTAAAGATTAATTTGATGAACAAATCAAGACAATAAGTTATGGTAACATATAGACATAACAGTGAACTTCCAACACAACAAAAATGAAGAACATTTCCACTGAAATTTACATTTTCTGTTTTCTTATTTCGCTTTGAATTACATTCGTATTCTCCTTTTACCACATCCGGGGTAGTGGATGAAATTGAGTCCAATCATTAAAATACCTTAGTATACCTCTTTGTAAATATGCAATTTAAAATGATTATATTTGGTTTTCCTCTAAAGTTCCTCTTCCTGGTACATGTACTTTACCATTCTCATCATGTTTTGTTTATGCAGATACAGTCAAATATAAACAAGTTTTTTTTTTTAATTGAAATAACATTTACAGATGTGACTAAGAATGCGATCTGTCGATAAATGTTATTTTCCACAAAATACTGTGATATTATACTTAACGTGGCCACCCAAATAGTAAGGAAAAAACCTAGTTACATCGGAAGTAACTAAAAATGCCAAATGGAACCCATTAATAATAATAAGTTTTCATTAATCCTCTAGAATCTTATCCTTAAAAGGGTTCACCGTAAAGCCTTTAACAATGAGCAAGCCTCATACCATATAGTAGCTACACAAAACACGAAATGTGTGAATGGAAAATAAATACTTCAAAAGAAAAAAAGGCATAAATATATGACAAACAAGTGTTTTGTTTTGATAGATAACAAGAAACGCTAACCACAGAATAACAGGCTCATGAGTTGGGAATGAAAACACAGAAAGGGCGGGGTTTAACATGTTTACCATTGCCTAGCCTACTATAGTGTTTAAGGGCATACGATACAGTTACAGGGGAGGTAATGACGTTGCTAACGTAAAATGTTATTTTCGCGACGTCAAACTATGACATATCGTGTAAAGATGCATTTTTTGACTGATTTTATCATTCAAACTCATTTAATTTGAAAACGAGAGCATGGACCCCTATTTTTTAAAACAGCATTTTTTTTATTTTTGCAAGGAGATTATGTGACCCAAATTTTATAAAACTGTAAAGAGCGGATTTTTTTTTAATTTTGATAAACATGCAGCAAAAAATGACGTTTTTTCCTCTATTCATGACCATTTGATAAATATGAGTCATTTCTGAATAAAAATTGCATAATTTTTTATGATACTTATAAAAAAACAGAAATTACCGATTATTTAATAAAAAACAATTTGTGTTTATCTTTTAAAACAAAAAAGTTATGTCTTTCTTTCGAAAAAGAAAATACGGACACAAACCTGAATTTTGAGCAAATATACAAAATTTCGACCTTATTTTACTCAAAAAGTAGAACATGAAGGTATATTTTTTATCACATATTTGATTTAATCAGGTAAAAAGTAGCCTATATGCAAATTTTCATCAACTTGTAAATCTCTTATTTTTACCTATTTGGGAAGTACAATTTTACGCTTTAGAATAAAACATTGACATTAATAGTTCTATTAAACTTTTTCACATGTCTTTAAGTCAACTCAAGACATTTGTTTTATTTTGAATCATTGAACTTTATAATCGGGGTCAAATATGGTTCTTACCGAACTTACTCCTCTCACGAACAACTTCTGCGATGACTTGCAATGTTATAGAGATGGTCATAACTAAAAATTAACTGTTTACAATTTTTAATTGTGGTGCAATACTAGGGATTTTCTACCTAAGTAATAAAATAAACTAGGCACTTATTCCTCTACATTCTGCATGTGTCTGGCCCAAGTCAAGAGCCTGCAATTCAGTGGTTGTTGCTGGTTCATTTCTGTCGTACTTGTTTTATCGTGATTAGATTTGTTATAAAATAAGGCTTATATTTTCTCATTTGCATTGTTACTTATTTTTTTATGTGTGTGCCTTGTACAGCCAGTATATAGTATGAGTTTTTTATAATCCTGACGGCCGAACGGTTGCGTTTATTGCTTTTAATTGTTCATCTTCACTTATTTTGATCTTTAGTTTATAGAATTCGAAGAACCATAGAAAATCATATAACATCTCTTTTTTGTCATACCTTAGCTGAAAATTGGGAATGTTGGGTCCTAAAATCCATTCAATTTTTTTTAACATTTGTTGACTTCAGCGACACTAATGAGGTTTTTTTTTGTACTGGTGATTTTTTCTTAATATACGAAACGAAAATTTTCAAGTTGACAATAAAAGTAGAACTGAAATCTGTACACGTCAAAACCATAAAGAAACAAGAGCAATTTCTATGTTTTTCTACAACGTAAATTGGCTGTAGTAGTAGGGTGCCCTGTATCGAAAAAGACGTCTAGTTAACGAGTTTAAGTTAACGGACGGCTATATTTATATGCAAACTATTGGAAAATCCTTACATTTTCCAATCATGAATGTCGTCGTAGACTACCGTGGTTACGATTTTCAGAATTTTGTGCTTTCTAGGGGTACCCAAAAATACTTACTCATACAGGCCATCTTCAACACGAAAAATAAAATTATTGTTTTCTGTGTTATTTGTTCAAATGATACTGATCATCTAGCTTAAAAATAAAATTTATCATATAACAGAAGCTAAAAAGATTTATATAATTTAAGTGAAAGTACTTCATGATTTTTGTAAGACTATTTTTTTAGCTGAAATTTGTCACATTTTGAACGAAAGAAAATATATTGCGTGTAACTTTCACAAGATTTTTACTCTGATTTCATCAATAAGACATGGTTCATATGTGTGCCAAATATATTTCGTGTAATCTTACTCGGTGAGAAGAAAATAGCAATTTAAAACACAAATTTAGTGATAATTCTGTCTTGATTCAAACACGCCTTTACTCGTGCCGTTAATTGTTTTGTAGCTTACACTATCAGGTCATTAACTAGGACAATTGTCACTTACTTCATTTCTCTTTTTACTTGTTGTATGGTCGATATGTATGTTTTGAATAGTCGAGTTATTTTGAAGATCGTTGTTTTGTTTTAGGAAATATTTTTTTTTGTTGGTTTTTATATTTTTAATTGTTTTTTTTAATTGATTTTTTGTTATAAATGTAATATACAAATCAAATCTTTCGGTCACGTTTCAGACCCGGAATATGGCACACAGTCCTGTTAAACAATGCCCATCAAACCCTAAACAAAGTAGGAATGAAATACGTGTGTTATTTGTCAGGGTTCTTAATAACTGAATTGCTTATTAATAGGCGAGAAATTAGCACAAACAAAAGCTTTATCGAGGGTCTGGGAACACGTAAAGATCATGTATATTTTAGTATATTTCAAGCGTCATTTATCTAGCTAGCACTTCCAAGGACCCCAATTCTGTTAAGAAGGAGTATTCAGGTTTTGAGAATCATTTTGTACGCCCGATGAAGTAGATACCTGCATGATTTTACATGCTATTCATGTAGATAAAGAGTTCGGTGTAAAAGGCATATAGGGTAGGATAATAATAAAGTCACAAGATACAGATGTTCTGATCGCATGCGTTCATTACTTCCCCTCCATGCAGCATACGCTAGAGCCATGTTTTCAAACAGACACTATAACTTGCACACAAGATTTTCGCCGCTATATGCCTGTCCACGAAATATGTAAAAGTCTCGGGTTGGCCCTCTGTAACATTCTACCAGGCGCACATGTTTTAACATGATGCGATACAACGTCCTGTTTAGGATCCCTGTTTAGGATCGGTAAGCGCGCTGTTTTTTAGTCTTAAAGGAAAACCCAGATGATTTTTCTGATTTGTCAAACCTTTCTTATTGTGACATCGATGCATCTATGGACGCAGCTCGAGATCATGTTGTTACGCTGAATCAGTGAATGATCTCAAGTCAAAAATCAAAATAGATGATTGTGACCTAAACAAATTTAGCGTAATATTGGCTAAAATTGTCTGTTCTATGTTCGGGTTGTGGTCTCTTTGGTACATTCCCCATTTCCATTGTCAATTTTAACTTATAATTTCTCCCTTGTCAAACTTCATCCTTGTAAATTTACTTTTAAACAGTATGTAATAAGAGCTTCACTCCAGACATAAATTTGATGTTTTCCCATATATAGCAAAACTATACTACATTCTCCTCTTAAGTTAGGATGGGAAAAGAAGAATGACTTCAATGTTCCTTTCTATCTCGAAGGTCAGATGTCATATGAATTTCTGCAAGATTAAGTTTGCATTTGTTTCGACGACGAAAATCTATCATGTACAGATTAATGCCCATGTCAGGCAAATGACATTTGTCAAAATGCAAATACTCGTTCTGGTTGCAGTTAGAAACATTGATGACTACGAAGATGTAGATGTATAAGATTTCATTTTTCTGTTTGTATCTTATGAATCATTGCTAGCTATTGAATGAAAATAAAGCAGTCCATAATCTTTTCTAAACAATAAATATAACATCTACTCAATTTTGAAATCGTTGGAAATATAGTAATAATCTATCTAGTGGGGAAAGATATGTAAAAAAAAAACTGCCGTATGGTATCTGACCTTGCCGTGGTTGGTGGGCTTAAACCACAGGAGACCATTCAACGTAGTAGGTAATACCAGCTTCGATCATAATTTTCTATTTGCATTTGTTCTTTTTTTCGTGTTTTGCAATGATGTTGTCAGCCTGTCTTTATTTCATAATGTCCCTTCGGTTTCTCACGCCTTTTTTGTTTACAATTGTTTGTAAAATACATCTCACGGTGCTGTACATAACCCTCATTTTATTTTTGGAATACTTGTAAACAGCATAGCCAATTGTTGCTCATTTAGTCATCTGTATATGTAGGATGGGGTGTTTTACCTATTTCTAATTAACGTTTTGTTTTTATAACTTTAACCTCCCCTTTTCTCCGTATGCATTAACTTTTACTTCTGTAAAGCAAAGCTATACGCATAGCTTCATATTCAACCACGTTTGACGTTAATGTTACACAAATTTCAAAACAAATGATTTGTATATACTCTTTCACAACCAATAACAGAAGTTTGGTATCTACCTAGAAATTGACGAACACCTGGCTATCAAAAGACGTGAAAAACACATTTTGTTTTCGACAAATCATTACAGTTAAGATATAAAAAACATCTTTAGATGTAACTTGTAATGAATTAAATACAAAAATTTTAAATTTAAAATTTGAAAAAGGTCAAGGTCACTGTTATTTAACAGCTCTTTGAAAATTTAAAATTTGCACCCTATATGCAAAACCGTCAATCTAAAGTCATTTTTGGGGATAAAAATATAAAATAAGTTTTAAATGTAGATACAAAAGATATATTTCTATAAATTGGTTGTTTTTATTTTGCTCCAAATGCATATATGTAGGAGAAACCAGCTATCTAAAAGTGACTGTGCATTTTTCTGAAATTTTTGCTTTGACCTTTGACCCTGATTTAAAAAAAACCGTGACCACGGCAGACAACGACGACAACAATATTTCGATGAGGTTTGTTCTCTTCTTTTCAGTGATATTAAATATAGCCGTGTGTTATTCCGTTAAAGCAAATGTTGATTGGGCACCCTACTATAGAGTAAGGGGATACATTTTATAGAGACAAAATAAAACACCATTATACGGTAAACGTAAGTCATTTACTGCATCTTTGCGGTCGAATTTGATCTCATTTCATTTACGATTCTTTACTGTCTTAACTAAATTAACTCATTTCTGATAAATATGAGAAACAGTTTTTTGAATGACGTCATTTTTGCGGGCTGTTCAATATAGTTTTGATAAGAATTCTTCGACTGTTTTATAACTTGTTTATATTTTGGTCTTTTATGGAGAGTTGTCTCATTGGCAATTATAGCACATTTTATTTTTTATAGTCTTTGAAAAGAGGAAGATGCTCAGCTTCTTACAGTGTCAAAAAGAACATCTATATCAACTAATAACGTACTTCTCATTGATTCAAAGGGAATACACGGTTCATATGAACGTGGACCAAAAAATAAGTACAAAATGTTTGTGTTTATTCTATGAAGCAATAGTTTAATTAGGTCCACAAATTGAAGTAAATTTGAAGTTCCAGTGTATATCCAATATTTCTGGAATCTGTAAAAGAAAGCATTGTTATTGTATATTTTCTTCTTTACAGAATATTTGTTTCATTTTAATTTACTTGGTGATTTTTAAATAAAAACAATGTATCAAATCGTATCAAATGCACACATAAAAGAAAAGTAAACATAATTACGCTCTGTCATTTTTCTTTGACAAATATAGCTAATTATTCGGTTCAACATTAACAAGAGAGGAATCTTTTGTTCTTATTACATTACAAAGGCACCCTCTCTTTCTTGTCGCTCATTCGTTAGTTCTCTGTCTTTCTCTGTCTGTACCAATTGTGTCTTTAACCCACTCGCATTAATTTACTCCTTTCTTTTAAAAATAAGAACATTTTTTTGAAGGAAAACATCTTACTTTTTGCAAATTATGTCACTGTAGTGACTGCCTATCCCCTACTTGTAACATTTATTGATGAACAGCGGATACATGTATATATTACATTTGATTTTTGGTATTTAATAGTTATCAAAATTACCAGGATTATATTTTAGTACGCCAGACGCTTAAACGACACTTTTGAGCACCGTTTAGGCTATTTCGTGCGTGACGACCAGTTTTAATTGTTTGAGGAATCCGGAGTTCCCGGGAGAACCACCGACTTCTATATGAAAACTGACAATCCTAGTCAATTAAGATTGTAGTCGAGAGCACCCGTATGAGTGGGGTTCGAACTCACAACATACGGGTGCCACATGTGGAGCAGGATCTGCTTACCCTTCCGGAGCACCTGAGATCACCCCTAGTTTTGGTGGGGTTCGTGTTGTTTATTCTTCAGTTTTCTATGTTGTGTCATGTGTACTATTGTTTTTCTGTTTGTCTCTTTCATTTTTAGCCATGGCGTTGTCAGTTTGTTTTAGATTTATGAGTTTGACTGTCCCTTTGGTATCTTTCGTTCCTTTTTTAACTGGCTAGAGATTATATTAATAACTTATGTTAAATTTGTGAATTACATATAATATTTTTTTAAGACACAAAAGTAAACCATGATGCATTTTAGATGACTCATGTTTATATGACTCTCAAGTTACAGCAACTAGCACGTACTCACTTATTATTGGCAGTAATCCTCACATGCTGATAGAGTAAAAAAATTGTTGACATTTCCTTGACATCCGCGGTATATAAATGTTCTACACTCCCCGTGCTTCTGACTGTAATAATATCTTTGGAAGTGTGCTTTACAGGGTCCTGGGTCTGCAGAAAGATGACAAACATTTGTTCCTGCAAACAGGTAATAAAAAAATGTATATTTTCCCGATTACTCATTACAGATCCATAGAGGGTAAGTGAAATTGTAAGGGGATTACGCCGAATCCTAGTTGATTTTACGTACACTCTACGCATCCGAAGGGGGTCAGAAGTGAAAGTATCGCAAGTCTATTTTTTATTACATATTTAATTTAATCAGGCAAAAAATAGCCTATATGGAAATGTTCATCAAACTGTAAATACGGGATTAAAACTGTATCGCATGCCCTTAACACTAATTGAAATGTACAGTCCGAAATGGAATAACAAATAAAAATCATTTGGAAACAAACAAAACCAATGTGCTTGACTAAAGGCAGGATTAATATTACACCACTTAACCATATGTTATTTTTCAGGCTAACAATGGCTGTACAGCCTGTTTACTTTGGTTTAGTTAGAAACGCAGTGGTTAATGAAACTAAAAGTACTTCTTCAAAAAAAAAATAATCACGAACTTTTCAAACAACCTCCCTTATGCATGTTTTGATGAATAACAATAAGCTGATAAAATTAGCTGTACACTACGTTATTGACATAATTAATGCAAAATATCTTTCACATTTTGAAATATGTATTTGTCTAGGACTGTTTAATGAAAGAAATGCTTATACAAGTGAAGACGACAGGTCTGTGTTTAAAAATAGAAACGAACCTGTCATACAATAAATGATATTACGATTGAAATATTGCAGTTGAATCAATAACAAGTGAGATATATTTCACGCAAGTCTTAGATGTCTTAAAAAAAGACATCGGAGCTTCGGGTTAATGCACATCTGATTTCAAATTCCTCATCAACAACCAGAATTAGCTAACAATTCATGCATCACACATAATGAAGCTGACTACTCTCAGCACCGGCCTTTTAACCAGATATCACAAATAAAAACCCATGTTTAAAACATTTTCTTAAAGTATCTAAGGTGCAATGATTTACTGAATTTTGATTTAAAACAAATATTTATATGGGCAGATATGTTCAGAATGATAATGCAAACATGAAGGAATTTTCCGAGTTAACTACTATGTTCCTAAAAATAAACGAATTCTCATGGGATGATACTTTGAAAAAAAACTACGATGTTCATGAAACTTCAGATATAAGACAATTATTTTACAGGGAGAATGCTATTCAAATACCTTGTTATGTTCCTTATACTTTCGGTAAACGAAACGGATTTGCAACGGATCATACTATTCAAATAAACTACTATGTTCCTGAAACTTTAGATAAAAGACACGGATTCTTGAGGGATCCTGATATTCGAATAAACTTACTTTTTTGTGAACTTGCAAATGATTGCATTCCTTCCTGCACTGAGACAACCATAAGACAGAGACAGAAAAGCAATTTACTGTAGTCTCTCATAACGAACAATTGAAAATGACAAACAAACAAACAAGTTAACTACAAGTAAAGCAATTTAATTCACTTGCAACGACAGGTGCAACACTAAACAATCGTACATATATTGTTTTGAGTATGTATTATTATGAAAATTGGTCAATATTCAACGAATACAATTTACATCATTTTATTTCTCCTGGAAAAATTATATTATACATTGTAACAACAGCTGTGTTTTACATATTTTTGTATGTAATTTGTAGAAAACAATTGTTTATAATTGTTTAATCAATTGTATTACGAAAGCTACATGTACTTTCAAATATTAGATATAAACAAACAGATGATGAAAATATCATTATTGTTATAGTCGACAAATATCTTATCTCAGTATCAAGCAGCTATAAATGCACAATACGTTCATTAAAAATTAGTGAAGCTTTTTCGAAAATGTAAAAACCAGAAAAAACAGATTCAAATTACGAAATCTCTTGTTATTTAAATGGCCATTATTGTGGCAAATGTAGCACATACTACCCGTAGTAAGCATATGCTAATCCCACTGACATCCTCTTTTAAACAATGTAAATGCAAAATAAAACTGCAGAAGTGATGCATGGTTATCTTAGATTAATTCTCATTGAGCATTATGTGTTAATCGTAAGAAACAAATGAAGCTGCTAATAGAATTCATTTTTTATTCTGAATATTCAATTTCAATAGGTTTCACAGGAAAAATGTTTGTGTTGTTTTTAACACAAAGGTTGCATTGTTGTTACGATGAATAGAAAACGTTGGTCGATAATATGATAAATTTCCACATTGTTCCACCAAATAGTGTCTTACCAATGTAATTTCTTGAATATTCTTTTACCTGACTACACCACGCGGAATTAGGTTTTAGATCTCATCTGTAATAAAGAATGTGGCGTATATCAGAGTATTTGACCAAATTATTATGCCTAAAATGATTGAAGTAGTATCTAAACAATCACTTTTTCAAGCTATGTGTGATTTCTGAACTATTTGTGATCAACCAAGGTAGTATAGATGAGCAGTGGATAAGATATATCATTTCTCAGCGAAAATGAGTGTTCATCAGGTCGAAACTTTGAAAAACTTGACAGAATAATCACGACACACATGCACAACACTGATGTGTTTTCGAACAAGTTGAGGTATTTAATTAATATGAAGAGTGCACAACCTTTCCCTCGTACATTTCAATATTCACCACTTAATATTGAACAGCAACAACAGCTTTTGAACAATGTATCTTAATGTAGAAATACAACATACAAAGACATGTTTACTTTAAGTTTCGGTTCAGGGAAGGCAATAATAATGGCATGTTTGTTACTGATGATCTGCAACAGGTGATGTTCACACTTAAATTCAAGAAAAAAAAACTTAACAATAACAACATTGTTTCTATAAAAAATAACATGAATTATTTTTTATGACATTTTTGGGTACAGTTTTTTTTATACATAGCACATGCTATTACCATCTTTGGTAGTAAGAACTTCCTAATCATAATACATTATCTGACATAAAAACAACATATATAATAGTATTAAACAAGAGACTGACAAAAATTTAAAGGATAATCTTCTTTTTTTTTTTATAGACCATCAGCAAAATTGGTCAATATGTACGAAATGTGCTCTAACATTATATTTGAATATACAGACTACATGATATCAGGTCAGTTTTATGTAAAATATGGCAACAATAAACTCAATGTCAGGAGTATAACATTTGTAACACTCCTGACATTGAGTTTCTGATATAGTTTATTTCAAACAAAATTCAACATAATTCCTTATAGCATCAATTGTATAATCTTAACAATGTAATGAGAAAGTCAGAGAATAGTATATCTGTCTTGCAAAGTATTTTTTCTTGACACTTTTTATCTACGATTCTTAAAAAATAAAAGTGTTATACACGTTAAACATGTTAAAAGTTTGCTTTTCGCTTCGAAATTAAAAAAAATGTGCCACCAAGTGACTAAAAGGTTTATTTTTTTGTGAGATTGTAAATTTAAAATTGATATCACTACTAATTTTCTATACATTCAATTTAAAACAGTCTTAAAGTTACTGAACAAAATATGTCAGGAGTGAAACAAAAGGATCAACAATATATGTTTGTATTTTTTAAATGAAGAAAGCTTAAATTTGACAGAAGCAATTGGTGTGAAATTTTCAGAGGATGTAATGAGATCATATAGGTTTGATTTCTTGTAATTTTTATATAAAGTTTAAACTTTTGCAAAGAGATTCAAAAACCCTTGTTAGTAAATATTAAAGAGTACACTAAAAAATTGTGAAATTTATGTATTTGAAAAATAAATCCTTGTATATTAGGGAAAACAATTGCAGGAAAATCAGCTATTACCTCTATTGCATCAAGTAAAAAAAATACATTATACTTAATAATGTTTGTGAGCAACTTGATGATAGTATGCTGTTGTTCGCTTTGAAAAATTGATAAATTCTTATGAGTAAAATGTTGTTAAATTTTTTGCTTTCATTTCTTTGCATTAACCCATGGTAGTTTTGTAAACTTGAATGTCTCTAGATTAAAGAAGAATGATAGAATGAAAGATTTGCAATGACTTTTTTTCCATGATTGTCACACTTTGGCATCATTTTTTTTTAGATAGCCCATACATAAAAAAAAAATATTTTGGTTTGGCTTTTTTTTTTTGACATTTGTGATATAATCTATCCTTCAAGACCGATAAGGATGACAGCAGTAACAAATCAAAAAAGTAAAATTCCAAGGAAAATATAAAACGGAAAATGTATAATCAAATAGCAAATTGAAAAGCTTAAATACATCACACGAATTGATAACACACGTCATACTCCTGGTGTGGTACAGGCATTTGCCTATGTAGAAAAGGGTGGACGAAACCTTGTTGTATAGCTATCTAAACATCTCACTTGTATGACAGTCGCAAACAATATAACAGGTTACCTAGTTGATACACATGAGTGTCCGAAATCGTCTTATAAAATACGACCTCCATGGGTTATGAAATCGATCGAAAAAAATTGTTTCCATTAATTTTCAAAGAACTTCCATTTGTGGAAAAGAATCTTGGAAAAGAATTTCGGGAACCGATAAATAGCGTCATCAATACATAGATAGATATCAACTGTACGTAAACAATAATGTGAAAACATACTCACGACACATTAACAAAAATATTATGGCTTCTATAAGACTTGACTTTCTTATAATTCTAAAATCGCAATTAGTATCCATAAACACAACACCATAATTCCAATTATGTATTCAAAGTTGTCCATTGTACAAAAACATAGATCCATTGAAATGTTTATATAAATGTCGTATAATGTATTAATAACATTAAGATATCGTTGAATTAAACACTTAGATATTGATAACGTATGATCACACAGTATGTAACATCTTTATTGATTATATATGAAGTGAAAAAAACTTATTATCTGTCATTTTACTTCACAGGTTATTGTCACATATTGTGTATATCTTAAACCTATCATTTTCTTATTAATATACTGTAAACCCATACATAAACTTCAAACACTCAGTTTGCATTATATTCAGGTGAATAATCTACTTGTGTTTCATCACTATTTGTTAGATACCAGTTTTCTTGGACTTGTGAGGTTACAAATGACCACAAAATCAATTTCTACCGAAAGACAAATTGTATATAGGCTTATATTCAGACATCGAGAAAACCAAGAATTTGAATATCAACAAACACGTAAATTTTTCTCAATCGAAGATAATAATCGATTTCATAGTGTTTGCGAAAATTCATTTTGGTAATATTGAAATGATTTTGAATTGATTACATTGAATTTATCTATCACTACACATAATTGTGCATGCCAGCTTCTAAAATAAAAAATGGCAAGCCATTGCAAATGGCTTTAACTAGGAATATATTAATGACATTATAAGCCATATCAAGTCAACGTTAAACAGTTGTTATCGTTGCAGTTTGATAGCCGTCTCTTTAATCTGTACCAGATGTTTAGTTATTTACGTCGCCGAATGGGTTATACATATAAGTGTTCTCATTATCGAAGTGTGCGACTACAGCACACTAAAATGACATGTGTGCGCCAGCAGAGATATGAAAGAGGGACGAAAGATACCAGAGAGACAACCAAACTCATAGATTCAAAATAAACTGACAATACCATGGATAATAATAAAAAGACAAACAGACAAACAGTATAGGAGACACACCATAGAAAACTAAAGACTAAGCAGATGCTCCGGAAGGGTACGCAGATCCTGGTCCACGTGTGACAATCGTCGTGTTGCTTATGTTATTACAAATATGAAGGTAGTAGCAAAACACCAATTTTTTTGTTTTTGTTTTTAACTAACAATTTTTAGAATTATTAGCGGTTTTGTATTAACATTTGCCAAACGACAGGTGCTACGTGTAAATCAGGATCTGTTTAAATTTTAAGATCATTTGAAATCACAACAGGGTTTTGGTGTTGTTCGTGTTACTCCGTCTGTCGTTTTTCTATGTCAAACGAAGTGTATTTTTGTTCGTCTATTGATCGCATTCTTGCCTTGGCTTTGATATTTTGTTTTTGACTTATGATTTTTAATATCCAGTTGGTTAACAAGTATTTCGCTTCTTTTTGTGTATCTTTTGGATTATATCTTAGAGCTTTACGAACTGTTGTGTATCATTGTGACATTAAACTGCAGATATTAGAAACGAAATGAGAGACATCAGTATTACGATAACTCGTATAACGGAAAAGGTCAAAAATAAGATCGTTATGGAATACATCAGAGGACAAGCTAATAGCTTCTTTGTTACATATGTGTATGTTTTATAGTGATTACGACTGTTACAGTGTTCACTGCTGTACCCCAATCGTTGACATTTTCACCTACCGTGTCAGTTTGTTTTGTTCACGGATCGTTGTTAATATAATCGAATTTGATTCGAATGTCATACAAATGAAAGGTTTAGCTAGCTATAAAACATAAGAAAATGCCTGTTCCAAGTCGGGAATATGATTGTTGTTATCCATTCGTTTGATTTGTTTGAACTTTTGATTTGCCATTTGATTAGGGAGTTCACGTCTTGAATTTTCCTAGGAGTTCAGTATTTTTGTGATTTAATTTTTCAACACAGAAAAGTCTTCGAAATTTTACTGGATAGCGACAAAATGAACGTTCATTAAAAGTTATTGACACCAGTTCTAACTATTATTTTCAAAACATATATATTCGGCTTTAGATGTGATTCATTCTAACTTTGTAGTGTTATCTTATTATGTATTTGAAAATCATTTTCGAGATTGTATTTTCCACTTTCACAACTGCCATCGTTACTTACTTGGACACATTTACGTCTCTCGGATTTCAACAACAACCAATATTTTTTTTTGTAGTTATAGTAGTTTTGTAGTTGATATTTGTTTTGTAGATAACATACTGTAGAAAACCAATTGTCCTACATGATAAAAAAAAAGCATTGACGATTAGTAACTGGACGATTAGACATGTTATTGAAAATATTTACCTGCAAAATATAGACAAACAGGAACAGTGAAATTGAAATACTAAAAGACCAAAGATGAAAGTAGAAGTAACAAGAGTTTTATTAACTGCTAATTTATCGATAAACGAATGAGATCGGTAGTTATGTGTGCTTTACAATCACTTGCAATATAAACCCAAAGTCATGTTAGCCATTGTAAAATATGTGTAACAAAAATGCACATATGAATCCGTAGAGTAATTGACGAGTTGATTTTTCAGGCAGAGTCGGACATTGCTTTGAAATCAATTCTGTTGAATTTTGCGAAAGAGTTCTTCATCTTGCAGGTAAAATGTCTACATCCCACGTGTGAGATCAGGAATCTAGTATGGAGCGTTAACTTTGGACCCGTACATGAAAGGTGACACCGAAAAAATAGAATCAGGAAAAAGGGACTGTCTGAGGATCACATGAAAATCAAGACACTCCAGACACTCAAGGAATAGATGAAAGAGGTAAGACTGACGTTACTCTACAACATAACTAGCTGTTGATCCACAACACTATCTCACCTCAATTAATCCAAGAAGAAAAATTAGACCATCACTTAAATAACTAGACTGTATAGTAAGCAATGCAGTTCAAAATACAGTGGGAAAGCCACGGATCAGTTCTGCGCCTCCTTCCATTTTACGTAACGGCCAAAAAACCAAGGGCGACAATCCCGATTTTTACATAGACGGCGACAGTATCGTGCCATATCGGTAATTTGTTTACATCGTGTACGTGTGGTCTTTCAAGAAATATACTATTAAAGACAATTAAATTTGTGTCATTTCATCATTAATTAGTTATATAGGTAAGTTTTACAGGTGACTATGATATATTTTCTTCTTAGGAGATTTTATTTTACAAGAAACAAACATCTGAAAATGGCATGAGACGTTGTTATTTTTGAAGATAAAAATATGGCGTGTGTTTTCCGCTTCTGAAAATAACTGACACATTCGCATCCTATTGGCTAATTAAATATAAAATGACCAAAAATAGTATCTATGATGATAGGAGTCCCTAAATATTTGCATAAATACCCATCACTCCTTGTCAAATTGTAACTGAGGCTGCAAAAAGGAAGCACATAAATCGACGCCATTTTTCAACAGATTAAGGTTTCTGAGCTCACGAAATCCTACTATTATTACTTTTAATGGTTAGTAGAAAGATATGAACATTATCCATAACATAATTTATTGATCAGATCGGGTTATGGCTATATGTTTGCCTCTTTTTTGATGCTTAAATCCATTAAATTCCCACAGACCACACGAAATAAACGCCCCTTTCTCAGCCCGAGACTTCAATTTTGATTAAAACTTGAATTTTGTCATGTCAATGTTAGCATTTGAATTTTAATTAAATTATAACGGTTGTGTAAAGCATTTGTGATGATTTGTTTGGTTGTCTCGAAAGGTAAAAAGGTTAATTAAATGGTTTTATATTATTATTTTTGGACCCAAAAAGTGTGGGACAAAAACAAAAACAAATAAAAATAAAATTATAGGAAAAATATAACAACTTCATGTACATAAGTACAGTTTAATTTTATCCTAAACCTCTATCCATCATTTCTTACAGATAGTACAGGGTGAGGGTTCACAAAATAGGGAACCAGGTGTGGATACAGCCATTTTGAAAAGGGGGTTCCCTACCCAGGATAAAGGGGGGTTCAACTAAATGTCCCCTTTCAAATGTATTGATTGTCCATAAAAGGGGGGATTCCAATCCCGGAACCCTATCCCTGGATCCGCCACTGGGAACTATGGCTAAAAGTATAAAAAATTGGAGAACTATGACTAAAGGAACAAAGAATAGAGAAAATTGATTGAAATAAGGAATAGAGCAAATGATATGCTAGTCAAAATAATTATGACGTCTGACAAGGCTATTTTATTTTTTATCTGGGACGCCTTCCTACGCATCCCAGAAAAAAATTATAAAATATCCTAGCCAGAAGTCATAATTATTTGAACTATTGATGTGCTAATTTATATATTGAGACAAATGAACGTAAAGAATAAATGATAAAGTAATGGAAAACACCCCATCCAGACCCTTGTTTATCTGAACACAATACTATTATTTTTGCTGAATAGTGCTTATTAGGCGAGTGACTTTAACTATAAAATTAAATTTTTAATGCACCTACCTAACACACGGCTAAATTGTATATCATTTGAAAGCTACACATCTGTACTATCTGTTTTGCCCGGACATAACAAAATCGTACGGTGCAATTTCCGTCAAATCAAGATCAAAGGCCAAAGACGAATAAGTGCATATTTTCTAAGATTTCAGCCTGATTGCATAAGATGACTTTTATTTACTAAATTCACATATGCAAACAATTTAAACTTTTAGCAGAGAGATAATCAGTCATTATTCAAATGCATATTTTAATATTTAAAGCGTGTTTTTGACAGAGAGCACATGTTTCCTGAAATTCGAGTAAAAGTTAACAAAATGTGTGAAAACCCAAATTTTTCTTTCTGGTGCAAATGCTAATCAATTAAAACTAAGTACAACCCTGTAATGACTATCAAAGAAGTTTTTGACATCATAAAATTTCCTAAAATTATGCTTACTTATAATCAAACAGCAAATCATAACAACTCATTCAGTTGCCCAAAATACCGCCATCTGCGAAAAAAACAGCTTTTAAGCTTTTTTTCCTATTTAATCATTGTATGTGGTCAATATAAGATTTAATAAACAAATTCTTAAGAATCTGAAAAATTTAGAGTAAAAAAATATGTGCGCGAATCATCTTATTTCTTGAAATAAAGGGGGTGAAACTAAGAGATTGCAATCTGCATTGTAACTACCAGACTGAAATAAACATATTTAGACTTTTCTAATTGTTTAATTTGTAGCTTCATTATAAATATTGATGTAGTGAAAAGACCTTTTATTTATTTAATGTGAATTGAAAATTTAGACCAAAATAAATAGAAAATAAATTAATGAAAATTGAAATTTCAAAGAATTTCAAAAACTAATAAACACATTATAAAACTTGACAACTTGATTGCTTAAATTGCGTTGTTCATTGTTTACATGCATTAATTCATCAAATCAGAATAATTTTGAAGAAAAAATATCCATTAATATGCAACGATTCTAGTTACAACTAGACTTCCTGAATAGCTTGAATGACTAGTTTATTTTTCATACGTGGATGACTTCATGCAAGAGTTTCTGATGACGACTGAAAAGAAGCTATCACTATCTTGAACCTTCACTTTCCATTATATAGATGATGTCATCTCACTGTATAGTGCAAAATTTGTGACAATGTTGGACTCGTATTTTCCATTGAAATTGAAAATAAAAGACTTAACAGATATAGTTTACTCTATCACGTATCTTGAAATCGATGATGAAGGTTGGTTGAGAACAAGTTTTACGACAAAGCATAAAACAACCCATAAAAACACCCCTTACTACCAAATTATAAGCTTTTCATTTCTATGTAACAACATTATAGCAACGTCTGCATATCTATACTACTAAAGGAGGAGACCGATTTCATTGAGCCTCAACTCCTCTGAAATAAAGGCAACTATAGTATACCGCTATTCAATAGTCATCAATCGATTTACTAGTAACTGAAATAAATCCGGGTCACAAAGCAAAAACTAGTAAAATGCATCAACTTGAGTTAAGTCTGCCAATTGATATTTTATCGTATGTTTTTCTTTGTTGTGATGTTATGCTATTGTTTCAGAAAAAGGGAGAAGGTTTGGATCCATTAAAACGTTTAATCCCGCTGCAAATGTTTGCACCTGTCCTAAGTCAGGAATCTGATGTACAGTAGTTGTCGTTTGTTTATGTAATATATACGTGTTTCTCGTTTCTCGTTTTGTTAATATAGATTAGACCGTTGGTTTTCCCGTTTGAATGGTTTTACACTAGTAATTTTGGGGCCCTTTATAGCTTGTTGTTCGGTGTGAGCTAAGGCTCCGTGTTGAAGGCCGTACTTTAACCTATAATGGTTTACTTTTTAAATTGTTATTTGTATGGAGAGTTGTCTCATTGGCACTCACACCACATCTTCCTATATCTATCAACTATAAGAGGAACACAACGATATAACAGAAACACAGAACTGCTATAAAAACAAACGCCAACATACCAAGAAACAGATTATTCGATACCAACTGCCATTTGCCTGACTTGGTACAGGACATTTGAAGAAAAATGGTGGTTTAAACATGTTTTAAACCAGAGTTCAAATGCAAAGTTGAAATCATCCCTTTGCAAATTTCATGGACGTCACTACGAGTTGGTTGACAATTATGAGATATCTGTTTCGCCAGATGACGACTGATAAGTTCCATCGGCGTAACCAAATTGCTGTCATTTCTGCCGTGAATGTCACCAACTGAATAAGGCTTGGCACCGAGTTCGGAAATACATGAGCCACAAGACGGGTAAAAGAGAGCAGTGGTGTAGTGGTTAGTGCATCGGACTACTAACACAAACGTTCCTGGTTCGATTCCCGTTCCGTGATGAAAATTTCAGGGACTGAATTTTTGGCTCTTCCTTGACACCATTTGTGAGTATGGTCTGGAGGAAACGATAAAAGTCCGTCGGAAGGGGACGATAAATGGCTGACCCGTATAAAGACAGAGCCATATCTCTTGCAAGTTAAACACACCTTTGTAGATTTCGAAAAAGAGCAGGATAATGCCGCTACAAGGCAGCACTCGCACCCGCAAAGTGGAAAGCGATTAATTTAAGTTGCAAAACTTGTTTCCCAATCCACTATTAATAAATATGTTTAAACTAAGACGGGTGTCACATGTGGAACATGATCTGCCTACCCTTTGGGAGCCCCTTTGGGGGGTTTGTGTTACTCAATCTGTAGTTTTATATGTTGTGTTTTGTATACTGTTGCTTGTCTTGTTCGTTTTTTGCCCGGCTTTGTCAGTTCGTTTTTAATTATGAGTTTGATGTCCCTTTGATATATTTCGTCACTATTCAAGTAGTAAAAGGTTTAAAAATTATAGATCAGTGTAGCTAAATGTATCATGATAACGATTTGGTTCTATATATATATATCACCGTGAGCAAATTAAATTATTTTCGCGGATATTTGTCTTATTGCGTTAATCTTCTTCACTTTTCTTTGAGGTGATTTTTTGGTCGATTTTCATTACTGCAAGTTAATGTCTTTAAAGTAAAATAATACCAAAGGGACAATCAACATCTCAAACCAAGAATCAAATAAAGTTAATTAAAACCATGAACAAAATAAAATTAAAGTCCAAGAGACGAACAACAGTCCACAAAATACCATGAAAACGAACACTCCTAAAATAGCGAATGATCTTATGAGGTCAGGAAGGGTATTTGACTTTTTCATTTTGTTATTTCACAACTGCTTATAGTGTTTTACATACACAATGACATGCATTTGTATTTTTAAAGCTTATGTAGAAAATACTCAAAGTATCTTTTATTCAAATAATTAAAGCGATTAAACTTCCAAACACATTTAATATGACTTACTATAACACGATTTTAAACTAAATAAGAAACAGCCGCATTATATTTAGTTCGCTTACATCCCGCTTTAGACAACCAAGTGTTTCTAAACAAGGTTACTTATTTCAATGTTGCCTACGATTTAGTCGCAAAGTAATGTTTGCATTTAAACATGATTACAAAAAGTAACACAGTTTGACTTCGTAAAAAACATATTTTAACCTCAATTATCCTGCATATATTCTTTTCTTACTTTAAATACCCCTTCTTTTATTATAGAAAATCATTCTCCTCCATGATATCACAGTTAGCATTGTGCTATTTTAACATAGATTAACAAAATGATCGCTATTTGCAGATGGCAGATTTTTGGGCAACTGCAAACACTTCAATAGAAGGCTGTTCCATGAACAATAATTAATAATTGCATCTTAAAATTACAAAACAAATATTCATTGCCCTAAAGCATTTACATTTATTTATTTTTTTAGCATACTAATATCGATTCCCCAAGATATATTTTGCTTTTTGAAAATTTTTTAATTTTTTTAGGATTTGTGATAAATTTCAATTTTCGGGAATTTTTGCGCATCGAAATCTCTTATTTTTTGTTTGATTTGGAAATTATGTATCATGTTTTATAACGTTCATATGATCTTTTGGAAAATTTTATGGTACAAGAATTAGAAAATGGCGTTTTATTTAGTAATCGCAAAAATTGGAATGTTTTTTCATGACCTTTGACCTTGATTTAACAAAAATTGCACCGTACGATTTTTTTTACGACCGGGCAAAACAGAAAGTACAGATTAACAGCTTTCGAATGATATATAATACAGCCGTGTGTTAGGTGGATGCATTAAAGTCGTTAACTAAGCGTCGTTTTTAAATAAGTCACTCGCCTATATAGGCATTTCCCATTTGAATGGTTTTACACCAGTAATTTTAGGGCCCTTTTATGGTTTACTTTTATAATTTGTTATTTGGATGGAGAGTTGTCTCATTGGCACTAACACCTCATCTTCCTATATCTATGTAAAATATCTTTTAAAGATTTCAGGTAAATGAAATATTAACCAGTAGGACAGTATAAATTCTGCCCCTCCTTCCATGCAAAAAAAACCCAACAAATTATGTGATTTATTGTTGAATTTTATTGCCACATTCAGTATTGGCTAGGTGTTGTGGCCAGATCTTATTGGTAGTGGATACATTTAATATCAATTACTGGTATGAAGAATTAAAGATATGAATGATTGAATGAAAAGTTACCTTTTAAATAACAGATACATGTCAGATAATTTAATGTTACATATTAATTTATACTTTATTTAAACATTATTTTATATATCTATTTAAAAGATTGATATGTTATTATGTTGATGGATTTAAGGTATTTAAGTAAATGAATAAATAAATAGAAAATTTGTGTTGCTGTATATGATTATTAACTTTTCTTGATGGAGGGCAGGACTTTTTCGGGACGTCTGGATGGGGTGTTTTTAAGCTCAGGATTTTGGGATCCAGGATTTTCTTTTGTGATCTTTTTTTTTTTTTTTAATTTGGGACCTCAGAAGATCATGTTTTTAGCCCGTGATTTTGGAATCAGGACCCCTGCAACATCCCCCACCTCCTTCTTTGACATATAATATAAAGTCATTAAAAATAAATCAATTATTTACATCAAAAGTCTGAAATTATTTCTTTATTTTTGTTGAATCATATAAACCTCCTTTTGATTATTTAAGATAAAAATAAGAAGGATTTCAATTTAAATGAAATGATAACAAACATATGAAAACAATCATAGTATATGCATTATGGGGTTTTCTCATGTTTAAAGGCTTTCATGTAGCAAAACAATGCCTATATACCCACTCCAAATGTGTATTTTTGGATAGTTGTCTCATTGGCAATTATTCACATCTGATTAGTTTTCCATAAGTGAAATTCAAATAAAAAACATTCAATTCCAATTTAAATGTGAACCTTTTAATTCTTGGACCACATAGAAATTTGTAGACAATTAAAATATATTATAATTTCATATAACAACTGTAGAAAAGTTTATTATTTTCATTTGATAATATCATCTGCATATATTATATATTTTAAGATAACAATAGGAATAAGAAGAGCAGGATTTCTATTATGAGGATTTACATGTATGGGACAGAGGACTATTTGACTTGATTTTACTTTTAACTTGGACTTTTTAACAATAATACTTAAATTATTTAAAATATTTTTTACGTATGTTTCATTTTAACATTATTTGTATGACTGTATTTATTTATCATTAAATAAACTTTTATTTCTAAACATTTTTATATTCTTAAATATCAAATGAATATACAATGTGAAACACTCAACCATTTTATATTGATAACGTGGGGTAAATGTACATGAGACAATAATGCTGCTGCAATGCAATAAAACTTATTGTCATTGATTCATAGATGCAAAGCTATCATATTCATTGTGGTTGATTAAATAGGGAATCACTGGAGCGGGCCCCTCTTAAGTCAGTCAGCAGCCCCCTAGAAATTCTGGATCCGTCACTGAAATCAGGCATATACATGTATGTACTGTAGTATTTGAGACATAAAAAAAAATCAAAGATATAAAAAGTCAACTTGATGGTCTTTGATGATTGATAAGGTGTGAAGGACTGAAACAGAAAGGTTTTTAAATCGTTCAGTTTTCCTAGACATAGTTAAGTATCCTTGAGGTCTCTCAAATGGCCTATCATGACAACTTTTCACTGTTTTTCTGAAGTGTGGTAACCCCTGCACCTAAATAAATCATTTTCAGTAGTCTCTCTTTTTTCATACTTTTTTGATGGAAAGTCTAAACTAATATTCAAATTAGAAAAAAGAGAACTGAGCAACTTGAACCCACAACATACAATTGATATCAGGTGTTCTGGAAGAGTAAGTAGATCCTGCTCCTTGTGTAGTATTAGGAATGAGATGTCCTGGTGCCCTTTTCCTATATGTTATCACATGATTTTGCAAATTATTGCAATTGTGTGCTTTTAGAATGGAGTAAAATGTGTGAAAAAGTATTATATTGCAGAAAAAATCAGCACACAGATATAGGAATGGTATGATTCTGATTAAACTATAGATCCTGTGTCCAAGCTTTGTTTTCTTTTAGATTGGTGTAAAATAAAAATGTGGGTCAAGCATTTATATCAATGCAACAAAACAGGATCACCAAAATCAGAGTGAGACTTTCATATGCCAATTTCAAAGTAGACCTTAGAAGTAATACAGCATTTTGTTAATGCTTTAAATGGTCATATAGCTCTAACATGTATTAAGAATTGGATGTACTAGGCATTGGGCATTCCTATTGAATGTTAATCTCAAGTTCTCAAGAGTTAAACATGCCCCAGAGCCCCAAAACACTCAAACATGAATGGTTAGTGTACACCATGTTGCTTGATATGCATGATAAGGACAGGACAGACATTTATAAACATGTGTGAGTGTCAACTTCCAACTTGCTTAGTTTTTTTTAAACAAAAAGAACGAAGACTAAAAATCAAGTGAACATTATTGATGCATCAGATTAATATTTGTTGATTGGTACTTTTTTAAATTGACAAGTTGATTTCAGATTAATATTTACAGAATCAGGGAATGACTGTAACCATTACCCTAAAAATAAATGGCTTAAAACAAAGATTAACTGAGTGCTTACACTTTGCACTTGCGTAGGCTTTCTATCCAGACAATAACTTTTGACTTACCCCTTGCTGAAATTTTTGAAAAGTTGGGAAAAGTTGGGGGGCTTCCAGACAACTGAAGTCATTTATATGGACAAATTCTGTCATAGATTAACCCAGTTTCAATGTACTACATACATCTGTTACACACTGCAGCATAATTAAATAACTACAGAAAATGTACTACGAGGAGTTTGAGCAACATGAAAAACATCAACAAATGACGGTGTAAAGCCTTCAATCCATCATCATTTGTAAGTAAAATATATTAAAAATCCTGGAAACATCATCACCCTTCATTGTCTCAATCAATTTCGTGGTTAAAAACTGTTATATATGACATAATTTGCTTAATTTTGCACCGAAATAACTCCAAAAACTTTGAAAAGTGTTGAATTTTGACCTCCGGTTGAAGTATTTATTATGTAAACAAGACTCAGAGTGACGGGGAATCCTATACATAGTCATGTGCCCATATGTTTCTGGGTCACATTTATTTATATCTTGACCAATGAAAAGCTTTTGGATGCATTTGTGTCAGTTCCTAGCAAACAGGGGGATTACCTGCGTTTTTTTTGGAAATCTACGGAGGACGTCTTTTGATTTATCATATTTCAGTAACGCAGCACATATTTTAATACCTATTTTGGCAGTCGTGTGACAAAATCTATGCTTATGCAAAATTAACCTCAAATACTGGTGGATATTAAGTTGTTTTAATAAATTTATTGTCTGAACCACAGGCTATGTTTTTGTTTACACGCTGGTTACAGCTGCCACCTCGAAATTTGTAGATTATCTCCCCTTTCCCGCGTGACCACCGGAAGGAGCTCTTCAATGTCACTGGCTTTCCCACTGATAAACATATAAACAATCTAAGTGCTATAAAACTATTGACACAACCAGTGACATTTACAATCTATAATTGTTCCTGAGACATTATATTGAGTAGAACCACCAGGCGGAACACCAAAAAGTGGCGGCTACCCTGAGACCCTCGGATCGACCCTCAAAATCCAGTAACTGTGTGCGCTATCATTTCCATTGAGCATACCAAGCTTTACGAGAACTACAATGTATTTTAACAAAAACAGATTTTAATTTAAAGTATTTCCTACTCGTATAAAAGATTTTGTCAGAATACATCTATATCACATTTGAACTATTTAGGCTTTTGAAGAAAATAAGTTTTTCAAACAATCGATTTAAAAAAATAGTATTCCTTTTAGATACATAAAAAAAAATAATTCATTATAAATGTTGCATCATTTTATTTGGTTTAAAATTTGCTGTCATCTACATTTCTTCCTCGAATCTGAAAACGAAAACACAGGTGTAAAAACTTTTTTTTAACACATAACGAAGTTGTTTATTATCTCATATGTATCTTTTCAATATGTGTATATGAGTTCAACTTTTGTTTTAACCTTGGTTTATGTTAACAATCTACCAAGAAAATCCAAAGAAAATTCTGTGTTATAATTAATCTAACAGAAATATGTCATTTGTTAACCGACGTTCCTAAGTTACTTTGCATGATTAATAAAGACTTTCGCTGGAAACATATAATATTTCCATCTCAGAAAGTTTTAAGTACCTGTATAAAATGCTTCATAATGCAAATATATCAAAGGACGTATATCATTGCTACTTTGGAAGAGTATATGATAACCCTTCCGGAACAAATTAGATTGTTTTTTAGGGGTTCTAGTTAATCAGTCCGAAATGTTCCATGTTGTGTTTGTTGTTTGTCTTCAGTTGTTTTTATTTATTCGATAGCGTTATTAGTTTGCTATTTATCTATGCCTCTGAATATTCCCTTGGTTTCTGCCGTCTTTTTTAAATATGTCAAACTAATTAGTTATTTTACTGACATGAATATCCTGTCTTGTCTTAGAACTATCCTTCCGAAACAACAAAGGTAAGCAGTATTTAGTTTTTCATGTTGTGTTGTGTAAATCGTTTGTCTGTTGGTTGTATTTCGTTTGATTAGTAGATGGCGTTGTTAGTTTGTCATCGACTTATAAGTTTGTATATTCACTTTGTTTCTTCAGTATCTTTCAAAATGTCAATGTAATTGGGTACTTTACTGACGGGAATATCTAATTTTGAAAAAAAAAAATAAGGGCTTTTCTTACTTTATCTTATTTTAAATAAAATAAGGGCTTTTCTTACTTATATGTAATATGACTTTACAATTTGTAAGCAACCTTATTTTAAATGTTAATAAAACCATTAGATATATCTAATAAATATTACAATCCTTGCGTCTTAATCATAAGAACTCAAACTTTCAACCCAAATGTTTTCATTTTTTTCAATCGATGTGTGACTTTCGAACAGCGGTATACTACTGTTCCCTTTATTTTTCTCTTAAATTATTTATGTCAGATATTTAGAGCTTAATACCTCCAAATATATGAATAATAAACGGATTTAGTCATACCATACATACACTTATGTTAGGCACACGTAGCCTGGCAGTCATCAATACTTTGAAAATTGTTCCCATTGCCATCGCACCCACCGTATACAAATGTTTCACATTGTTCTGTTTGATCTTTGTAATAGTATCTTGTAAAGGATCCCTCACATGGACCGGGATCGGCCCTTAGATTACAAACTGCAAACAATGATGTATTGGGGGTATTAACACCACTAACAGAAAATAACATACAGATAACAGACAATAATGTGGATGATTTATGTCTGATCAAGGGACTTTTTATGTTATAATTTTCAATGTGGGGATCATGTCCAGTTACATTGTATCCTTAGTTTTTTTTTGTCATTTATTTTATTTCATCTGAATATACACCAAGCATTGTGATACATAAATATATAGATAATTCATAAAACATGTATTGATATTAAATTTTTCAATAACAGTCTAAAATTAAAAAAAAATAGATATACTAATTGTTATAAATTTTCTACTCGATCATACACATCATTTATCACTCTGGATTAGAATACCTCCCTATGCTGATAAGGTTAATGATGGCATCAGCCTTCTCCTTTAGTCACATGCATCACTGCCTATACAATGATGTTGAACATGAGAGGTACCAGGAGATGCCATCAGAGATCATTAACAGATAAGGGTCATACCTGACATGTTGGACAGAATCACATTATCAATGTCAACCTAAGTCAAGGGGAGATAATTCAAATACAATCAAACAACAAGTATATCAATATATATATATACCAATAACAATAAACATAGATAGTACTTTTAAGATGCACACAAATCACTGTCCAGTTGTGATGTGCATCATCATATTATCAATTCTACATGAATTATTATAAAGCCTTAAGTAAGTACAAAATAGAAAGATCTCTCATCACATGTGAACTAAGTTTTGAATTAATTCCCATTTGCTATCAAATTTCTCTCTTGCTTAAGGGGATCAGTAAAAGGAAGTAGATATTTTTTCTATTCGGTAGGAATGTTTAATCATAGCTATGACACCTGTAAGAGTCGGTAATGAAGTATTAAAGCGACATGTATAAATGTAATATTTAACCAGAATAGTGAATAAGTTTAGGGAAACATCCCAAGACTCTGACCCAAGAACAATATTTTCCACATTAAGAATTAAAGTTAAATTATTTTCAACTAGAAAAAAATCTGCAATTTCTAACCACAAATTTCTAACTAGGGTACATTCCCAAAAAAGGTGACTTATAGTTTCTTTAGTTTCATTACAGAAACTGCATAAGCTAGTTTCTTTTAACCCATATTTCAGCAATAATGCATTTGTAGCTCGAGTTCTATGTAAAATCTTAGACTGGAACATACTAAATTTGTTGTTTTTAGTGCAACAAAAGGGTAAACTATAAATGAAATCCCAATTTTCTATATGAGTGCCTAGTTCCTTACACATTTTGTTTTCTTGTTTTGTAGAACGTTCTGTATACATTGACAAGAAATATTTATAAAAGAACTTACATGACTTTTTATTGATTTTTATAAATTCAAATTTATCGTAAGATATAGGCATACTTGTCTCTGAAGTAGTGATAAGATCTTTCCAGTCTTTTGGTATCATATGAAGTAAAGAATGATATTCTAAGAAATTAATGTTAAGATTATAATTTTCGCAGAATTCTTTTAAAGTAAAAAAAATACTGTTTTCATTAAATAAATTGCAAAGAAAACTCCTGATTCAACCCACCTCTGGTAAAAGACAGTGTTATTATTAATTTTCAAACTCTTGTTTAGCCATATGGATTGTTTCAGGATCCCTTCAGCAGTGCCATTAGTTAATACGGTTATGTATATCAACATGTTCTGATTCCCGTTACACACTGACACGGATATATATATATTTAAATATAAACGCCTAAAAAGTGTTCAAAATAACACCAATAACAAACATTAAATGTAATTCTTTATAAATATTTCGAACAACAGATATCCTTCATTAGTATGATTATGATGTATATTTATGTATATATATATTTATATATGTAAACAAGTCTTAACTGAAAACAACTTTCAAACCTATGATTGAGTTGGATAAAACCGCAATTTTTCTCCGCTCTTTTTAAACATTATTCGTCCCAAAAACTTACCACAATGTTTAATGCACACTTGTTTTGTTCTAAAATTGTTTGAATTGCCTTCACAGCCACCACAGGTAAACTCTTCACACTGCGCTGTCTTTGAGTTGAAGAAAAATCTTATATCTGTTTCACCACATGGTCCAGAGTCTTATCGATGGTTACAGACTTAAAACCAAAATATTACATTTACATTTTGCCACTGCATGGGGTGTGGTGCAATATTCTTCTCTTGGGACAGACACATTTCTAAGGTCTGCTGAACATGTCATATACTTTAACTGTCGATTGGAGAAATGACGTATTGCATAAGAATTGGCAAAAGAATAAGATTCTCTAATATACTTTATCATAATTTTCCATTGATGCTCAACAAGATGTGTCCTTTTAATATGACGTTTGCATCTATAATACTACTACCCTAAATATAAAGTTTCACCACAACATTCATCAACATTAATTATATTTTTAATGTATTGATGAGTCTGTAAGCAAATAACAAAAATTGAAACACCTTTTACAGAGAGTCAGAACTCATCAGCCTAAATAAACTGACAACGCTAGGAATAAAAATGAAAGAGAAAAAGACCAACAGATAAACAACAGTACACACAATACAACATAGGAAACTGACGACTTAGCACTAACCTCACCAAACTTTTGAGTTTTCTCAGATGTGGTAAACAGATCCTGCCGCACATATGTCCGCTGTAGTAACTATATATACACATTTAAGGATGAACATGCAATGTCAGGTGTGTTATAAAAGTGTGCACGACTAGTATATACAATGTAGTTTATGTCACCCCTCTCCTTTGCAAAAACAAATTCCGGAAATCACAGATTTTGTTTTCATCTAGTAAAACCTGAAAAAGAGTTATGGAACTTCCCTTACAACCAGAGATCGACCCCAGTCTTTGTGTTACTAAGACTTTAGTTTTCTATGTTGTGCTTTGTTTACTATTATTTGTCTGTTTGCCTTTAATGTTGATCTTAGATCTTTGAGTTTGACTTTCCTTCTGGTGTCTTTAACCCCTCTTTTAAAGTTGTTAAAGATAACATTATATTTTAAAACGTCCGGTGCACGTGTAAAGACTTGTGACTGCACGAACTGATATGTTAGAAATTTGTTTTGTTAGTGTACCGTAGTATATAAAACTCACCTGAGAGAAATACACCAATATCAAACTGTACTTACCATTGTTCTTTATTGTACTTACACCTACACATGCCTGAGCACCGTTCACACCAGACTAAACAAGAACACTAATTACAAAAAAAACAAACATGAGTATTTTAAAACGGCGTCTTTGGCTAAAATCATATATCATTGACAAATTCGCATGTTTGTTTAATATTTAGCTAACACACCAGCTGCGATATTAAACGCGTTGTACTCTGAAAGAGGAAGTAAAGTACAATAACGATTGGTTAATATTCAACATATAAAATATTAGTTTTCATCTTAGGAAGGAAGACTATTTTTTTACTTACATTATTTTAATTCAAACATGCTGTGTTTGTCAATTGGTTTTGCCATGCCGATAAAAACATATATCAAAATGGAAAATATGACACAACGAAGAGGAATCAGTCAGTTCTGCCCATTATGAAACTAGCTAGGTGGACATATTTTAGAAATCAGGTCATTAAATGTTTCTTTGAATATATTTGTTTATTCCTGTACAGTGATGCAGTAACCTGAAGTTGTACTTGTTTTCTAAATTATTAATACCAAAGTATCTTTTTGAAGTTGTTTGTTCTGGTTGATTCCATTGGCATTGAAAACATCTACATTCTTTTTCTGTTGTTGTACGGTAGTTGGCTGGTTGACAATTTTACGGCTTCATATTAATTTGCAAATGAATGTGTTTTTTTTGTGAAACGGTCATTTTGTTTTTCTTTATTCATTATGTGGGTGATATCATGGTAATGGTCCGTTGTTATTTCGGAATACTTATGTTGGATACTGGTAGTATGTCTCAAAAGGAGATGTTACCCAAGCTTTATCGGTGAAATATTCTAAACCAACAAGTGTTGTATAACCCCTTGTTTTGTAATTTGGGAACATTCATTTGTCTTTATCAAAAGTAGAAAAGAAATTAATGCATGTGTCCCTTGGTTTTATACAATCAGTTTGTCCACAATAACTGCATTTTATCATGAGCATGATGAGATTGTTATGCAACTATTGACAGTATTATTTTGCATGTTTTTGCTAGATTTACTTAATAATTTGTAAATGTATCATCACACCAGTGCTAATCAATGCAGATATGTAACAATAGAGATCTAGTAATGCATGATGAACTCTTGTGTATCACTCCATGTCCTGCCTTACCCAATTGACTTACAAATAGAGAGATGTGGTAGGATTGCCAACGAGACAAATATCTGCCCGAATCCAAACAACATATTTCAAAAAGAAAAGTCATCCGACGGGTCAACAATGAATACCATGTGTAGGCTATGAAAGGCATAATATATTACAATAACCCTAGAACAATGCTGTGTTCAAAACAGTAGTAGATTCAAATTATAAAATTCTTTATCACTTAAGAGGCCACTATGGCGGCATGTAGGTCAAATATCATTCTTTGAAATCATATGCTTATCACATTTTTATTTTGGAGGTCTAAGTAACAATATGTAACCAAAACGTAACAGACTTCATTTATTTAGAGTTATCTTTTATTCATTCATCGTGTAGTATAGTGTGCTGATTGAAGAGAAAAAAATGTTGCCAGTGTGCATTTTTTTCTTGAGTGACCAACTGTTTATATACAAAAGGGAGGACGGCGGTTAAAAAAGAAGTATCCGAAATATTCTTAGATTTGTTGACATTTGAAAAAAAAACAATTGGCCAAATAGGTGTAGGTAATCTTTTACACAGATTTATGAATTTTCATTAAGGGATATAAATGATTTCACAAATTAATTCTACATCAGAGTAATTCAAAATCCGTCTTTGTTTACTACACAGGAATAGTTTGCTTACGTGCAAATCGTGAAAAGTTTATGATAAATTCACCTCAAACGAGCCTACTCGTAAATCTCACTTGAAATAAATTCATATGGGTTTCTCGTATTACCTTTATATCATTTCAAATTTTGAATTTTCAAATTCCAATTAGTTGGGTTTTTTTTGTTTTTTTTATCCTATGAGCAAACCAAATGTCCTGATCTTTGAAACTATGAGGCAAATTGTGTTAAAAATTGTTTTAACTAATGATTGATTGGGGAATTCTCAAGTTGCAGTTTTAGGTATAAAATGAATACACATATGCCCGACATAATAAAATAGTTGGTGCTGATTAACCAGATGTTTCTTGTATGAACCGACAATGCTCTATGCTTTTAAAATGTTTACAAGTTTGATGATTATATTTGGGAGACACTTTTAACTATTGCTCACTGTGTAGGGAATTATTTTTGTCTACAACCTTTACATCAGTTACTTTTTTAATTGTTTAAATAGTCAAATAATGAAATGCAAGAAGTGCATGAATTATTTTCTATTGGTTGTCTAGCAAAACCGAAAAATGAATCTCTATCAAAATTTATAAGAGCTAGTCCAAAATTAACTCATTATATACAGAACGCTGATTTGATACGACAGACACGCATAAAGAGTCAGTAGCATGTTAATTAACTCATCATAGATAACATTATATGATTCAGTTGTGTGCGCCAGACGTGCGTTTCGTCTATAAACATTAGCGACGCCCGATTCAAACTTCCCCAAAATAAATAAATAAAATAAAATGACAAATAAAATATGATTTTGTTCACTTACGATTAATCCTCCTTTTTTTAAATAGTTATATTTCCATTGATCTGCAGTTACAAGCATTAACCTATTTGATTAATCTAAATTGGAATGATTTTGATACAAGTCTTTAAATTGATGTTATCTATATCCTTCAAGATCAACAGTCATGAAAGCGTTCATAAAACAACTGGTTCCTTCATTTGTATACCGAAGGGTCTTTTCCTGACCCTTAATACAATATACATCGACCACGATTTTTAATATTATTTTTTTTTTTTTGGAGATGCCAACAGCCAGGTAGAACTTTAAGACCTAAATATTTGAAAAACATTCCGTAAACCGATAAATAAAGTCACTCATAAATGAATTCAAATGAAATGAACATAAACGATAACTATACTCATACTCACAACAGGTAAACAAAAATATAATACTTCTCTTCTTTGATACTTGTCATTTTTATAATTTCCAATTTGGCAATTAGTATCCATAAACACAAAACCATGAATCCAATTATGTATTCAAAGTTGTCCATTGTACAAAACAAAGATCCATTGAAAGGTTTATATAAATGTCGTTGAATGTATTACTAATATTCAAATATAGTTAAATAAAACAATAAGATATTGCTTACGTATCAATGCACTATGTAACATCTTCGTTGATTAAATATAAAGTAAAAAAACTTATCATCTTTCATGTCATTTCAACAGCTGTTGACAAATATTATTTATATACTTATTTTTTCTTATTGATAGTAAAATCTATTATATTTTAACACATTTTAGGTCAAATTATCTACAGTGGATTTTATCCATTATTGTTAAATACTAAAAGAGGGGCGAAAGATACCAGAGGGACAATCAAAATTATAGATCGAAAATAAACTGCGAACGCCATGGCTAAAAAAGAAAGAGACAAACAGACGAATTATAGTACACAAGGAACAACACAAACTACGCCATAATACGGGGTGATTTCAGGGTTTCCAGAATTGTAAGCAAATCCTGTCCTCCATGTGGAACCCGTCGTGTTGTTCATGTTATGACCAAACTAGTAAAAAGTCCTATTGGTAAGGTACCATTCTCGAAAATGGAACGGATTGCATTTACGACATAAGGAATGAGGGGCAAAAAATACCAGAGGGACAGTAAAGCTCATAAATCGAAAATAAACTGACAACGCTAAAAGTGAAAAGACAAACAGACAAACAATAGTAAAAATGACACAACATAGAAAACTAAAGAATAAGCAACACGTACCCAAACCAAAAACTGGGGGTGATCTCAGGTGCTCCGGAACGTTAAGCAGATCCTGCAACACATGTGGCATCCGTCATGTTGTGCATGTTATTACATTTTTTGTTGAAATCATAAAAGAAAAAAAATGATAAATAAAGAAACAAATGGAGACAAATTACATTTACCTCAAGTTAAGACTGTTGTGTCGTAGTTCTCCTCTTATATTTAATGTGTTTTCCTCAGTTTTAGTTTGTAACCCGGATTTGTTTTTTTCTCAATTGATTTATGACTTTCAAACAGCGGTATTCTATTGTTGCCTTTATTTACCAATTTAACATCGTATTATTCTTCTGTCATTATCTCTAGTTTCATTAATAGTTTTATGTTTTATGTTTTCTTTTATAGTATTTAATACGCCTCTTGATTGTGAATTTCCAAACTATGGTAAAGTTTCCCCTTTATCTCATTGTTTATAACATTTTCGTGTTTTTCAATAAAGTGTGATTCTTGTATGAATAAAATATTACACTTTTGGTTTTTGCACCATAGGTTTAATCTTTCTCTTTTTTCCCTAAGCCTTGACAGTTTAGGGAACATATATTTAGTTTTTCACTCATTATAGAGGTAATTCGTTTCTATATTACACATATCTTCAGAATTATACAACAGAGACAATAGGTTGAGCTTAAAAAGTAAATAAATTGATGTCATATTGTTAATACACACACTTAAATTGTTTACATACACATATAAATTATACACATATAAATCACATAGATTAGGGTTGATTTCTAAATTACATAGTATGTTTGATTTTTGGCTTTAGCGTCTCCTGATTTTTTCCTTGGTTTTGTTGATTTCTTTTTTTTTTTCTTTTTGGGGTTTTCTTCTTCTTCCAATGGCTCTATATTTTTCTACTTTGATAATTCTTGGTAGGGGTTTTTCTAATGGGTCGCAAAAAAGAATGCGATCTCCCGTTTGGCAATTTGTCAGCAACCAATCTACTCGAAGTCGTTCTCTATTTAATTTGTGAACATTACATTTGCCTTCATTTTCGATGGCCTTAAAGATCTGAAAATCGTCTGCAGAACAAAGGGACGTCTTTGACTCTAACACGTAAGTACAATAGGGCTGAGAAATCGCTTGATTTTGGGTTGGTACTATAAACAATAATTAGCTTGCTACGTACAGTTATGTTTTTGGTGATGAGAGTTTCTCTGTCATTCTCAGAATCTGGGTAGATGCGACATATACCTCTTACTCGCTGTATGCCTTTCAGATGGCTCTTTGGTATACATGAGTCAATGGAGTTGTAAAGTTCGAGGTGTGTAAGGTATTGATCTGGACTTGGTTTCACCTCACCAAAGAGGTCAGTTTCCAGAATGAATACAGGTTTTACAGAGCTGAGCGTTTCGTTAATATTGACATGAGGTTCACCATTTAGATAGTCTTTATGTATAAGACCTGCTATAACTGCATCAGTGTAAGCTTTGACTGAATTTGTTGTATGACTGATATCACTGTCATTTTGTTGTTTACCTGCGGTAGCCATATCGAATTGACTGTTTTTTTTACAACGTAGTTTTGTCTGAATTACACATTCAATTTAACTAATTAAACAGTATAATTACATTAGATGTATGTTTCATTATAATTCGTTATTCTGATTGGCTAACTGCACATCACATGTTATTCCGTAAGCAATTGCATTCGACAATAAAATGTATCATTCGTGATGACACGAGGTCTCACAATAAAGTGCACAGGTGAATTCAATAAAACCTGATAAAAATCGTCTTTTCATGATCCTAGATAAAAAATGTAATTATAAGTATTGATTGCTTCTTTTTGTAACTTTATAGGGTTGTAAAAGCGTTGACCGTGCGTACATTTTTAGCATGAAGCGCTTCCGCGCTTCATACAAAATGTACTTCGGTCAACGCTTTTACACCCCAATAAATTTACAAAAAGAAGCATTCAATTCTTAAATAAAGCACATCACTACATTTCATAGGTTTGTTTTGTCTAAAAAAAGTCGTTTGAAATCTTGTATTTACGGTTCTAATCACGCTTAGGGAAGAACAACAAAAACATGCAAACGCAAATTTAATCGTACACTGTTTGGTTTATTTTGAGACAAATAATCAATAAATATTTTATGTTGTTAATCCTGTTTGACCACGTGTCATCCGAAGAAAAATATATCTCCAGCGCATTTGACCACTCGACCACTTAGGCAACATAAATACTTATATATATGAGTAAAATATGTAAAATATGTATGATATGATTTTGATCCTAATTCATTACATTTCTGAAATGCGTTTTAATAAACCAAAGCGATTTAATATCACTGTCTGTTCCCCGGTTTTATGTCGTAAGTAATCAGTAATATTCAAATGATGGTTATCATCATGATTTTATTTTTGCATTCCGTGTCTAAGCAGTGCCGATTTGTTTCCTGAACGACTGATATTTCTTAAAACTGATCTTTAAAGTCATATGAAACGAGTGACCGGTGACAAATAGTGTTAATCCAATACTTGAACTAATGCAACATATATCATGAACTTAGTCTTCTGTACACGGTTTTATCACTTTTATTGCATAAATTTCGTATAATCGTCAAAAAATATTTCATTCGGTCAGTGTTGTTGTGAAAATATGGAGGCTAATAAATAGTCGTGTTTTGAAGCCTAAGTTTGACGATTGTCATTCGTTTGTAAACCATCAACAAAGAAGCATGGATATCCAGGTAAGCACGTGTATAACAGGTACAATAAGATATAGTTTATCTTGATGCCGGAGCGATGTTTACGTTTGGTTTTCCATTCGCACTTGCGATCACCGGATTTTTACAAGAAAGGTCACGCTGCATACGGAAAACATGTCGGCGAATTATTTGCTGGAAGCAAGTAATTTAAAAAAAACTTCTTATGAATTTGGACAAATTATAAAATTTTCTTGAGAAAAAGTATATGTACATAAGTTTCATAATGAAAACTAGCCGTTTATTTATAAAAAAAAACATAAGCATATTTTTTTTTAATTTGAAGTTTCATATCTCTTTAAGGTTATATTGGCCTGCACATAAATTTGTAGGATAAAACAATATAAATTGTCGAAATATTGTTTGAACCTTGTAAAACAAAACAGGTTATAAGCTCGTGAAAACAAATCTATTAATTACCGATAATGTATTTATTTTCTAAATGCATGCAGAACAACACGTCTAAAAGAGTCAAATTATATTGAAGAATATAAGAGTATTAGGCCGTGTTCACAGCAAACGCCATGTACAGTAAACATGTTTACCTTTAGTTTAATGTAATGTACACTGGTTTCACATTAAATTTGTTCACATCTATACACCTGGTTTAGTTACCTTGTATAAGTTTTGTTCACATTTATAAACTATATGTCATTTAAATGTTCATTACATAGAATCGAATTAAAATTTCTTGGACAACTTTTCTACAATGATGAAAGCAATTTTGATGATTTGCACGTATGCTACAAAACGAAGAAAATGGTTGAGATGTTTAGGGTGTTTTAGAAATCCATTTATGAGTGAATCATTGATTGATCAGTGGCAAATATTTCTGTGCACGTCCAGTCAATTCGGGAAGACATTTTCAAAGGAATTATGTGTTTGGCAATGATGATGCTTTGAGTTTGGATTAGGGGTTCAGGGAATGACCATTCAACTTAAAAAGGGTTTTTTGCCATAAAAATATTCTGATTCTAAAATGAATGAAAAAATATTCTGTTCAATGAGGAAAAATATTTTTGCATCCAGATTTTCCCCATACCTTATAGTGTTAAATTTTGAACAAAATCATTCGATAATGGCTTTAAAAAACTAAATAAAAATGTTTGTGCTTTGCGCGAAAAAAAAATCCGTGTCGAACATATATAAACCATAACCTCCTTTCCGCATGTTAGTTAAATGGTTGCTCCCTAATAAGGCTACTTAAAAGTTTTTTTTTATATAACAAACCAATTAATATATCTAGATTAGACAAATAATCGGTAAACAAAATGCATAAATAATTGTTATAAATATCAATTTTAATATAAAAAAAAACTGTTCTTCTTAAAACATACATGGTAAAATGCATGTTCTAAATACCTTGTTTGATGTACACTGAACCACACAAGTTCTACATTGACTATCGACTGCATGTAAACATAACATGATTTAAACTACATGTAAACCAGGGGTCGTGGTTTTATAAACAATTTCTTTGATAATCGAACTTCCAAATCATCCCTAACTCACTTTCCGATGAAGTAGCTGAAAGTGCCCTGCTCGCGGTTGGGTTGGTTATTTTAACATGGCACGGCCAAGAAAACAGTTAAGGTTAGATTTTTTATTAATGAAAGATAGAAATACTGGTTCAAGCGAAAGCTTAGTTTATCAATGGTATCAATATTAAATATCTCTGTGTCAATACATAGTTTCTCACTCGTAACCAATAAATTTTACCGAGGCATGAGCCGAGTCAACAGACTAACAGTGGGCCAACGTTGGCAAATTGTCGGCCCGTTGGTCGACCGTTGCTGTTGGCTGCACAACATTTGCCCAACGTTGGCAAATTGTCGGTCCGTTGATCGCAAGTTTATGTTGGCTGCACAACATTGGCCCGACGCTAGCAAATTGTCGGTACGTTGGTCGCACGTTGGTGTTGGCTGCACAACATTGGCCCAACGTTGGTCTGTTGTTGTAAATCCATATTATTATCTCATGCTGGTTAAAATCGGGCAAATGTTGGCATTATGTTAGTAGCAACATAGGGCCGATATGAAATTTTGTTAATAAAAATAGATTATGAAATGTTTTACGCTTTATTTCTCTTGGGAGGCGGATAATTTCGATTGCTGCATGTTTTATGAAAAGTTTATGTTATACCGAAAGTGTTTATCAATTGAAATTACATTTACAACTCTATGTTGGACCAATGCTGGGCCAACGTTGATCATATATTATACTCTATATATAAGCCAGGTAAAATTTATACTGGAATATCATTACTGTAATAAAAAAATGTATATCGTTAACATAGCCTGGTTAAAAGTTTAAATTGTATTGCAATCATTATTTATAATAACTTTATTCATTAAACTTTGTGAAACATAATAATTTAGCAATTATATGCAGAGTGATATTTGATACAGCCATGCAGTCTGTTAATCAAGCACATTCTGATAAGGTTGACCAAATGTTCGACAAATTTAAAGATAGTTTCTATGGTAATTAAGTTTATAAGAAATCTGAATGTAATGGGATGGTCACTTTTGTGATTATTTCCTGTTGTGTATTTGTAAGAAAGCAGTAAAACGAAGAAAACAAAAGAGAAAAACATATCATCTGAGGTTCAAAGAGAAAGAAAGTAACATGTAAGTTGTAACTTTAAAAAATCTGATATATATATACGATTAAGAATGACAAATACAATATGAATTTTTAATCTGAGGGATGTTGTTAAAAATTAAAACATATATTAATTTTCATCATTTTATAATGTTGATCTTGAAGTTTATACGTTTCGGGAGAAATATTTTCTAGATTTTAAATCATTTCAATCCTATGAATCATAATGAAATATTTGCCAATGAACATTAGTATCTTCAAACAAATTGTAAATTACCAATACTTTAATAGTTTTTTTCTAAAACCTATAACGATAACATTTATGACCATTACTGAAGTTAATGGAAAAATCTGTCTTAAGATGTACCTTATGTTACACTTGCATGTGTAACAGTGTATTAGATATCAAATAGAGTATTTATTTCTTAATCTTATTTAAAAATCTTATCTAAATTCATTGCAAGAATATGTTGTTATTTGTATATAATTATACGGACTCGGCTGAATCTAGTTTTTTGTTCTCGGCAAAACTTTTGCAAAACAAAACCGATATTTGAATAGTTTGTAGGAGTAAATATCAGTCACAAGAAGCTGACGCTTGAAATATAAAAAAAATAGGGCGGGCGGGGGTGGGGTGGGGGGGGTGCGGTAAAAAACTATACCACACAGACGGATATTTATAAAAGAAAAAGACTATAAATTAGTGTCTGAAATTACTTGAAGTAGCTTTTCTTTTTAATATACAATTTTTCATTTTAATATAAATTTATAGGTCAGGTATTTGAGTACTATAGAAGACAAAATAAATCAGAGTGCAAAAAGAAAAAAAGAGAACTAGGAATAATAAGAATTATTGACAACATCCTGGCTAGAAAATGCATGGGAATGGAGATGGGAAAAAATGCATTCTACCATTTGATATCCCAGAATGAATTACTTTAAGAAAGTAAGTTAACATAATAGCCATCCTTTATCCTTTATCCACAGTTGTTATCCATTCGTTTGATGTGTTTGAACTTTTGATTTTTCCATTTGATTTGGGACTTTCCTTTTTTGAATTTTCCTCGGAGTTCAGTATTTTTGTGTTTTTACTTTTTATGCTACATCGGATTCGAACTTCACAGATATATATGCATAACATGTTTAATACTACCGTTAATGCTATTGTATTTAGATTTGACTTTGTATTTTTTTTTCAACTAGTTTAATTTATTTACTTAGAACATTTTTTGACAAAGTTTCCTGTAACCATTTCTATACTCAATTGTCCTGCTTAACCTACCTAGCTTGGTGAAGTCTAACTATTATGGTAAAGCATGCAATATGCTTTTTGCCTTGGCTTGTATAGGCTAGGGAAAATATTAAAAAAGAGTATTTTTCTAACTATTGTACAAAAATGTAATGTGCCAGGACACCAGAAACAATGTATTTTTTTTTTATTTTTTAAGAGGATTTAATATATTCAAAATATACATACATTGAGTACTCATTTTATTCATTACTTTATTACAGAGTCAGTGAAATAACTTTTATGAAGATATGCTAAACTGGCTAAAGGATTTAGCATAAGACGGAGCCAGAAATAGTGACAAAACAAAGTGTAGCAGAAAACAAAAGGAAAACTCTTGTGAATAAAAACCATGTTGGAATACAGAACTAGAAAAATAGCTGTATGAAATGAATTATCAATGCCTTCATACAGAGCTTTGATATTTGACATAAACTGTAACGATATTATGCAAACGGGATAAATGAATTATCATGACTAGACTTTATAATTTTCATTCTAGATCTGATTTAGCAACGTATAGATACAAAACAGATTTTTTTTAAACTTTGCTGTTTGTATGGACGTCAAGTTGGTTACTTATTCCCTATTCCCTATTCGTTACCTATTCCCTATTCGTTACCTATTCGTTACCTATTCGTTACCTATTCCCTATTCCCTATTCGTTACCTATTCGTTACCTATTCCCTATTCCCAATTCGTTACCTATTCCCTATTCCCTATTCGTTACCTATTCCCTATTCCCTATTCGTTACCTATTCCCTATTCCCTATTCGTTACCTATTCGTTACTTATTCCATATTCCCTATCGTTACCTATTCGTTACTTATTCGATTTTTAATATCCTTCCCCCTTTTTAATTGTTTATACTCCTATATCTGGTAATAGTTCTAAATTTGTTGAGGTAAAATGATCTTTTTATGACCTATTTATGTTATATGTGTTTGCGCTCAACCGATCCTTTTACTTTATGTTCGATACTCATTTGTTCCTTATTTGATTTTTATACGTTCTACCTTTTAACCATGTTAACTGCTTTATGTCCGTATGTTTGAAGATGGATCTTGGTTCGAAGGGATGAAATCACCGTGTTAGCCCTTGCATAAAAAAAGATGTGGTATGATTGCCAATGAGACAACACCCCACAATAGACCAAAATGACACAGAAACTATCAACTATAGGTCATATACGGCCTTCAACAATGAGCATAGCCCAAACCGTGTAATCACCTATAAAAGGCCCAGACATGACAATTTCAAACAATTCAAACAACAAAACTAACGGACGTATTTCATAAACAAAAAAATAAACGGAAAAGAAATATGTAACACAAAAACAAATGATAACTACTTAATTTCAGGCTCTTGTCTAGGGACAGGCACATACTAACATAATGTGGTGGGGTTAAACATGTTAGCAGGGTGTACATCGTTTCGGAGCATGCTATTACCTTGTTTAAATCGTTCCATCACTCGCTTATAATTCGCTTATAATACGTGTATCATACGTTGCACCTTTTAAAACGTGATTTTCAATTGTTTTGTTGTCTCTGGTGGTAGATTTGGGTTCTTAGAGGTAATATAACTCTATAAGCGCATATGTACCCGTTCCAGCGGCGCTTGGATAATACCCTATTAAATATTCGTTACTTATTCGCTTTTAATACGTTTGTTGTACGTTGCACCTTTTAGAAAAGGATTTTCAATTTGTGATCATATCTCTGGTGGTAATAATTTGTTCTTATAGATGAAATGACCCTATTAGCGCGTATGTACCCGTTCCAGCGCTCGGATTATACCCTGTTACTTATTCGTTCCTTATTCGCTTTTAATGCGCGGGGTAAGTATACGTTGCACCTTGAAATAAATTGTTTTTAATTGTGTTCATGTCTCTGGTGGTAACATTGTGGTCTTAGAGACGAAATGACCCTATTAGAGCGCATGTACCCGTTCCAGCGGTGGGTTAATACCCTGTTACCTATTCGTTACCTATTCGTTACCTATTCACTTATAATACGTTTGTTGTACGTTGCACCTCTTAGAAAGGGATTTTCAATTGTGTCCATGATATGTCTCTGGTGGTAACAATGTCTTCTTAGAAATGAAATGACTCTATTAGAGTGCATGTACCTGTTCCAGCGCTCGGATAATACCCTGTTACTTATTCGTTCCTTATTCGCTTTAAATGCGCGGGGTAAGTATACGTTGCACATTGAAATAAATCGATTTTTTATTGTGTTCATGTCTCTGGTGGTAACAATGTGTTCTTAGAGACGAAATGACCCTATTAGAGCGCATGTACCCGTTCCAGCGCTCGGTTAATACCCTGTTACCTATTCTTACCTATTCGTTACCTATTCACTTATAATACGTTTGTTGTGCGTTGCACATTTTAGAAAAGGATTTTCAATTGTGTCCATGTCTCTGGTGGTAACAATGTGTTCTTAGAGATGAAATGACCCTATTAGCGCGCATGTACCCGTTCCAGAGCTCGGTAAATACCCTGTTACTTATTCGTTACCTATTCGTTACCTATTCACTTCTAATACGTTTGTTGTACGTTGCACCTTTTAGAAAAGGATTTTCAATTGTGTCCATGTCTCTGGTGGTAACAATGTGTTCTTAGAGATGAAATGACCCTATTAGCGCGCATGTACCCGTTCCAGCGCTCGGTTAATACCCTGTTACCTATTCGTTACCTGTTCGTTACCTATTCACTTATAATACGTTTGTTGTACGTTGCACCTTTTAGAAAAAGGATTTTCAATTGTGTCCATGTCTCTGGTGGTAACAATGTGTTCTTAGAGATGAAATGACCCTATTAGCGCGCATGTATCCGTTCCAGCGCTCGGTTAATACCCTGTTACCTATTCGTTACCTCTTCACTTATAATACGTTTGTTGTACGTTGCACCTTTTAGAAAAGGATTTTCAATTGTGTCCATGTCTCTGGTGGTAACAATGTCTTCTTAGAGATGAAATGACTCTATAAGCGTTCATGTACCCGTTTCAGCGCTCGGATAATACCCTGTTACTTATTTGTTACTTATTCGCTTTTAATGCGCGGGGTAAGTATACGTTGCATCTTGAAATAAATCGCTTTTTAATTATGTTCATGTCTCTGGTGGTAACAATGTGTTCTTAGAGACGAAATGACCAGATTAAAGCGCATGTACCCGATCCAGCGCGCGGTTAATACCCTGTTACCTATTCGTTACCTATTCACTTATAATACGTTTGTTGTACGTAGCACCTTTTAGAAAAGGATTTTCAATTGTGTCCATGTCTCTGGTGGTAACAATGTGTTCTTAGAGATGAAATGACCCTATTAGCGCGCATGTACCCGTTCCAGCGCTCGGTTAATACCCTGTTACCTATTCGTTACATATTCGTTACTTATTCGCTTTTAATACGTTTGTTGTACGTTGCACCTTTTAGAAAAGGATTTTCAATTGTGTTCATATCCCTGGTGGTAATAATGTGTTCTTATAGATGAAATACCCCTATTAGCGCGTATGTACTCGTTCCAGCGCTCGGATTCGTTCCTCATTCGCTTTTAATGCACAGGGTATTCGTTGCACCTTGAAATAAATCGTTTTTTAATTGTGTTCATGTCTCTGGTGGTAACAATGTGTTCTTAGAGATGAAATGACCCTATTAGCGCGCATGTACCCGTTCCAGCGCTCGGTTAATACCCTGTTACCTATTCGTTACCTATTCACTTATAATACGTTTGTTGTACGTTGCACCTTTTAGAAAAAGGATTTTCAATTGTGTCCATGTCTCTGGTGGTAACAATGTGTTCTTAGAGATGAAATGACCCTATTAGCGCGCATGTATCCGTTCCAGCGCTCGGTTAATACCCTGTTACCTATTCGTTACCTATTAACTTATAATACGTTTGTTGTACGTTGCACCTTTTAGAAAAGGATTTTCAATTGTGTCCATGTCTCTGGTGGTAACAATGTCTTCTTAGAGATGAAATGACTCTATAAGCGTTCATGTACCCGTTCCAGCGCTCGGATAATACCCTGTTACTTATTCGTTACTTATTCGCTTATAATGCGCGGGGTAAGTATACGTTGCACCTTGAAATAAATCGCTTTTTAATTGTGTTAATGTCTCTGGTGGTAACAATGTGTTCTTAGAGACGAAATGACCCTATTAGAGCGCATGTACCCGATCCAGCGCTCGGTTAATACCCTGTTACCTATTCTTACCTATTCGTTACCTATTCACTTATAATACGTTTTTTGTACGTAGCACCTTTTAGAAAAGGATTTTCAATTGTGTCCATGACTCTGGTGGTAACAATGTGTTCTTAGAGATTAAATGACCCTATTAGCGCGCATGTACCCGTTCCACCGCTCGGTTAATACCCTGTTACCTATTCGTTACATATTCGTTACTTATTCGCTTTTAATACGTTTGTTGTACGTTGCACCTTTTAGAAAAGGATTTTCAATTGTGTTCATATCCCTGGTGGTAATAATGTGTTCTTATAGATGAAATACCCCTATTAGCGCGTATGTACTCGTGCCAGCGCTCGGATTCGTTCCTCATTCGCTTTTAATGCACAGGGTATTCGTTGCACCTTGAAATAAATCGTTTTTTAATTGTGTTCATGTCTCTGGTGGTAGCAATGTGTTCTTAGAGATGAAATGACCCTATTAGCGCGCATGTACCCGTTCCAGCGCTCGGTTAATATCCTGTTACCTATTCGTTACCTATTCACTTATAATACGTTTGTTGTACGTAGCACCTTTTAGAAAAGGATTTTCAATTGTGTCCATGACTCTGGTGGTAACAATGTGTTCTTAGAGATTAAATGACCCTATTAGCGCGCATGTACCCGTTCCACCGCTCGGTTAATACCTTGTTACCTATTCGTTACATATTCGTTACTTATTCGCTTTAAATACGTGTGTTGTACGTTGCACCTTTTAGAAAAGGATTTTCAATTGTGTTCATATCCCTGGTGGTAATAATGTGTTCTTATAGATGAAATACCCCTATTAGCGCGTATGTACTCGTGCCAGCGCTCGGATTCGTTCCTCATTCGCTTTTAATGCACAGGGTATTCGTTGCACCTTGAAATAAATCGTTTTTTAATTGTGTTCATGTCTCTGGTGGTAGCAATGTGTTCTTAGAGATGAAATGACCCTATTAGCGCGCATGTACCCGTTCCAGCGCTCGGTTAATATCCTGTTACCTATTCGTTACCTATTCACTTATAATACGTTTGTTGTACGTTGTACCTTTTAGAAAAGGATTTTCACTTGTGTTCATGTCTCTGGTGGTAACAATGTGTTCTTAGAGATGAAATTACCCTATTTGCGCGCATGTACTCATTCCAGCGCTCGGTTAATACCCTGTTACCTATTCGTTACCTATTCGTTACCTATTCACTTGCAATACGTTTGTTGTACGTTGCACCTTTTAGAAAAGGATTTTAAATTGTGTCCATGTCTCTGGTGGTAACAATGTCTTCTTAGAGATGAAATGACTCTATTAGCGTGCATGTACCCGTTCCAGCGCTCGGATAATACCCTGTTACTTATTCGTTACTTATTCGCTTTTAATGCGCGGGGTTAGGATACGTTGCACCTTGAAATAAATCGTTTTTTAATTGTGTTCATGTCTCTGGTGGTAACAATGTGTTCTTAGAGATTAAATGACCCTATTAGCGCGCATGTACCCGTTCCAGCGCTCGGTTAATACCCTGTTACCTATTCGTTACATATTCGTTACTTATTCGCTTTTAATACGTTTGTTGTACGTTGCACCTTTTAGAAAAGGATTTTCAATTGTGTTCATATCCCTGGTGGTAATAATGTGTTCTTATAGATGAAATACCCATATTAGCGCGTATGTACTCGTTCCAGCGCTCGGATTCGTTCCTCATTCGCTTTTAATGCACAAGGTATTCGTTGCACCTTGAAATAAATCGTTTTTTAATTGTGTTCATGTCTCTGGTGGTAACAATGTGTTCTAAAAGATGAAATGACCCTATTAGCGCGCATGTACCCGTTCCAGCGCTCGGATAATACCCTGTTACTTATTTGTTACTTATTCGCTTTTAATGCGCGGGGTTAGGATACGTTGCACCTTGAAATAAATCGTTTTTTTAATTGTGTTCATATCTCTGGTGGTAACAATGTGTTCTTAGAGACGAAATGGCCCTATTAGAGTGTATGTACCCGTTCCAGCCCTCGGTTAATACCCTGTTACCTATTCGTTACCTATTCACTTATAATACGTTTGTTGTACGTTGCACCTTTTAGAAAAGGATTTTCAATTGTGTCAACGTCTTTGGTGGTAACAATGTGTTCTTAGAGATTAAATGACCCTATTAGCGCGCATGTACCCGTTCCAGCGCTCGGTTTATACCCTGTTACCTATTCGTTACTTATTCGCTTTTAATACGTTTGTTGTACGTTGCACCTTTTAGAAAAGGATTTTCAATTGTGTGCATATCCCTGGTGGTAATAATGTGTTCTTATAGATGAAATATCCCTATTAGCGCGTATGTACCTGTTCCAGCGCTCGGATAATACCCGGTTACTTATTCGTTACTTATTCGCTTTTAATGCGCAGGGTATACGTTGCACCTTGAAATAAATTGTTTTTGAATTGTGTTCATGTCTCTGGTGGTAACAATGTGTTCTTAGAGATGAAATGACCCTATTAGCGCGCATGTACCCGTTCCAGCGCTCGGTTAATACCCTGTTACCTATTCGTTACCTATTCGTTACTTATTCGCTTATAATACGTTTGTTGTACGTTGCACCTTTTGGAAAAAGATTTTCATTTGTGTTCATGTCTCTGGTGGTAACAATGTGTTCTTAGAGATGAAATAATCCTTTTAGCGCGTATGTACCCGTTCCAGCGCTCGGCTAATACCTTGTTACTTATTCGTTACTTCTTATTCAAGGTGCAATGCATAACACGCGTATTCAAAGCGAATAAGGAACGAATAAGTAACAGGGTATCAGTCGAGCGCTGAAACGGGTTCATATGTTCGATTAAGGTTATTTCATCTCTAAGAACCGACAGTTACCATCAGAGACACAAAAATATTTCTTTTTAAAGTGCAACGCATAACACACGTCTTTAAAGCGAATATGGAACGAATAAGTAACAGGGTATCAGTGTAGCGGTGAAATGGGTACATATGCGCTAATAGGTTTTTTTCAACTCAGAGAACACATTATTACCTCCAGAGACTTGAAAGCAATCGATAATCGATTTATTTCAAGGTGCAACGTATTAAAAGCGAATAAGGAACGAATAAGTAACAGGGTATCAGTCGAACGCTGAAACGGGTACATATGTTTTATTAGGGTTATTTCACCTCAACGCATAACACACGTTTCATTTTTTAATTTAAACATATTTATTTATAGTGGATTGGGAAACAAGTTTTGCAACTTATATTTATCCCTTTCCACTTTGCGGGTGCGAGTGCTGCCTTGTAGCGGCATCAGCCTATTCTTTTTCGAAATCTACAAGAGTGTCTTTAACGTGCAAGATATATGGCTCTCTCTTAACACGGGTCGGCCATTTATCGTCCCCTTCCGACGGACTATCATCGTTTCCTCAAGACCATACTTGCAAATGGTGTCAAGGGAGAGCCGAAAATTGAGTTCCTAAAATTTTCATCCCGAACGGGAATCGAACCAGGAACCATTGTGTTAGTAGTCCGATGCACTAATCACTACAACACGTTTTATAAGCGAATAAGAAACGAATAAGTAACAGGGTATCAGTGTTGCGCTGAAACGGGTACACATGCGCTAATAGGGCTTTTCACTTCAGAGAACACACAATTACCGCCAGAGACATGAAAGCAATAGATAATCGATTTATTCCAATATACCACGCGTATTAAAAGCAAATAAGGAACGAATAAGTAACAGGGTATCAATCGAGCGCTGAAACGGGTACATATGTTCTATTAGGGTTATTTCACCTCTAAGAACACATTGTTACCACCAGAGACATGAACACAAATGAAAATATTTTTCTAAAAGGTGCAACGTACAACAAACGTATCATAAGCGAATAAGTAACGAATAGGTAACGAATAGGTAACAGGGTATTAACCGAGCGCTGGAACGGGTACATGCGCGCTAATTGGGTCATTTCATCTCTAAGAACACATTGTTACCACCAGAGACATGAACACAATTCAAAAACAATTTATTTCAAGGTGCAACGTATACCCTGCGCATTAAAAGCGAATAAGTAACCGGGTATTATCCGAGCGCTGGAACGGGTACATACGCGCTAATAGGGGTATTTTATCTATAAGAACACATTATTACCACCAGAGATATGAACACAATTGAAAATATTTTTCTAAAAGGTGCAACGTACAACAAACGTATTAAAAGCGAATAAGTAACGAATAAGTAACAGGGTATTAACCGAGCGCTGGAACGGGTACATGCACGCTAATAGAGTCATTTCATCTCTAAGAAGACATTTATACGTTTTGTGCAAACATCGTTCACCCTATGTGCAAACATCGTTTACTTGATGTGCAAACACCTATTACGTTATGTGCAGATACCTATTAAGTTATGTATAGCAACTACATCATTATGTGCAAACACTATTACGTGATGTGCAAATGGGTCAATATGCGCATTAGATTCTCCATAGGCCATAATGTTAACGTTTTCTTCTGTTGCTCAGGCCATATCGTAAACTTGGATATGTATGATAGCTCGTTTTGAAGCTGAGACACTTGGACACATGTGGTGCGATTTTCGGGGTGGCAAGTGTGATTCGTTTTCCCGTCAAGTGCCCAACCCCGAAAGATAGTGAAAAAAGTCACTCTCCACAGGAAATAATCCCAAAATTCTGACCATAAAAATCATTAAAAAATATGTCCTTTGTAATTTTTTGATCAGGTTTATTTTTGTATACTTTTTTTCACATCACATCAGCTGTATAAAACACCAGTCCTAGTTCATTTATGTCAATTTTTAAAATCACAGCTCCCACATATGCATGGCGGACTAATTTTTTAATGAGAGTCAAAAATCTGTGTTCCTCATCTCAAGGTCCTTTAGGGGTCTTGTCCCATATTAGATCAGCTAATGTCAGATTCCACTTATTTTGCAGTTTGTATCCCTTCAGTACACATTTCTGAACAATTCTGTGAAGTTTTAGCCATATCTGAAATAAAATAAGGTCATTTTAATACTTTTAGGTAGCAATGTTTATAACTGTTTAATATCATTTTTAAGAAAGAAAAAAACACAATAAGCATATGCTATAAATTTTCATTTTAAACATTTGTTTTAACTTTTTTTGGTATAACTGCAATTCATAAGCCTCTTTTACCTTACAGACTTTCTACAAATCATCTTTTTTTGTTGATAAATCATGAAAATATAGTGTTTTTCACTTAAAAACTATCAGATTTAAGAAATTTTTCCACCCTGAGAGTCTTGTTTTCTATTATATTTTTTTTTATTGAATAAAAAGCTCTTATATCTTTGCATTACTGTAAAGATTAGTCATAGACCTTTCCAAAACTAGTCTTGTTTTTAAAATCCATCAAGTAATAAGAATTTTAGAGGTTTTCTTTGTATGTGTCATGAAAGTGGGAAAAATGGGTTATTTTTTTGGTGAAGAGTACATTGTGACGTCATGGTTTTTGTGACGTCATTGCATTATGACATCATAATTTAGAGTTGTACACAACTTACAGAGTGTAGTAATTTTGAAAAATGAAAGGCAAAAAGAAACGAAACAAATTTAAGGTTGGTAACCAAGCATTTTTATCACGTTATGATTCCCTAGCAACAAATCAAGATTGCAATGGTGTTGCTCCATCTACAGCTCCATCTACACAGGTTTTAAAAAATTCATCTATGCAAGTATCATCTGCATCATCTAAAAGTGAATTTACTAATTCAACTACAAATGTATTGCCAAAAAAACCCACTGAATCCCTCTGGTTACCCCGCCTTACTGAAAAGGATTTTAAATTGTATTCTAAAGAAAGTTATGATAAGAAGTCATATGTAGCACCTCAGACTGAAAAGTGTGCTACTACCGTGAAACTCCTTCGTCCACATAAAGTGTCTGATGACTATTTGGATGAATATTTAGGGGATACAAATACAGAAAATAGAACAGTGGATAGAGATTTAAATATTTTAATGATGAATAATCTAATAATTTGTCATATAAATGAAAGTCCACATTGTAATGTTCCACATTTTGAACTTGTGCAAGAGACTCAGTGGGGTCTCGGTTGGATTTGGGAATTAAAATGTACAAAGTGTAAGTTTATATCAGAAAAATATAAACTGTTTAGAGAAATTGAGACTGGGCGTCCTGGCCGCAAGAGTGCCAGCATAAACTATGGGTTTCAAACTGGTGTAATAAACTCTAACATAGGTAATGATAGCGCGCGAGTACTTTTGACCAGTTCGTGTATTCCTCCTATGGCAAGAACAACAATGCAAAGAATAACCAATAATGTATGTGACAAGGTTGTTAAACTTGCTAATGAGGAAACTAAAAAGGTGGTTGAGAATTTTAAAAGGAGAAATGAAACCTTAGGGTTAAATAAAAATAGTCCAATAAAATTACAAATGGATGGTACTTACCAGAGTGTTTATATTAAAAGTAGACATAAAATGGGTCAAAATGCCTCACAAGCAATTGGCATTGCCTGTGAGAATGAAACTGACAGTCATGATGTTATAGGACTTCACTTAATAAACAAACTATGCTGGGTCGGTGCATGGTTACGGGGTAAAGGTTATGATGTTGAATGTCCTAACCATGAGCATTGTACAGCAAATACCAATAGGTATGATCCTTTGAGTGAAAAGGATCTAGGGTATGAAATAGGTAAAAAAATTGCCACAAATGAGTTACTTGTAGATTATTGCACTACTGATGGTGATGCAAAAAGTGTAAAAGGTTTACAAGAGGCCATGCAAGAGGTATTTGGTCCCTTATGGTCGGTTAACAGACTTGCCGATACAATTCATAGGGGTCAAAGTCAGTTCCGTGAAGGAATTCGAGCAAATTTTAGTGTTGGTATGTTCCCTGGTGTAACAAAAGCTCAGAAAAATGATATAAAAACAGCTTTTGCAAATGATATAAAACTAAGGTCGCATGGTATAATGAAATCATTATTTATGAAGTACAATGGTGACCGACAACAAATTTCAAAATGCTTGCCTGGTATTGTTCATTGTTCGGTCTGTGGTAAATTGCTACAGTGGTAATTGCGGTGATACGTGTAGATGGAGCATAACACTTTGTAATGGTGGTAAAAAAACAAGCTGGTGGTATAAATCAATAAACCTAAATAGCCATGGCTTACAAAATGGGTCTCTGATACCAACTGACAGAGACAAATTATTAATAGAATCATTGCTAGAGATGAAACTCTCGCAGAGTGCGTTAGATCAAATGAAATTTTTCAGTAACACTAACAAGTGTGAGTCTGTAAATAGGACTATTTCCACATACCTACCAAAAAATAAGAATTTCTCCCGCAATGCCATAGGTCGTGCTTCTGCAGCAGTCTTGAAAGTAAATAATAATAGAGATGTTGCCTTGGTTAAAACTCTAAAAGCTGTTGGCTGCACAATGGGTAAAAAGTCTCGTGCTGCAGTAGCTCTAAAAAAAATACGTAAACTTGAAATGTATGATAGTGCATATCAAAAAAGTTCAAAAGTAAAATATCGAAGGTTACAGGCTCGTAAAAGGCAGGCGATTAATTTTCTGCTTCACAAAAGTAACCGAAATGACGGGTACAAAAAACATCAGTTGGAACCAAAGCTTAGTCAGTTAACTAACTGCAAAGAGTTTGTTCCGCAGCCTGGTTGTAGTTTTTGGCCAGATTAACAAGGTCACAATTCCCATTTCTCTTTCAGCTATTTCAGGAAATAGTACATGTACAAATGTATTAATTTATTTAGCTATTTATTTATTTTTTATGATTACAGGGACTAATAAATGTTATATAAATTATTGTGATGATAAATCAAAATCTTTTTCAGTAATATGCATGTGCATGTTGTTTTGAGTTGAGTTATTTCTATTTCTATAATAAAGAGTTTGTTTCATTTTAACTGTTTTGAAAATGGGATAAAGGTCCAAGACATTGAAACATACCACACACAGCATCATACATGCAAATTTAGACACATGTATATATTGCATAAAAATTTGTGTTTCCTATACTGCACACATTAGTTGAAACTGAACATACAAGGAAATAAAATAAAATAAAATAAAATAAAATCATGTCCATATTTACTTCCATTCTGTTTTGCAACTATTTTAGTTCTGTAGGCTTTTTCTTTTACTTTTTGATATCCTAATTTTATAATTTTGTAGTTTTTGTTTGATTTGTTTGGTTTTTATATTGAGGATTTCTTTTCACTCGTGCTTACTTCAGTTGGTTCATGTGGTTTGATTGTCCCAATTTCCTGACACAGGTAAAAATACATTTGTAAACAACAAGAGTTACTCCCCCTTCTATGTAAAGTAAAATGTAAACACTCGTGAAACCAGCCGTAAATGTTTTACCTCAGGTTAATAAACATGCATGTTTGTTTCAGTGTCTTGGAGGGTAAGAGGGAGGGCTTTTATCCCATTTTCATTTTTTTGAGCAGTGTAAGAAACTTGTATTTGAGTAAATGATTCGTGCATAATGAAATGTGCAGTTGTCACCTCGGGGAGACTTAAATTTTAGAATTAAAAATATAACAAACCACAGTTTAAGATGCAGCATGCAGTTAGGATATGTTGTTCCATGCAGTTCATGAGTGGTGCATTTTTGTGAAGCTACACAGACCTTACGGTGGTTATTTAAATCATGGGGCTCAAAAATTATATGGTCAGCATTGACACACAAGGCATTATGACAGAGATGGGAGGCATCTAAATTTCTATCAATATCAATAGTTTTTAGCTGCAACATTTTTGACAAGCGTGCAACATTCATTTTTGTCCTTTTTCCATTTGGATAAGCCACATTTAGCATCCCTAACATATAATTTCTTTTCCTCTGAATGGCCCCTGTCCAGATTTTACACGACCCATTTTCTGCATCAATGCAATTTAACAACAGAATATTGGTATATTTTTGATAAAAATCAAAAGTTTGAGAAGCCATTTTGTATTGTTTTGATTAATTAGCACTAAAAGAGTGTAACTGACCTTGATTTCAGCAGCTTTCATCCTAATATTGTAGTCACTGAGCCATGAAACACTCCATCACCTTTGAAATTAAAGGTCACAAGATGGGTCAATATGCGCATTAGATTCTCCATAGGCCATAATGTTAACGTTTTCTTCTGTTGCTCAGGCCATATCGTAAACTTGGATATGTATGATAGCTCGTTTTGAAGCTGAGACACTTGGACACATGTGGTGCGATTTTCGGGGTGGCAAGTGTGATTCGTTTTCCCGTCAAGTGCCCAACCCCGAAAGATAGTGAAAAAAGTCACTCTCCACAGGAAATAATCCCAAAATTCTGACCATAAAAATCATTAAAAAATATGTCCTTTGTAATTTTTTGATCAGGTTTATTTTTGTATACTTTTTTTCACATCACATCAGCTGTATAAAACACCAGTCCTAGTTCATTTATGTCAATTTTTAAAATCACAGCTCCCACATATGCATGGCGGACTAATTTTTTAATGAGAGTCAAAAATCTGTGTTCCTCATCTCAAGGTCCTTTAGGGGTCTTGTCCCAAATACCGATTACATTATGTGCAAACAACATGTAAGTTATGTGCAAATGCCTATTAGATTATGTCCAAACATCTATTACGTTATGTGCAAACACCTATAACCTTATTTCCAAACACCTATTACGTTATGTGCAAACACCTATTACGTTCTGGTAAACGCTTTTTTGACACAGATTAAAACAAAACGCATCAATGATATGCATTTTGAAAATGAAGAAAATTAAAAGTTTGACCTTTCTAACAAACTGTGGATTTTTATATTAATTATATTGATTGGTGTAAAAATGCTATATACATACAATGTATGATGAATCTAGTTTTATGGGAAATTATTTTGCTCTACTTTAAGAGTGTGCGTTATGCATCCATGCTTTGAAATTTTTTTCACTTTACTTGTTGAAAATTGTAACAAATATACAGACACGACTCTAGTTTTCAAGAGGTGCAACCGAAAGGAACAATACGATATAAAAAGGAAGATGTGGTACGAATGCCAATGTGACAACTCTTCACAAGAGACCAGGATGATTTGTTATTACCCTCCCAGTAGGGTTTTCATCTAGCGCGAAACGTGTACTAGATTAATGCTACAAATGTAATGACGTCTCCCACGATTCATGTAGCAGCTAAGGAATCCTACAAAATGTTTAAGATATTATTTTCGTTCATTTCCTGTAACAGTTGTGAATATTATTCAGAATAAACTTCCTAAGACTTATGATTTCCTCCGTCCCTGACAAGGCGTGTTGTGACGGGTGGGTGTCCTGAAAAGGAGTGGTCAGATGACCCGCCCCACTTATCTGAATTTTTTTTTTAAACTAACTGGGATGTTGGAAAAAATTGATCCGATTTTGGATCAGACAGGTAGAAGGGTGTAACAAAAAGCTGCAATTTCTCTTTTTCTGAATGAAAGGGTTATCAGCCTTGTTTCACCTTCACTGGCCATACTCGAAATTGAATTCCGCAACTTGAAACTCCAGATATTTGGTCCGGTAACTTTTCGAACCGTGTCATCAAGAACGATACAAAAAATACATATTCTAGTAAATTGTAATTGTTTTCTTCTATTATTAATTTTTTTATAAGTAAAGTGCATATCGTTTCTTTTGTTGTCCTTAAGAATAAATAAATAATTTCGTTGCTAAAATGGTCATCATAACATTATTTTCTCTTTGAATTTCAGAAAAAACTGACTATCTATAAAAAAAGATGAGACAATTCTCCACGTGAGACCAAATGACAAAGAAATAAATAACAATAGATCTTCTTATGGCCTTTAACAAAAAAACCATACCGCATAGTCAGCTAATCTATTTAATTTTTTTACCCCATTTAATTGTTCAACAGTTTGAAAAAAAATGGTTAAAGTTAAGTAATTCGTTTTTATCCTGCAATTAGCTAGTTATTTTATACAAATAACAGGTAAACAACATTTGTTTTGCTTTGTTTGTACATGTACAAATAAATTGTCCTGCTACCCGCTTTCATGTTGATCAATCGGTAATATGGATATTTCTTTCTGGGTAATAGATATAGGAAGATGTGGCGTGAGTGCCAATGAGACAACTCTCCATCCAAATTACAATTTTAAAAAAAGTAAACCATTATAGGTCAATGTACGGCCTTCAACACGAAACCTAGTTCATTTTGGGGTTTCTTCGAGTCCGCGTTTCAATTGTAAAAATCAGAGACAATGGTTAAGATTTAAACAACTTATGCTCAAATACCAGGTGTAAATTGTAAACAATATATGTACATTGTCAGAAATATAAAATGAATTAGTTCTCGCTGCAAAACAGGAGAAAATTCGGCAAGCCTCGCTTTTCGTCCTGTTTCTAAAGCTCGTACAAATAAATTTCACATTTACCGACAAAGTACATTTATAATCAATACATTATTCCACAGTTGTTGATATGAATTTATCTTTTTGTTCAATATTTCAACGAATATCGTATAAATTAGAAACATCAACCTATTTTTCGAACGGAGAGTCATTAAATTCTATGAATATTATTGCGGGATACCCGGTATAAACGGTAAGCTTCGATGCGTTTAGTTATGAACGCGAATGGTTCGATAAATATAGCTATATACACAATTAAGCCAAATGTTCATAAAAGGGATTTGCTGCACATCATTATTCTGAGAAATCTTATTTTAAAAAATATCAAATTTCATACAAATATATTCTATTGGATCTAAATGTTATCATTCTAAAATATGTTTTGACAGTTTCCGTTAAATATTGCCAATTTTGGATATATCGGTCCCCCTTTCTCGGCTACTTTTAAAGCGAGACGGTTTTTTTTTATTAATAGCTAGCGAAGCATGAAGTTCATATGATTCAATCATAATTATCCTCAAAGTGCGGAAACAATCTTTAATTGATGTAATCTTGTTCGCCTTGAAATCGACGTAACATATTTAGGCAAAATTCTTTAAAAAAAATCACCTATATGACGAAAAGAAAACTGTGACAGACTTTAACACGAAAGGGAAGGCTTAAATTCTTCTGTAATTTTCCTGCTACTGATTATAAATTAAGAAAGTTCACTTGTCATGTTTTGTATCGTTGGAATTTTGGAACCCTCTTGTTCATCCGTTTAAAGCACCATGAAACAATTGCCAGCTAACTCCCAGTTTTCAAAAATCTTTAAATGTGCAGTATGTCATTGATACGATTTGAGTTCTCAAAATGAATCAAGATGAAATAAGGATAATAAGACATTTGTAAAAAATATAAAACCCTTGTCATGTTTTATTAAATTTTGAGAACATCTTTATGTTAAAGATATGAATCTGAAGTACTGAACATCGGATGACCGCAAGTTCTTGTGGACGGTCACAAGCACTTGTCTCAGAAAACCAAATCACATCTCTTTACCTGAAGGTGACTTTAAAGTGACTTTAAAGTACAGATATATATATTTTTTCTGTGCGTGGATGATAAATTCAACCTCATCGTAGAAGTGATACAAATCAGTAAACTCTAGGGTTTTTTTTATACATTATTTTAATATTTGTAAATTACAGTTACATAGATAAAGGAAGATGTGGTGTGAGTGCCAATGAGACAATTCTCCATCTAAATAACAATTTAAAAAGTAAACCATTATAGGTTAAAGTACGGCCTTCAACACGGAGCCTTGGCTCACACCAAACAACAAGCTATAAAGGGCCCCAAAATTACTAGTATAAAACCATTCAAACGGGAATGATATACAAATGGATGAACATGTATATATAATGTTCATCCATTTGTATATCATTCTATTGCACTATAGTGCTGTGCAAGTGCATGGTGGACACTCTTCTGTAATAACCCGATTTTTCTGGTAGATTAAATTTGAGTGGGCATTCATAGTTTCCAGTGAAACCTTCAATGTCCCACGCAGAGAGAGGGAGCAAAGACAGATAACTCTGCATGGGAGATCGCAAACGTTCTTACGATATTCTTCCGCATGCGGTAACACACTTTTTCTGTACGTGTGTATAAATATTTTAGGAGTATCCATTTGAAATGAATTAAGAACAAGTGATAAGGAATGTAATTTTGCACTCGATAATGTCTGCGTATATATTATTATCATGTTTATAGATCGGTTACAATCTCAAAACGAAGGTTACGTGATGGAAATTCAGGCGACAGCTATACACATGAATTCCCCCACGGTCATTCGATGTAAAATGAATAGAGAAGTTGTTCATTAAGATACATGTATCATTAGATAAACAAACACACGGACCTTTTTTTTTCTCTATTTGATTTCTCATTCAATGACCAGTGGCGGAACCAGAATTTTTGAAAAGGATGGAGCTGCGTTTGTTGGTTCTATAATCAGTTTGATTCAGAGAAGGCTCGGGACTCAGTTTTGCCAAAACTCCCTGCTAATTCAAAAAAAAATTCAAGATAAGAAGTGGCGAGAAAAAATCTTCGTCCTCGTTCAATATAATCTGAATAGACGCATATATAATGTGTTGACCTTGTCAAAAGTCTATAATTCATAAATGTAATTCGGCACCTTCCAAAACCATATGTTATGATTATGTATGCAAGATATGGCGACCTATGAAATGACCCGCTTGGTGCAGATGAAAGAGAACATTACATAAATAAGGCCGTTAGTGCTCTCGTTTGAATTGTTTTAAATAATCTTTTCGGGGCATTTATTGTTGACTATGCGTTATGGGCTTTGCTCATTGTTGAAGGCCGTACTGACCATGTGGTATGGGCTTTGCTCATTGTTGAAGGCCGTACGGCCTTCAACAATGAGCAAAGCCCATACCGCATAGTCCAAAGTTGTTTATTTCTGTGTCATTTTTGTCTCTTGTGGAGAGTTGTCTCATTGGCAATCATACCACGTCTTCTTTTTTATATCAACTTATTTTCCGTTCACATTTTCCGTAAAGAAATGAGGTTGCATTTTGTTTTTTACATGTAGCTTTTTTTTTTTGCTTCGAATAACAGGACAGAGCTTTTAGTTTCAGTCGATATACACGCCATCTTGAAATAATTACTTGTCACCTATAAATTCTGTTTGGTTGCTTCATGATGTGGCTGATATTCTGCAACAACTATTGGCTTAAATGAGATAAATAATTACAGACTGTTCTCTTCTGAGGATATTAAGCCATCAAATGCCGGAAAATTAACTATGTGTATTACATTTCAGATTAAATGTTATTAATTCATGGTCGTTTTATTATGCATAGGTATATTACACACTGAAATTGAAAATTGAAATATCAATCATTAATACGTCTTTATTTGCATTGCTAATCTGCAATATGCACGATTTGTTCACTAAAAATTGTTCCTGTACAAAGTTTTCAAAAATGCATTAAATGTATTTTATGACTTTTCAATTTGTCAATCTAGGCACACCTCCAGAGAGACACACCTATGTATTTGTAAATATTTTGATTTTCAACAAGTAAAATGAACAAAATATAAAAAGAATGGATGTATAACGCACACTCTTTAAGTAGAAAAAAAACTAAATATGTATATAACATTTTTATATTAATCAATATATAAAAATACTAGACTGTCATCAAAGTGAGAGGGTTAGTGCTATAAAACCAGATTTAATCCACCATTTTCTACATTTGAAAATGCCTGTACTAAGTCAGGAATATGACAGTTCTTGTCCATTCGTTTTTGATGCGTTTTGTTATTTGATTTTGCCATGTGATTATGGACTTTCCGAATTGATTTTCCTCTAAGTTCAGTATTTTTGTGATTTTACTTTATACTACATTTCCAATACTAAATTAACAACCTGATTTACATATATAACTTCAGTTCGTATTCAGCATCCAATGGATATTACCTTGAAAAAGAATACAGCGGTAATAGGTGTTTGCACATAACGTAATTGGTGTTTGGACATAACGTTATAGGTGTTTGCACCCAACGTTATAGATGTTTGGACATAATGTAATAGTCATTTGCACATAGCGTTATCGGTGTTTTCACATAATGTAAGCGGTATTTGCACATAATGATGTAGTTGTTATACATAACTTAATAGGTATTTGCACATAACGCAATAGGTGTTTGCACATAAGGTAAACTATGTTTGCACATAGGGTAAACGATGTTTGCACATAAGGGGAAAGATGTTTGCACATAAGGTAAACGAGGTTTGCACAAACCGTATAAGTTGTTTGCACATAATGTAAAAGGCATTTGCACATAACGTAATGAATGCTCACAGAGAGTATCAATTTTTCGGCAAAACGCATAGGAACTATACCATGATGAGTTGTGTTTTCACTGGAGATACATATGTATAAACACAACATAACGCCAACAGACTGTAATATCATGAAGTTTACATAGAACAAAGGTGTATCAAAACAAAACCTTTAGAAAATTCGGCATAACAATCACATTTGAGACAGGACGCAATTTTTAACTGACTTACATAAAAGAAGAATAGACACAACATAGATAAAATATGAGAGAATGTAAAGGTGGTTGATCATAAAGTTTCGAAGTATTCACAGAATATATAATAGTTAAAGCATGATGTAATGCCTATTGTACACAACAACTTTAGCAATGACAAATCATACTACTGTTTGACCAAACAAATTACTAATTTGACATAACACAGAGATGCCGTGTCATGAAATACAGACATTTGCACATAACATAAAGAAGAAACGACAGATTGTAAACACAAAGGGACAGAACACATTAAATATTTTCACTATAAGACAGTTTCGGCGTTCCATACGATTCAACTAAGTTTTTCCAGTACAATGCAGTATGTCCCTTGTGCTAATAGACTGTAATTTTTGTTAGCCACAATTCAAAAGTAAGTTCCCTTGGTTTTATATGTATAAAGCCATTTATAGCTCTGAGACAATCCATTGAACACATATGCATAATTGCGCATTAAAGAGATATATTCCTTGCTTTTTGTATCGAACACATATCTAAGTATCGTTTTAGTGTTTACAGGTCATGACAATAATTTGATCTATCAAAAATCATTAAGGTCAACATATATTTTGATGGATATATGCATAATATACTTATCAATGTATACGAAAGAAAACTGTCAATACGTATTTGACTGTCTGAAACTATGATTATTATATCCCATCTGTACCTGAGCTTTATAAAAAAAAAAAATATTCTTGCACATGTTATCAAATACAAATGTAAAGTGTGATATAAGTTTTGGCAACATAGACTCACAAGGAAAACCTATAATAAAGCTTACAAAATTCTTATTCTTTCGCAAGTTAGTGAAAGATTTCTATTGGTTATGTGACATTGAAAAGATTAGTCCGTACAAACATAACATACGGTATATGAATTAATGGTCCAGCTTATTCAGAGCTATAACCGTTTATAATTTTAACGTACGAACTGTTAAACATATTTGTTCAGATGTTATATATATATCGTGTTTACACTTAAGTGTAAAAACTATTACTGTTTATATCTTTGAAGGCAAGCATAAAAACAACACGTTTTGGGATAATATGCAACAATATTTTAATGCAATGTACATTTCAAAGATGTCAATTTGAAGTACTATTGGTTAATTTGCATTCTTTCTGAAATCTGAAATAAAAGAAAAGAATATCAACAGATTTTCCCTAACAAAATTAATATTTATTTCAATGACTCGCGATTTATATTTTATGAAAACAGCGTTCTAACTCCCATTCAGTTCAAACATCATAGGATTTAAGCACAATTTTTTTAAATCGTTATTGTTATATGTGGGTAAATGTCGTTAAATACGGGGATATTTTATAATCTTAATCCAAATTAAGCAATGTTTTGTATGGTTAGTATCGCTCAATATTAAGTTTTGTATAAACTAATTTTATTAGGTGTATCATCTTTCGAATATTTGTTTTTCTTGTCTTCCGAATGCTTAACTAACGTTGTCGTTCTTTTATTTGTATTCCTTGATTTTTCTCTCTCTTTATATATAACATTGAGTCATGAAAGCGTACTGCTCTTACATTTGAGAATAAATTATAATAAAAACTACCGTGATGTACGGTAGATGCCTTTAAATTGTGTTGTTTAGGGGGGAAATCGAATGAACTGCGTACTCGTGACCTTTATGATATAACAAATACACTCACTCGTCTCATTATGGACAGGTTCTCTGACATGATGAAAGAGATTCAAAATTGTTTGCATTTCCTGCACAACCGCCATATTGGAATGTTTCTCTGGTTGTAATAGTAACGTTGTATCACTGTTCTGCATGGTCATGGTCATTTGTCGCTAGGAAGCTGACACATAGTAGTACCTGTCATACAGATATATAATTAATAGATGTAAACAGTGCAAACCGGAAATAACAAATAGAAATCCTCTTGGAAATTAAACCAAACAACCCTGATATGTCTGTAAAAAGTAAAGATTATCGATACATGACTTTACCATATTTAATCTTTCGATTGTTCTAGACGTCTGTCGTATAACGACCGTTTTATAGTTCAAAACGGAGTCATTTTTGTTTTGTTTTGAGGAGTTCTTTTACAAAATAGTCTTACAATTTAATAAACCATCCTTATTGTAGGACAACTGTTAAAATTCTCTGTAGACTTTGGATCGCTTTTGACATTTTTCGTTTTTTTGTATAAAAAAATCAGTTTAAAATTTGTTAATGAACATGTTGGTAAACAGATATTTATTGACTACCAGTGACATATATTTCGTCCAGGTTTATGATGAGATCAAATAAAACCTGACATCAATACTGCACACTAGACTGTTGCGATACAATGGGTGTATTACCGGCAACGTAAAAAAAGATGAATGTGTAATCCAAATAATGCTATTCAATACAATAAGCATGCCTAAGGTAATAAAATCCATTAGAAAAACACAAAAAGAGAGTAAATTGTCCCTCGGTTTTAGTTTGGAACCCGGATTTGTTTTCTCTTAATATCAATTTATAACTTTTGAACACCAGTATACTACTGTTGCCTTAACTTACTACTACATTTTGGATCAATGTCACAAGATATGCATGCGAGGTATATTATTGAATGATAACGAAAAGTATGAAGGTGTTTGTCGAGTATATTTATATACCCTGAGAATATCAATAAAACAAAAAGATTTTCATGAAATTACAACAATATATCATAGATTAAGTAGTGGGATTTGCCTGTTTGATGTACACAAGAAACTCATCATTAATACCAGGATTATAATTTTGTATTTACGCCAAACACACGTTCCGTTTTTACGAGATTCAACAGTGACGCTCGAATAAAAAAAGTTTTAAAAGACCAAAAACACCTAAAAGGTTTTGCCAAATACAGCTAGGGTAATCTATTTCTGAGGTAGAAAAGCCTTTATAAATTATATTCAAAAACAGATAAGTCATAATTATGACCATATCAAATAATGGCATTTTTGCCTGCACTGCTACAACTATAAGACAGAAATAAAACAGCAATTTACTGTAGCCTCTCATAGTGTGTAATAGAAAATGATATACCAACTTGCTTACTACAAGTAAACAAGTTCTGTTAACTTTCACAAGAAATCAGTCGTTTTTGAATTGTTATTAGGATGCATATGTAGATTGGTTATATATTAATATATGACGAATAAGATTGACATTTACTTGTTTTTTTTCTGGGAATATTTACATTGTATTTTCAAATTTAACAACAGCTGTGTTTTACATATGTTTGTATGTAACTTTTAAAAAAAATATTCAATTGCATAACCAGAGCTACATGTAATTTAATTGGAAATTAACAACGAAATGTGTATAACTCCCTAAAATATATTAAGATAACGAAATCTACAGTTCATAAAAAGTGTCTATTACATATACTACTCTTAAAAAGCATACTGTCATCCACTCTGATAAAACACCGTAAATTTGAATCAATTTTGCAGAAATGGTGTATATTAAACATTGATTAATTCTTAGTATTTTGTGGTGATCGTTCGAATTAGAATACAGAAAGTAAGATTGTTTTTGTTCTGATTATCAAATTTCCAATCTGATTTGCACGAATAATATTTGGGTATTTAGAAAAAAAGTCACCATATTGTTACTATTAATCTAAAATTGTGGCGAGTAACTTTTCAAAAGAGATAATAACGGAATAATGCTATTGAAAAAGGCGAGTTTAAAAGCCTTGAAAACACCTTCTGTGTCTATTTTGTGATATATTTGGAAAAAGGCCAGGACTACAATTGACTTTTTTTGTTATTAGATATACCTATGAAAACGGAGTTCCTATAGGCATTTGGCTCTTTGGAAATGTTTTTGTGGACCAATCCTCTTAATATAGCTCATAACGTCACATCCGTATGTATATTGACAACGATGTGTGAACACTACAAACGGACATAATAGGTAAAAAAAAAGTAAAAACAAATTGTACAGCGGTCAACATAAGCAAAAACGAAACAAATAAATAAAAAATAACCGTAGCACAATGAAACAATGATAATATACATAAATACAAAGGCACGTCAAATGGATAATACGAAAAATAGACTAAACCGTAAACGTTAATAGATATCAATGGTACCAGGCTTATAATTTAATTCTATGACACGTTATTAAGATATATAGCAGGTTTTTATCGAAGGACGTGAAGTTTAAAGATAATGGAGATTCTTATATAAGGTCTTGTCAATGTTATAAGAAAGACACCGGTCAACAAAGTGAGGATACCATATGATGTCCATAGCAGGCATAGCAATGCCACTTATCTTTATAAAAAAAAACGCGCATTTGAAAGGTTTGATAATCTTAGCCTCAATTTTTGGATTCACTGATCATAGATAAGTTTTTGTATTTCGTCTGTTTTCAAACATAATAGGCAATACGTCAAATATATCTGGTGTATGGAAAAAATTTAATACTACACATTTCTGTCCTTGACCTCATGTTCATGGTTCATTAACCAATATTTAGTGACTGTGAGGTCTCTTTTTTTTAGCCATGGCGTTGTCAGTTTATTTTCTATTTATGAGTTTGACTCTCCCTCTAGTATCTTTCGTCCCTCTTTTAAGCAAATCATCAACTATATTTGGAGTATGGGTTGATTGTAAGATGCAGATGTCTGTTTGGCATGGTCTATCTTATCGTTATATACTTTTACATGTTTGGCTTGGTCTTTCTTATCGTTACCTACTTTTATGTCCCAAGGTCAATATATGGTTTTGCGGTCTTAGTTTGTCAGGTGTACCTGTCTCTATGGTATACATAGTGCGACCTTTATCTTATTTTATTGTCTATTGGTCAATGCCTACTTCAAATGGTTTGACCTCCTTCTTTGTTTTTCCTTTACCAATGTGTTAACTTTTGTTCTTTAGTAGGTGGATTTATCCATGTCTAATTGTTGTTAGGTGTACATGCTAGTCTGGCTTGGATTCCTTGACAATAATTCATTTTATGGATCGATGGTCAATAAAATCAACTTTACCGTCACCGTGACCATTTGCTTGTCACATCCTCAAGCAAAAGTCCTTAAGGAAATGTTGATATGTTTATTTTCATTGTATGTGTAAGCATCAAGACCGTGTTTCTTTATACTTATTTTCCTTAATTGTCTATAGCTTATAATGCAAAGCATCGAACAATCCTTCCATAACAGAGGCACGAAAGATACCAGAGGGACAGTGAAACTCATAAAACATGTTGGTACAATGATCTTATCATTTTTTTAGCATATTCAAGAAAAATGATCGTGAGAGTTGTCATATCTTAAACTCATTGGCATTGTTAAATTTCAACACTTTCACAAAAACAAATTTAAATCTTGTTTATTTTCATAACTCTATCATGACCTGATACAAGGTAAAATATTTTACCCCATCACACCAATTTCTCTTCTCATATAAGACTTAATTGCTCATAAACTTTAGTTTATCAAAATTTTACCAGATTCAAGATGTTTTTATTTTGATTTGAGACCCAAATAATACCAATGCAAATATAAGGTAAATGTCCGAGTCAGCTTTTCCCCGCGTTATTGTAAAAATCAAATGTCGTAAAACGAGCTCCATGATCTATCAATATTTTTAGCTTGTTTTGTTCCTTAACTAATGCTTTGCAGGCTTAAAGTATCAATTTCAAATTCTTAATTTATTTAGTTTCACCTAGTAAGTACTTCCTAAAGTGTTAGATGACGAACAATACAGAAAGAATGATATGTTGTAGAATATTTAAATTGTCTATAAAATATACAATTCATATAAACGTTCATTACACTTTCTTTCTTACGGTAGATTTACTATAAACTACCATATTGGAATGTACAATAGCAGTACACAATTGGGGTTGTTATGTGTGTATAAAATTTATTAGCGATATGAAGAAAAATGAGTAATGTATTGTATTTTCTAAAATATTTAAACAAATGCCATTTATTTGTGTATTAAAAGCATTTTTCTACCTAGTAAGTAACTGTGAATTTATTTATTTTATATAGTTTGGTGACGAAACTATGTTTCCATTGTACTTTATAAAGCATATTATGAAACCTATCTATTCATATTTATTTCAAAATTATATCTCAAAGTTTTCTTTCTAATTACAAGTATACAATCTACGAGTTCATGGTTTGTATAATTTTGCACATGACTTGTAACATATAGGCATTACCTCAATCATAAGATCGAATCGAACTTCCAACACAACAAAAACGAAAAACAATACCACTGAAATTTTCATTTTCTATTTTCTTATTTCTCTTTGAATTATATTTGTATTCTCGTTTTACCGGTGAACTTGAGTCCAATCAAATACCTTTGTATACCTCAAATTAAGAAAATTAAAATGATTATATTTGGTTTCCCTCCAAAGTCCCTCTTCCTGGTACATGTACTTTACCATGTTCATCATGTTTATGCAGATATAATGGAATTTAAACAAAAGTATTTTTTTTTTTATCAAAAACAACATTTTCAGACGTGACTAAGAATATAATTTATCGATAAATGTTCTTTTCCACAAATTACTGTGATATTATACTCAACATGACCGTCTAAATAATACAAATAAAATACTAGTTACATCTGAAGTAACAAAAAATGCCAATAGGGGCACCCCATACCCAATTAATACTTCAGACTATCTAATCATCAAGAGGGATCGCCGTTTGACTTTCACCAATGAGAAAGCCTCATATCATATAGTAGCTATACAAAACACGAAATGATGAATTGAGAATAAATACTTCAAATGAAAAAAAAACGGCATAACTATATGACAAAACAAAAATGTTTTGTTTTGATAGACGACATGCAACGCTAACCAAAGGGTTACAAGCTATTAAGGTGGGAAGGACAAAAAAAAGGGGGCGAGATTCAACATTATTCAACATGTTAATTATCTCCGAGTCTCATATAGTGATGAAACAGAACAACATATGAAAAAACTGTGAAACTCTTTGCAGACGTATATAATTCTGGTTGTGGAGAAAAAAGATTGCCCTTTCAAACTGTTCATAAGAATAACACCATGTTCTCAGTTTGATTCGTTTCATTTATGATATATCTCAAAACTTGATATTAATCGGTGAAATCTATTTATGTGCATTCTCCGGAAAAGAGTTGTGAAATAATATTCAATGGCAAAAGGTGTAATCCTTGAATAGAATCGTCAAACAGGAAACATTGTATTTTGGTATGAGTTAAATAACTGCTTGAAATAGATGTGACATTGACATACAATTTTAAAGCTTAATCTTTTTTTCTATCAAATAGTGTTGGTTTTATGAAAATGGTGATAAAAAACGAATTTGCTATAATTTTTCAAAATCCCATGTTTATAGTTCACATTGACGCCATTTTGTTCAGTCAAGTTCGACACCGACGAAGTTGGAAATAACAGACAAGAAATATATACAAAGACTTACGATTGGGATTGATTGTGCCTTTTTATATACGACATGTACGATGTTATTCATTTATTTTTTTGTAAATACTTTTTTTTTATACTAAATCGTTGTTTGGTAATGCAGTTTGCCATTATTAAGCGTTGCCGCAAATTACCATACGCAACAACAAAACTGTTCTTTCCTTTTTCTCGCAGAGCAGTAGTCTATAGGTCGCAAAAGTATTCATTTGGTGTTAAAATACATAAAATGCGAATGTGGGAAAGTTTTAACTGTTTCTAATTAGAAAATTTATTACATCTCTGCATAATTTAGCATTAATTAACAGGTGAGCTCGGCGTTATTAATTTTTAACATCTTAAGTATGTAAGACACAAATTAGCTTATCATTGATACATGAAATATTATACCTGTTCAGTCAAGTTCGACACCGACGAAGTTGGAAATAACAGACAAGAAATATATACAAAGACTTACGATTGGGATTGATTGTGCCTTTTTATATACGACATGTACGATGTTATTCATTTATTTTTTTGTAAATACTTTTTTTTTATACTAAATCGTTGTTTGGTAATGCAGTTTGCCATTATTAAGCGTTGCCGCAAATTACCATACGCAACAACAAAACTGTTCTTTCCTTTTTCTCGCAGAGCAGTAGTCTATAGGTCGCAAAAGTATTCATTTGGTGTTAAAATACATAAAATGCGAATGTGGGAAAGTTTTAACTGTTTCTAATTAGAAAATTTATTACATCTCTGCATAATTTAGCATTAATTAACAGGTGAGCTCGGCGTTATTAATTTTTAACATCTTAAGTATGTAAGACACAAATTAGCTTATCATTGATACATGAAATATTATACCTGCAAATTGGAACATCCCGCATATGCCATTGTTTATTATAACACCTGTAATCTAAGTTCTTTTATCTAGATAATATACTGCAGTTGTTTACTTTTTTCTTCCCTTTTTAATGATTTATTAACTTCTTTCTTTATCAGTCATATTTCACAATTGAAAAGTCATTTAGCTACATTTTTAAAATTTCCTTTATTTTGCATGAAAACTATTTAAAACTCGTAAAATGTCCGATATCATCTGATTGTGACATACCTTCATGAAATATCAAGATAAAAAAAAACTAGAAAAAAAAAGTTTTTTCATAAGTAACTTTGCATGTGGTTGTATTGTTATATTTTTTTCTTGGATTAATTTATTTTTTGTTTCATGATTTATCACCTACTATACCACGTTCGTACTGCACAACGCAACTTGCACAATGTAAGTCCCATTACTCTACAATAAAATATGTATTTTGAATTATCTTCTAAAAAAAACAATTTGATTTATTTCACACCAAGCAAATTGAAAAAGAATGTCCCTCAGAAGGATTTTAGTTCATTATACTATTTTTTATTACAGAAACATGCCTAGAAAAAAATATCATTGTCAAGTTAGATAACTAATGTCAGATTAAATGACCACGTTCGATAACTTCTACCATATAAGTAATGAGCCAGTTAGAGCGATGGGGTGTAATTAACACCCGGTCGAAGCAAGAGATGCATCATAATATTTTCTTTGAAGTCGGCCGCGTTTCCATTTCTTTTAAATATACAATTCCTTGATATGGGTCATTTTAAAACATGTGGAATTTTGAAATTGAAAAATTCATTAAAAGTTACTTTAAAATTCAAACAACCCTTTACACAAGCAAATCAAAACAAACAGTACTTATAGAACAACATATTAAAAGATGCAATCTTAATAATGTCATACAAGAATATCTTGAAACTGCTTATTTTTATTCAATTAATCTTTTATCATTATTATATAATAAAATGACCTTTGATACCATCTTTTATAATGACATGACAACTAAAATGTTATACCTTATGAAGATTTTAAAAGTATCTACTGTAAACTTGTCAATGATCCCGACTATATGAGTATATAACCATACGGTCATGACCATACTCGTATGGTTCGGAACATATTTATATATACATAGATATATATGTGTAAAATTCATCGCCGGACGTTAAACACTTATTTAGTTATTATCAATCAATCAAAACTAGTTCAACCAAAAATTTTCAAATTATCTGTCTCAAATGACAATTCTCGTCCCATATGTTTTGTTTAATGATAAAAAAAAATATGGTTACTCAACGTCCAACATTCAAGACGAGAACATTATAATGTGAAATGATTATTTACCTTGATTTGTACGAGACACTTATACTGAGGCTAATTATCGACGTGCTAGTACACAATCAATCTGACTCCAAGCAGAACAGTCTTTGCTCTTTTCCCTTAATGTTACGTGCTTAGTTGAGAAGCCTCAAACACCTATTTTATAGTCTTAGGTTTGACCCAGACAGCCATGATTTGAACACATGATCCCTAGACAAACACGCTACCAAGTGACCACCGATACGGTGTTCCATTATCAGAAATAAGTGTCTACATATGGTGAATTTATAGACAAGCAGCATACCTGCATTACTTGAAATTTATATCGGACAACTTACAAGTGATAAATGAACATATGGCAAAGATGATTGTTCATATCTTACGGCAATATTGCTTAGTAGGAAGATGTATGATTGCCACTTTGTCAACTCTTAAAGAGACCAAATGACACAGAAAGTAACAGCTATTTGTCACAGTACGGCCTTCAACAATCACCAAAACCCATACCGCATAAGTAGCTATTAAAGCACCGAAATGTCAAATTTAAACTATCCAAATATAGTTAACCAGTTGCTTGTAGCATCTAAACAAAAACTATAACAAGCCTGTGTCACTCACCTTGGTATATGTGCATATTAAACAAAGGACACAAATTGATTCATGACAAAAATTGTGTTTTGGTGATATGTTTGTAGATCTTACGTTTCTGAAAATTCTTGCTGCTTACAAGTATCTCTATCTATAATGAACATTGCCATTAAAGCGGGTTGTTTGGCATGCCACAAAACCAGGTTCAACCCACCTTTTTTTTTTCTTAAAATGTCCTGTACCAAGTCAGGAAAATGGCCATTGTTATATTATAGTTCGTTTCTGTGTGTGTTACACAATGTTTATGTTGTGTTTCTGTTATGTGTTCTCTTATATTTCGTTTCTCTAAGTTTTAGTTTGTAACCAGGATTTCTTTACTTTCTCAGTCAATTTGAGAGTTTCGAATAGCGATATACTACTGTTGCCTTTATTTGGCCCAGAACAAAAAATTGTTAAAAATTTACTATAAAGAGCAACAACTCCTTAATAAGGGGTCACTTTACCATTTTGGTCATGTTGACTTATTTGTAGTATTTGTATTATCTATAATAACATTCAAGATGATAACCGAAAGCTGCAAACATTTCTTAAAATTATCTATTCAGAGGTAGCAACCCAACAACAAATTGCCTGATTGGCCTAAAAAATGTAGGGCAAATAAATCTGGGTCTAATGAACATTTGTATCCTCGTCAGATTTGCTCTAAATGGTTTCAGAGATATGAGCCGAAAAACCGCATTCTACCTTAAGTACTAATTTTAGCCATGTCAGCCATTTAAGTCAACGGCAGGGTCATCGGACACATTTAAAAAAAAATACCCTATTGATGATTCTTGACAAGGTTGGTTCAATTTGTCTCATTGTTGAAGGCTATACGGTTACCTCTTATTGTTAATTTCTGTGTCATTTTGGTCTCTTGTCAATGTGGATAGTTGTCTCATTGGCAATCATACCACATCTTCATTTTTTATATATCAGTAGTTGTAGAGGAGAAGATTTTTCTTATGTCAGCTTCTCTGTGTTACAGTTCCATATATGTCCATTCTAAAAGAAAAAATCATTAATTAATAGATTTATAGTATATGTACTGCATTGCATATCATTTTTTATCAAAGTTTGGTAGTGTCTATTTGACTTTATGAATGATCAGAATAGTTCATAGAAAAATAAGAAAAAAAACCAATTCATAATGATAAATGAAGAATAAAAAAAAATACCTATGATCAAATTGATCAAATTCAGAACATATCAGGGGCCAGTTTCACGAAGCTGTCTCAGGACTAAGACATGTCTTAGGATGGTCTTACGACATATCTTAGTCCTAAGTGGGTTTCACAAAGTGGTCCTAAATTGAGACATCTCTTAGAGTTGGTCATAAAGTTAGTACTACACGAGATCTGAGATATGTCTTAGGATAGTCATAAGTTTATTTATATAAAATTCACCCATTTTTTAAATTAATTTTGTAAATTATCTAATATTTATCTAATTATCTATAATTCTCTTTTTCCTGCTCACAGCTAAATCTTTATTGGTTGACAGATTGTAATGATTTGTCAACAATGAATATTCGATGTATTGGTATCAATAATGCACGAATTTATCCTTTAACCCTATTATAACCGATCCAGTGACAAATTGAAATCAACTCACTTATACAAAAAATATATATAATTTTATTCCCTTTTCACTATTATGTATTTAAAATTTCATATGTATACAAGTTTATTATTAATAGATTATTTATATAAATTACAATACATGTATTCTTATTTTTTTTGATAAATTTTTCAAATTATCTAATTATCAATACGTTTAGTAATTTATGGGAAGACTTACTACATTTACCAAAATCAATTTTAATATTTAAAAATATAAAGAGATTGCGACAGGTTTAGGATATCTTAGCTAAGATCATTCTAAGACAGCTTCGATACGAGATCTGAGATATGTCCTAGGATAGTCATAAGAAGACCATAAGACATGTCCTAAGATTTGTCTTATGACAGGTCTTATGATAGCTTCGTGAAACCGGCCCCAGGAGATCATGTGCAAAAATCTAGTAAAAGATAACATATATTTTTTCATATCTTTGAAGCTATTACATATTGATCTTATCTCCCTTTGTAACTACAATGTACTACAGACTGTAATTCAAAAGCTAAAATTATATTTCACAAGGTATTTTAGAGCTTTGTTTAAAGAAAACTAGTTTGTAGAATGCATAGAAAAACACCATTCTAGAAGAAATAATTCAAAATCTGATATAATATATATATATTTATATGTTTAGTAAAATAAAACATGTGTCTGTCTGAGTCTTTGATAAGTGCAATTTTTAGCTAGAAACAAGCATGAGAGGAGGCCACTAAAAAGAGCATATTTTCCGCAAATATTTAATTTTGACAAATGTAGCTTTCAATAATTTTTCTTCAACCCATTCATTTTTTCTGCTTGAAAAAAACTTTTGAAAAAGGAAATTTGATATATATACAGTCTGCACCAAAATCTTTTCTCAACTACTAGTCCAAAGACCAATAGTCTGACATTTTTTTTATTGGTTCAAACAAAGTTTTGCAAAAACTTACTAGTCCAAAAGAAATTTTACTAGTCTGAGGCTTCAGATATGCAGAGATATTTTTTATACATAAAATTAAGAAAGGAAATGGGGAATGTGTCAAAGCGACAACAAGCAGACCATATAGAGCAGACAGCAGCTGAAGGCCACCAATGGGTCTTCAATGTAGCGAGAAAGTCCCACACCAGGAGGTGGTGTCCAGCTGGCCCCTTAAAAAACATGTATACTAGTACAGTGATATTATACATGTATGTTTATATGGCGGCTCAAATCTCCAATTCTCTCCAACGTCAAATCAAGAAAAGAAAAATCACAAATTTATATTTACATGATGATGAAAACCTTATGAAACAGTGTATTGAACTAATTTACAATATGATCCAAATGTTGGTGAGTTGCTATAAATTTGCTATAGTTTGTCATTTTTTTTGCCAAAATTGAATGTAATAATATGAATGAAAGAGTAAGATCGACAAGTCTTAGAAAAACTGTTTAGTTTCCTACTTAGAATATGTTTTTTTGGAACTCCGAACACACTCTAAATATTGACTATTTTGACAAAAATAATCAAAATTAGCTGATTTCTCATTTACAGTCATATAAAATTGCACATTAGTTTACTATCAAACCGCCATTCAAGTACAAAAGTAGGATTGTTTGACCCTACCTATATTTCTAGCATATTACAGAAATAACCAGTTTTAATGAGGACTATATTTCATGGTCTAAAATTGCCATTTCACATTATTTTATCTGTTCCAAAAGATTGCAGTATTTTACATTAATATGACTTTAGTTTTTTCATTAAATGTTATCTTTTTAAACTAGAAACTTAATTAACACTTTAAATATGAATTCACTTGTCCTATTTTTGAAAAAAAATGATGTTCTATATGTTCATGTATGTATGAATGAGGGTCTGGATTTGGGGTGGGGGAGGTTTGTGGGGTCTGTTATTCTGTGAACATTTAATTTTCACCCCTTTTTTTCTATTAAATCTTCAAAAAATTAACCCCTTTTTTCTCTAGAATTTTCATTTTTTTGCCTGTTATTCTCTAATCCTCATTTTTTAAGCCTTGCGTTATTCTTTAATCATTTTAACCCCATCCAAACCCTCATGTATACATTCAAAATTCTAATTATTTTATATATAAGACTATTTAAACTTACCAAAAGATCAAATACCATTGAAATTAACATTTCCTGCGACAAAATTTTAAAACTGCTACTTCTCACATATCCTGCCTGTACTGGAACCTCATGTTATGACAGTGTCATGATAATCAGTTAATTAGTACAAGAAACCTAAAAAAAAAATTATCTATCATCAGAATCAGCACTATATATTTTTAAATATATACAGCTAGTCAACAAAAGAGACTACTGATCATGTCACAGATTTCCCCCTGCACTTTTCTGTCTCTTTATCTTCAGCCTACACATGCAAGTCTTAAAGGGGGAAAATTGAAGACAAGGACACCAAAATAGCATAAATTCAACAAAAAACACAAAAATTAAAAATATATAATCATATAATATATGGTTAGTGGAATATAACAGCATAATATTTAAGCCTGGTTTTCTGTAAACTAGCCATTAGTAGCTAGAAGATCCAACCGATAAATGGAATGTTCATGTACATTTTGTGTACATTGTAAAAAAATGGATGATTATGCATTGTACTTGTACATTTTTGTAAATTAAAATACATTATTCTGGCATTTGAACATTACTATTAGTATTTGCAGCCTATTATATAGATCTATCTTCCTTTAAAGGAGTGGACACATTCTTGAGTGTTACTGATATCAGAGACATATAATACATTGTATTATATGTCTCTGCTGATATATACTCCAGCTTATAACTGTTTTAATTGTTTAGAAATTATACACATAGAGAAAAATATATCATTTGTTTTCAAAACCTATGTCAGAAGTAGATTTGTTCTTTTCATGACATACACTGATACATGTACAAATAAATAATCAAACCATAATTTCTTAGGTAACCTTTGATTGCTAGATCATTTGATTCCTAATCATGCATGCCACTTCCAATGGCAGATACATGTATATGCTATTGCTGATCATTGCTTATCTAGCTAATTTTTGGTGCTGCTTTTTAAAATTTATTTTGTATGCCGCATGCCTTGTTTTATTTGTTATTGCATGTTTTTATATTCGGTGAAAATCTCATTAGAGCATATGTTTGTACTGTTTGTCAATATGCCAAATCCAAATAAAGTTTTACTTACTTACTTACTAAGTCTAAGGATTTGTATAGTCCTTGATCATGCCAGCTAATGACACACAATAATGATAATGCAGTGGGGTTTTTTGGGGGAGGGGGTGATCCACCATCTATTATATCCAGCAAACACTATTTTCTGTCTATGAGAATAAATGTATGCATGCCAGAGTATGGTACCGCAGCTAGAATAAAGTGTGATACTTTTTTTTTGAAGTACCCCCTCCCCCTTTTTTAAATTTTTGTTATTTCTCCTTCCAAGAAACGGCAATTTTGTTAATTGTCCACCAGAGATCAGACCTAACACATATGCAATTAAATTCTGTCATATACATTGATTGAAAATAGTTATATTGTTTAATATAAGTAAAAATCATACCTGCATGGTTTGTACGCTGGCTGCCGCCAATTTGGAAAACGTAAACAAAGTAGTTCGCATGTACGCACTTTCCACAGAATGGTCAAACGGCTACAAATTGTCGTATGTTTAAAAATGAACCGTTAAAGTTAATACAAAAACTTGTTTTAAATATATGTTTATTCAATTAACTAAAAAATGTATGCATGCGCTGCGGATGATTAAGTTCTGCAAGATCTTGCACGGTGTGAGTACGGCTGAAGGCAAGGGTGTTAAACGCAGGACTTCGGGAAAGTTCGGAGAGCCGACAACCTTGCTTCAGGAAAAGATTAAATTAGGAGCCTTTTAACCCTTCTACACTCTGTCCTAAGTCACGATCATGCAATGCAGTAGTTGTTGCTGATTCATTTCTATCGTATTTGTTTGTCGTAAATATTTTTTTTTACATAAATTAGGGCATAGATTTTCTCATTTGTCTTTTTTCATGTTGGTATCTTGTATAGCTAATATATGGTATGAGTTTTTCTCATTGTTAACAGACGAACGGTTGACTATAATTGTTCATATTCACTTATTTGAAACTTGAATTAATACGAAATAGGCTTTACTCATTGTTGAAGGCCGTAGACTGACTTAAAGTTGTAAATTGCTGTGTCATTTTGGTCTCTTGTGGAGAGTTGTCTCATTGAAATCATACCACATTTTTTTTAAATGAAAAACTATCATTGAAAACCATACTAAATCTTCTTATTTTAATACTATAGCTGGAACCTCTGAATTTTGGATACTAATGCACTACAATTTCTTTGATAATCCAGCGTCACTTATTAGTTTTTGAATATACGAAACGAAGCCTGAATGTCATGTTGATTTTCTCATTTTATGTTTCTTTGATACACAGATGACATGGCTCTGTACTTAAACGTCCATCCCGTCATTGTTTTATTGTACTTTTGTAAATGTGTGTATTCTTTTCTTTAATTGCTGCTAACATATTTGGTCTATATGCCATGTTGTGCTTCTAGACTAAATATTTGTTTGATTTTGAAGTTCAAAAGATAACACAATGTAAACTGCTGTTCTCCTATTGTTGACATTTTTACTTATCATGTCTGTTTGCTTTGTTCACACATCGTTGTAAATTTTAAGAAATGTGATGCAACTGTCATACAAGTGAGAGGTTTTGCTATCTTTAAAACCAGGATTAATCTACCATTTTCTACATACAAAAATGCATGTACCAATAAAATTGAAAATGGAAATGGGGAATGTATCAAAGAGACAACATCCCAACCATAGAAAAACAGCAGAAGGTCACCAACAGGTCTTCATTGTAACAAGAAATTCCCGCACCCGGAGGCGTCCTTCAGCTGGCCCCTAAACAAATATATACTAGTTCATTGATAATGAACGCCATACTAATTTCCAAATCGTACACAAGAAACTAAAATTAGAATAATACAAGACTAACAAAGACCAGAGGCTCCTGACTTGGGACAGGCGCAAAAATGCGGCGGGGTTAAACATGTTTATGAGATCTCAACCCTCCCCCTATACCTCTAGCCAATGTAGAAAAGTAAACGCATAACAATACGTACATTTAAAATTCAGTTCAAGAGAAGTCCGAGTCTGATGTCAGAAGATGTAACCAAAGAAAATAAACAAAATGACAATTATACATCAATAACAACAGGCTACTAGCAGTTAACTGACATGCAAGCTCCAGACTTCAATTAAACTGATTGAAAGATTATGATGTCATCATATGAATATCAGGCACAATCCTTCCCGTTAGGGGTTTAGTATCATACCATCATAACATATATGAGAAGAACATAACCCGTATCATGCCAACAACTGGTTTTTTAATGAATGTGTTTAGTTCCGATGCAAAGACCCTATAAGTGAATCAATATTAACGCCAAAATATGCAATCTTTAATGACCTGACAACAGTATCGTAACTATATCCCTTCTTAATAAGTCTATTTAAAGGTTTTGTTAGTTTCTGCGGTGAATACTGACATTTTTGTGCTTTATAAAGAATATTTCCATAAAAAAACAAGTCAGAATAATGACAGTTGTTATCCATTTGTTTGATTTGCTTGAGCTTTTGTTTTTTTGCCATTTGATTCAGAACAAAACAATTAAACAGACATAATAAGTAATAATGTCAAAAATAGTTAAATGTATATAAGTTAAGAGGACTGTCAAAGAGAAAACGCTTCACAGGAAATATAAATTGTGAAACAAACACGCTGTTAACTATATTACTACGTTTTAGGCTCAGTATGTAAATATTATTTTATATTAAACTACAAATGTATTCGACTATCTGAAAGTATTGTTTTCGCGCAAACCATCTGAACTATATTTTTATATGTTTTTAATTCGTGCACTTGTTTTCGAATAACGTGTATAACAAGTTTTGACAAAACAAACTAATAAGAAGAGTTTCTATTGAAGCTTGTACATTTCTTATTCTTTGTGTAATTGAAAAGACAAGTCCGTACAAACATATATAACATACGGTATATAGATGCTCGAGCTAATTCAAAGCTATAACCGTTTATATTTTTAACTTACTTATGGTAGAAAATATTTGTTCAGGTGTTTGATATAACGTGTTTACAATAAGTATATATATGATCAATGCGAACTAAAATTAATGTCCGTATGCGTCAAAATTATAATTATATATTTATTTGACGGCAAGAATAAGAACAACACCTTTTGGGGTAATATTCAACAGTAGTTTAATGCAATGTACATTTCAAAGATGTAAATTTGAAGTTCTATTGGTAAATATGCATTCTTTCTGGAATCTGAAATAAAGGAAAAGAATATCAACAGATTTTCTCTAACAAAAAATTAAATATTTATTTTAATGAAAACAGCGTTTTAACTCCCATTCAGTTTAAACATCATAGGATTTAAGCATAATTATTTCAAATCGTCATTGTTGTTTGTGGGTAAACGTGTTGTAATACGAGGATATTGTTTATTTTTACCTGAGTTAAGCCATGTTTTGTATAGTTAGTATTGCTCAATATTAAGTTTTGTATAGATTGATTTTAATAGGTGTAGTATCTTTTTGAATATTTTGTTTTCTTATCTTCCGAATGCTTTATGTTGTCGTTCTCTTATTAATATTATATTAAAATCACTTCATCTCATTATGAACAAGTTCTTCTACATTCCGAAAGAGTGACACAATTGTTTGCATTTCCTGCACAACCGCCATATATAAATCTTTTACACCGACAACTTTTCTGACTGTAATAGTATCGTGGATTTACTGCTCTACAATGTCCTGGGTCGGGAGGAAGCTGACATATAGTAGTCCCTGTCATAATAATACACAATCAATTGAATAAACAGTGCAACATGGAATTAACAAAGACAAATCCTCTAGGAAATAATAAAAAAAAAAACATGTGACTGTAAAAAGTAAAGATTATCGATAAATGACTTTCCCATATTTAGTATTAAGACAGTTTTCGACTTTTGTCGTTTTACGACCGTTGTTAAGTTTTGTTTTAGTTTTGATGAGTTCTTCTTACAAAAAGGTTTTTCAATTTGATTAACCAGCCTTATTGTAGGACAAAAATAAACTGTCAAAATTCTCTGTAGACTTGGGATCGGTTTTGATATTTTTTCGTTTTGTTTTGTTTTTTAGAAATTATTTAGAAATTTGTTAATGAACTTTTTGGTTAAAACATAATTGACTTCCAGTGACATATATTTCGTGCAGGTTTAAGATGAGAAAATAAAACTTGATATCAATACTACACAGTGGTCTGTTCCGATTCAATGAGTGTATTAGGGCCACGTGAACAAGATGGAATGTTGTACCCATTAAATGCTATTCAATACAAAATGCATGTATAAGAAAATAAGAAATGCAATATGAAACAATAAAAGCAAAGTAGAAAAAAGTATAATTTCCATCGGTCTTAGCTTTGAAACCCGGATTTGCCTAAAACGACTAAATCGATTAATGACTGATATACTATTGTTGTCTTTATCTTTTTTCTCTCAATGGATTTTTTACCTTAAAACATCGGTATATATAAGAAGATTTGGTATGATTGTCAATGAGACAACTGTCCACAAAAGACCAAAATGACATGGACATTAACAACTATAGGTCACCGTACGGCCTTCAACAATGAGCAAAGCCCATACCGCATAGTCAGCTATAAAAGGCCCCTATAAGACAATGTAAAACAAATCAAACGAGAAAACTAACGGCCTCATTTATATAAAAAAAAAAATGAACAAACAACAAATATGTAACACATAAACAAAAGACAACCACTAATTACAGAATCCTAACTTGGGACAGGCACATACATAAATAATGTGGCGGGGTTTAACATGTAAGCGGGATCCCAACCCTCCCCCTAACCTGGGACAGTGGTATTACAGTACAACAATAGAACGAACTATAAAAATCAGTTGGAAAAGGCTTAACTCATCAGATGGACAAAAATACAAGTGAACGTGGCCGGGTACTTGTACATCCCGACACAAAAAGACACAATGAACAGATCTGAGAGTACTCGCAGTTATCTGACAGCTAGTTCAAAGCCACTAACAACTTATAAAAAAAATCATGCATTTAAGACTAAACGTACTACTGTTGCCTTTATTAATGACATTTTGGTTCAATGTCACAAGATATGTATGCGCGGAATGTTCTTAATGCTAACGAAAAATATGAAGGTGTTTGTCGAATACTTTTATATTCATGCAACTATCAATAAAACATAGTTGCTAGTCACTATATAAATAAACGCATCATTAGACCAGGATTGAAATTTTGTATTTGCGCCTGACGAGCGTTTTGAGTACAAAAGACTCATCAGTGACTTTCGAATCACAAAAAGGTACAAAAGGCTAAATAAAGAACGAAGTTGAAAAGCACGAGTACCAAACATTCCTGACCGTTTTGCCATATACATCTACGGTCAACTATTCCTGCATAATAAATAATGATATAAGACAGAAACAAAAGAACAATTTACTGTAGCCTCACATAGTGAACAATTGAAAATAGTAGACCAAGTTGTTAATTACAAGTAAAACAAATCAATTGTTTTTGTATTGTTATAAGGATGTGTAATATGGATGTTTATACCGATTGGTTAATATTTGACGAATAAATTTACATCTACCCGTTTCTCCCTGAAGAATTAACATTTTATGTTCAGTAACAGCTGTGTTTTATATATGTTTGTAAGTAATTTATTGAAAACAATTGTTAACAATTGAATATTTAATTGTATTAAGAAAGCTACATGTACTTTCAGATCTTAGAAATTAACAAACAGGATCAGAAAATAATACTTTTCGTTTGAAAGAGAATATTATTTCTCAATATTAATTAGATGCATGTACATGCAAACATACGCAATATTATGCCTCAACTATATTGCATCTTTATTTATGAAAGATGAAATTGCTGTAGTTATTTTCTATTTTATTTCTTTTTTTATTTTGGAGGGTGGGGAAGTGAAACATGATAGCATTTTACAGTAAAGATTATTTATCTCGTAAGTACTGTTGTAAACACCTAATATATTTCATGTGTTGTAATGAACCGACAAATTTTTTATACTTACTGAAGATTTATATATCATTTGTATTAAGTATACCTAATTATAGTATATTATAGAATCGATTAAATCTTATATTTGATGTGTTTACCTCAGTTTTTGTTTGTAACTTTTAGGAATTTTGGTCCTCAATGCTCTTCAACTTCGTACTTTATTTGGCCTTTTTAACTTTTTTTGGATTCGAGCGTCACTGATGAGTCTTTTGTAGACGAAACGCGCGTCTGGCGTATATACAACATTTAGTCCTGGTATCTATGATGAGTTTATTTGTAACCCGGATTTGTTTTCTCTCAATCGATTTATGACTTTCGAACAGCGGTTTCCTGCTGTTGCCTTTATCTAAAGGCTCAAATGGCTTGGTTTCGCAGATTTTTTTTCTTCTTACAATCGTAATTGTATTTATACAATGATATCCTGAACATTTAAATACACGGAAACAATATTAAATGTAAGAATGGCCAAATTAACTTTGAACAACTCTATAATAAAAGGTGCACAGTCGTAAATGGTCCGTGGGATCCGAATGATCAATGTAGCCATCTTTTCCAAACCTATGAGTTAGAATTTCTGGAAGGCATCTAACGCCTTCGCTCATGAAAAATACTACGTTCCTTGTTCTAGAACACCGGTATAAATTATTTCCACATTTAATGCCATAATAGCAAATGTATAACTTCAAAATAAGTGCGACATTTCTTCGAAAAAATGCCGTAGATTTTGATGGACACCTATAGGAGGAGATAAATACACAATACTCGTTACCGGTAAATTTCGATAAAAACAAATAGTCAGTTCCCAAGTTTGGATACTAGTGGAACATTCTCCTCGAAAAACTACATCATGTTTTTTTTTTTTTTTTTTTTTTTGGTATATGGTAAGGGGATGTTGAGCTAGTGTTTGGACATTGTGTAGATCATCACAGGCAGAATCCTGCTGAGTTCAATGAAGAAAAAATATATATCATTGTCATGACCTGTATTATCCGTTATAGTTACGCGAAATAAAAAAGCACTTTCATTTTAGCAAGTATAAACAATTTATAATGATAGGAATACAACGTAATGCTCCCATTGAATGATAGTTCAAACATATATCACTTGACGATTACAGTTACATATCGTAAATAATTTATACCAAACATTTAGATTGTTGGTCACACGTTTTAGGTGGGATGGGTGTTGCTCAGTCTTTTGTTTGGTATATACTGTGTGATGTTGGCAGCGATTTTAAAATGATTTTTAAAGTATCTCCATTCGTTTTACAAGGCCAAGTTGTTTCTGTCATACGCAAGAATCTCTTGTCAAGAGGCACACTTTTTGTATTGTTTTACTTTATTTTACGTCTAAGATTTAGTAGCTGAAATTTATTAGAAGACAATTCAAATTAATATATTAAAAAAACAAAAAAAAGCCATGGGAAAAAACAAAATACAAATCCGAAAAACGGACTGAGCCATTCAGCGTAGTGATCTAATGTGCTTCAGATATATCAGCCGACCCTGCTCCAAATATGACAATCGTTGTGATGTTTTTGAAATGACAAAGCCGCTGGTAAAAATAAATAGGTAGAGAAGAGGACGGAGTTATGATTCATCTGTGAAACTAATAGTGTACAATCGTCAGTCAAAGCATGACGTAACCGTTTCGATGAGATGATTTCAACTCATTGTCCAAATAAGACTTTGTAAGCGGCAATCTTCTATCAAAGAAAATATAAAAAAAAACATGTTATTTCGTATCGACTGCAATATCATGAATATGTAAACTCAATGTTCAGGTTCTGCTTGAAAATTCCTACATTAAATGAAAAGTTTACTATAGAAAACCTTTTTGTTTAGTTGTGATTTAAACTAAAATATGATCCAGTAAAACTGACAAACTGCTAGGGTGATGGTACATTTGAAACCCTTTTAACTATAGCTAGTGAACAAATGCATATACCAACTCTTTTTTCTCTAAACATGAAATATCATCCTGCTGATAATTGATTGTTATTGTCATCAGGGAAGGTAGGTTTACCAACGATTTAGTATGCAAATTGTCCAGATTGTATTGTGTCATGAAAAATATCTATTGTTATGACTGTATATTGTATATATGCAATGTCCATTTATGTATAGTCGCTATCTTCATATAGATTTACAAAATACATACTTTATCTAAAAATGTTTGTATAAGTTCTGAATCTCTGGCATTCATTTATCCATGTCATACATACTTAATATTTGCTATTATTCCATGTTATTGTGTATATCATTGAAATGACAAAGTCTTATCAGAATAAAAAAAGACACAGTGCCTGTACACTTTTTGTTTTAAAGCTGCATTAAAAACGTCTTTAATTTAATATTGTATTTGCGAATCTGTACTTTTATATATAAGAATTTGAGGTATCAATCAACGACACAATATGAATGCATGAGCAGCAAAAACAAACCCACGGAAAGCAAAGAAACCCCATTTTATTACTGTTCTTCATTTCGAAGTCAAACCGGGGCCTTCAACACGGAGCAAAACATCATTCGATAAAAAAAAATTATTATAAATATGAACTTACAACACAATAAATACGAAGAACAACACCACTGAAATATTCATTTTCTATTTTTTATTTCGCTTTGAATTACATTTGTATCTCCTAACACATCCGAGGTAGTGGGTGAAATTGAGTCCAAGCAATCAAATACCTTTGTATAAATCTTTTTTTATCAGCAACCTAAAATGATTATATTTGGTTTCCCTCAAAAGTCCCTCTTCCTGGTACATGTACTTTACCATTTCATTGTGTTTAGTTTATGCAGATCTATTCAAATTTAATCAAAAATATATATCATTTTTTTTTTTATCAAAAACAACATTTACAGATTCAACGTGTCCATCCAAATAGTAATAAAAAAAACTAGTTACATCTGAAGTTACACAAAATTGCCAACAGAGACACCCCATATACAATTCATTATTATAAGTGACCATTAATCCTTAAGAATACAATCCTTTAGAGGGCTCACCGTCTGGCCTTCAACAATGAGCAACGTTCAACCATATAGTAGCTATACAAAATGTGTGAATGAAAAATGAATACTTCAAATAAAAAAAAGATATAAATATATGACAAAACAAGTGTTTTGTTTTGATAGATAACAAGGAACCCAAACCAAAGAATAACAGGCTCGTGAGGGAGTAAGAAAACACAGAAAGGGCAGGGTCAAATGTTAACATTCGCCAAGCCTCATTTAGTGTTGAAACTGAACAACATACTAGAAATCTTTAAAACTCATTTGCAAACGTATACAAATCTGGTTGTGGAGAAAAGATTGCCCTTTTGAAATGTTAAAAAAAAACCTAACTTGTTCTCAGTTTGATTCGTTTTCTTGATAATATTATAAAACTTGATATTAATCAGTAAAATCTATATATGTGCATTTCTAAAAGTCTGTTTTTTTAAATACATGTACTAGTTAGTGCAACAATGTGTAATGTTTGTACAGAATCTTCAAACATAAAAGTTGTTCTCATGCAAATGTCAGTCATGGTAAAATGACAATAGTTCAAAATACTTAAAGCATTTTTCTTTTTTTCATCTAAAAGGCGAAACAATACTGCAGGTTTAAATGTTTATCTGGGAATTATTTCATACAATACGCAATGTATTCATTCATTAATTTACATCATTAAATTTGAGATATGTATTACAGGACACATGTTATGAACACCAGTCTGCATGTTATACATAACAACCTCTAGAACAATCATCACATATATCAAGGTTGTGTTTTAGCACTCCAGGCGGGGGTATCGTTTACATCTGGTGCATCCGTAACGATCACATTAACAGTTGTAAGGTCAAATCATAAACGTAGATGTTTATAGGTACTTTTGTTACTTGGTGGAAACATTAAAAAAAATTGCGATGATATGAGTTGTCATAGAGATTATAATAAAATAATAACAGTTTACAATTTTATATTGTGTTGAAATAGTAGGGATGTTCTACCTAAGTAATATATTAAACTAGGCGTCTCCTAATTCCGGTACATTTTGCATGTGTCCCAAGTCAGAAACCTGCAATTCATTGGTTGTTGCTGGTTTATTTCTATCGTATTTGTTTTTCGTAATAAGTTTAGTTATAAATTACGGCTTATATATTCTCATTTGTATTGTTACTTTTTCTTTTATGTGTGTGCCTTGTATAGCTAGTAAAGAGTATGAGTTGTTCACATTGCTGACAACCGAACGGTTGCCTTTTCTTGCTTTTCATTGTTCATCTTCACTTATTTTGATATTTGGGTTATCGAAATACCATAGAAAATCATACACCATCCCTTTTTTTTACACCTTAGCTGGAAATTCGGAATGTTGGGTCCTAAAAGTAGTTAATTTTTTGTTTTAACATTTGTTGACTCTTTTAAGCTTTTGAGTTTTTTTACTGGTGTTTTTTTTATTATACGAAACGACAATTTTCCAGTTGACAATTAAAGCATATTTGAGCAAACATAAATATGTACACGTCAACACCGTAAATAAACAAACGCAATGTCTATGTTTTTCTACAACGTAAATTGGCTGTAGAGTAAGGGGATACATTTTGTAGAAACATTGTACGGTAAACGTAAGTTATATACTGCATCGTTGCAGTCAAAATTGATCTCAAATCATTTACGATTCTTTATTGTCTTAAGGTTTATGACCCCTTCTGTAGCCAGTTTTTTAAGAATTTTTCAAACATCAATTGTATTAAAACTACAGATATAATGAATAATTGAGACTGCCCATTTTGTACATATACTAGGGGGAAACGTGATGCAAAGCATTATTATTTACTGTTTCGTTGCATTTAATAGAAAATGAGTACTTTGTGGCAAATAAACCAAGATTTTTATAGAAAATCCACAGCCTTTATGGTCTCTTATGGAGAGTTGTCTCATTGGCAATTATAGCACATCTATTTTTTTTTTCTATTCTTTGAAATGAGGGAGATGATCAGCTTCTTTCAGTGTTAAAGAAAACTTCAATACCTACTAATAGTGTACTTCTCATTGATTCAAAGGAAATATACGGTTCATATGAACGTGCACCAAAAAAATAAGTACAAAACTTTTGTTTTTATACTATGGAGCAATAGTTTATTTAGGTCCACAGTAGAAGTAAATTTGAAGTTCCAGTGTATATCCAATCTTCCTGGAATCTGAAAAAGAAAGCATTTTTATTGTATGTTTTATTTTTTACAGAATATATTTTCATTTTAATTCACTTGGTGATTTTAAAATGAAAACAGTGTACCAAATTATATCAAATGCAAACATAAAAGAAATTAAAAGTAAACATAATTATGCTATGTCATTTTTCTTTGGGAAATATAGCTAATTATTCGTTTCAACATTATCAAGAGAGGATCTTTAAATTTGTTCTTACTACATTACAAATGCAACCTCTCTTTCTTGTCGCTCACTCGTAAGTTTTCTGTCTTCCTCTGCCTGTACGAACTATGTCTTATTCCCCACTCACATTAATTGACTCCTTTCTTTTTGAAGTAAGAACATTTTTTTTGGGGAGGAAACATCCAAGTTTTTGCGAATAATGTTCACTGTAGTGACTGCCTATCCACTAATTGCAACATATATTGATGAAGAGCGGATACATGTATCTGTTACGTTTGATTGTTAGTATTTAAACGAGACTTTAAAGCCGTACGGTTACCTATAGTTGTTAATGTTTGTGTCATTTTGGTCTTTTGTGGATAGTTGTCTCATTGGCAATCATACCAAATCTTCTTTTTTATGTTTAAAGCACCGTTTTATGCTATTTCGTGGCGGCCAGTTTTAATTGGTGGAGGAAGCCGGAGTTCCCGGAGAAAACCACCGACATCCATAGGAAAACTGACAATCCTAGTCAATCAAGATTGTAGTCGAGAGCACCCGCACGAGCGGGGTTCGAACTCACAACCTAAGTGTTGACTGGCCAAAGATTACAGTAGTAACTTATGTTAAATTTGTGAATTATATATAATATTTCTTTTAAGATACAAACATAAACCATGATGCATTGTAGATGACTTTCAAATGAATCATGTTTATATGACTTTCATGATATAACAACTACTCGTACTCACTTATTATGGGCAGTTATTCTCACATGCTGAAAGAGTAATAAAATTGTTGCCATTTCCTTCACATCCGCCGTATATAAATGTTCTACACTCCCCGTGCTTCCGACTGTAATAATATCTTTGGAAGTGTGCTTTACAGGGTCCTGGGTCTGCAGAAAGATGACACCGCCTGCCTTTTAACCGGATATCACAAATAAAAACATATGTTTAAAACATTTTCTTAAAGTATTAAAGGTGACAAAACTTACTGCATTTAATTTTGATTTAAAGTAAAGATTTATATGGGCAAATATGTTCAGAATGATACGGTAAACATGAAGGAATTTTCCGTTAACTACTATGTTCCTAAAAATGAACAGATTCTAAAGGGATTATACTGTGAAAACAAACTGCTATGTTCCTAAAACGTTACATAACATAAACGAATTTTCCAGGGATCATACTATTCAAATGCATTGCCATGTTCCTACAGTTTTCGATGAAAGAACTTGATTCTCTGGGGATCCTGCTATACGAATAAACTTACATTTTGATAACTTTGCAAATGATTGCATTCCTTCCTGCACTGAGACAACCATAAGACAGAGACAGAAAAGCAATTTACTGTAGTCTCCCATAATGAACAATTATAAATGACAAACCAACAAGCTAACTACAAGTACAGCAATTCAATTCACTTACAACGACAGGTGCAACACAAAGTTATCGTACATATGTTGTTTTGAATATCTTATTATATAGATTGATTAATATTGAACGAATACAATTTATTTCTCCTGGAAAAATTATATTATACATTTTAACAACAGCTGTGTTTTACATATGTTTGTATGTAATTTGTAGAAAACAATTGTTGATAATTGTTTAATCAATTGTATTGAGAAAGATACAGGTACTTTTAAATATTAGAAATTAACAAACAGATGATAATATACTTATTGTTATAGTCGACAAATATCTTATTTTAGTAATAAGCAGCTTTAGATACGGAATACGTGCATCTAAAATAAGTAAAGCTTTTTAGAAAATAATCTTTAGAACTCATTTGAATTAAATTGTAAAAGCCATTAAAACCGATTCATATTACGACATATCTTGCTATTTGAAAGACCATCATTGTAGCTTACCACTACAAACTGCTCAGAGTCTGCATTGACCAGTTTATGTGCTCGACCAGTAAAATCAAGCACACATTTTTCTCGACTAGTCTCGACATTGTCTCGACTGTAATTAACTGTACTTAAGTGTACACGACTAGGTCTCGACTTTACTTAATTAGTCTGATTCAGTACTTGATGACCTGTCTCGACTAGTTTCGACTCAGTCTCAACCAGTCTCGACCTGTCTCCACTAGTCATAACCTTCAAATTTAGTTTTGACAGGTGTAAATCAGCCCATCTGACTAAATCAAATATTGATCTTACAAAATTCAAGCTTATTAGGTAGTTTGATTTATTGCTGTGAAATGAAAGAATTTAATTTTACAATAGGTAAAAGTAAAAATTATTATATAAATTCAGATAGGCATCTTTAATTTTTTTATAACTTTTTCAAATCAACTTGGATTTTCATCAAACTATGCAGCTATCTTAGATATATGTTAGGCTTACTGAATCCCATGTCATTTTGTTTTTTTTTTGTTGTATTGCTGTCAAATTTAAGAATTAAATTAATCTAGATCAAAAAAGCTAGAATTTGCAGTTCGAACAAAATAGAAATAGTACACTTTAATTTTTTTCATAACTTTTTCAAATCACCTTAGATTTTCATCAAACGATACAGCTATCTTTGCAATATATATTTCTTACTGAATCATAGGTTGTTATTTAGTTTGGTGTATTTCTTTCAAATTTAAGAATTTAATTTATCTAGGTCAAAAAGCTACGATATTAGAAATATATCTTTTCTCGTAATTTGGGAAAAAGTATATATAAAATAGTTATATAATTTCTTTAATGTTTTATTTCTTTTTGATATATATTATATAAATATATCAAAAAGGAATGAAACATTAATTTCTATCAAAATAGTTCTTCTGATTTGTGGTGATTTATAAAGCAATACCTTCTGCTTGGGGCAAACTTATTAACAAGATCACATCTACCTGCGAGTTTTAAATTCTAAATAACATTTATTCAAAGTTGCAACATCCTGTTAAATCTAAATCACAAGGCTTTTTTAATTCACTAGAAAAGTAATACACGAGTTTAAGAAAAGTAGAACTTTCGTATTACCTGTAAAACTTAGGTATACGGATGTAATTAAACCATGTATAGTGCCATGTCATTAAATTTGACAAAAAAATATTTTAAGATTTGATTAAAATAATGTTTTACTGTTCCTTTGGCCACACCAATTTGATAAATAGTTCTTCGAACATTTTCTCTTAAAAAAATGGGGCGAGCGAGCGAAATTTTTTTGTTTTTAAAAAATTCTTGAAAACGAGTTTTTGACAGGCGAGTGGTCTGCAAGAGGAGCGAGCGATATCTTTTTTTTTAAAGTGTTACATGCTAGTTTTATCAAACAGAAAAAGAAGGAAAAGCACTGATGTTTTGATGCAAAAGGCCTGTTATCCCATTTGAATACATTATTCTGACTCTAGCAAACAACTGTAGACTCTTTCACCTTGCAGAAGAAAATATTTGAATACAAAATCTTATTTGTGAATTAGACATGGCAATGACCTTCACAAATGTAAAGAGCATGCAAAACACATGACAATTATCAAATTGAAACTTTCAGTTTGTTATTTTTTGATGAACAGCTTTTTCTGACAATGTTTAAGGTTTAATTAAATTCCACCAAGAGCTATTCCAAAAATAAATGTATAGGGGGGGGGGGGGAGGAAGGCACTTTTTATTTGACCCCACCATCATTGACCATGCATACATTTTAAATTGGATATTTCATTTAAATGTTCAAGCAATCTTTCTTAAATACCCACCACCCATCAAATTTTAATACAGGTGCCTTTTGTCCACCACCACCACCCTCCTCCCCCCCCTCCTCATACAATTAATTCTGGAAAGGCCCTAAACAAAACATGTGATTTTCTCATGGTTGATAAATTTTTGGTTGCCTATAATTGATTACATCTATTTTTTTTGAATTTTGGTGGATAGTTGTCTTATTGGCAATTAACCACATCTCCTTATTGTTATATTAAGAGCTGTGCTTGGAAACTAAAAGACAAACAGAAGGATATGTGTTCTCATCAAAATAATTGTAAGATGCACTCTGGGAATGAATAAATTTTTAATATCAACTAGATTTTATTTTGATAGTAGGATTTTGACATATTTCATCATAAATTGCAGTCTTTTACGGAAGGGTCTATATACACTCAAGCATTGTTAAGTTTATTGTGCACAATTGTCCCTGATTCTAAAGTTTCTGAAGACTACCCACTCTATAGTACCAGCCAGGTCAATGAGGTCACACAACAGTTTCTCTGGGCCTATCAATTTCTCCTTGTCCTGTTCACACGATTTTGGTTTAGGTTTTTTAGGAAGTTCTATTGTTTTTTTCATTAACTCATTTTTTTAGGGGGGACCTGTTGGTAGTTCATTTAAATTATTGCTTGGATAATAATTTGGAGGGTGATCATCTATTTCAAATTCACAGTTGAACTCTACCAACACAGAAATATCCATGTCAGTCAGTGCCAACATTGATAGGTGTAGTCCGTAATTACTCTGACGCCCAACGGCTGTTTTGCTAGACAAGCCCCAGCCCCAGCTTGTCTGGCAAAACAGACGTTGGGCGTCAGAGTAATCTCGAACTATGACAGGTGATGCCGACGACTGTTGACGACTGTTGACAAATTTGTATGTGTTTGATATCATCAAACGAAATATTGACAGACTTTATTCTTTTGGCTTCATAAAAGATATGTAAATGATGACGAACAACGGATTGCCGTTTGTTCAATGATTGCCTGTCCTCGGCATTGAGCCGAAACTACAACAACTGATGGCTTCACAATTTGATTTTTATATTTCCTTTCACTTTTTATTGATTGATCACACGTGCGTTTGAACCCAGCTTTGATTATATTATAAAAAAAGCGTCAGTGAGAAAATAATATTCAAGGCAAGACTAATTTCGAGGCGGCATGCGGACCAAAAGAAATCGGAAGCGGTTGTATATTTTTTTTTTAACTTGATTTCGAAAAAACAGGAGCAGGAACTATAAATCAAATTGGTGTGGCCTTTGGAACACATTTCTTTTTTCAAAAGGTTATCAAGGATTGTTATAAAAGTTCATGATATTAAATTTTTGTTTTAACAAAAATAAGGTGTCTTTTTTAAGATTTCATAACTTTTTCAAATCAGCTTGGATTGTAATGAAACTTTTCAGCTATCTTTATTACATATTTCTCATACAAAAACCAAGGTTGTTTTGTATGTTGGTGTTTTGCTGTGACATTTAATGACCTAGTTAATAGGTAAAGACCGTAATATAATTTTCAGTTTTGACAAAATTCAGATAGATACCTATAATTTAAATATTTAAATTTGACAGCAATAAACTAAATTACCAAGTAACCTGTTTTTTGTAAGAATAATATATAATAAAGATATATAGCTTTAGAATTGACTGAAAATCCAAGTTGCTTTGAAAAAATCTAAAGTGTTCTATCTGAATTTTGTCTGAACCGCAAATTCTAGCTTTTTGTTTACCTACATCAATTTAATTCTTAAATTTGACAGCAATACAACAAAAAGCAAAATGACATGGGATTCAGTAAGCTTGATATATGTCTAAGATAGCTGAGTAGTTTGATGAAAATCCAAGTTGATTTGAAAAATTTATTAAAAAAATTAAAGTGTACTATCTCTATTTTGTCCGAATTAGAAATCCTAGCTTTTTTTACCAAGATTACTTTAATTCTAAAATTTTACAGCAATACAACAAAAACAAAATGACCTGGAATTCAGTAAGCTTAATATATATCTAAGTTAGCTGCATAGTTTGATGAAAATCCAAGTTGATTTGAAAAAGTTATAAAAAAAATTAAAGATGCCTATCTGAATTTATATAATAATGTTTACTTTAACCTATTGTAAAATTAAATTCTTTCATTTCACAGCAATAAATCAAACTACCTAATAAGCTTGAATTTTGTAAGATCAATATTTAATTTAGTCAGATGGGCTGATTTACACCAGTCGAAACTAAATTTGAAGGTCAAGACTAGTCGAGACAGGTCGAGACTTGGTCAAGACCATTTTAGACTACACAAAGATCATCAAGTACTGAATCAGACTAATTAAGTAAAGTCGAGACCTAGTCGAGTACACTTAAGGAAAGTTAAGTACAGTCGAGACAATGTCGAGACTACTCTAGTAAAATGTGTGCTCGATTTTACTGGTCGAGCACAAAAACTGGTCAATTCAGACTCTGAGCAGTTTGTAATGTATGTAGCACATGATACTCTTAGAAAGCATATGCTGATCCCACTGTCATAGTCTATGAATCAACGTAAATGCAAACAAAATCTGCAGAATTGATGATGGTTATCTTAGATTAATTCTCATTGAGCATTCTGTGCTTATCGTACAAAACATATGAGGATGCCAGTAGAATTCATTTTTCTTATTCTGAATATTAAATTTTCAATAAGTTTCACAGGAATAATACTTGTGTTGGGGTTTTTTTTACATAAAAGTTGCATTATTGTTACGATGAATAGAACACGTTGGTCGATATTTTTCAAAACAATATATGATATATTTCCATCAAATAATTTCTTACATGTTTGACTACAACACGCGAACATGGTTTAAGATCTCAGCTTTTAATAATGAATGTGGCGCATGTCAGAGTAAAAGACCAAATTATTACGCCTAAAATTATTGAAGTAGTATCTTAAGGAGGTAGACCTAGGTTAAGGGAAATAACTCTTAAAATCATCAGTACGTTTGTGTCAACCATTTTCATAAATATATTCTAAGCTTCTAGGTTACATAGATTATTTCCAATCTGTTTCAGGTAGATGCTTAAAAAACATTGATGAAACTTGACTTTAACAAACACATAACTGATTTAAAGAGTTATCTCCCTGAACCAAGGTCTACCACCTTAAATCTTGGTAATAATCAATCTCATTTCGAATTTTATCCCTGTGAGCCAAGCATATGATCTCACATATATTTTCTCCAACTACAAGGCACACTGTGTAGAAGCGTAACATAATTATCGATTTGGGGATTGTGTTTTGTAATTTGTATTAAATGATAGAACAATTTCAAAATTTCTTGGCTGCAACAACAATCAGATTTCCTTTCAACACTTTTACAAGTTTGATGATAAGCAGTCACTCTTTTAAGCTATGTTCGATTTCTGTAATATTTAGGTTCAACCAAAGTAGTATATATAGGCAGTGCATGTCTGTAAAATCCATAAGCAATGTCATTACTAAGCTACAATGAGTGCACATCATTTCGAAATTTCCAACAACTTGACACAATAATCAAGACACACATGAACATGGAAGTTTTAGCTAGCTCTAATGGAATAGTTTTATTATTGTTGATATTCACCCCCAATTTGTATCTAGCGTTAAATTATGTATTTATATGACAGAACTTTCTTGGTATTCCTAATTATTGGAAGAATTTTATGCACATAAGTAGTATACCTAAAACGACAATGTTATTTTTCATTTACCTAGATATTATTAAAACCGTTTTTTTTTCAAACGTGATTATTTTCGAAGGGTTAAATATTTCGCGGTGGTGTCTTGCCATGGCTTTGTTTGGACTTGTTTGTTTGCTTTTTAACCATGAATGTTTGTCCGTGATATTTTATGAACTGTGCATTAACATTCAGGTATCGCAGATCAAATTTATTCGTTTATAGTGTGTCAATTAACGTTTTTTGATTTAGTTAAGCCTTCCAATTGATATTTTATCGTGTGGTTTTCTATGTTGTGATGTTATGCTAATGTTTCAGAAAAAGGGAGAAGGTTTGGTACCATTAAAACGGTGAATCCCGCTGCAAATGTTTGCACCTGTCCTAAGTCAGGAATCTGATTTACAGTAGTTGTCGTTTGTTTATGTAATTTATACGTGTTTCTCGTTTCTTGTTTTTTGTATAGATTAGACCATTGGTTCTCCCATTTGAATGGTTTTGCACTAGTAATTTTGGGGCCCTTTGTTCGCTGTGAGCCGCGGCTCCGTGTTGAAGGCCGTACATTGACCTATATTGGTTTACTTTAAATTTATAAATTGTTATTTGGATGGAGAGTTGTCTCATTGGCACTTACATCACATCTTCCTATATATAAATACACATGTACAGCACTGATGTGTATTCGGACCAGTTGAGGTATTACATTAATGTTAAGGGTGCACAACCTTCTCCTAATGTATTTTAATATTCACCTCCGAATGTTGAACAGCAACAACAGCTTTTGATCAATTTATCGTAATGTAGAAAAACATAAGAAATATTTGCTTCAAATTTCGGTTCAGGGAGGTTCTTGTCTAAAATGCTTTTTTTTATCAACCTTCTTTGCGCATTTAAGTGTTTTATCTGACTCATATTCACACACAGAATACTTATCTATTCGTCATTCAAATATCCAATTGCTTATTTATGAAATGTTTTCCATTTATGTTTGGTTTTTCCTTATTTTAAAATTGGTGATATAAATTATCCGTCAAGACCCATAACAGTCACAATGCAAAAAGTAAAATTACAAAAAACCGAACTCCTTGGAAAATATAAAACGGAAAATTTCTAATTAAATAGCAAATTGAAAAGCTAAAACACATAAAACAATTTGATAAAACCTGTCATATTCCTGCTGTATTACAGGCATTTTCCTAAGTCTGGACTAAACTTAGTTTTATATCTATCTAAACCTTTCACTTGTATGACAGTCACAAACAATATAACCTAATTTATACATATGATGGTCCAAAATTTTCTTCTTAATACGACCTGCATGGGGTTTAAATTCGATCGAAAAATTAATGTTTCCATTAAAATTTCCAAAACCTTCCATTTGTGGAAAAGAATCTTTGAAAAGAATTACTGAAACCAATAAATAGCGTCAACAATAAATGAATTGAAATCGATTGTACATACACGACAATGTGAAAACATACTCACTACACGTTAAACAAAACTATATTGTCTTCTATAAGAGTTCCTATCCTTATAATTCTAAAATCGCAATAAGTATCCATAAACACAACACCATAATTCCAATTATATATTCAAAGTTGTCCATTGCACAAAAACAAAGATCCATTGAAATATTAATAATGATGTCGTATAATGTATTAATAACATAAAGCTATGGTTGAAATTAACAATAAGATATTGATGACATATGATCACACTATGCAACATCTTCATTGATTAAATTTAAAATAAAATAAACTTATTATCTGTCATTTCACTTCACAGGTTATTGTCACAAATTGTGTATATCTTAACATATTATTTTCTTATTTAAAGTAAAACCGTACATGAATTTGAAACAATCAGTGTGTATTAAATTTTAACACATTTAAGGTGAAAGTATCTACTGTGGATTCTCTTATATTCGTAAGATACTATCGTTCGTGGATTTTGTGGTTTCAGATGACCACGAAAGCAGTGTTTAGCCAATGCCAAATTGTATATAGGCTTGAACGCAGACATCGACAAAACAAAGAAATTAAATATCCAGAAACATGCCAATTTAACTTAATCCTCGAAATTTTGTACCCACGAAAATTAAAAAGAATCCACATGGTTAACGACAGTTCATTCTGGTGTTATTGAAATCAATTTGAATTAAGATTATTGGATTTTATCTATCACTAACCATTTTCGTGCATGACATGTTTAGAATTAAAAGACAAGTCGTTATTGTTTTGTTTTAAAATTGCTATAATTAGATATATATTAACATAACTAAGGTGAAATTATAAGCCATATCGAGTCTACATTAAACTCTGGTTATCGTTGCCGTTTGGTATCTGTAAAGCTGTATATAAAATGTACGTCTGTAAAGCTGTATATAAAATGTACGTCTGTAAAGCTGTATATAAACTGTACGTCTGTAAAACTGTATATAAAATGTACATCTGTAAAGCTGTATATAAAATGTACGTCTGTAAAGCTGTATATAAAATGTACGTCTGTAAAGCTGTATATAAAATGTACGTCTGTAAATCTGTATATAAAATGTACGTCTGTAAAGCTGTATATAAAATGTACGTCTGTAAAGCTGTATATAAAATGTACGTCTGTAAAGCTGTATATAAAATGTACGTCTGTAAAGCTGTATATGAAATGTACGTCTGTAAAGCTGTATATAAAATGTACGTCTGTAAAGCTGTATATAAAATGTACGTCTGTAAAGCTGTATATAAAATGTACGTCTGTAAAGCTGTATATAAAATGTACGTCTGTAAAGCTGTATATAAAATGTACGTCTGTAAAGCTGTATATAAAATGTACGTCTGTCAAGCTGTATATAAAATGTACGTCTGTAAAGCTGTGTATAAAATGTACGTATAAAGCTGTATATAAAATGTACGTCTGTAAAGCTGTATATAAAATGTACGTCTGTAAAGCTGTATATAAAATGTACGTCTGTAAAGCTGTATATAAAATGTACGTCTGTAAAGCTGTATATAAAATGTACGTCTGTAAAGCTGTATATAAAATGTACGTCTGAAAAGCTGTATATAAAATGTACGTCTGTAAAGCTGTATATAAAGTGTACGTATGTAAAGCTGTATATAAAATGTACGTCTGTAAAGCTGTATATAAAGTGTACGTCTGTAAAGCTGTATATAAAATGTACGTCTGTAGAGCTGTATATAAAATGTACGTCTGTAAAGCTGTATATAAAATGTACGTCTGTAAAGCTGTATATAAAGTGTACGTCTGTAAAGCTGTATATAAAATGTACGTCTGTAGAGCTGTATATAAAATGTACGTCTGTAAAGCTGTTTAAAAATGTACGTCTGTAAAGCTGTATATAAAATGTACGTCTGTAAAGCTGTATATAAACTGTACATCTGTAAAGCTGTATATAAACTGTACATCTGTAAAGCTGTATATATACTGTACGTCTGTAAAGCAGTATATAAACTGTACGTCTGTAAAGCTGTATATAAACTGTACGTCTGTAAAGCTGTATATAAACTGTACATCTCTAAAGCAGTATATAAACTGTACATCTGTAAAGCTGTATATAAACTGTACATCTGTAAAGCTGTATATAAAATGTACGTCTGTAAAGCTGTATATAAACTGTACGTCTGTAAAGCAGTATATAAACTGTACATCTGTAAAGCTGTATATAAACTGTACATCTGTAAAGCTGTATATAAACTGTACATCTCTAAAGCAGTATATAAACTGTACATCTGTAAAGCTGTATATAAACTGTACATCTCTAAAGCAGTATATAAACTGTACATCTGTAAAGCTGTATATAAACTGTACATCTGTAAAGCTGTATATACACTGTACATCTCTAAAGCAGTATATAAACTGTACATCTGTAAATCTATATATAAACTGTACATCTGTAAAGCTGTATATAAACTGTACATCTGTAAAGCTGTATATACACTGTACATCTCTAAAGCAGTATATAAACTGTACATCTGTAAATCTATATATAAACTGTACATCTGTAAAGCTGTATATAAACTATACATCTGTAAAACTGTATTAAATCGTATCACACAAGATGCAGTGGTAGAATCTATATATTGAGCTTATACACAGATCTCAAAATGTGCATTTAATATACATTTTTACAGCGTTGAAGTTAATTTCAGCTTTAATAATGTACAGTTTTTTCACAGTTTTACATATGTACAATTTATATATCTTTGTTTTTCTGTTGTATTAGTTGCACTTCCAAAAGGGTCGTAGTCTTTGAAATGCAGATCTTGCTTTGACTAGCCTACTTTCGATTTTTTTTTGCGTTGAATGTTCTGTACAAACAACAGTTCCTAGATAAGTAAATGTATCTACCGATTGGATTTCTGTGCCCTCAGCTTTTACTTTCAAGTTAAATAATGTGTTGTATCGCATTTCCTGTTTACAAAACTTTGAATTTTTCGAAAAACTGAGGATTTTCTTATCCCAGGAATAGACTACCTTATTCGTATTTGGCATAACTTTTTCGAATTTCGGATTTTCAATGCTCTTCAACTCTGTACTTGTTTGGCTTTATAAATATTTTGATCTAAGCGTCACTGATGAGTCTTATGTAGACGAAACGCGCGTCTGGCGTACTAAATTATAATCCTGGTACCTTTGATAACTATTTTACACCACTGGGTCGATGCCACTGCTGGTGGACGTTTCGTCCCCGAGGGTATCACCAGCCCAGTAGTCAACACTTCGGTGTTGACATGAATATCTATAATGTGGTTATTTGTCTAAATTTCCTGTTTACAAAACTTTGAATTTTTCGAAAAACTGAGGATTTTCTTATCCCAGGAATCGATTACCTTAGTCGTATTTGGCATAACTTTTTCGAATTTCGGATTCTCAATGCTCTTCAACTTTGTACTTGTATGGCTTTATAAATATTTTGATCTGAGCCTCACTGATGAGTCTTATATAGACGAAACGCGCGTTTTGCGTACTAACTTATAATCCTGGTACCTTTGGTAACTATTTACACCACTGGGTCGATGCCACTGCTGGTGGACGTTTCGTCCCCGAGGGTATCACCAGCCCAATAGTCAACACTTCGGTGTTGACATGAATATCTATAATGTGGTTATTTGTTTAAATGTCCTGTTTACAAAACTTTGAATTTTTCGAAAAACTGAGGATTTTCTTATCCCAGGAATAGACTACCTTAGTCGTATTTGGCATAACTTTTTCGAAATTCGGATTCTCAATATTACTGCTCTTCAACTTTGTACTTGTTTGGCTTTATGAATATTTTGATCTGAGCGTCACTGATGAGTCTTATGTAGACGAAACGCGCGTCTGGCGTACTAAATTATAATCCTGGTACCTTTGCTAACTATTTACACCACTGGGTCGATGCCACTGCTGGTGGACGTTTCGTCCCCGAGGGTATCACCAGCCCAATAGTCAACACTTCGGTGTTGACATGAATATCTATAATGTGGTTATTTGTCTAAATTTCCTGTTTGCAAAACTTTGAATTTTTCGAAAAACTGAGGATTTTCTTATCCCAGGAATAGATTACCTTAGTCGTATTTGGCATAACTTTTTCGAATTTCGGATTCTCAATGCTCTTCAACTTTGTATTTGTTTGGCTTTATAAATATTTTGATCTGAGCGTCACTGATGAGTCTTATGTAGACGAAACGCGCGTCTGGCGTACTAAATTATAATCCTGGTACCTTTGATAACTATTCACACCACTGGGTCGATGCCACTGCTGGTGGACGTTTCGTCCCCGAGGGTATCACCAGCCCAGTAGTCAACACTTCGGTGTTGAGATGAATATCTATAATGTGGTTATTTGTCTAAATTTCCTGTTTACAAAACTTTGAATTTTTCGAAAAACTGAGGATTTTCTTATCCCAGGAATAGATTACCTTAGTCGTATTTGGCATAACTTTTTCGAATTTCGGATTCTCAATGCTCTTCAACTTTGTGCTTGTTTGGCTTTATTAATATTTTGATCTGAGCGCCACTGATAAGTCTTATGTAGACGAAACAAGCGTCTGGCGTACTAAATTATAATCCTGGTACCTTTGATAACTATTTTTAAAGTCTTTTTAGCGTTCAATTCTATTCCAATTTGGCTTGCAAAATGACTTAGCCGATTTGTCTTTTCCTGCATATTGTCTTGTTTTGATGACAGGAGTGCTATGTTATCAGCAGTCAAGGTCTTCTAGGGTTGTAACTTGTAAACATTGACAATGCGATATCTCTTTTGTTGTCAACATCACCTAGTCAATGGCAACCAGGAATAAGACGGATGAGATGATCAGCCCTGTCGTATTCCAGATTTGACTTCAAACTAGTCTGTTTTCTTGTTGTCAAACAGTTAGAAGTGATATAAAACTATTAACACACAGTGGCATTTACAATCAATCATTATTTCCTGATAACTATTTTTGAGTAAGACTAACAGGCGGAACGACAAGTTGTTTATATCTAGCTTTTTGGAACTATATTGTTTTTGCACAAATACAAATTTCAATTTAAAATATTTTCTATTATGAAAAGGTTTAGTCAGAATATATCACAATTTTGGTTTTTGGAGAAAGAGAGTTTTTCAAACAATAGATTTAAAAAAAGTATAGGACAGATACATAAAAAAAGCATTATCAAGGTTGCATTATTTTATTTTGTTTGAAATTTGCTGTCATGTACATTTCTTCCTCGAATCTGAAAACAAAAACACAGGTGAAAAAATTAGCAAGTTCTTTGCATTTCAACAAATAACTTAGTTTGTTGATTATCTTATATATATCTTTTCAATATGTGTATAAAAATATAACTTCTGTTTTGACCTTGGTTTGTGTCAAAATACTAAAATGTGTAGTGTAAACATTCTAACAAGGAATTTCAAAGAAAATTCTGTGTAATATAATGTCATGTAACAGAAATATGTAATTTGTTAACCGATGTTTCAAAGTTACTAGTTAAAGGACGTATACCATTGCTTCCATTGAAACAGGATCTTCTAACCCTTCCAGAACAACTGAGATCACTGTTTTTTGGGGTTCTAGTTAATTCGTTCTTAGTTATCCATGATGCGTTTTATCTATTGTTTGTCCATAGCTGTTTAAATAATTCGATGGCGTTGTATCTTCTCTTTCAAAATGTCAGACTAATTGAATATTCTACTGACATGAATATCTTGTCTTGAAAAAAATAAAGGATGTTCTTACATATATTTATCTGTAATATGACTGTACAATTTGAAAGCAACCCTATTTTAAAAGTCATTGAAACAATTATCAGTCAGGGTAATAACAAGTAATTTTTTTTAGTTACTTATATATTAAGTAATTTTTGTTTTTAAAAATAATAAAATTACTTAATAGAGTTATTTTATTTTCAATAGAAACATAGACTAAATGTAGTTTTCATGATTTTAAACAACATTTTATATCATAAAATAAAAAATTTATCAGATTTGAGAGGAGTATAGAGATAAAGGGTTACTTTAAAAATAATGACAATATTACTTGAATAAGTTATTTTATACATTTTTGAAATAAATTAGCAATTACACTTATCTAAGTCACACATGTAATTGATTTGGGTTACAAATTATAAATAACTTCAGGTCTTAATTAATTCACAAGTATTTATCTATTTATATCAGTCTACCTTCAAGATTTTAGAGGAAAATGATAAAGAGACCAATCTTTGACCCAGAAGCGTCGGTATATGAAAGATAAGTGCGTCAGAAAGTTAATCAGTGTTTCGGAAGAGTTAGTTTTTATATATAAAGGGAAAAATAACCAGATGACTCTGAAAATTTTTTAATGCTAGTAAAATCTGTATTATTGGACACCTATAAAAATAATATTCAGAAAAATTACTTATAAAAGTTGTATTTAAATTAGCCTCGTTTTCAACATTACTTGTATAGGTAATTTTAATTGTTACTTGTTTAAGTAATGCCCCTGACTGATTATAGATAAATCTAATGAAACATACAACATTTGCGTCTTAATAATAAGAATAAGTGAATTTCAGCTAAATGGTTACTCTGCAGTAATTAATGTCAGATATTAAAACGTAAATACCTCCAATTATGGGAATAATAAATGCAGATTTATCATACAATACATACACTTATGTTAGACACAAGTAGCCTGGCAGTCAGCAATACTTTGAAAATTGTTCCCATTTCCATCACAGCCTCCGTAAGTAAATTCTTCACACTGTGTTGTTTGATCTTTGTAATAGTATCATGTAAAGGATCCCTCACATGGTCCAGGGTCGGGCCTTAGATTACAAACTGCAAACAATGATGTATCGGTGGTTAAAAAATTATTTTGCAGATAGGATAAAAAAAAGTGCTTAAACCATGTATTGAAACAAATCAAATAGTCATACGTACCAGTATACAACTAACATAAAAACATAATAGCAAACACAAAACATTCAATTATAAATTGTACGATCAAGGGACTTTTTATGTATAAATTTGAAGGGGGATCATGCACTTTTAAATTGTACCATAAGTTCATGCGAAAGTCTATGTAAACATGGTATGATTTCAGTTTATACACTGACAGGAATATATATATTGTTACGGAAGAAAAATCGTTCTCTTTTTGTTTAAATTTTATCGTTTTAATGAGCTATAAGGATGTTCGCTTGTCATGTTTTGGGTATTTTGTCCGAATTTCGGAATCCTGTGGTTTTATCTATTTGGATGTCTTGAAAAAAATTGCCCATTGACCCCCATTTTTCTATTTATAAATCTATTATATGTATAATTGTAAGCCATCTGTAAAGTCTCAAAAAATCTTTGTAATTTTTTATAGTATTTTAGCGCTTTAACTTGTCAATGATGAAGCTATGAAAAATCAAAAGAGAACATTTCCCACCAAAAAGTCAATGGCTAATATCTGGAAAACAAGCACACTGGTCTATATATTTTTTTTGGCCTTTTTTCGATCGTTCTCCTATCAATATATACTAATGTTATGAAAAGCTTGTTATTTTGAAACTGTTTAGCGCACTTTCTTAAAGCAACGTTTCTCCAACGCATTTGAAGAGACTTTGTGTCTAACCTATTCTAAAGATATTCTGGTAATATTTAACTAGACCTCTTGCTCTACATCTGATCTCATTGTTTTGATTGACCTGTTTATGTATTCAACATTGTTTTTGTTTATAGATTCGTACTGCAAGGGTCAATGGAAAAGAGTATACCCTCTATATATCAACTATGTTAAAAGCGTTTAATTATTTGTAAGATAACAATGGAAATATTTGAGAAAATCTTCTACATCTAACAACACATTTTATGAAGCACAACAATAAGATAGTGTTTTAGTAAGGTTTACTCGTAAAATGAAACGCTCATTTATAATGATTATCTTTTAAACTTTACAAAATTACTGAACTACAAGGAAAATTCAAAAAAGAAGGTCCCTAATCAAATGTCAAAATCAAAAGCTTAAACACACCAAACTAATGGATAACAACTGTCATATTCCTGACTTGGTACAGCCAATTTATTTTGCGTAGCAAATGATTGATTACACCTGGTTTTAAAGCTGTCTTAACCTCTCACTCGCATCAAAAACAAAGTTACTGTACTTGATACTTTAAAATCTCAGAAAACATATAATTTGATTTTTCTTAAATCCTATTATATGTTAAATTTCCACGTTACTATTTAACATTACTCGTTTGAAAACACTTACCACAATGTTTGATGCACACTTCTTTTGTTCTAAAATTGTTTGCATTGCCTTTACAGCCACCAAACGTAAACTCTTCACACTGTTCTGTCTTTGAGTTGAAGAAAAATCTGATATCTGTTTCACCACATGGTCCAGAGTCTTTTCGTTGGTTACAAACTTCAAAACAAAACATTTCATTTACGTGTCACCACAGACAGTTATATTTCTTAGGTTTGCAGAATATTTTATATATATTTGATACTGACATGTCGAGTGGAGAAATATCGTATTACATAAGTATTTGCGGATGAATCAGATTCTGTAATAAACTTTATTCTATTTTCCTTTTGATGCTCAACAAGATGTGTCCTTTTAATATGACATTTGCATCTATAATACAACTACTCTAAATATAAAGTTTCACAACAAAATTCATCAACATTTATTATATAATTAATGTATTGATGAGTGTAAAAGCGAATAACAAAAATTGAAACACCTTTTAAAGAGAATCGAAAGCTACCAAAAGGACATGCAGACTCATAACCCGAAATAAACTGACAACGCCATGAATAAAAACCAACAGATAAACAGATAAATAACATTACACACAATGCAAAATAGGAAACTTAAGACTAAGCTCCAACCTCACCACAATTTGAGGTTTTCTCAGATGCTACGTACGAAACAATAAAAAGATCCTGCCTCACATATATCATCTGTAGTAATTAGATAAACATTAAAGAATGAACATGCAATGTCAGTTGTGTTTAAAAAGTGTGCACGACTAGTATAGACAATGTAGTTTATGTCACTCTTCTCCTTTACAAAAATAAACCCGGAAATCACGGATTTTTTTCATCTGGTCAAACCTAACTAATTGTCATGGAACTTCCATTTAGGGATGTTTGTCCTCTATTTCTTTACTTCTTGCCAAATTTGCAGAATCCTCTGATTTTATCCATGTATTGTCATTAACAAAATTTGCCCACTAACCCCAACTTTTCTTTTTATAATTTAATTACATAAAGTTTAAAACGCCATATTTCAACATTTTATAAAATTCTTGTTGTTTTTTTCAGTGTTTGAAACAAATAAGGTGCCAATTTTAAATATATGAAAAATCTAGAGAGAATAATTCCCCGCCAAATTTTCAATGGCTTATATCTCGAAAACGAGCACACTTTTTTTCTACTTTTTTAGTTTCTTTATTTTTATACTATCAATTAATAATAGTCTTTTAAAAAGCTTGGTTTTTTTAACAGAGTAGCGAACATCCTTAAATTGTTTAAAAAATTAAAATTATATTCTTAAACATCGGGCGAAAGACTTAAGACTGAAGGAACTGTTAGACATTTGTTCTAATGGTGCACCAAAAACATAAAACACACAAACACACTTGAGCGAAATACAACAATATCAAACTGCACTTACCATTTTTCTTAATTGTTGTTCCACCTGTACCTGCCTGAGCACCGTTTACCCCGGAGTGAACAAGAACACTAATTACAAAGATAAACATGAGTATTTTAAAATGGAGTTCCATGATAAAAAAATAAAATATTATTAGCAACTTTGCATGTTTATTTAATATTTAGCTAACACAACAGCTGCGATATAAAACGTGTTGTATTCTGAAAGGGGAAGTAATGTACAATAATGATTGGTTATATTCAACCAATAAAATCTTAGCGATCATTTTAACAAGGAAGAATTTTTTTACTTACATTTTTTTTTAATAAAAACATGCTGTGATTGTCAATGAATACCGTAAAAAAACATATATCAAAATTGTAGATATGACACAAAGAAGAGAGATGAGACAACTGTATTCTTACCATTTAAAAACTAAATGAACCACCATTTTCTATATTACCACTTGTTTTGTTATTTGGTATCATACATTTTTTTATCAGAAAATGTTAAAGAAGCTACGAAATTAAGGTGTCCATTAGTTTTATACAACCAATGTGTCCACAGTTCTTGCAATTTTACATTGAGATTGTCAGGCAATTATTGACAGTATTATTTAAGATTTGTTTGCTAGATTTACTAAATAATTTGCAAAGATATCCTCGCATCAGTGCTCATCGATGCAGATATGTCACAATTGAGATCTGGTATTGAATGCCGCTTCGTGCGTATCATTCCAACTTCAGTCTTTTTCAATTGACTTACAAATAGAGAGATATAGTATGATTTCCAGCATATTTGCTATTCGTTCTTTTTTTTTAGTACATAAATTGGGTCGTTAGTTTTCTCGTTCTAATTGTTTTACATTTGTCCTTTTGAGGCTTTTTATAGCTGGCTATGCGGTATGGGCTTTGCTCATTAATGAAGGCCGTACAGTGCCATATAGTTGTTAATTTCAGATTCATTTGGTCTCTTATGGAGAGTTGTCTCATTGGCAATCTTACCACATCTTCTTTTTTATATCTGCCAGAATCCAAACAAAATATTTCAGAAATTAAAGTCACCCTACGGACAAACAATGAAAAGCAAGGGTAGGCAAAAAAAGGAATATATCAACAAAAATGGGAACACTCATTTGGGAAATATCCAAGGTCGTTAGTTAAGATACAAAACAAAATTTAAAGCCCTTAGTGTCTCAATTCAAGTTTTATCAATATCAAAACATGTACGAAAATAATCATAGAACACAGATTTATAGATGTGTTAAAAACAGTTAAGTTGATTCAAAATATAATTGTTTTTTTTTTATTGAAATTTGAAAATTCGCAAGTTGATATGATATAAAGCTTATACGAGAAAGTAGAATAAGTTATTTCAAGTGAGTTTCACGAATAAGCTCGTTTGCGGCGAATTTCACGTAGGCAAACTATTCTTGAGTAGTAAAGAAAGAGGATTTTGGATGGCTTTTGTGTAAAATTAATTTCGTAAAACTCTTTCATATCCCTTGATTAAAATACATAAATTGGTATAAAAGATTACTAATGGGCCAGGATTTTCTTTCTATTGTCAAAAAATTAAGAACATTTGGGATACTTCTACCTTAACCTCGTTCCTGCCTTTTGAAAGTAAACAGTTGGAAAGCATGTTAACTGGAGGCATTTTTTTTTTGTTCAATCAGCACACTATACTACACGATGATTAAATCAGCGATACCCTCAATAAATCATTTATGCTAAGCGTTGGTTAGAAATTTTTACTTTGTTTCAAAGACAAAAAAATGTGTTAAGAATATTGTTTCAAAGAGTGGAGTTGCCAACAACCAAGTAGAACCATAAGGCCTTCATATTGGGCCAAAAATCTGGACACCAACATATAAAGTCATCAATATATAATTTGAAATCAATCTAAAATAAATGAAAATTATATGCATACTCACAATATGATTTTTATCTTTTTTGATGCTTACCATTTTTATAATTCCAAAAGGGTAATTAGTATCCATAAAACAAGACTATAAATCCATTGTTGTATTCAAAGTTGTACAAAAACAAAGATCCATTGAAAGATTTATATAAATGTCGTTTAATTTATTAATAGTTGAATAAAACAAGATATTTCTTACGTACGAATGCACTATGTAACATCTTCATTGATTAAAGACAAAGTAAAAAAAACGTGTTATCTTTCATGTCACAAGCTATTGACAATAACTATTTATATACTTATTTTTTTTATTTATAGTAGGACAATCATAAATTTGAAACAATCAGTTTGCATTATATTTTTACACATTTAACGTAAAATTATAAATTGTGGTTTCATAAATGTTCTATAGATACCAGTTTTCGTGGATTTTCTGGTTACAGATAAACTCATTGTAGATACCAGGATTAACATTTTATATTTACGCCAGACGCGCGTTTCGTCTACAAAAAAGACTCATCAGTGACGCTCGAATCAAAAAAGTTTCAAAGGCCAAATAGAGTACGAAGTTGAAGAGCATTGAGGACCAAAATTCCTAAAAATTTTGCCAAATACAGCTAGGATAATCTATTCCTAAGGTAGAAAAGCCTTAGTTTTCTAAAAAATTCAAGTTTTGTTAACAGTTAATTTATAATTATGAAGATATCAATGATAACTCAAGTCAACACAGACGTGCTGACTACTGGGCTGGTGATACTCTAGCTAGCTGGAGAAAATAAATATCCACCAGCAGTGGCATCGACCCAGTGGTTGCAAATAAACTCATCATAGATATCAGGATAAAAATTCATCAGATGCAGATGACCTCAAAATCAATGTTTGAACAATAGCAAATTGTATTTAAGCTTGTTTAAAGACATCGACAAATCCAAGAAACTAACTATCCACAAACATGCAAACTGTCTTTAATCGTTTCCGAGAATATAAATGAATCGACGGTTTTAACGAAATCATTTTGATATTATTAAAATGTATTTGCATGTATGACATTGAATTCGATCTATCACTAACATTATCGTGCAGGATATAAATTTTGAATTAAAAGACAATTCGTTAATGTTTTTCTTCAAATGGCTTTAATACCTATAACTTGCCATTGCACAAAGTCATGTTTTTCTCTGACTGTTTCTGACGTCTTTACACTAAATCCATTGGATGTTGGATGTGTACGGATTGATAATTTAGTCTTAGATGCATGATTTTTTTATATTAGTTGTAAGTGGCTTTGAACCAGCTGTCAGATAACTGCGAGTACTCTCAGATCTGTTCCTGGTGTCTTTTTGTTGTCGGGATGTACAAGTACCGACCACGTCCATTTGTATTTTAGTCCATCTGATGAGTTAAGCCTTTTTCAACTGATTTTTAGTTCGTTCTTATGTTGTACTGTTATACCACTGTCCCGAATTAGGGGAGGGTTGGGATCCCACTATCATGTTTAACCCCGCCACATTAGTAATGTATGTGCCTGTTCCAAGTCAGGAGCCTGTAATGCAGTTGTTGTCGTTTGTTTATGTGTTACATATTTGTTTTTCGTTCATTTTTTTAATAAATAAGGCCGTTACTTTTCCTGTTTGAATTGTTTTACATTGTCATTTCGGGGACAGTTATAGCTGACTATGCCGTATGGGCTATGCTCATTGTTGAAGGCCGTACGGTAACCTATAGTCGTTAATGTCTGTGTCATTTTGGTCTCTTGAGGACAGTTGTCTCATTGGCAGTTATACCACATCTTATTTTTTATATTAAATAGAGATATATTATCAGAACAATAGTGATATGATAAGCCATACCAAGTCAACGTTAAACTGTAGTTATCGTTGCAGTTTGGTAGCCAAGGCTCGTTATTATATATCCGATTTTCTTTTATTAAAGTCGCGGAATGAGATATGTATAAATTTTATCATTATCTAAGTGTGTGAATACAGCAACAAAATGACGTATGCGCCTCAGAATAGAAATAAAGGTCGTAGCTAAACACAACGTTGAAATTATTTTAGTGTTATATCAACAATTTCATGACTAGTTTTGTATTAACATGAGCCACACAAAGGCGCCACGTGTAGAGCAGGATCTACGTTACCTAAAAGATCATTTTTGCCTTGGCATTGACAGTTTGTTTTTTGTTTGAATATTTCTAATATCCTGTTGGTACACTAGTATTTCGCTTCTTTGTATATATTTTTTGAATTATATCTTGGAGCTTTATGAACTTTTGTGTTACATTGTGACATTATACTGCAGATATAAGAAACGAAATAAGAGACATTAGTATAATAAGAACTAAACGGAAAAGGGCAGATATAAGATCATATGGAATGCATCAGACGCAAAGCTACTATCGCTTATTTAAAAGTTGTACGTCCATTTGCTTAAAAGGTACAACATGAACATGACAAATGTTAATTCAAAGATATAGACACAAGTAGTAACAATCCTTTTCAAAACGTATATATTGGGCTTCGTATTTGAATAATTTTATTGTTGAAGTGCCATCTTCAAATGTATTAGAACATCTTTTTCGATTGAGCAATTTCGTTCCAATAAAGAAACAAAAGAATTTCATTATAAATGTATATGTATTTTAACCAAAAAAGATATAAATATTATCGATAATGCAAGGTAAACTTTTATGTTGTCTCACTTCTAGATTTGACAATAAAGTTTGATACATAACTGATGTTTGAGACACAAGTGACCATATGAATATTCCTGATAATAATTCCATTTTAATGTTTGATTCAAAGTCCTGGTAAGATTTCAAATGTGCATGCCTGTGGTCGATAGTTCTTTCTGTCAATATAATCTGACCCGTCAATTAAATGTGGTTGTCACGATAAAACTACTAGTAAATAAATTGCATTTAACAGCTACAGTGAATCAATTGACAATTACAATTAATAATTAATTTGTGTGACGCACCATACAAGAAACGAATTCATCTGAACTATATCACTCTGCTGGTATTTAAGGTAGTTTCGTGTACTATCATGGGATTCTGACAAAAGGCTGCTGCTAACAATCAAATTATTGAATTAAACTTTTCATAAACGTCTGTATTATATACATTCAAGGAAACGTTCGTTTTTGTTGATGAAATAATCTCATCCTTTTTTTTACCTTACGGATTTCCTAATCATTCCACAGCTCAAGAGTTCACAACAATTTTTTTGATAGGTAAAGTGTGATTCAATCATTTTTTTTCTGTATAGTAATTTGAGAAATTGTTCGTATTTTCTAATTGTAAGGTTTAATTCCATGGCGATTGCAGTTTGTCTTCAATATATTAGTTGTTTGTCCCTTAGTATCTTCTGCCTCTTTTTAATGACTTACTTTTGCAATGTAGTACGGTAGGTGGCAAGGCAGATCTTACTATACGTGTAGAGCACGTCGTGTTTATCATGTAAGTACAAACCGGTTATAAATAAAGGTAATAGTAGTATACCGCTGTTCATAAGTCATAAGTAGATTAAGCGAAACAATTTCAGGTCATAAACTCAAACCAATGGATTATTCGGTAAGTCACATTCGTTGAAAAAAAGGACTCTACTGTAGTTACGACAATATGAACATATCCGTCGTTAGACTCGTGATGGTGTCTGAAAAATTTACAAAGGGATGTTTTCAACTTCATCATTAATACCTATTGGCTTAAAAAGTAAAGTCACAAAAATACCGAACGCCTAGGAAAATTAGTCCCTAATCAAATGGCACAAAGCTCAAACACATCAAACGAATGAATAATAACTGTAACATTTCTAATTTGGTACAGACATCTTATGTAGAAAGTGGTGGATTGAAACCTAGTTTGTATAGCTAGCTAAACTCTCACTTGTATGACAGTCGCATCAAATTCCATCATATTGACAACGATGCGTGAGCAAAACAGACACAATAGGTAAACATTTCAAAAATATAGGTACAGTAGGCAACATTGTGTTTTCATCTTAACTACTATAGAAACAAAACATTATAATAGAGAAGCTCAAAAACTCATACAACCTCATTCATTGCTTTTTAATTATAAGATTTTATTTATCTATTTAAAATCCACCAATAATAAAGTTCTTGTGAGCGCAACCCACAATTGTAAACAATAAGGGTAAAAACTGATATAAGAACTCCATATGAAGGCAATGCTGAAATTATGCTACATAGAAATGGAAAGTTCACAATTTGAATGTGAAAACATCTCTTTTGTTCAATCGACCTTTACTGTCAATTTATAGATGTAGGTCCTCATATGAAACAGAGGTACATGTTAATGTATCTGTTGAATATAGTCAAAATGTGATAGGATAGATGCGTTCAACAGTCACCGAAATTCTAATTATTTAGTGAGATGACATCATCTGTAAAGCAGAATGTCATTTATTTTTTGTTGAAAACAACATCCTTCAAACATAAAAAATACGTTATCAAACATCTTGATAATGTAGGTATCAATAATTGTTATTTTGGATTGAGTGTTACCAATTAACAATTCGTCCCTCTCAAATAAGTCTAATACTGTATGTTCAATGTACTATACGCATGATAAAATATATTTGATTTTTTTGTTGTCCTCATTTGATTCAATTATCTCTAGAATAGGTAGTTTTACAATTACTTTGAATACCAGCTTTGATTGGTGCTAAAATTGTCATTAGTTATTTGTCAATAGGTTTTGACAAGGTCTGATATTGTTACATTGTATGTTCCGTGTATAATACTGACATTTAAACAATATTGGCATTTGAAACAACAAACAATCGATCTACAACAAGTATAGGATAGATACAAAACAGAAATTAGTATTATAAATGTTGCATCATTTTATTTGAAACTTGCTGTCATCTACATTTCTCGTTCGAATCTAAAAACAAAAACACAGTAATGTTGTAAAAAATTTACATTTTTTTTACATTTCAACAAATAACCAAGTTTGTTTATCAAGACGTGTATAGGAATTTAACTTCTGTTCTGACCTTGGTGTCTGTCAAATTTTAAAATCTTAGTATAAACATTCTACCAGGGAATTTCAAAGAAAATTCAGTGTTATAGAATGTCGTGTTATAGAAGTATTTGTTTTGTTAACCGACGTTCCATAATTACTAGACATAGTTCCTGAAGACTGCCCATGGGGAACATATAATCCTGCCATCTTGAAAAGTATTTGGTACCTGTCTATAACATGTATAATGCAAATATACCAAATCACGTATACCATTGCTACCTTGACGATGGGTGACACATTTGGATAAGGATCAGCTAATCCTTAAGGAACAAGTAATATCATTTTTGTTTTTTTGGGGGGTTCTAGTTATTCATTCGTTAGTTTTCCATGTTGTGTTTTGTATATTGTTTGTTGGTTGTATTTCGTTTGATAATTCGATGTCTTTGTTAGTTTGTCATCGATTTATTAGTTTGAGAGTTCCTTTGGTATTGTCTGTCTTTCTATCAAAATGTCAAACTTATTGTTTTTGAACAGACATGAATATGCTATCTTGTCTAAGAAACTACAGCTTTTTTTTTACCAATGTGTCATATATGACTGAATAATTTGAAAGCCGCCTTTTTAAAAAAAAAACATTGTCAAACCATTAGAGATAAAGCCTATGCAATTGACAATCCTTGTGTGTTAATCATAAGAACAAAAACTTTCAGCCCAAAGGTTTTCTCCTTAGTTATTTATGTCATATATCAAAACCTCAAAATATATAAATAATAAATGCATATTTATCATACAATACATACACGTATGTTAAGCACAAATAGCCATACAGACAGCAATACTTTGAAAATTGTTCCCATTTCCAAGACATCCACCGTATATAAATTGTAAACATTGGGGAGGTCTCCAACTGTAATAGTATCTAGGAATGTATGCCTTACATGGTCCAGGATCAGGTCTTAGATAACAATCTGCAACAAATTAATGAATTGGTGATTAACAAACATCGGCTTAAAGGATTATTTTCATACAAATCAATTCTCCTATAAATATATTGAAACAAACAAATTACTGAAACGTACAAATATAAAAAAAAAACAAAAAAACTCACATTTACATCATAATAAATTACATGAAATTATGTAGTTGTTTTCCGGTCTATTAAATAACAAGGACTTTTTACGTATTGATTTGAAAGGTGGGGGTCATGTGTATGTTAAACGTATCCTTAGTTTGTGCAATAGTTTATATAATCATGGCCTAAATCTGATTTCAGTTTACAAACTGCAAGGAGTATATTTATATATTGTTATGAAAGAAGATAGCATTCTGTTTTTGTTTTAATTTTATCGTTTGAAATGAGACTTTAAGCAAAAGTTCGCCAACTCATTCAGAGAGATCTTGTGTTTGACACATTTTAATGACATTCTGTTATAAAACGATGACTATTTCTGGATGTCTATCTGATCTAATTGATTTGATTGGCCTTCATTTAACACAGTTTTTGTTTATAATTACGTTACAAGCTATTACTTGATTGTACTGCAAAGAAGATAAACTCTTTTACTCGTAAAATGAATCAGTCTTTTTTTGATGAGTATCTTTTAAACATTAAAATGTTACTGTAATGAGTGTGGTGCAATATTCTATTCTTAAGATAGTTACATTTCTCAAAACCGAGGTTTGCTGAACATTTTATTAATTTTTAATATTTTGACTATCGAGAGTGGAGAACTATAGCTATTCATCATATTTGGTGTGGGAATCAGGTACTCTTATAACTTTTATCTTATTTTCCCGTTAATGTTCAACAAGATGTGTCCTTTCTATTTTAATTCAATCCCTAACTATAAAGATTCAAGATTCAAAATTAACGTTAATTATAAATATCAAAAGTAGAATGACCTTTAAAAGAGAGTCGAAAGATACGAATAGGACATTTAGACTCATAAGCCGAAAATAAACTAACAACACCAGGCTAAGAAAGAAAAAGCAAAAGAAAAACAGACGAACAACAGTACACACAATAAAACATAGGATATTAAAGACATAGCAACATGAACCTAACCAAAATTTGAGTATATCTCGGATGCTACGTAAGGAAAGGTAAATAGATTTTCCTCACATATGTTCGCTGTATTAACTATATACACATTTAAGGATGAAAATGCAATGTCATTTGTTTTATAAAATTGCGTTCGAGTAGTATTTACAATGTAGTTTATATCACCCTTCTCCCTTGCATAAATAAACCAAGAAATCACAGAATTTTGCTTTCACTTGGTTATATAAAAACGAAGATGTGGAATGATTGCCAATGAGACAATTGTCCACAAGAAACTAAAATGACACAGAAATTAACAACTATAGGTCACCGTACGACCTTCAACAATGAGCAAAGCCCATACCGCTAAGTAAATAACCTTATTTATAGTTATAGAACTTACCTTAACGGTGTTTTGAAAAAAATACAATCATAATCTAACACGTACAGTATAACGACTTGAATCTGCACGAACTTATATGTTAGAAATGTGTTTTGTTGGTGCACCGTAGTATATAAAAGTGACTTGAGAAAGAAACACAACATTGTCAAACATTACTTACCACTTCTCTTCATTCTAGTCCCACCTGCCAGAGCACCGTTTACTCCGGACTGAACAAGAACACTAGTAAGAAAGAAGGTAAACATGAATATTCTAAAATGGCGTTCCATGATTAAAATAGATAGTGTTAACAACTGTGAGTGTGTGTTTATTATTTAGCTAAAACAACAACTGCTATATAAAACGTGTTGTATTCTGAAAGGGGAAGTAATGTACAATAGCGACTGGTTAATATTCCACCAATAAAGCTTTAGCTTTCATCTTAACAAGGAAGACTATGTTTTATTTACATGTTTTAATTAAAAACATGTTTTGCTTATCAATTGGAGGAAGGTTCTGCCATGCCGTTAAACACATATATCAAAATCAAAGATATGACACAAAGAAGAGGGATAAGACAGTTCCGATCTGCCCATTAAGAAATAGCTAGTTGGACATATTTTAGAAATCAGGCCCTTTGAATATATTTGTTTATTCCTGTACAGTGATGAAGAAACCTGTAGTCTAAATTCTTGCTTTGTAGATGTACTATAGTTCGCTTGTTGACAATTTTACGGCTTCATATTAATTTGCAAATGAATGTTGTTTTGTGAAACGGTCATTTTGTTTTTCTTTATTCTACAACATACTTACTTATCTGTTATCTGGCTGATATCATTGTAATGATCCGTTGTTATTTCGGAATACTTATGTTGGATAATAGTATAATGTCTCAAAATAAATTAACATACCTAACCTTTATCAGAGATATATTCTAAACCAACAAGTGTTGTATAACCCCTTGTTTTGTAATTTGGGAACATACATTTGTCTTTATCATAAGGTGTTAAAGTAGATAAGAAATTAATGCATGTGTCCCTTTGTTTTATACAATCAATGTGTCCACAGTAATTGCATTTTACCATGAGATTGTCGGGCAACTATTGGCAGTATTTTTCAGATTTGTTTGCTTGATTTACTTAATCATTTGTAAATGTATCATCGCACCAGTGCTGATCAATGCTTATATGTCACAATGGAGATCTAGTAATGCATGATGATCTCTTGCCATTCCAACTCCTGCCTTACTCAATTGACTTACAAATAGAGATATGTGGTATGATAGCCAACGAGACAAATATCGCCCAGAATCCAAACAACATATTTCAAAAAGAAAAGTCATCCAACGCGTCAACAAAGAATACCATGTGTAGGCTATAAAGGGATATATTTTTTAAAAAATGTGAAACAATCGAAATGGATAAATCAAGAGACTAAGTAAAGATACAGAAGAAAGGAATAGCCTTAAGGGTCTCAATTCAAATTTTATAATGTTCAAAATATGTACGAAAATAACCCTAGAACAATGATTTATAGATGTGTTCAAAACAGTAGTAGATTCAAATTACAAAATTCTCTATCACTTAAGAGGCCATCATGGCGGCATGTATGGCAAATATTATTCTTTGAAATTATGTGCTTATCAATTTTTTTTTTTTTTTCACAAAGTAACAATGTCTAAATAAAACGTAACAGACATGATTTATTAAGAGTTATCGCTTATTCATTAATGGTGTAGTATAGTGTTCTGATTAAAAAGAAATAATGCTGCCAGTGTGCATTTTTTTCTTGAGTAACCAACTTTTTATATACAAAAGGCAGGACCGCAGTTAAGGAAGAAGTATCCCAAATATTCTTAAATTTTTTGACATTTAAAAAAAAAATGGTCAAATATGTTCAACTTTTACACAGATTTATGAATTTTCATTTAAGAATTGAATGCTGCTTTTTGTAAATTTATTGAGGTGTAAAAGCGTTGACCGAAGTACATTTTGTATGAAGCGCGGAAGCGCTTCATACTAAAAATGTGCGCACGGTCAACGCTTTTACAACCCTATAAAGTTACAAAAAGAAGCATTCAATACTTATAATTACATTTTTTTAGCTAGAATCATGAAAACACGATTTTTATCAAGTTTTCATTTAATTTACCTGTGCACTTTATTGTGGGACCTCGTGTCATCATGAATGATAAATGTTATTGTCTAATACAATTGTTTCAGGAATAGCACGTGATGTGCAGTTAGCCAATCAGAATAACGTATTATAATGAAACATACATCTAATGTAATTATTAAGGGATATAAAAGATTTTCACAAATTAATTATACATCAAAGCTATTCAAAATCCGACTACACGGGAAAAGTTTGCTTACGTGAAAATCGTGAACAGTTTATGATAAATTCACCTCAAACGAGCCTACTCGTGAACCTCACTTATTCAATTCATATGGGGTTCTCGAATTACCTTTATATCATATCAAATTTTGAATTTTCAAATTCCAATAAGTGTTTTTTTTTAATTTCGATCCTATGAGCAAAACTAATGTCCTGATCTATGTTCACTGAGATTGTGTTCAAAATTTACCTAATGATTGATTGGGTGATTCTCAAGTTGTATTTTTGGTATGGAATGAATAAACATCTGCCCGACATAAAAAAAATAGTTGGTGCTGATAAACCAGATGTTTCTAGTATAAACCGACAATGCACTGTGCTTTTTAAATGCTTACAAGTTTGATGATTATATTTAGGAGACACTATAAATTATTTTTTGCTGTGTAGGGAATTATTTTGTCTACAACCTTTACATCAGTTACCTTTTTTAATTGTTTAATAAAGGCAACAGTAGTGAACCGCTTTTCGAAATGCATAAATCGATAAAAATACAAATCCGGGTTACAAACTAAAACTGTGGGCAAAACATCAAATATAAGATGGAATATCATTAATAGTCGAAATATAAAATGCAACAAGCGCAATATTTTTTTCCATGAGATGTCTCGCAAAACCGAAAATGAATCGCTTTCAAAATTTATAAGAGCTAGTCCAAAACTTAACTCATTATATACAGACGGTGATTTAATACGACAAACACGCATAAAGAGTCAGCATCATGTTATTTAACTCATCAAAGATAACATGATTCAATTGTGTGCGCCAGACGATTACAATTGTTCTCTCTTTTTTAAAATAGTTTATATTTCCATTGATCTTAAGTTACAATTATTAACCTATTCAACTAATCTAAATTGGAATATTTTTTTATACAAATCTTCAAAATTTATGTAATCTTAATCCTTTTTTTTGTTGGGGGGGGGGGGGGTTGCCAACAGCCAATTAGAACTCTAAGGCCTGAATATAATAAAACGTTCAGGAAATCGACAAATAAAGTCATCTATAAATGAATTCAAATCATGAACATGAACGATAAGTCTACTCATACTCACAACAGGTAAACAAAAATATAATATTTCTTTTCTTTGATACTTGTCATTTTTATAATTCCAATTTGGCAATTAGTATCCATAAACACAAAACCATGAATCCAATTATGTATTCAAAGTTGTCCATTGTACAAAAACAAAGATCCATTGGAAGGTTTTTATAAATGTCGTTGAATTATTAATAAAATTTATATATAATTTAATAAAACAATAAGATACTACTTACGTATCAATGCACTATGTAACATCTTCGTTGATTAAATATAAAGTTAAAAAAACTTATGATCTGTCATGTCACTTCACAAGCTATTGACAAATACTATTTATATACTTTTTTTTTTTTTCTTATTGATAGAAAAAATCCATTATATTTTTACACATTTTAGGTGAAAGTATCTACCGTGGATTTTATCCATTATCGTTAAATACCAAAAGAGGGGCGAAAGATACCAGAGGGACATTCAAGCTTATAGATCGAAAATAAATAGAAACACCATGGCTAAAAAAGAAAGAGACAAACAGACGAATTTTAGTACACAAGGAAAAACAAAAAAACTGAAGACTAACCAACACGAACTACGCCATAATACTGGGGTGATTTCAGGTGTTCCAAAATTGTAAGCAAATCATGTCACCCATGTGGCACCCGTCGTGTTGTTCATGTTATTACCAACCCAGTAAATAGTCTAATTCATAAGGTCACATTCGTGAAAATGGAATGGATTGCATTTACGACATAAGGAAAGAGGGGCAAAATATACCAGAGGGACAGTAAAGCTCATTAATTGAAAATTAAACTGACAACGCTAAAAATGAAAAGACAAACAATTATACACATGATACAACATAGAAAACTAAATAATAAGCAACACGAACCCCACAAAAAACTTCGGGTGATCTCAGGTGCTCCGGAAGGGTAAGCAGATCCTGCACCACACGTGGCATCCGTCATGTTGTGCGTGTTATTAATTTTTTCGTTGAAATCACATGCATATGTATATGTATGTCTGTTTACTTCAAAACAAGATCGTCAATCTAGTATGTTATCATTTCATTTTTTTAAAACGATTTTTCCTATAAACATTGAACATTTTTGTGTTAAAGATTGATTTTAAGTATTACGCTTTCTTGATAGAATGTCATTATGGGATAATAAACTCATGAGAGTAATTCGAATTTCGTAATTGTTTACTACCGCAGAAATAGATTACCTCAGATGTAATTTAAAAACATTAAAGTATATTTGGTCTTCAATACTCTTCTACTTTGTACTATATTTTGCTTTTTGAACGGTTTTTTTTATTCGAGCGTCACTGGTGAGTCTTCTCTATACGAAACGCGCGTCTCGCGCAAATACAAAAATTCAATCCTGGTCTCTATGATGAGTTTATTATTCGAAAAGAGTACAATAAATATATGTGTATAAGAAAATGTATTAAAGCTCTTTTGAATCATTTCTGTCTTATTATAATTTCTCTCATTTCTTCTTTACCTTTTGTGAAATAATCCATTGTTTAAATTCGAATATGTAAATACTTGGCCATTCTATGGCGTCAAAAACTATACTTGTTACAATTTTACAAAACTGTTTCATTTTAATTCCATCTAGAATAGCAATATATCAAATTAACTTTTTGGTCATAATTGTGTGTTTGTAAAAAATATTGAAAAATGCCCGATACTAATGTTCTGTATCCGGTATCACTTATAAAAAGGGGTTATTCATTGCTTATTCTATTTTCGTATAAACCCACCATTTTGTTTTATTAAAATGTCTTGTACTAAGTCAGGAAAATGGCCATTGTTATATTACATTTTTATGTTGTTTTTCTGTTGTGTCGTATTTCTCCTCTTACATTTGATGTGTTTCCTTCTGTTTTAGTTTGTAACCCGGATTTTTTGTTTTCCAATCGATTTATGACTTTCGAACAGCGGTATACTACTGTTGCCTTTCTTTACCAATTTAACATCGTGATAATATCTTCGAATAATGTTTTTTTGGTATACATATTAATTGGGTTGCTGTCGGCACCTATATTTTGGCATTTTATCATCTTACCATTAATGACGTCTAAACATTAAATATATTGGGTTTTGGATGCGCACTGATTGATATTTTAGTCTGAGATACATGATAACTTTGTACGTTGTTTTTTTCTTTGAACTTGCTATCAGTAACTGCAAGGACTTACAAAATTTAACTTCGTGTCTTTGTTTTGTAAGATATTCAATGCCACGTTCAGTTGGTTCATATACTATGTCGTTACTGTATCATGTTGTTGGATGGCGTCCGCGAACTAGTTTAACCTTGCGACAACATATATGTGCCCGTTTCAAGTCGAAAGCCGTAGTGCAATGCATATGTCGTTTGTTCATGTCTGTTTTAAGTAAATTGTTTTGTTTTAAATTAGGCTGTTAGTTTTTTCATTGTAACATATTTGTAATTTTAAGGCCTTATATAGTGGACTACTATATGGTGTGGGTTTTTACCAAGGTTAAAGGCCTTACGGTTGCCTATAATTGCTAACACTCATTTTATTTCAACTTTGGTGGATAGTTGTGTCATTGACAATTATCCAATATTTCCTTTTTTATTTCTAAATTAATAGCCTCCTTGTGTGCAGCAACCTTTTTAAAAGACAACATGACAGGCAGTGCAAGATCTTGATATTTTGTTCAACTAGGAGATATATACACTATATTCAGGCGGTGTTGGTAGTAAGCTACAAAGATATACAACGTTAACATTGGAGACCAGAAATCAATTCTGCTGTTAATTTCTCAATCAATCCTCATTGTCCATGTTGTCATATCCTTTATTTTATACTCAATGGAATATTTGCGTTCAACATGGTTACAACCTTTTGATATTTATCTAGTTAGAGGAAATCATATATATAACGAAACGAGAAGTGTGAGGAAAATGTTAGGTTCTTTTCGTTTTTTATCAATGACGCTCTAGTATGAGATTAGCTCATATACAAAAGGAAACAAGGCGGCAATACGACATGCCTGGTTAATTCCCATTAAAATGTCGATTGTTTGTCAAATACACGTCCTCAAAAAATAGCAAATATGATGTCAATTAGGAACTCAGACATCTTTATAATGACAATGCCAGCACATTTTTGCGTTTGTTTCAATGGTATGTTTAAATCCAATGCTATTTTCACCTCTGACCTACAAGACGCTTTTAAATTGGGTATATATATATATAAAAAGAACAGTATATTATGAATATGTTGAACATCCGGTATTTTAATACACATTTTCTATACTTCAATTCTTTCTTGGATCTGAAAATAAATCAAGAGAGGAAAATGAAAACGCACCTGTCAATTTCAATACATACTCGTATTAGTTCTTATTATGTGTATTTATCTTTGTTAATGAAATGTAACTTTAATTTTCGTAAAGATGAATATTTAAATAACAATTTTATCTACGTACTGATATTTGTATATATTTTTTAAATGTTTTTTGCTTCTTTTGTCTTTCTGGTTTTTTTCCCCATGACATGTACCTCACATCAGTCTTTATTTCTATGTATTTTTTTCAAAATTTGAAAATATGTGTGTTCTTTTATCTAATGGATTCATTAGAAATTCCGTTTGTATCTACGTATGTATGGAATGAAACTCCTCTTTTAAAATCTCAATTTTAAATGGTTATTAAATCATTCAATGAATTAAGATACAATTTTAATATTGAATGATCATGTCTCTATAGATCTTATATGATTTGCATATCTTCAAATACCACCAAATGATTCATCTATTAATATATAAACTAATACATACATTCAGGTTAGGGACATTTAGCTTGACATTCAGCAAGACTTTTAAAGTTGTTGCCATTTCCATCGCATCCTCCGTAAAAAAATGTCAAACATTCTTTCTTTTGCCAATTGTAGTAATGTCTTAACATGTGTGCCTCACAAGGTCCAGGGTTCGGTTTTTGCATACAAACTACAAAAACAATCAACTGAGTTTCACTTTTTAAAATTAATGACAAAATAATGTTTTAACTACACATTTGCACGTATCACGTATTCCCACAAAACGGTATCACACAGGCTTTTGACGATGATACATGTAGTTATAGTAATGTATAGGGTGCGCTTGGATATTTGAAAAAATAATGCTTTTATTTTAAACCAGAAGATGACTTTTCCATTATATTTAGTCGCTATCAATATGATCCCGGAGACAAATAATCAATACATATTTTATGTTGTTAATCCTGTTTGACCACGTGTCATCCGAAGGAAAATATATGCCCAGTGGGCATATATGGCCAGCGCATTTGACCACTCGAGCACTTATTCTACACACGCGTTAGCCTTTCAAAAAGGGCTTGTCGACTCTTAGCTGATGAAAATGGAAAGTGCTTTCGCTTTGTAGATTAATTCATTTACTAGAATAGCCACGTGCATCAATCAACAAATTTTACCCAGACGTGAGGTCACACGTTATGCAGTAGTATATATCGTTTAACGTTGCTGTTTACAAACTCCAGAAGATTCGACTATTTATAGATAAAAGTTACCTGTGTACCAAAATCATGAATATGCATGATTAATAACCAGGCAAAATCTAATTGCTAAAATAGAGAGGACAAATCCGATACTCTACGGGATTGAAGGACATTTCCTAGGTTTGGATTGTCCTAACCAATCAATAAACTTTGATTATTCACGTCTCGTAATATCTTCCAATCAGGTAGCAAGAAAAATTCACGCACTAACTGTCCATCGTTCAATTCCTAATCTCGACTCCTAGGAGTCGAAAATAAATACATATATATGAGTAAAATATGTAAAATATGTATGATATAATTTTGACTATTTCATTACATTTCTGAAATGCGTTTTTTTAAATAAACAAAGCGGATCACATTCGTCTGTTCTCCGGTTTATATCGCTAGTAATCAGTAATATTCAAATGACGGTTATCATCATGATTTATCTTTGCATTCTGTGTCTAAGCAGTGCCGATTTGTTTACTGAACGACTGATATTTCTTAAAACTGATCTTTAAAGTCATATGAAACGAGTGACCGGTAACAAATAATGATAATCCGATACTTGAACTATAAAAATGCAACATATATCATAAACTTAGTCTTCTTTGCACGATTTTATCACTTTTTTCGCTTAAAGTCCGTATAATCGTCAAAAAATATTTCATTCCGTCAAAGTTGTGAAAATATGACAGCTAATAAATAGTCGAAGTTTATCGATTGTCACTCGTTTGTAAACCATCACGACAGAAGCATGTATATCCAGGTAGGCACGTGTATAACAGGTACAATAAGATATAGTTTATCTTGTTGCCGGAGCGTTGTTTAGAACGTTTGGTTTTACATTCGCACTTGCGTATTGCGATCACCGGATTTTTACAGGAAAGGTCACGCTGCATACGGAAAACATGTCGGCGAATTGTATGCTGTAAGCAAGTAATTAAAAAAGCTTCTTATAAATTTGGACAAATTATAAAATTTTCTTGAGAAAAAGTACATGTACATAAGTTTCATAACGAAAACTAGCCGTTTATTTATAAAAAAAAAAACAAACGTATGCATATATTTTTTATTTAATTTGAAGTTTCATATCACTTTAAAGTTATATTGGCCTGCATATAAATTTGTAGGATTAAACAATATACATTGTTGAAACATTATTTGAACCTTGTAAAACAAAACAGGTTATAAGCTCGTGAAAACAAACCTATTAATTACCGATAATATATTTATATTGTAAATGCATGCAGAACACCACGTCTAAAAGAGTCAAATTAAATCGAAGAATATTATAGTATTAGAAACAAACAGACCTATACAGAGTAGCTTTAACAATCTACAGTAAGCTTTGACCTTAGATAATTATAAATTTGGACAGAACATGTATATTATTTGAATCTACTTACACTTCTATCGTTAATGTTTATGCATACGATACTATACGATAACAAAATACTTACTATTTCCGTTTAAACCATTTGGAACAAGGCCAACTATTATGAAGCAGACACACATAATTTTGATAAGGCTCTCCATGATAAGGAAAAGCTTAAATTGACAGTAATACTTGAATAGTGCTTTATATATCTAACTTGCACAACTAAACTCGTGTTTGAATATGATAGAAAGAGGATGTGCACGTAAAGTATAATTGTAATGTAATAGATTTGGTAACATTAAAACAAGGAAAAACATAACAATGTGGTTTTACTTAATTAATATATATGATAACATCTTGTACAAAAGCGACATATATTAACTTTGTGGTAGAAGAGCTAGTCTTCATTGGATTAAAATGTTAAAAGAATTCAACAAAAATTATATGTCCTTGTCCGGAAAGGAAACTAAAAACTTTAATTTTTGCATTTAAATGAATTGGTTAACATGGTTAATACAAGAAGAGAAGGAAAAAAACAAATTACTTCAAAATGGAGACTCGTGCATATCTTTTTCTATAAATCACAATATTAAATATACTCTTCAACTCGTGTATACCAACTGCTTCGAGCATACCTCATGCAGATAAGATCAAAACACGTGTCTTTGGTGTATCTGAGGCAGTTAATTCCAAAAAATACGTGTCTCCAGCGTACAAGAAGGGTATTGCTGTTTCAATAATGTGTATCCCAAGCATTCTTGATAAAGGTTAATTTACACTTCGTGTCACTAGTGTGTCATATGAAGGTGAATCCGTGTCATGAGCGGACCTGACGACGATAAATCCAAAAAAAATGTATCTCTAGCATACCTGATGAAGGTTCGTCCAAATAATTGCGTCTTGTGCGTTACGGATAAAAGGTGTTACAAAAAACGTACTTCGAGCGTACTTGATGAAGGTAGGAATTAAGGAGTAAGTAAAAATTGAAAATAAAAACAAGTGTTGATTATATAGTTCTTTCTTAACGTCCCGTTTGTAATTAACTCATGCATATTCAAGACGACCAAACAAACGATATTGTCTCATCAAATGTTAAAAGAGAATACTTATCTGTCAATCTATGGATGCTGAATACTGAGACAAAAATATGTAAAAACTTTTACAAAATATGTTTCGTGAAGAAAAACAATCAATTCGGATCTTTGATATTGACACATATTATAAACTTCAAACAAGCCAGACATTGACAATACATAAAGTCTTTGAGTTGTGTGTCACTAAATGATCCATTAAACTGATCTATCCTACAAATTTATGAGTCTTATGTAGACGAAACGTGCGTCTGGCGTACTAAATTATAATCCTGGTACCTTTGATAACTATTTGCACCACTGGGTCGATGCCACTGCTGGTGGACGTTTCGTCCCCGAGGGTATCACCAGCCCAGTAGTCAACATTTAGGTGTTGACATGAATATTAATAATATGGTCATTTTTATAAATTTCCTGTTTACAAAACTTTGAATTTTACGAAAAACTAAGGATTTTCTTATCCCAGGCATAGATTACCTTAGCCGTATTTGGCACAACTTTTTTGGAATTTTAGATCCTCAATGCTCTTCAACTTTGTAATTGTTTGGCTTTATAAATATTTTGATATTAGCGTCACTGATGAGTCTTATGTAGACGAAACGTGCGTCTGGCGTACTAAATTATAATCCTGGTACCTTTGATAACTATTCAGATAAATAGTACATTAATTTATCATTGGAATATATTGCAGCCTTAAAATGGGTACGTCAGACATGCATTCCGTCTACGAAAGCATACATATGACGCTCGAATAAAAAGAAATGTTTAAAACGCAAAATAAAGTAAGGAGACGAAGACCATTGATAGGAGAGCGATACGCCAATAATCTAGAAAAAAGTACAACTTTAACGAAAACTGTGTAATGCTACATATGTTTATTTCGATAATTAATGCATTTTTACTGATGCTCGAAATAAAGGTTATGAAAATCCATATATAAAACAAACGATAATCAAATTAGAAGGGAACAAAGGTTCAGCAAAATATGAACGTAATTAGAGCTTTGTATTTAATCTTTCATGAACTCCAATTGAACAAGACCTGATCTTTTGATTTGTCTACTCATCGCTAAATTGACTTGACACAATGACCGCTTTACATATTGCCTGTCTGCTTAAATTATGAATGCGTGTCTGTCTTTTGTTTAAAATAAAAAAAATATAGACCATACATATGTTACTAAAGTACGCATAAAACTTTGTACAATAAAAATTTCTCCTTAATCGGCCTTTAAACAAATCGAAAACAATATTAGTTACAACACTAACGGAAATGTAAGTTGTATATTTCAATAAATATCAAAGATTTTAGTACTTTACATACGATTTTTAAGTTATGGTCTGTTTCAAAATGTTGCAGTCAGTGTTAAATTGTAATCTTATATCCTTGGTTATACATGTACGGGACATTCGATTAACTTATGGTAATAACACAGGATACATAGATTGTTAAAAGTTATCAAAGGTACCAGGCTTATAATTTAATACGTCAGACGCGCGTTTCGTCTATATAAGACTCATCAGTGACGCTCAGATCAAAATAGTTAGAGAGCCAAACAAGTACAAATTTGAAGGGCATTGATGACCCAAAATTCCAAAATGTTTTGCCAAACACGGCTGAAGTTATATGTATGTCTAGGATAAGAAAATCCTACGGTTTTTGAATAGTTCTGTTTGCACACAGTAATTTTTTTAATAAATGACCATATAATTGATATCCATGTCAACACCGAAGTGCTGACTTCTAGGCTGGTTATACGAAAAGTCAACCAGGAGTGGCATCGACCCAGTGGTGTAAATAAATATTAAAGTAAACCGGCTTATAATTTTAAACGTCAGACGCGCGTTTCGTCTACACAAGACTCATCAGTTACGCTCAGATCAAAATAGTTAAAAAGCCAAACAAAGTTGAAGAGGATTGATGACCCAAAATTACAAAATAAGTTGTGTCAAATACGGCTTAGTTCTCTATGCCTTGGAACCAATTGTCTACAATCACGTCCACTTTTCCTTGAATGTGAAATACCGAATAAGAATATTAACCAGATATGTCTTCACATGAGCAACAGTGCCATATGTGGATCAGGATCTGATAAACCTCTTAAAGCATATGAGAACACCTCAAGTGTTGGTTGGGGTACGTGTTCGACGCTCTAAGGTTTTCTGTATTTTGTTTTTTTACTGTTGGTCAATTTCTTTTAAGCCATGTTGTTGTGAGTTTATCTTCGATTCATGAGTTTTAAAGTGCCCTTGTTATCCACGCTTCTTTCATCTCTAGGTATTTTGAGTTTATACATGACATTTTGATTTTTTTCTTGGTTAAAATTGTTGTTTGTTTTTTATTGAGAGGACTACATAAGTTCGACTGAATACCCAACGTTGGACATTTTAACCTATAATATAAAAAAAGAAGATGTAGTATGATTGCCAATGAGACAACTCTACAGGATACCAAAATGACCCAGACATTAACGTCTATAGGTCATCGTACGACCTTCAACAATGAGCAAAGCCCATACCGCATAGTCAGCTATACAAGGCCCCGAAATGACAATGTATAACAATTCAAAAGAGAAAACTAACGGTTTTATTTATGTACAAAAAATGAACGAAAAACAAATTTGTAACACCACTGAATTACAGGCTCCTGACTTGGGACAGACACAAACATACATAATGTGGCGAGGGCAAACATATTAGCGGGATTCCAACCCTCCTACTAACCTGCCACAGTGATATAACAGTACAACATAGGAACAAACTATAAAAATCAGATGGAAAAAAATACAAGTGGACGTGGTCGGGTACTTGTACATCCAACAACAAAGAGACACTAGAAACAGATCTGAGAGTACTCTAGACAGCTAGTTCAAAGCCACTAACAACTAATGAAAAATGCATGCATTTAAGACTAAATCATGAATCCGTACACATCCAACATCCAATGGATTTAGTGTAAAGACGTCATAAACAGTCAGAGAAACACCTGACCTTGTGCAATGCCAAGATACAAGTAGATCCATGAATGTGTATATGTATATAATATAATAATGATATTTAGTTTTCTTTTAATTTACTGAGAACAAAATCAAGATGAATACCAATAAAAACAATATTCAATGATCTTATTATAGTGTTGAATTGGTAACCTTTTAGAATAAGTTTATTTAAAGGAGCAATATGTTTACCAGGATCATTTCTAAATTTCCGAGCACGGTTAACAACATTTCCGTAAAAAAGAGGATGACTTGTGCTATCCCGTTTAAAATAAATTTTTTACAGGTACAACCAAACTTCAAAACCAAATCTTTATATCTATGAAAAATGTAGTAAAGTTTTTAGTAATTTATGGTAACGATATCCCTGGTCTAAATATTTACCAGTTATACATAGATTACGTTAAACTTTGTTCAAATCAAAAACGTCACAACAGACACGGGCATAGTGAACGAGATGTGAAATATAAACAACGTAAGATGGTGCAAAAGGAACATCACCATCAAAAAATGTAAAATTAACAATAGGGAACGAAAAATCGTCACTTTTGTCGTAAAGTTCAGTGTGGAGTTTCCCGTTTAAAACCGACATATCCAAATCTAAGAAAGGACAGTTATAACCGTTTATATTTGATTTATTGTTAGTTAGTTCCTTGGGGTAAATGTCAGCAGTATATTGAGATAATTCCTGATTATTTAACGAAAAAAATATCATCAAGATAACGGTAAGTGTTGTTGAATTTATCAATTAAATGCAATTTCGACGGGTCTGTACTGGGTTTAGTTATAAACAGTAACTGTGATTCGTAACAGTACAAAAACAAGTCTGCTATTAAAGGGGCGCAATTAGTACCCATAAGGATACATACAACCTGTCGATGAACTTTGTTGCCGAAACGTACATAAATATTATCAGGGAGAAAATTAACAGCTTCAATCATCTCATCACACCTTCAGTAGGTATATCTAGCATATTTACCTTTCTCATTAGAGAAGAAAGCTTTAAATGAGTTGAAGCAAATATATTTGCATTCATATTTACCAAACGACCATTTGATTAAATAGGAAAACTTTTGTTTGATAAGATAGTGTGGAAGTGTAGTGTAAAGAGTAGAAAAAATTAAAACTGTCAACAGAAGCAAAACACTACACACCATTAAAGTCTGAAATGGCCTATATCTGTACTCGACTGTACTGATTTTAACTCGACCAGTCTGAATTGGTCTGACTTTTACTTAATTTTACTCGAACCCAGTCTGAACCATACTCGACCGTTCTGAATCGTACTTGACCCTTATCTTTGCTGTTGAAAATAGTCTGAACTATTACTCGACCAGTCTGAAACAGTTTTAACCCATTCTCAACCTGTACTCTACCTATTTTTCCGGTCTAAACCATACTTAACCAAAGGTCTGAACAATACTCGATTAGTCTGAACCATACTAGACCAAATAACCACTACTTTTTTAACTGTCAAAATAAATTTCTTTTTAACTGATGTGACGAAGTCATTAAGAATAAATATATTTTATTAAGTAATTACAAAGTCAAGAAAGATACTAAAGTTCAAATGTTGAAATGTTCACAAACTGTTTTTAAAGTTCAATTGTTCGAATGTTCAATAGTTCACAATGGCACGTGATCGTATAGTTTTATAAATGTTCAGTCCTTATGGATTACGTTCGGATATTAAGCGCATGATTTCCAGCCTACCCACGATGGGGAAGACCTTGGCGGAATCTCCGGTACCAATAGCTTGTACCAATCTCTTGTACCAAGCTGTCCTTGTAGTCCATTGAGGTATCTTATATAGTCCAATGGTCCATACACCTGCCTATAGCTGTAGGCCGGTTGTATAATCGTCCGGTTATCGAGTACTATTTACATGAGGTTAATTGTCAAATAATGTAATTAACCCCTGACGGATAAATGTTATTTTAAAGTAAACATGGTCATTTATGGGCTTCGGGGTATATATGTCCATAGTATACGAACAGATTGTTATTAGTGTCCAAAGGCTTTCTGCTATTTAATGTATTCACAGATGGTTATTAGTGTCCAAAGGCTTTCTGCTATTTAATGTATTCACAGATGGTTATTAGTGTCCAAAGCATACATGATTGTCATTGAATTGTTTATTTCCTTTTTAATAAATTTCCTAATTAATACTCCTTGATAATTAATTAATGTTACCAATTGTGTAACATTATTCCTTCCCTCGCAATAAGAACGAAAGTTCGGAAAATACGATAATCCTTCTTCATTTATGCTATTGTAAATCCAGTAGTTCCATTGTAAAGTTTTTTGGTAACCATCACCACATATATAGTTCATAAAATTCGGCAAGTCCAACATCTGAATATATTTACACATAGGTCATTTGAAAATATTTCGATATACATAGTTCCTGTTTTATTTCCGTCACCATCAAAGTATAAAGTTCATCAACTGCTGGAAAGGGCGCACATCTTTGTACAAGTGTCGTCATCATCATCTCCATTACGTAGTATTTGACGCATCTAGCTATTTGGTTCGTCCTTCTTAAGAGGCTGTTAACATCGACATTCGGTTAAGTTTTGTCCTTGACCAATGGCACGGAGGAAAACATCTCTCTGTTGTCAGTAACATCTATTCCAATTGCGAAGACACCATTTGTTTTTACCAAATTGTTCGTGGCATTAGAACCAGAACTCACAACATTCTTTTTGGCTAACCAAGATATATTCTTAATTAATTAACAGTACAAAAATATGGCTATTCCAATGAAGATGGCACCTAAACCCCACTGATAAATTTATCCCAATTTGGACAAACTAAAACTTGTTTACTTCCCCTTAATTTCCTAATTTTTTTTATTTATCAATCAGATAATTGACAGTTTGTTAGCTCGCCTTAAGTTCAAAAGTTATCTAAGCCTAGCAAAATTAAGTTTTCACAATTTCTACGTATATAAATCAATACGTTCTTTTTTATATCAAATTATCTATTTAAAACAAATACGTTCTTTTTATTTATATTAAATTGTCTATTCAAAACAAAAACAAAATAAAAGGGGAAAACTGTCGTATACAACTTCTACAAGTTTTTAAAATCCTACATAATAAAAACAAATATATGTTTATTAACACAAGACATAAAAAATAGATTTAAAAAATTCACAAATTAAAAAAATATATATAATGTGATCCTTTTCTATAACCCCTACACCTACATAATACCTATAACAAATAATATATACTAAATATTATATGTGTTACTTTGTTCCCAATTGTAATACTTTTACAGTTTTATTTTGTTTGCTTCATTAATTAATCTTAACGTTAGATATAGACCAAAAAATTAACAACATTTAAGATTCCATTAATAAAATTTTAACTACCTCTTGCGCAATTTGTTACTGACTCTACATTTCATATTTGACAACAAAAACACCTTATTGCGAAAAAAATGTCGTTCTCTGTAATGTATTACATTTTTCTAAAATTAGTATATAGTTTCCTTATACTATTTCCTTTCTTTTTTATATATCTATTTTTCATTTGTTTTAAAATTTCAAACCTACTGCCTATCCCTTTTATACATTTACATACGACTATGTTGAGATCTGAGTTTAAAAATAGTATATACATTTAAAACTTAACTAACCTCTTAAAACTAAAACCATTAAAAAAAATCTATGACTACTTATGAACAAAACACATCGTTAAGATTCTTTTTTTTCAACTCCTTAAATAATTGTTTCCTTATTCTTATTTCATGATTATAATCCTCATCATTGTTTACTTTTCAATTTCAATTTTACTTGAATGCTAGTTTTCCTTTTATATCAATTATCTATTTCACTAAAATTTTGTCATTAAGTTCTAAAGTTCATATATTTCTTATTTTTTCTTTACAAATATCAGTCTACTACAACAATACTAGTAAATCCCTAAGGGCAAACATATCCATGTTTTTCTTTAATGTGCTACTTTATGAAGATACTTCTCTTAATCTATTAACAATATGTAAATATGGCGTAATCTAACACCATAAAAAAAAACTTGCACCATTTAATAACTTAACATCACTTATGTTAATCATCCGAAGAAGGGGTTGGAATCTAAAATTATAGACTATTTGTTTTCTCTAAACAAATGTGCGTAAACACTACCCAACTGCGAAACCACCACCCAATGGCTCTAACACGCAAACAATGTATCCTCAAAGTACCCTTAACTTCATCTACCAAAGGTTCTAAATCAACCTTAATTTACACCGGTGCACTACTAAAATTACGTAAAACATATGTTTTCTAGAATAATTGAATGTATCTTCAAAAAAAATAACCCATAATATGATCAAAACAAAAAAAAACAAAATACCTCCAAAAAATGATATTGTATCAAGACATATTTACTTGTTTTTTTTTACATATTACTCTAAACGAAAAACTAGCTTCTTCAAACTTAAAAAAAAATATTTTTTTAAGAATCATATTATATAATTTATCCTATCTATTAAATAACAGCCGATAAAAATTACACTTAAAAAAATAACCTTGTTCTCTAAAACAAAAATGTGTATAATATTCATAGTTTTTTAATCGACCTATAATACCTTAAAATATACCTAATAAAAACAATTTGTTCCTACCACAACTCGTGACAAAACTTCTGATTTTAAGCATTTTAAAAATACGGCCTGACTTCCTTTAACATTAAAAACTTTACTGAATATGTGTGCCATCCCTTGAAAAGCCATTTCTATTTGTTGTACTGACATAGAAATATCTTGATTGTCCATTAAGAAAAATGAAAGTAACTGAGTTCTTACCTTTTATATTCCTTCGCGTTATTTTAGACAATCCAAGTCGATCGTGGTCAAACGGCATCAAATCGTGACTTATGTGACGAAGTCATTAAGAATAAATATATTTTATTAAGTAATTACAAAGTCAAGAAAGATACTAAAGTTCAAATGTTGAAATGTTCACAAACTGTTTTTAAAGTTCAATTGTTCGAATGTTCAATAGTTCACAATGGCACGTGATCGTATAGTTTTATAAATGTTCAGTCCTTATGGATTACGTTCGGATATTAAGCGCATGATTTCCAGCCTACCCACGATGGGGAAGACCTTGGCGGAATCTCCGGTACCAATAGCTTGTACCAATCTCTTGTACCAAGCTGTCCTTGTAGTCCATTGAGGTATCTTATATAGTCCAATGGTCCATACACCTGCCTATAGCTGTAGGCCGGTTGTATAATCGTCCGGTTATCGAGTACTATTTACATGAGGTTAATTGTCAAATAATGTAATTAACCCCTGACGGATAAATGTTATTTTAAAGTAAACATGGTCATTTATGGGCTTCGGGGTATATATGTCCATAGTATACGAACAGATTGTTATTAGTGTCCAAAGGCTTTCTGCTATTTAATGTATTCACAGATGGTTATTAGTGTCCAAAGGCTTTCTGCTATTTAATGTATTCACAGATGGTTATTAGTGTCCAAAGCATACATGATTGTCATTGAATTGTTTATTTCCTTTTTAATAAATTTCCTAATTAATACTCCTTGATAATTAATTAATGTTACCAATTGTGTAACACTGACATATATAACAACAGCCAACAAAATTTATAAATTGTTAAACCTTATATTAGAATTATATCTAATATTATATTTAGGATAAACAAAAATATATTATATATAATTTATATCAAAAAGGAATAAAATTAGATAAATAAATAAAATTGATTAGTAGTGAAATATAAAGTATAACCTCTGCTTTGTGCAAACTCATAAATAAGATCACACCTGGTCAGAGGTATTAAATTCTAAATAACATTTCTGGCAGTCAGCAAATCTTTTGAAATTGTTCAGCCGCCGGATATAAATTGTTCGTGACGTCAGCCAGTTGTAATAGAATCTTGGCTCGTGTCCATCACATGACCCAACGTCCGGTTTATACCTACAAACTACAAAACATGATATCTTGATGAGTGAAAATGAACAGTTTTGTCGTCTAAAACGTAATAACGTAAAGAAATAGTGCAAATCAAATTCATCACAGCATATATTGAAACACGTAAAATATTTATACATAAAACTCAATCTAAACAAGATTGTGAAGTTCAACAAAAGTAACTGAAACTAGAATAATTATTGCAAGCAATACTAATTGTCACATTAAACTATTTTCATGACATTAGCAATTAATTATAGAGTTCCAGAGTTAGAGTTATACAGAAAAATAAAAGAAATTTTATGTAGCTTCCCATGATGAAAAAATAAAATGTCAGAACTAATATAAGTCTGAATTATATAAAACTGGCACAACTTTGATATATGTAACATGTCAGAACGAGGATGTTTACGTTCACCATAACAGATTGGTCCATATTAAACAATACAATGTAACCTTTGTCTTTACAAGGATATTTATATTTTGTTTGTTTGTTTTACTAACCTACGTCATAAGAAAACTTCGGGGGAAGTACCGACATGTATTTAAAAATTAAAAAATCAAAAATACTGAATTCCGAGGAAAATTGAAAACAGAAAGTCCCTAATCACATGGAAAATTTCACAACTCAAACAGATCAAAGAAATGGATAACAACTGTCATACTCATGACATTTTTATTATGCAGAAAATGGTGTATTAAACCTGATTTCAAAGCTAACTTATCCTCTCATTTGTATGACAGTCTTATCAAATTCCATTATATTGACAAGGATGTGTGATTAAAACAAACACAATAGGTAAAAATGTCACAATTAGGTTATCAACAGCAACACGAACCCCACCACAAACTGGGGTTGATTTTATGCGCCCTGGAAGGGTCAGCAGATCTTGCTCCACATGTGACACATGTCGTGTTGCTCATGTTATGACAAAGCTGGTAAATAGTATAATTCGGTAGGTCAAATTCGTGAAAAGGTAACGGGATTGTTGTTACGACATAATGAACATATCCGATATTATCTGTGAAACGGATATTCTATAACTGTCAACCAACTCGTAATGTCAAAGCGATGATTTCAATTTCACCATTTAGAATTAAAAATGGGGAAACTAACATCGTCTCTTTTCTCGTAAAGTTTTTTTTCAACCGACCTTCATTGATTGTCAATTTCCAGATGTAAGTCAAGATATGAGACAGACTTAACTGAAAAACGGAAAGTCTCTTATCAAAGGGCAAAATCAAAAGCTCCAGCACATCAAACGAATGGATCACGGTGTCATATAACTGTTTAGTGCAATACTCTTCAATGAATGAAAGCTTTTAATCATTTTGGCCTTGTCCGGAAATTTTGTGTTAAAGCTAAAATATTAAAAGAAAAATATCGATAAATCTATTGAAAGTGAAGCAGGCAATGTAAACAATGTAATGTACCTCAAAGTAATTTATCCTATCTACCTGACTGTATGAACTTTTCATTTGTCAGAACTAATGGTTTATTGAATGACGCCAACCACTAAACATGTAACAATCTTAGTATTAAGTTATTTCAGGTCAAGTTAAAATAACCGTTTAATTAAAAAAAAATATATAATTGTGTGAAATTTTTTAAAAAAAGTATGATTTCTTTTATCAGATACAACTTATCCAAAGTCGATGTTTGTTTCTTAATTTTATTTCTGTTTTCTTATGGTTGAACAAAGAAAGCATAACTAGTTTGTTAAGCTCTTGTTCGTTGAACAATCGATGGATATGATGCCTTGATACTTAAACAATTCTAAAAAGTTTACAGAAAACGTATATTTTATCTGTGTATATATTTGATGGATCTTCGAAATATACAAAAAAAAAGAATTAAAAAATAAAAAAAATCTAAACTCATATTTGGCCACAATCTATAATATTTTTTCATCAACATTTACATTAGGAAGTATCTATATAATGTCGATGATCTAAACCTTTCAACATCCAACCTTTGTTAGCTAACCAACTACGACAGAGATATAAAACTGGTTTCACAAGTTTAACAGAAAGTCAGGAGTTCAACTTATTTTTATTCAATATTGATGCATATGAACCCCAAACGGCTGAATGTCATACACGTACATTATAGCGATGAAGGGATATACATGTATCATTCATGGTCCTTCCTATTCACTTTTGATACGCTATATAACAACGTCTCTCATCGTACGGTGACCTATCGTTGTAACATCTCAGCGTCAGTTGGTCTTTGGAATAGAGTTGTCTCATCGGTAATCATACCAGATCATCTTACTCTTACAATTTTTGATCATAATATAGCTTCAGTAATATAGTTCTAAAAGAAAAAATAACTGTCTTTCTTGATTTTACTTGAAGCAATGCTCAAACAAACAAAATTAAAAACCAAGGATGCGTTAATGCCTAAACATTTGAGGATCTTTGTGACAAAAATTACAAAGCCACATTCACATTTTTATTGTAAAACGGGAACCTTGTTTAAGTAATTCTTTATTTTATCAAGAAAGATTTAAAAAAAAAGGATGAAGTATGTCATGTCAAGGATGTACAATTATAACAATTATTTAAATTGGGCTGTGTGACGTGATGGTTCTTATAATCAATTCCAAATTAGGTCAACTTTCCTTGGGGACTTAACTAAAGGATAAAAATATCGTGGCGTATACTTATGCATTCTCTTTCTTCTTTTTATTTAAGGTCAACATGGCTTCAATTCTGAAGAATACATGTTGTTGCGCATGCGTGATTGGCAAAAATTTATACAAATTCATAAAATTATTTTATAACAATTAGAGTGTTTGTATATATATACAGATTGTGATTAAAAATATATGTATATGTTTTGTTTAAATTTGTTTATTTGAAGCTAAAGAAAACAGCTGGTGTTAGCCTGTCACGGAATACAAGTTACTTCATAATATAAAAGAGGGACGAAAGATACCAAAGGGACAGTCAAACTCATAAATCTAAAACAAACTGACAACGCCATGGCTAAAAATGAAAAAGACAAACAGAAAAACAATAGTACACATGACACAACATAGAAAACTAAAGAATAAACAACACGAACCCCACCAAAAACTAGGGGTGATCTCAGGTGCTCCGAAAGGGTAAGCAGATCCTGCTCCACATGTGGCACCCGTCGTGTTGCTTAAGTTATAAAAGGAAAAAATATTCTGGAATATTATTTCCACAAGAATAAATATTACAGTAAATGTTCCTAACTGAATAAATGGTATAGACTATTTGTTCCAACAGGAACAGATATTATGACAATGTTTATAACAAAGTTTCCAATGGAACATCTGTTAGGAGGAACAAATATACGTTGACAAGCAGATCTCTATTTAATCAATCTCAATTACAGTTCCATTGAATTATTGTTCGCGGGAAGTATGACCATTTGTATGTGTCCTTGGAAGTTTGGATGTGTCTGAGTATGATTTTGTCTTGTCCTGCTGTCAGTTTGTTCAAAAATATGCGATGGAATGGCTACAAGACAATGTATTACTTTATAAAATAAAATAAGTCTTGTTGTTAAGCGTCTCTCAGCTAGTTGTGGCCATTTCAACTGATTTAGCATGTTTGTGACACTGCTCGTGTAATCGTAGTTGTTGTGTACATGACGAGCAGCTCGTCTTTGTACCTTTTCTAATTATATATGTTGTTCTTTCATATGGGGGTGCCATACACTACAACTTCATTCCAGTTTGGGTCCAGTTACTAGTGCATGGTATGCTCTTGATTTTGTTTCTGTGTTTTTAACTTTGAAATTTCTTTAAAAAAAAAACAAGTGATCTGTTCCCATTTGATACTATGTTGTCTATATGTTTGTTCCACTTCAGATTCGATTGTAAGGTTATGCCTAGATATTTTGCGGATGTAACTGATTCGGGGATGTGATTGTGAAGGATGTAATTATGCCGGTAGTTATTTTTCTTTTCAGGGTGAAATGCCATAAGCCAATCTGACTTCCATCAAGCTGCTGAGTTTAGGTCAAGTTGTAGTTTATGACAATCATCTTGTGTTTTTATTTCCCTGTAAATTATGCTGTCATCAGCAAAGACTATAAGCTTGCTGTGTTGTAGGTATTCCGGTAAGTCATTTATATAAATGAGAAACAGTACTGGGCCCAATACTGTTCCTTGTGGTACACCAGATGTTACGGGTACTGAGGTGGAAGAAATGCCATTAATGACTACTGTTTGTGTTCTGTCCTGTAAAAATGCCTGAATCCAATTTAGTGTGTTATTTTCAATACCATAGAATTTGAGATTGTAAAGGAAGTGACGATGTGAGACTTTGTCGAACGCTTTAGCGAAATCCATTATGATCAAGTCAATTTGTGTGTTTCTATTATTTGATTGTGCTAGTTCTTGAATGAAGTCAATTAATTGTGTTTCACACGACCTTTTTTTTTTGCTGTATCAAAATTATAATGGCTTTTTTTGGCATTTCATAGAAATGACTGTTTCCACCTGTTTTTGAACTACTATTACGCTAAGAGGCACATAACCGATTGATGGTGCCATAAAACATCTTTTCGTCAATTAACAAAATACAAAAAAAAACAGTGTATGCTTTCTAATTTTAAAACTATCCATTATGACCAAAGGAACAAAATGTCAAAATTACAGCTTTGCATTACGGCCTTTAAACGTAGGAAAGCTCATACCGTATGGTAAGGTATATGTGTAACAGGACCCAGTATGGTATTATTTAGCTTACATTAATATTGGTTGGGTTTATAGTTATAGTTAAAGGCCGTACGTTTACGTTTGGTTGCTTAAGTAAGCTTCATTGTTCTCTGGTGAATATCTGTTTTATTGAAAATCATACAACATCTCCTTTTCTATGAGAAATTTAAATATATATAATAGTGAAGGTAAGCAACGTTTTGCTCCCTTCCTTGTTTTGAGATATTTGTCTGTAAATATCATTTAAAGATATGTTTTTGACTCCATACGTAGGGAACAACACCTTGGAATACACTGGACCAACCTAAAATAAAACAGACTGTTCTGTTGAGACTAGTAACGTTGTAAGCCCTATAATCATTTGTGTGTTTGACTTTTTAAACTTTCATCTCACGTGTACCTGATGATATGTATTCCACATATATTCACGAGCCCGCACAAAATTCGTATGTGTTGTTATTGATGACACAATGCGACATAACTGATTTCTCAGTAATAAACGGTTGAACAATAATTTACATGTTTTCCAATCTAAAGAACTTGGTTGGTTATTTGAAGACAACAAACAAGGGCTTCGATGACCGAGTGGTATTAGTAGTTACTACTATAATCACTAGACGCCAACACTGAGGTTGTCAGTTCGAACCCGATCGTGCCGTTGCACAGGACTCCAATCTTAATTAACTTAGATTGTCAGTAATTAGTTAATACTTCAGTTTCATTATGTATATCTCTTTCATATTCATTTGATAAAATTTACTGTTTGCAATAGCATGAATTGTTCTATATAATAAGAATGTTCTTATCCCGGGCATACAAACAATGCCGTATTTGGCAAAACCTTTTCAACTTTTGATCTTCAGTGCTGTACAACTTTGTACTTTTTTCACTTTCGATCTTTTATATCTGGGCGTCACTATTGAGTCTTGTGTGGACAAGACGCGTTTTTGGCGTATTGAATTTTAAACCTGATGCTTTTTGTTATCTATTAATCATGCTTTTCTTTGTCTAATATGGTCTCCTTTTTATTTGTATTGTAGTCCTGTAATATTATGTTGTCATTTCAATGTTATATTTAACTTTGCCATTAAAGTGCGAGGTTTGGCATGCCATAAAACCAGGTTCAACCCACCACTTTTATTCCCCTTTAAAAGTGTCCTGTACCAAGTCAGGAAGATGGCCATTGTTATAATATTGTTCGTTTCTGTGTGTGTTGCATTTTAACGTTGAGTCGTTTGTGTTTTCTCTTATTTTTGAGATAAGACGTGGCACGGTACTTGTCTATCCCAAATTCATGTATTTGGTTTTGATGTTATGTCTGTTGCTTGGTCCGTTTCTGTGTGTGTTGCGTTTCGGTGTTGTGTCGTTGTTCTCCTCTTATATTTAATGCGTTTCCCTCGGTTTTAGTTTGTTACCTCGATTTTGTTTTTTGTCCATGGATTTATGAGTTTTGAACAGCGGTATACTACTGTTGCCTTTATTTTTCTTATCGAAGGTCGATGGGTTTTTTTCGGGCAATCCGGCCTCCTCTACCAACAAAAACTAGCCGTCACGAAATAGCAAAAAAGGTGCATAAACGTGACGACATACGTTATTATGGATTTTGGTAAAAAAATCTGTAAATAATTATAGTATAACTAATCGATTAGTTATTCTTTTTATTACATTGGCAAATCAGTTGGAAAGCAGGTCACGGTTTGACCCCAAGTTTATCAGCAACAATAGAGTCACGTGACCGTGAAAATTCAGTAAAAAAACGGATGAGACAAACCTCATTTTAACTCGCTGAATACTATTGTCGTAATAAAAACTGATTGACCTAACTAATCTTGAGTATCCATAGTTTATTCTCGTCAAAGCTCACACATCAAATCAAAGTCCTTTATTCTTTATTTTATCTGCAAACTTGGAGTTTGTGTGAAAATTGCCAAGTCTCCTGAACGGAAAATCTAAATATTTACGAGGAAACTAAAAATGATGGGCTGAATTTAAATTTAATAAAGCATCTCATTAAGACAAACACTCGATATGAATATCTCGGCAATAGAATGTTGGATACGCAAACGTCAAATTGATTTCAAACCGAAGCGGTGGTTTTTATGCCGATTTGTGCAAGTGGTTATCTCCCCTTAATATCAACAGTCAAAAATAAAAACCCAGCAAAATGCATAAAAATTAAAAAAGGAGTTTACTTTAACAAATTAGAAAGAAAATAAACGAAACTCGATTTATAACTATGTTATGATAATATAAAGAAGAGATACTTCCCCCTATTTTTCAGAGAAGGACTAATTAAATGTAAATATTAAAAGACAAAATATTACTGCAGTAAAAAAAAAACAATTCAGAAATGTGGATAATGACACCTACATGTAAAATTAAAAACCTAGCTATATTGAAAGAAATTAGATCTGGCGGATGAAATATACTACATGCAGAATTTTTTTAAACACTTCTAATTATATTTAATGCAATAAAACATAGTTTATACAATTTCAATAATCTTTCTGAAAATTGATATAATTATTAATTAAATTTCTTCAAATTAAGAGAGCCGTTAAACTCAAGCCTATGTTTCTTAGTTGAACAGTAAAATACAAAAAAGGGATTTATAAGTTTTATACCAAAAATATTGACAGAAATTCTGTAAAAAAAATATATGCTTTAAATTATAAGTGAAAGTGACACAATTTTGAATTTCAGAATCATTATTATTGTAAAATTAAACTTTTAGATTAGCTTGCACAGTAGAGCTTTGTCTTATTTCTCAGGGTATTTTATAGATTATGAAAGTAAACTTTTTGGAAAAAATGGGGCTTCTTCTCTTGGACAGGTTGCTGTATCAGCTTCTTTAAATAATTACATATTTATAAACAAAGTATTGTATATATACTTTACCTGAATACTAGTAATAGGAAATGAAATGAAACTGGTGGGACAAATTTTGTGCATTTTACTTCAATAATGATCAAAGATGCTTAAATTTGACAAGCTTAGAATTTGCCATTTGAATAAATTCAATTTTGTAAGAACACATCTCTATGAATAAACTTCTTGTTTGGCTGACTTGGCTTGATAAGCTAGTTTTTGCTCTTATTACTATAAAATTGAGAATGGAAATATAGCTTACTGAGTAAAGAGATAATAATATAAGCAAGATTTTATTAACTGACCTTCATTTTCTTTTTTCATATGTTTTTTTCCTACAGAATTTTCTTTGCAATGCATTTTCTATTGCTATTTTTGTGCTTTTGTCCATCCATGCAGTAGGCTATCAATAGTCTGTCAGATCTATCAGAATTATCCAAGACGTTTAGCTTTAAACGCAATAAAGAAGATCTTTGTTTGATGTTTCACTTTTCCAATGTGTAAATTTTTACTATGCAGATGACCCTGACACATATTTTGTTATAAACGTTACATGACGTATGTTGAAAAAAGAAAACAATGTCACCGTCAATTTGTGTAGGGGATCAAAAGGGATTTTAGTTACTTTAAAATACAAGTATCGTATGGAATTGTGAAAATCCACAACTTTTAATCAAAATTTCATTCATGTCTTTAATAAAATCAGTATTTTAGAGCACTTTGAAACAGGTACAATGAAAAGAAGCTAAACTTTACTGTTTTGAAGTAGACACGTAGCTAAAACCAGATAAAAATTGACATGGCTGGTGGTCACTAAAATTGATGTATAAAAGTAAAAAATGATGGCTTCAAAACAGTGTATAAATTTGAAATAGGTTTCCCGGTTTCATCTAAGATTATAACCGTTCTTTTCTGTATTTGGATACGCAAACGTCAAATTAGGAAAAATCGATTTTTTTGGCGAACAAAAAAGATAGCTAATTTTTTTTAGAACTGACAGGATAAAGGAATAGCAATAACAAGCTATTTTTTGTAATGTTTGTATGTCGTAAAGAAATTATATTGGTCACAAAACCTACAAATTTAAAAATTTAATTGTAATAAAAGCATGACAAGATGCAAAAAAATACTTTAAACGTCAATCTTTTAGCCGATTGATTTGGCGGACTTTTTGACGTTACGGACGACTGTAGCGCCACCTAATTAATTCCCCCTGCTATTGTTGCTGATAAAGCTTGACGACAACGGACGTTTCCAAGGACTTGCTTTCCAACTGAAATGGCTTTTTTTTTTTATGAAATTAATGTAGAAAATGTAAGGAACTATATCTTTTTCCTACGCATTGACAATTTGTTTTGATCCTACGTTACCGACGTCTTGAGAACGCCTATTGTTGTATGACGTCAGAGAGTGAAATAACCACGTTTATTTCACATGTGAAATTATCGGTTTTTATTTAACTGGGAAATCAATGTAATTCATTGCAACCAATGTAATAATATACAATTACTGTCTTTTGATGAGGTAAATATGCGGTTTTATTGACTTTTGAAAAAATGATATTCACTGAGGCCGACGGTCAATAAAACCCCATATTTACCAAAACAAAAGACAGTAATTGTTTTATTTCATATTTCGAGAGAAGAAAATGTATTTTTTGACAAACATATACCGAAACAAATTTTACATGAAACATTTTACCATAACGTTGCACGTAAAAGCACGTGACGTTTAGCGCGGTGAATAACACTTTCTCAGGTGAATATGCTTTTTTATTCAAAATCCAATCCATATAGAGAAACCTACTAAAATAATACCAATATGGAATAATACTTAATATCATTTTCTATTATTTTATCTGACGTTTTTGTTCTTTCAAAGTCTTTCTGGAATCTGAAAAAATAAAGAGAGGCAAATGTAAAGGCAGGTGCAATTTTTAATACAATCTACAAATTCGTACTTCGTTCCTCTTTTCGTGTTTGAAAGGTGAATGCATCCAAGTTACTCTTATTTTGTCAGCTTTTTCATCTACGTGTACCTTACATAGAGAAACAAATTATCATCGGTGTTTACTTTTTAAATAAATGTAATATGTTTTCTTTTATTTCACCTCATTTCCGAAAAATTGTCACAATATACCATGCTCGACATGGGTTTTGTGAGATAAAGGTGGCTGTTTTATATATTAGTTATAATGTTTGTTAAATAAACTGTTTGTTGACGTTTCATACGACGTTTCTGTTAACTACTATTATAAATTAAATTACAAAAATACGGAAAACCGATGAAATTTAAAACGGAAAGTCCCTTATCACATGGCAAAATCAAAAGCTCATACACATCAAACGAATGGATAGCAACTGTCATATTCCTATCTTGGTACAGGTATGTTCTTATCTACAAAATGGTGGATTGAACCTGGTCTTGTAATTCAAATTTTACCGGAGGTTCATCCGTTTATATATACTTTCGCCGTTTTGTTTATCTTGAATATTTATATAGATATGTTCAAACAGGTGACACATGACAAAAGCAAATAATTGATTTATCTATATAGGTGTCTGACGCTATTTCCCACAAAAGGTGAAAATTTACTACTTTGACTTTACATTTAATGTACTTAAAAAAAAGCTTACGTTTTTAAACGGAATCCGTTCAAAGATTTTAAAGACATGCTAAAACATCATCAAGCTGTTTATAATATAACTTATAGTTATATCTATTTCATTACGTTTCTGGTGATAAAGTTTTTGATTTGCAATCATACCTCATCTTTTTAATTATAATGTTACCTTGTTTTGCGTTATATCAAAAAGAAAACTCACAAAAATTCTAAACTTCGAGGAACATTCAAAACGGAAAGTTCTTAATCAAATGGCAAAAAGTATATAACAAATATTGCAACCATGTTCATTGCAGTGCTCACTTATTTTTGTATTTTATTTATGTATGTTGAATCAACCCATAAAGGATTAAAATAGTTTTAGTCCTGTGACAAAATGGCTAGATTAACATCAACGCTGGTGTAGTATCGCGTGTTTGGCGTCAGAATTTAAACGTCACACAGGTAGATTTCTAAAATAATTGTGTCGTTCAAAGCATGTAAAAATTATAATGAATTAAGATGACAATGTTTGGCAAACAGTATATCTCATCATTAGTTTTGGTTGATGTTTTATTAGGAGATTAAATGGTGACTTGAAATATTTTGAAGAAAGGAAGTGGTTTGTAAGCTTTAGCACAATAGGTGAACAGTTCAAACTGTTTTGTTTTGTGTAAATGCTGCAACAATTAATCCTATTTAAATTCGTTGGAAATTTGTGGTATGTTATATGCAATTATACTTCGCTTTCTAAGGTATTTAATAAGATTTTCAAATGAAAATACACCATGTATATATACGTGATATACCAAAATACTCATTTAAAATTCCAATGTATTTATCGGGAAAACTTAGAATGTATTAACCCATAAATATTCCAATACTCGAGTCATTATCAAATAATTTTTCAACAAATCCTATATACCACAAAAGTTTCATTCATAATAGCATTATAGAATACATACATGTTAGTTAAGGACAAGGCTCAAGGTTTTCTCTATAGTTATGTATTTCATATAAATTAATGATAACTATATGTTTGTCATACACTACTTACGCGTATGTTAGGCACAAGTAATCTGGCAGTCAGCAATAGTTTTAAAATTGTTCCCATTTCCGCCACAACCACCGTATGTAAATTGTATACATTTTGCCTTTTTCCAATTGTAGTAGTATCTTCGAAAAGCTGCCAAACATATTCCTTGTTCGGGCTTAAGCTTACAAACTGGAAAATATCTTGTATTAATGTTTTTAGAATATGATAGTTTGAAACAATATCTTTATAATTTTAAACAAACGACAAAATAAATTATTAACTTGAATACAAATAAATTACAAATACAAATCTGTATTAGACAGATACTATCAGATGATTTAGGGATTTTTTGGGGAGGTGGGAATAGGAGTTTTGTCGATGTAATGCCTCTATCAAGAATGTCACGTAAACTAGGTCGGTACACACGGTGTAGGTCAATGTAGAAGTAATCCCGATGTCACTGAAACAAGGGTTCAAATCCAACTTATTGAAGATAAAAATAATTCGCGAACACAAATGTAAAAATCTTACATTAATCGGCTAAATTTGAAACATGTATGTATAGTTAACATTGTTCTTCAATTTGTTCGTATGTTAATCAGTAATAACAATCCATTGTTAATATTCAACAGTAGGAACTGAAATCGAAATTATATATTTTTTTAAACTTTGTAATTGAGCAAAAGAAAAATTAGAGTGTCGAGTTTTATTGATTCGTCTAATATAATATATTAACGTTTCGTATAATAAAGTTTGATTATGGATTCTCCTTTCTGATTAAAATAATGCATGAACAATCAATGTATCCCTCTCAATTAGTACTTTCCTGACAAATACTAGGGTTTACCAATATTAAACAATCAAACGTACCTTTATTTCAAAACTACATCATTCGGAACCATGAAACATACCTTTTTTTCAAACTACATCATTCGGAACAATTAAACATACCTTTATTTCCGTCTACATTGTTCGGAAAAATGATATTTACCTTTATTTCCGACTTCATCATTCGGAACAATGAAACATACCTTTATTTCCGTCTACATCGTTCGGAACAATGAAACATACCTTGATTTCTGTCTACATCATTCGATACAATGAAACATACCTTTATTTCCGTCTACATCATTCGGAACAATGCAATATACCTTTATTTTCGTCTACATTATTCGGAACAATGAAATTTACCTTTATTTCCGTCTTTATCATTCGGAACAATGAAACATACCTTTATTTCCGTCTACATCGTTCGGAACAATGAAACATACCTTTATTTCCGTCTACATTATTCGGAACAATGAAATTTACCTTTATTTCCGTCTACATTATTCGGAACAATGAAATTTACCTTTATTTCCGTCTTTATCATTCGGAACAATGAAACATACCTTTATTTCCGTCTACATCGTTCGGAAAAATGAAACATACCTTTGTTTCATTGGACATCATTAGGAACAAGGATAAATATAATGAAGAAGAAACACAGTAGTTTGATATGACTCTCCATGATTAAAATAAGACTATGTCAGATACACTTGAAGTCTGCTTTATATATAACTTGCACAACAAACTGTAACACGTGTAAGAAGTGTAACAGTTGTAATATATTTAAAATAGGATGTTAACGTACAATATAAATGATTTGTTTACATTAAACCAAGGAATTTCATAACAATTTGTTTTAATTTAATTAGCATATATAAATTACATAAGACAATTTCGTGGAAAATAGCGGCTTGTAATAACTTTGTGATTGAAGAGGATGATTTTTTTTTTATCTGTGTGTGCATGTCCGCTACGAACGGTTTTATACCTTCATTATTTTGTTCACGTTTAAACGTTAGAAGGAAACGGAAAATAAAACATACATTAAAATTAAGACTCGCACATGCAGTTAATGTCTGTTTACTTCAAAATAAGATCGTCAATCTTGTATGTTATCATTTTTTTTAATTTTTAAACGCCGTTTCCAGTTATAAACATTGGTCCCCTTTTTGAGGTTTAAAGATTCATCCAGGAAGGAACATCTGTTATTTTAAGTTTAGACTTTCTTGATAGAATAAGAATGTTTATATGGAATAATAAATTCATAACAGTGATTCGGATTGAGTTATTGTTTTCCACCTCAAGAATAGATTACCTTAGCTGTATTTAGGAATGTTTGGTCCTCAAAGCACTTCAACTTCGTACTTTATTTGGCCTTTTTATTTTTTTTTATTCGAGCGTCACTGTCTTTTGTAGACGTAACGCACTTCTGGCGCAAATATAAAATTTCAATCCTGGCCACCGTTTCACAAAGCCTTCGTAAGTCTACGTGTCATCGTAAGTCCATCGTAAATAAATCGTAGGATTTACAGCCGTTTCACAAAGCCGTCGTAAGTTAAGATTATCGTAAATAATGCGTAAATCCTAGCGTAACTTACTACAGCTATACCCAGTCGTAACTCCATCGTAGCTTTTCTACGAAAATAAATAAATCCATCTAACATGACTGCAGCGTTCTTTATTCTTGGTCAAGATGACTCAAATGTTAGTCTAAGACGACGAGAACAATTTTCAATATTATAGAACTACACTTAATTAAAGTCTTTCTTCGTTTGATTATATATGTAACATATGCAAGCAACTTACATAATGCAAATCCTAGGTATTAATCACTTTTTACTCATTTTATTTCCTATCGGCGTTCGTCTTTACAATTTAATAAATAGGCTTTCTATCACGTCCGCGTTCTAGAATCTATTTATAATTATATCACTACAGGCACAGTGGTAATCGATAAAACATTTAAAGACGGATATTTTATTCACATTTAAAGAGAAGACAATCAATGAACATAAAATCTGATTTGGAATTATAGTTTCGTGGTCAATGGAATTTTTGTAACTATTTATATATAATACATGTTATGCCTTTCTAGTGACTATTTGGGGATCGAATTTAATGTGGATGGTATATACCAAAATTGAGGGGTAGGTGGTAAGCTGCAGGTCAAGTAGACTTTTTTTTAGATGCGACATGTCTTCAAAAATTAATACAGTAGGAAAAAAAATTGGAAGGCGGAGGGCTAGTTAAAGATTGAAAAGTGAAGCATTTTTTTTCCTGTTTACTTCATATTTTTTTAATTTAGGGACATCGGCACAGGCAGCTGTTTCTATCCGTGGGAAGGTCGACTTTCCATATGTTATACATAGATAGAAACAAGTGACTTTGTACATCTCTCCTCGGTCCATCTTCCTTCGAGCATATTATTGAGGGAAAGAATTACATAATAGTTCTTGAAAAACTGGTCATTATCGTGATATATGGACTGCCCACAGGACCGTGGTATTGACTAAGATAGTGATAATGACTGAGACGAAGGCGAGGTCATAATCGCTGTCACAGTCAATACAACTGTCCTAAGGGCAATAATAACTATTATGTTTATTTCATTTAGGAACCATGATTTTGAAATTTATCATAAATTCAAAACGTCCAAAGCAAACTCCAGTCATTGTACGATTTATATTGCAAAGAGTGAAGATCAGTCGTAGTAATACTGCCATTCATTTTAGTGCAATTTTTCAGTATATGAATATTAAATCAAGTTCTCTAAAATTTTATAATTTTCAAAAAAACACATGGTAAACAATTCAACAACTTAAATATAATATTGCATACAAGAAAATGTTTTCTTAAAGGGACATCTCTCTAAACAGAGAAACTACGCCCCACTGGTCATTAACAGCGAAAACACGCCCCACCGATCATTAACAGAGAAACAACGCCCCAACGGTCATTAACAGACATAAACCACGCCACATCGGTCATTATCATGTAAAAGTCCGATAACGAACGGTTTTCTGGTCCGTCTTGTTCTATTAATGACCGATGGAATTTATTACTGAAGAATAATGAATGTGGCCCCTTTTTATTCAATAAGAGAAGCTTATTCTCAACCGATATGAAATTAAGACAATTATTCCATACACAATAACCGTTTATGTATACAAAACTGTTGGAGATGTAGGTATGGTCTCTATGACGAGTTTATTTATCGGAAAGAGAACAATCAATATATTTGTATAAGAAAATGTATGAAAGCTCTTTTGAATCATTTCTGTCTTATTATAATTTCTGTAATTTCTTCTTCATCTTTTATGAAATAATCTGTTATTTAATTTCGAATATGCAAATACTTGGCCATCCTATGGCGTCAAAACTATACTTGTTACAATTTTACATCCCTGTTTCCTTTTAATTCAATCGAGAATAACAATATATCATAGCTGCTTGAATTTGGCCACATCAAATGAAATGAAAAGTTCACAATTGGAAGCTGAATTCATCTCTTTTGAGGTTAAGTTTGGTTCTACCTAGATTTAAGACAAAACATAAGAAGACTTAAAAAAGGAGACAGGTACAGTATTCGACAATCGATTGATTCGACATATTTTATTTTGTAGTATAATTATCTTGTCAACTGTACTCGATCGTATCAGTTTGTCGATTCAATCAATTGTTGTACCAAATAAACATACTTCATTCATGTCAGGATATATCAACTCAGTCAACTGTGCTTTTATTATGATAAATTGTATTCTTTTTCTAACTCTGCACGATCGTATCTATCGTATTCAACCGTTACGATTGTGCCACAGTTGATCAATATAATCAACTAAGTCAACTCTTTCTTTTTCAAACGCTACACGATCGTATCGATCGTATTCAATCTTTACGATTGTGCCACAGTTGATCAGTATAATCAACTCAGTCAACTCTATTTTCATATTTTAAACGTTGCACGATCGTATCGATCGTATTCAATCGTTACGATTGTGCCACAGTTGATCAATATAATCAACTCTGTCAACTCTATTTTTTCACATTTTAAACGTTGCACGATCGTATCGATCGTATTCAATAGTTACGATTGTGCCACAGTTGATCAATATAATCAAGTCAGTCAACTCTATTTTTTTTACATTTTAAACCTTGCACGATCGTATCGATAGTATTCTATCGTTACGATTGTGCCACAGTTGATCAATATAATCAACTCAGTCAACTCTATTATTTTTTATATTTTAAATGTTGCACAATCGTATCGATCGTATTCAATCGTTACGATTGTGCCATAGTTGATCAATTTAATCAACTCTGTCAGCTCCATTTTTTTTATATTTTAAAAGTTGCTAGATCGTATGGATCGTATTCAATCGTTACGATTGTGCCACAGTTGATCAATTTTTCAACTCAGTCAACGCTATTTTCACATTTTAAACATTGCACGATCGTATTCAATCGTTACTTTTGTGTCACAGTTGATCAATTTAATCAACTCAGTCAACTCTATTTTTTTATATTTTAAACGTTGCACGATCGTATCGATCGTGTTCAATCGTTACGATTGTGCAACAGTTAATCAATTCAATCAACTCAGTCAACTCTTTTTTCATATTTTAAACATTGCACGATCGTATCGATCGTATTCAATCGTTACGATTGTGCCACAGTTGATCAATTTAATCAATTTAATCAACTTTATATCTTTTTACATTTTAAACGTTGCACGATCGCATCGATCGTATTCAATCGTTACGATTGTGCCACAGTTGACCAATTTAATCAACTCAGTCAACCCTATTTTGTTAACGTTTAAAACGTTGCACGATCGTATCGATCGTATTCAATCGTTACGATTGTGCCACATTTGATCAATATAATCAACTCAGTCAACTCTATTTTCATATTTTAAACATGGCACGATCGTATCTATCGTATTCAATCATTACGATTGTTCCACAGTTGATCAATTTAATCAACTCAGTCATCTCTTTATTAAAATTATAAACTGATCACGAAAGTATCAATCGTATTCATTCAATACGATTATGCCACAGTTGATAAATATGGTCAACTCAGTCAACTCTGTATTTTAATAGATGTTCTTATAATCTTAGTCTGATACAATAACATACGCATGCGGCGCTAGCCGGCGTATTGACACAGCCTACGGTGATATAAGGCATATTGACACAGCCTACGGCGCAAGAAGGCATATTTAATACAGTGTTACTTTAACTCTAACATGTCTAATCTAAACCTTAACCTAAGTCTCCTACAATAACATAGCCTACGGTGCCGCTCGGCGACATATATACATAGCCTACGGCACAAAAAGGCATATAACCCTAACCTAAGTATGACACAATAAATAGCCTATAACACTAGGTGTTATATTGTATAATTTTTAATTCTCAGTACATGTGTTTTTCATTTTTGTAATCTCAGTGCGTCTTTAGGAAATCTCAGTGTGTAATTTTTTATTCTCAGTGTGTAATTTTTAATTCTCAGTGTGTAATATTTAATTCTCATTGTGTTTTTTCAAGTTTTTAAATCTCAGTGTGCTTTGTTGTAATTCTCAGTATGTGAATTGTTCAAAAATAGTTTAAACATAGTTTTGACGAGAACGGCTTGCCATAAACATACGCATACGGCGCTGGCGGCGTATTGACACAGCCCACGGCGTTAGAATGCATATTTAAGACAGTCTTACTATTACTCTAACTTTAACCCTAACCTAAGTCTGATACAATAACATAGCCTACGGCGCTAGGCGGCATATTGGCACAATCTACGGCTCTAGAAGCCGTATGTATTACAGTTTTACTGTCACCCTTACTCTAACCCTAACCTTATTCTGACACAATAACATAGACTTCGGTGCCAGACGATTTATTGACACAGCCTACGGTGCTAGAATTAAGGCACATCAACACAGTCTACGACGCTAGATGGTTTATATTTGATACATTCTTACTATAACCCCAGCTCTAACGCCAACCTGAGTATGACACAATAAAATAGTATACGGCGCTAGAAGGCATATTTATTACAGTCTTACTATAACCCTAAATCTAACCCTAACCTAGGTCTAACACAATAGCATAGCCTAGGGTACCGCTCGGTGACATATAAACACAGTCGATGGCGGTAGAAGGCATATTTAATACAGTCTTACTATAATCTTACTTTAACCATAACCTACGTCTGATACAATAACATAGCCTACGGCGCTAGGCGGCATATTGACACAGCCTACGGCGCTAAAAGTCGTATGTATTACAGTCTTACTGTCACCCAAACTCCAACCTGGGAACAGTATACACAGTAATATATATGTTCCTACTCCAACCCTAACCTGAGTCTGACACAACAACATAGACTTCGGTGCTAATCGATAAATTGACACAGCCTACGGCGATAGAAGGCACATAAACAAAGTCTACGACGGTAGATGGCTTATATTTAATACAGCTATAAAAAAAAATGTATATGGCTGCGCAATTAAGCCAGCATATATTTACATACTACAGCACAAGCAGGAACATTGAAGTCTCTTTCCTCTAATATTCATTTAATAATAATTTTTAAAAAAAATCATGTTTGTTTACTCACTTCAGTTTCTTCATTTTTATGATATATATATGTTGTGTACAAGTTGTAATGTTGTACAAATTATAATTTGTACAGATTTTTTGTACAAGTTATTAGTATTTTATGACCTGCTGAACAAAAATGGATGATGCAAGCACACAGTCTTTTGCTTCGCATATTTCTGTCATATTTTCACAACTTCATGATACAGTCTAATACTGAGCATTGATACAAAAACATTATAAAACCACACAAAGATTTTGTATGGATATGAATATGGTATATGGAAAATAATAAAATTAGAATTTAAACCATTCATGTATCCTCATTTGCAGTTTGAAAACAAGGAGAATATCACTAAATGTTAGGTTGAAGTATATTTATTTGAATTTAAAACATTACATTGGTACATTTTATAAGATGCACCTGTATCACCTGTTGCAAGAAGGTAGGTGTCAAAAAACTTATAACTTGTACAAAAACCCTGTACAAATTATAATTTGTACAAACTTGCATCTTGTACACAACATATATATACTACTGTCATAAACTGGCTACTACAATACACATTTTTGTCACATTCTTATTTTTATCTCCTAAAACTGTTGCTATAAAACTTCTTCAAAATTGAATTATTGTTAAAAATGGTTTATTAGTGTTAAAAGTCTTTGAAACAGCAAATTCCTATGCTTCAACTTTTGTATATTTTTCAATTGTGTGTACAATTTATGTTCACTATATTGATATCTCCGTACCCATTCTGACATATATTATTTTCATAGAGTTTATCTTTATCAGTGCTGAAGTGGGAAATACAGTAATACAAATTATTTTGTTAAATCTTTATTAATAACATTTATTAAGTAGTTACCATTAACAAATTGAGTTAATTGATTCCATATATGGCGTTCAATCGAGTCTTCCGGCATGAAAACACATTGAGTTGATTGATTAGACATTTGACGTTCAATCGTTATCGATCGTATCGATCGTTACGACCGAGTCTTCATCAAATTACATTGAGTTGATTGATTCGACATATGACGTTCAATCGTAATCGATCGTATCGATCGTTACGATCGAGTCTTCATCAAAACACATTGAGTTGATTGATTCGACATTTGACGTTCAATCGTTATCGATCGTTACGATCGAGTCTTCATCAAAACACATTGAGTTGATTGATTCGACATTTGACGTTCAATCGTTATCGATCGTATCGATCGTTACGATCGACTCTTCATCAAAATACATTGAGTTGATTGATTCGACATATGACGTTCAATCGTTATCGATCGTTATGATCGAGTCTTTGTCATAACACGTATGTATTGATTTAAGTTGATTGAATCGACAAACAATGTTCAATCGTTATCGATCGTTACGATCGAGTATCCATCATTAATAAATTGAGTTGATTGAATCTACAACCAATGTTCAATCGTTATCGATCGTATCTATCATTAAAGATTTGTTAAATAAATCGATCGTTAATGTGTCTATTCAATTCATTCTTTTTAATTGAATTGAACTAAAACCTGAAGGAAAAATCAACTCTTGTCGAATCAATCGATTGTCGAATACTGTACCTTAATGAAAAATGAAAGAAGACTAACAGACAAACAATAGAACACATGACACAACATAGCAAACTAAAGAATAAGCAACACGAACCCTACCAAAACCTAGGGCTGGTCTCAGGTGCTCCAGAAGGGTAAGCAGATCCTGCTCCACATGTGGCACCCGTCGTGTTGCTTATGTTATAACAAATCCGGTAGATATTCTAATTCGATAGGTCACATTCATGAAAGGGAAGGGGATTGTAGTTACGACGTAAGGAACATATCCGATACCATTTGTAAAACGGTTATTCTATAACGGTCAACCAACTCGTGATGGCGTCCGTAAAATTTATGAATGGATGATTTCAACTTCACCATTTGGAACTCTTGGTTTAATAGCTTCCTTGTGAGCAGAAACCCTCTATCAAGAAAATCATGATTGGAAATGCAAGCATGGGAATATCGTTAACTGTATTAGAAGAGGAGTGAACGATACCAAAAGGCACGGTCAAACTCAAAAGTCGAAAAAACTGAGACTATGCGAAAGCTAAAAAAAGAAAAAAAGGAACAAACACACAAACAATAGTACACCAAAAACAACATGAAAAATAAAGACAGAGCAACACGAACCCCATCCAAAACTGGGGTGATCTCAGGTGCTCCAGAAGAGTAAGCAGTTCCAGCTCCACATTTGGCACCCGTCGTGTTGCTCATTTTAGTACTAACCCGGTAAATAGTCTAGTTTAGTAGGTCACATTCGTGAAAAGGGAACGGGATTATGATTAGGACATACGGAACATATTCGCTATCATCTGTGAAACAGTATTTCATAACGGTCAACCATGTCGTGATTGTGTCCATAAAATTTACGATGGGATGATTTCAACTTCACCATTTGGACTCGTATTAATGTATCATTTATTTCAGATTCGATTGGATATATGAGTTCAACATTGTCACCTGACTATGAATTCAAAAGATGAACGTTGAATGACATTGCTATAAAATTTGATTCTTCCTAAGAAGATCCTGCATGAAGTCAGCCTCATGTGAATAAGCACAAGTTCATTGAAGTCGTCGAGGAGAGGAGCACAGTTAGTTCTTAAAACCGATCATCTGTTTTATTGTATACATTATAGATTCTTTGTTATTCAGAATACATTTTTATTTTGTCGTTTGTTTGAAGTTTATTGAAATTTTACATTAATTTTTGAGTAAATTCTATGACAAACATAAAAGGGGTCGTATAGAGAATAACAGCGCTGATGTGTTCTTTGTACATATATAATGAGTGATGCCATTAAAGTATTGAAAAGTTGAATAACAAATATTAAGAACTCTGAGAAAAATTAAAAAAGGAATATCCCTTATCAAATTGCGGAAACAAAAGCTCAAACACATCAAACGAATAGACAACACCTACCATATTCCTGACTTGGTACAGGCAATTTTTTATGTAGAAAATGGTGGATTAAACCTGGTTTTATAGCAAGTTTAACCTCTCAGTTGTATAACAGTCGCATAAAATACTATAAATCGATAATCCTAAATGTATATATGCATATAATGTTGAAGGTTGGTAACTTTTTTATAATTAAGTGCACACTAAGACAGCAACACCCTGTTATGTTCAGGCTAAATTGTTTGCTTTAAATTTTGTAACCTTTTGTGGCTTTTAAAACTTTGAGGTGCAAGGGTACCTGATTGAAACTATTCCAAAATACGAGCTGTGCAAACGGACATCTTCTGTGTTGGGTAATCAACCAACTATTATATATCATGTCTTGCTGATAATATTTGCAACTCGAAGTATCTCTATAGCTACAAAATGTATTATAAATTTCAAGATCATAGGCGAAAATGTAACACTAAATGGTTAAATTGTCATTTCAGGACCTTATCTTTTACATAAAGAATTTTTGATGATATAGTAGGTAGATCGCAACCAATCTTCACGTTATAAACATGTCTACCTCTGTCAGATTTTCTCTCTTTGACCAGAAAAGCACTTCGGATGGATGAAATTTATAACGTGTTGATTTTATTTTCTATAGCAGTTTTAATAGTCAAAACTGTAATTCTTTCCTATAGGTTCTATTTTGATTCATTTATGCTATATTGGTTATAATTCATAGTCATAGGACACATTTTAAACAAATATTTATTTTTTATTTTTTTTATTTGTTTTAATACACACATTGCAATATGTGTAATCGCAGTAAGGCTGATACTGATTTATATAGTATATTTATCACATATATAATGGAATATTGGTCACGGAACCACATACGTTGATCAGAGTTTACATGACACCTCTGGGTTAAGTCCATTTAAACTATGCAGTCCATAGCCAAGTTTAGTCAACGCATTATGTTAAACAATAACTAAATGTCTCTACCACGTGTAGAACAATTGAGAAGGATACTAAAGGGATTTTCAAACTCATAAGTCGAATATAAACTGACAACGACATTGCTAAAAAAAGAAAACAAAAAGTCAAACCGACTAATATACAAACCTCGAGCATGTCTGTCGTTAACTATTATCAGATATTCCATCACGGACAATCAACTCGTGATGGTCTTCGTCAGATTGATAAAGGGTTGGATTAAACTATACTACTCGGATCTATTGCTCTGTAAGCAGCAAACCTATCAGGAAAATAATGTTAAAATACCCTGAAATACTATATTAACTAGGGAACATATACTAGTACTATGTATGCAGGTGCTGTTAGAATGCTGCTTCATAGAACTTGAAGTTCACAATTATGAAGCTGAAATCATCTCTTTTGTTAGAATTGTTTGCTTTCGACCAACGCTCAATGAAAATCTCTTTATTTTGTCAGGTAATAGTTAAGATTGCTAATGCGTCATTTCGAGCGTTGCTTTTGCGTGGTCGAATTACATTACCGATACCTATCAACGACGATGATTTGATTATTTTATTTATATAATCCTTTCGAATTATTTTCGCGAAAGACTTATATTACGCACTAAGACTTAAGAGCAGCCACGACTAACTCTGAGTAAGATAAGTACTTCTTTCCCTAAAAACTGTGCACTCTTTTCCAGCTCTTACTGGAACAATCATTTACGGCTAGTCGATATGTTAGACTCAGATCGGCGACCGGCGGTTAATCGACGTCCGTTTTTCAAATCGAGGTCCGTTTCTCAAATCGACGTCTAAATCTGACGATACATTCTCAAATCTACGTCTAATATTTTGATACCTTTATCGCTGTCCAATGTGACGGAATGTATAATTGACAAAACTACGCATGATTGATTGTAGTCCTCCCTTATCGATGTCCAATGTCTATAAAAAATAAATTCCTGGACTTATTTGTTAACACTTATACATGTTCATGTTTTGTACGGTTCAAACATTTATACCTACTTTCCAAATAGATTGTTTCAACCCGAAATAAGTATCATGCATATTAAAGTTTTAATTTATCTTGATAAAAAGTTAATCGAATCGATCTACATAGTAGTGTGTCATTCCTATTCATGTTAATAAATGACATGCATGTAAGTGTATGTCAAGAGAAAGCAACCTGACGACAATAAAACCAAACGACATCTATAGGACAATGTGAAATCTTCAACAATAGACAAAATAAAGAAGTACAGCCAATGCTTTTTTTGTATTATAATTCGGACTCTGTAAGATACTTTATAACAAATTTCTGATTTTTAAACCTGGAGTGAAACATATACGCAAGAAATTGGCATTTTTTATGTTGTGCTGTTACACAACTGTTCTAGGTTGTATGCCCATACACACATTAAACCAAGATATATTCTTTATAGGCCTGTAGTACAGTTGTTTTCGATGGATTTTGTCTGTCATTTTTGTTTTTCGGATTTTTTTTTTTATAAATAAGACCGTCAATTTTCTTATTTGAAATGTTTGCATCATTCGTGTCATAACTCATCTCCTTATTTTTATGTAATCTCTGAAATAAAAAAAATTATATCACAACTTGTTTACATATTTAGTCTAGTATATTGTAAGCCTTTAAAAAAAAACTTTATTTTTAAATAGATTCTATTTGTCACCGATAATATGTTTAAAGGTCTAAAAGTTTCAGCTGCTGTCGGTTCTGGTCAATTGTGTATTCTGTGACCAAAACGGACGTTGATTAGAGAATCTAAAAATTGGCCGTCGATTAGAGAAGCCAAAAAATGGACGTCGATTTGATAAACATCAAATTGGCCGTCGATTTGGAAGGATATTTTATTGTGACGTCAGATTTGGACGTCGATTTGAGAACGGACGTCGATTAGACACCGGACGTCGATCTGAGTATTACAGATATAATGCAATTTTATCAAAAAGTTAACTGATGTACTAACTTTTTTCAATAAACTCATCAAAAATATCAGGACTAAATTTTATACAGACGACAGACGCGTGTTTCGTCTACAAAAAACTCATCAGTGACGCAAGAATAAATTAAGTTAATTTATAAATACAACAATATCAACATGATCAATGATAATTCATGTCAGCACAAAAAGTGCTGACTACTGGGCTTGTGATACCCTCGGGGAAATAAATCTCCACCAGCAGTGGCATCGACCCAGTGGTTGTAAATAAACTCAGCAAAGATACCAGGACTAAATTTTATACTTACGTCAGACGCGCATCTCGTCTACAAAAAACTCATGAGTGACGCTCGAATCAAAAAAAGTTAAAAATGCCAAATAAAGTACGAAGTTGAAGAGCATTGAGATCCAAATTTCTTAAAAGTGTTGCCAAATACAGCTAAGGTAATCTATGTCTGAGATAGAAAAGCCTGAGTATTTCAAAAAATTCAAAATTTTATAAACAGTTAATTTATAAATACAACAATATCAATGATAATTCATGTCAGCACAAAAAGTGCTGACTACTGGGCTTGTGATACCCTCGGGGAAATAAATCTCCACCAGCAGTGGCATCGACCCAGTGGTTGTAAATAAACTCGACAAAAATACCAGGACAAAATTTTATACATACGCCAGACGCGCGTTTCGTCTACAAAAGAATCATTAGTTACGCTCCAATAAAAAAAAATTAAAAATGCCAAATAAAGTACGAAGTTGAAGAGCATTGAGATCCAAAATTCTTAAAAGTGTTGCCAAATACAGCTAAGTTAATCTATGCCTGAGGTAGATATGCCTGAGTATTTAAAAAAAAATCAAAAATTGGAAACAGTTAATTTATAAATCCAACAATATCAATGATAATTCATGTCAGCACAAAAAGTGCTGACTACTCGGCTTGTGATATACGCACCTTCCGTTACAAAAACATGTTATACAAATCCAAACAAACAAGAACTTTCAACGTTTCCATTTTCAATGATAAGTTCACAAAACGCCATCTTTAAATTAACTTTAAATGCACTGGTAATCAAGTTTCTTGCGAACTGTAAGTATTCTAAAAAAAAGAGTCATTCTTAAACAATTATGGAGCAATAGATGGCAATACAAATCCAATACCGAACATACCCTACTTTCCACTTCCAACGTTATCCAGTTTATGTGCGTAATTTTAACAATCTTTTACATACTTTAGTCAAATATCATACATCAAACAACAATAACAAAAAACCAACACAGAGCAAATGAGTATCAGGGCAAAAAGACCGAGGATGAACTGGAACTAGGCCGAAAGACAAATTCCTCTCCTACCATTTAGAACATCAAATGGTCTTTACCTCAATCATAGACATACTAGTCCTTATACCAATATGCTTTTTTTTCTAAAAAGTGATGTCATTGATAGTTCAACATATATAAAAAAAAAATATGTGGTATGATTGCCAATGAGACTACTCTCTACAAGAGACCAAAATGACAAAGAAATTAACAACTATAGGTCACCGTACGGTCTTTAACAATGAGCAAATCCCATACCGCATGACAAAAGCCCTAAAATGACACATACATTTGCTTAATATTAATTTATAAAAGAACCTCCCCTTTAAAAAAAAACAACAACAAAAAAAAACATGCAATCCAAATATGTTCAACCTTCAACAGAAACTTGAAAGAAACACCTTTTCATATATACAAACATAAAATATGTATCAAATATCTAACACTTCTACCAATACATTTAACGTGTCCGTTTTATTCCGAGAAATAATTATATGTTTTTATTATTATTGGTATGATTTCTCATACATTATTCAAAATAAAGGAAATGATTATTAATTTCCTCATTAAAATGTATACAAATATATTATGTTGTACGTGAACATCTAGTTTCTTACATATAACATCCTTTTTACACGTGTAATTTAGTTGTCGAAAGTAAATATAAAGCTGATTTCGAGTACCACAGGCATTATACTTTTGTAATTATGAAAAGTCCTATCGGAATACTGTGTTTCTTCTTCATAATAGTAAGTCTCGTTCCGAATATTGTAGACGGAAATGGTATGTATGCTTCTTTAGTATTGTCCATTTTTTTGGTAAAGTTAAACTTGAACTTAATAGTATCTTTAAAAACACTAGATGATTCATCTACAATTACATCTACATTGTACGCTGAACTGTCAAACTTGGCCAATACTCAACACTTCCGATGGGCGCAATAAAAAAGAGTAATTTTGAACAAAAACCAACCAAATTCAAGCACGTAAAAAACATGACAGAAAAAAAACCAATCAAAAATAATAAAACAACAAAGAAACAAAAAACAATGGGGGTCCCATTTGCCTTTCGTTCATCTGGCCTGAACAAATCCGGCTTCCGTTGCAGTCACTGTGCTTTTGAAAAAACTGTTTGTAAAGACATTGTAGAGAATGTAAGTTGTAATTTAACCTTCCTGTTTTCCAATGATTCCCAGTCTGATTCTTCTAACATGCTGCCCACACTACTGGAGTTCCTATAGCGATTGGTGGCATAACGGACTGCCCGACGCTGGACAATTTCATCCTTTTTACTTGCTCTTTTTAGTGTGGGTTCCATACTGTTGCACAATAATCTAAGTTGGATCTTACCATTGCAACAATTTCTTTTGTCTTGATTTTGCTGTTAGATGTTCTTAAGTTGCGTTTTAAGAATCCTAGCATAATGGTCGCTTTTTTAGTTACTATATTGATAAGTTGTTTCTAGGACAGGTCTGATTCAATGTCAACTCTAAAGTAATTAGTACTTTATGATCTTTCTAGCTATTGTTCATTAAACGTGTATGAGCGTATAGCATATATTGGTAAACGTGATCAGGTGGTAGATTGTACACTGCACTTATGTGGCCATGCCGAAGGTTTTTACCTATTCTGCAAGTTTGCAGAAATCTTCTTGTAGTATATCAGTATCAGCAGGAAATGTCATCGTTCTGTATACTATACAGGATCATACAATCGTCTGCAAATAGTCGTGTGTTGGATAATATGTTGTCATGTAAGTCATTGATGAATAGGCGGAATATTACGGTCCACGTACATTCCCTTGGGGACTTCACTAGCCACCGGAACTTGATGATTCTCTTTCAACGATGACTTTATTAGTACGTTTAACTAGGAACGATTGAATCCACCTGTGTGTTTGTCTTGTGACTCCATAATGCTGTAGTTTGTTTAGTCCGTTTATGTGGGACATACTCAAAGACCGTTGGAAAGTCACATATGACCATGGTGCAAGCTCATGTCAAAGCGTCAAATCGCTGTACAATTGGACAAATGTTGATATGAATAGATTGTAAATTTCGTAAGCAGTACGTCCACTGAGCATGCACTCAAGCGTTTAGACACGAATAGATAAAGGTCTCCGATGTTCTTAGTGCCTCTTTCTTACGGAGATGCGTAAGAACCCAGTCACGTCAAATATGTGTTACTCTTTTAATTCTTTTTCACTTGATATCGATCTGATGAGTTAGTCCCTATTCAACTGATTTTGATAGTGTGTTCTTATGTTATACTGCTACACTTATTTTAGAGGTTAATGCGAGGGTGGGTGCCTTCCAACAAGTCTTATACTTATACCGCCATAATCTGTATGTGTCTGTCCAACGACAGAACCCTGTAATTCAGTTGTTGCATTTTGTTACTGTATATCATACATGTTTGTCGTTCGTCTTTCACATAAATCAGGCTGTAAGTTTTCTCTCACATTCTAACATTCCCAGGAAAATTTTTAAATTGTTTGTACGCACATTGAACGACAAATTTATGTGACGTATAAAATTTTCTGACGTCAGACACTCAAATCAATAAATGTGTTCGTAGATAGTAGATGTTTTTGTGTTCTGTTAAATTGTTCCTTTTAAAATTGTTAAACGATGTTGACTGATGTACCCATATTTTGACTATTATATTTATTGTGTCTGTTTATTTAACGCATCAATGTAAAAATATCGGAAATTGATGAGACTGTCATTAAAGTGAGAGGGTTAGCGCTATAGAACCAGATTTAATCCACCATTTTCTACATTTGAAAATGCCTGTACCAAGTCAGGAATATGACAGTTCTTGTCCATTCGTTTTTGATGCGTTTTGTTATTTGATTTTGCCATGTGATTATGGACTTTCCCAATTGATCTTCCTCTAAGTTCAGTATTTTTGTGATTTTCCTTTTTCCTTTCTGACGTTTTAACCTCTTATGTCTGTTTGTTTTGTTCACAAAACGTTGTCCATGTAATGGAATTCAATGCGACTGTCTGCATGACAAGATCCTTATTTTGGACAATTGCCAAATTACGGCGGGGTTAAACATGTTTTGTGAGATCTCAACCCTCCTAAATTATGCATGTCTGCATGTAATTCCATTCACAATTTGGCATCCGTTGTACATCAAACCAAGTGTTTGATCAGTACCTCCACAATTTAGGAAAATCAGTTAATTACAAATTAAAATGAAACCCCAAATGTGTTATTTTTTTTTTACCGATGATATGTTTTTTATAATAAAAAATAAACATTTTTAAAAGTGTATAAACAGTGTGTGTGTGTGTGTGTGTGTGTGTGTGTGTGTGTGTGTATGTCAATAGTCTCTGATGAGAAATGACAGATAATAAGTTTTGTTTATACTTCATATTATATCAATTGAGATGTTACATAGTGCGTTCATACGTAAGTAATATGTGTTATTATGCAATTCAGCGATATCTTTCGAATGAGTTAAAACCCAATGTAGGTTGTATTTAACAGGACAATACGAACCCTTTGATATATCAATTAGACAAACGGTTGCGTTGTGAACAGTTGCATTCTTCTAATTAGTCTTGAAGGATAGTTTGCATAATACCAATATTCAAATTAAAGACATTTGAATATGAATTAATTGACAAAGAAACAATCATTCGTTAGCTGGCTAACATTAAATCGTACAATGGACGTCTTGTTATTTTGATGAGTTCTTTCAATATTGTATAATATTTGTTTCGAAAGACATGCAAACCCATTTCTACAAACGACAAAAGTCAAATAACAAAATTTCCGAACTGAAAGCAAACTTAACGACGGGAAGTCCCTTACTGAATGACAAAATCAACAGTAAACAAGATTCAGACAAATGGAAAACCACTTTTTTCCTGAATTGGTGCAGGTTTTTATACGCCCGTCAAAATTTTGACGGGACGTATTATAGTATACAAATATCCGGTGTCCGTCCGTCTGTCCGTCTGTCTGTCCGGCGTAAGCATGTCGCAGCGGCACTTTAGAGCGACTTATCCAAATTTCATGAAACTTTAAATAGTTGTTTCTTATGATGGTCAAATGATTTGTATACTTTTTGGTGAAAATAAAATTAAAACTTTTTGAGTTACGGCATTTTGTAACTAAAACATCGGGTGTGTTTTATTCACTTGTCGCATCTTATCTCAAAAGCAATTTTTGATTATTGCTTAAAACTTTACACAATTCTTAGTAATACTACTCTTAAGATCTGTATACTTTTTGGTGATCATTCAAAATTTCATTATTGAGTTATTCAGTATTTTGTAAAAAAAAAAAAAAAGGGGGAGGGTTTTTTTACATGTCGCCTTGTATCTCAAAAATGATTTATGATTATTGCTTAAAACTTTACACAATTTTTTATTATATTAATCTTAAGATCTGTATACTTTTTGGTGATAATTTAAAATTTTATTTTTGAGTTATTGAGTATTTTGTAAAAAAGGAGGAGTTTTTTTTACATGTCGCGCCGTATCTTAAAAACAATTTATGGTTATTGCTTAAAACTTTACACACTTCTTTGCTATATTAATCTAAAGATCTGTATACTTTTTGGTTTTGATTCAAAATTTAATTTTAGTGATATTTAGTTTTTTTATAAAAAAAACCAAAAAAAAACAGGAGGGGTTTCACATGTCCTACCGTATCTAAAAAACAATATATGGTTATTGCTTAAAATTTTCTCAGAAACCATTTATGATTTTGCATAAAACTTCTACACAAGATGACGGGCGTATCATACGCTCATGGCGCAGCTGTTTATTCCTTATGTACGAAATAAGATGAGAGGCTTTCCTTATTGAATTTCCCCGCAGCTCAGTATTATTGTGATTTCTCTTACTATTTACCGTATCCAACATTTGATGGTTATGTATCTATACTATTAAACGAGAAGACCTCATTTTTAGTGTCGTATTTCTACTTTCTACAATAAATAAATCAACACGCCTCTGTGTCCTATAGGTACAGTACATTGTCGCATTTGTCATCCATTCATATGATTATTCACATTGAGTTATTTTGGGAGCAAAACGAGTAAAAAGGTGTCAGACCACCAATTACTCCCTCCAATTTAGAACGTATGTAAAAGTAGTCCTACTTTGACACAAAATAGTGCTTTTGATGTCATTGTTTACTTAAACTAACCAACAAATTTGCAGAAATGAAACTTTTGGTGAAAGGGAAATATATTTAGACCATTTTGAGCCAAAATTCACTTGTCTATGAGTTTGCATTAAAAATTCAGGATTAATGCGCTACATAGTACACTAATTTAAGATTTCCAGAAAACCGGGAGTTATTTTGGTAGTACCTGTCTTTTCAAAATCAGAAATTTGTTACAAGACTTTAAACATTGGTTGAAAATTGGCACGTAGGAAGGTGATACATGTACAATTCAGGATATACCTGGTTTCCTTGAAGTTAAACTTAAGGTAAAATATTTAGAAAGCTGTGAAAATTGCAAAATTTGGTTGAACAGATAGGGATTTTTAATTGGTGGTCTGACACCAAAAGTCATCCGGATATTGTCCCGTCATTCGACGAAATTTTAAGTCAGATTAGACTTCCGGTTTGCGTTTTTCTGTATACTCTTACATATACTACGAATAAAGTGTATTTTAATTATATCTGCTATCATTTTCAAGTTTACTATCCACGACGGTCACAGAGTTTTTAAATGGAGAGGGTCTGTATACTATATCAATTGACCACCATGGATCGAATAGAAAACTTAGAATTGAAAGTAAATACACTTTATTTATATAGTTATGAATGTTTATAATATACAGATAATCGCTAAAGTTATTCATGTGAACTTTTGATACCTTTTCTGAAATTCTCCAGTCATTAAATCTTTAACAAAATTCATTGATTACAAAAAAAAAGATGTGGTATGATTACCATGTTGAGACAACTCTCCACAAGAGACCAAAATAAAACAGACATTAACAACTATACGTCACCGTACGGCCTTCAACAACGAGCAAAGCCCATACTCAGGCCCCGAAATGACGATGTAAATCAATTCAAACAAGAAAACTAGTGGCCTTATTTATGTACAAAAAATGAACGAAAACAAATATGTAACACATAAACAAACGACAACCACTGAATTACGGGCTCCTTACTTAAATAATCATAACATACTAAATAAATTTTCATATTGAAATTGAAAGAAAACCAAAAATTAGGTATTTTGGAAATGAAGGAGAAGGGATAAAAAAAACAGTTTCCTATCCCAAAAAACCTATGACTTATATGATACTTTTGCTGAAATTCTCCAGTCATTTAATATTTTACAATATTCTTCCAACAACACTTCACTACGCTCTGAATGCCCGCGATTTCGCGGGTGTGTTCTAGTAATAATATATTTCACATCCTCTTTTTATTCTTAAGTTATCATTTGAAGTATCAATCAAACATTATTACGCACTGTGCAAAATTAATAGCGATTGATTTACTTGTTTTCGTGTGACATCCAATTTGTGTGACTTTAATCATAAAAGGTTTTTTTACTGCACACAACTTAATCACGGCATTATTTTCTATAATTCATAAGCTTTACACCTTAACTGTATGTTTTCTATGTGGTAAAAGACTTGTAAAGTACAAATCCCGTTCATCAAAAGCATAGGTCAATAAGATTCTACCAAAATAATTCTTTAAATATGTTAAAAAATTACATTGGAGTGTAATGTATCATACTTCTTAGGTTGGTCCCCTCCGTAAAACATTCAGTATGCCTTCGGAATATACAAATATTGTCAAGAATTTCAATAACGGCCGGGAAACAGACTACATACTTCTATATACAAAAAAGTAAAATCACAAATATATTGACCTCCGAGGAAAATTCAATAAGGAAAATTACTAATCAAATGGATAAATCAAAAGCTCGAACACATCAAACGAATGGATAACAACTGTCATATTCATGTACAGGAATTTCCTCAAATAGAAATCGGTGTATTGAACCTGATATTATAACTACCTAAACCTCTCAACTGTATCACTGTTGCATCTAATTCCATCACACTGACAATAATGCGTGAACAAAACAAACAGATACAACAAGTAAAAATCTCAAAAATAGGGGTGCAGCAGTCAACATTGTGTTATCTTATTCCTATAAAAAAACAAATGTAACAAGGCACAAAAACATAGTTCATTTTTACACCAAATTTAACATCATTCTGTTATTTTACTATGCGATTTATTTTATATATGTAAAATCTACCCATAAAGGATTGAAAGATTTTAACATGTTTAAGTGCAAAACCATAAAAAAAAAAACAATTCTACTGACAGCCATATCGGTTAAGTACGATACGCACAATGACAAATAATCAAAGATAACCACATCTCCAATACTGGTAGCGACATAAAAAAAAACGGAAACGTCATCTTCTGTATAAAACCTGAAGCGTTTTATTTTTCAAACCCCAAGCGCACCCCTATACATTATCTAGTAAAAGCATCTGTAAATGCTCGTATTTTGATACCATTATGTATGAATACATGTGTAGTTAAAAATAGGTAGTGATATGTTTTACATAATAAACCACAGTTGTTTGTTTTTGAAGTTTGTATGCAAGAACCGGACCCTGGACATTGTAGGGGTAGCTTTCCAAGATATGTTTACCATTGGACAAAGAGAACATGTTTATCATTTACTTACGGAGGGTGCGATAGAAATGGTAACAACTTCAAAACTATTGTTGAATGTCGGGCTAGATGTCCCTAGCATCTCTAGCTTACATGTCTGTATTGGTAAAGTATAGAGACATGATCAGTGAGAGTTAAAATTCTTATAGATTAATAAAACTATTTATGGTTTAACTTTTATAAGAAGATTTGTATTCCATAAATACGTATATACAAAAGGAATTTCCAATGAATCCATTAAACAAACACACACCAATGTTGTCCAATTTTGAATAAAAAAATTACATATGAATATTGAAAGATATGAGGTACACATCATAGGGAAAACAACCGGAAAGACAAAAGTAGCAGAAATAGAATTATAAAAATTACAAATATGAATATGTAAAAAAGCCCATTTAGTTTAGCTTCATCTTTTCGAAAATTAAAGTGCATTACGTTTCATTTCATTATATTGACAACAATGTGTGAACAAAAACAAACAGGTATAATAGGTAAAATGTCAAAAACTGGGGTACAACAGTCACAATTGTTGTAGTTTCAATCACTATAGAAACAAAAAGAATGTAACAAAGAAATAAAATAAAATACTTAACTCCGGGGAAAATTCAAAACGATAAGTACCTAAATAAATGAGAAAATCAAAAGATAAAACACATCAAACGATTGGACATCAATTGTCATATTCCTGACTTGGTTCAGGTATTTTCTTTTGAAAAAAATGGTGGAATGAATCTCATTTAATAGCGGTAAAACTCTCTCTTGTATGACAGTCGCATCAGCAACACATAGTACCATTCGAAAAGACTACAGACTCCATAATTAAGTTTGTTGTCAATTGACAGTTGCTAACACATACACTGACCATGCAGCAGTTCAAATTTTTGGTACAATAACTGAACATAGTTTTGTGATAAAAATGTTCCAAGTTATCAGTTTTTTTATGACACAGTGGAAAACTTGAAGTGTCATGACCATTTAGAAATAATTATGAGCGCTGGTACTGTAGAATGTATTATTGAAAAAATATTGAAAAGAATCCAAAATCATTTTGGGCAATGTTAATGAAGTAACATAAAATGCATGCCAATTCTGACTTGTTTCAATTCTTAAAAAAGTTAAACAAGTGATGATAAACATGGTAGTTTCCATAAAACCATAATAGAATATTTTCAGCAATTAAAAGATAATTTAGATAATGACCCATCTAATGATATTTTAGACATAGATATCACTACAGCAGAAATAATTGAGGCTATCAATGCTCTTAAAAAGTAGTGCAATGGATTTGGTTTCAAATGAAATGCTTAAATATGGAGGACAAAAAAAAGCTGTTTAATTCTATTATAAATAGTGGCCAATTCCAATATAAATAGAATGATAGTTTCTTAGTCCTTTTATGCAAATCTGGTAGCAAAATGGAACCTAGCAATTATAGGGACATTTCTATCACTTCTTACTTGGTAAAACTATTTTATTAAAATGTGTTAATAAAATATCTATTATCAGTCAATATCAAATAACAAAACTGTAGAACTGCTGATCATATATTTTCATAAAAACCATCATTGATCACTATAAAAGTAAAAAGAAGAAAGTATTTGCTGCTTTCATAGACCTACATGTACGTAAAGCCTTTGATGCCATATGGAGAGTAGGCGTCTTTTATAAACTTTTAAAATCAGGTTTACCTAAAAAGCTTTTTAATGTTTGTTCTGTGTATGCAAATACTACCACTAGAATACAATTTTCAAACGGTCTTAGCTCTGGATTTACTTAGAGCGAGGTGTTAAACAAGGGAATGTTTTAAGCCGCACAATTTTTAAGATTTTTATTGATGATGTCGTAAAGGATTTAATCAATGGTAACTGTGAGCCAGTTAGAGATTATCATATGCTGATGATAATTTATTACTTTCAGAAAGCAAAACTATCAGTCTCAATATTCTTGGTGCATATTGCTCGCATTGAAAACTACATGTTAATGCCCAAAAATCAAAAAATTATATGAAATATACTTCCTACATGTAGCGAAAATCAGCAAAATATTAAAAGTTGCATTAACAGTTATTCTTTAAAAGTCATGAAAGTGACAAGTTCTTATTTAAATAAATGTCTGGTATAAAGAAATGAGATTTTAGCTTCTGAATTTGTTTCAGAAAGTTATTACAGAAGATATTCAAACGGAAATATATTTAGCACTAAGATTAACTACTTCAAGTCCGAAGAACAAACCTGTGGTATACATATAGGCCAAAACCTGTAAAATCAGTTGTACCCGTTCGATGTGTCATGTACTTTCTCTGGAAATATAAATCTAAAGAATTCTAGCTTCTAATGTTAAATTGTGTCACTGTTTTTCTCAGGAATTATGCTTTATCCAAAAATCAAATACTTCCGCTAACCATGCTAACGATAAATGAGTTAATCATTTGACTGTTGATTTTCCTGTTTGAATGGTTTTAAACTAGTCATTGTTGGCTTGATAGATTGCTGTTTTGTGGGATCCAGGGGTCCGTGTTGAAGATCGTTCTTCGAACTACAGTGGAGATCACTTCTAACCTCTCATTAGAACTGTCAGGAGAACTGTCATAGAACTGTTCTAACCTGTCCTAGAACAGTTCTACCTAGAACAGTTCTACCCTAGAACTGTTCTAAGTAGAACTGTCAGAATCAGTTCTAAGTAGAACTGACTAAATCAGTTCTAGGTAGAACTGTCAGGATCAGTTCTAGGGTAGAACTGTCTAAATCAGTTCTAGGTAGAACTGTCCAAATCAGTTCTAACCGTAGAACTGTCAGCAGAACTGACTAAATCAGTCAGGACTGTAGAACAGTTCTAAACTGACGTCACTGCAGTAAGGGCACTTTAGAATTTAGAAGAAATAAATCACTTCCAATTACCAAGGATTTGTCACTATACAAATCCTTGCAATTACTTTGCTATATAATAGCAGATTTTCTATATTTCTTTCTGATCATACATTACATGTACAAATATCGAAGTGAATAGGAGGTTATCCAACTCATCAGAGAAATATTTTTATAAGATTGCATAGGAAACATCATTGTTTACGTTTCTTCGTTCCCTGTTTTTAACAGTCTCTTCATACATGTCATAAATATATCTCTGCATTTAATTCATTATATATATATATATAATAAAAACTATAACACAAATTCCCATACGTTTCGGCCATTACGGCCTTTTTCATTGGAATAAATTACAACATTAAAATAATGGAATAAGATTTACATTATAAAGTGTAAATATGGTCAGTTGTGGTTGATGCTGTCACATATGGTCAGTTTTGGTTGATGCGGTCAAATAAGGTCAGTTTTCATGGTTTTGGTTGATGCAGACAAATAATTTTGTTATATCCATGAGTCAGTCTGAGATATCAAAACTACTGAAATAGTTTACGATTCAAAATTTTGATTAAAAAGAGGACATGCTGGCACTTTAAATTGATGCGAGCATAATTTTATTTTCCAATGTTGCTTTCCTTTATCATGTTTATATTGAACAATCCATCCTGATATAAAAATATAAGCACGCGCAATATACAATTCTACTCGGAACAATATTCCCCAATATTCATGCAATAACCCTATAATATAGATCATTTGTATTATAATGATTTATACACTCCATCCTTACATAAAAATATTACAGATTTACTATGCGACTATAAGAGTTGTATAGAAAAGAGCAAATATGGTCAGTTTTGGTTGATGTGGTCAAATATGGCCAGTTTTGGTTGATGCTGTCAAATATGGTCAGTTTTGATTGATACAGACAAATAATTTTGTAACATGAGTCAGTCTGAGGTATGAAAACTATACTGATATTTGTTTCTGATGCGATATTTTGAATAAAAATAGGAAATGCTGGCACCCTCAATTAATGCGAGAAAAAAAATGTGTGGTCACTGATTTCCAATATTGCAGTTATTTATATACAACAGTCCCTCTCGAACTAAAATTATAACTGAATTGCTGTGCAGCTATATAGATTTACATAATAAAAAGCAAATATGGTAAGTTTTGGTTGATGCAGTCAAAAGATTTTATTACACGACTCAGTCTGAAGTATAAAAACTACTGATATTTGTTTATGATTCAATATTTTGAATAAAACAAGGACATGCTCATTGGAGGATCAAGGGGAGGGGGTCCAGGGGTTGGAACCCCACTTTTTTTTTTTTAAATCAATGCATATGAATGGGAGCATATAGTTGGACCCACAGCCTGGATCTAGCTGCCCCTGCATGCTGGCACTATAAATTGATGTGAACAATTACATTTTTTTTCCAAAATTGCTGTTACTTGTATATTACAGTCCCTCTAGACCTAAAATTAAAAGTGAAGTACTGTTCAGCTATATAGATTTGCAGAAAGAAAAAGCAAATAAAGGCAGTTTAGATTGATGCGGTCAAAAGATTTTTGTTAAACAGGTATAATGTATGAAAACTACTCGTAAACAGATATTATATTGGTTATTGAGGTCCGATAATTTTGTTATGTGATAATGAGCCATCCTGACTCCCGGAATAACAAATGTAAAACAATTCAAATAATAATGACCCCCCGCCCCCCCCCCTAATACTAACGGCCTAATTTATGTACAAAAATTGATAGAAAAACAAAAATTTATGTAACACATCAACAAAAGAAAATCACTGAATTACATGCTCCTGACTTGGAACAGGCACATACATGCAGAATATGGTGGGGTTAACAGGTTAAACATGTTCTCTAAGGCAGCAACCATTTGATTTTCTGGGGGGGGGGGGGGGGGGGCTTTGGGTTTTTTTTTCTGTACAAACTTTTTTTTTCGACTTCGGCGAAGAACAATCTATTTTTTTAGCGACAAACCGAAAACAATTTTTTTCTATCAATTTTAGCATTACATATAGTGGCAGCTGAGGATGAAACAAACAATTTTTTTCTCAGGGTCCAAAACAAATTATTTTTTTCACCAAAAACTGGAAACAAACAACAAACTTTTTTTTTCCAAAAAAAAACATAGCCCCCCCCCCCCCCCCCCCCCTGAAATAAAACCGGCAAAATAGCAAAACTCTATATATTTTTTTTTACCCAACCCTGTATATTAAGGCAAAGTGTTCATAAAACTTACAAATCAACTCTAGCCTTAGAATTTATAAATCAATTTTAGCCGTAGAATTTATAAATCAATTCTGGCCGTAAAATTTATAAAAATCAATTTAAGCCGCAGAATTTAGAAATAAATTTTAGCCGTAGAATTTATAAATCAATTTTAGCCGTAGAATTTATAAATCAATTTTAGCCGTAGAATTTATAAATCAATTTTAGCCGTAGAATTTATAAATCAATTCTGGCCGTAGAATTTATAAAAATCAATTCTAGCCGTAGAATTAGAAATCAATTCTAACCGTAGAACTGTTCTAGAAGTAGAACTGACCAAATATCTGGTCAGTTCTAGCTAGAACTGTCAGGATCAGTTCTAGGGTAGAACTGTCAGGATCAGTTCTAGGTAGAACTGTCCAAATCAGTTCTAGGTAGAACTGACCAAATCAGTTCTAGCTAGAACAGTTCTAACCTAGAACTGACTAAAAGGTGTCAGGCTGACAGTTCTACGTACTGTTCTAGAACAGTTCTCCTGACAGATTTAATGAGAGGTTAGAAGTGATCTCCACTGTATAAAGGTTTACTTTTACCAAATCAGAAGTTGTGACTAGGATATATAGTGGTCTTGCCAGTTCAACCTCTTCACGGCCTGATTCGGTTAATCGTATCCATCTTCTTCGTTTGGTTCCTGGTGAATAGTGGTCTCATTATCAATTGTTCCAGATCTCCTTATTTCCATGCTTACTTATGCGTCTTCACATGGCGTACATTGTTGTGAGAAAACCTGACACGTGGAAAATTGCTCGGAATGTCAAGATATATCGACGTTATAAGACGAAGCCACGTATCAGTTATTGCGCACATCTTGTCATAGCTTATATGCAAAAAGATCTTGTTTTTTCTCTGAAAATGTCCTGTACCAAGTCAGGAAAATGGCCATTGTTATATTATGATTCGTTTCTGTGTGTATTACATTTTAATGTTGTGTTTCTGTAGTGTCGTAGTTCTCCTGTTATATTTGATGCGTTTTTCTCAGTTTTAGTTTGTAACGCGGATGTGTTTTTTTTTTTTTCTCAATCGATTTATGAATTTCGAACAGCGGTATAGTACTGTTGCCCTTATTTGAACATTCATGTATTGGGAACAACACACGACAGTTCAATAATATCTAGTATGTATTGTATATGCGCTGTGTATGGCCCGCCCATACGTCATTGTTCATAAAGCCTCTGAATTGTGAAATTGCGGATAGTTTACACATCAAAGTTGTTTTCCAATAATAACTTTCGAATCAAGAAAAACGTGACGAGAGAAACCAAGCAACACAAATAAACCGAAGATATGCATTTCTTAACTTATTCGGTATCCAAGAGCTTGCAGCAGCCTCCTACTCAGACTTTGTAAAACGTCACACCAGTGTTTGGCTAGAAAGTTTATTGAACCAGGGGTACTATGTCAAAGAACGTCTCGTTCATTTTCTTTAAAACATTCTCGAAAGGTACCAAGACCTTGTTGATAAATATTTCGTATCAACTTCAAAAATAATACAGGATGGTCTTGGCGTATAGATGCTTCGTACTGGCTTTGTATCTCATCTTACTAATGTGTTATATTATTCTTTTCTTTGTCTTTATTCGTATAAATTTTACTACTAAGGTTTTTTTTTTGTGATATGTATTTGACGTGACTCAGTACTTATGTATCTTGATAAACTATGAACGACAAAACTATTCTATTTTATAAATATAACTTTTACTGTTAAGTCTGTTTTATGTGATATCCATATGACGTGACTCTGTACTTATGTATCCAGTCATACTTTGAACGACATAATTATTTCATATCTACCTGACTGTGTAACGTCAAACGTGCGAGTCCACGCCAGTACTTTTACATCTTTCAATCATTTATGGGTGAATTTTACATAGATAAACATATGTAAAATCTTATAATAAAAAAGCAATATGAGGATGTTGAATTCAATGTATACTCTTTTGTGTTCTTTGTTACATTTGTTTGTGTTTGTGAGTAAGATGATAACACAATGCTGACGCTATATCCCTATTATTGACATTTTTACCTATTGTACAAAAAAGAAGATGTGGTAGGATTGTCAATGACCCAACTCTCTACATGAGACCACATGACACAGAGATTGACAACTATAGGTCACTGTAAGACCTTCAGCAATGAGCAAAGCCCATACCGCATAGTCGGCTATAAAACCCGAATGGAAAATGTAAAATAATTCAAACGAGAAAACGATCAGTCTAATTTATGAACAAATATTGAACGAAAAACAAATATGTAACACATAAAAAAAGGAAACGATTGAATTATAGGCTCCTGACTTGGGACAGACACATACATAAAGATTGTGACGGGGTTAAACATGTAAGGGGGATCCCAACCCTCCTCCTTAAGATAGTTGTTTCACGTATAAAGTTTAACATAATCTATGCTTCACGACTATCAAATATTCGAATGAATGTTTTGATAAGAAAGTACGAGTTTCCTAGTGCTTTATCAGAAGAGATGACCATATATATTATACAATGTCATACTTATATAAGTTTACCAATGATCAGGACATCTGCTCGTGTCAAACTGTGTCACTTAATGATAATATAGAACTAAGGTTATTGAAATAACGTTTAAGGTCTAAAGATCTTACAAAATTCTACTTTTAAGGACTTTATCATTTAGACCGTGTGTGATACTGGAAATAAATGTGTGTTGCTTCTTTGTATATATATAAGAGGCTTTAAATAATAAGTTTGTAAAATTCAAAATGTTGAGAAAAATATCCTTGTTTATGTTAATTACTATCGTTTGGAGTTATCAAAAGTTTCAAATGCTAATACCAAATGGAGATGCTGTTCCAAATCCTTGCGCTGGTCAGTCTGGAATATGGGGAGGTGTCGGACATAACGTAGCAGCAGGAGGAGGACTTAACAATCAATTTGGACTGGTTAGATTTAAATTTATAACCATTAGACTAAGTGTAAATTCAGATATTTTTGCGTGCATTTATTATTGCGATTTTGTCATTTGAGACTAAAATGTGATTTTAATTTTTGCAATATTGAGAGAATCCTGTCGAATTTATATAAAAAAAATCAAAATGCGAGTTTAAATTACTGCAAATATAACACTGCCGTATTTTTCACTATAATTTCTGAGTTCTGTAGTCGATTTGTCTTCCTTGCGTTTGACACTTATTTGTAATTTTTACAGAAAACAGTTAATACGATTATTTAAAGAAATTCTTTCTCTTTTTGCTGTTAGATAGCAAGCAAAAATTTGATTTTAAATTAAATAAGCTTATGAATTTAGAATTTAATCATAGATTTGGGTTGGTTTTTTTTTTTAAATTTCTCAAATATTTGACATATAAAATATATGTTTATATTTTCAGGATTTTAATTCTTCTGGGAAAGTATGGACTCCCGAATTATGCCAGAAAGATTCTGACCAGGATGGTAAATCTAATGGATTCGAGCTTGGTGATGCTGATTGTAAATGGACACCAGGGGGAACTCCTGAAGGGACAGCCACAGGACATCCTGGTCAGTATAGTTCTAGATAGGAGCAAATAATGTATGAATAAGAAAATGAAACTGTCAGTTCTACTTTCAAGCAAAGACAATTTGTATTTTAATTTCATTTTTACTTTTAAACATATGAATTAATTGAAACTTAAGGCACTAAAAATGTAAAAATAACGATTATTTGTATAAAATTCATATATCAAGTTGAATATTAGGATATATTTATTTGCTCACTCTGATGCTTAATGTTTTTTTTTTGTTGATCACTGGGACAAACAAAAGAGTGAAAAGGGTGAAAGAACTATACAAATATAACATATTTACCACAGTCACAGGAACGCGTAAAACGAAACGAAACTCTCTATTTTATTTTTTCTGCATTTCCGATTAGAATTTTCACAAACACGTCGTACAGAGAGCCATGATCTAGTGCATTGAATAATATAAGATATTTCTACCTCAGGCATAAATTAACTTAGCTGTATTTAGAAAAAAACATTCAGGAATTTTAGGTCCTCAATGCTCTTCAATTTCGTACTTTGTTTGTCCTTTTTAACGTTTTTTTTTTTTTTATTCGAACGTCACTAATGCGTCCTTTGTAGACGGAACGCGCGTCTAACGCAAATACAAAATTTCAATCCTGGTACGATGAGTTTATTTGCATTGGACGTGTTAATGCGTCGTCATTCCTAACCATACGTTTGTTGTCGCATCACATATCAATGTAAATGATAGTTTGTTTTTCTAACAAACATATTCATTTTATTAACAAAATTCCAATAAATATATTTTACAGGTGTATGCGAGCCAATGAATAGTTCTAAGTGCCAGCAAGTCAATAAAAATATAACCTGCTCACCGAGCAATTATACATAAACACTCAGGATCATACGATAGAGTTATTGTTTTGTATAAATCAAGTAGTTCTCGTCGAAAATATTGAAATTAAAATATTATTGCTGCAATATTTAATGGGTTTTTTTCTGCTTCATTCAAGAAAAGACACAGTCAAATATATTCTTTGAATCTGTTTGATAAAACACACTGGTAAACTTGTCGATCCTTCAAATAAAATTATTCAAAAAGGTTACATGTACCAATCCAACACTGTAATAAGATCATTGAATATTGATGTTATTGGTATAAATATTGATTTTGTTATCAGTAAATTAAAAGCAAACTAAATATTACTTATGTTACACACATATACACATTTTATGGATCTACAATCTATCGATACATGTATCTTGGCATTGCACAAGATGATGTTTTTCTTTGACTGTTTATGACGTCTTTACGCTAAATCCATTGAATGTTGGATGTGTACGGATTAATAATTTAGTCTTAGATGCATGTTTTTTTATTAGTTGTTAGAGGCTTTGAACTAGCTGCCAACAATTACGAGCACTCTCAGATCGGTGCCTAGTGTAATGTACCCGTCGATGTCCACTTGTATTTTTATCCTTCTGATGCGGTAATAGATATGGGGAGATGTGGTGTGAGTGCCAAGGAGACAACTCTCCATCCAAATAACAATTTTAAAAAGTAAGCCTTTTTCAACTGATTTTTATAGTTATTTCTGATGTTGTACTGTTATACCACTGTCCCAGGTTAGGGGAGGGTTGTGATCCCGCTAACATGTTTAACCCCGCCACATTTTGTATTTATGTGCCTGTCCCAAGTCAGGAACCTGTAATTCAGTGGTTGTCGTTTTTTATGTGTTACATATTTGTTTTTCGTTTAATTTTTGTACATAGATTAGGCCGTTAGTTTTCTCGTTTGAATTAATTTACATTGTCATTTCGGGGCCTTTTATAGCCGACTATGCGGTATGGGCTTTGTTCATTGTTGAAGGCCGTACGGTGACCTATAGTTGTTAATTTCTGTGTCATTTTGGTCTCTTGTGGATAGTTGTCTCATTGGCAATCATACCACATCTTCTTTTTTATATGGTCAATCACTGAATACATGTCTATAATAAGAGCGTTACCTTACTGCAATTTTTAAATGTGCATGTATTTATTTTGTAACTTTGTCAAAAACGACTTTAAATTTACCAGGTAGTTAAAAAAACTAATCTGTCTTTTGTGGAAGACTATATTGGCCTTATGATGTCTTATGATTAATCTGTGTCGTTCTGCCTCTTACTTATAGACATATAAACAACATCTCCGTTTGTTTAAATCACATAGTTTGAATTAAAAAGCGAAAGATCAAGGAGACATTCAACTGAAAATGCATCGCCCGTCTAAAACCTATAAGATTCAAAAATGTATTGAAACTTTTGGATGACAATTTGCTACAGAGATACTGCGATATTGTGTATTGTTATCTTTGTCAAATAAATATAAAACTTTTTTTGTTTTTTTTTTGTTTTTTTTTTTGGTTATTTTTTATATGACCGAATACATTGCTTCGCGCAATCGTCACCTCTTGTCATTTCTATGCATCTGACACTTGATATTAGTTGAATTGAATGATTGGTTCTGCGATATTGTCAGTATGCTGTCCGAAGGCATGCAACGAATGCACAGGTCAAACCCTCTCTACCAGCAACGTAAACAGTATAAAATAAAACATATCAAACAATAAAATAATAATAAAAAATATATTGTATTCATTTAATCAAATATATTGGAAACAAAAAAAACATAAGAAGTATAGGTGTTGCTTGGTTCAACTTGTAACTAAAATTTAAATAACTCAAAGGTGAATTTTTCAACATTCAGATAAAACGACTTACCATTTTTGTGTAAATCTGAAGTAGTTAATATAACCTTACCAGTGTGACTTATTACTACACAACTGCTCGTATTCGAAGACAGAAACCCAACTGGTAAACGATTTAATTGAAACTCTTAGGAACATATATAAATATTCAAACCTTTAAAGGGATTTTTATTTCAATAAAATGCTTAGAACACAACCGAAAACAAATTACAAAACCAACAACAAAAATTTACATGGCACGTTTCCTGTGTGCCTTAAAATCTTAGTTTATGTATGGTTGTTCAACGTTGACATTTTACGACATATGCGCGTACATGACAAAGACGTGAAAATGATACGATGAAAAACTAACGCGAGTGAATGGTGTGTTTACAGATGTTTTTAATGAAAAGTAAGATGAACTAATCGTTTCTACACTATAACCTCGAGGATAACAAAAGACGTCTACAAACTTGATTGGTTGTTGGTGTTTAACCCCATTTATAGCACTATAGGCTCTCTCGTGGCTGTGCCCGACAACAACAAAAACTGGCCGCCACGACGGGGGGAAGCTGGAGTGACAAGATGAGAACAACCACCCATCGACAGGAAAACTTATCACAAAGACTGTTCTTGAAAGTTTCAGCGAACAATAACTGTATCACTCCAATTTTGAAATTGCTTATTCTGAAAGTTTTAGCGAGCAATAACTGGATCACTCCGATTTTGAAATTGCTTATTCTGAAAGTTTCAGCGAACAATAACTGTATCACTCCGATTTTGAAATTGCTTATTCTGAAAGTTTCAGCGAACAATAACTGTATCACTTCGATTTTGAAATTGCTTATTCCATTTTCTCTTTACAATTGACAGTACTAGTATGAGACAACAACAAAATCAAGACAACGATGATCAGTTTAACGAAAGACTATTTTGTTTGTTTACCAATGTGAGGATTTCAACAGAAAATTGGCAAATTAGAAAATACAATAACAAATAGATAGAACAGAGAAAGAAAGCAAACTTAATGGTTATTTTGAATTTGAGATGGACATCACTCATACACACGAGTTATCTCTTGTGACTTGCAAGTGCGCTTAATGCTATTTGAAGACAAAACATATTTATTCATGTAACAATATACAAATATTATGATAATTGGAATTTTGTAAAATTACAATATAGAAAATGTTCATTCGAGAAGACAATTGACCGGTAATTAAAAAACTCATTTTTTTTTTTTTATAAATAAAGGATATACGGGGTACAATATGTAAAGGTGGCAAACGATCTAAAAATCTTTATCAGGTCTTCAACAATAGCAAAATCTTTATACATTTTGTCAAGCTCTTAATAGCCCCATGTTCAGAAAGACTATCAAAGAGTGACTCAGTCCTCAATGACATTTCTTAAAAAAATATTAAATTATCTAATTTAAAAGGTCAGCTACTTATTATATTCAATCGAAATAGCTTTATTGTGGTGCACCTCGTTGGTGCGAATCATCAGTCAACTGTTTTCTCGATTTCCCTTACCCCAATAACTGTAAATCAATGAATATATTAAAATATGAATAATAATAAACAACGAACATGTATATGACAATGTTGAATGAACAATAGTTTCACGCAGTCAGGATTTTCATATTTTATTCAAACACAAGACCTCTTACATCTTCTGGTATGCAGCCGTTGTATATTATCACCTGAAAAAAATATGCAAAAATTATATGAAGAGTTCAAGACCATATCTCAAATACATATATAGTTATTAATTACACCTTATGTAAGAATCCGGGGTTTTGATTGGTTAATAGACAGTGTATTTTTCACCAATTTACTGTTATCAAATGAATATCGTTCATTTTTAACGCCGCCAGGGTATTTGCTAAAAGGATATGCCTTTTTTACCCTCTCTGCCGTGGTATTTGCCAAAAAATACTCTATCCGACTGGACGCTTGTAACGTCACGATCTTCAATGCGTTTTAGTACATTAACATTCGGTGTAATTAAACAGATATATCATGTTATTGAGGGGTATTTGCGAAAAATACCAGTCTTGAGAATGAATTTCCCTCGCCTTACGGCTCGTGAAATTTAACATTCTCTCGACTGGTATTTTTCGCAAATACCCCTCCTTAACATGATATATCTGTTCATAATTACACCTTATGCAAGAATTCTGGGTTTTGATTGGTTGATAGGCAGTGTATTTTTCACCAATTTACTATTATCAAATGAATATCGTTCATTTTTTAACGCCGACGTGGTATATGCAAAAAGGATATGCCTTTTTTACCCTCTCTGCCATGGTATTTGCCAAAAATACTATATCCGACTTGACGCTTGTTACGTCACGATCATCAATGCGTTTTTGAACGTTAATATTCGGTGTAATTAAACAGATATAGCATGTTCTTGAGGGGTATTTGCGTAAAATACCAGTTTTGAGAATGAATTTCTCTCGCCTTACGGCTCGCGAACATTCCCTCGACTGGTATTTTTTGCAAATACCCCTCCTTAACATAATATATCTGTTCAATATTAAACAAATGCATCAATACCAAACATGCTTACTGTAAGGGTTTTTAACAAAGACCACTATTATAATGAAAACAGAACACATTCAACAGTTTGCGAGCCATCAAAAAGGCGGGTACGCACGAATTGCATATATATACAGAATTTTCATGTTGGGCGGACACAAAAGTTGGGTACTTGTAGATCCACAATTGTATAGGAGTGAACTAATTGATAAATAGTTTGACTTACATCATCCATGTATCCAATAAATCCATCGTCTTGACCACAGCCACCAATAGATATAGCAGCATGTTTCGTCGGTATTACTCCTGTAAAGGAACAGAGACGACTAGTTAATGGTTAATAAACATGTTTAGAGGTTCTCACGATAAAAACATACACAAGCAAATCTTTTATAATTAAGAAATATTTTGTAATTTTTTTTAAATACTTAACAGTTGCAGTTAACGTACATATATCTTTTTGTTTTTGGGTAAAAAAATAACGATGTTTGGAAATGCTTCAAAATAAAAGAAAATGTCGAATTACCTTCCACATAAATCGTTTTTGAGACTTTACCAAGAGCAGCTGAGAAACTGGCACCATCATATCGAAGAATAACTTCGTTCCACTGGTGTGGCTGCAATAAAAACAATCAATATTAAAATAATGTTGTATTTTGTTTAGACATGCAATCTAAGTAGTGTGTTAAAAACACACTACTTAGATTGCATGTCTAAAGAGATGTTCAAAAATTTGTCTAACGCTATCTATGACACTGATGAGAAGGTGCTCTCTTCCATCCAATCGTATCTGTTTTAAATAATGTCTTCCTCCATTCGACTTATTATATTACAAACAGAGGTGAAAGATACCAAAGTCTCACTCAAACTCAGAAATGGAAAATATACAGACAACGTTATGGCAAAAAAAGAGACAAAGACCAACATCAGCATATATAATATAAAATATACATATGTAAAAAAAAACTCCTTGATTTTCAAAGTACTACACTACGAATGTATGCAAATCGATTTTTTTAAAACTTCTAAAATTGTAAATTATGAAATAAATCTATTAACTGTACCTTGTAAAATATTCTTATATATGATTCAGGACTTTCAGATGTCTTTACTGTAAACACTATCTCTAAAACATCAGTTTCAAGTCTAATGTCAAATGCAGCCTTCCTCTTCCCAATACAATTTGATAACAATGTTTCAGAACGATGCGATCTTCCATGTGCATAAAACTTAAAACGCAAGGCAAATTCAGGACCAAGTTCTACATTCGAAAAACGCCACAGTTTTAGGCTTCCACGTCCATTAAACATTGCTTGCTTTTTAATCGTCTGAAGGACATTAGATACACCAATAGATTGACTTTGTCCGGATTTGTCTTCGAAAGCATCTTTTGTGGATCCGCTAAAATCTAGACTAATGGCAGGCTCACATTGAAAAGGTTGATCTACAATGGAGAAGGATGTTAATTTGTTTCTTTATGATAAATGCATGCAAATAACATAATATAAAGATAATATAATACTATTAATGAACATAAAAACATCAAAATGCTATTGATTCAAATCATAAGCATGAAAATAACAATACAATTTCAAATATTCAGAATGCAATGAATATTAGATAGAAAGGATGTGCACATAATTTTAAAAAAAATCTTAGAATTGTATGTGCTATTTTATTACATGCTATTATTATCTGTATAATTAAATGTTAAGGACATATCAATATAAATTTGTCTTGGTAATCGGTTATTTCGATTCAGTGTTGAAGTTCACTACCCTTAAAAATGAATTCAACATGACCATGTTATCAATTTCATGCGTCCGAATCGCTTTTCTAGGTTAACCTTCATCAGTAAAGCTCAAACCCGAATATGTGAAGATCTGTGGAAGCCATGGATGTATTACAAAAAAGACATAGTAAAATACACAAATTCATTAAAGTCAGCTTTGCCTGAGGTAGATGAAACCATAGTTTCTTAAACATTTGCAAATGTATAAACAAATAATTTAAGAAAATCAGTTATAAATCAAATCAGAATAGGAATTATTTATATATAATTACCTAGAAGTGTTTGCTTCTTTTCTACTGGTCTATTACCAACATTGCTCCTAATACAAGCACACATAGACTCTTCGAACCGAGTACCAGGAGCACAGGAACGAACCATCCCACCATCTGTATACTCAAATGGGGAGTCAGAAACTTTTCTGAGTGGGCACACTGAAATTGAAAACAATAGTTTATTTTATAAAAAACTATTCTAAAAATTCTCATTAATTTGGTCCATTGTATCCGCTTTTCTTCCAGTAAAGCGTTATCCAGACCAATTTGGCAAATATGGAAAATTCTGCCTATCAAACAATGCGTAATAAACTATTGCTATTCGGGGGAACACGCTTTTAGCAGAAAGATAAATAGGACTGTAAACACAAAATAAAGCATGTTATCCTCATTCAGAACTTGATGTAAGTGCCTACTTAATTATCCTAGGCTAAGTATATTTTTCGGATTTTCATTGGCTAACGCACGTCGTTAAAAAATCAGTATCCCCGGTTGTTGCTATCCCATAAACAGATAGACCCGTAATAAATATTTCAAAATTTAAAATCTTTAATGAAACAGTTTTTAATAATGAAAAATGTTGCTTTGGCCTTACACTGTGTGCTATAATTTTCCAACAACACTCGGCAGATTCGGACTAAGACCGGAGATAAATTAATTAGCTAATATCAGCGTGACAAAAATGACACAAATTTTAAAGCAAACTATTGAAATGCAACTTTTCTATTGTATAAGAGAATGTACACTGTGATGAAACTAAGGTTACAAAATTGACTGAGACGAATTCTGTCATGCGTTTTCTATTCATGTTCTATATTTATGCTTTCTATTCATTTTCTATATTTATGCTTTCTATTCATTTTCTATATTTATGCTTTCTATTCATTTTCTATATTTATGCGTCTAGTTGAAGATTTTGTTTCAGAGTTTCTAAAAACTTATTCTTAGGTATACCTTTATCTTATATACTTTTTTAGTATTGCGTTTATAACTTTGTCGCTAGTAGGTTATTAAACTGATAGTTGTAATGCTTTCATAATCCAAAAACGTGTGTTGATAGCTGTGAATTGTGTTTTACATATTATTTATAGATGGACAAATAATAATGTAAACTGTAATAACGTTAACGGTCATTAAATTTTCGCACATTCAATGTAAATATCCGATAAACATAACATTTCACAAATTCAAAAATTAATTATGAAACATACCATTAAGAACTTCGGGGATTTTTGTAATGCAATTTGTTTTACAGTCTTTATTCGGAACACACGTGTTTCTTCCACCACCATATGCATATCCATTCGGACAACATCTTGCATCAGAACGACGTCTTCGGCATGTCCAGTAAGCACGACATTTACCGATATATGGGTGAGATCTGACACCTTTCGTCCTACAGGGATCTATAAATCAAAAGTGTATTTAAAACAGTGTAACTGAATAAGTACATGAGACAATCTGAAAAAGTCGGCAAAATATGAAAGAAATAAAACCTGTTGATATATGAACATACTAAATACAGTTAACTTAAATAAAAGGCTGCCTTGGATACACGATCATAAGAACAATTTAGCAACAACAAAAAACAAAAATAACGAGTTAATAATTTAAGTCTTCAACAATAGAATGTTGTTTGTTTATCAATATCTAAAAAGGGGGGTGCATATATTAAGCAAAAACCACCAAATATCTGCCACCAAGACCATATTTTCCAGAATCAAAATACAGCCCTGATACGGTTCTAGATATGGGACATGCACAGGAGCATATTTTCAGGTTTGATAATTTTATTTTTTTTTTCAGATCTGAACCCTCTTTTTTTCCAATCGCAACCAAAAGATTAAAACAACATACTTACAAGAACAGACAAGAAAAGCACTTGCCTCTCTTAAATGACGGGTTTTCTTTCACTATCCAATTCAAATTTTCAATCGAGCGTCACTGATGAGTCTTTTATTGACGAAATATGCGTTCGGCATACACACTTATAAACCTGATTTCTATGTTGAGTTTATTTAGTGCTAAAGTCTAAGAAGATTTTTTCCTTCATTCGCGTATAAAATTCTACTATGAGTTTAGTCCCTTTATAAGATTTTAAGGTTGCTAATTCAAATCAGTCTCCGTAGAATTGTATAATTATTGAAAATCATATTTAAAAAAAAAACATGTACCTATTTGACACTCTGCTCTGGCTGGTTGTGTGCATGCTAGTTTACTTTGACTCCAGAACAGACCAAATGAACACTCTTTTTCTGTGGCCCTTAGTTTGTGTCCCTGTTTATAACATACTATAAATCGGTTACAGTTGGTAGGTTCTCTCAAGTAACAGAAATCACTTACGTACGTACAGTTGTCACACGTTTCTGAGGAGGAAAAATACATTGTACAATAAAAATAATTTTTTTATTTGTATTTTCAATCAGGCACACAGGACAAAACTCACATTGCTAGATCACATTACTGTCACATTGAATGTCAGTATCTAAATTTAAACGATTATAAAACATGATGAATGTTTTGATATATAAAAAATGTGTTTTTCTGGAGGAACGCTCAACCGAAATTTGAAAGCCATTGGATTTGTAAGAACACAAACAGTTGAAGAGCTTTGTGAACAAATATAATAGCCAAATATATTCAGTTACATCTTGGCTGAATGATTTAAAATCTTGGTTTTCTTAACATTAATTTATAAATTTACAAAAGACGATTTGATGATGGTTTGTTGCAAATCATAATACTGAGATCTACCGAGCTGATGATACCTTTGTTTATTATGTGCATTTCATATTTCCAAATAATCACTAAGAAGATCTAAAAGCCAGTGACATCTTTAATGATAGTGATTAGCACATAAATACATTCGTTGCTGTTGATATTCCATAAACAAAAAAGTATTTTATTTTGTTTTCATTAGCGTTGCTTTTCCAAAAAATTCTGAATTAATACATGTAGCTTATCTAAGGTTTTACTTTATTTCGTCACAGTGAATGACATACTGTTATGTAACTATTATAAACATAACTTACCAGAAGCATTTGCGAGTTCTCTTGTATAAGAGGGGTTTATTTCTGGTGAAGAATTTCCAATTACCGATACTGTTGATTTCGTGTAAGACTCCGTAGATGCTGAGGTTTTTGTCACATTGTTGGAGGTTATTTCCTTCGATTTGAATTGTTTTGGAGAAATATACTTGTTTGCCGGAAGTGGTTTGCTCATCGTTTCCGGTGGAGCCACTGTTGTCAGTTTTCGTGGCGGTGGTGGAGGTGGTGTATACGAGACCTTAAAAACAGTTGAATCTGCTGTTCGTAAAATGATCGGCGGTGGGGCGTCATTCTTATTCCATATTTTCTTATTCTGCAGAACATTTGCATGTACCTTATTATTTGATTTTTTGAATTGTTGAGCTTTCCCATGTAAAATAATATCCTTTATCTGATGTTTAGTTCGAGGTGCAGTTTGATGTGAATTATAACTATGTTTATTAATGTCAATGTTGTGCTGTAAATGCTTTGAATGTTTAACATCTGGATATCTATTAAGTTCATTTAGTCTATTAAGTTTGCTTATGCGAAGATCGTTCAGCGAATATCTCTTCTTTATTGGAATATTAGAATACACTTTTTCTTCTATATATTTTTTTCCTCCTGCCATCCTGTCGTGTATGTTATTAGATTGTTCTTGTTTTGGAACTGCAGTTTTAAATGCAATGTCCATTGGTAGATTACTCTCATTCCAACGTTTACGACGTAAAAAGTGATTCTGAATAAAAGGAACTCCTGGTGTATAACCCGCATGTGGTATGCCGACACTTTGTTGACTATTATTTTGTTTTGAAAGAGGTGGTACCGAGCGCTGACTTTTCACATTACTATTGCGATTTGTATTCTGGTGTGTTCGAGTTCTCACCACACCTGGTGTAAAAAAAGTTAGAGAATCAACCGACTTAGGTCGTGTTCTAACCTGTTCAATCGTATTTATCATTTTTCTGACCGCACTATTACTCGATTGTCTCTGGTCAATAGAATTAAGCGTTGTCTGCGGTTTTATTTTTGTTGACGGCTGATTTGTGTTAATTTTCCACATTGACTGGTAATATGGAGAGTTTCGATTAAATAATGCAGAATATTTGGCTTGACTTGCAATATCCGTTTCATCCTGTTGTGATTTCAACAAGCCCGTTTCTTTAAGCAAGGTCATAGGTTTCTCCTTCAAAACGTGTTTAGTTTCCTGTTTGAAACCTGGTGGTGGTGGCGGTAATTCAGAGGATAACTCGGGGCTCTGTAGAGGTTGGTCGGAAATTTGTCGGAAACCTTTCCTTCTGTTCTCTTCCAATACATTCAATGATGGGGGTAAATTGTTTCTTTCTTTCTCTACTAACTCTGTTCTTCGTCTCGGTGGTGGGGGAGGTATATCTGTCTCCATATTTATTTGATCTTCGTTTTTCTGATCCTGACGTTGTTGAGTGTTGTCTGGGAAAGTTTGATTTTCATTCAAATTAGAAACTTCTACAGGTCTCTGTTGTTGTCTATCAGTTACAAACGATTCTTGAGGTTCAGAATGCATTATACTTGGTCGTGGTGGCTGCTGTGTACTCTTAGTAACCTCAAATGAGGGAGTTGTATTAAGGGGCACGGTTCCTGTCATTGTATGGTCGATATCTTTTTGCTCTTTACCTATATTGAGTACTGGATCCGGTGTTAATGTTGTAATTTCAATGTCCTCTGTCTTCATCTCAACTTCAGTTGTACTGGTTGCCATAGATAGTACTAGATCCGGTGTTAAGGTTGTACTCTTAACTCCAGCTTTACTGGTAGCCACAGATAGTTCTGGATCCGGTGTTAATGTTGTATTCTCAACTAAAGTTGTACTGGTACCCACTGATTGTTCAACATCAGATGGTAATTGCTCAAAAACTGATTGAGTTTGATTTCCATCGTTTATGGTAGTGTTTTGTGAATGTTGGCTTTCTGATTGTGGAACTGCACTAAAATCCTCAGTTGTTTTCAAAATTTCCAACAGCTCGTTATCTTCTTCTGTTAATAAAGAAGGTTCCAGTTGCTGATCAGTTGCATCTGCCAGTATAAGTGATTCATTTAGCTGGCCCTCAGAATGTAACTGATCAAACATGGAAGTCGTTCCGTTTGTATCAGTGATAGTTTGAATTTCAGTTGGAATTTCATTCTCCATTGTAGTTTTTACTTTCTCATTGTCTTTTAAAAACTGTGTTAGGTTTGAATCTGACAATTGCTGAAGTCCAGAAACAGATTCTTCTATATGTTTCTCAATTTTCAGTTCAACAGCGTTGGATGCATTTTGGATCCGTATAGATATTTGATCTAGCGTTTCTGATTCCATTGGTAATGAACCGTTTTTGATTATATCCTGATCCAAAACTGAAGTACCAATGATTTTCTTCTTGTCGAGTTCACCTTCAATATCTGCTGATATCTGGTCTTCTGGGATAATATTTTCTAAGACTTGTGGAATTAGTTTCTGGTCTACCGAAAGATTAAGTTGACCTTCAATGGACATTTCTTCCGATAACGAAGATAAAATTTTATTCAATGCTTTAATTTCAGCTGTTTTTTCACTTCCGGTAATATTTTGTTCTAGCGTTTCGATTAAGGTTTGATTTTCTGATATATACCATTCGTCAGGCTGCAACGTATCTAAAGATATCTGATTTATGTAATCCATACTACTGTTTAGTTGCTGTTCATTTTGTAATTGATCTGTTCGTGGTAATGCTATTTCTTCGTTCATTGTATTATTTATTTTATTTATTGTTTCTGATATTTGATTTATTTCTGAAATTGGTACTGTTTTATCATCAATGCTAGCTGATGTAAACTCTGTCGTGTCATTTGCTACAAACTCTGCAGGGCTAAATGCAATAAACTCTGAAGTGTTTCTTGATTTAACCTCTGTCGTGTCATTTGCTACAAACTCTGCTGTTTCATTTGCTTCAAACTCTGCAGTGCTTCTTGCGTTAAACTCTGCAGTACTATTTGTTGCAAAGTCTGATTCTACATCTTGATTAATAGACGGCATATGATCTAGTAATGATGTTGTTGGAAAATTTTCATTATGAAGGTTAATCTGATCTGTCATATTTTGTTTTTCATCTAGTAATGACCCCGAAACTTTCGTCTCATTCGTTTGCATATAGTCAGCTTCACTAATATTTGTTAGCTGTTGACTCTCAGATTTCAACTGATCTGGTGTAAAAGACCTTTGTTGATCCACACCAGTGTTGTCAGATTCTAATGCTATTTTCTGTTTTACGTGTAATGTCTCAGGGTTGAGTGGTGCCGTTTGTTTTTCAATGGTACCTGAAGACATTTGGTCAGACTGTGATTCGATTATTTGTTTATCAATTTCTGATATGTGTTGGTCCGGTGCGAATGGCTGTTCGGAAGCGGCAGCATTTAACTGTTGACCTCTTGGTTGTAGAACTTCCGGTGGTGATGTGGTTAGCACATTTTGTACACTCTGAACCGGTTGGGATCGTTCTCTATCTTGTTTAAGTTTCATCGTTGGTGGTCTACTAAAATGAGGGGGTGGAGGAGGGGGTTCTTCGTCCAACTGATTTAAAGGTTGTTTGATATCAAGTGACGTCAATTTTTGGTCCATTGAAACTGTTTCTAAAATAGGTTGAGATTCAAGGTCGGATGCAGTTTCAGTAATTTTGAATGGTTGAGAATTTCCAGGTAACTCCACTCCTGGCTGTGGCGGGAATTCAAAATCAGCTGGGTGCTGACTTTTAATATCTTCAGTTGTAATTGGAACTGTCAAATCTGAACCTAAAGATTGACTATCAGGAATAGACACCATTTTCTTCTTTTCAAAAGCAAAAATCCCCGGAGGTGGAGGAGGCAGTTCTGGGTCAAAAATAGACTGTATTATTGGTTTTATGGTAGTAGACCTCTGTTTGGGTCTTGGTGTAGCTTCAACGATATCAGGTTTACTATCTATCCATGATTGTGGAATTCTTCCTGCCCGTGGTTGAAAATGTTTGTTTAGAGTGAATTCCGGTGTTTCTTTAATAATCTTCATATCCTGATTCTGATTTGATAACATTTCGTCGGACGGATAAGGTGGAGGTTGTTGCACTGGTTCAGGTGGTTCATTTGGACAGTCTTTACATAAAGTCGATGTTTCTTGTGTTAGTTCACTTCGTGACGGTATATCTTCATTTGTTAGTGTACCTCGTGATGTTATATCTTCAGCTGTTAGTTGTTTTGTTTCTACGATAACATCATCTGTGATGGTTTCATTGTCATTTATACTTGAATTTGAAATTTCACTACCAATCACAGACATGTTTCTACTCAATGTTAAATTGGATTTTAGTTCATTGATAGAATTTGATTCATTTAAAAATGTGTTGTTATTGACTGATAATGATGAACTATTTACATCAGAAAATGTGTCTAACGATGATTCTTCTAATGAAAATGGATTTGCTTTTTCTGAGGTAGATGAATTTACTGTGTCTGAAATAATATAAAGTTTATCGATAAAATGAGATACAATAATTCACAAAAATACTGAACTCCGAGGTTCAAAAAGTAAATGGCAAAATCAAAAGTTCAAACACATCATACAATTGTATAACAACTGTCATATTTCTGAATTTCTTATTTAGACAATAGTCGATTAAACCTGGTTTTATAGTTAGCAACATAGCACTAGCTAATGAATTTTCGGCATTCTATGGCAATAAGCCGATTTATCTTTTTAGGGCAATATTATTTTGTATCAACAATATGTAATATGTCTCTTTCTTCGCGATAACAGACTAAAGGACATCATCTTAATTCGCATTGGGCGCGATAGATATGGAATATCACATGTATAGTAAGAACATCTTAATTACAGTACCAATTGCTTATTCGGCTTTTTTTGTAAAAGGTCATATTATTAATTAGTATTCCTCGGCATTGTTTTGCTGCTAATATATGACAGACTACCGCCTTTATATGAAAAATTACACAATGCAAGAACGTTTAGGAATGCAGCATTATACCACTAGGAAATTGTTAACCTATAAAACAAACCTGAAATACATTTTCATCTTATTTAATCTGTTGCGTCTCAATAGTGTTGGTTTCTATTAATGAATTTTCATATTAAAATCCCATTCTTAATCCTTATCCTAATTTAAATTTTATATTATTTTTTGTTTAAATGACAAATTCAAATTTAGCATATGTATGTCTGTTGATAATTGTAGCAATTTGATAAATCTATTGTAAGTTTGAAGTTTGATCGAAGATCATTTGACAAACATCAATTCTTGAAAGACATCTTTAATAACCTTGATTTTTTTCTATTCATATGCACATTTGTTTTGTAGAAATATAAGTTGCATGTATATGTAGCCACAAAAAAAACGTTAACATGTGTGAACTATATTGTAGTATGATGGATGATAGTCGAAACATCGTTCAAAATGATTGAAAACTATCAAATAAAGAAAAAAGAAAGCTATCCAATAAAAAAAACATTTTCTTATTCTCATAGGATTTTGTCTAATGCTTAGTTTCTGTGAGTGTCACATTTTAATGTTGTTTCGTTGTTCTCCTCTTATATTTGATGCGTTTCCCTCGGTTTTAGTTTGTTACCCCGATTTTGTTTTTGTCCATGGATTTATGAGTTTTGAACAGCGGTATACTACTGTTGCCTTTATTGAAATTGAGCATCTTCTGGTCACACAACGGCCTTCTACAATTACCAAATATCATACCCCATAGCAAGCTATAATTAGTTATCAAAGGTACCAGGATTACAATTTAGTACGCAAGACGCGTGTTTCGTCTACATAAGACTCATCAGTGACGCTCATATTAAAATATTTATAAAGCCAAACAAGTACAAAGTCGAAGAACATTGAGGATCCCATATTGAAAGATGTTAAAGACTTAATAAATAACCGGCCTTTTTAGTCTACAAAACAGTAAGCGAAAATCAAATACGACATACAGCAACACCATATAAAACTGAAATATATGCACCTGACTTTGGACATGAAAATACAGAATGTGGCTGGGTTAAGTATGTTTGAGGCAGCCCAACAGTCCCCTAACTTAGGGCACAGGTACAACAAACTTCAAAAATCAGTCTTCCGCTGCGACCAACACACCTTCATCAGTTGTTTTAGATGAATTTCTGTGAGAAGCACTATATAACAGAAGGTTAAAACAGATCCAACATTCATGGATTACCATTGATACAACCAGAAACTACACATCTGGAGACAGTAGAACCAAGGGTAGCCACAGGTTTAGAAAAACCAGACTTAAAAACGACAAGAAAATAGATCACAAAACTAGAATAGTGTAGTGGAGGCCGACGCATTATAAAAAGTTAAAGGCTACAAAGAATGCCAAGCCACATCTCCACTAGACAGCATGACTAATGTCCAATCTAGACAGCAGATTTAATGTCCATTGTTTTAAATACTTTCTACATTAGTGATTTTACTGTATATATCATTAAATTTTGGTATCCTGTCTGTTTGAGATGCACTCGAATCAAGTACTCTCAATACAGAGTCCGACTCGTAACTACGAAATACCCGAAGATGAAAATAAAATCAGAAACAGCTCATTTAAAAAGTTTCCTGTGATGATAGTTGGATTTCTAGATGATAAATGGAGGTTCAACATTCTTATGGTAATTAGTGTCAAGTTATCCTGAAGACATGTCAGAGAAGACACATATAGTGTTCAGGTGTGTTACATTAACTAATTAGTAATCAGCAAAGTAAATAAATATGTCCTAATTACTCGGTGAATGTGGTACATGTTTTCTAAAGCAATGTTTTGAAATTCCGTGGCACGACCCGTTAAATAATGATTAGTAAAGGCATCAGTAGTATACCGCTGTTCGAAATTCATAAATCGATAAATAATTAGAAGAGACTATTATTTTTTTTAAATTCTGTAGTTATTTTATCCGAAAAGGAAACATTGTCATAAAGACTTTGATTAAAACTTAATAGTTAAATTGTACCAATTATTTATAAATGGGGGTATTACTATCTTTTCAACAATTCCAACCGAATTACAAACAAAATAGAAAAGAAATGTAAGAAGATATCAAAGGGGCAATCATACATCAATATCTAAAGAAGAAAGACAACACAACCAATAATAAAGATATTCCAGCAACAAATTCATTAAACATTGCACTCAAACAAATACATTTTATCATAAAGAACAGTAAAACGCATCGATCATATAAGGTACTAAAGTTTCTATTATACCGACGTGCTGCTCATGAACATTTGACCTATGATGAATCACGACTGGGGAAAGTTGGGCGTATTTCAAGCTACTACATATTATATACATAATTGGTATGTGACGTAGTGGTATCTTAACCTTCAACTGAGTCGCTTATTAGAGCTATAAATCTTTGAATAGATGATTTACCAGGATGAACCCTCTTGACAGATGCAGCTCTCTATTAAGGAATTCTCTATTAAAGAGGCGTTTTGAGACAGTGTGTAGGCCTCTCTAAAAAAATCACATTTGTTATGTCAGATTTGAGGGACTTCCCCTTTTAGCTTTGAGTTCGATATAAGCTAATAAACAGAATTTTATCATGTGACTTTTTTTCCTGATTTTCAACTTTAAAATGGAAAATAATCATCTGAAAAGTAAGATTAAAGGCTTTTTGAAATTTCCTGATGTTTTGTCAAAAGGGTGCACATATTTGCCGTTTTTACACATCTATTGAAAACCAAATAACTGCAGCTTTAAACAATATTTATCCAATCAATTTCATTATAGATGAATAACAGACATTTCAAAGGTGTAAAGAACTGAAATTTAGTACAATCAGTCAAAGAATTACTAAGAAATATTTCTTTGATATTTTTTCATTCAGGAAATTGGCCGAAAATCGTTGTCTGTTTTTCGGTTCCTTGCGGTATGTGCCGAAATTTTGTCTTCCCGGAGAATATGAGCTCTTTGCATTCAGTCCCCCTCCTATTAAATAATCTGGATCCGCATTTTATAGTGTTTTTCTTCTTGATTAAACTGTTTGCGGAACTGATTGTAATACATATTTCAATTACTAAGAGACCTTTCATGCTTCCTCCTCTTATAAAATATCAACTCTTACTTACTTACTGACTAGCATTGGTTCACAGTTATAAATTTGGTCATTAAGTTATTTTAAGAATTTTGGAAAGGGCATTATTACCGTTGCTTTTTTTTAAATGAAATGTTTTAGTAAAACATTAAAACATTTCCCTTTTAAATTTTCAATGACGTTTAATGAAATATTTCATCATAATGAATCTAATATAAAAACATTTTCAAATCATTCATTACATTTCAAATTGACGGAATAATCCATTTCTGAGGCTTATCATAGTTTCAGTGTTTTACAAGAACATTATTTGATTGACAAACATATATATTTGGCGAGCTATATCTTACATGAAAATAATAATGTTAAGCAAAACTAGTTGAAAAATTAGATTTTCGTGATATTTCTTGAATTCATTAGTCAGGCGTATTATTAATTGCATTCATATTCGTGTTATTAAACCTGAAATTACAAATTAGTGTGGTCATTTAAATTGGACTACTTTATTAAACATATCTATTTAACAATTCAGTAAAAACAACATAAAATAATTGTTTCAAAGAAATAAAATGCTACCCGAATTATACCGTGATTTTGTCCTACAAATGATTCGTTATCGGCAGATCGTTGGTTGTCAATTTGATGCCCGCGATAAAGCGTTAGGTGTGGTAGATTGATTTCAGTATATATCTTCGAGAATTTATTTCTTTAAGATCTCTCAATGCCTACATATTTTCTGTTTCGTTGATGATTTTTCCTAATCACATTTTTGTTTTGACTTTTTCTATCATTTTGGACTTAAAAACTTGTATTCATAAATAAAATCAGGTTCTGTCCTTTTTGTATATATTTAAACTTCTAGGTCACCACATTTTCCCTGGGTTTGAAGGTTTCTTGTTGCTAAATCTGTTGTTTTAAGTGAAGTGTTCTTTGTTTGTCTTTTCGTATTTGTCCATGTGGCCATGGTTTTATCTTCAATTATTTCCTGTTGAATGACCAATGGTACTTCAAAAAATGTCCTTTAGCGAACGACCATTTAACTTCAAAGGGGTGGGGCCATGTTCAACATAAAAAAGATATTGTTGTAAAACTTGCCTGAATATATTATATGCCTCAAGGAATAAGCTGGTGAACACAAAACTATGCAGTTTAACGTACTTGTAGTCTAGACAAATTGTCAAGGGCCTTCGAGCTTAATGTACATTGTTTCAACAAAAGAGTTTCTAGAATTCTGCTTAATGGCAAGTTAGGCTTACCTTCTGTATCAGATTTTAAGATTGATCGGACGAAGGAGATGGAGCCGGTGACAACCAGACAAAAACTTTCAATAAAGATCGATGTTGAACACACCTCCCCCGTACGGTGTCCGAACAACTCGTAACCTCAGTGTTGATGATGAACGCCTTAGACCACTTGGCAATTCAGTCCGTACTCAACCCAAGCAATATAAAGCACGTATATTGGTGTTCTAATTTTGTTACAGTAGCATAGTAAACAATTGGCACTCACACCACATCTTCCTATATTTAATAAATGCAAAATTCGGATAACTCTAGTATACATGTGATTATATGTTATATTTTGGTTCTTGTTGTATATGGGTCATTATCAAAAAAGCATGCAAAACTATGTTATTGGGTCTTTTTAGGTCACAGACATGAAAATATATCAAAATAACACTTGCATATGTTAGATATGAATGTTTTGTGATACACATTATACATTTTACAGTATGACATGTTATAAAAACATCCTTTATTTAATGTTTTCTTAAACCTTTGGAGATAGCCAGAATTAACTGTTATTTTATACTACAAATCCTTTCAGACTTGAAATAGGACTATTATTCATATCATTTGTTATTATGATTTATCCCATTTTAGTGCATTTTGATACATACCAACATTTAGTAATGATTTAGGAGGTGTATGTTGGTTTTACAATAAAAAAAAATCACCAAAAGGAAATGTTACATTTTCTAAGTCAATGGTGTAACCAACGGACAAATTAGTAGGATAAGCGTTATCTTTCGCAAGATTTGGGTATTTATAACAGTTTCTTCCTTAGCAATGTTACCTGTAAGCATGTTATGAAAAAGTAAACAATCAATTTTGTTGGAAAATTTAGTGAAATTTTTTTTAAAGTAAGTAAAAGCTATATCATAAATGAAAATAGTGTCCATGGTGTACTAGTTTAGTAACACCACTGAATATATCATGACAATCAGCATTGTTTTGTGTTTCTTTCATGTTTAACAAGCGAAACATCATATTATTTATGAAAAACAATATTTATTTAACGATGTTTAAACAATATCATGTATTACATATACAAAGTTTCCACAAACTGATGTATGCTGGTAACACCAATGACATTTTTTAGTAACACTATTGACATTTTTAGTAATGGATGCTATGTTATAAATATAATTTGAGATTTTTTAGCCTAAGAAGTATTTTTCATCTTTTTATTTTGCTCGGTGTTCTTGGCTTTGTATTCAGTACTTAATAAAAGTAATATTTGAAATGTGACGTCAATGATGATACTTTTGTGTCATTGGAGTTACTGAGGGTCAGTGGTGTTACTATATAGAAATGCGACATTTTTTTAAATTCATAAATGAAAGTGTTTTATGTCGTATACGAAGGATTAGGTATATTATCATTTAATCTTATACATTTTACATATATTCAGTTTAAGTGTATTTTTTAGTATTTACAACGGCCATAATTAGGACAGCCAACTTTTTTACGACAATGTATTCTGAAATTTATGTTTGAATAGAATGCACAGCTATATGAATAATGTCAATAAGTCGTAATTTAAACCTAAACAACAAATTGGAACAGTTGTTTAATGTTTAACAATAATATTTTGTACCTAAATGTATGTTTTAAATTGGTAACGCCATTGACACGATTATATCAAAGGATGACCAAAAATTGTTAAAATTGAAGGAACTCTTCCCCATTGCATATTTCTGAATATCGTTGCTACCATACTATAGAATAGAGGGCCACATTCAAATGTTTTAATTAATGACATCATTTTTCAAAATATTACCTCGTCGAAATTTGCACTTTCTTTTATAATGACCCATGTATGTTAATATCTTACATATAACTCACCTGTTGTTACTGATTCGGTAATAGAAACAAATAACATGTTGAGAAGAAATAAAGTTACACAATTATAATATGTACACATTTTCCACTTCATTTTCACTCCTATAGCTAACATGACAACATAAAATAATATATAAAATGTTTCAAACAGTTATCCATGTCAAATCGTTCAATTTACATCATTCACAAATAAGCACTTCTTCAAAAATTGTTACAATTTCAATGGTTTTGTTTAAGTGTAACTATCTTGTCATGTACAAGTTAAAAAAATTATAAATTATGGGACATTTAGTTCACCCGCGCCCATTTAAGAGATTTGTCATTTGTTTAATTTTTTGACTAATTAATTACCAACTGTTGTGTAAAATACATGAAATTTTAATGTCCCTTGGTTCGTGTGTCCAGAGTTTTGTTATAAATGAGATTATTATGAAAAGTAGCTAGATATGACAAACTTTTTCTATTACTAATAACACTTTTTAATTTAAATATATTCGAAGTAATTTTTATGCAGATTCTTTTGTTAATTTGTTTAGAATTATATTTTTTGTTATTACTGTTTAGTTCTTGTTTATTTCTTTTCTTAAAGGCTGCTATACATCAGCTGCATTAATCGTCTTCCGTTCATGTCAAATTACCATATTATTAAAGTCAGATGTAAAATTTAAGTAATTGTATGACAACCTGTTTTACTATTATTTTAACTTCAAGATATTTCAGATGATAAATAAGATATTTTCTTACATTTAAAAAAGATATCTTAATATGAAGAACAGTATACATGGTATATGAGATATTTTACAAACTATATAAGATATCTTATAAAATTTCTTAAGATATTTTGAAGTTGGAATGAATATTAAAACGGCTTGTCATAAATTTGTTGCAGTGAGCAATATTACAGATTGAACATTCAATGTGTCCCTATTTATTATAAAACTGTTATCTCAGATGGTGCCATTAAAACAAAATACATATATGGTTTGGCGATATCTGGCCACAGCTTTTATTCATAATATGATAGATTCGTATAATATATAATATATATATATATAGATAGATAGACCATAGATGTATATGTATATGTAGATAGATCTATGGTCGGTTACCCGAAGATAATATGGCAACCAGATAGATAGATAGATAGATATATATGAAAATGTAAAGATGCACCGTGGGATACACTGGTGCTTTAAATTTAGAAAACACCGTGGGATACACAAGTGTAGTCTGTATTATCCAAAAACCTAAAATTTCATAGTTAACATTAAGATTCTATGCAGCGAATTCTGCCATTAACGGGAATATATTAATGATGCTCAAAGTTCATATAAAAGTCACTTTTCTCAACAGCAAACAAGTTAACATCATCAGTCAAATCTGTACCACCACTGTCACCGACACAAACCTGAAAAATAAATACAAAAGAGCAGTATCTTGTACAATAAAAAGGAGTGGGAGGGCGGGTTTTCAAGTTTACCGCTTACGAAATTTAAACAGCTTGCTTGCTGCGATGAAATTCTAAAAAGGACTAAATGACGTCACAGAATAAAACGTCACTCATGTTGGGTAAATCTAAAACATGAAACACAATCCGTGAGTGGCCCCGGCGATAACTGAATTTAAGTCTATTAACTTAAATTCCATTATCTCAGATGGTGCCATTAAAACAAAATACATATATGGTTTGGCGATATCTGGCCACAGCTTTTATTCATAATATGATAGATTCATATAATATATAATATATATATATATAGATAGATAGACCATAGATGTATATGTATATGTAGATAGATCTATGGTCGGTTACCCGAAGATAATATGGCAACCAGATAGATAGATAGATAGATATATATGAAAATGTAAAGATGCACCGTGGGATACACTGGTGCTTTAAATTTAGAAAACACCGTGGGATACACAAGTGTAGTCTGTATTATCCAAAAACCTAAAATTTCATAGTTAACATTAAGATTCTATGCAGCGAATTCTGCCACATTGACGGAGGAAAACAGAGACTCTGTCAACCGCCATAAAAAGGGCGGTTCGCTGCAAAGCTGTGAACCAGATATGAGATAACTACAGATAGATAGATAGATAGATATTTTTATTTAATGTACAACTTGGTACATAAATATATTAAATAATCTAGATAGATAGATATTTTATTTAACGTACAACTTGGTACATATATATATTAAATAATCTAGATAGATAGATAGATATTTTATTTAACGTACAACTTGGTACATATATATGATCAATATTCTAGATAGATAGATATTTTTATTTAAAGTACAACTTGGTACATATATATGTTAAATAATCTAGATGATGTTTTGTGAACAACTGTTCAAAACATATTTACCTACACAGATAAAAAAAAAAAAAAAAAAAAAAAAAAAAAAAAAAAAAAAAAAAAAAAAAAAAAAAACTTACCAAAACTACAGCAAACCATAAGATAGTTGATTGTATTTGTATATCATAAAATATAGTATATTATAGTATATCAACAAATAATATTAAAGATGTTTAAGAATTCATTTCATAAGCAGGTTAAGGGTGACAAGTGAAAAACATCCAGTTGAAAAATTTCTGGTCTGATCGAAAATCATAATATTTTATGTAGCAACCCTGACAGCTAATTATAAAGACAATAAATAGTTGTAAATTCTATAGCAGTACCGTCCATGTTTGCATTGGTCAAATTTGAGACCATCCTTACTTAAGAATGATGAATCTCACAATCCATCTGATCATGTTCTTCATCTCATTGTGCAAAGACCCACTCTAGAACTACCTGTGTCATTACCTGCTACAAGTTTATTAAAAATATGTTGGATCCTTATAGTTTC